>NC_136930.1:70557612-71757612 GCF_949752795.1 Hyperoodon ampullatus
CAAAGGATGAGCATTTCTATCTCTATGCCTTGAAGTATTGTGGCCACTGCACTTCACTACCTCTTTCTCCTTTTTCTCCATGGGATTCTTATTTTGACTATTCTCTTTTACCTCAGACATGTATACTACAGGAAGCAAATAGTTATATTTGTCATCTTAAAAGCCTAACATTTGCAAAATCTTTGTAAGCTCTAACAAGTTAGAGAGAGAAGGGCAAACCATTTGGACTTGGGGATGAAGGCAACATCTGGACATGGTCTTGGAAGCAGTAATTTTGTCTAAACTCAGTGTAGCTGCATTTTACTAGGTGGCAGCATCTTGGGAATTTAATGCATGCTAACAAGTGTTTGTAAATATGCTGGGGGGGATCAAAAACCAGATTGTATACACTACACAAGTGTTCTTTCTTTCTGGTAATTAAAAATCACATCTTTTGATCACCACAGATAGGGGCACAAGTCCAGATGGAGTCCTCTCATATTATTCTTCCTCTCTCAGATTATTTCAGGACCAATCTGAGTCTTTATTTGGGATTTTCCTACTACAACCATTGAGGAAATTTCTTTTCTTGTTTTCAGGAGCCTTGGAGCTTCAAGGATGAATCCCTGGACAATTTGATGCCCAATTTATCTTTTTAGGGAAAGACAGAATTGAGAAAGGGACAGAGACAAGGTGAGTCCAACGTTGAGTTTCCAATTCTGGTCTCTGATACCCTTGGAACCTTTTTAGTTCTTGTGGCTCATCCTATAATTATGTGAACCAATCAAGTAGCTTTCCAGTTAATTCCCTTTTTCATTAAGTTTGTCACTCCCAGATGAAGGAGTCTGGAAAGGTACCCTCATATTTTCTATGGTGTCATTGAACATTAGTGTAACACACTGGATTTTTTTTTTTAACTAACAGAAAAATTAATCCAAATTTGTAACTCACGGACCACTGTTAATAAAGAGAAAAACACCATAAAAGGAAGAATTTATATAAATCCTTATTAACAGTTTTCCAATTTAAACACTTATTATTCTCACAAACATGAGGACTCAGTGTGGTATCCTATACATTCACTCAGATAATAATATAATCTTATACGGCTGAAGGGCAGGAAAGCAGAGTGGTTAAGACCCTGGGCTTCACAGCAGACTAGCCCTGGGCTGGATCCCTACTCTACCATCTACTTATGTTATGGCTTTAAACAACTTAATGATCCTCTCTCAGCTTAATTTTCCTCATCTTTAAAATTAGCATGCTTTATGAATGTTGCAAGGATTCCCACATAACATAAGCAATACTTATGAGTAACATAAGCAATACTTTTAGCATCACTATTGCACAGAGTTCATGATGAATAAATGGTATTCTCATGAGACTCTGTCTTGTATTGAGATGTTGCACACACAGTCAGAGATTCCTGCCTGCATCAGCAGCCACACATCCCTTCACGCAATGCTCTCTGATCATTATTCCGAGTTTTATAATATCTTGGTAGTAATCAATAACAGAGCCTCTGCAACCCCTCTGTGCAATGCTGAGTACTATGGGGCATCTCCGGATGATGGAAAAAAGGCCTGAAGCCAAGTAGAGGCACAAATAATTTAGACACTCAAGGGCTTGCTTTCCAACGCACCCTTCCTCTTTTTCCATTTCATATGTAACCAGCATAACACAATTATGAAAAACACAGTTAAGATAAGCTTGTCTTTAAAAAATAAACACACATTCAGTTTATACCATTTCTTAGAACTAGTTTAGCAGAGGAAAAAAAATTCATAATACTATTAAATTTCCCATTCAACTTTCAGCCTGAGAACAAGAGCTGCTGGTAATAATTACTTTTTTAATGGCTTGCTGGAACTCAGGGTAAAGTCTGCTGTAATTATAGTCTTGCAGGGGAAGTACCTTATGATGAGATTTTTGGACAGAGCCAAAATATCATTTTGTGCTTTCTGCCTCTTTCCATGAAAGCTTTTCAGTCTTTTATTTCTGACATTTATCTAGTTAAGTCCATTTAGAGAAATTATCATTTTCCCAGAAAAGCTAAGCAGACGAATAGTAAGGTAAGAGGGCCACAGAATTGTTCTTCAACTTGATTTGGAGAGCTCATTTACCTGCAAGTCGCACCCCTGCCTCACTCTGTGTGTCTGCTTCATCTCACTCTGCAAACCTGCTTTTCAGGTTTTTCTGTGCACATGGCAAGTAAGCGGCCTGTAGCCCAGACATGAAATGACCTTAACTCTCAGTAGGCATATGCATCCAACTACATGATTTCCAAACACAATGTTCCAGTTCTAAATTCCAGGGAAAGAGATCTAATTAGCCCTGTGTGGGCTAGGACCTCCTCTGTTCAATCAGTTCTGGCCAGGGAGGAAAGCTCATGGAGTATAAACATGTCTGCTTCATGAGCAGCAGGAGAAGTAGTCGTTGGATAAGAAGCTACGAGCTGAACAGATTCCCCGGAGAGGTCTCTTTCAACAAGATTATCCCAGTTCACTAAGGAAGAAACTGACACCCAGAAAATTTCAGTAAGTTATCGTCACCCAGTTGATGAGTATGTAGATTTGACCTCAGGTCTCTCTGACTATGTAGCTTGTGATTCCTATTAAATTAGTAGTTTTTGAAGGACACTATAATCCGTTGTATTTAAAAAGATTTATTTTTAATGGATAAGTAAAAAGTAAATTAAGGTTTACATAGATTTAATACACAGACTCACACTGAGCCTTTGACTTGGTTCTTATATCCAATGGTAACAGTATTATAGAGACAGGGCACAGATCTTCTGCTTAGGGAACTTAAAAGTGGCACCCATGGGGAATTCCTTGGCAGTCAGTGGTTAGGACTCGGCTCTTTCACTGCCGGGGTCCGGGTTCAGCCCCTGGTCAAGGAAGTAAGATCTCGCAAGCCTCGAGGCGTGTCCAAAAAAAAAAGGTTGCACCCACTCATTTATTTGCTTACAGGTTATTCCAATGTATTTCATTTTGTGTGCCTACAAAGAGGCTTCACAGATTATATGTAGTTTTGAGTAATGTAACTCAGCAACATGGATAAATGATGTAAAAAAAAAATCCCTGCCAAGAAATCATAACTTGAACATAATGATAACAATGCCCAAAAAGGAACCAGTGAGAAAATGGCCCAGTTATTTGAAATATGGATTGAAAAGCCACTATTCTTAATGATAAATCAAGTGTGTAGTGAGCCTTGAGGTACTAGCTAAAAAGAGCATAACGCCATCACAGTTAGGAAAACATTTAACATCTAAGTGTGCAGAGCATTATAAATAATAATATGCTTCAGTGAAGAAAATGTCTCCCTGTACTAGGAAAAAATAAAGTAAAAGGACATTATTTTTAAAACATTATTTATTTCATATTTACATCATTCATTTTCCATTTATATTTTGGGCATTATTATAGCATATTAGGTTGAACTAAATGAAATGGCCACTTTTCATAGGTCAAAAATGTTGAGCATTGGCAATTTCATACTGTTCAACCTATATATATGTGTATATATATATATATATATATATATATATATATATATATATAATAGTTGTTACATATGATTTGGAGTAAATAAATATGCATCTATTGAGGGAATTAATAGAATTTAAAATTTTTTATTTTATATTGGAGTATAGTTGATTAACAATGTTGTGTTAGTTTCAGGTGTACAGCAAAGTGATTCAGTTATACATATACATGTATCTATTCTTTTCAAGGAAGTAAGTCAGAGAAAGACAAATATCATTTTATATCACTTACATGTGAAATCTAAAAAAATGATACAAATGAACTTATTTACAAAACATAAACAGACTCACAGAATTTTTTGGATAGATGAGATTTAGGATTAACAAAGTTTGTGGACCCCTGTCTTACCATGTTGGACTGGGGGAAGATTCACTGAGATGACAGCATTGAATGAGACCTTAAAGAATAAGCAATTAAGGTAATCCTTTCTTTACTACAATAAAGTGTCATCTTTATTGTAACTCAGATAACTGTACACATGTTGCTATGTTTTTAGAATCTCACTTCTGTTCCACGGTCAGTTTTATTTACCATTAATATAGTTTCTTAACTAATACAGTTTCATATTAGATCTTGATATCTGGTAATGAATAAACTCTAGTTTTGTATTCTTTCCAAAATAAATAATTTCTGAAGAGATGAAGAATTTCTAAAAGTCAGAGAGAGGACATTGGTTTTGGAGCACTGGTTAGAAACCAGACTGAGAGATTCACATTCATCAATATAAGAAGGCATAAAAGTACATGTGGGGCTTCCCTGGTGGTGCAGTGGCTAAGAATCCGCCTGCCAGTGCAGTGGACACAGGTTCAAGCCCTGGTCTGGGAAGATCCCACATGCCGCGGAGCAAATAAACCCGTGTGCCACAACTACTGAGCCTGAGCTCTAGAACCTGCGAGCCACAACTACTGAGCCCGTGTGCTGCAACTACTGAAGCTCGCATGCCTAGAGCCCGTGCTCCACAACAAGAGAAGCCACCACAGTGAGAAGCCCACACACCGCAACTAGAGAAAGCCTGTGCACAGCAACAAAGACCCAATGCAGCCAAAAATAAATAAATAAATAAATGATTTTTTTAAAAAAGTACATGTGGACAGGGAGGGGGGCAAAAAGACTAATTCTCTTTGGCAAAAGTGTAGAAGGTAAGGAGACATTTACTATTAAATAAAGCCTCTTTCCTTACACTGAGGACAGTCATCAAGAGGTCAGCAGGAAGGAGGCAGATGTTAAACGCGTACTGTCACAGTTCCTGCCTGGGTCTTAGCACAGCTCGTTGTCCACTTCTTGTGCCACTGAAGACCCTCTAAGTCATGTGGAAGGACAGTGGTGGATTTCAATGGTGATCTCCTGCTTTTCCCATAAACATTAGAAGTTTTGCATATTTATCTGGATAAGATACAAAATATGTTTCTCACTGCCCTTCTAAGATCTCTTCCCTTTGGTGCCCACCAGCTTTCTGCCCTCTGCCAATATACCATGCAGATTTAGAAAAGCAGGAGTGAGTCTATTTCTGTGAAAAATTAGGAAAAAAAAAAAGCTAAATGTTGTTCAGTACCTTTAAAAGTGAAAGAAGTGATATGAAAAACGTATGCCCAGTGGCATGAACCATCACACACACACACACACACACACACACACACACACACAGCTTTAAGATGTAATTTTTTCTTTTGTCACTGGTGCAGAACTCAAGTAGGTAAGACATTAGCGGAATGCATCCTAGGGACAAGGTTACTATTTTGGGGAATGGAAAGTGAGAGACTATTTAAAAGGAAGCAGAAATCTATGGGGGGTTCTACATATTGATGACAACCCCTCCCACCCCCCAACATACATATGCACAGAAGTTTGCAGCAATGCAGTGCTTCACATCTTTCCTCTAGCATTAGTAAAGCATACGCCTCTCATGCTGGTTAATTTTAATTGCTTATATATAATAGTAAGATGAAAAAATCCTTATTTGGAATTACTTGGAAACGACTACAATATAACTTACAATTAGTGAAAAGGCTCACCTTTTGTCCCTGGCTGAATTTTTTTTTCCTTAATATTTTTGTGTGTCTGGATTACTTTGTTTTATTATTAAGAAGTACAGTTAAGTAAGTTCTGTGCTTTTCCAAATCCTTCATGAAAAACACTGATGAATTATTGAGTCATCTTGCCCAACTTACGCCTGTTATCCGTGCTTGAAATAAATCCAAATGCTTTGCCCGCATTATCCTAATCAGAAGGCACTTAATCCCTAGTGTCAACTAGCAGAATGATTCATAGGAGTGCAGAGGAATTAACCAACTGTTCAAGCTCCCTCAGAAGACCTAGCCCTTCCCCATGACAGAAACATCACCTTTAAGAATTATAAGCATTATGATTTCACAGGAAGATTTATATCGAAGACATGGTCAATTCTTCCAGGATTTACAGAGCTCCACTTAGTCTGATTTGGGAAAGAAGCTCCAATAACTGACAACTGAATCAGTATTTTCAAATGGCTTTTATTGCATAGTCTCTCATTTAACCCACAAAGCCTCTTCATGAAGGAGGTTGTTTATTATTATGATGATAATTATTCCCATTTGGATTTTACAAGTAGAAAAACTGAGGGGCCAGAGAAGCCAAGTATCTTTTTTTTGTTTGCCTAGTATCTTAAATAATGTTACACAGCAAGAAACTGGCAGAAGTAGAACTCTCACTTAACCTTAGACTCCTTCCCTTCACTATGTTTATAACTACAAGAAGAATGTGCCTAAAATTAGCCTCCTAAAGGAAATATATATGTACATATTCAATATGGATATATATGTATATATACATGTATATATATCTTGAAAACATATTTATATCTTAACCATATATTTATGTCTTTAAAAAGCCACAATTTTTGAAGTGTAGAAAATGGATGCAACCTAAAAGTTTATCATAACGAAATAGCTGAATATCTTTTGCTATATCTAGTGTCAGTCAGTTTTCAGTAGGTTATGATATAGTAACGGATGATCACAGAAATCCTAGTAGCTTCCAACTACAAAGATTTTGTGCATAATCCTGTCCATGGGAGTAAGATACAGCTCTGCCCTACCTCTTATTCCAGGATCCAGGCTGAAGGAGCAGATTTCAGCTGTGATTTGGTGGGCGGAGGCAAAAATAAAACACCAGTCACGGAACCACATGATGACCCTGGAAGGTTCTGCTTGGACATGGCATAAATAACTCCCACTCATTCAATCAGCAAAAATAAGGCACATGGATAAACCTAATGCCAATGGGGGGTGAAATCTTCTCCTACGAAGAGGGGCTCCAGAGAGGGGATTTGTAGATATGAACCTCTTAGAGTACAGCAAATATTTTAATCAACTGAAACAATATTACGCATGTACATATTAGGTAATATTACACAGGCTTTTGAAAATGAGATATTTAATCTGTATTTAATGACCTGAAGAAATATGTATGATGAATATTCTTCCATGATAATTGTCATTTGTGTCCCCCCAAATGAAAACTCTATGGGGGTAGAATTTTTCTCTGTTTCGTTCACTAATGAATCTTAACTGCTTTGAGCAGTCTTGGAAAAGCATAGACCCATGCTAAAAATGTACTGAATGAATGAATAAATGAATTTTCTTCTAAGCACAATTTTATATTCATATCAATTGTATGCAATATTTAAATCACCTCTTAGTCCTAAGTATTTTCTTATTTCTCTTATGTTTTATTCTTTGACTCGTTTGTTATCTAGAAACTGTATTATATTTTCAAATGTATCATTATTTCAATTTATACATTAATTAAATCAAAATTATAAAAATGATGTTTGCTAAAGAACTTTTGAAATATGTTGAGGTTTTCTTCATAGTCTCATGGATTGTGAATATTCATAAATGTTCCCTGTAAATTTTAAAAGTAGTGTATAGTCTCTAATTTTGGGATATAAGGTTTCTTTCCATGTCCAGTACATCATTTTATAAACTGTGTTATATATATCTTCTATATTCTTGCTTAATTTTTTCACCTTGAATATCATTTATTAAGAAAGTGTTGTTAAAATTTCACACTATTTATTTCACACTTGTACATGTGTTTTGTAATTCTGTCAATTCTGTTTTATATATTTTAAAGTTATATTGCCAAGTGCACATAAGTTTAGAATTGTTATAACATCCTGCTAAGTTAAACTCTTTAATGCCATATAATAATGTCTCTCTACTGATACTTTACCTAAAAGTCTCTTTTGTTAGATATCACTTTAGCAATAGCATTCCCTTGGTTTTTGTTTACCTTTTATAGCTTTGTCCATCCCTTTCCTTTTTTTTACTTCGTGTGTTGTTATCTTTTAGATCAGTCTCTGTTATAATATTGATTGCTAGTCTTGCTTTTTCATTCTATCTGGAAATTTTTAATAACTTGTAAACTTTGTCCATTATTAGAGTAGGCCAATCACATAGTAGGCTCTTAACAAGAAGTACGTTGAAAAAGTATGAGTGAATAATTGAATACATTTTTGTGATTACTGCTATACATATTTTTAAAATTTTTTATTTTATTTTTTTATTTTTGGCTGCGTTGGGTCTTTGTTGCTGTGTGCAGGCTTTCTCTAGTTGTGGCGAGCGGGGGCTACTCTTCGTTGCAGTGCGCGGGCTTCTCCTTGCGGTGGCTTCTCTTGCGGAGCACGGGCTCTAGGTGCACGGGCTTCAGTAGTTGTGGCATGTGGGCTCAGTAGTTGTGGCTCACGGGCTCCAGAGAGAAGGCTCAGTAGTTGTGGCACACAGGCTCAGTTGCTCCGTGGCATGTGGGATCTTCCTGGACCAGGGCTCGAGCCCACGTCCCCTGCATTGGCAGGTGGATTCTCAACAACTGCGCCACCCAGGAAGTCCCAATTACTGATATATTTGTTGTTGTTGTTTTTTTCTTTTTGCGGTACGCGGGCCTCTCACTGCTGTGGCCTCTCCCATTGTGGAGCACAGGCCCTGGATGCGCAGGCTCAGCGGCCACGGCTCACAGGCCCAGCCGCTGCACAGCACGTGGGATCTTCCCGGACCAGGGCACGAACCCATGTTCCCTGCATCGGCAGGCGGACTCCCAACCACTGGGCCACCAGGGAAGCCCTGATATATTTGAATATATTTCTATTATTTTATTTTTTACTGGCATTATGTATATAAATGATATCTATATGCATATAAATATTTGGATTTATTTCTACTATTGTATTTTGCTTTCTGCTTGACTTGGTTTTCTGTTAATTTTTTCCCTATTTCTTGCTTTATTTTCTATTAACATAATATTTTTACTATTAATTTTTTATTCTTTCTACTGCTTTAAAATGTTTGTACTATATTTACTTTCTTTTAGCCATTACTCTTAAAAATTCAACTTACATAGTAAATTAAAACCATATCAATTTAATCATGTATCTAGTATTCTATCACACAATCCAAGAATCAGTTCATCTCCTTCCATATTTTTTTAGATTTTGGATATTTCAGTTCCACCTTGTTTTTTCAAGCCACTATTAACTGCTGTTATTGTTGTTTTGTATAACCAATGTTGACGTAGATTTGCCCACAGACTTATACGTTCCTCTCTTCACCATTCTTTGTTACTTCTTAGGCCTACTTTCTGAGATCAGTTTTTTCTTCATGAGTTATCATTTCCACGTTTCTTTCAGCCGTAGTTTGTTCATCTCACCTTCACTTTGGAATACTAGTATTACTAGTATAACATGTTACAGTAGTAGCTATTTTATTTCAGCACTTTGGACAGATTTTTTTCACTCTCTTCCAGCTCCCATAGAGAAAACTATGAGTCAAACTGCTATTCCTTTTTTGTAATCTGACTTTTTTTTTTCTGGTTATCTGTAAGATTTTTGTCTTTATCCTTGATGTATAGCAATTTGACTCTAAAGAATCTAAGTTTGGATTTCTCTTCCATCAAATCGACTACCTAAATCTGATGATTTGTGAATTTCATCACCAATTCTTTTTAAAGAATATTTTCCTCCATTGTCCTTTTTTTTTTTTTTTTTGCAGTACGTGGGCCGCTCACTGTTGTGGCCTCTCCCATTGTGGAGCACAGGCTCCGGATGCGCAGGCTCAGTGGCCATGGCTCACGGGCCCAGCTGCTCTGCGGCATGTGGGATCTTCCTGGACCAGGGCACGAACCCGTGTCCCCTGCATTGGCAGGTGGACTCTCAACCACTGTGCCACCAGGGAAGCCCTTCTCTCAACATTTTAAACACACAATTTAGGTTACTAATGATTTTACTGTAGTTCTAGGGTGTCTAATCCTGGTATTGTTTCTGTGACCCACTCTCATGGGGTGATGCATATCCTCCTGTGTTTTGCAGTTTTGGATTGTGAGGTCATCTTCTGAGAGACTTTATCTTCAAGAATCCTTGGAGGTCTGGGTTGCAGAAAGCGTTTTCATTTGTTTCTGGCAGGTACCCAACGGTACTACTAACCCAAGATGACTTTACTTAATTTCTCAGCTTATGTTCTCCAGCCCACATAAACAAAGGATAAACAAAGGGAAACACAAAGTGCAAACAAAGGGTAAACTGAAATCCAAAACATACATGAATTGGGACTTTCGGAGCCTTTCTCCCCTCCCATAGATAGATAATCTTGCTTGTTCTTTTTATTTGCTGGTGAGCAGAATCTTTTTTGCTAGAAGCTCTTGGAAATCCTGGCCTTATTCAGGAGATCTCTTGTTTTCTCTCTCTCTCTGACTCTGCATTGCAGGCTCCTTTCATGCTTCCGGGCTCCTCGTGGTAAGCAGGCTACTTGGGGTCTCCACCTGGTGGTCCTAACCAAGGCTATGTTCCTTCTATTCCTATTTCGCTAACTGTCACCAGGACTAAAGTTCAGATTATCCTTTCTGCAGGTCTATTATCTGGAGTTTGGTAGGCTGAGAATATTTGTCTACCCCTATTTTGTCTCCCATCTAAGCTTCATCCTTCACACAGCTTAGCAAAATAATATGTGTGGCAATACTTATTTGGCTCAGTTTTCTTCTATTTTTATACAGTATGTTCTAGAAAGCATGAGGAGAAGAGGGGTGACTGACACCTATAACCTCCATCTATTTCACCTTTAATAACCCTGAGGAACAGGCAATATATTTTAATATCATTTTTTCCTTTTATCCCTTTCTGCCATTATTTGAAAATGATGGAGAGCCACGTAAAGATGAATGCACCAATGATAGGAATTACATAGCCCTTGAAGGCAGAAGTAGCTTCCTGCCACTCAAGTGTTTGCCTCTTCCATGAAGTGTCTGTGTTCTTTCTGTTCCAGTTTATAAAATGATAAATACATGAGAGATCCTGATGGCTCCAGAGGGAGCAGGGTGTCTAAGGTGAAAACAGATAATCTAGTTCATTCTTTTCCATTCAGCATTTACTTACTGATAATGTCTTATGGGACAGACAATGGGCTAAATGCTATGGTGACAAAGATAAATATGACATCTCTGTCCCTTGAAGAGACCTCCGTCTGGTGGGGACAGGGACATAAATAGATAATTTCATACAGAATCCAAATTGCTAAGGAGAGAAAGGTATTTTCTGGGATGTGCAGAAGACCTTCTGGAGGATATGAAGCCACAAATGAATCTCCAAAAATTACTGAGAGTCAGTCCATTCCTTTATTTATTGATTTTTGATTATGTGTTGGGCATTAAGATAGGCCCTGGACATACATCTGTTACTAACAAAGACGCGGTCTCATCCACATGGGCTTGCATGCTACAACCCTGTACTTGCACTTCTGAACATTTATTCTACAGAACTAAGGATGTACACTCACAAAAGCCTACACATAAATGTTTTATCAGTTTTATTCATAACAGCCCCAAACTGGAAGCGACTGTTTTGCCCTCGAATGAGGGACGGGTTGAACAAAGTGTGGTCCATCCACACCATGGAATACTACACAGGAACACACAAGAATGTACTATTGATAAACACAGCCACATTGATGAATCTCCAGAGAATTATGTTGAGTAAAAAAAGGCCAATCTCAAAAAGTTACATACTAGTTGATTCCATTTATATAACATTTGTTAAATGACAAAATTACAGAAATGGAGAACAGATTAGTAGTTGTGGGGTAGAGAGAATGGAAATGGGTGTGATTAAAAGAGGGCAACAGGAGGGATTCTTGTGGTGATGGCCATTCTGTCTGTTCACTGCGGTGGCGGATACACAACCTACACAGGTGCTAAAATGACACAAAACTATTAAACACATGAGTAGACATAACACTTGGGAGATCTGAATAAGATTAGGGATTGAGGGGGCTTCCATGGTGGCGCAGTGGTTGAGAGTCCGCCTGCCGATGCAGGGGACACGGGTTCGTGCCCCGGTCTGGGAAGATCCCACATGCTGCGGAGTGGCTGGGCCCGTGAGCCATGGCCGCTGAGCCTGCGCGTCTGGAGCCTGTGCTCCGCAACGGGAGAGGCCACAGCAGTGAGAGGCCCGTGTACCGCAAAAAAATAAAAAAAATTTAAAAAAAGATTACGGATTGAATCAATGTCAATATCCTGGTTGTGATACTGCATTCTCGTTTTGCAAGATGTTATCCTTGAGGGAAACTGGAAAAGGGGTACACAGGGATCTCTCTGTATTATTTCGTACAACTGCAGGTAAATCTGCGATTATCTCAAAATTTAAAAAAAAAATTAACAAAATCTTTGAGGAAAAGCGACAGAGCTATTCCAGCTTAAGCTGGGGCCTGTCCTGAGCTGACATTTCGAGCTCATCTACAAGACTGTCACCCTCTGTGAGCACATCTGCCTCCTGCCGCTCTTGGGAAACACTGGGCCTGTAGAAATGTTTTGCCCGAGGCAGAGAAGGCAGCCCTGAAGCTCAGTCTACTGCAGGGCTGTTTCCCTGCAGCCAGAATTCTGTCCAAGGTCCTCAGCACTCATGGATGAGGCCGACCTCACTGCACTGCAGGACTGTAAGGTTGGTGGATATACCCACCCATCGCACGTACAGTAACTTCCTTCACATGAGTGGAGAAGTTCACCAGTGGTCTTCAATCTTGGGGACCAGGCTGGACCCCTCAAATTTCTCCTTTGAGGTTCATCTCTCTTGTTCTCTCTGTGGCTAGTGTTATTGTTGATAGACACTAAATTTGGAGCTCGTTGCCTCTTAGGTAATGGGAATAACCCCCTTCCCCACCCCTATGGTTTACTTTGTGGCTTAGCTTCCGCCACATCAGGGTTGTCTCTGGCTAATGTTGATTCAGCATCTTGGCCTGTGTGGGCTGCTGTCCTTTACTCTCCTTACTACCCCCTGCACTCGTTCCCAAAGCAACATGCTTGGCCAAAGGTGGTGACGACCCCTATCAATTTGAGCTGGAACCCTAGTGAAGCATGTGGCTGCATTTCTCTTTTCTGCCATCATTGGAAACCGAAGACTGGCGGTATGAAGGTGACTACAGGTGAAGCACAGGTCTTGACTCAGCACAGCAGGATGAGATGAGGGAGACATTCTGGGTGGAGAAGGGTAAGCTGGTGATAAAGATCCATGATGAACGATAAAGATCGAAAGATCCAGAAGGTGAAGGGAAAAGTCCCATTAAGTCATTTTTCTGTTCTGTTTTCTGCTCAAACATCTTTCTCAAGCTCCTTTGAGCCTAAGTGCTCAGAGATTGTCACTACCCGAAATGGTTAATACTTCTCAATTCTATTTAACTGAACCTTGGAAACATTTACAGCAAAAGCTCTCCTAAACTCACTCTACTTAGCTGCCTCTCTGGTTAACCAGTATAATCCCATCCCCTGTAAAACATTCCTGACTGAAGCTGTCAGCAGAATGAGCTTTAATACTCATCTAAGATGCTTTACTACTCTCAACTGGTCTGCCATGTGCTAAGAATCCCGTATTTTTTTGAAAACTGTTTTGCAAACCAAAGACATATTAAGGCAGAAAGAGATAATGTTGTTTCTAAGAGAACTACAATGAAAAAGTTTGCACCTTGCAAAGACCTCAAAAAATAATGTACATATATTGCTTTAAAAATTACTGGACTATTACGTGTGGTCATTATAACTAGAAAAAAAATGGAAGTGGGAACAAGAAAATCTAGAAGATGTCTGCATTGAGATTGTAGCTCAAGTGTCTTAAATTCTCTCTTCACTCTAAAGGAAGAAAAAATGGAAGGAGTAGAAGATACTTCATGCAGGTCGTTTATGCTAGAAAGACAAAGCAGAACCCTAGCCGAAAGCCTCAAAGAAGCAGCCTTGGTCTGCACCGCAGTTGGTAAATACATGTATATTTACATTACAGTTTATATTTATATATTTGTATAATGTGAAATAAAACGTTTAAGGAATGTAGTCATATCCTTTTTATTATTTCCCACTTTATTCTTTTCCTTTAACCAATGAACCCCTGTCTCCAGTCACTTGTATCAGAGGTTCTGTGCATTTTCTTTATTTGTGTCATTAGCTGAGAGGCTTGGTGAAGCAATAGTTAAGAGCAGGGGCTTTGGAATGGGAACGGGGCATGTAACTTGAAACTTCGAAGTCTCTGTTGCCTCACCTGTGAAATGGGTATAATACATGCCTCATTTAATACATGCTGGTGACAATTAAAATTATGATATTGATGAATTAGTAAGCAGTTACTAATTGCCAACCACTGTTCTAGGTGCTGAGGCTACAAGACGAGTGGGCACAGCCCCTGCCCCACAAAGCTCACAGCCCACCAGGAAGAATGGACCCAACGGGGATCTCAGTAGATGTGTTCATTCAGCAACTATTTATTGAGCACCTATTATGCATCAATAAAGTACTACAAAAATTGCTATAATGATCAAAATCAACCGTGTCCTTGCCGTCCTAGAGGTTAAATTCTAACGGAGACAGCTATTTCATATTTAGAATCCATACAGTGCAGTACAAAGGAACTTACTGTCTTGTGGGGATGCACAGGTCAGGACTGGCTTCCCTGAGGAGTAAACCATAGTGGAGGTTTAGAATTTGCTGGAGAATTAACCAAACAAAGGGTGGAAGGAGGGCCAGCACTCCAGTCCGAGGGCACCATGGTGGGAGGAGAGACCCACTGGCAGGGGGACACTTTGATAGACCTGCTCTGGAAGGCACAGGGAAGGGAAGCACCATGTTCACCTGGGTTTGGGGAGGTGGTGAAACCCAGGAAGGCTTCACAGTGGAGGTGACGTTGGGCTGACTCATGACCAACAGGTAGGTGTTCTCCAATTAAACAAGGTAAGAAGAGCTGTCCAAAAAAGGTTTCTGTGTGTACAAATGTCGGAGGTCGGATTGGTGACAGGGGCAAGGCGAAATGGCCTGGAACTGGCATATTTTATCAATGCCGACTGCACAGGTTGGAATGTAGTTTGAGCTCAGGCTGATTCTGGAAGGGAAGGGAAGGAGGGAACTCCACCCACCCCATCTTTCAGCCCAAGAGTGATGTCACTGGAGCCCCAGGTGGACCTAGGCAGGACATCCGTGTGCGGTGATCGATCCATGGTCCTGACAGCAGTTTAATTATGAAGAAAGGATGAGTCATACAGTTCTGTTTCCCTTCCAGAGAAAAAGGACTTGCCCAAAGCACAAACATTTTATAGACAATTTAACGCATGTAAACAGTAGAAGAAACAGACAAATATGTGAAAACGAGGACTTGGAGACCTGAGAGCCCAAAGTCCCCCAACTCCTCCTTGACTGCAGAGTGTGATGAAATTCCTCCTGGTGTTTGCAGGGGGGTGGGGGGTGACGGGAGGGTCCTGGAAATGGGGGTCAGGGAGGTGCGGGGACCTGACTTCTGGCCTCGGTTCTGTCACTTCCTGACCACATCACTGTGGGCAAGACATTTAAGTTCTCAAGGCTCAGGCTCTCCAACGGTCAAAGGACGAAACCAGAATCACAGAACTTCAATGTTTGAGTTGATATTTGAGATCTTCAGGTTTGAGTTGCCTCATTTCCCAGGTAAGGGAATTGAAGCTCAGAAATGTCAAGTTATCTCTCGCGGGTCTTGCACAGCCAGTGCAAGATCAAGGGGCAGGATCCCAGGCCCTGATAACCCAAGGTCAGTTTTGGTTCTATCTTACTTCCTGGGAGCAATTTTCAAAATGTTTTTCTGTGTTAGCAGAACAAGCTTGAAGCCTGCAGAGTATTTTCGGCTACAGTGGCTCTGGCCCTGTTATCAGCACCACTTGTTCACCCATCCATCCTCTCTCTACAGTTAAACAAAAGGTTCCTATGTATCTTGACTGACTTCCTCATGCCCAAGACCCCAGTATGTGCATCTTCTTTTTTTTTTTTTTTTTTTTTTTTTTTTTTTTATTAGTTTCTGCTTTATAACAAAGTGAATCAGTTATACATATACATCTGTTCCCACATCCCTTCCCTCATGCATCTCCCTCCCTCCCACCCTCCCCATCCCACCCCTCCAGGCGGTCACAAAGCACCGAGCTGATCTCCCTGTGCTCTGCGGCTGCTTCCCACTATCTATCTACCTTACGTTTGGTAGTGTATATATGTCCATGCCTCTCTTTCCCTTTGTCACAGCTTACCCTTCCCCTTCCCCATATCCTCAAGTCCATTCTCAAGTAGGTCTGTGTCTGTATTCCCGTTTTACCCCTAGGTTCTTCATGACATTTTTTTTTTTTTAATTCCATATATATGTGTTAGCATACGGTATTTGTCTTTCTCTTTCTGACTTACTTCACTCTGTATGACAGACTCTAGGTCTATCCACCTCATTACAAATAGCTCAGTTTCGTTTCTTTTTATGGCTGAGTAATATTCCATTGTATATATGTGCCACATCTTCTTTATCCATTCATCCGATGATGGACACTTAGGTTGTTTCCAGCTCCGGGCTATTGTGAATAGAGCTGCAATGAACATTTTGGTACATGTCTCTTTTTGAATTATGGTTTTCTCAGGGTATATGCCTAGTAGTGGGATTGCTGGGTCATATGGTAGTTCTATTTTTACTTTTTTAAGGAACCTCCATACTGTTCTCCATAGTGGCTGTACCAATTCACATTCCCACCAGCAGTGCAAGAGTGTTCCCTTTTCTCCACACCCTCTCCAGCATTTATTGTTTCTAGATTTCTTGATGATGGCCATTCTGACTGGTGTGAGATGATATCTCATTGTAGTTTTGATTTGCATTTCTCTAATGATTAATGATGTTGAGCATTCTTTCATGTGTTTGTTGGCAGTCTGTATATCTTCTTTGGAGAAATGCCTATTTAAGTCTTCTGCCCATTTTTGGATTGGGTTGTTTGTTTTTTTGCTATTGAGCTGCATGAGCTGTTTATAAATTTTGGAGATTAATCCTTTGTCAGTTGCTTCATTTGCAAATATTTTCTCCCATTCTGAGGGTTGTCTTTTGGTCTTGTTTATGGTTTCCTTTGCTGTGCAAAAGCTTTGAAGTTTCATTAGGTCCCATTTGTTTATCTTTGTTTTTAGTTCCATTTCTCTAGGAGGTGGGTCCAAAAGGATCTTGCTGTGATTTATGTCATAGAGTGTTCTACCTATGTTTTCCTCTAAGAGTTTGATAGTTTCTGGCCTTACATTTAGGTCTTTAATCCATTTTGAGCTTATTTTTGTGTATGGTGTTAGGGAATGATCTAATCTCATACTTTTACATGTCCCTGTCCAGTTTTCCCAGCACCACTTATTGAAGAGGCTGTCCTTTCTCCACTGTACATTCCTGCCTCCTTTATCAAAGATAAGTTGGCCATATGTGCGTGGGTTTATCTCTGGGCTTTCTATCCTGATCCACTGATCTATCTTTCTGTTTTTATGCCAGTACCACACTGTCTTAATTACTGTAGCTTTGTAGTATAGTCTGAAGTCAGGCAGCCTGATTCCTCCAGCTCCGTTTTTCGTTCTCAAGATTGCTTTGGCTATTCGGGGTCTTTTGTTTTTCCAAACAAATTTTGAAATTTTTTGTTCTACTTCTGTGAAAAATGCCAGTGGTAGTTTGATAGGGATTGCATTGAATCTGTAGATTGCTTTGGGTAGTAGAGTCATTTTCACAATATTGATTCTTCCAATCCAGGAGCATGGTATATCTCTCCATCTATTTATATCATCTTTAATTTCTTTCATCAGTGTCTTATAATTTTCTGCATACAGGTCTTTTGTCTCCTTAGGTAGGTTTATTCCTAGATATTTTATTCTTTTTGTTGCAATGGTAAATGGGAGTGTTTTCTTGATTTCATTTTCAGATTTTTCATCATTAGTGTACAGGAATGCCAGAGATTTCTGTGCATTAATTTTGTATCCTGCTACTTTACCAAATTCATTGATTAGCTCTAGTAGTTTTTCGGTAGCATCTTTAGGATTCTCTATGTATAGTATCATGTCATCTGCAAACAGTGACAGCTTTACTTCTTCTTTTCCAATTTGGATTCCTTTTATTTCCTTTTCTTCTCTGATTGCTGTGGCTAAAACTTCCAAAACTAGGTTGAATAAGAGTGGTGAGAGTGGGCAGCCTTGTCTTGTTCCTGATCTTAGTGGAAATGGTTTCAGTTTTTCACCATTGAGGACAATGTTGGCTGTGGGTTTGTCATATATGGCCTTTATTATGTTGAGGAAAGTTCCCTCTATGCCTACTTTCTGCAGGGTTTTTATCATAAATGGGTGTTGAATTTTGTCAAAAGCTTTCTCTGCATCTATTGAGATGATCATATGGTTTTTCTCCTTCAACTTGTTAATATGGTGTATCACATTGATTGATTTGCGTAGATTGAAGAATCCTTGCATTCCTGGAATAAACCCCACTTGATCATGGTGTATGATCCTTTTAATGTGCTGTTGGATTCTGTTTGCTAGTATTTTGTTGAGGATTTTTGCATCTATGTTCATCAGTGATATTGGCCTGTAGTTTTCTTTCTTTGTGACATCCTTGCCTGGTTTTGGTATCAAGGTGATGGTGGCCTCGTAGAATGAGTTTGGGAGTGTTCCTTCCTCTGATATTGTTTGGAAGAGTTTGAGAAGGATGGGTGTTAGCTCTTCTCTAAATGTTTGATAGAATTCGCCTGTGAAGCCATCTGGTCCTGGGCTTTTGTTTGATGGAAGATTTTTAATCACAGTTTCAATTTCAGTGCTTGTGATTGGTCTGTTCATATTTTCTATTTCTTCCTGAGTCAGTCTTGGTAGGATGTGCATTTCTAAGAATTTGTCCATTTCTTCCAGGTTGTCCATTTTATTGGCATAGAGTTGCTTATAGTAATCTCTCATGGTCTTTTGTATTTCTGCAGTGTCAGTTGTTACTTCTCCTTTTTCATTTCTAATTCTACTGATTTGAGTCTTCTCCCTTCTTTTCTTGATGAGTCTGGCTAATGGTTTGTCAATTTTGTTTATCTTCTCAAAGAACCAGCTTTTAGTTTGGTTGATCTTTGCTATCGTTTCCTTCATTTCTTTTTCATTTATTTCTGATCTGATCTTTATGATTTCTTTCCTTCTGCTAACTTTGGGGGTTTTTTGTTCTTCTTTCTCTAATTGCTTTAGGTGCAGGGTCAGGTTGTTTACTCGAAATGTTTCCTGTTTCTTAAGGTGGGATTGTATTGCTATAAACTTCCCCCTTAGAACTGCTTTTGCTGCGTCCCATAGGTTTTGGGTCGTCGTGTCTCCATTGTCATTTGTTTCTAGGTATTTCTTAATTTCCTCTTTGATTTCTTCAGTGATCACTTCGTTATTGAGTAGTGTATTGTTTAGCCTCCATGTGTTTGTATTTTTTACAGATCTTTTCCTGTAATTGATGTCTAGTCTCATAGCGTTGTGGTCGGAAAAGATACTTGATACAATTTCAATTTTCTTAAATTTACCAAGGCTTGATTTGTGACCCAAGATATGATCTATCTTGGAGAATGTTCCATGAGCACTTGAGAAAAATGTGTATTCTGTTGTTTTGGGGTGGAATGTCCTATAAATATCAATTAAGTCCATCTTGTTTAATGTATCATTTAAAGCTTGTGTTTCCTTATTTATTTTCATTTTGGATGATCTGTCCATTGGTGAAAGTGGGGTGTTAAAGTCCCCTACTATGATTGTGTTACTGTCGATTTCCCCTTTTATGGCTGTTAGTATTTGCCTTATGTATTGAGGTGCTCCTATGTTGGGTGCATAAATATTTACAATTGTTATATCTTCTTCTTGGATCGATCCCTTTATCGTTATGTAGTGTCCTTCTTTGTCTCTTCTAATAGTCTTTATTTTAAAGTCTATTTTGTCTGATATAAGAATTGCTACTCCAGCTTTCTTTTGATTTCCATTTGCATGGAATATCTTTTTCCATCCCCTTACTTTCAATCTGTATGTGTCTCTAGGTCTGAAGTGGGTCTCTTGTAGACAGCATATATATGGGTCTTGTTTTTGTATCCATTCAGCCACTCTGTGTCTTTTGGTGGGAGCATTTAGTCCATTTACATTTAAGGTAATTATCGATATGTATGTTCCTATTCCCATTTCCTTAACGGCTTTGGGTTCGTTATTGTAGGTATAGTCCTTCTGTTGTGTTTCTTGCCTAGAGAAGTTCCTTTAGCATTTGTTGTAAAGCTGGTTTGGTGGTGCTGAACTCTCTCAGCTTTTGCTTGTCTGTAAAGGTTTTAATTTCTCCATCAAATCTGAATGAGATCCTTGCTGGGTAGAGTAATCTTGGTTGCAGGTTTCTCTCCTTCATCACTTTAATTATGTGCTGCCACTCCCTTCTGGCTTGTAGAGTTTCTGCTGAGAGATCAGCTGTTAACCTGATGGGGATTCCCTTGTGTGTTATTTGTTGTTTTTCCCTTGCTGCTTTTAATATGATTTCTTTGTGTTTAATTTTTGACAGTTTGATTAATATGTGTCTTGGCATATTTCTTCTTGGATTTATTCTGTATGGGACTCTCTGTGCCTCCTGGACTTGATTAACTATTTCCTTTCCCATATTAGGGAAGTTTTCAACTATAATCTCTTCAAATATTTTCTCAGTCCCTTTCTTTTTCTCTTCTTCTTCTGGAACCCCTATAATTCGAATGTTGGTGCGTTTAATGTTGTCCCAGAGGTCTCTGAGACTGTCCTCTGTTCTTTTCATTCTTTTTTCTTTATTTTTCTCTGCATCAGTTATTTCCACTATTTTATCTTCCACCTCACTTATCCGTTCTTCTGCCTCAGTTATTCTGCTATTGATCCCATCTAGAGTATTTTTCATTTCATTTATTGTGTTTTTAATCGATGCTTGATTCATCTTTAGTTCTTCTAGGTCCTTGTTAACTGTTTCTTGCGTATTGTCTATTCTATTTCCAAGATTTTGGATCTGGGAAATAGAATCTTGGATCAGCTTTACTATCATTATTCTGAATTCTTTTTCAGGTAGACTGCCTATTACCTCTTCATTTGTTAGGTCTGGTAGGTTTTTATCTTGCTCCTTCACCTGCTGTGTGTTTTTCTGCTTTCTCATTTTGCTTATGTTACTGTGTTTGGGGTCTCCTTTTTGCAGGCTGCAGGTTCGTAGTTCCCGTTGTTTTTGGTGTCTGTCCCCCGTGGCTAAGGTTGTTTCAGTAGGTTGTGTAGGCTTCCTGGTGGGGGCGACTAATGCCTGTGTTCTGGTGGTTGAAGCTCGATCTTGTCTTTCTGGTGGACAGGTCCACGTCTGGTGGTGTGTTTTGGGGTGTCTGTGGCCTTATTATGTTTTTAGGTATCCTCTCTGCTAATGGGTGGGGTTGTGTTCCTGCCTTGCTAGTTGCTTGGCATAGGGTGACCAGCACTGTAGCTTGCTGGTCGTTGACTGAAGCTGGGTGCTGGTGTTGAGATGGAGATCCCTGGGAGATTTTCGCTGCTTGATATTATGTGGAGCTGGGAGGTCTCTTGTGGACCCGTGTCCTGAAGTTGGCTCTCCCACTTCAGAGGCACAGCACTAACTCCTGGCTGCAGCACCAAGAGCCTTTCATCCACCCGGCTCAGAATAACAGTGAGAAAAAGTAGAGAGAAATAATTAGTAGAAGAAAGAAAGAGAGATTGAAAGAAAGGAAGAAGGGAAGAAAGGAAGGAAGGAAGGAAGGAAGAAAGAAAGGAGGGAGGGAGGAAGGATGGAAAGAAAGGAGGGAGGGAGGGAGGAATGAAAGCAAAAGGAAGAGTGAATGGAAGAAGAGAGGGAGGGAGGGAGGAAGGAAAGAAAGAAAGAAAGACAGGAGGGAGGGAGGGAGGGAGGAAGGAAAGAAAAAGAAAGTGGAAAGAAGAAGGGTGGGAGGGAGGGAGGGATGGAGGAAAGAAAAAGAAAGAAGGAAAGGAGGAGCGGAGGGAGGGAGGGAGGAAGGGAAGGGAGGAAAAAAAGAAAGAGCAGGTAAAGTAAAATAGAATAAAGTATGAAATATAGTAGCGTTATTAAAATTAAAAAGTAATTATTGAAAAAAAACATGGACCGAAAGAACCCTGGGACATATGGTGGAAGCAAAGCTATACAGAGAGAATCTTACACAGAAGATTACACATACACATTCACAAAAAGAGAGCAGGGGGAAAAATCAAAAATCTTGCTCTCCAAGTCCACCTCCTCGATTTGGGATAATTCGTTGTAAAAAGAGGAAAAGGGCGAAAAGTCTGAAATCTTGCTAAGTCCACCTCCTTAATTTGAGATAATTCGTTGTAAAAAGAGGAAAAAAAAAGGGGGGGGAAAGTCTTAAATCTTGTCCTCAAGGTCCACTTCCTCAATTTGGGATGATTCGCTGTCCATTCATGCACTCCACAGACGCAGGGCACATCAAATGGACCGTGGAGCTTTAATCCGCTGCCTCGGAGGCTGCACAGAGAGATTTCCGTGTCTCTGCTCTCACAGCTCCCGGGTCTCAGCCTTGGACCTGGCCCCGCCTCTGCGCGTAGGTCGCCGGAGGGCGTCCGTTCTTCGCTCAGACAGGACGGGTTTAAAGGAGCCGCTGATTCGGGGGCTCTGGCTCACTCAGGCAGAGGGGAGGGAGGGGAATGCCCTCTCCTCGCGCACCAGGCAACAAAAGGGAAAAAAGTCTCTTGCCTCTCCGGTAGCTCCAGACCCTTTCCCCGGACTCCCTCCGGGCTAGCACTAACCCCTTCAGGGTCTCTTCCTGCCGCCAGCCCCAGTCCTCTCCCTGCGCTCCGACTGAAAGCCGATACCCGAGCCTCAGCTCCCAGCCCCGCCCGCCCTGGCGGCCGAGCAGACAAGTCTCTCGGGCTGGTGTGTGCCTGAGGGCACCGATCCTCTGTGCCAAAACCTCTCTGCTTTGCCCTCCGCACCCCTGTTGCTGTGCTCTCCTCCGCTACTCCGAAGCTTTCCCCCTCCGCCACCTGCAGTCTCCGCCCGCGAAGGGGCTTGTAGTGTGTAGAAACCTTCCCTCCTTCACGGCTCCCTCCCACTGGTGCAGGTCCCGTCCATATCCTATTGTCTCTGTTTATTCTTTTTTTCTTTTGACCTACCCAGGTATGTGGGGAGTTTCTTGCCTTTTGGGGGGTCTGAGGTCTTCTGTCAGCGTTCAGTAGGTGTTCTGTTGGAGTTGTTCCACGTGTAGATGAATTTCTGATGTATCTGTGGGGAGGAAGGTGATCTCCGCGTCTTACTCTTCCGCCATCTTCCTCCGGCCCTGTGCATCTTCTTTAAACTCACAAGACCACAGGACAGTGGATCATTCTTATAAGAGCTGCTCTCTGAGGACTGGATGGGATCCCAGTCCCATCCAACAACTTGGACATAGTTGTAAAAACAATCACTCAAGCAAGGAAATGCTTAATGGATACTAAAGGAAGTCTCATGTTTATTTGGTTATGGCTGAGTCATTAGACCCCAGAGAGTGACTTGTTTAGGGAAATGGTGTTTCCAAACAAAGAATCAGGAGCAGGTAGAAACCAGGAGATCCAGATGGGGGTCACAGTTTTTGCCAGCTTCCAGTGCTGTCATGTCCCAGTGATCCCAGGACTTGACTGATAGTAAGTGTTCTTGGATAACAGAGAGGTGAAAACAGAAGTCACTTGTGCCCTGGGATTAGGTTTTGGTCTGTACCTCCAGAACCAGCAAATATTAATAAAATCAAATAACATTTCCAGAGTCATTGAAATGCCCTGTTTGGGGGGTGAATCAAAGCTAAATCCTTTGAAATCCCTAAGCTTGAGACTGGTGGGCTGTTCAATCACATCATGTGCTACTTTAGAACTATCGCCACATTTTGGTAGGGAAGAGGCGTTCCACAGAAAGGCCCTTGGGGAGAAAACACAGCAGAATGTGTTGTCAGGATGGTTTTATCAGTGATCTGAGATACAGCATTTCACTGGCTAAGGCCAATTTGAACTTCAAACTTTTTTTCCTGTTCACATATTTCTTTTTCCAATTGGATACACACTATGAACAATTCAAATCCTTTCCTTAGAGCAACTGGCAAATGCTCAGCCTTGGAGAAGCAGTGTGACCCTAAATTATGCCATGAGGCAGGTGGCCTGCAGTGTCTCTGAGCTCCTATTTAGTTCCAATGTTTTATGATTAGTCAGAGGAATATATAAATTCTGATTTAGTCAATAATGATTTAGGAATTATCAAACTGCAGCACTTAAAAGCCTGTAAAGACATGCCCTCTGGAAGAACCAGGATTACATTTAGTTTTTCTTAATTAAAAAAAAAAAATTTTTGCTTGATTTTGGCAATTTTTTCAAAGAAAGCATGAAAATAATGCACTGGTTTTGTTCTTTTTTTTCCTCACTCCTTTTCACATTCAATATACATACATCCAAAGAGCGTCTGTCATGTGCTAACACAGTTCTGCTACAATGGGGTTCAAGATCCCAACTGTGTACAAAGTCCAAGATTCCCAAACTTTAAATATTATCACAAATACATAAATACAGTCAGAGACTTGTAAGGCCCCAGAAACACATGGCAAACTGGTCCTCAAATCTTCTCTGGAAGGCGTACTCTCAATCCAGTTCATTCAGGATTCACAGAAATGAAATCAGAATGAATGAGCTCAAAATTAAAATTATAAAACACAAGAGGAGCTAGCCAGTGAGAGTGACAGTAGCAGAATACAAAGCAAGCAAACAAGCAAGCTATTTAGACTTCCCAGACTTTAAGATAATATTTTGATATAGATTAAAAATAAATATATTTTTTAAAATTTAAATTATGAATGACTAAACAAGTGAGACAGAATTGAGATCTTATCTAGAAAAGCCAGTCATTTTTGTAAAAGAACCAAACAGCACTTGCAGAAATGAAAAATATAGTCATTGCAATTAGAATCACAATGGACAAATTAGACAGCCCAAATGTACACAACTGAAGAAATAATTAGGAAACTAGAACATGGAATTGCATGTATTTACCCAGAATGCAACACAGAAAAACAACATGGGGAAAATTTAAAAGAGAGGTCAGGAGATGTGGAAACTAAAATGAGCAAATCCGACATATATCTTACAGGAGCTCAAGAAGGAGCAGAGTGGGAAGGATTAGAGAGAGTGGGGCTGAGACGGTCTCCAAGGCTGTGAATTTCCAAATTGATGAAAGAGAAGAATGCGTCATTCAAGAAGCGCATCAGGTCCCAGGCAGGGATTGTTAATTTGATTTTATGTATATCCACAGACTTGTTTTAGAGGACTTACATAGAGCCTGACTCTAAGCAGAGAACATACATTCTTTACTAAAACACTTGGACAAAAATGACTACCGGCCAAAGAATCAGTAACATGCAGACCATTTTTTGTGACTTCAATATGATTAAGTTAGAAATCAACAATTAAAGTATAACCTAGTAATTGAAATTATAGGAATATTAGAATTGTCAATGTTTTTGCAATAAGATTCTCGCTGATGGCCCACAGACATGTGATGTTTAGGATGTATTGCTGTCACTCAGGCTCACTAAGCTTGACCTTGATATTTGGTGATTGGGAAGGTGGGGCTTGGGAGGGTTTGTTTCTTCCTTCCTAGATATCTTCCTCTCACTGCTTATCCGTTAAGAAAATGTTTATATTAGAGCTAAATTCCATATATTTGAACGTATATAAAAGCACCACCACTTACCAGCTGTCTTACCTTGGGTGAGTTAAGTAAATTCTCTGTGCCAAGTTTCCTCCTTTGTAAATGGGAATGATAAAGGTGCCTACCTCTTAGAATAGTTAAAAGAATTAAATTAAATATTATGTGTAAAATATTCAAAACAGTGTTTGTCACTACTTTAAAAATATTGACTATTATTTTATTATTTTAAAGTGACATTGATTGATTCACCCTTTCCTGCAGTCAGAGATTCTGGTGAGGATGGCCTGCAGTATATGGGGAAGAAGTGAAAGAGGGGACTGGGGAGGGGAAGAGAAAGGGGCCAAGAACGAGGTGGTGCATATTCTCTGAGCTAAACCAGCAGAAAATCTGGGGGAGAGGCTTTTACAAAGGTTGCAGAGAACCTGACTGGACAAAGCTCCATGCTGGGATCCATGATGGCCACTGGGATAAGGTGACAACCCCTCCATTTTTCCGCCTCACTGAGCCTTTTGCTAGAAAGAGAATCTGCAGATAACATGTAGGGTTGCTCCAGGAATGGCTTCTGCAGCTTATGAGTTAAAAGTCACAGAATGGAGAGGATGAGGATCTGGCCGGGGGAATAGATGAATGGGTTGGGTTCCAAGAACAGCAAGAGTTGAAAAAGAATGTGGAGAAAGGCAAAGGGGAAAGAAAAACTCACAACGTTATCGTGGAAGGAAGTCAGTGATGAGGATCGACAACCAGGAAAAATGTGTTCTCATGATCTGTTCAGTTTTATAAACTTTAAGGCAAGTTGAAATAATTATGATTCATCACACATGTATTAGTCAAATTTTAAAAATTAAACCATAACACCTGCTTATAACATGAAAGATTAAAGACAAGACACAGCAACAACAAAAATCTTTCCAAATGTTAACTTCCTCGCCTGTGAAATGGAATATGAAATTTACTCAGCTGGGTTGTTCCAAGCTAACATGTGGATTGTATCTGGAATAGATAAATTCTCAGTAAATTTTGGTCTTTGCAATTAACAATAATCCAAGCATCCATTCTTAACAACATATGGTGAATTTTCTCATGGACTTTTTTCCTATGCATTGCTTTTTTATATATAGTTGTAATCATGCTATACGTGTACATTTAGATGATGCTTTCTTCTTTTAATGTTTTAAGTCATGTCCTACTTTTGTTTTTAAAAATACCCATAAGCCTTCCTTTAAACTGTCCTCCAATTTCAACTTGCCCTTTGTACTTCTGCTCTCTGCTGTCTGCCCTTTTTGCCTGAATAAAACAATATTCCTTCAGAAAGAAATGATTCTCATTTTTGTCACAATGCGCTGTTTGTTCTCAGGAGTGGAGGAATTCTGTCTAGGAAGTTAGCCAGCCAGGCAGCCGAAGGCTCTGTCCTAACGACCCTTCTGCATTTTCATGAAAGATTTACTTCATCCGTGTCCTATTTTCCACCTGTGTTTCTCCCTGCTGTTTGCATGTTCCTTCCCCTGAGCAAAAGGCTCAGACACACAAATCACCCACAGTCGCGGCCATCCTTCATGTCACAGGGAAGAGAATAATGCGAGTAGCTTATAACATACAATTCAGTGTATTCTCATGGAACGATTCACATGTTTATTACCACATTAGATTTCCAAAAGCTGTATAAGAGTCAGAGAAAACAATACGATGCACCATTTAAAAATAAAAAAATATTAAATATATACACACTACTATATATAAAATAGATAACCAACAAGGACTTACTGTATAGCACAGGGAACTATACTGAATACCTCTAATAACCTATAAGGGAAAAGAATCTGAAAAAGAATAGATAAATATGTATGTATAACTGAATCACTTTGCTGTACAACTGAAAGTAACACAACATTGTAAATCAACAGTACATCAAGAAGAAGAAGAAGGAGGAAGAGGAAGAGGGGAAGGGGGAAAAGGAGGGGGAAGGAGGAAAAGGAGGGGGAAGGGGGAAAAGGAGGGGGAAGGGGGAAAAGGAGGGGGAAGGGGGTAAAGGAGGAGGGGAGGAGGAGAGAAGAAGAAAAAAAAAAAATTTAAAAATCCAGATCTGAAAGTTGGAGAAGGAACACAATCTCTCTAGTATCCCACAGTTGTCACCTTAGCTCAAGTGTTCTGACCCTCATTTAGTCTTATCTTACCCAAATCTGAGACCTACTGAACTGGAAGAGACTAAAAAATCATGTCGGCCAAAGGTTTGAATTTACATATAAAGATGTTAGGGCTAGTGAATTTCTGCAATAGTATAACTAACATTTATAGAGAACTTTGTATTTTATGCTACATTTGCATTTGAAACTCTTTTTACCCTCTAAGAACTGAGTAATAATATTATCCAATGTGAAGATTGAAAGAGTAGGGTCTTCCAAGGGTGACTGCAGAGCAAATCCAGAGCTGATCCTGCAGCCAGCAAACCAACCCAAAGTTCTACTACTTGTGATCCACGTGGCCCTGGAAATATCCGTATTTTGCTAAACCTCCATGTTCCTCATCTTTAAAGTGGGACTTAGAACCATAATTAAGTCACAGAACTGTTGAGGAGATGAAAGAAGAATATATGACAGAAACAAAGAAATCAGTAGGAAAAAACAAAATGTATTCTGCAAAATAGGCTTTGCAGAATGCTTTATTTAGTATGTTTGGAAAATGCTTACATACAGTCCTGTAGAAATAATCCCAGATAAACCTGGTTGAGCTGTTGTTTTCTACCCTATTTCACCACAGAAACTTTTCCCAAAAGACACTATTATTAACATCCACGAAACAATAATTTAGTGGAACGTGTCTTGTGGAACATTCTTCCAAAGCTTTAAACTAATGCTGTATTAATATTTTGCTTTCTCAGCTGGAGACCACAGACCACCCCTATACGTGTTGACCTTCTAACTCCCCCCGAGCCTCTGCCCTTCCATCTTGCAGGCTGCCTCAGGTGAAGAGACAGACTCCTCCTGCGGCCCTGCCTTGGGGAATTGCAATATCCTCTCTGAGTTCTGACAGGTATAAATTGTCACTCATAAGTCAGTGTTATGCAGAAGTGGTGATACATTGATGGATTTTCAGCAGCTCTCATCACCTTAACTGACAGAATGGAGGCAGCTGTGAAAGTAGAAAGGATGGAGGAAGAGATGCACTCGAAGTTCAGTCACTAGTGAGCAATGCCACTTGGATGTCCATCGGCTTCAGGGTATGGGTGCTCCAAGCTCCGAGGACCTGACTTTCTGAAGGAGGATTCCCAGGTCTCCCAAGAAGATGGCCAGCATTGTGTGGTGCTCTATCTCTGATTTGAATTGCTTAATTTATTTAGGGGGAAGATACTGTGTAGGCTGTAAAGAGTCATAAAAGAAGACTGAATTTTGAGGTCAGAGGCATAGGTTCAGTGTTAACTCCAGAACCCACCATTGATGATCTCGTATGGCTCTGGGCTATGCTTCAGTTTCCTTCTTGACAGGCAATCATGGGATTGGTTCCATCAGGCACCACTAGCTCCAGAGGCACAGCAAGGGCACCAAGGCAGTGACTTGTAAAAGTCTGGACAGCTTCACCCTGTGGCTCATCTGAATTGTTTCAGTCCAAGGTGAATCATGCCAGGTTAAAACTCAGTGAGCATCTCAGGGTACCTGCTTGAATGGCACCAGTAAGTCCAGGTGGTACCCAGAGTGAGATGGCTAATTGGCATCCTGGTTGGGACCTGGGTGCCTGTATTACTTTGGGAAGGAGATTTAAGAAACTCCATGGGACAGAATCTCGGGAGAAGAGAAGAATGAGAGATAGAGGAAGGGAGAATATTTAGAGGCCAGATACACCTAACCAAGGAATATAAAAGCAAATCAAATCCCATAAATGGAGGAGGAAAAGAAGGTTTCCGGGAGGGTAGGTTGCCATGTCTGCCGTGGTTGATTAATGAGTCAGGCTTTCAAGTTTCTGTTAAGAAAAAGCTCGGAAATGTGATGTTTACAGTTGCTGTGTGAGATTTTCTTTTTTGAGTAAAAAAAAAAATCTTATAAAAGAGTTTGGAATTTTAAAATATGAAAATAATTTGTTTGAGATTCAAGTCATATTTAGAGAGTCTGATTAAACCTTTAGCTTTGACCATGACCACGATGCCCAGCTTCTTGTAGTGCCTTCTGTTAATTAGAGCTAGAGACTTTGAATTTTATTGCTTTAATCCTGTGGTTGTTCTGGAGACCTGCATCCCCTTGCAGCAGAGGTGATTTAAGGCAAACATGTCAGCTCCTTGTCTGACATGGAGAAAAAGAGAGAAAAGAAAAAGAGAGAGTCTTTTTATGTTTTGTCTGGCACCTGTTTCTCTGCAGGACAGAGGAAACTTTCAGCACGGACCACTCCCTTGAGAGCATAAGGATGGGGATTAATATCCTCCTGCAGCCTCTGCGGACGCTGACAACCTTTGATGATGTTAGCTGGTACCCAGGTCCAGCTGAAGATGGAGAAGCAGCAAGTGACTTGACTCTTCTTATGCCCATGACTGCAGTGAATACAAAATGTTCTGCTGCTGCCTTAAGGAGCATCTAAACTTAGTGGAAGGGAGGCATTTACTAAAAATGGGGACTCGATGTAACAAATGTATAGAATCCATGTAGGTGACTAGTGACGGGGAAGGCTCTGCCATGATACTGCCCTCCCACGTAGGAGTGACAGGACGTGGGATTTGCAGTTTATATCTAGGAGGGACCATCCTCTAGGTGACAGTTCTTTTCCTTTCCCAAATGATGGAGCATCCTGAAAGATAGAGGGTCAATAGACCCTTCTATACCCAAGAGTGGCTCAGTCAGCTGGGAACAGACTGAACAGGTATATCTGCAAGGAGTGGGGTCTTCAGAGCTTGGCACATGCCAGAGAGGGGGAGCACCTCCCAGGGCAGAGCAGGGGAAGGGGAGAGGACTGATGGAGGTGCTCAGAGATCAAGCATCAGGGGCTCAGTAGAAGGCAGACTGATAAAAAGATCTGTTTCATTTCAAGAATTCTCTGGAAGTAAGCAGGGTAAACATAACAAATTAAAGAAAGAATAAACAAAGTGCAGGGGTCTGAGGGGAAAAGCAGGTGATCATAGGTTACACTCTACGTGAAGTCTGCAGAAAAATGATTGTAGGTAGATGAAGGCAGAAAAGAAAGTCCAGGAAGAAGGTTGAAGGAGAAATTGAAGGTGACAGTAAAGCATTTGCAACTTTCGAGGTTGAGCCCAAATAAACCAATAACTGGACTTCAGGAAGAAGTTGCCCTCTCTCCCCTTTTTTGTCTGAGATGATTAAATAGGAATTTCTACCTTTTTTGCCCTCTTCTCTTCCCTCTTACTCACTACCTCCTCACTGAGCAATCTCAACTTACAAGTAAAGTTATCACGAGGCATCTGCACCTGTAGAGCTAGCCACATTCTCCAATATAGATGGGAACAGGAAACTAGAGAGATTCAGGCGGGAAGTTTGGAATAAAAATTGAGTAGGTAAATGGAGCTGATTATCAAATAGAAAATAGTACAGAGAGAAGTTCATAGATCTGGGGGAGGGTGTTGAGGGCAAGAATTAGTGATCAGTGCATAGACAACTACTAATCACATAAAATGAGAACATAGTTAACTTTTTTATAAAACAAAAAGTCATATAAGAATAGAAACATAATGGTAGTAGACTACGTGACTCAGCAGAGGACACTATTTACATGGTCATATTAGTGTAAACATTAAATATGGACTTACTTAAAATTATGGTGTTATTATTTTGAGAATTTCAGATAAAGAGAAGGCTCTGTGCCTCTCAGAAGGAGTTAAAAAAACTAAATTCTCTACCCCAAATGGAAGATAAGAAATATATTTAAATATATAAAAGATGAAATAGCAGTATAAGCATGTTATTTTTACATATGAAATTAACTGCTAAATTAGACAATCCAAAGTATAGAAAGTGGCTGCCTCTGGGAAATAGGGGTGTGAGGGTTACTAGGTAGAGTGATTGAGGCCTGGGACTGGAAGACACACAGTACTACTTTAACACAGCAACAAAATTATGTGCAAGTGTTACTTCGGAAATAAGAAAAATCAACCATAAAAATACCTTCTGTAGCAAGAATGTCTTCCTGCTATTTCTATTACTGTTCGTAACAGGCTTTCCTTCCAGCTGACCAAATCAACTTTCAAAGCAGAGATCATCATGGAATTAATTCTCTCAACATAAAATTAATTTAATCGTGAAGTTAATTTTTGAAATTAATTTTTCCTTTGGAAATATGTGACGTTTTCTAGTATACATCTCATGACCATGAATAGAGTCCAGTGTCAGAGAAGATTATATTCCTGGAAAACCTCTCTGTGACCAATAATGTCCGGTTTCATAAGAATTTTATAACTTTTTTTGATACAGAATTCATCAAATCTATGTTCCATGTCTCCACTCAGACCCCTCTCCAGATAGCAAAATCGGCTCATCCAATAGTCCTTGGACCTCTCAAGCTGGAAATTCCATCGGTATTTAAAACCAAGATGCCCCAAATCACTGCCATATGTGTGTGTGTATAGAGGCATTATATTCATTGAATAAATTGCTTCCTATATTCTCAGTCTATCATTTTCCTGCCCACTACCTGAGCCAGCCATCAGGGTGTCATCCTTCTTCTCTTTCCTCCGGTCCCTCCACATCACAAAGTCTATCCCTCCAATCTTTTAAGTCTGCATTTTTCCTCCCTCCTCACCACCCCTACTTTAGTTAAGACATATGTTATCACATTCCTGTACTATTGCAGGAGCCACCTGGGAAGTGTATATCTACTCAGGCCCATTCTTATCTATTCTCACTAAAGCCAGAACAACGTTTCTACAACTCAAATCTGTCAATATACTTTAGCAAAAGGGCAATTACTTAGCCCTGCATACAAGGTTCTCTAAATCCCTGGCATTCTTTCATTATTTCCTTTGTCACATCCTGTAGTCATATGAAGTAACTGCCAGTTTATCAGCAGCCAGGTCAAGGGAAAATCCTTCCAGGTCTATAGGGCTGGTTCTATGGTTTAAAATGCTAATTACACATTAAACATTACCGCTGTGCTATTAGCTAGCCAAATAAATTTGCATTGTTGACCAACTTTCACCAGAAGGACCTAGAAAAAGAAAACCAAATTAAACAGAAAGAAGTAAAAGGAAGGAAAAAATTAATATTCCAATGTAAGTCAATGAAATAAAACATTGACAAATGGAAATTCAATGAAATCAAAAGCTAGTTCTTTGGAAAGATCAATAAATTTGATAAGCCTAGAGTCAGACCGATCAGGAAAAAAGAGAAAAAGAGAGGACACACATTGCCAACATCAGGAATAAAAGAGGGGTTATTACCTTAGGTCTTAAGACATTAAACTTGTAGAAAGGAAAGATTATCAACAACACAACAACAAATATAACAAGCTAGTCAAAGTGAATACATTTCTCGAAAGATAAAAATTATTGAAAAATGACAAAAATATAGAATATCTGAAAACTACAGGCCATGACCCCTTATGAACACAGATGCAAATACGATTTTTGAAAGTCTAGCAAATCAATTCCAACAGTTTATAAAATGTATAATGCATTATGACCAAGTAGTTTTACTCTGCGAATGCTAGGCTAGCTCAACATTTGAAAATCAATCAATAAGACTCATCGTATCAACAGAATAAAGAAGAAAAAAACATGATAATTTAGTAGATGCAAAAAATAAAAGCCTTTGACAAAATTCAACATCATTCTTGATTTTTAAGAAATATTTCTCAGCAAAATAAGAATATAAGGGGATCCTCAACCTGATGAAATACACATACAAAGAAAAGTAGAATTAACATCCTACCTAAAGGCAACTAAATTCCTTCAACCTAAGAACAAGGCTACTCATGACTCATTCAAAATCAACCAGAGGTCTTAGTGCAATGAGGCAAAAAAGAAATAAAACAAAAACAAGCAACAACAACAAAAAACATAGAGCTTGGAAAGGAAGAAATAAAACTGTCTCTTCATATACAATGTGATTTTTTTTCCATGTAGAAAATCTCAAAGAATCTGCAAAATAACCTCATAAAACTAATAAATGAAGTTAGCAAGATTGCTGAATACCAGATCAATATACAACACATTTTTATATCCTGGTAATGAACAACTGCAATTTGAAATAAACCCTTACCATTTACCATGGAATCAAAGAACATGTAATATTTAAGTATAACTCTTACAAAATACCTGAAAGATCTTTGTGCTGAAAACTACAAAATCTTAATTAAAGAAATCAAGGAAGACCTGAGTTAATGGAGAGATATACTATGTTCATAAATTGGAAGAATCAATTTTAAGATGTCAGTTCTCCTTAAACCAATCTACAAATTCAATGTAATTCCAAACAAATACCAGCAGCGTTTTTGGTAGAAATTGATAGACTGATTCTAAAGATTGTATGGAAAGTAAAAGGAAATGAAATATTCAAAATAATTTTGGAATATAAGAACTATTCAGTATTCACACTAAATGTTTCCAGACTTACTATAAAGCTACAGTAGTCAAACCAGTGTGGTATTAGAGAACGGATAGACGTATAGATTAAAGAAAAAATAAAAGTACAGGAAAAAATTTACAAGTATTTGGTCAATTGATTTGCAATAATGCTGCAAGAGCAATTCAATGAACAAAGGATAGCCTTTTTAAACAAATAGTGTTCATATAATTAGATACCCGTATGCAAAATAATGAATCTTATTCCATACATTGTAGCCGCTGAAAAAATTAATTCAAAATGATAACAGACCTAAATGTAAAACCTAAAACAATAAAAATTAGTTGTGTGCTTCCTGGGTACCAGGCATCAGACTTAGCACTCTCTAGGCCCCCTCTTGCTCACTTAATCATCCCAGCAAAACTAGGACGGAGGTATCAAAATCACCCAAGTAGCCAATGAGGGAACTTAAATGCAGAGAGGTTGGATGCCTCCTTTTTCACTGGAAAACGGTGATCAGAGCTGTTGAGATGATAGGAATCATGGCTATGGCTCATTCTAGAAAGCCATCTTCCTAGCAGCAGAACAGAGATGCAAAAATGATTTGGGAAAATATAAGTTTAATGTATGATGTGGAAAGACCATCATAAAGCATTCAGAGTTTTACAATGATCGTGCACAATATCAACAATAGGATTTCCCCCGCTAAGTTTCTTTATATCCCTCAACTCTCACTTTGAAAAACATGACTAATAAACCATTTGGCTCCCAGCTCTCATCTGGGGCCTGGAATCAGTATGTCAATGTGAATATAAAACCCAAAGGAATTCCATTTGACATCATCCCCATCAATCTGAGGTTTATTTGCCTGAAGGCCTATGACAGATATAGCTATCTCAACTGGGTTCTGCAATTTTATGAGGCAGTTTTGGCGAGAAATGCTATTTTAAGCACCATTTAGGCTTTGCTCAGACTGTTTTTATGGGGTAAGTTATGATTCTTGGTAATTGCTGGAGTTTACTTTGAACGCCTCCTCCTCAGATGTTAGTGAGGCTTTCGTTGCCTTTCTGGACCATCCCATCACAGCTGCTGTTGCATAGCATCATCCCTTGGTCTCTAGGCTGGCATTATTTATAAGCTAATGTCAAAACAATAAATATGGTAGTAAATAGTTGTGGGGTGACATTTGCTGAGCCAAGTTACAGGCAGCAGGAGAGTGTTTCAGTGTGAAATTGCTTTCACCGGTCTTCCCATTATGATGACCTATGATGTAGATTTAAAAATGCTGCTGCTGGGGGGGACCTTCAAGATGGCGGAGGAGTAAGACATGGGATGACCTTCCTCCCCATGAATACATCAAAAACACATATACATGTGGAACAACTCCTACAGAATACCTACTGAACGTTGGCAGAAAACCTCAGACTTCCCCAAAGGCAAGAAACTCCCCACGTACCTAGGTAGGGCAAAAGAAAAAAGAATAAACAGAGACAAAAGGATAGGGACAGGACCCACACCTCTGGGAGGGAGCTGTGAAGGAGGAAAAGTTTCCACATACTAGGAAGCCCCTTCACTGGCGGAAACAGGGGGTGGCCGGGGTGGAAGCTTTGGAGCCACGGAGGAGAGCACAGCCACAGGGGTGCAGAGGGCAAAGCAGAGAGATTTCCGCACAGAGGATCGGTGCTGACCAGCACTCACCAGCCTGAGAGGCTTGTCTGCTCACCCGCCGGGGTGGGCAGGGGCTGGGAGCTGAGGCTCGGGCTTCGGAGGTCAGACCCCAGGGAGAGGACTGGGGTTGGCTGTGTGAACACAGCCTGAAGTGGGCTAGTGTGCCACAGCTAGCCAAGAGGGAGTCCGGGAAAAAGTCTGGACCTGCCTAAGAGGCAAGAGACCATTGTCTTGGGGTGCACAAGGAGAGGGGGTTCAGAGCATGGCCTAAACGAGCTCCAGAGACAGGAATGAGCTGCAGCTATCAGTGTGGACACCAGAGACGGGCATGAGACGCTAAGGCTGCTGCTGCCGCCACCAAGAAGCCTGTGTGCAAGCATAGGTCACTATCCACACCTCCCCTCCCGGGAGCCTGTGCAGCCGGCCACTGCCAGGGTCCCGTGATCCAGGGACAACTTCCCCGGGAGAACACACTGTGCGCCTCAGGCTGTTGTAACGTCACGCCGGTCTCTGCCTCCGCAGGCTCGCCCTGCATTCCGTACCCCTCCCTTCCCCCGGCCTGAGTGAGCCAAAGCCCCCTAATCAGCCGCTCCTTTAACCTCATCCTGTGTGGGTGAGGAACACATGCCACAGAGAGACCTACATGCAGAGGCAGGGCCAAATCCAAAGCTGAACCCCAGGAGCTGTGTGAACAAAGAAGAGAAAGGGAAATCTCTCCATGCAGCCTCAGGAACAGTGGGTTAAATCTCCACAATCAACTTGATGTACCCTGTATCTGTGGAATACCTGAAGAGACAATGAATCATCCCAAAATTGAGGCAGTGGACTTTGGGAGCAACTGTAGACTTGGGGTTTGCTGTAGGCAACTGACTACTTGCTGATTTCTGTGTTTATCTTAGTTTAGTTTTTAGCACTTGTTATCATTGGTGGATTTGTTTATTGGTTTCATTGCTCTCTTCTTTTTTCTAAAAATACTTTTTAAATTTTAGTAATAGTTTTTTATTTTTTATTTTAATAACTTATTTTATTTTATTTTATTTCTTTCTTTTTTTTCTCCCTTTTCTTCTGTGCTGTGTGGCTGACAGCATCTTGGTGTTCCGGTCGGGTGTCAGGCCTGAGCCTCTGAGGTGGGAGAGCCAAGTTCAGGATATTGGACCAAGAGAGACCTCCCAGACCCACATAATACAAATTGGCGAGAGGTCTCCCGGAGATCTCCGTTTCAACACTAAGACCCAGCTCCACTCAACGACCAGTAAGCTCCAGTGCTGGACACCCCATGCGAAACAACTAGCAAGACAGGAACACAACCCCACCCATTAGCAGAGAGGCTGTCTAAAATCATGATAAGTTCACAGACCCCAAAACACACCACCAGAAGCAGTCCTGCCCAACAGAAAGACAAGATCCAGCCTCATCCACCAGAACACAGGCACCACACCCTTCATCAGGAAGCCTACACAACCCACTGAACTAACCTTTTCCACTGGAAGCAGACACCAAAAACAACAGGAACTACGAACCTGCAGCCTGTGAAAAGGAGACCCCAAACACAGTAAGTTAAGCAAAATTAGAAGACAGAGAAATACACAGCAGATGAAGGAGCAAGGTAAAAACCCACCAGACCAAACAAATGAAAAGGAAATGGCAGTCTACCTGAAAAAGAATTCAGAGTAATGATAATAAACATGATCCAAAATCTTGGAAATAGAATGGAGAAAATACAAGAAACGTTTAACAAGGACCTAGAAGAACTAAAGAGCAAACAAACAATGATGAACAACACAATAAATGAAATTAAAAATTCTCCAGAAGGAATCAATAGCAGAATAACTGAGGCAGAAGAACGGATAAGTGACCTGGAAGATAAAATAGTGGAAATAACTACCACAGAGCAGAATAAAAAAAAGAATGAAAAAAATTGAAGACAGTCTCAGAGACCTCTGGGACAACATTAAAATGCACTAACATTCGAATTATAGGGGTCTCAGAAGAAGAAGAGAAAAAGAAAGGGACTGAGAAAATATTTGAAGAGATTATAGTTGAAAACTTCCCTAATATGGGAAAGGAAATAGTTAATCAAGTCCAGGAAGCGCAGAGAGTCCCATACAGGATAAATCCAAGGAGAAACACATCAAGACACATATTAATCAAACTATCAAAAATTAAATACAAAGAAAAAATATAAAAAGCAGCAAGGGAAAAGCAACAAATAACTCACAAGGGAATCCCCATAAGGTTAACAGCTGATCTTTCAGCAGAAACTCTGAAAGCCAAAAGGGAGTGGCAGGACATATTTAAAGTGATGAAAGGGAAGAACCTGCAACCAAGATGACTCTACCCAGCAAGAATTTCCTTCAGGTCCGACAGAGAAATTAAAACCTTTACAGACAAGCAAAAGCTAAGAGAATTCAGCACCACCAAACCAGCATTACAACAAATGCTAAAGGAACTTCTCTAGGCAGGAAACACAAGAGACGAAAAGACCTACAGTAACAAACCCAAAACAATTAAGAAAATGGGAATAGGAACATACATATCGATAATTACTTTAAATGTAAATGGATTAAGTGCTCCAACCAAAAGACATAGACTAGCTGAATGGATACAAAAAAAAAGGATTCATATATATGCTGTCTACAATAGACCCACTTGAGACCTAGGGACACATACAGACTGAAAGTGAGGGGATGGAAACAGATAATGCATACAAATGGAAATCAGAAGAAAGCTGGAGTAGCAATACTCATATCAGAAAAAATAGACTTTAAAATAAAGACTATTACAAGAGACAAAGAAGGACACTACATAATGGTCAAGGGATCAATCCAAGAAGAAGATATAACAATGGTAAATATTTATGCACCCAACCTAGGAGCACATCAACACATAAGGCAAATGCTAACAGCCATAAAAGGGGAAATCAACAGTAACACAATCATAGTAGGGGACTTTAACACCCCACTTTCACCAATGGACAGATATCCAAAATGAAAATAAATAAGGAAACACAAGCTTTAAATGACACATTAGACAAGATGGACTTAATTGATATTATAGGACATTCCATCCAAAAACAACAGAATACACTTTCTTCTCAAGTGTTCATGGAACATTCTCCAAAATAGATCATATCTTGTGTCACAAATCAAGCCTTGGTAAACTTAAGAAAATTGAAATCATATCAAGTATCTTTTCTCACCACAACACTATGAGACTAGATATCAATTACAGGAAAAAAACTGTAGAAAATACAAACACATGGAAGCTAAACAATACACTACTAAATAACCAAGAGATTACTGAAGAAATCAAAGAGGAAATTAAAAAATACCTAGAAACAAATGACAATGAAAACACAACAGCCCAAATCCTGTGGGATACAGCAAAAGCAGTTCTAAGAGGGAAATTGATAGCAATACAATCCTACCTCAAGAAACAAGAGAAATCTCAAGTAAACAACTTAACCTTACACCTAAAGCAACTAGAGAAAGAAGAACAAAAAAACCTCAATATTAGCAGAAGGAAAGAAATCATAAAGATCAGATCAGAAATAAGTGAAAAAGAAGAGAAGGAAAAGATCACAAAGATCAATAAAACTAAAAGCTGTTTCTTTGAGAAGATAAACAAAATTGATAAACCAGTGAGACAGTGGCATTGACATATATACACTACCAAATGTAAAACAGATAGCTAGTGGAAAGCAACCACATAGCACAGGGAGATCGGCTCAGTGCTTTGTGACCACCTAGAGGGGTGGGATAGGGAGGGAAGAAGGGAGACGCAAGAGGGAGGGGATATGGGGATATGTGTATATGTATAACTGATTCACTTTGTTATACAGCAGAAACTAACACAACATTGTAAAGCAATTATACTCCAATAAAGATGTTAAAAAAAAAATCTTGCTTCATCTCCCTCCCCAAACGCATTGCCACTTCTTCATGAGATCAATAGACCTTTCAGTGGAAACCACTTCATATGCACTCTGTCCTATGAGAATCCCTTTGCAAGCTTAGATATTGAATTCAGCGGAACTAGGGCATGTCCTGAATGGGTCTATTTCTAATTTTTTGCATAGGTTCATTAGGCCACATTTACTAATGCCTACTGTATGTGAGATTGTCTGCTGGTTGATGTTGGGATAGAGGGATGCAATCCCTATCTGAAAAGAGCTCACACTCTAGAAAGGGGAGGGGAAAAATAAGCCAGCAATTCAACACATGAAAAGTAACTAGGGTCTTTAAAAGGTGCAAAGAAAGTGGCACAGGAGCCTAAGATATAATTTTTTTTTAACTCTCTAAGTCGGGGAAATATTCCTGAAGGGGATCGCATTTGCCCTATGCCTTGGCTGATGCAAGGATATAGCCTCCCACTCTGGTCACTGTGGTTTTTCACTTCTTACTCGTGCCCACACTGCTCTGTTTTTTTCATGATCCTCGTTCCCTCTGTTCCTCATGTATTTAACTTTTGGAGTCAGTGAAGGCATCATCTCTCCCAGGAAGCCTCCCCTGGTAGCCCCAGGCTTAGCCAGGCATCTCCACTCTGCTTCTATGCCACCCGGGCATATCTGTGTATTTTCACATGGGTAACGGAATTTTTGCACGTGTGTCTTGCCCATCCAGTTGTAAATGTTTCATAACAGAGACAATATCTCATTCATCCTTCATCATAGAGATAATATCGCCTTCATTTTGTGGCTTCTGTGCCAGCATAGCTCTTGTCACGTAGAGGAACTCAATGAATGTCTAATTAATAGATTGGATGGCTGGGCGACCGGATAGAAATGAAGTGGATGGAGCAATAGGAGGAAATACCTTTAAGCAGGAAGTGCCAGGTATGTGAAGAGGAATGGTAGGAGATGAGGTCATAAGGGAAACTTGGAACTATACCCTGGAAGTGCCAGGCTGAGAATTGGCAAATCTATCTAGGATGCAATTGGCAAATATGGACACCAAGTTGGGAAAACTGTGCACATCGGTAGAATCTTGCCTGTGGTCATGCCTGTGTTTTTGGATCGGGGTACCCCTCTCTTTACTCACCATAGGATTCAAAAGGGAGCTTGCAACCTTTGTATAAGACCCTACCTCCTAGCTACAGCAGTTGGTCAAGTGGTGGGTACTGAACCTTGCCTCCTGGTTTGGCCAAGGGTGTGCATGTGACCCAAATCAGAGCCATTGGAGAGCTTCTGTGGGACGGTTTTCTAACCTGTACCAGGCACGGTGGTGCAGCTGTGAGGGTATGTGCTACTGTTGAGCAGATCCTCCACCACGGACAAAAAATGGATCTAAAGTTAAAGCGACTCAAAGCAACATGCAAAGAGAAGCAAAGATGAGAAGTCCCCAGTGCAAGCTGTCTCAGGCTACAGCCCTGGCCAAGCCAGTTGAACTGGGTCCCTATAGCCTACAGTCAGATGCAGCCTCTTTCACTCTGAGACCACCACAAACTCTCTCTTTTGTTGCAATGAATGAACTGACTCTGTCTCTATTTAAAGCTAACCACTCCACATTTCACTGGATCTCCTCTCCTCTCACCCAAGAGGGATTTGTTCCTGTATTCAATCCTCCTTTCTCCTGCACCATCAAGTTTTCCTCTTTCTCCTGGATCAATCTCAGTTACTTATAAGTCTATCGTAATATCTCCCAACTTTACAAAAAAGGGAAAATACTGCTGACTTCCTATTTTCCTCTACCGACTACTGTTCTGCATTCCCTTTTAAAAGCTAAACTTCTTTAAAAAGTTAGCAATAGAGGTACGGTTTCAAACAAGAGAGATGATATATATATATATATATATATATATATATATATATATATATATATATATATATATATATATATATATATATATACTAAACCAGACTTAGATGTTTAAAAGACATAACAAAATATCATCACCTTCTCCAGAGTCTTAGAGACAAAGACAGAGGCTTCCAGGAACCATGCCTTAAATGAACAGTAGTATAGAGGGATTGCCATATCTATATCAGACTGTTTGCTATGGAAGGAAATCATAGGAAGAAGCAAGAGCTAACTGAGAGACCTAATAAAAATATAGACATTTCAGACTCTTGTCTTGGCATGAATTTGCCTCTCATTAGCATCGAGCTGATGAGGTCTTATTTCCACACTTATTAAAGGAAGAATTATCTCTCTTTAGTGGCACTTGAGCCCAATATTATACACACAGTACATGAAATGCAGATAAAGTTTCAATCCCATGATACCCTAGGTTTGAAGAGATGAGCTGATAACAATTATAATAATTTCTCAAGCCACAGACTAGATGTCATTTAATCTATTTAGTTTTCCCAAAAAAACCCTGGCAGAATTAACCATTCCCCCTTTCTAGTCCTATAAAAAATTTTAACATATTTCTATACTGTAGGACAGAATGTGTTAGAACAAGCAAAGTTGAAATATCATTGTAGTGACCTTAACTACAAACTTGATGTATTATAGAATCTGCCGTTTGCAATTTGGGGGAAGATAAAAACAAACAAACAAAAAACAACAAACAATGAAAGGTAATTATCAAAAGCCCTGGAACTAAGTGCATGTCCTTTAATTATTCAATATAAAGATTCTCTCCTTTTGTGTCTCATACCAGAGGTGGCCAGCAATCCCCTGTCCACTGACATTTCACTCCAAAATAATCACAGTTGGAATGGCCAGGAGTCTGGCTTTAAGTTTTTCAAAGAAAATAGGAGATAAGATGAGAAATAGTGTAGCAGCACTATTCACAATAGCCAAGACTTGGAAACAACCTAAATGTCCATCGACAGATGAATGGATAAAGAAGATGTGGTACATATATACAATGGAATACTACTCAGAATGAAATAGTGCCATTTGCAGCAACGTGGATGGACCTCGAGATTACCATCCTAAGTGAAGTAAGTCAGAAAGAGAAGGACAAATACCATATGATATCACTTATAGGTGGAATCTAAAATACGACACAAATGAACCTATCTGTGGAACAGAAACAGAATCACAGACATGGAGAATAGACTGGTGGTTGCCAAGGGGGAGGGGGCTGGGAGAGGGATGGACTGGGAGTTGGGGATTAGCAGATGCAAACTCATATATACAGAATGGATAAACAACAGGATCTGGTGTATAGCACAGGGAACTATATTCAATATCCTGTGATAAACCATAATGGGAAAGAATATGAAAAAGAATATATATATGTAAAAACTGAGTCACTTTGCTGTACAGCAGTAATTAACACAACATTGTAAATCAACTATACTGCAGTAAAAAAAGAAAGAAAGAAAAAGGTGAGAAATAAACCTTATTTTCTTTCAAGGGGTCTCTCCTCAGCAGGTGAATGGACTATTTTTTTTAACCTAATTGCTTGACTAACTACCTAAACACAGAGATAACATAAATAAATCATAGGAAGAAACAGCATTCCCAGAAGCAACTGTTCTGTTTTGTTCCTGTATGAACATGGAACACATGTTCTCTACATTGTGGTGCACGGAATTTATTTTGTATGTCACTTAATGGTGCCCAAATACAGTGGGGAGTGCAGAATTTAATGCAGGTGAAAATGTGGCAACAGCTGTGGTAGATGGTTTATGTATGTAGATGAATAGGGCTCTTTATCCCTAAACTAAACAGTCTCCAGCTTATTGCACATTTTTTTTTGCTTTCTTTTATCATGTGTTTTCTTTAATATTATAATGAGCTACCAGTTGTCACTATTCACAGTCTATCAGCCTTAATCAATACTGTACATGTCATCACTGTCATAAGACAGAAGGAAATAGGATCTAATGAGAACCAAAGGAGTTCCTTTATCAATCAAAATAAGTGTGAGTGTAGTGCAAGCATTTTATGATGTCTCTTTCGGTGTCTGTTTACCACTTCTGCTGTGAATAGCAAAGGTGGACCTAATGGAACACTTCTGATAAGTGTTTGTAATCTATTCGTCATGCATGCTTTTTTAGGATGATATAAAGCACATAAAGCGAAGAGATGTCATTATACAAGTGGGTTGCTGTGGGCAGAGAAGAATCAGAATTCAGGCTTCCTATGCATCTGATTTTATGGTACACATTTGACTCAGCTTCAAGCCTCCATCTTTCCACAATTAGCATTTCCCCACCTGGGATTTCGCAGACCAGCAGTAAACAAACTCCGAGTTTCATTCCATAAAGTGATGGAAGATGGGTCCCCTGAGTGAAGACCGCCTTCCACCCCTCATCTCAGAAATTTAAACCAGCCAACTGGATAATAAATGTTAAGGGTGTGAAATTAACATACAAAGTGGTGGCTGGAAAGGGCACAGCAGACAGATGTCTGGCTTGACTCACTTCTGTGCCCTGGAGATACAAAATAGCTAATAAATACTGTTCTCTATTTATGGGTTGCCTTCTGAGACATTCTGCTTTGAGTGTTTTCTTGGTAAAGACTTCATCTGGCCTCAAGACTTCGCCCCAAAGGAGGGAGAGGCTAATGTTTTTGCCTTAGATGGGCAGATGGAGAAAGTGAAAAACTAAGAAATTATGTGAGTTTTCCCCAAGAGAAGAGAAGGGCTAGGGTGACTTATTGTTTTATCTCAGGTGGAGATAAGGCCATCTCATTTTTTTGAGCTGATATAATCTATCAACATGTGCAAAATGCTTAGAAAGAGTGCCTAGCACGTAGGAACTGCTAATGACTGACAACCATACCATCCCCTTCACCATCATCCCTGCCACCATATTTGTTTCACAGAACTGAGGAAACAGAGGCTGTGCTCAACCATAGGGGTAGTAACTGGTTCATGGTAAATAGTAGCTCGGTCCCTGAGTTGTAACTTGGATAATAAAAATAATCGAAAAAAGAGCTAAAGAGGTAGTCTAGTTTTCTAGCAAAAAACATTTAAAAAATCATGTCAAATATCATGGGTTGTTTGAATGGCTACAATTCCACGTCCTCGCCATGAGACATCTGATGAGTTAGTTAACCTCTCTGTGCTTCAAAGTCTTCATCTGTAAATCAGGAGCAATACCATCAAAGTCACAGCAATGTGCAGAGAGGAACTGAAACAATGCATGTAAAATATTTAGCAGAGGGGTTGGTGTAATGAGTGTATGGGTAAATATCCTATAAGTGGCAGCTACTTTTGTTTTTAAAGGGCAAATACACGGAGCATAGACTTTACAGTCAGAACAAGCTGGGTTTTAGTCCTGGTTCTACCGTATATTTTCTTTGCACAAGGAATCTTTCTAAACAGCTGTTCTCTCACATGCAAAATGGTAAAAATTAAAGTACCTGTCTCATTAAACTATTGTGAGCCTCTCTCACTAAAGCAGTCAATTAATGCATATTCTTATTGTTATTACTTAATTGGCTAATAACTGCTAACATGCATTCAGTCCTTACTATGTACACGAATGGGGTAGAAATTCTCTTCATGTACTATCTTGTTTACCTCTCATGGAAACCATATGAATTAGGTAACAGGATTATCCCCATTTTAATAAGGAAACTGAGGCAGGGTGATTAGGTAACTTGCCTAAGGTTTACACTTAATAATGTCAAAATTGGAATTCAAACCCACTTTAAAATCCTAGAAAAATATGAGCAAATTAAATCTAAAGAAAGTAATGGGAATAATCAAAATGAAAATAAGATGTGAAATCAATGAAGCAAAAAATGGATATATTCATAAGCGAAAGCAGGTGACAAATAGATTACTTTGAAAATACAATAGGAAATCTCAAATTGGCTCCAGAGCTTTACGAAAGGTCTGGGCTCTGACTCCCAGGTACCAGGGACCCGGCACCTCTTTTCAGCCCTCAATAGTTTTTAGAGCCACACCCACAGGTTAAAGGGTGGTTTATACTCTATCAACTTAGCTCAGCAGGAACTGCATTTTCCAGAATCCCCTTCTCTGCATGGTTCTTGGTTAACATTCCCCTCAAGCCTTGGAAGGAGGAAGAGAAGTGGCAGCCATGTTTATGCATGGAAGGTCCATGTCCCCTGAACTTATCATGATCCCCTGACTGACCTGGCTGGCACGAGGCGGCCGCACTGAACTCCAGCCTCCAGCACTCACTGAGCTTCTGTCTTCAGCTTCCTTCAAAGCTGCTGGCAGCTCCCTGCCGAAGGACAACAAATTCCCCCAAAGGTCCCCTGCATCATTACAAGTGAAATCTTGCAGGTAGTGAGAGACAGACAGACGCAGCTCATCCTCAGTGGTTCCAGTTTGTCCTCACAGGTCCCAGTTTGTCCTTGCTCTCCCCCCACTTCAGGACCTCCTTCCCTTCCCAACTCCTTGCCTGCTTCACTTCAAGCCCAGCACCAGCTGCAGGAGAGAAGGCCGTTTAACCAGCTTCCCACAAGTGTGTAAGGTCAGATCCTTCTGATATCCCTCACAGTGGTTCTGCTGCTCTAATCACAACCTGACAGATCCAGGTTCCAAGATCTCTAACACCACACTCCATCCCCAGAACAACTACAGCATTCACAAAACCACTTCCCATTTGGTTTTTCAATTTCTGCTTCCTTCCTAGCACCTGAAAATTGCATTCCCTTTACTATTAGTTTTGTATTCATTTATCAAATATATTATTTTGATGAAAAGTTGAGCTTGCTTGTAGCAGGAGCATCTTTAGGTTATCTGAGACCCACTATATTTTTAGAAAAAGAAGTCCTTTCTAGAAGTCCTGTTACCCCTACTGTAGTCCTTTTGTAAACGCTCCTCTCTTTCCTGGAAAAACTCCACCTCAAAACTCCACATGGCATCTGGGAAAAGCAGCCCACCCTAAGGCCCTTCTTCTATCCTGAAAATACTGGTAGTTAAAGGACACTCTCCTTTTTTCAAGTTTTGGCTCCACAGAGTTCAGCCATGGGCTCTGGTTCCTGGATCGGAAAGAAAATATGGATGCTGAAGCTGTTTTTCCCCAGTTACTTTAGGATAAACAGTTCTCATCATAAACAATTTTTAATATATTTTCAAAGACAATGCCACCTAGTTTCATGTAGAAAAACCATATCTCTCCTATTACTACTGATATCACTTATTGACAGCTCCTTGCTGAGCCTAAATTAATTACAAAGAGTCATTAACTTAGCCGGGAATGGTTCAATGTGCACCATATATTAATCTCCAAATGTATTAATCAAACCCGCAACATTTTTCCTGATAGAAGTTGTTTGTTTTGGGGTCAGTGAACTTAGGGTTGGGGAGCTGGACAGGAAACAAGCTCAAGGAAGTGTTTCAGTTTATCTCACCATGGGAGAAAATGGGCTGGGAGTTGGCTGTTAAAACTCTTCTGGGACTCACACTCTGTAACTTTGGGTCTTTGATCATGTTGTCTCATCTACCTTGAAAACAATTTCTCCAGGTCCATTGTGTGCCTGGTAACATTTTCCTATTTTCATCAAATAGGTGGGACATCATCTCCTTTTGGGGTCTTAACTGGTCTTTTTTTGTTTTTTCATTGTAGGTCCTTGTTGGTTATTTGTTTTAAATATAGCAGTGTGTACATGTCAATCCCATATGCAGAATCTAAAAAAAAATGATACAAAGGAACTTATTTACAAAACAGAAATAGGCTCACAGACTTAGAGAAGGAACTTATGGTTACCAGGGGGGAAGGGTCGGGGGGAGGGATAGACTGGGAGTTTAAATGGTCTTTTCTTTATTACAATACTCTCTTCCACTTGTAACAGAACCACGTATAATTACTACCTCCTTTACAGTTCCCTTTCCTTTTGTTATCTCCCTTAAAACATTTGTCATGTTTCTTCTTTTATTTTACTCATACGAACACATTTCTTTTCCCATTTCCTTCTCTTACGGCATGAGAGAGAGAAACGGAGGGGGAAGGAAACGGGAAAAGTAAGGAAACAAGAAAGAGAAGCAAAGGCAGACAATAATGACATTTAAGTTGTGAAGAAGTAGTTGAAATCTATACAATTATCAACAGGAAAGGGTATAGAGATTTTTGATCTCAAGAGCCCATCACATAACAAGAGTTTAATGAATCTTTACCTTCATTCTCCTGCGGAAGGGAAAAAAACCAAAGTATGAAATAAATAAGTTCATATGTGTATTTGGGTATTTATCAGGGCCAGTTTACTTTTTTGTATTCCAGTGTAAAATATTATGTGAACATCTAAGGTGGCTGAGTAACTAATAAACGCTTGTAGCACAAGTCCCAAAGTTGTCAACCAGAAGTTACGAAGAAGTGTAAATACTTTAACTTTTGTACTGGCTGAGACCCCATTGCTCATAATTCCCTTTAAGTAAGTTCTGTCTTAGCACACAAAAGAATAATTCTTTCCAAATGTTTTGCTCTTAGAAGTTTATTGAAGCAATTGTAGATACATTATTGTACCCTGATCAATTAACATCACAGATTAATACTAGGTCAACATCACTAGCTATAGTAGAATAAAGGTCGACAAGACAATCCCAGGGCTAAACCCAATGTCACCTTACAACCTGCAGAGCCAGATGCATTTAAAATGTGTATCCGTTATTCCAGAAGCTACAACGCTGTCTAAATGAAGGACGTCTTGCTTCTGCATGATGGGTGCTACAGAGCAATAGAAACTTGATAGCAGTCCGGTGTCAGAAAGACCCTAATCATAGAAAAGCAGAGGTGGGGAAGAAAAGAGAAAGCTTGCCTCAGATGTTCTCAGCAAAAAGCTCTCAAAGAGGTAATAAGGCTGGAAGTTTTTTCAGAAATTGGTAGTGGAAGGCATTGCTCGTGATTTAAGGGGAATGAGAGGGGCTTGGCTCAACTTCTGGAGACATGGTTATTTGCCAGGTGACTGGGGCAAAATAAAACTTAGCATCCATGGTGGTCAATTCCTTCAGCTGTAAATGTCAGCTAACAGTATCTCTCTATTTGTGGTTCTCTCTCTCTAAAAGGCAACGTGGGCTTCAGAGACCTGGGTTCAATTCTCAGTGTCAGCTGTGAGACTTCAGGAAAATAAGCTTCAAACTAACTTGCTGAGTCTCCGTAAATAGGCCTCCTAATGCCTCTCAGGCAGAGATGTAATAAAAATAAATGGGATTATGTACATCCAGCGCAGAAAATGGTATGCTAGTCTCTGTTAACTATGTTAAAAAAGAAAGAGGGAGAGTAGTCATTTGTTGCGTTGTCCTAACAATTTTCCTTCTGCGTCCTTCCCTCCAGCCCCCTACTACCTGCCTGGCTGTTTGCCTGCTGGTAAAAGTGATCGGAATTGGAATCCCTGGCTCTGCCCAGCTGTGTGATGCAGTGGGTAACCCAACCTCTCTGAGCATCAGTTTCTTCATCTTTAAAATAAGTATGGCAGAGTTACCCACACTTAGTGATTGTTCTGTAGAGCAAAAGAGATACAGGATGTGAAAGCACCTTATAACCTGTGAGGACCATGCATATACTAGTGGTTAAAATTGCACTAAGAGAACACAAGGTCTCAGGGACTTTAAATGACTTGCTCAAGGTCATGCACAAGTATAAAGACACTGAGAGCAAGAACTGAGGTAGAAATTTAAAGCTGAAAAACCCAGAAAATCAAATTTCCTAATTCACAGATGGCCATGAATGATTCTAAAGGACTAAGTTTTATCTGGTATTATTCTTAAAGCCTATATACAACCCATATGCTATGTGTATATGATATATTACAGTACACATGTGTATAGCACACATGTATTACATACATGTATATGAATATGCATAATACATGCAGGTAGGTATGGACACACACATCTACATATGAAGAGAATGAGGGAATGCAGTTCCAGATTTTTTTTAGAAGGCAGATTTCTATTTTAAAAATCACAAGCAGGTTTTGCTTCTAGTGTGACAACTGAATTTGAATTTGAAGCAGAGCCTCCTTTTTTAATTTTTTTTTTTTTTGCAGGAGGAGAAGTGAGTATAATCAAATGACCCAAAAGCAGATGCTTCAGACTGAGATTTCTCTTCAGAAAAGCAAATTGGATACAAAGGCCATGGTATACCCCGGAAGGCTTGAGGTTGTTTTTCTTCTAAATTGTCTCTAGACTGCCATGTTCCTGACAACAACCGGGCAATTCTTGTGAAGTAATTGCTCCCATTAGATTGAGAGAGACACGCTGGCTGGGGCAAAAATGGCATAAAGATGTGACTCACCCCAGGCTGGAAGGCAGCTTGTGAAGAAGTCTCTGCTGGCCTCAATTAGGAATAACACAGATCCGAGGGGATGTGTCGTGGCCGTTCACAAATCTGCGGTTGTCGCAAATCTGAAATGTTATCATTCTGAAATCAATGTTATAAACATAATTCAAAGTAAAAACTTCAATTTTCAGTCTCTCTTATAAGGTCTTGCCCATCACAAGGAAACTCCCTTTAAAAAAGGGGATGAGGGTATACACACTACTATATAGAAAATAGATAGCCATCAGGACCTACTGTACAGCACAGGGAGCTCTACTCAATATTTTATAATAACCTATAATAGAAAAGAATATGGAAAAGAATATACATATATGTATGTATGTATAACTGAATCGTGCTGTACACCTGAAGCTAGCATACGTCAATAAGAGGAAGAAGACGGAGGAGGAGGGGAAGGAGAAGGAAAAAGGAGATGATGAGGACACTAGAAGTCTTTTTTTGTTTGTTTGTTTTTGTTTTTTGTTTTTCTGTGGTACGCGGGCCTCTCACTGCTGTGGTCTCTCCCATTGCGGAGCACAGGCTCCGGACGTGCAGGCTCAGCGGCCATGGCTCACGGGCCCAGCCGCTCCGCGGCATGTGGGATCCTCCTGGACCAGGGCACGAACCCGTGTCCCCTGCATCGGCAGGCGGACTCTCAACCACTGCGCCACCAGGGAAGCCCCTAGGAGAAGTCTTTCATCTGAATGAAACTGCAGCCTCTGAATTGTTTTCCTCATCTCAGTAGTTCATAGGTTCATGCGAGGGCAGGCCAGGCCCAGGCCAGGGAAGAGTAAATGAAGGTGTAGCCCTGAGAGCATGTGAGTCATGTTAATGGAAGAGTGGACAGTCAGTGTAGCTTGCCCTTCAGTGAGGTGGATGAACGGCAGGAGTGGAAGAGAGTAAGGGTCACCTTGGGGGGGGGGCGGTGAGGCAGGAATGGGGGAGGGGAGTCGGAAGAGCCCTCCACTGACACTGTGAGAAGTCAGTGATTTGCTAGATTTAAACTGGGCGGATTAACTGAGCATCACTAAAAAGAATTAAGGCACGGAAGCTAAGCATCCCTCTACTGGACACCTGAGATGGATCATATGCTTCGGTATAAGATGTGAGACCAGCGAACATTTAGAATATGGGGATGTCATCTGACCTCAAGAGCCATGGGGGTGACAAGAGTCTTCATACGGGACAGAGAAAACTATGGCCCCAAACCTCACACCCAATGTGCCCCCGCTTTTCACTCAGTACCAGGGATGGGGTAGGCGCCCCAGCACATCTGCTGACTTACTGACCCAGGGGCTGTCGGGGCCCAAATGTGTCAGGCCTCATGTGGGTCCATGTCTGCCAGCCTCTGTTCCTCTGCCTGCAGTAGCTTCCCCTTCTTTGAGTTTTCCATTTCCTTCCTCCGTAAAGATTCCCTTTATTTCATGCCAGAGTAAGCATCAGCCTTGAATCACAATAGCAAGCGTTATCTGACATCAATTGCCACAGCTTAAAGAGGCTTGGGCTCGACAGACTGTAAAGTTGTTTTGGAGATCTGGAGCTGAGTGACAAAACGCCCATCAGGAGGCTTAAACCTGTCAACAGCAATTACCCACCAGGGATTCCAGAGAGGCATAAGAATGAAACCTTGTAAAACCCAAGAGGCCCGATTGGAATGACTTATTTATTGGGTTTCATTTAATGGAGGCTCCCAAATGGACTTTGCTCTTCTGCATGGGATTTTGCTTTCTTCCTATTTGCATGGAACACATCTGCATGTGGAAAAGAGAGTGTCTGGGAAGATGCCAAGGTTCTGTGAACTCTCCATGCTCTGGGTCAGAGCCAAATGGCCAAAGCCATCCACGGGACCACCGACCGGACCTACATCTCCATCCTCTGTCAGCAAAGGGGATAAGATAGCATCCGGCCCAAGCTTCAGAGACCCCACTACACTGTTCAACAAAATACTGTATTTTTTATAACGTTGGGGAGAGGGGCAGCTGAAAAAAATTATGTGTTCACTAGACCCCATTTTTTTCTCTGCTGTGTCCACTCTGCTAACCTAAACTCCTGGTCTCGCTTGCAGTTAGCAGGGGTCATATGTCTATGTTCTTATAGACAAAGTGAGAGTCAAGGTGAGAGGTCACATCTACCGGCCTCACAGTTCTCCTTCCTTCCTCTCCTGCCCATCCTGGTGTATGTGCCAGGCAGCTGCTGAGTATCCAGCAGAATGCCGGATGGCCTCCTGCATGGATGGAGCCACTCTGTGGAAGGAACCTTGAGTCCCTGCATGACTTCATGGAGCAGAGAGTAAATATGAAATAAATGCTAGCTGCAGACAAGAAAGGCTTCAAACTATTCTTTGAAGAATGAGTAGGGTTTCAACTGGGAGAAAAGAGGGAAAAGGTGTCTGTATTGGACAAAAAAAGTGAGAGATGGTAGGAAATTTACTTATTTTAAGAATTTGCTGGATCAAAGGCAAAACATGGGAGGAAGTGATAAATTAGGAGATTGGGACTAACATATACACACTTCTATATATAAAATAGATTACCAGTAAGGACCTACTGTACAGCACATGGAACTCTACTCAGTATTCTATAACAACCTCTATGGGAAAAGAATCTGAAAAAGAATGGGTATATATATATATATATATATATATATATATATATATATATATGTAAAACTGGTTCACTTTGCTGTACACCTGAAACTAAGACAACATTGTAAATCAACTACACTCCAATAAAAAATTTTTTAAAACGGAATTATAAAAAAAAGAATTTGCCAAGTGGCTCTTAGCATAGATTAACTGATGTCACACTTGGATGTCTAGTAGGCATCTTAAACGCATCATATTCCAAACTACACTCTTATTTCTAAATACTTTGCCCCTGCCCACCTCCCAAAAGACCTATCTCTATGCTTCCAACTTAGTAAATGGTAATTCCATTCTCTCAGTTTCATAGGCAAAAATATTTGGAGCAAATCTCCACGTGTTTCCTTTTCTCATACCCACGTAGAATCCACTAGCAAGTTTCATTATCTCTCCCTTCAGATGATACCCAGATCCAACCACTTCTAACAGTGAAACTAAAAATCCTAACCATGACCTTTAAGGCCTCATCTGAACTATCTGAACTGTCCGTTCCTCACATCTTTGACCTTGTTTCCTACCACTTGGTCTCTTGCTGCCTCTTTTCTAGCCAGTCCAGCTTCCTTGCAATTTCTCCAGCAACAGAGGCCATGCCAGAGCCTTTGCACGTGTTATATGTTCTTCCTGAGAAGACCCTCCCAGGTAGTGCATGCTCACTACCTTGGAAGTTTCCCTAAGTCTAGTGTCATTTACATGGAGCACTGAAGATAAGAAGTACTTCAACACGGTGGGAAAAGTCGTCCCAGGCAGAGGGAACCACGTGGCACTGAAATGAAATATCCACGGGGGCAGGGTGTTGTGTGTTGTATTCACTTCTGTGTCCTCAGCCGCCTGGACAGCGCCCGGCATACAGTGGAAACTCAGTCGGTGGAATGAATGAAGTTTCAATAAGCAAAGGTATGAACAAGCAAACTTGGGCAACTCCAGAAAGAGCACAAGTGCTACGTGGTTTTTACACTGAGATCATATTGAACCACATTAGGCAGGGCCTTTGATAGCAAGTGACAGAAACCCAACTTGGATGAGCTCAGGGAAAAGGAGAAATTAATTAGATGACTGCCAGGGTTATACCAGGGGATTAAGGATTGGGTTGACCAGCAGGTCAATGTCCTCCAGCCAAAAACCACCAGAAACTCATCTGTAGTTAAACAACTCATGTTTCTCACTCATTGCGTCAAGGGAGAATTCTCAGTAAAAAGGTGTTGAAAGAACCTGTGATTGGGCTTCCCTGGTGGCGCAGTGGTTAAGAATCTGCCTGCCAGTGCAGGGGACACGGGCTCGAGCCCTGGTCCAAGAAGATCCCACATGCCGTGGAGCAACTAAGCCCATGCTCCACAACTACTGAACCCGTGTGCCACAACTACTGAAGCCCATGCGCCTAAAGCCCGTGCTCCGCAACAAGAGAAGCCACAGCAATAAGCCCGCGAATCACAACAAAGAGTAGCCCCCGCTCGCCTAGAAAGCGGGGAAGTAGAGAAAGGTCCGCGTGCAGCAACGAAGACCCAATGCAGGGCTTCCCTGGTGGTGCAGTGGTTGAGAGTCCGCCTGCCGATGCAGGGGACATGGGTTCATGCCCTGGTCCGGGAAGATCCCACATGCTGTGGAGCGGCTGGGCCCGTGAGCCATGGCTGCTGAGCCTGCACGTCTGGAGCCTGTGCTCCGCAACAAGAGAGGCCACAACAGTGAGAGGCCCGCGTATGGCAAAAAAAAAAAAAAGACCCAATGCAGCCAAAAATAAAATTAATTAATTAATTAATTTTAAAAAAGGAAAAGAAAAAAAAGAAACTGTGATAGGATTTGGCCTTTGGTTGGGTGATTTTGTGGAGGTCTTAAAGAAGCGAGGGTATGTTCCAGACAGGATGCTGTCAGGTAGCAAGGGTATTCCTATGACTGGGGACCTTAGTAAATCTTATCTCTAAGGAGAGAAGGCTAATCGAGGCTAAACTACGATCAGTAAAGAAGTGCAGGCACTAAAATTAGCCAGGATGGGCGGTGTTTGTTATTTTGTGGCTTGGACAACATTCATGTTTGTTTCTGTGTTTCTGTGTTTGCCTTGATCCATCACTGTCACATAGTGGCTTTTCTGCTGTTGATGTTCTGTGTAATTGTTTATGTTCAGCAGGAGAACAGGGTCACCTGTTCCAGGTGCCCTGTGGGTGCCAGGCCACGTGCTGTGTGTCAGGGGTTATTTTTCTCTTCCTCAAGGACAATGAGAGGATGGCAGGGATGCAAGAGGGTTCCAAGGAGAACTGAAAGCAAGGATTTGAACTCATCAGGTTTCTTTTCCTCGGCCTGTATCTCCTTTCCACCTCTCTCCATGGCTCAGCTGCATTCTCATTGTAGTCAGATTCCCCTTGTTTTGGGAAATATGGCAACTGGGGTTTACAAATTTCACACTTCGGAACTCTCTTGGACGAAGAAGAACATGGTGACTTTCTCAGTTCAAGTCGAGAGGAACTTATAAAAGATTCTATCGGACAAGCTTGGGTCAGTTGCCCATTGTCAAATGATCAGCTGTTACCATGCGGGTTGCCGTAGTGGGAGGGGGAGGTATTCTGTTGGAAAAGAGTAGTTCTCAAATCTTACTCAGACCAAATCAAATCAAAATGGTGGTGGCCGGGGACAAAATCTGAAGTTGTCCATTTTCTCAAAAGTCTTCCTTTAGAATTCATTACAGGAATGCAGCAATTTACCCAAGGTGACATTTTCTCAAAACTTGCCAAGCCTGGGGTTATTTTACCACTTTTACTCTCTGCTTGGATTATCACAAAAAGAGTTGTTGATTCACTTCTAGTCCTTTGCTAACACACACAGGATCCGTTGGCCTAGCAACTTCACCTTTGCTCTTTCTTAGAAATTACTTTATTTTCTTATTTGCGAGGGGCGGAACTCGACAGTAACTTTTCCCCTGCAGCAATCTCCAACTCTTTGATGAGCTCGCAGGCCATTTCATTTCATAATCAGGTTCTTTTATTATTCCCCCAAGCATGCAAATCAAATGGTATCTGGGGCTCAAATGTTCACTCAGCAAAGAAGGCCAAGAGAAGGTGACAAGCAGGGAATGGCTTTGCTACTGCCAGTGCCTCTGTTAATGGAACTGCTCCCTGCCTTTGCCCTCCATTCTGTAGGCTTCTTTGCCTTCTTACCAGAGTAAGCATGTCTCCGTGCCGATTTGATTTGAGAAGAAAAAGGGCATGTTAAGGGGAAGAGGAAGAAATGAGAATTTACTGAGCACTTCTAGCTGTCCTGGCATGCGAACAACCACATCTCCCAGGGCAGCCCATCAAGTCTTCAGACAATTCTTGCAGAAAGACTGTCCTTAAATTGTTTTAAATCAGTTTTACCCACTGGGCTTAGTTCAACCCGTTAGGGCTTCCAAGAATATGTTATCTAACAAAGACTTCTGAGCACCTACTATGTGCTGCTCACTACATATGACCAGCCTTTTATATGTGTGAAGATGGTTCTCATAAATCTCTAGTGTTTCTCCTGACTCAATCAAAAGGGAAAAGTTTATTTTACCCCAGAAGGTGGGTTTATTATTAGTTGACAATATAGCCTGAATAGGAAGTCTACTACCATCGTAAGCACTAATTATTTACACACATAACCGCCCTGAAACCCAGCTACAGACAGTTTTACCTTCACTCAGCCAGAGACAGGACAGCACAATGGAAAGCGTGCGGACTTTGGAATCAGAGAGAACTGGGTTCCAATCACTGCTTCCTCTCTTACAAGCTACACAAACGTTGGCAAGTCTCTGAACATCACTGAGTTTTATATTCCTTATTTATAAAATGGAAACATTGGAATCTAAAAATTAGTGTTGCAATGAGAATGAGAGATTATTTAAATAAAGCCTACGACCCAGAACCTTGAAAAGCAGCTGTTAATATTAACTCTAAGTGCAGCCCCTATCTGCAGTAAAGAATCTATTGGAATTCACAGAATGGTGCAGCCATGAGGGATTTCGAAGATCATTTAGTCAAGCCCTCAGATCTGCAGATGATGAAAATAAGGCTAAAATGCTTTGCCTAAGAACCCACAGAAAAATCAGAGAAAGATCTCCTGGCTAGAGGTCACCTCCCTGTGTGCTCCAAAGCCTTCGAATCTGGCATGGAAGACTTGGGACACTAGGATAGATTAAGGGAAATTTCAAGGGAGTGTACCCCTGCCCTGTTAACCCCAGAGCAGCCGTAAATGAACGTTATATATGTTGTTGTTCCATAAAAGTTTTTATTTGGGAAAAAACGGGTTCTAGAGCTTTTTTCTTAAGCCTGCACATCTCTTTCTTTAAAGCACCTTGTTCCAATGCCTTAGAGAAAGGACATAGATACTGAGCTAATATGCCTCCGTGGAGAGCTACATTTTTTTTTAAGTGCATATTCACATAGGCTGTCAAGCTTTAATTAGTCTGCCTTTGATCGTGAGAAACTTTACTTACCAAGATCAACGTATTCCCCACTGCCTGGTTCTCCCATTAAAAACCCATTCTAAAGGTTTAGCTCAGTTATCTGGGTTGAATGGTGGATGCAGAACTATTTCAAATAATAGAGGCAGGCAGATAATTGGAAGCATTTTTCATGGGTAGATAAGGAGTGGAATATAGAGGCCCTCTAAGCATAGGGAACAGGGTTTTTCTCAGAATTTTCATTTGGAAAGATTTCTCCGCTGAGTCCAAAAAACCTACCGACATCCAAAGTCATCAAGTTTGCTCCCTCCTGCCCAAGAAAGCATATGTTTTGGTAGAAAAATGGATCTAAATTTAATAGGAAAACACAGTGATGGGGATGAAATTTAAGTGAATAAGCATTTTTTTGCTCTTAGCTTACCTTTGGAACCATCCATTGAAGAGAAAAGGACAAACGCTCTAAAATGATGAGTGGATTTGCATCGAGTCCCTTCTTAGCTCTTGGACCTCAGCTGCTACCCAGTCAGTTGACGGTTTTTGTCCAGCCAAGAGAATTGCTTGTAATCCCGTGAATAAGCAATGCTGCCCAGGGTACCATCTTTTCTCACATGCTTTACCCATTGCCTAAAATGCCCTTCCCTTGCTTATCTATCTGGGAACATCTGGACCAGTGTTGCCTCTCATAAGCAGCCTTCCCGGGATCCTGCAGCCAAAGCAAAGCTCTTCCTCACTTCACTCATTTTATGCCTTGGCTTCAGTGCCATTATAACACTCCCTACTATCATAATTCAAATATAACCCTCCCTATTATCATAATTCAAATATAATTATAGCAACCACTGAATGTCTCTTCATTCCCACATCAATCTACTGTGATTGATACCATTATCTCCACTTTATGGTGAAGAGAACTGAAGCTCGGAGGGGTGAAGGAAATTGCTCAAGGTCACACAGCTAGTGAGCAGTGAACCTCTAATGAGAACCTAGGTCTAATGTCAAGCTGTGAGCCACTCTGTCTTTCCCTGCAGAAAACATGAGGTCCCAGAGAACAGCAGGCTCTGTTTTCTTCTTTTATATTTCCCAAACCAGGCAAACTGCTGGTACTCAATAGCTACCTGTTGACAGCATGTGAAATGGACACAAGGTTTTTCCCACTTGGTTTATTCATGTCCACACTACTGACTTATAAACGTGCAACATGGTCACCCCTCCCTGAGGGAAGACCTCTTCTGATGTCCAATAATTTAGGAAGTGAAGTTCCCGGGCTTTCCTGTGTCACCCTCATTCAGTCCCACTCCTTGTGATGTCCCAAGAAGATAGTAACATTCTGATTTTTTACCACTTCCCTTAGAACTACAAGTGCATTAGTTATATTATCTGCATCTCAAGTTTCAACAGGGTAAAATTTTGTCAAATATTTGCTACAGCATAAAACAAATCTCCATTCTCCAGCCTCCAACAAGAGCTCCCTCACTGCCCAGTAGCCAAACTGTAAGCCAGCTCTCTCTCTGTATATACACATATATATAGTAAGAGCAGCACTCTCCCTTTCAGATGTCAATTTCTAAGTCCATCAAAATAGATTTGATGGGCTTCCCTGGAGGGCAGTAGTTAAGAATCCGCCTGCCAATGCAGGGGACATGGGTTCGAGCCCTGGTCCAGGAAGATCCCACATGCCACGGAGCAAATGAGCCCGCATGCCACAACTACTGAGCCTTCTCTCTGGAGCTCGCGAGCCACAACTACTGAGCCCACGTGCCACAACTACTGAAGCCCGCATGCCTAGAGCCCATGCTCTGCAACAAGAACAGCCACCTCAATGAGAAGCCCATGCACTGCAACAAAGAGTAGCCCCTGCTTGCCGCAACTAGAGAAAGCCCGTGTGCAGCAACAAAGACCCAACGCAGCCAAAAATAAAATAAATTAATTAAAAATGGATTTCTATTAAAAAATAGATTTGATTATATTGTGGTAACACATAGCCTGGAAGTCTCCATGGTTAAGACCAATAAAAGTTTATTTTTGGTTTTTTGTTGTTGTTTTGGGTTTTTTTTTTTAATTTTTTTATTTTATATTGGAGTGTAGTTGATTTACAATGTTGTATTAGTTTCAGGTATACAGCCAAGTGATTCGGTTATACATATACATATATCTATTCTTTTTCAAATTCTTTTCCTAAAAAAGGGATACAGGGCTTCCTTGGTGGCGCAGTGGTTGGGGGTCCGCCTGCCGATGCAGGAGACGCGGGTTCGTGCCCCGGTCCGGGAAGATCCCACATGCCGCGGAGCGGCTGGGCCCGTGAGCCATGGCTGCTGAGCTTGCGCGTCCGGAGCCTGTGCTCCGCAATGGGAGAGGCCGCAACAGTGAGAGGCCCGCGTAAAACAACAACAAAAAAACAAACAAAAAAAAAGGGATACAAATGAACTTATTTACAAAACAGAAGCAGATTCACCAACCAAGAAGAAGACCAGTCAAGGTTTATTGTTTCCTCATGCTACTTGTGCAAAGCAGATTGACAGGAAGCCTCCAATCATTGTTGTGACTTGCGGAATGAGGCTGATGGAGACTCCATATCAAGCAAGCTTTTATAATCACCACAGCAGAGACAAGATGATATGAGTACTGTTCACTGGCTCTTGAAGTTTCTTTCCAGAAATGCACGTCACTTTCACTGACATCCCACTGGCCAAAGCAAGTTACACAGCATTGTCTACTCAAATCCTTATGCCCAGGAAGGGAGCCCCAGACTATTCATGGGTGGTCCTAACTACACCCACACCTTATGATCAACAATGCCAAGATGTAAAGTGTAGCTTGGGTGGCGTAATCTCAGCACCTAAGAAGATTTCCAAGGAGTTTGATGTTTGAGGTAAGGGAATGACACAATCTACTCCCAGGAAGAAGTTTAGACCTATAGGGATAAAACCCAAGGGGTAATGCACAGAAGTTACCTGAAGGGCACGATTGTCCCACAAATCTGTAAAGCTCAAAATAGTTGATGGGTATCTAAGAAATATTAAAGATGATAGCCAATAAAGCCCTACTGCTGACATTTGGAGTCTGTTGTTTATCAACATTGCTTTATACCTAAATAATATTTTACTAACATCATATAAGACAGTAATACAAAGACTCTCAGTTTTCTTTTGTTTTTGATTTTATTTTTGTTTTTATCCTAGTTCAGATAACCCACAAATGTTTGTGACATTTAGCAAATTGCATAAATACTTATCTGTAGGTAGGGATAAAAGTGATCCCAGCCCTACGCTGACTACCTCGTGGGGTTGTTAACGGGATTTTTAAAAATCACATATGGGAACCCCTTTTGTCACCTTTGAAACAAATCCAGCACCATGACAATCAAGGGGAAAGAGGTCCGTGTCACTATTGATAACCAACTCAATCAGTGCCCACAGAATGGAAAGATTTATTTACCAGGATCTATTACCTATTTACTTGTCAAGTTCAACATTTCTTTTTAATCCTATCTTTATTTTCATTTTTTATTTTTTTTAATTAATTTATTTTATTTATTTATTTTTGGCTGTGTTAGGTCTTCGTTGCTGTGTGCAGGTTTTCTCTAGTTGCGGCGAGCGGGTGCTACTCTTCGTTGTGGTGCACGGGTTTCTCATTGCGGTGGCTTCTCTTGTTGCAGAGCATGAGCGCCAGCCCATGGGCTTCAGTAGTTGAGGTACATGGGCTCAGTAGTTGTGGCTCTTGGGCTTCGTTGCTCCACGGCATGTGGGATCTTCCCAGACCAGGGATCGAACCCATGTCCCCTGCATTGGCAGGCAGATTCTCAACCACTGTGCCACCAGGGAAGTCCCTCAAGTTCAACAAAGTAAAATTCCATCTTTTTCATAAAATAATAAAGTCAAAGAATTTACAAAAATGTGTTTTAAACTATTTTTTTGTATTTCATAGCCAAATTCTCAGATCTGTCAGTGCAGTAATATATTGATATAATTATTCTAGTCTTACCTAAGCTAAAAGTATCAAACTACCTAATACTATTTGTGAAAATATCAAATTGCAATAATGAAAAGTGCGATAAGAGAAATACCAAATGACAAGAGAGTATAAAAACGGGAGTTTGATTTAGAAGGCTAGATCAGAGACCACTTTCCCAAAGACATGATGAGCAGTCAAGGATCTAGATGATGAGTAGGCGATAACTGGATAAAGAAAGGAAAGAGCAACTGTCCTCAAAGAGGCTGAGCCAACTCACTCAACAAATACTTACTTAGGGTATATTGTTCAACAGAAACTGTAGTTAGATGCTAGGAATGTAATAATGAACGATTGTCCCTGCCTCTATGGCAATTATGGTATTAAAGGAGATAGACATTTAAGTAAGCAGTTCTAATGGAGTGTGATAATGCTAAATAACGAGAGGTGTAGAGTGCTATTGGAACCCTGAGCAGTGTAGTGTATGCGTGTGGGATGGGAGGAAGGGGCAGCCATATCAGCAGAAGCTTTCTATAGGAAGTGAAAACGTGTAAGCCAAGGTCTACAATATGAAAAGTCCTTGGACTTGTTTGGCCGACCTGCTTTCTGGGGAGGCCCAGGTGTGAATTTCTGCATAATTGAGACTCTGGGAGCTGGAATCACTTTTCATATTCTAGGGCATTCTCTTTTTTTTTTTTTTAATTTATTTTTGGCTGCGTTGGGTCTTCATTGCTGCATGCGGGCTTTCTCTAGTTGCAGCGAGCAGGGGCCACTCTTCGTTGTGGTGCGTGGGCTTCTCATTGTGGTGGCTTCTCTTGTTGCGGAGCACAAGCTCTAGGCGTGCGGGCTTCAGTAGTTGTGGCACGCTGGCTCAGTAGTTGTGGCTCACAGGCTCTAGAGTGCAGGCTCAGTAGTTGTGGTGCATGGGCTTCATTGCTCCGCGGCATGTGGGATCTTCCTGGACCAGGGCTCGAACCTGTATCCCCTGCACTGGCAGGAGAATTCTTAACCACTGCGCCACCAGGGAAGCACCAGGGCACTCTTTAATATTGTTTTTTGGTGTTCTGTCTGGGTTCCCAGTGGAGCAAATCTTGCCCAGGGATTAGACAGAAAGCTCCTTAACTTGATACACCCATCAGTTCCAATCATTCTAAGAATATGTCATTTAGATTCCTGGCTTCAGTTCCAAGCAGCCTCCTTGGTGAAGCAAAACTTTCTGGTCTTCTACAAATTTATGTGCCCTTTTAATCCTTCAATGAGTAACTACTGAGCACAGATCAGTCTCTTCAGTAGGGAGTTTCGACTTTTTGCATGTTGGCTCATGGCATTAGGATAGGCTAAAGCTAACAGTTTTCTTAAAATGATGCCCCAAATTTGGAAAGCATAATTTTGCCATACTCTATTGGTCAAAATGGTCATTATCTCAGATTTAACAGGAGAATAAATAGACCCTATGTTTTAATGGATGACCCTATGCTTTAAATAGGATGGCATAGACCTTATGCTTTAAATCAAGAAAATTTCAGATACCATAACTTTAGTCTGCCAAGATGTATGAATATACATCCTCTACATTATCCTATAGACAATTGGGAGTCATTAGAGAGTTAAAAGCAGGGGAGAGAGAGTGCCAGATAAGAGTCTCAGAAATATGTGCCATTCATAGGAGGGGCATAAAACTGGAATCAAGGAGACCTATTAGGAGATACTTTCAGTGCTAAGGAGAAGAGATGATGGCAGCTGTAATTAACAGTAGGGATGGGTTTTGAAGGGAAGAGATGGATTCAACTATTATTTAGGAAACGTATGCTGATGAGTGGGTATGTGTTCCTGTCTTGCATATGTACAATGGAATATTATTCAGCCATAAAAAGGAACGAAATTGGGTCAATTGTAGAGACGTGGTTGGACCTAGAGACTGTCATACAGAGTGAAGTAAGTCAGAAAGAGAAAAACAAATATATTAACGCATATATGTAGAATCTAGAAAAATGGTATAGATTATCTTATTTGCAAAGCAGAAATAGAGACACAGACATAGAGAACAAACGTACGGACACCAAGGGGGAAAGGGGGAGTGGTGGGATGAATTGGGAGATTGGGATTGACATATATACACTATTGATACTATGTATAAAATAGATAACTAATGAGAACCTACTGTATAGCTCAGGAAACTCTACTCAGTGCTCTGTGGTGACCTAAATGGAAAGGAAATCCAAAAAAAGAGGGGATATATGTATACGTATAGCTGATTCACTTTGCTGTACAGTCGAAGCTAACACAACACTGTAAAGTACCTATACTCCAATAAAAATTAATTTAAAAATATTTAGGAAACCTAATCAACAGAATATGGGAAATTGGGGACCAGGAAGAAGAGTCAAGAGCAAGTTCCAGGTAAGAGAATGGTGGGACCACTGGCTGAGAGGAAGCTCAGGGCAAGGATGGAGCCCCTGCCAGACCACAAATGTGGCTCAGCCTTCTTGGCAAAGCCCGAGATACTGGGTTCAGCTTGTAGCCCTCTTTTGAAACACAGCCAGAAGCAGCGGCTTCTGGCCCGAATTGGGTGGGAAAAAAAGATGATTTGGTCAGCATTAATGAAATGTCAGAACTCAGGAGCCATTTCAGCTCTGCTTGAAATGAAATTTCCTTTTCTTTTCTTTTTTGTTTGTTTAGTAAGGGAATAGAGAGTGGGAGAAAAGAGATATTTTTCTAATTCCATCCTATGCCCCTATTCACCATGGAGGGGATTGTGGGCTTTTCAGCCTCACAGAGTGGGTAGTTAGGACTCATTTGTTAATGCTCATGAAGCTCGTTGTGAATGAAAATCAGTGTGTTATATGGTGATTATTATTCTCACATGCCTGGCACTTCCTTTTCAGTGAGAGCTCTAAGGGAATGCGCTGAGCCCCCTTCATTAACTTAATGGGCAGTGCATGGCCAGTTCTGCGTACCGGCATTCTTCCAACAAATCCTCCTGAAAGGATGGAAGTTTCAAAGTATAATATGACATTAGGAAGATGATTGGAAGGGCGATTATGGTCTCGTTTCTCTGTCATTGTCCATTTAACCCCCTGCTCAGGAGATACTCTGAGAACCAAATGCAGAAGATGCAGGACAATCTGGATGCTGTCTGAGATGAAAGCTGGAATTGGGGACATGCTGGTTAGAATTTAGGAGGAACAGTTTAAAGTCAGTGGCCATACTATTAATGGAAACATAAAACTTTTGTACCGTGTTCTTGCGTTAAAAAAAACACACTGTCTCAGATCTATGTTTCATGGACTCTGAATCCAGAATGTCTGGCTCTCTATCTTGGGAAATTTGCGTGAAGGTTACTTAACCTCTGTGTACCCCTTATTTATAAAATATGGGTATTCTTATAAGTAAAAAGTTGTTATGGAAATGAGTGAGTTAGAGCAGTGCCTGGAACATGGTGTGTTCCCTATATTTGTTGGCAGTAGTACCAGGAGTAAGAGTGGTGGGGATGGTGATAAGTTACCCATTCACCAAACATTCAACAACTTTTACTCAGTTCCTACTGTAAGTCAGGTACAGTGCAAGGCACTGTTAATAAACAAATAAAAATAACCCTACCTTCAAAGAACTCATATCAGTCCACTCATTCATTAGGTCTTTTGTGCATCCATTCAACTGACTGATATACATCTGCTAAGTACTCACTATAAGCAGCACTGCGCTAAACACTGGAGAATTCACACACACACACATGCAGACACACACACGTATCTCTGCTCACAAGGGACTCATAATTACTTCATTTATTCACCCATTAATTTGACCTATACAGATTGAGCACTTTGTCTGCCCCAGGCACTGTACTAGGCAATATAATGTTGTAGAAAACTGGGCTCTTCAGGCTCAGAAACATACAATTTATGACTGAAAGCAACCTCTTGCTCACTTCAGCTCAGTCAGGTACCTCCTTCAGCCTCACTTCCTTCATCTGTATGTTGGTGCTGCTTTCTCTCCTCTAGGTACTTTGCAAAGTCTTTGTGAACAGTAAGTGAAACAGTAGGTGAAATTAGTCTGTTACTCAAACGTCCCATGGGATGATAGAATTTGTCAACCCTGATATGATTACACAAGTGTGAATATCTGATGGGATAAACTGAGGAGTTAGGATAGAGAGACCAGATACAATGAAACTCCCTCAGAATACCGGAGGTAACAATGACGATCATGATGCAGATCATGGTCATCACCATGGTGATAGCAATAATCATAACATCCTGATGACATAGCACCAAAGCATAATATTGAAAGTGAAGATTTGTTAAAATTTATTTTTATTGACGTATAGTTGAATTACAATGTTGTGTTAATTACTGCTGTATAGCAAAGCCATTCAGTTATACATATATATACATTCTTTTTCATATTCCTCTCCATTATGGTTTATCACAGGATATTGAATATAGTTCCCTGTGCTATACAGTAGGGTCTTGTTGTTTATCCAGTCTACATATACGAGTTTGCATCTGCTAATACCAAACTCCCAATCCATCCCTCCCCCATTCCCCCTCCCCCTTGGCACCCACCAGTCTATTCTCTGTGTCCATGATTCTGCTTCTATTTCATAGATAGGTTCATTCGTGTCATATTTTAGAAAGTGAAGATTTTAAAATCAGATCCGAATTCAAACGTGTCTGCACCACTTTCTAGATATGAGGCTTGGATTAGTTAATTTATTTCTCTGAGCCCCAGTTTTCTCATAAGTAAAATGGAGATGATAATCAGTACTACTTCACAGGTTTGTTTGTAAAGATAAATTCTGTAACCGAATGCCCATTGCTTACTGTTCTACCTGGCACACGTGGCTTGGTAATTGGTAGCTATTCGTATTATTTTTGTTGTTGTAGCAATCTATTTGTATAGAAATAACATAGAAATGATTACACTCTTCACAAGATAGAAAAACACTGTGCAAAAGACTGAGACGAGAAACAGCCCATAAACGAGTCTATGTCCCCCAGTGTAAAATGCACTACACGTAAATATATCATAGAAATGAAATAAAAATGGTTCAACTGTAGTGAATCGTTAGCGAAATGCACTGTTTGGAAATACAGTGTAGAAATGGAATAAAAAGACTTAACTCCTTCCAGGGTAGAAATGTTGCACAGAAATGTAAAAGAGATATGGTGCAAAAATTCCTTCGATCCTGCTTTTTATATACCAGCATTTCTACATCTATTCCACTGAATACAGAACCAAAAGGAACTTCCTTGATTCTGCATTAAATATTAAAAATAACCTCATGTTGTAATATCTGGGAGGTCTTTTGCTTTTGAAGACATTGCTGATTAGGAAGAAACATGAAACATTCCATGTTTATCAGAGTGCTATTAGAACATAAAGAAAAAGTGGATTGCTTTCAATTACTCAAATTATCATCATGTTCTAGTAGCAATAAAAATAAAATGTCAGTATCTCAAGGAACATCTTAACATTTCAAGCCAAGCTCATGCCTGTAGAATAAAGATGTGAAAGATGGCCCATTCTGACCCCCAGTATTATAGAGAGAGTCACAGGTTTATCAGAAACTCACCTACTCTAGAAGATCTGTGGCTTTCTTAAAACCATGCTGATCTGGAGTCCTTGCCCCCTCATTACTGTTCCTGTTCCCAAAGCACTTTGTGTCCACCTTCATTAAGGCATTTCTATAGAGAAGATATTTTGAGATATCAATCCAGGTTGTTTTTTCCATATACTTGTAGCCAGCACCCTTTTTTCTGCGATTCAGGTGGAAGAATAATCTTCTAAACTCACTGTATTCATGGGAGAGAATTATTTCGCCTGGAGAATACAGAGTCAAATTCTTGGCTTTTAATTTCAAATGAAGGTGCTTGACATATATAACAAAAGAGTAAGCATGGAAAGCAGGCTAACAGGATCACAAGGGAAGGGAGAGTGGCCTGAAGGCTGTGGCCTTATATGTTCAAGGATATCTTTGTTTTCTCCCCATGTTTAAGCTGGAAATAAAATTCTATATTTCCTTGAATACAGTGAAAGTATTATTTGGGGGGGCTTCTTGCATCCAGTGTTGCTTTGGAGACATGACATCAATCTATTATATCTCCCCTTCCTTTGCATGTGATCTACTTTTCTCTTTGAAAGCTTTTGGAATTTTCTTTGTGATCTTCTAAAATTTCACCTTTTTGTGTCAAAATGTGCCCGTGTATGTTTTTAAACCAGGATCACACCATCTGCCCTTTAAAATTGAGAAATTCTCAGCCAATATTTCTTTAGCTATTTCTTCTCCTGTAATGTTTCTCTTTCCTGGAATTCCTATCTTAAAGAGGTTGATATTCTCCTTCTACCGTTTTAGATCTATTAGCTGTGTAATTATGCTTTCTCTTTATTCCTCTTGGGTGCTTTCCAGGAAGGGTCCTTAGCCTGGTATTTCAGATCAATAATCTGTTCTTTGACTATATATGTTCTGTTTTTCTACTCAGATACTGATATCTTTATTTCAACTATACTTTTCCTGACCATAATGGCCCAATTTTTTTTCCTTTATAATTGCTTGTCTCTGCTTTTTGTTGCAAATACCTTCCTTTGCCTCTTTAAAAGTTCTTTAAGTGCCTGCTCTGCCTGATGGTTCCTTTTGTCGCACTTTGTCTGGATTGTCTATCTTATTATCTTTACTTTGTTGATGTTGTACTCCTCATTTTTCACCTGCTTTAGCTCTGTGAACCCCTAGTCCTCCCTTGGAAATTTCAATGAGAGGGAGAGGAAGACAAAAACTTCCTCTTTACTATCCCTCCTCCAGATAACTGTGCCTCTCAGGGACGCACCTTGAATCTCTGAGCAGGGCCATGTTCTTTTTCAAGATGGTTTATTGAGTGTAGAGGGCCAGCTGGTCTACCTGCACATGCTATTAGGTCTTCCTCACCTAATCAAGTCTTAGACCCCACTGCTATTTCCTTGTCATCCTTTGCCAGCCCATGTCTGTGTTGCTTTCGTTCAGCCATGAGCATCTTGAGGGAAAGATGGGAGCATATCTTAAACGGAAGTCCATTCTAGCCCCCATCTGAATAATCTCACTCTGTAGCCCTCTGTGATACTACTTGTCCCAAAACAAGACCCGACTGTCTGTCTTCCCTGAGGCTTCCCCATGGTTTTCAAGGTCATTGCTCAAACCCATCAACCTCTCTATCATTTTTTGTGGTGTCTCAAGGTTGGATGTCAGGTAAATAGCCAGCAACCCATTAGTTGATCACCTTGACAACAACTAGAAATTCTCCTATCACTGGCACATTTTTTACATCCTCTTATTTTGTAGTCACTGGATGCTGAAGCCCAGGATGCATGAGTTGCACTAAGTAATTTTTAAATGGGAAAATGAGCATTAGTAATGGAAAAGATGAGAAGTCCTTGTTTTCCTTATCCCCCTAGTGGCTTCAAACTCTTGCAAGCCGTAGGGGTTCAGCAAATTACCCAGGGGTAGTGGATGGGTGTTTAGCGTTTCAAGCTCCCTTCCCTATTTCAACCACCTGTCCTACTTCTATCTGCTTTACTTTAAGGGGTTTCATGTAAGACTTAGGTGAATAAAAGGTTTCAAGGATAAAAACAAGGATTGAAAATCATACAGTTTTACAAAGTTATATGGACCCAGCATTGAATAATACGATCTATACTGAAGTCATGAGGAAAGCAGTTTACCAAGCACTTTCATAGATGATATGCCATTTATTTTTCTCTAGACACTTTGAAGAAATGCTATAATGAGAATCATTTTTAAAAGGTGATTCTTACAAAGTCATGTGGCTAGTAAGTAGTAGCCAGGTTTACCTAAGTGTGATTTATTTTCTATATTGGAGGTCAGCAAACATTTTCTGAATAGGATGGGATAGTAAATATTTTAGAATTTGTGTTCCATGGGAACTCTGTTAAAACTACTAAACTCTAGTTTAGTGCAAAATTAGCCATAGACAATATATAAGTAAACGAACATGGTTGTGTTCCAATAAAATTTTAATTATGGACATTGAAATTTGATATTATACAATTTTTATATGTCACAAAATATCATTCTTATTTTGATTTAATTTCAACCATTTAAAATGTAAAATCTACTGTTAGCATGCAGGCTGTACAAAAAAACAAGCAATGGGCCAGATTTAGCAAATGGGTAATTGCTTGCCAACTCTTCACCCATCTGATTACAGCAGGACTAGAAGTAACAGTAATTAACACATATCAAGAGGGCAGCACTCTAACAAGCTCGGTTCTGGAAGAAATCCCATGCCATGGTTAAATGGTCCTGGTTGGGAAAATTAGGAGCAAGACATCAAATAGATAAACCAGATTCACTGAGGCAGATGGGGGCTGTGGAGGTAATAACTGCTTGAAGTTTGTTTAAAATATCTCTATTTTAAAAATTATTTGATCTTTACAATATCTCATGTGCTTATTCTTATTCTCTTCATACAAATGAAGAAACAGGACATGTTCTAGTAATGGGCCTGAAGTCACAGAAATAGTGTATGTAATCAGGCTACAAATCTAGAACTGGATGAAACCACAGTTTATGTGCTTGTCCATCATAGCACATTGCATCACATGGGGTGGGGAAAAAGAGGAAAGAAATATAGCAATGGGCACGACTATATGCCAAGTTGTGAGAACTTGGCATATTTTCAGAGAAGACCCCCATCACAATTTCTCTGAGATTCACAACGTAGTATGAAACAGCTGTGGATTCCAGCTTAAAGCCTGAAATCGCTGAAAAATGCCTTCTGAGTTATTCTTAACAAAAGTAAATTTCCTGTATTAAATGCTTAAAGACCCATCCAAAATTGTCAGTATTTCACATCTCTGGACCCAGGGTTGAATAATACTATCTGTACTGAAGATATGAGGAAAAGGAAAACCATCTTCAGATAAGAGAATATTACCTTTCTAGCAAATGGAATCAAAATGAAATTAGAAATGGTAGTGTTATTAGCTTTTTTTTCAACTCGCTTTTCTCTGACACAAGGGGATGGGATACTGATCTTTTGTTCTCCATTCATGATGTCAGCAATGTCGTGCTCCAAATAAGAGGGCCATTTCTCTTCATCGGCAGTTCGCTCTGCATTCTAAAATAAGCTTGGACACACATATTTTAGAACTAGGTCATTCTTGCTCCCCAAGATGTGAATTGTCAGAAAGACACAATGCAAACATTGTTAGACCATAGAAGAACGGAAACTTGTAAAGACTAATAGTGGTTAGAAGAGAGTCCGTTGCTAGTAAGCAGATCTTAATCCTGACTGTGGTTCCAAGTTCACATTTCTTCTTGGTTCCAAGAAAAAATAATATTAAATACTGACCACAGCTTCCATGATGACAGATAGGCATCTAAAGTCTTACGGAAAAACCCAAATGAACTTTTTGGCCAACTCAATACGTATTTCTTTCTATCTTCTACTAGTTTTCAGAGATTGGGACATGGCTGTGTTTGGAGCACAGTTGCTGATACTATTAAGTGAACTTTGGGACCAAGTATGTAAAACAGGGGGAAAAAAAAACCCTGCAATCTGATTCTTTTCTACCCAACATCCTTCATTGGAACTGTAGAACTCTAGTTCTGTGAGGAAACTCAGATCACCCCTTCTTTGCTTCTTGGAGGGTATCAATTTGATTGGTCAGATTCCAGGATTATTATTACTATTATTATTATTATTATTATTATTTGCAGTACGCAGGCCTCTCCCTGTTGTGGCCTCTCCCGTTGTGGAGCACAGGCTCCGGATGCGCAGGCTCAGTGGCCATGGCTCATGGGCCCAGCCACTCCACGGCATGTGGGATCTTCCCGGACCAGGGCACGAACCCGTGTCCCCTGCATCAGCAGGCGGACTCTCAACCACTGCACCACCAGGGAAGCCCCCAGATTCCAGGATTTTGATGAGCCAAGTATAGTAGTGAGCAGGGTCTAAAGGTCTCCTACAAAGGCATGGGTCTCCCGTCTTCTGCTGCCATCCATGAGAAGGCAGCAGTAAGGCCACACGTGGCTTCCTTCCTGATGCTGAATGCCAGCCGTCTCCCTCTGTCTTTTCTCCTTCTTGTGTCTACACTTCAAAAGCGGCAAGTAGACAGAAGACCTGTCCTTCCATAGCACTTCTGGCTGGACCATCTTTCTTCTGTTTCATCCTTCTCTGCAGCTGGATAGCAGGAGAAGGGCCCCAGTCTCTACCTTTCCTGTGTTCCTGATCTGTTGTTATTCAATTTTCTCTCTCTCAGTGATATTGGCCGGAAGATGGTATAATCATGAGACTCAGGTTATGGCTCAATAAGAAGAGTGAAGACCCCATTAGACCTTGAACTCGGGCCATGTACTTTGGGCCAACCTTCCAGAATTCTAATAAAGTGGAACATTGTTCTGTCTTCCATCAGTTTCTGTTTCCTGTGCGCACATACATCTCTCTGAAGAGCTTCATAGGGAGAATAAATATGGTGTAGGATTCAAGAATGTCTACTCTCCACTGATATTAATACAATAATTAATATTATCAAACACTTTAAGAAGACTTTGTTTAATTAAAAGAGGAATTCAATCAGACTTTTAAAGGAGATAGATTACATAAACAGTAAAACTGTGCCATTTTTTAATGAGTTTCCTTTTCCTCAAGCATCATGTGAGGGTTTAGCCTCACTCAAAATTCATTTCCTACCCATCAACCAAAGAAAATCTCTGGTATGTGGTTCAGGAAATAATGAGGATTGAAGGGATATTCATAAATATTTTTAAACTGTCCTTGATATTTTTTGTGGTTGTTATTTACAAACTTGAATTTTAAAAAACCTGCCCAGCTAAACTCACATGATTATTATGAGGATGAAATGCACTAAAAGGTCAGAAAATGCTTTGAAAACTGAGAAATGATACAAATAAGAGGACTTTAAAAAATGAAAATGTTGAATTATGTAACCTAAGATGCTATAAGTCTAACAAATAATCATTGTAGTAGAAAAGGAAATATGGAGAATTCATTCCATCTGCTCAAACAGGAACATTTCTGCTTCTTATTAATCCTTCTCTGCAATCCCACTCTTGGACTTTTCAAGTGTATTCAATTTTTGCGTTGAGGAAGTTGTTAAATTATTCGGAACAGAGGGTCTTTAAACACGTACCCAGCATCAGTGTCTCCAAAGTGTTTCATTCTTGCTTTGATATACTGTTTCCTCTAAAGTGGGGGGAGATTGAGATGAAATCAAATAACAAAAAAGAAATTCCAGACCTTAAAAGGGCTGCTAGCTTGCAGAGGGGGCCAGCTTCTTTAAGGAAATAACTTTCTCTGAAAATCAAGGAGCAGAATCAATTTTTATTCTCTCCTATCAAGCCCAAGTCTAAATATATATCAGTTGGATACCAGCTGGATCAGAAAAAGACTTTCTTTGTAGCTAAGCTCTTATCCTAGTCAAGAAATATTTCTGAGTGTGCACATTGTTATTTCTTGCTTCAACCCAGTGGGAACCTCACAGATGTTCAAGAATATAGTTTAACATTGTAGTTCTCCCCCAAAATAGATACAATGCTGCTGAGTATAAAATATCATCAACTGTAATACTGGGTGATCCACTCCTCATGTGCCCAAGTGCCCTAGCGAATTCATCATCTGCTATGGGCAGAAGTGTGTCCCCCAGAAGTCATATGTTGAAGCCTTAACACCTAAACTGATTATATTTGAGATAGGAATTTTAAGGAGGTAATTAAGGTTAAATGAACAAAACACCAAAACACCAGAAAGCTCTCTTTTCCATTCTTCCTTCCTCCCTTCCTTCCCTCTGTCCCCTTCTCTCTCTCCCTCCCTCCCTTCCTCCCTCTCTCTCTCCCCCTCCCCACCTCTCCACGTGCAGGCACAGAGGAAAGGTCATGTGACAGCACAGTGAGAAGGTGGCCATCTACAAGCCAGGGACAGGGAGAGCCAGAAACAAATACTGCTGCCATCTTGACCTTGGACCTCCAGCCTCCAGATTTGTAAGAAAATAAACATCTGTTTTTTAAGTCACCCACTCTGTGGTATTTTGTTATGACAGTCCAAGCTGATGAATATACTATCTCTTGCTTAGCTATTTCATCAACTTCCTTATGGACCTTGGGGAGCAATAAGAGCTGTCCAGCAACAAAGAAGGAGGGAGAGCATTCCAGGAAGGGGTGATGGGAAGCTTGGGAAGCTCACATCACAGATGCAGAGAACGGCAATTGTACAATACCAGTAGTGATGTGTTAGGTAGCATCAAGTGGTGTTTAGGATGAAAATGAATAACAATGAATAAATTATTTTAGTTCTAGACTTACAGAATCACAAAAGGTGAGAAGGGATTACTAATATTGTTATCACACTTTATTGAATTTGGGGGAGATATTTTTTCCCGTCGTGCACCTGGGACACATCACACATTTTCCCATTTCATTCACTTCAGTGCTTAAAGCTACCCCAACCTGTCTTCCAACTCACTCCAATTTTACCTTGCTAATTTCTACTTATATTTCAGATTTTTACTTAACTATCACTTCCTCTCCAAGCCTCCTTGTCATTGAACGTTACTGTTTAAGGCCTATTTTAAAGCTGCAATAAACATCAGGGACTGATTCTTAAAGGGGCCTGATGATCTTTAACTAGGAAACAGTAAAATCATTTTATCTGTATTCATTTGTCTTAGATTTCTGACTGTTCCCCTGCATTCATCCACTCCTCATTCTGTTATTCAATGAGACTGATTTTTATTACATGTGAATAAACAGTGACACCAGAGTTCTTAAAATCCTACAATAGCTTTCCATGGAATGAAGCCCTTTCATAGACTGTCTATTATTTACCTTCCCAAATTCTCAGTATCTTCTTTTTGGCAAAGAGCACCAGAGCCAGACACCAGTTAAAGATAGATTTTATTAAAAAACAAAAACAAAACTATTGCAATAGAGGAAAAGAGACTTCAGTATAGAACTGAGTTCAATTTTGAATACAAGGAAAAGTGGTGATTTATAGCCACGGATCTGGGTTGGGAGGGAGATGGTCAGTGGGTGGAAAGTTCCTAAGAGGAGATGTCAAGGTGTAGGGGGGATTCTTGCTAAGCAGAACTTGTTGAAGGCAGACCAGGGTGATTAGATAATAAGGGTGGGAGATGAGGAATTTGATCAGCTCTTGAGGGTGATCTAACAAGGGTGGGAGATTCCTGCTAAATTAACTCAGCAGGATTCTCACCATGACTGGGCTATGCAGGCCCAGCAAGAACAGGGCCAAGGGTATGGCTTAGTCAGGAAGGAAGCTCAGAGGAGCTGGACTGAAGTTGGGTCCAGGAGAGAGTCTTTCTCACCTTCCACCTGCCAAAACCTACATTTCAGTTATATCACTCCTTTTCCAGTAGGACCAATGGTTCACGCTCCCTCTGCTTCCAGAACTTGACTCCTAATGACCTCTTGGCCTGGCCCATGTTCCTCCCCTTCCCTCTAATCTGGATATCCCTTCAGGTCTCAGGTTAAACACAGCATCCTCAGGATTTCTTCTGATGCCTCCAAGATGAGGCCAGCAGCCTCGTAAAAGTACTCACACTTGACCAGTTAGAGCACATCTCTCCCTTGGCTGCAGTGACCTATTTCCACAATGCCACAAGCTCCTGGAAGGCAGAGGCCATGTCTGCCTTGTTCTCCACTGTGCTGGCAAGCAACCAAGTGCCTAGCACACAGGAGGCATTCAACACATATCTGTCAGATGTATGGATGATAATGATCATGACTCTCCCTTTATTCTAAATCCCTATGGGTGTGACCAAACATGAGAATCAACAGCAGGTCCTACACTGGGATTCAGAATGGCCTCTCTTAGGCATCTGAGGCTGAATATTTCCAGGGAGTGATTACAGGGCGAGAACAGGGCCACTCTTACCACACAGGGAGCTAGAGGATTTACCCCCTGGATGGTCCAGCGGAAATCCCATCAATCTACTAAATAAGGTGATTTTTCTTAGCACACTGAGAACTACTCCCTCTTACGGCCTTTCACCAGGGAGACTTGTGTCGGGGGAAAAGAAAGAATCCGATATTTGGGGGGTTACTGGACGTGGACTCTGAGGTGACACTAATTCCAGGAGATCCAAAATGTCACTGTGGTCCAGCAGTCAGAGTATGAGGCTTATGGCCAGGTGGTCAATGGGGTTTAGCTCGGGTCCCTCTCATAGTGGACCCAGTGGGTTCATGAACCCATCCTGTGGTTATCTCCCTAGTCCTGGAATGCATAATTGGAATAGACAAACCCAGAAGCTGGCAGAATCCCCACATTTGTCCTGGGAGAAGCTTGGTGATCCCTCATCTTTTAAGAAGGGAACTCTCCTCCAGGGAGATGACCCCTTTCCACAGGTAGAAGTCCAATGGTCACCCTCCATTATTCCCTTTAAGGGTCTGATGAATGAAGGACATGTATAAGAATCAGTAGTTGATTGATAGTAAAATAGCATCTTTATTTATCTGTGTAGCTCCCCAAAATGCCATATTCAGGAAACAAAGGTGACTTGGAGGATCAGTATTGTGCCTAAAGGCTGAAGTTCATGCTTTCATGGGCAACAAACTGCCGAGAAAGATGATGCAAGGCTTCTGTCCCCAACCAGCTATAGGATTTTCAAAGAGAGGCCCTTATGAAGTGTGCTTCTGACCAGGAACAAGAGGACAAGAAGACTAAAATTTTCCGATCCAGGAAAAGAAAGAGGTGGGGTTGGGCATACAACCAATAAACTTGTACTTATAACACAGTGGTCACACACATAAGCATGACCCCAAAAGCTTATAATTAGTATGGAAAATTGTCATAAATAATTCATTAGGAAGCTGTGGGTATATATACATTTCAAGGTCAGAAGAGACACTATTAAAACATAAGTGTGCATTCTCACAGTGAGACGCAGAGACATTTGGGGTCTCCTGGTCTATCCCTTATCCCCATCCACTAATTCCTTCCTAGGCTCTAGCCTCTTCCTAGCTAGTACTCTAGCCTAGTACTCTAGCCTAGTACTCTAGCTAGTACATTCCTGCTAGCCTCTGTGGGACCACCCTCACTGATGGAGTATTCACTGCACCCCCGGAGGCATCTTATCCCTTTTGCAGACTGTTCTCATTACCTTTAACATGAGGCAACTCCCTGTAACTCCTTCCCTTCCACAGCTTCTGTTTTCATCCTAACAACTTTCCACTCAGGGTGCCGGTCACCGACCAACAATGGCAAATTCTAACTGCTTGTTAGAAATGCAGACCTACTAGAGAATGGACCTGAGGACACAGGGAGGGGGAAGGGTAAGCTGTGACAAAGCGAGAGAGTGGCATGGACATATAGACACCAGCAAACGTAAAATAGATAGCTAGTGGGAAGCAGCCGCATAGCACAGGGAGATCAGCTCGGTGCTTTGTGTCCACCTAGAGGGGTGGGATAGGGAGGGTGGGAGGGAGGGAGACACAAGAGGGAAGAAATATGGGAACATATGTATATGTGTAACTGATTCACTTTGTTATAAAGCAGAAACTAACACACCATTGTAAAGCAATTATACTCCAATAAAGACGTAAAAAAAAAAAAAAAAAGAAATGCAGAATCTCAGTCCACTCCCAAAACAACTGTATCTTAACATCTATATTTTAAGAGGATCCCTATCTGATCTGCATAGGCTTTAAAGTTTGAGAAGCATTGATCTATAACTACAAAATTAAAGTCTAATGCAGTTTCACAAATTACCCCATTAGTACTTCACAACGGCATCACATCCACATCAAAGGATGTCAGGATCAGCAAAAGAAAAAAGAATAAATCTACACTTTTTAACCCATGGCAACAAAATAATTTCTGGATTTCTGATATTACACTGTAGTCCATATACTAGACCAGCAAGCCCTGGTAGACAAAAATTAATTCTGTTTTAATTTTAATGTTGTCTCTATGTGTAGGTAAGCTAAATTTTGCCCAGTAAAATTATTTTTAATGTAAAAATAAGTTTTAAAATGAGTGCACCCACTTAAAATAAATTGACTGAGTATTGCTCAATTTTGTCAGCTTTGTCCAGCTCATCAGGATGGTGGAAATCAGCTGAAGTATATTCTCTGAAAGTTTTTGATTAAGTAGGAAAGTACATGATGGTCTATTCCAAACCATGACCTGACAACAAAGACAGCTGTAGGAAATCTGCTGGCAGACTGAGTCTAACAGATCAAGGAGAAAACTAGACCAGCTTGAAGAATTCTACAAAATCAGAGATGGAACAGACTTTAGAAATGGCCTAGTTCAACCTTCTCCAACCACAGATGAAAAGAACTGAGAATCATGGAGATGAAGTAAAATGCCCCAAAGCACAGATAAAAAGTGACCATGGCAGTATCTAAACATGGAAAACTGGATGCGTTATTTAATTACAAATATTTTACTTTTAACAAAATACAAAATAAATTGGCTAATCACCTCACTTCCTTTATGACAAAAATTAGCCCATGTGTTGTTTAACAGCTTTATTGAGGTATAATTTATATAAATACAGTTCACCCATTGAAAGTATACAAATCTATAATTTTCAGTAAATGTTTATGGTTGTGTAACTATCAACACAAATCAGTTTCTTTTAAATTTCTACAGTTTAAAAATTTACCTTATGCCTCTTTGCTGTTAATATTCCCCAACCCCAGTCCTAAGCAACCACTGACCTGCTTTCTGTCTATAATTTGGCCTTTTCTGGCCATTTCATATTAATGGAAACATACCATGTATAATATTTTGTGTTTGGCTTCTGTTACTTAAATAACATTTTTGAGGTTCATAATGTTGAAGCTTGTACCAGTATCAGTAAGTTATTCTTTTTTATTGGTGAATAAATATTTGTTTATTTATGTACAGAGGACTCTGTACAGTTCTGGGGAACACAATTTCAGAGGGACATTGGCAAGTGGGTTTCCTGGCAGATCTGGTCGTAAGAGGAATGGCAGAGGCAACCAGTGAGACTTAGCCAGCAGAAAGCCCTCAATTCCATGAGGAAGACCCACCCATTCCTTCCATCACCTCTAGTCAAGTAAACAGAGGTTGAAGGAGAAGAAACCCTGTCTCACATCCAACTCCACCATCTCTTCTGAGAGAGATCCATCACTGTGGGAAAAGCACAATGATTTCTGACATTAAGGTGCTTGTATATGTCATGCAAATCAATTCACAGAATATTTACTGCTTACCCATTGTGAGCCAGGTAATCTACTTACACGATATGCACCAAGTATTCAATTCTCACAACAATCCTGTGATTTGGGAATTATTATACCCATTTTGTGGGCTGTTAAACTGAGATACAAATTAATTAGTAGTGTTGCAACCAGCTTTTAAACCAAGATTGGAGACTCTCAGTGTCTGATCATTGCACCATGCCATGCCTCTTCCACTGTCAACTGTGAAGAATGGAGCTTTAAGGAAAAGCCAGCCCCTGCCCTGAAGAATCATGCACTCTGAATGCTGGCTGTAGCAGTGCTTAGCTGGAGGGAAGGTGCTAGCTTTGAGGGGGCTCTCCATGTGCTGTGTTCTCACAGGCAGCTCTTCTAACCTGAGACCCACTTTTCAGCATTGCCTTCAGACTCATTATGTCCTTCTTGGGGACAAGGACAGTGGCTTCTACACGAATATCCCCTGTAATAAAACTGTACCTAAAATACCCCCTCTTCTCTGTTGCATTCATTCATATCTCCCTGCTAATTTCCTTTAGAGCACTTTTCATAGAATAAAATGATCTTATTTGTTTACTTGCCTATTGACTGTCTCTCCCTAAAAATGGAAGACCCATGAGATCAAATCCCTCTTATTTTACTCAAATGCTTTATTCCCAAGGTATAGAGAGGTCCTGCTATAAAGCACTCAATGCTATTAATTGAATGAACAAATGAATGAATGAATAGCACAGGAGGGACCTCAGAGAAGTAGGTCAGTCAATACCTGTCTTCCTTACCCAGAGGTAACTGTTTTATTCTCGCAAAAGACTTCCTGTCCCCAGGTGTATCAGCCTTAAATATCATTTGGTTTTTTTCATAATTGTTCAAGTAACAGTCATGTTAAAATTGGTCTGTCCTTAGAAATTGGTTCAATTTTGAACTTACCACATTGTCTTATAATTAATTGCCTGTGAATCTTCCTTCGATGGTAGCAGGAGCTATGTTTTATTCAACTTTGTATTCCCAGAACTTACCATACTTCTTGGCACAGAATGTTTTATTATATATATATATTTTTTAGTAGATAAAAGAATGAATAGCAAGAAGACAGCTCAATCACCCTATAGAAGTGAATACTTCATTGTGCAGTGCTTTTGATACACAGATCTTTCTCAAGTTATGACGGGGTTAAGTCCCTATAAACCCATCATAAGTTGAAAATATCAAGTCAAAAATACATTTAATAAGCCTAATCTACCGACCATCATAGCTTAGCCTTGCCTACCTTAAACGTGCTCAGAACATTTATGTTAGCCTACAGTAGGGCATAATTATCTAAAACAAAGCCTATTTTTTTAATCAAGTGTTGAATATCTCATGTAACTTATTGTGTCCTGTACTGAAAGTGAAAAAGGGAATGGTTGTATGCTTATAGAACGGTTGTCAGTGTATGGATTGTTTACCCTCAGGTCTGTGGCCGAGAGGGAGTTGCAGCTAGCTGTCACTGCCCAGCATCATGAGAGAGTATCTGACCACACATCACTAGCCTGGGAAAAGATCAAAATTCGAAGTACAGTACCTACTGAATGCATATCACTTTCACACCACCAGAAGTCGAACCATTGTAAGTTGGGACCGTCTGTATTTGATACTGGTTAAGAACTTGAGCTTTGCCATCTCAGACCCTGGAGCTGAATCTTCACCCTGCTCCTTTGACAAGGAGCATGACTATTGTATGATAACTAAGCTGTAATATCAGCTAATATCCACAGGGAAAGAGAACCACTCTTGCTATTTCAAGTAAAGAGGGACTTAATGCAGGAAAATGTTTACAATGATGCAGAAAGGGCTGAAGGAGCAAAAGAGAAGAAAAGATTGTTACCCCTAAATCAGCTAGTTTTCTACCCGCCCCCGTGAATGCTGACCTGTTAGCTGTTGCTACCGAATTGTGCCACTGCAGTCAGCAGGATCCCCGAAGCCGCACCCCCCACCGCCCCCACTACCCCCGGAGCTCGCCAGACATCATCCATGTGGCTGGAGCCCACAGTAGCCTGTCTTAAATCCCCCGCCTCTGCTAATGTCTCTGCAAAAGTGGACAAAGACGGTTCCTCCTTCCTTCCACCTTCCGATCTCCCTCAGTGCCTCCCATTGGTAAAATTAAATAAGCTCGCTGATGGTAGAGTCTGGGAGATGCAGTTTTCAGTCTCCAGCTCAGTGGTCCAGAGCAGTACTTCTCACACCCTGTCTTCTGGGGTGTCTGGTTAAAATGCAGATGCTTGGCTTAGCAGATTTGGTGTCAGGTGATGCTAACGACTCCAATCTTCATACCACACTCTGAGTTGTAAGAGACCTTTGAGGATGTTCTTAAGGTGGCTGCAGTGGTGAGTCAGTGACATCTTGGGCACACATTTTTCCCTCTGAGCTTTGATTTCCAGTGAATAAAATCGAGATAACAACATCTGTCTTATTTTCCCCAGGTGCTGGTTAACTTCAGGCTGCCTTGTGATTCCTCAGAAAGTTACTGAAAAATAGAGATTTCATGTTTTTAACCCAGAGATTCTGACTCAATAGGTCTTGATTAGGACTCATTCTAATAAAGTTCCTCAGCTGATGCTCTTGAGCAATGAGGTTTGGGAAGACCTGTCTATCTCGTAGGATTATGGTGAGCATTAAATCAGGCATCATGCAAACATCTATCACAGTGCCTATTGCATAATAAGATAAATAACGGCTTGCTATCGTTCTGATTGTTGTAATTATTAACTTTAATGGAGAAGATGCATGTGAAGGCATCTAGACCAGTGCCTGCCACACGTTCCCCGCAGTCCAGACTGGTACCCAGTGGGAGTGTAAAAATGACTTAGGAATTGACTGGCTGGCAGCACATGTATTTTCGCTTTGGCTGATTACAAAATATAAGATCACATTTTAAATGATCTATAAGACATATTGAGCCTGTCGAGTGTGAACTTCTATGAAAAATACCAAATCTCATTATGAGGACAAGGTACAAATGGCTTCCTAGGCAGATAGTTAAGAGGTTCTCTTCCTAGAAGGATGTCTCAAATCTGAGCAAGAGAATTTTTGCCTTGAACCTTGTTGGGCCACGTTGGCAGCAGAGGGAATTCTGGACAACGTGGTCTGTTCATGCTCTTGGTCTGACTCACTCCATATGACTCTGAATTTATAGATCTGATCTGTCAGGGATTTTGGGGGTAAAATTACAAGGTGTGTCTCATTGTTTTCTTTCTCTGCTGTCTGGTGTTTTTGCTTAGGAAGAATGTTTTTTTGTTGTTGTTGCTTGTTTGTTTTTTTAAATCGAGTTTAATTTTCTTATTTTTCTTTTTTTTTTTTTTTTTGCAGTATGCGGGCCTCTCACTGTTGTGGCCTCTCCCGTTGCGGAGCACAGGCTCCGGATGCGCAGGCTCAGCGGCCATGGCTCACGGGCCCAGCCGCTCCACGGTATGTGGGATCTTCCCGGACCGAGGCACGAACCCGTGTCCCCTGCATCGGCAGGCAGACTCTCAACCACTGCACCACCAGGGAAGCCCAGGAAGAATGTTTTTAAGACTCCAGAAAGTCAAGGTTGGGGTGAGGGGTGTGGGCGGGATCAATCTCAAATAGAAATTTTGTGTCATGTGCTTTTAAAAAAAATCTGTAGAGTTTCTCCCAGATGAATGATATCAAAAATGCACCCTGTGAAAAAAGTGCTTCACTAAAAGGCATGAAGGAATAATGAGATGGTAATAACACCATTTGGAACAAGATATTGTACAATATATTTATTTATTTTTATTTATTTATTTTAAAATAATTTTCATTTATTTATCTATTTATTTGGTTGTGCCGGGTCTTAGTTGCAGCAGGTGGGCTCCTTAGTTGTGGCATGTGAACTCTTAGTTGCAGCATGAATATGGGATCTAGTTCACTGACGAGGGATCGAACCCAGGCCCGCTGCTTTGGGAGTGCAGAGTCTTAATCACTGTGCCACCAGGGAAGTCCCTACAATATATTTAAAAGGCAAAAGAAAAAGGGAAACCATGCAATTAAATCGCTAGGTTGACCTTGGGCAAACTTCTGCAGTAGAGTACACTCTGCAGCAAGTATCTGATCTTGCACTTCTACCTCATTATCCTGGTGAGGACTTTTCCCTCATTTTCAAGACCTGGTAGCTACTAATATCTCAGACAGATGAAGAAATATTGAAGGTGTCTGCACCACATGCATGAGAGTCAAACAAAGGTGCCTGAATCCCAGTTTTCCCATTTATTAACTGGGACAAGTGGCTAGTTTTCTTGCATTTCAGTTTTCCAGTGTATCAAATGGGATTGAATGATTAAGCATATGAAGTACCTGGCAGAAAAGAGAAGTTTACTAGCTCTTAGGCATCTTTCTATTTCCTTTATCTTGGCTCTTCCAATAGACAGGGGACTTCAGACAAATAACTTATCATCTTCGCTGCCATTTCCTTGTCTGTTCAACAGAAGTGATAATCCATGCCCTAGTTTTTACCATTAGGTTGTTGGAAAGTCAGGGATATAGGGGGACATTTTGAGAAGGACTGGTCACATACATGGTAGGCAACGGCACCATCTGTTTCATGGTTTCTCAATGCCCTTGAGGGAGCAAGGGCTCATAGCAACTCTTCCCCCAACTAGTGTGGGTTAGTGACCCCACGTTCAGCCCTCTGGGAGTCTTCTCATTTAAGAACAGGAGATAAAGGAAAGGTTCACCTGGAGGAATAATTCATCATCAGTGGAGTACTCAAACCAATGGAGTAAATTTTTCTAGCTCAAGGCATTTTCCAAGGTCTTCAAATTAGACAAGTGTAGCTGACGCCATGAAACATACCCAGTTAGGTAACTGCTGACACATATATTTTTCTTTCTGTAAATGGTTTCCAAAAATTTCACATTTGAAATTTCAAGCACAGTTCAGGGAAGTCCTATATTTGATTATTCTCAGGTAAAAATTTGAGAAAATGGTTTCTTTGCTAACACAGAAATGGGGATTAAGTGCATAAAAACACAGAATTATGCATTTCTTTTAAGACTCCCATACAATAAAACTTTCCAAAACTATGTTTTATATACCACCTATTTGGTGTTATGTAATAGGATTTTCTTGCAAAAAAAGATTCTGCAGTGAAATTAATTCAGGAAACACTGAGTTAGAACACAGTCAGAAGTCTGCAGTATTTCTCAGAAAATTGCTTTATAAATTTATAAGAGCAGTTACAGTATTCAGCGGTCCCCACTCTTACTTGGCTATTGAATTTCACTGTGAAACTGTGTCCCTAGGAAACTTGCTACTCAAAGTATGATTTTTGAACCAACAGTATCAGCTTTACATGCAGCTTGTTAGATATGCAGACCCCCAAGCCCCATCCCAGTCTTCCTGAAACAGATTTTAGCAAGAAGCTTGGTGATGTGAGTACATATTAAAGATTGAGAAGCACTGCCTCATGCTATTACACACATTGGCTACAAATTATAGAGTAGTAATTAGGTGAACACAAGGGCTTTTCTGAGGATCCCTTCAAGTGTATAGATTGAATAATAAGCCAGCTGAATGCTAGAGATAGAAACCACCTTGGAAATCATCTACTTCAAAGGACTGCAAACCATCTTTTAGTGGCATTAATGGGATGTTCCATGGAAAACCATATAAGAAGGAGAAAATAATCAGAACTCTTCTGGTTGAAGCCAGGGATGGCTCCTTCTCTCCTGACACTCTTGGTTCCTCATCTGTTGAGTAATTTAAAAATTTCATCCTGGAGATGTTAATGTTATATTTGGAGATCCTAGATTTGATTACTTGTTTGTTTTGTTTAATCAGGCACTTAATTTGATTAGACTCAAACAGCAAACTCTACCTCCTGGGTGGTTGTTCAAATTTAAGCTCATTTTTTTTCTTCTTAGCTAGAATTTGTCCCATACTTGTGTAGTTCATGAGTCACCCAAGAGATTGGGAAGTTTATACTTAGAAATTCAGGCTCCCTTTTCTGTCTTCCTCCTTCTAATGATCTTCCCTCACTTTCTGGTCGATGTGGTCACTCCTATCTCTGTCCTCTGGTTTTACAGCCCAGAACGATGGTAGGTTTCATTTGGTTTTGATCTTAGAATTTTAAAAAAATGTTTAGTGAGGTGTTGCTTTTTTGCTTTGTTTTGTTTTTGTAGACATGCAACATGGCACTGCCTTTGGTTTGACTTCAAGTCACTTGCTCCACGCCATCCTCCTTCCTCTAGACTTAGTCTGCTTTTGGTCCCTCTCCAGTAACTCTAGGTCATGTTTTATCTTTTTCCTGCACAACTGATTGTAGTTATTTGTGAGAGAATCATGGCTGGTAGGAGCACCCCCCACCTTTTTTTTTCTTTGAAAATGCCTTTATTTCACTAAGTATAGAATTTTAGCCTTCTCTGATCTCCTTTCACTTCTTTTTCTTGTTTTTATTTTATATTGGAGTATAGTTGATTTACAATGTTGTGTTAGGTGTACAGCAAAGCGATTCAGTTATACATATACATGTATCTATTCTTTTTCAGATTCTTTTCCCATACAAGTTATTACAGACTATTGAGTAGAGTTCCCTATGCTATACAATAGGTTCTTGTTGATTATCTGTTTTATATATAGTAGTGAGTATCTGTTAATCCCAACCTCCTAATTTATCCCTCCCCCACCACCTTTCCCCTTTGGTAACCATAAGTTTGTTTTCTAAGTCTGTTGGTCTGTTTTTGTTTTCTAAATAAGTTCATTTGTATCATATTTTTGGATTCCACATATAAGTGATATCACATGATATTTGTCTTTGTCTGAAATGGGCAGAAGATCTAAACAGACATTTCTCCAACAGAGATGTACAGATGGCCAAAAAGCCCTTGAAGAGATCCTCAACATCGCTAATTGTCAGAGAAATGCAAATCAAAACTACAATGAGGTATCACCTCACACCAGTCAGAATGGCCATCATCAAAAAGTCTGCAAACAATAAATGCTGGAGGGGGTATGGAGAAAAGGGAACCCTCCTAAGCTGTTGGTGGGAATGTAAATTGGTACAGTCACTATGGAGAACAGTATGGAGGTTCCTTACAGAACTAAAAATAGAACTACCATATTATCCAGCGATCCCACTCCTGGGAATATATTCAGAGAAAACCATAATTTGAAAAGTCACATGTACCCCAATGTTCATTGCAGCACTATTTACAATAGGAGCTCCTTCCCATATTGCTCCTCCCCCTTCCCTCTATAAATGCCTAAAGCAAACTCTAATCTCGTCGTTTAGTCAAATCATGACTTAACAATCTATTGAACCAAGATTTTATGGACAGTGTAATAGTATTGGGTGAGGGGTGGGGAGAGGACAGAAGAAGTTCAAAATAGGATAAAACCTTCAGTGTTTCAGTCTATTCTTCTAAGAGTTGGGTTGGCTTAATATTTCATCTTAGGTTGGCTACGATCCAGGGTGCTAAGTGTTCTTTCCTGGGAGACAAGTCAACGGGATTCTATTCCCAGTTCCATCATTAACTAGCTATGTAGCCTTGTACACATCATCTTACTTCTCTGGGACTCAGTTTTCTCATCTGAAATAAGAGCTAGTGGTTCTAGGGAATCTCTGATTTCCTGTTATGTTTAATGTTCTCTCATTTTACCAAAGCAAAGTGGCTAATTCTTGGACCCCAGATGTCTGGAGAGTTGTAATTAGGATCTCTTTACGCTCTTGATTTTTCACATTCAGGGTTATTAAACACAGCATCATACTGTGAAGACACTAAGAAGAGGTCTTTTGTTCCTCAGAGCTTAACATACAGCACATTGGTTCTTCTTCTAATTGGGTAGGTCATTCTGAACAACCTCTTACACTTTCACAGAGTGGGATCAGAGAAAGCCTGGCAGACACAGGGGACTGCATAGACATATGGGAACAAATTCAGGCTATAAACCTGAGTTCATTTATGAGGCAACCAGAGCTCAGGATTAAATACAACTTAATTTAGTTCTTCATGGAGGGTGTGTTTTGAAGTCAGAAATATCAGGGTCTGTATCCTATTTCCCACCTAATAACTGTGTGTCTTGGGCAACTTATTTCCACTTTCTGAGCATGCATTTCCTCAGGTGTAAAACTGAAATAACAATCTCTATAGTTTATGTAGAGCTATGAGGACACAATTAGTAACATATTCAAAAGAGCTAGTACACTGCCCAACATGTAGTATTTTGATCAATACATATTGGCACCTCCCTGACACTGAGCTAGGCTCTGGACAATGATACAAAAAAGATATAAAAGAGAGTCCTGGCCCACTGAATACTTGCAAGTGTTCTTAGGGAAATGAACCCTCCAGCCCTGGTCAAATTTTCAGATCACTGCAATCTCAGATGACAGTTTAAGAGACCCTGCAGAAGAACGACCCACCTAAGCTGATCGAGAATTATTAGTCTCAGAAATTTTATGAGATCATAAATGTTTCTGTTTTAGGCTGATAAATTTTTGGAGTAGTTTGTTACACAGGAATACATAAGTAATACAGAGACCAACTACCAGTTGGCCGAAAGTTGACTACATCAATCCCCTTCCATCCTGGAATGACCAGTTTTGTCCTCACGGGGATAGATATCAATTCTGGCTATGAATTTGCATTTTCTTACCAATGAGACAATGGTCTGGCACCATAATCACCTGGGGATTATGGAATTCCTGACCCACAGGTATAGAATCCATGCAATAAAGCATTTGACCAGAAGACCTACTTGACTGCAAAAGAGAGGCAGGAATGGGCCCATAACTATGGAGTCCACTGGTCATATCACATACCTTTTTATCTGAAAGAAGCCAACCATAAGGAATTCCCCGGCGGTCCAGTGGTTAGGACTCCACGCTTTCACCGCTGAGCTGCAGGGAACTGAGATCCTGCAAGCCGCATGGTGCACCAGAAGAAAAAAAAAAGAGAGAAAGAAAGAAAGTAGCCGACAATAATAGATTTCTGGAATGACCTACTGAAAGCACAGTTGAAGAGCCAACTTGGAAACAATGCTCTGCTCTGTAAAGAGGGGCTGTCATTCTTCAAGATACAGGATAGGCTTCCATATGGCACTGTGTCCCAGTGGGAACAGTATGTAGGTTCAGGAACCAAGGGATAAAAGCAGGAATAGCCCCAATTTTCATTATTCCCAGCGACTGACAGGGAGTATTTTGCTTCCTGTCACTGAAACTCTGGGGTCTGCAGTGTTTGCAGTTCTAGTCACCAAAGACGGTGCTCTCTTACCACGAAAAAGAGTCATTTTAAATAGCAAGCTACTGCTGGCACTAGAGATTTTTGGATTTCTTGTGTCAAGAGACTAACAGGTAAGAAAGGGAATACTGATCAGCAAAAGGACATAGGGCCACTGCTACACAGTGGGAGCAGGGAGGAAATGTACAGAACACATGATGCACCTGGGTGCCTCCTGTATTCTCTTGCTCATTGTAACTGTGAGTGGACATGTCCAGCAACGATGATTTTAAAAGAGTGTTTACCTTGGGCTCAAGACTCCTCAGAAATGAAGGTTTGGGTCACCCCACCAAGTATCTACCAAGACACTTAGAGATGATATCAGAGGATGAGGGGAATTTAGAATAGATAGTGAATGGGGGGGAGGGATAAATTAGGAGTTTGGGATTAACTTATGCACACTATGATATATAGATAACCAACAAGCACCTACTGTATAGCACAGGGAACTATACTCAACATTTTGTAAAAAACCTACAAGGGAAAATAATCTGAAAAAAGAATAGATATATATATGTATAATTGAATCGCTTTCCTGTACACCTGAAACTAGCACAACATTGTAAATCAACTGTACTTCAATAAAAAATAGTTGAAGATTAAAAAAAAAGTGAATGTGTGCCTATTAAAATCGTTTTTTCAATAAAAAGGATAGAATAGAGAATGAAGGAGGGAAGAATCAATATTACCTGTAGACACAAGATCAACTATGGCAGCTGAGGCTGCAGTTTGTCCCACTAAGCTCCCACTTCCAAATTTTCTTTCAGGAATAGAGGTCCACAAAATGCACGGAGATTCAATTTGTATGGCACAAGGCATGGATTATGGCAGCCCAGAAGGTTTCCACTCAGATCTCCTGCGAGAGAACTTGTTGCAGGAAGTGTAGTTGACTGGCAGCTCTAACCACCAACCTGTTAGGAAAATGAGTGAGCATGGTAGGGTTACTAGTGCTAATCTATTTCTCCTTCTTTCAATGGGAAGCCTTTACTCAGATGTTCCTAGTTACCCTAGGAAAGACTTTATTATATAACAGTGGGATGTACTGAGACTCTTCCTACCATCCTTCCTCCCAACTTTCCTTTCATGGGCATCAGATGTGAATCATGGCCTGAAGGTTCACCCCACCTCTCCTGCTCTCTCTTACTATCTCTCACAAGCATTCCTTCTTGTCCTATAAATCTTTAACAAGTCCAAGTCTATCTTGCACCTGTTTCTTGGGAAACCTGAACTAGAACAATCAGCTTGGCATATTCCACTGAATCCTCTGGAAATTTTATTTTGGTTTTGATTGGGTTTATGGACTGATTTTGGGAGAAATGCCATAGTTATACTATTGACTCTTTCTATCCAGGAAAATGATGTCTCTCCATTGGCCTAAGTCTTCTCTTATGACCATCAACAAAGTTTTATCATTTTTTCATGAACTTTTGTATTTATTCTTAGGTTTATTCTTTTGTTTATATAATTTATGTTAACTCTCTTATTTATTTATTTTTGGGGGCTGTGTTGGGTCTTCGTTGCTGCATGCGGGTTTCTCTAGTTGTGGTGAGCTGGGGCTACTCTTCATCGCAGTGCGCAGGCTTCTCATTGTGGTGGCTTCTCTTGCTGCGGAGCACGGGCTCTAGGTGCGTGGGCTTCAGTAGTTGTGGCACGCAGCCTCAGTAGTTGTGGCTCACGGGCTTAGCTGCTCCATGGCATGTGGGATGTTCCCAGACCAGGGCTCACATTGGCAGGTGGATTCTTAACCACTGAACCACCAGGGAAGCCCCTTAGATTAATTCTTAAGCTTTTACTAGTTTCATCATTATTATAAGAAGGATTCATTTTCCTGATAAGTAATTGGTCATTTATTACACTGCGGCATGATGGTCTGTTTACTTGTCTCCATCAGACTGAACTCCTTGAGGCAGACACTGGGTCTGTCTTATTCATCAGTGTATCATAACTTCTGAGTACACTACTTGACACATAATTGGAGTTTTATATGCCTTAGCTTGATTAATCACACAATAAAATAATAGCTGAAGTACGTGTTACCAAAAACTGTTGTTCCACCAATAAAAGAGAAATGTAGTGCCCATATTTTCACCAGCCTTTGGCACTAATCCTTTTGCTACAGGGAGAATTGAGTACTAGCTGAGTGAAGTCCAAACCATATGCTCTACAAGGCATGTGTCTTTGTAAGTAGTAGAAACAGTTAAAAGCCTTCTTCTTGGCTACTGTGACAACGTGGCTGCCCTGAGAAATGATGTTTGAATGCTTGCCCACCACCTTGACTTTGCTGATGCTTGACTGCAGCCTGAAAGTTCCTTTGTGAAGTCACTGCCCCTTATTTTCATGACCAAATTCTATTCATCCTTGAAGATTCAAATCGTTACTGTCATGTTAACCTCGAAAAGATACTTTGCTCCTCTAAGCTTCAAGGAAATGCTTACCCTTCTGAAAATAGAGACAATTATGAAATGTATGCTTATAATGTATATATATACACTAGTTTCCATGTGAGCTAAATATGTTAATATATTCATAAATAAGGATAGTAGTAAGGATCATGATACAGCATATTTCACCATAAGAAGGGCTACTGGGGCTTCCCTGGTGGCGCAGTGGTTGAGAGTCCGCCTGCTGATGCAGGGGACACGGGTTCGTGCCCCAGTCTGGGAGGATCCCACATGCTGCGGAGCGGCTAGGCCTGTGAGCCATGGCCACTGAGCCTACGCATCTGGAGCCTGTGCTCCACAACGGGAGAGGTCACAGCAGTGAGAGGCCGGTGTAACGCAAAAAAAAAAAAAAAAAAAAAAGAAGGGCTACTGTTCATTGAATCACTTTCACGTGTGAGGTATTTTACATGTCATCTCCTGATTCTCACCAACTTTATGTGATAGATGACATTCTATAGATGGCAAAGCTGAATCTCCAAGAAGCTTATCTACTTGCCTGAGATAATTCAGCTAATAAATTCCAGGGTTGAGAATTTAATCTGGGTCAGTCTACTCCTAAATCCCTAAATTCTCAAGGGAGTCCTTTACACTGTCTCCAGTTGTTTAAAAGGCTAAATACAAATGATTCCAGTGAATGCAAAATAACTATTATGCCCCGTCCCACACATTTTGGGTAACAAGTATTAGGGAAGTCTTAATTATGTGTATCTGCCAGAGTTACATCTTACGTAAAGCACTTATCATACAAGGTTATAATGTGAAACATAGTCAACAGGACTCACCCATGTGCTGATTCCCAAATATGACCAGCCCCTCAAGGATTTCATGACATTTGAGAAGCATTCAACGCAAAAGACAGAGACGAGAACAAACAAACTAAAACAACTAGGAGAAGGAAGTTTAAAAAGAAAAACTGTCATTAATAACCCTGGACAGATTTAGAGAAGACCCTGTACCTCTGATAGATGAAGAGAAAGATACATTTTTTACAAAAAAAGATAATATCATGAACTCTTGGAAATTAAAGATGTAACTGCAAAAATGAATATAAAGTGCAGTAGAACTGGAATCCACACTTGAGTGATTCTCCTAGAAAGTAAAGCAAAAAGACTAAGGGAGAGGCATGGACATATATACACTACCAAACGTAAGGTAGGTAGCTAGTGGGAAGCAGCCACATAGCACAGGGAGATCAGCTGGGTGCTTTGTGACCGCCTGGAGGGGTCGGATAGGGAGGGTGGGAGGGAGGGAGACGCAAGAGAGAAGGGATATGGGAACGTATGTGTATGTATAACTGATTCACTTTGTTATAAAGCAGAAACTAATTTAAAAAAAGACTAAGGGAAGGGAAATAAGGAAGAAATAATAAGTAAATTAGAGGACCAACCTGGAAGTTGCAAAAGACCAGAGAAAATAGAGTAGAAGACATAATCAATGGGGTTTGGAAGAAATGAGTCAGGAGGAGTTCCCGGAACTGAAGTCTTCCATCCCCAGACTGGAGCAGTCTACCTAAAGCTCTGAACTGTGGGTGAAAGCACAGGCACACAAAAGACATCATCATAATATCTCAGCACTCTGGCAGGCAGAACTCTAAGGTGGTCCCCAAGATCCCCCCACTCCCTGTGTAATTGCCCTGAAATATGGATATGGTGGATTTAAGTCCTGTGATAAGGCTGTGTTATCTGCACAATTAACAGGAAAATAGGGAGATTATCCCAGTGGACCTGATCTAAGGTGATGTGACCTGAGCCCTTTCAAAGCAGAGTTTTCTCTGGCTGCTTGCGGAAGAGGGAGACAGATTGGAAGCACAAGCTACTCTGATGATTCTTGCTGTCTTCAGGACGAAAGAGGCCATAGGTCGAAGAATGTGGGTGGCCCCCAGCTGACAGCAGTAAGGAAATCATCCTATCATAGCAAGGAACCAAAGTCCAAAAATGAGTTTGAAAGAGACGGTTTTCACAGAGTCTCCAAGACAAAGACTCAAGCAGACTGACACTTCAATTTCAGCCTTGTGATGTTCTATGAGCAGAGAGCTGGTTCAGACCATGACAGACCTATGACCTAGAGAACTCTGAACTAAAAAATGAGTGTTGTTTCAAGCCACAAGCTTTATGGTAATTTGTGATGCAGTGACTGAAAATGGATACAACAACTCTGAGTCTAGGCAGAAGATCTTACTGGCTTCCAAAGATATGGGAAAAAATTATATGCAGGATCAAGAATAGAATGGAACTGGACTTTTTACCAGTAATAGTGAAATCTAGGTGATATGGAACAGTGACCTTCCAATTCTGATGTCAGAATGTTTCATCTAATAGTGTGTGTATGCTAATACCAAGCTCCTATTTTATCCCTCCCCTCTCCATGTTTCCCCTTTGCTTTTACACACACACACTGCTCTACACAAAACAGATAACCAACAAGGACTACTGTACAGCACAGGGAACTCTACTCAATATTCTGTAATAGCATATAAGGGGAAAGAGTCTGAAAAAGAATGAATATATGTACATGTATAACTGAGTCACTTTGCTGTACACCTGAAACTAACACAACATTGTAAATCAACTGTACTCCAATAAAAATTTTAAAAAAGAATATTCGCATCTAAGGATTCAAAATATAATAAAACTATCAATCAGGTATGGGGGTGAAAAAAATGGTCATGGAATATCTCAAAGACTTTTCATCCCGTGCATCTATCAGGAAGCTAACAGAAAATGTGTTCCACACAAACAAGGACATAAACCCACAAGAGGGAAGAATGGGATTCAGAAAACAGAGAATTCAGCACAAGAGGCAAAGGTAATCCCCAGTACTATGGTGACAGGAAAGCTGAAGCTGACAGCTGTACTATAATTCTAAAGAGCAACTAGGTGAATTGGAAACAGGTTAGAAGGCTGTGGGAGGGATTCTTTCAAAAAAGATAAAATTTATAGACTATCTAACGGATGGAACATTTTGAGAGACTTTTACAACAGTGGCAGAATCAGGCAAAATTACTAAGAACAATATGTAAAAAGTAAGCAAACAGGCAAATCAAACAGAGCAATAAATTTGAGGAAAATGAAATAATCATAATATAGGTGGCATAGTATATATTACACAGCGTACGTGGCATCCACTCTTAACATCCGTGTAGCCTTAATAATATAAACACTGTGTGTTGGGGATTGGGAAATGTGGTGTATGTATGTGTGGGGAGGGATAAAGTTTGTGTAAAAGTGAACAAATTCTTCATGTTCTATTGTGGAAAATAAATGGACTAATACTAAATAATGTAAAGGTATCAATACACAGGTGCTATAGACCTAATGTGTGTGTCCTCCTCAAATTCATATGTTGAAGCCTAATCCCCAGTAGGATGGGATTTGGAGGTGGAGACTTTGGGAGGTAATTAGCTCATAAAGTGGGAGCTGTCCTGAATGGGGTTAGTGGCCTTTTAGAGAGACTCCAGAGAGCTCCCGTGCCCCTTCCCATGTGAGGTTACAGCAAGAAGATGGCCATCAATGAATCAGGATGCAAGCCCTCACCAGACCTGACCATGCTGGCATCCTGATCTTGGACTTCCGGCCTCCAGAGCTATGAGAAATAAATGTTCGTCATTTTAAGATACACTCTCTGTGGTATGTGGTTATAGCAGCCCAAGTGGACTAAGATAATGGATCATTTAGATATATGAATCAGCGACATGGTGTGAAAGTGGTTGCCTCTGCAGAATGGTTGACAGGAATAAGAGTGACCTGTAACATCTTTTTTTTTTTTTCCCCTGTAATAAGCCTTAGAGAACTACAGGACTTTGTAAATTAAGCACACTTTAACTAAAATGAATAGAAAAACTAAATGGAAAGAAGGAAGTACAGGAGGAAAGGAGACAGGAAAGGAAGGAAAGAAGTCAGCTTGCATAGAGGAATTCCTTATTGATTAGAAGTGCTTTCCTCCTGGGAATTTTGTTCCTATGAACCAGGAGTTGTTTCCATAATCATAGGCTGGCCAGTCCTTAACTGAGGTGAACCAAGACAGCACAGTTTTTGTTCCTCTTCCAATGGAGATTCTACTTTTTTAAGGAACAACTGGGAACATAGAATTTGGGGGGCATATTCTGTGAAGTCTTCATTTGCTTTAAAAATATTTGAGCAGCAACAGAGGTGAGAAAAGGTTTCATATTATAGGGGTGACACCTCATTGACATTCTGTGGGTTTTCTTTTGATCTGTTAACGTGCAAAGCTCTCAGTGGATTTGATCTGAAAGTCAGAAACTGGGTATTTTCTTGCCAGAATGTGTAATTTTCTAACATGATGTCTTTGGCACATGTAACAAAGCTGCACACGCAATGAAGCTGCCAGGGCCAAGGCAATGATATTCTCAGGATAACTCTAGATTTAACTAAATAGGATTATGGAGGAAAGAAAAAAGTGAAGAGAGTAGTCCATTTATAAAGAAACCAAGGTGGAAAAAAGAGACCAGGTTGCACTCAGGCTAAAGAAAGGAGGTTGCTTACTGGGTTACCTTGGGAAAATGGCTTCTCTCTTCTGGTCTACTTTTATCTCCTCCACAAATGGGGAAAGATGAGTCATGCCTTATAAGATTGTGAAGACTAGGAATTCTGATCTAAAAGGTCTAACACTGTGCCTGGTGGGCCCTCAATAAATGTCACTTGCACACATACATGTGAACACACCTGCATATACACACCCATCAGGGAGGCAAGCAGAAGGGAAGAAGACCAGAAGTGGTCAGACCCTACACCAGTGACATCTTCCTGTCTCTTTCTCTCTGCTTCTATATCTCTTAAAAGTTTGCCTCTGCCACTTGTCACTGTCTCTGTCTTCTTAAAATTTCACTGAAGTATCAGTGATATCACTGAAAAGAAATGTACACAAGGTATTCCTGTCCTTTGCAGAGCTCATGGTACAGAAAGCAATACAGATTGGGGGGGGGGTGAGTAATAATGAAATATGATTGCTCCATTACACCTAAGTACAAGGTGCAGCCAGCTGGATAGAGGTTCCTCAACTCAAGGTGAACCGTACTGCATTCTTACAATGGGATGGTATTGGGGTGAAGCTCAGGGTGTGGGGTGATGACTATGTTTCCAAGACATTCTGCTGATATAAGCTATAGTATATGTGGGTGGACACTGCCTCAGTGCAAAACTACCTCATGACCTCATGTAAAGAACTATGCTCTTCATTGCAGGATTGTTCAGGGTGGCCAAGAAAAAGACATTAACTCAGATATGTATTTATTTATTTATTCATGTTTTGAGTGTAACAACCATGCCAAGTGCTGGAAATATAGAGGTGAACAAAAACAGTCTTTTCCCTTGAAGTATTAAATATATAGCAAGAAAGATTTCCAAGAATTTAAATTGGAGGCAAAATGGAAACAAGTCATGGATAGTATAATAAAAAAATACCAAGAAACTTGTCTTTGATACAGGAAGACCTGGAGGTTTCTGTATGAGTGGGCTGAGGCAGGGAGGATCTATAGAGTTTTCTGAAAAGCGTGGGCATAATAGGACTTTGGGAAGTACTTGCAGAATGGAAGAGAGTATCCCAGGCTCAGAATACTGGTTAAGTCAACTATTGGACTGGGGAGAGCAGAAAATTGCCTGGGGAATAGAAAAAGGAAACGTTCTCCAAAGCATAATGATCCCGTGCAGAAGCCACCCTGGAAGAGCATGGTGCCCAGCTTCTTCTATTCTAGTTCTGAGGTCCGTTACAGATGAGCATGGCTGGCAAAGGCCCATCCACAGCACAGGCAGTGCCACACCAACTCAGAAACCTCCTGGCTTTAGGTGAAATAAGCCAGCTTTTTGTCATTTCATTTGATAATGGCTTTCTATTAATAGTGGTGCCCTTTAAAACTGAGTTCCACTCAACAATTTACAAAGAATTTTCACATTCAACTCCTCCCCATCCCAAGGGGATCTGTATTATTATTTCCATTTACACATGAAGAATGAGCTGTCCAGCAGCCATGCATCTAATAAGTGCCATGTGGAAACAGAATCCAGAGGTCGACTGAAGGGTCCAGGACAGCTGGTGAAATGGTAGTACACCCTCATAGTTTGGACATTGTTAAATTGAGCAATTTTAAAGATGGTTCATGATATGCTGAAAAAGAGCTGCTGTCAAAATTCAAATGAGGACAATCTACCTTTAAATAACAGTGACTTCTGGGTTTTATTTTTAAAAAGCTCAGGTTTTAGGTCTACTTATGTGATAAGGAGGAAATTCTAGGGGAAAACTGACAAAAGTAAGAGCAGGGTAATATTGATGTTAAACATCTGCTGTGACACAGTGAAATGCAGTGAGAAAGAAAAATGGAAGAATGTCCTCTTAGGATGATTTTTATGGGGTTTTATTTGTTGTTGTTGTTTTGCGGTACACGGGCCTCTCACTGCTGTGGCCTCTCCCGTTGCAGAGCACAGGCTCCGGAAGCGCAGGCTCAGCAGCCATGGCTCACGGGCCCAGCCGCTCCGCGGCATGTGGGATCCTCCCAGACCGGGGCACGAACCCGTGTCCCCTGCATCGGCAGGTGGACCCTCAACCACTGTGCCACCAGGGAAGCCCCTCTTAGGATGATTTTTAAGGCAGAAAATTATTTGCCAGAATTGTTCAAAAACAGAAGCAGAGGGACCACTGAGAATATACCTCTAGGCCTTCACTTTCTCATGTTTATTCATGGTAGAAAGAAAGACAATAAACAGAACATTCAATAATCAATGCAAAAATACTGAGTTGACTCAATTTTCCTTTCTTACATTCTCCATTGGTTCCATTTTAATCCTCTTTTTCTTATCAAGACAAAAAATCTCACTCCAAGCTTTCTTGTCAACCTGCTCCATCTCCCACATCCCCTCTTAAAACAACCTGCCTATTTTCTTTTTTCCAGGTTATCTATAATCTAAAAGGCTGTCTCTTACTAACCAATGTAATATCCACTGTCCTGGTGCTCTTCATGTTTAACTTACAAATCATAGAAAGTCATTAGATCTCAGGCATTAAGGGTGTTAAAAGGTTACCCAGTACAATCACTCACTCAATTATTGACTCTTTTCTACACCATTCTTGACAGTCTGATAAAACTATGCTTGAACAGTTACAGTCTAGAAAACACAGTTCTAACCAAGGCATCAGTTCCTGTACTGGACAGCTATTTATCAGTAGAAATCTCTGTGTCTCAAGAACAAATCTGTTTTTACTTCTGCCTTAAGGTGCTTCAAATAAGTGATGTAATACTATCTCCCTCCAACCACGCTGCAACGTACTAAAAACTCCCTGAGGTTGAACATCCTCAGTTCTTCTGTTTTTATGTGACATGTTTTAGTCTATTCCCTGCCCCCTCTCATATGGTCAACTTATCCAAAATGGGTCAAATTACTGTAGTTACACACAATAAGTCAGGTGTGTCTACCAGCACATAACAAAATACAACTGCTAGTTCCTTCATCATTTTACATATCTAAGAAAATATTTTAAATATTTAATCTGGGGAAATTAAATCAATGTATGTGTAGTGAACATGTATGGTTTGCTTCCCTAGAGTATTTTCCCACTTCATGAGGCGATGGACTCAATTGTTATTTGGAGATACCCACTCCCCCACTCTCATGTTGTGTGGTTTAAGTTAAGCTCACCCCTCGTCCTAGAGAAAGAAGATATGAAACATACCCACCCCATGATAACTGGCCCAGTGGAGGGCCCAAGACCTAAACCAATCCAATCAGAGTGAACTTCATGACTTCAATTGGTCACACTTCCCATGGTCGTTTTTATGCTGGATTTAAACCGAGTAGGATGCAACCTAAGAACTGCATTGAGTTAGGTGGTGCCTCTGAGATCCTACTGGAGAATGAGATCAGTGCAGAGAAAGCAGAGCCAAGATCCAGAGAAAAAGAGAAACCAAATCCTGCTGGCATTGTTTAAGTACCTGTGCAACCACACTTGAAGTCAAGTTGATTCCTGAAGTCAAGTTGATGAGTTACATAAAGCAATACATTCCCTTCTGTAGTCAAGTCAGTTTAAATCAGGTGTTTTCTTACTTTAGACTGAAATAATCCCCATTAATAATAGACTGGAGTCCATTCAAGATCTTGGGAAAGAAAATTAAAGATTGTCTTGGTTCTGGTGCAAGTTCATAGGCAATTTTCTGAGTCTATTTAGACTTGGATAAAATGGGTACTTCATGTCCATTCTCAGAGGAAATCCAAAGATTTGTCCACAGAGACCTTCAAGAAAATTTGTAAGAATGGCATTCATATAGGCATATTAGTAACAGAAATTAATCCTGTCTTTCCTTTGTTGATAGATCAAATATATAAGATTGGAAGATGCTACATGGAGGCAACAGTGGACTGCCTCTCAAGAACTGGAGAATAAAACCATTGCACTCTTGGAACATAAGCTGGTACCTAATACATAATGTGCCTTTAGGAAATGTGAATTGAATGAACAAATGAGTGACTGAATATATTACCCTACAACTGCTCATTTTTCCAAACCTAGGTCTTCGGAATCAATACATATTCAAAGACAGAGAAATTAATATGATATTTTCCCAGCCCACAGCCACCATGAGGAAGCTTTATAATCTACTTACATGGTAATCCCCAAGGTACCCATGTGGATGATCTGGTGTGCGAGTCAGGAGAGGGCAGTGCCCTGGAAAATAGGGTGTCAAGAAGACCAAAATATAGCTATCCATGAGATGCCAAAGCCACACCTACAATGCCCCTGTTTTCTCAAAGCCCTCTCTCACCTCCCAACACCATCTTACATCCAATGTCTTAGAAGTCTGAGACAAGCAAAGGAGTGGGAAACTCAAGTTCTCTCTAGTAGAGCATCGTCTATCTGCTCTTGAAAAGCTCTGGGCCTCGTGTGTCAGTGCAACAGCCCTTGGCTAATTACATCGGCTTTCTCTGACATAGAGGACTGAGTGAATTTTTACAAATGGAAATAATAAACCCAGAGGAAATATTATGAAAATGAATGTAAACATTCAAATTGAATGTAATCATGAACAAGTCACAGCTTAGACTAATGAAGAATACATTATGCTGGAATGCAGACCTGGCTTTGTTCCTCAGCATGATTGCAGGGCGGGGGTGGTGGGAAGGGATCCCCACGGAAGAGCCCACATGACTCTGGACTTTAGATATAATTTGATGAGCCACCGCAAAATTGACCTCTGAACTTGGCCATGAATGCAGGTCAACCACTTGAGCTGGAAAATAATAAAAAGTATATAACTTCTTTGCAGGAGCCATACATTTCTTGTTCAAAAATCTCTTTCCCCCCCCCCCCCACTCTTTTCTGCTAATTCCTTGAGATGCACTTGACCCAGATTTGCTGATCTAAATACCATCATTTTTTTCTCCCCAAGATATTGCCGAATAGGAATTTTTGTTTTTCAAACCAGGTCTTTATTACTTCTTTACTGTCATGATTTATTTTTACTTAAATTGCAGGTTCAATTCAGTGACATCATCTTTTGGGCCAGTTACAGGCATTATCTGAAGCACATTCTCTTTTAATGAAAACACAAGAGTCTGGTAAAAGATCACTAACCTTCAGACTTTATTCTGAAGGATGTGTCTTGTTTATATATTTTCCCCTGTTTGTGTATCTGAGATGAATGTTATCCATGCTCTCTACATTTCCCCCACCCAATCGTTCAAAAAGTGTATTCAAGTTTTCAAAGAAAGTCTGTCTCTACACAGCTAGATCACTTAAGTCACGTTCCCCATCCTTAAACACACACACATAGCCACATAAAATCTGGCTTCTCTCACTTCTGCATTGTTCATATCTTTAGCTTTCAACTACTCATCCCAACCTGTCCTCTTAACCCACATGGCAGTAGGCACTCTGCAAGATGGTCTCCAATGAGTCTTGTTTCCTGATTTTCATGCTCTTGAATAGGCGTATAACTAAAGGAGTATTTCAAAATGACAGAGTATGGCTTTTAAGGCTAGGTCATAAAAGTCAGTGTGGCTTTAGCCTTGTCTTTTCTGGAATCACCCAATCTGTGAGCTGCCAGCTGCCACGTTATGAGGACACTCAAGCAACCCTATGGAGACATCATATGGCAAGGGACTGCAGCCTCTTGTCAGCAGCCAGCAATCACTCATCGAGCACATGAGTGCACCATCTTCAAAGTGGATCCGCCAGCCCAAGGAAGCCTTCACTTGACTGCACCCCAGCCAAAATCTTGGCTACAATTTCACAAGAGAGCCTGAGCCAGAAATACCCAGTCAAGCTGCTCCTGGACGTCTGACCTACAAAAGCTGTGTGAGATAATAAATGTTTACTGCTGTTTTAAGCCACTGCGTTTTGGAGTAATTACACAGTAGCAGATAACTAATGCATGGGGACAATTTACATTCTGCTTATCTAGCTTCGGCATTAGTTTTCTTGTTCAGACTGAGATGGAAAACAAACAAGCAACAATTTAAGTACTTTATATATTTTTCAGTATCTATAACTTCTGTCAGTAATAATATGTACGCATTACTATTTATCAATTGAATAATTGGAATAAAAGCATACCTATGATGCAGTTTATATGAGAATTAAATAAGATAATGCATGTAAAATGTTTATCAATTCCTGGCACATAGTTGACTCTAAAGAAGTGTTATAATAATAACTAAAAATAATAATTATTATTAGTTATTATTATTTTATTACTAATATTCTGGTGCTCAAGCAGTTAAGTTGTACAAGGTCTTGGAAGGTAGTAACAGGTCATGACTCAGTCCCAAGTCTATTTCATTCTATTATCCATGCTCATAATAATCAATTGGGCTACAATCATATAATACCATATAGTACTGTGGAGCCAAGCATTGTATTGGCCATTTGGGATAAAAAGGAATGCAACAAACATTCTTCCTCCTCAGGGTTTTATAGTGAAGTAAAGGCAACTTATATTTTATAAGTATAACCAATTCTGAAAAGTACCAGGATAGAAATCCATGCAGTGTGGGGTAAGGACACAAAGAAGAAAGTGACCAATCAGCTAGTTGGGTTTAGTTTTACTTCCAGCCATTTTTGACCCAGTCCCATCTGGTCCTCATCTTCCTCATCCCATTTCCTACAGGTGTCCATCCAACCACACCAAGCTGCTTAATGTCTCGCATGCTCTCCTGCATTCTGACATCTCACAAACTAAAATGCTCACTCCCTTTATTCAGAAACCAGCACACTTCACAGGGGACTGTGGCTTCTGAAGGGCAGTGCTTCTAGGTCTGTGATGACCAGCTTTGGGACAAACCTTGGTGGATGCCCGTTGGTGGCCTGAAGCCCCTGTGGCTCCTTGTCTTGGCCTCAGCTCTAGGTGGAGGAGGGAGAAGATGAACATTCCAATAGCAGGAAAATGGTAGGTAGGCAGCTTTCTACCATTAAGAACTAGCACAGTGATGTGGATGAAGTTTCACCCTTGGAAGGACTCTCCTTGAAAGACCCATCTTCTCTAAGAACCTTCCTCCAGAACCTCACTGTGGCTTAATCAAATTTAATTGTCCTGCCATAAAGAGAAAATGGGGAAAATCTTCTTGTTCTTCAAAGGGGGCCCAGAAATTGAACATTTTGGTTTAGCTGTCTTTATTTTTAATACATGTAGCTTCCTATAGACATAGTGTGCTGAGCCAAAGAGTTTTCACATCCGTCAGTGGCAGAGCTGGCCTACTCAGCCTTTGGTGACCACTGGATAATTGCAAATGGGAACATCCCACAACATCATCTCCATTATATTAAAAAAAAAAAAAAAAAGACACAGAGGAAATAAAATAACTTTGCCAAAGATTACTCAACTATTAAAGCACAAAACTGGTATTTGAATCCCAACTCTAAGAGGATGGAGAATTAGATTCTATTCTAGGATGAGGGATCTGAAAATCTGGATTTCTGTAAAAAGATCATTCTCCGATCCTTAAGTGAATGTGTATATCAACAATTGTTACAGAAGTATTGATTATTCCAAAATCTCATTTCTTTTCTTAATTATACTAGGTGGTAAATAATACAATCAAGAATATGAAAAATATCTCAAAAAACTAAAAAGATTCCTCCAAGATACTGAAAATCATGTTTGTGAATGGAAAAGAATCTGAATGTTTCCCTTACCTCCTCTTCTTTCTTTGTGATTTTTTTTAAGAACTGAAGGATACCTTATATCAGCTTTCATAATTAATTTGAAGTCGAGCACACAAGTTCATGCAATAATAGTAAGAAAATGCATAAATAAATTATGGGTCAGGTAAGACATTTCCTGTCTCACCATGAAGTGTATAATTAAAGCAGAGTGTTACTGGTGCATGAACAGACAGGCAGCACAAAGGGTGAAGTATAAAGTCCAGAATTAAACTGAAATAAATTTCAGAATTTGGCAGTTGATAAAAATGAAATTATAAGTCAGGAGATAAAAAGTGATTATTCAATAAATGGTGTTAGGAAAAATGGTAGTGATTTGGAGTAGAATATCTCAACCCTTGTACCTAAAGAAATTTCAGATGATTTAAAGACTTATTTTTTTTAATCATGTAGTTACTAGAAAAAATATACATATAAATTCTCAATGTACAGAAAGCATAAGTATGGCGTAAAGTCCATACTCCCTGAAAATGTGATTAATTTGACAACACAAAAACAAGTCTGCACAGGAAAAAAACATAGACAATGCAAAAAGAAAAAGATAAGCTGAAAAAAGCACATAAATTAAGCACAGACATAAAAGGTCTATTCCCTTAACATATAAAGAGCACTGTAAATTGATAAGAAAAAAACAGGCCCTCTAAGAGAATATATGGACAAAGGATGTGAAATTATTGATGTTCAATGACGAAAACTATAAATAATCCTTAAAACATTGAAAAATATATCATTAACACACATATTAAAAGAGAAAAGCTGTTAAAAGTATAATGCTGCATTTTCCAGCTATCGGATGGGAAAAGATCCAATACTTTGAAAATGCACTATGTTGGAGAAGAAATAGTTTAATAAACATATATTGCTGTAGGAATGTAAATTAATACAACCTCTAAGAAAGGCAGGTTGGTGCTTCTCCACTTTCCTATCCACACTCCCCTTATACTTTCTCTGCAATGTTTGCAGGTTTGGGGTGAGAGGTGAATTGCTCAAGGCAGGAGGAGCTGGGAACTGCCTTCAAATCAACCCTCCTCAAGATTGTTCCTCCAAATGAAAATGAAACACTGCCAATGTGTACCAGTGTCCAAGTATTGCCTATCAGGTGCACCCTTAAGGAGGGTAGTGAGGTACTCCAACATTCCTGGTACCTCCCTTTGGCAAACGCCAACTGGCAAAGAGATCTAGGCAATGCAGTCTGCAGAGATAAAGCTCTGGGGGCACAGAACAACACAAAAAAAGGGCAGAGAAAGTATAAAGGGAGTGTGGATAGAAAAGTGGAGAAATACTCAGAAAGTATTCTCGCTGACAGAAAGTTTTCGGTTTTGTTCTGTTTTTAAAACACTATTTTACCGAAGTTTCAATACTCCAGTAATATTCTACTATTGCGGTAATAGTCAATGCCCATCTAGACTGTCACACATGTGCCTGTGTCAGTCTGTCTCTGAAGCTGCTATTGACACCCCAGGAAGTCACCATAACTCTACCTGGGACAGCTTCACTGAAGAGTGACCGCAAAACTGGGTTCTAAAAGATGTCAGAATTTGCCCGGGGCAGGAGGAGGAGAAATGACTTTTGAGGAAGAAAAGCCTGTTTGTGCTGTGTAAGAACATGGGGCGGGGAAAGCAGAATGTGTTCCAAGATGATGACGAACTCTGTGCAGCCTTAACTCAGAATGGGATGCGGGCCAGAGAGAGGAGATGAGTTTAGATGAGCAAACGAGATTCTCTTGAGAAAGGCCTGGTAAACGCTTGTAAAAGAGGTGAACATCTCCCCAGATATCTCTAACAATGGGATCACTTCGAGATGCTCTGTAGAAAGTGTCCCTTGTTAAAAGTTTGGAAAGCGGTGCATTGTATCACTCTCAGAGATTTACAGCACGCAGTAGCACACTTAAAGCTCTGAGAAGCCTCAGCAATAAAATATCTTCAGTTCTATTTAATCCAGAACTTCAGATTTTTGTTTTCAGGAATTAAGCCAGAAAGTCAAAATTTGCAGAGCCATACTGGTGAGGGCAGAAGCTCTTTGCCAACACGGGGCTAGAGGCAGAGCCTTAAAGAAATGTTTAGTATCGACGTGAACAAAGATGAATAACTTTCTTGAAAGAGTAACAGGGGTAGTAGTGAGGGCTCTGACCTCAGAAAATGAACCTTTACTGCCTATTTTTCTCTTTTACTGGAACTAGAAGCATCCGAAAGAGGATCCATAGCACCTGGAAAAAGAAATGAAAATTAGATTATGATAGACTATATTCTTTATCTCTCAATGAAGAGGGTTTGATATTTATTATATGTAGCTCTAGCTTGTTATATTAGCACAAAAATTGAGCCTAAGATAATGACATGGTAAACTGCGTATTGATTTCCATTTGAGATGTTTCTTCCGTTTGCTGTTTATTTTCTTCCGCAGGGGACCAGGCTAGATCGGGAAGTGGGGGGGAGGGCTGAATAGTATCATTTGAGGGTCCAGAGATTAGAGGAGACATCTTCTTTCTTTCCTTTTCCCTTTCCTGTCCTCCTCCTGGAGGTCCCTCCAACATAGGATATCTGTACCTTCTTCCCTTGAGTTAAAAGCAAGCTAAGTCAGATAGAAATGGGTGAAAAGATAAATCACCAGCCCCCTGCTGAACACAGAAAGCTAAAAGGGAGAAAGAAATTGCATTTGCCTTTGCACTCAATATATCAAAGTAATTTATGTCAAACCACTCTGCCTGCTTTCGTACATATTCGGTTTTAAAGAAAATCAATCTTTCCAAACCTGTAATAGCTTTCTTTGTAAGGCTCTTAGGAAAAAAAAAGGTGCTGGAATCGGGTTCCATTAGAAGCGAGTTTGATTTATTGCCTTACAAAATCACTCATTCTAATGAGGCACAAGGTTAAGAGACATTCCTCACACACATTAAACAGTTAATGACCAGCAAGGAGCTGAGAATTAGGTGGTTGAGCTCACATTCAGTCCGGGAAGGGAAGGGTTAATTGTGCAGCCTTTCAGACCACCGGAGGGGAGCAGCTCCAGAACTAGATGGGGTTGGAGCTGACTCTGAGAGGTGGGACTAGCTGCTGAGACCAGGAGGGATTCCAGGATGCCCAGAGAATATCCTGGGGACCAACAAGTGGGTCAGACAGCGCCTTCTGGACATTTCCTACCCGGGGAGGGAAGGTAACCACCATTTGTGACCATTTGCTGTAACAATGATAAACATACCTAGAGGTTACTCTGTGCCTGGAACTGCTCTGTACTCATAACCACCCTGTGAAGTCTGTGCTATAATTTGCCCCCAATTTACAGAAGAGGAAATGTATAAAGAGGTTAAGTAGTTGACCAAGGTCATCACACAGCTAGTAAATAGCAAAACTGGAATCAAGCCTGTCAAATTCTGCATAACCGGTGCTTAATCATGCTACCCTCTGGCCTCCTGTCTTATCTACCAGATGCTGTATATAAGACTCCATTTTTGATCTCACATATTATTATTCTTTTTTTATGATGGGGAAGCCGAGGCTCCGAGGTTGAAGTGCCTTGCCCCAGCTCTGTCTCCCTCACTCCAAAGCCCACGTTCTTCCTTTAGCAGAGACTTTCAAATACTGTTAAAGAGGGCAACCAAGAAATAGCATCTCACCCCCAAATATAGCTACCACTGATGATGAAACACATACAGCATTTTGTTTTGTTTTGTTTTTCTTTCCAGCTTGAGGTATGTACAAGTTCTACTGCAAAGAGTTGACTATTAGGCAGCATTACACTGAGAAAGAAAGAGAAATGAGTTTGGAAGTCAAATAGATGTGAACCTGAAGCAGTCTCCACTTTCCTGCACAGTAGCTGTAGTTTGTTAGCTCTGGGCTAGTTATACTTTCTTGGCCTCAGTGTTATCACTGTAAAATGGGAACAATAATCCTCACTCCAGGGAGACGTGGGATTCAATGAGATGAAGAAGGCAAAGCTTTAGCACAGCATGGGAAACACAGAAAGCACTTAGTAAATGGAAGAAGTCATTATTGTTGTCGGTCATCTTTCTCACACCCTTCCAACCCTCCCTCAGGCCATCCTCTGGTGGGACCTCATCGGAGAGAGGAAGGGGAAGGGCATGATGCACGTGCCTAGGGAGGAGAGATGTCACTGAAGGGACGGAGACAGCTCTCGGGGTCTAAGGGCACTGGCCGTTTTACAGTTTGAGGTGGAAATTTGATGATGATGAAAGGGATGAAAAGATGATGAAGGGGAACTCTAAATTCATATTTTTAGACATTTATTGCTATTCTCCTACTACCTGGGACTTTTGATAAATACATCACCTCTCTGTTTTCCACAGACCACATAGTCTAGGTGCTAAAGAGAGGGTGATAATAAGAAAATTCATCCACAGGCAAGTTAGCCAGTCAGGCAGCCAAGTTAGAGTTCTGTAAAACAAACTGAGGTGTAAGAAAAGGCATATTACCTGCAGGTTTTGTGACCATGGAGTTATAGTCTCCAGGTGTGAGTCCCAATATTTACTTCTGAACCGAACATATTTGGTGCTGGATTCAATAGTTGAAGATTACCCATAAGTGACATAAACATCAAGAACAGACGGAAAGTATTATTTTCAATTAAATTCAACAAAGCTGCATTAAGACTCTTCGGTGCCTGAGTATGTGCTAAACCCTTGAGAACTGAAGGAGAAAAAAACTATGGTGAAGGTTGAAGCATAGAGTGATATTGTTTAGAAGAAGAATATAATGAAGCAGTTAAGAGCAAATCTTGGAGCTAGATCTCTGGCTTCAGATCTGTGTCACTCAGTAGCTGTTGAACATTAGCTCGTGTGTTCAACCTTACTGTGCCTGCAAAAGAGTGAAAAATGGACTTCAATAAGGTAATAAACATAAAGTTCTCAGAACAATTCCTAGCATATAGAAAGTATGTGTAAAAGCTAGATATTTTTATCACTGAATTTGAAGCTGGAAAGGATCTTAAAGATTAACTAATCCAACCGACTAATTCTACAGAGGAGGATTCTGAGGCTCAGAAAAGCAAATGAAAAGTAAATTCCAACTGGATCAATGACAAATATATGACTTAAAATATAGTAGAAAAGTGTACAGAAAAATATCTTTGTGATACTGGAATAGGGAGTTATTTTTTAGACAAGAGACAAAAAGATAATTCACAAAGAAGAAATTGATTAATTTTACTACAACATAATTTGTGAGGTTTGGGGCTTTGAGCTACATGATATCAGCCTAACATCTGAAAAGGGGAAAGGGCTGGAGATTGAGTTCAACCTCATGGCCAATGATTTAATCAGTGGTGCCTGCATAATGAAATTCCAAAAAAAACCTGGATGCTGAAATGTGGGTGGGCTTCCCAGGTTAACACAACTCTGGGTATACTGTTATGTATCAATACGCCTGGAGGGTGACATCCAGGGGAAGAGGGTACCGAAGCTATCATTTGAGACCCTGTCAGACCTCACACCTCATGTGTCTCATCTTATGGCTGGTTTTGATTTGTTCCTTTTTTGCTATCATGAAATTGTAATCATATGTATAGCTCTTTCCTGAGTTCTGTAAGTCATTCTAGTGAATTATTGAGACTGAAGGGGTAAAGGGAGCCCCCATAGTCTGAAATGCGGGCAGTCTTCTCCTCTGAAACTTGGTCTAACTCCAAGTACTTAGTGTCAGAATTTGCATTCCAGTAGCAATCACAAAACTGGAGATAGAAACAGAATGAGACAAAATGCTGATTAGACAAGGTCATCCCAATGCCATCACTTCTACTCTTTCTGCCTTCAAATGCCTCCTCCCTTTTCCCTTCTTGTTGAATTTCTCCTTATTCTATGTCAGGCTCGCAGAAACCTTTTCAACACTTAAAGCAGAGTCCTCTTCCTTGACCATCCCCTTTCCCTGTTTTTCAGCATTATTATCTCAAGTGGCATTTTACAGCCCACTTCCCCTAGTAGACCAGGAGCTACTGTGGACTTGACAGTTTCTGAGTGGCCAGTCTTTGTGGCCAGCACCTGGGTTCTCAGTGCCTTGTTGCAGGAGTTCAAAATGGTGGAATAGATATATACATAAGAACACAGGTGCTGAGATGAGTCTTGAAGTTGGCATTTAGTAAGGGTCATGGCAACTACTGAATGAGGCAGCAACATACTTATTCCTATTCCACAGGTAAAAAAATCTGAGGCTCACAGCAAGTCCACGACTTTAATCTCACCATCCTGCAAGATGTGTTCTGGAGAAGGTCCACATTCCTACAATTTTGGTTCATGTTTGGATCCCTGAAAACCATTTCAATCTTCAGTTTCATTCTCAATGTCATGAGCCTTTTCACATTATCGTATTTAATCTTCCCTGAGTTTTATGATAATCAAATGAGATTACAGAAATATTTTTCAACATTAAAAGAATCATAATTTAAGGTTTGTTTTATTCACATTGGTGTCTCCAACATCTAATGTTATCTTGGCACATAACACTCAAAAAATAAATTTTAATTAAATGAAAGAATGAATTCATGAGTTAGGAAAAATTGCTGGGTCAGTAGAAATGGGCATTTAATAGATATTGCCAAGTTGCTCCTTCAGAAAAGTTTATATTCTCACCAGTGTTGCCTATTTTGCTTATTCATGCCAGAATTGGGTTATATCAGTATGTTTAGTTTTGCTTAGATTTGATTATTAATCAATAAGTGAGGTTGGACTTTTTTTTTTCTAATTTCTTGGGAATGTGTCTCTATTATTCAGTGCATGGCTTTTCCTGTGCCTATTTTCCTAATGAGCTCTTTTTCATTTTCTTAGTGATCTGTGGGAGCTCTTTGTATCCTGTGATTATTAACTTTTTGTATCACAAATATGTTTCCTTGTCAACTTTTTCAGCTTTCTTGTGCCATAGAGAATTTGTTATTTCTTTATGAGGTCAAATCTGTGGGTCTTTTCTTCTACGAACATTTTTAGTTTGGGATGTATCACTCTGGTAATTGTTGTGTAGGATGAGAAGTCTGTGAACAGAGAGTTCACTCAGTAACCACCAGAAATGAAAAGATTCTGAACTGAGTTGTGGTTGTGAGGATGGGACAAGGAGTGCATTGTTATTTTCTTGATTCTATCATTAACTAGTTGTGCATCTTTGAGACAATGGATTCAGCCTCTGTTCCAATTTCTTCCTCTATTAAGTGAAAATCAAATACCTTGCCACACTAACCTCACAGAGGCTTTGTAGAGGTTCAATGAGATGATGAATTTATTTTATTTTTATTTTTTAACGTTTTTATTGGACTATAATTGCTTTACAATGGTGTGTTAGTTTCTGCTTTATAACAAAGTGAATCAGTTATACATATACATATATCCTCATATCTCTTCCCTCTTGCATCTCCCTCCCTCCCACCCTCCCTATCCCACCCTTCTAGCTGTTCACAAATCACTGAGCTGATCTCCCTGTGCTATGTGACTGCTTCCAACTAGCTATCTCTTTTACATTTGGTAGTGTATATATGTCCATGTATACACTACCACTCTCTCACTTTGTCCCAGCTTACCCTTCCCCCTCCCCGTGTCCTCAAGTCCATTCTCTAGTAGGTCTGCGTCTTTATTCCCATCTTGCCCCTACGTTCTTCATGACCATTCTTTTTTTTTTTTTAGATTCCATATACATGTGTTAGCATACGATATTTGTTTTTCTCTTTCTGACTTACTTCACTCTGTATGACAGACTCTAGGCCCATCCACCTTACTACAAATAACTCAATTTCTTTCCTTTTATGGCTGAGTAATATTCCATTGTATATATGTGCCACATCTTCTTTATCCATTCATCTGTTGATGGACACTTAGGTTGTCTCCACGTTCTGGCTATTGTAAATAGAGCTGGAATGAACATTGTGGTACATGACTCTTTTCGAATTATTGTTTTCTCAGGTATATGCCCAGTAGTGGGATTGCTAGGTTGTATGGTAGTTCTATTTTTAGTTTTTAAAGGAACCTCCATACTGTTCTCCATAGTGGCAATTTACATTCTCACCGACAGTGTATAAGGGTTCCCTTTTCTCCACACCCTCTCTAGCATTTATTGTTTGTAGATATTTTGATGATGGCCATTCTGACCGGGGTGAGATGATAACGCATTGTAGTTTTGATTTGCATTTCTCTAATGATTAATGATGTTGAGCATTCTTTCATGTGTTTGTTGGCAATCTGTATATCTTCTTTGGGAAACTGTTTGCAGATGACATGATACTATACAAAGAGAATCCTAAAGATGCTACCAGAAAACTACTAGAACTAATCAATGAATTTGGTAAAGTAGCAGGATGCAAAGTTAATGCACAGAAGTCTTTTGCATTCCTATACACTAATGATGAAATATCTGAAAGTGAAATTAAGAAAACACTCCCATTTACCATTGCGACAAAAAGAATAAAATACCTAGGAATAAACCTACCTAAGGAGACAAAAGACCTGTATGCAGAAAATTATAAGACACTGATGAAAGAAATTAAAGATGATACAAATAGATGGAGAGATATACCATGCTCTTGGATTGGAAGAATCAACATTGTGAGAATGACTATACTACCCAAAGCAATCTACAGATTCAGTGCAATCCCTATCAAACTATCACTGGCATTTTTCACAGAACTAGAACAAAAAAATCTCACAATTTGTATGGAAACACAAAAGACCCCAAATAGCCAAAGCAATCTTGAGAAAGAAAAACAGAGCTGAAGGAATCAGGCTCCCTGACTTCAGACTATACTACAAAGCTACAATCATCAAGACAATATGGTACTGGCACAAAAAGAGAAATATAGATCAATGGAAGAAGATAGAAAGCCCAGAGATAAATCCACGCACCTATGGTCAACCAGTCTATGACAAAGTAGGCAAGGATATACAATGGAGAAAAGACAGTCTCTTCAATTATTGGTGCTGGGAAAACGCAACAGCTGCATGTAAAAGAATGAAATTAGAACACTCCCTAACACCACACACAAAAGTAAACTCAAAATGGATTAAAGACCTAAATGTAAGGCCAGACACTATCAAACTCTTAGAGGAAAACATAGGCAGGACACTGTATGACATAAATCACAGCAAGATCCTTTTTGACCCAACCTCCTAGAGAAATGGAAATAAAAACAAAAATAAACAAATGGGACCTAATGAAACTTCAAAGCTTTTGCACAGCAAAGAAAACCATAAACAAGACAAAAAGACAACCCTCAGAACGGGAAAAAATATTTGCAAATGAAGCAACTGACAAAGGATTAGTCTCCAAAATTTACAAGCAGCTCATGCAGCTCAATATCAAAAAAACAAACAACCCAATCCAAAAATGGGGAGATGATGAATTTAAAAGCATAGGTTCTACTTTGGTATAGCATCAGATGGAGTGGAGAACAAAGTAATAGACATTTACTATCAGGGAGAGAGCACTCAGCCCCATAATTGTTTTATAAGTCAATAAGAAATTTGGAAGAAAGAAATTCTTCTAAAGAAAATTGGTTTAGTAATTACCTCCAAATAATCACTCAAGATAACCAATAAGCCTGCTATAATCCTCTTGTATAGCAGACAAGGACACTGGATTTAGAGTTAAGTGAACTCACTTCTAATCCTAGTCTGCCTCTTATATTATTTCACTGTCTTGAGTAAACCTCTTCACCTCTCTGAACCACAGTTTTATTATTTAAAAGAGAATTTTAAAAGTTCTATCTCACAGAGTCTTAAAAAAGATAAAATAAGATTTTTGTGAAAGCGTAATTTAAACTATAAGGCTTTATAAGAGTGTAAGTTAACTTGTTATGATAATTATTAAAGTCATCACTTTAAATGATGGTTACTCAAATGGTTGTATATATCCTCTATGAAACAGTGAACATGTGTGTTGTGTACATTATTTATTAGTCCTGGGATTAAATCTCAAAAATTACGTCTTATGAATTGAGACTTTTGTGTTCCTGTATTTGTAGACGAAATGAATCAGCCTGTTTTAACTGCAGTAAATTATGATGATAAGCACTTATCCATTCTAACTACTCACATCTAGCAAAATAAGCAGCTGAGCAGAGTACCTGAAACAAGACAAGAACTCAATAAATGAATGCCCTAGGAAAGGCATTTTCCTCTCCCTCTCTGGGTTGTCTTCTTATCTTGTTCACTTCCTATTTTCATTTCTTCCTTCTCTCTTCCTTTCCTCCAAAAAGGACTAGCATGGGCATGTTTTGAAAGAGACACTGGAAAGAAGGAAAAGATTTGGATCTGCCTGGAAGGGTAAATGTAAGTTTGTCAATTTAATATTGGGTCCTCGTATGTCTAGAGTAGTACATATGCTTTGGGAATTTGGAGAGTGGAGAGCCATTCATTGAATCATTTGTTAAGCAAACATTAATGAAGCACTTAATACGTCAGGCAGATATACACTGTGCAGAAAGCAGCATATTTGCTGTGCCCGAGGAAAAATTCATATATCTGTCTCCTTTCCATTTTCCCCTTCACACAGAGTGTGAGATAGCTGGGGAGGGAGGTGTTTTATTCTATAATTACTTAGACCCTCATCAGCAGGTGGATGCCCCTCACTGCCTGGCTTTCCACAAGGATGCCTACCTATAGCATAAACCAAGTCACCCACATTTTGCCAACATGATGACAATGGATCCCAGGTGTGGCCTTGTCAGTGCCTTTATCAGATGGGTTTGGGTAGACCAGGCAGGTCAGATGGATATGCATGGAGATTACTCTCTAAGACCTTCTTGTCTAAGACTGTGATGGGTATTAAAATGAGGGGTAAATATTATCTTTTGGGATTCAAAAATGGGAAAGGTTATTTTCTACTGGATGGCTCAGAGAAGGAAGTTTCCATGGAGAAGCTGTCATTTGTGATGAAATAAATTAGTAAGTAAATGAATAAACAAACAGATGAAAGAACAAGCAGTTAGTACTTTGTGTGAGGAGAAAGGCACTCCTGGTGTTGGGCACATTACAAGTATGAGACGAGAAAGAACAGGCATGATCTAAAAAAGCAAAGAAGGTCTGAGACACCAAAGTCACACTGCGCTGTTCTCATTTTTTTCTTGGAAAAACCCAGATTCCATGGAAATATGAAAGCTGCAGCGGCTCAGCCAATCCCGGCTTTGGGGATTGAGATGTTCCCTGGAGCACCATCTTTTGCTGCTGACACATTTGCTTTCAAAATTGCACCCTAGCAGGTCTCCTGGGCCCCTCCCTCTGTGACACGGGGATTCTTCAGCCTTGGGGGCATTCACTGAGCTGTGTGAATGCTTTGGGTTATTCATGGAAGGTTAAGCCACGTGGTCACCCTGAAGTCGAACAGAGTTTCATAGCTGAGCTTGCCACCTTGCAATTTGAAACAAACGCTCATTCTCCAGAAAAAAAAACACGAGTAAAATCTTTTCAGGGCTCGCCTGATTCCCCGTTCCAGCTTGCTCCCTTTTAATCAAGGTTGGTGACCTGGCCCACACATGGCATTTCAGCTCTACACTGGTACCCAGGCTGGCCCCAATGCTGGGGGCAAAATCAGGTACTCCACATTCAAGCACCTTTATGACCATCAAGCCTGGTCTGGTACCTGGACTTAAGTCATGTCTTCTTGGTCTCAGTCCCTATTTGGGAGACCACGTCAAACCAGCTCTCAGTGCTGTGTATCTAGAATTCCTCTGCTAGAATCTAGAGTCTCATCCTTGAGCTAGATCTCAGTTCATGGATTTACATACTCATTGAACGACCACCTTGATACAAGCCTAATTTGCTTCCTGAAGATACAGCTACCACGATCCCTACTGTACATCGAGTATGCTCTCAAGAGACACAAAGGTGAACATTTCCCAAGCTCGGCTGGGAAATTTTAATTCTCACCACTGCTCCTAGGCACGATAATCATCCCCATCCTGCAGATCCAGCTTAGAGACAGCAAAACAAAAAATTAAGAAGGGAATAATTGTGGAATTTTAGTGTCATTACTGTTTAACTTTTAGGTTCTATCGGTCATCTATGTTATTCAATGTGCCTGACATATTAGAGACAGAAAATAGAATCGGAAAGGATTCTTTGTGCAGGGTGCGTTGTGACCTTTGAGTTAACTCAGGCAATGTCCTGTTATGAGACATTTTAGAAGCTGCAGGTGGCAAATGCTGATTGAGAAGGAGGGCACCCAGAGGATAGGTCCACTCCAGTTCTGACGCCCCAGTCCAGCCTGTCCCACTTCATGCTCATGTCTAGTCCCTGCCTGGTACAGAGGAGGCCCGAAGTGAATATTTGTTGAATAAATGAGAACCCCAAGATAAATCTTAGAAATTTCTAAAATTTCTAGGATTTCTAGTCAAAATTAAAATATATGACTAAAAGTTAAAATAAGACATTTGATAAACATCTACCTTCTTTCAAAGTTCAGTTCAACCAGCCTCTCCTCCACTGTATCTGTCATCTCTTCTCCAGTTGCCCTTCCTCTGTTCTCTGCAGCTGCCTGGCTCTGTCATAAATGTTCCCTTAAGGACTCAGGCTCAGGAGTGAAGCCACTGGGCTCAAACTCCAGCCCTACTACTTAGTAATTCTGTGACCTTGGCTGTCTCTGAGCCAGTTCCCCCCATCTGTGAAATGGGAGTATTATTAACATCTATGCCATAGGTTGTTGTGAAGATCAAAAGACGTGTGTACAGTAGTTGGTACAGTACCCCGTAACATGTAAGCACTCTAATGTAATTTATTGCACTGTTTTGTATTTAGTTGTGTACATGATGGTTTTCTACATTTGATAACAAACTCCTTGGAAACAGGAATGTTGCATAATTAGTCTTTCAACCCAGTGTGCATTAACCGCGTGAGAAAAGCCTTCTTATTTTAATCTTCAAGGTTGCAGTAAGTCTTCCCATCTGTAGCTGCTTGGTTCCCAGACGGAAGCCAACAGAAGTTCTCTCTGCTGTCAGCCCAGCCACACGATGCCTTTGACAGATCTTTTTTCTAAAAACAGAATTTGCTGTTTCCAAGGAGCAATGGAAGGGACACTCGAAGCAGAATGCCAATCCCAGAGGGTGTGAAGATCAAACTCAGATGATCTCAGTGTCTGGGTGCCAGCTGCAGGGATGTGAGGACAAGCTAGGTTTCGAGCTCCAGATAAAACTAGCGGTAGGAAGAAGAGACTTGGATTTGAAGTAAGGGTGTTTGTTTGGGTTCAAATTCTGCTGAGAGCTGTGTGAACTCTTAGCAACTTGCTTACCCCAGAGCTTCAATCCCCTCACCTACAAAGCGGGGGAGTAAACCCAAGTCACAGGTCTTTGCCAGTGTTTGAAAAAGTGCAATAATTTTAAGTGTCTTCCTCAGTGCCTACTACATGCTTCCTTGCTCCCTCCTTTCCTTCCCATTTCCTCCTCTCCTCCCTCCTTCCTGCCTTTCCTCCCTTCTTTCTTTCTTCTTCCTTGTTAGAGGAAGGCAAACTGGCTGTACTGATAAAAATACTTATGCCAGCATTTTTCCATATTTGAGTATAAAAATGGAATGGAGAATATTCTTCATTTAACTGAATTTCCCCTGAATTTACTAGAGTATCTCTTTACCTATGGCAAGAGAATCTTCTCAATTAAAATTATAATGGTCTTCTGAAAATAGTCAACTTTTATGTACATGTAATCTCAAATTTATTGTCCATACAGTGCATCTTTAAAAAAAATTTGGGGCAATTTTATGAAAAATTTATTTGCTTTTCCTTGTTAGATGCTTTCAGGGAGAAGCAAGATTAGAATAGACCAGGAAACGTCTTAGTGAGTTGCCTCCCTTGATTAGACATAGAGTTTGGGACTTAAGGTGAGGAGGGGGAAAGGAGTGTTTGTGATGGTTCACTGGGGCATCTCAACAGCAGGATTACTGGCTGAACAGAGGTCAGGAGAGCTGGGTCTGGTTGTATCGTTTTGGGCAAGTCTGAACAGTATGCTGTTCCCTTGTCATCTATGACAAGGGGTGAACTATACTGACTTTCTACATGTGATTTCTGAGAATCAAGAAAATTAATAAACATAATGTTTTGTTTTGTCTGAGAAAGTAGAAATACACTACGCACAAGTTATGTTTTATAACTAACATCTATCAGGCCACAAGTCTTTAGCCTAGAGTCAGGGAATGTCAGCATAGGGAAGCCACTCAGAGTTAATCAGGTATGAATGCAGAAAAGCTGAAGTTCAAAAATTCAGATTCAATGACTGTTACTGAATTGTCACTCAGCACTGTCACAGTCCTGATCTCTTCTATATGGGCTGACCCAATATCAAAACCCCTCAAGTGTCAGGATTTGTCTAGAAATCCAAGTGCTAACTTACCTGAAAAACTTAGAATCTTGATTTTCCAAGACTATTTTGTTTTCATATGTTTTCGTCCTTGTTAAGAGTCATGGCTTAAGCATATGTTTAAATGCATTTTTCCATTTTTATCCATAAGTATTCCATAAGAATACATTTTGATAATAACTATATTTTTAAAAACATAACAATACAGGGGAATTCCCTGGTGGTCCAGTGGTTAGGACTCCACGCTTTCACTGGCCAGGGCCCAGGTTCAATCCCTGGTCGGGGAACTAAGATCCTGCAAGCCGCATGGTAAGGCCAAAAAAACAAAGAAAAACCATAACAATAGTATTATCATATTAAAAAAAACTAGCAGCATTCTTTAGTATCATCAAATATAGAGTCAGTTCCAATTTTGTGTCTATCTATCTATCTTTCTATCTATCTATCTTAATCCATCTGCAATTTACTTGTTTAAATCAGGATACAACAATGTCCACCTATTTCATTTGGTTGACAGATCACTTATAAGCTTACCCTCCATCTTCAACACACACCCTGGCAAATTATTGTTGAAGGAACCAGTTCATTTATCCTCTGGAGTGTCTCAGAGTCTGGATTTTGGTGGCCACTCCCCATGATAACCATCAACATTTTCCTCTGTCCTCTATGTTTTCTATAAATTATAGTTGGATCTGAAAGCTTGATCAGAATCAGATTTGATAGTTTTGGCAAGACTGCTCCACAAGTCGTGTTGTGTTATGCTATCAGTGGACACATCATGTCCAATGGCCTCTTTTATGACATAAGCAGCCACCAGTGTTCAGTGCCTAGATTCATTACAGCTTGCAAAATGGTGATACTCTATTCTGTCATTTGTTCTTCATGTATTAGCTGGAATTGTTTTACAGAGAAACTTTCCCTCATCAACCATTTGGTAATTCATTGATACAGTCATAGAGTAGAGGCAGAATAAGAGCTTGATGTTTCTCCTTTATCAATTTTCAAATAATGAGTTGACTCACTGGCATCTATCAACATGTAACCTATTAGGGATTTTGTTTTATGTCACTGTGAACTCAAGGATTTAAACATATTGGGTGTCTCATTCCACTGACTTTCCCTACTGTTGCCCAAATGCCTCATCTATGGCCAGTGGGAGCCTCTTCAAGTTGGGTCCTATGTCCTTTAGACACTACCCTAGTAACTGGATGACTTCCTTGTCTTCTCATTTGAAATGCTTAAAGCTCACCTTGAACATTTCCAAGAACCTCTGTTTCTGCTCCTACAAGAGACCCACTTTAGGGCAAAGGACACACATAGATTGAAAGTGAGGGGATGGAAAAAGACATTTCTGTTTCCGTTTAACAAGAAATAGTATTTGTAAACCACAATCTGGGCACTAGGAATGCTCATTGCCACTGGATGGGTGACTACTTCTATGCTTTTTCAGAGGACTGGGCTAGGAAATAATTTTTTAAATAAAATGCATTATAAATACATACTCATGGGTTTGACTCAAATTCCAGGCTTCAGGGTTTTTACCAAAACTTCTTAATTTACACTAGCTCTTCTTTTCTTACATGCTGAGAATACAAATTTTCAATGAGATCAGAAAAGATAGCACTGGAATATCACAAAATTACTCATTTGCTTTATCACACAATATGCAAACTATCATCTTAAAGTAATAATAATGAAATATACAATCCATGTTTATGATTCCTTATCCTGGACGTCAAGCCATAGCAATTTATTATATAGGTAATCTTATTTGCAATCTATCCCTCTCTTTCTCTCTTACATTTTCTGTTATTTAGCAAAAATTGTATTTTTGTCTAACGGTTACTTTTATATTATTATCTTTATAATAAACGTTGCTATATAGTCAGTTCCCCAAAAGGAGAGATGCTCTGAAGATAGATAGATGATAGATGATAGATAGATAGATAGATAGATGATAGATAGATAAGGAAGAGTTCTCTCTGGCAAGGAGAAATTAACTCCAGACACTACTACTTACTAGTGGAACCTTGATTTAAACCCGAGTTTGGCTGCACTGGGTCTCTGTTACTGCGCGCGTGCTTTCTCTAGTTGCGGCAAGCAGGGGCACTCTTCGTTGCGGTGCGCAGGCTTCTCATTGCAGTGGCTTCTCTTGTTGTGGAGCACGGGCTCTAGAGTGCAGGCTCAGTAGTTGTGGCACACGGTCTTAGTTGCTCCGCGGCAAGTGGGATCTTCCCGGACCAGGGCTCGAACCCGTGTCCCCTGCACTGGCAGGTGGATTCTTAACCACAGCACCACCAGGGAAGCCCAAAAGCGCCCATTCTTCTTACAGTACCACACAACCACCTAAAGAGAAGATATTTCATAATTTCCAGTCTCTGAAATATTCCAAAGGGCATTCTAAAAGCTTACACATATACCTATACATATATATATATACATATATATATGTATATACATATATATACACATATATATATAATATATGTATATTTATAGGTATATATATATGCATGTACACATACTCATATGTTTACAGAAATAAATGTATATATATGAAGAAAGATTTTATATTGGTAGACTTATGAAAATTTTCTATATCAAAACTATTTTCAGAAACAAAAATCTTTCTAAAATTTTTAACTATCAAGTGTCCATGTAGTCCAAGGGAAGTATAAAAAATCTCTTTATATTTATTACTTAAATATTAAAAATAAGAATAAAATAATTTCTCGTACTGCTATTCACATTCTTTAATCAACTGCCTATCTGACTTTAATACAGCATCACTAATATTTTCTGAAGAATGTGTTTTTAAGTCTTATAGTTTTTTCATAAAATTGCCCCAAATCTTTTTTAAAGATGCACTGTATGGACAATAAATTTGAGATTACATGTACCTAAAAATTGACTATTTTCAGAAGACCATTATAATTTTAATTGAGAAGATTCTCTTGCCATAGGTAAAGAGATACTCTAGTAAATTCAGGGGAAATTCAGTTAAATGAAGAATATTCTCCATTCCATTTTTATACTCAAATATGGAAAAATGCTGGCATAAGTATTTTTATCAGTACAGCCAGTTTGCCTCCATACAGAGTGCTTTTCTACAATGCATATATGTTTATAAGACAAGCTATATCAAATAAGTTGACTGTATTCTGATTCTCTTTGAATATTTGCTAAATTTAGATTTGCAAAATTATAGGCTTTTTTTCAATCTTATTCCATTTTAGTACAGAATATCAATTTATCCAATTAAAAAACAGGAGTTATGTCAAAAGATTTTTTCTCTCAAATTGAAATAATTCTAACATCTGAAAGTTAAATACAGCACACGCTTTGAGTTCTAATTATTCATTTTTTCCAGTTCTTCCCTTGTTTTTGCATTTTAACATCTTCATATTTGCAAGCTTTGTTTTCAGTAATTGCATTTGCTTTTAAGCTTCAAACGCTTAAGGTTTTCAGTATTTTGAATAAAGATTCCCAAGTCGTTTTTTAACAAAATGATACCACAATTTAGAGGACTTGCATATAATAAAAGTTCTAAAGTACTCTGAGACACTTAGGTGTATTTAGGAAGTAGTTCTTCAAAGTTTCAAAGGTTTTTAAATTGGATCAAGTCTGAGTAGCAATGAAGGAAATTATATATATTAAATGGTGATAATTCTACCTCACTTATTTGAATAACATTTTAATTATGTAGCACTGCAACCAATCTCAAGTGAGTGAAAAGAATGTTGCACTAGGAAAAGAGCAACCTGACGGCTGGTCCCAACCAATGATAAGCTGTGTGACTTTGGATAACTCTCTTAACCTTTCTGAACCTCAGTGTTCTTATTTGCAAAAGGGGGCTCATAACATGTGAAATATGAGTGAAAAAAGATAATGTGTTTCCAAGAGTCTTTGAATTGCAGACAAGCTTTGATGAGCAGGAAAGATTTTCTCTCCAGCTAAACCTCTATCTCCAGACTCAGCTCCCATCACCATCTCGGTGTATTTCCTCTCCTTCAGATAACAGGACACTCCCATGCCTCCAAACATCATCTATTCTTTTACACATCTAGGCTGAAACACATGGGAACATATTTTTCCAGCTCCTCATGGGGAGAAAGTCCTAGCCTCAGCCCCACCTTTCCCAGCCATGGCAGAACTTGTCAATCCCATGGGTCAATGTTCGAGGTGTTTGCTAAGCCACATTCGCTAGGGGGTGTCATCACTGCAGTCAGGCACACTCACGCCTTCTCTCTCTTACAATTCCTACCCGGATGTGGTAAGCAGACTTTGTGCTAAGCAGACCCTGGTCTCTCAGGGCAGGCTGCCTATACAGTTTCCTCCCTCTTCCAGATTCCATGTTGTTAGATGGGTAATTGGACCCAAGTCCACTTGAATACCATCAGCCTCTCTCCACAAATAACCTGAGTATGCAGGTGCCAAGAATCAGGTATGGTTTTGGGACAGGGAGGATGATGAAAAAGGGCAGAATGAAGGCCCCATCATTGCCTTGAGCCTTAGCTGCATCCTCCAATGCAGCCTTGGAGAGTGATCTCTGAACTACTACTGGGTGTTGCACACTGTGTAGCTCGTAATAAAATGGTTTTGACTCCTAGACGTGTATTTGTCTTGGAAATGCAAAGGAGGCTCTTGGGATGATTGACAGGGCAGGACTCAGTCACTGCTGTATGCTGTCTGTCACAACACCACCTGCGACCCTCACCTCTAGCGCGGTCAGTCCTTCCACTCTCTTCTAAAAGGCCAATTCCAAGAACCTTCCCTCAACTCCCCAGTTCAGACTTCCGTGCCCCCAACCAGGTTGTCATGGCACTTTGCTCACACCTCCAATGCAACCTACATTTTACTCCCTGGAATTGCACTGATTCGTGCACTTGGCACTGTCCTCTCCTGTACTTTAAACCCCCCAGGAAATTTCTATTCTATGTGCATCTCCTGAGCTCCCAGAACTGCCTAGGACATAATAGGCCCTCAATAAATGTGTTGAAGGAACATTAATTTAACATTACTCGAATGCTACCTGCCTTTATTCCCCAAAGGGGAATATATATCTGTCATTTTCATAGTTTACATCTTGAGAGAAAACTGAAAAAAGAGGCTTTCTGAAAGCATATCAGAATTCTTGATCTAACTTTAAAAAGCCTGCAGCCATTGTAACATTTCTTTTCCATCTTCCCTGAGAATCTTTCATAACTTCAGTGGACTTTATTCAAGCTTTTAAAGGTTATATGCTTTCCCCAGCACCACTTATCTTTCAGGAAGCTTCATAACATCACTGCAGGTTTGTTGGGAGAAAAGTCTCCCATCGAACTCCCCTGCCTGGTAAACAGTCTTCAAAGCCTTTGCAGTTGGAGTTCCCATTGAGCTGAGTAGCCGAAAGTTCATGTGTGTTAACCTCGGTTTTCCTGGGACCCATGGCCGGCCAAGAGCACTGATTTGGGTGGCCTCCGCTTCCCCTCTGCTCTTTGAGATTCCTCAGCTTTTTGTCAAGGAGTAGCTAACTGTTGTCAGCACTGTTCTCAGAACTTTACATGTAATAAAACCTGTAGTCCTCACACCCACCCTCTGAAGTAGGGTGTTGTTACTACCCGCATGCTGCTGATGGGGAAACTAGGGCATTGACCCTGGACAAGTGCAGGACAGCTGCAAGTGGCAGGACTGGGCTCCAACCATCAGGCTCCCTTGTCTCTCAATCAGGAAAACATGGACTTCAGGGTCAGACAAATGGGGTTCCATGTGTGTGACCTTAGTAAATCATTTAGCTCTCAGAATGTCACAAACTCAGGCAGGCAAAAAATGTGCCATTTTAAAAAAATCTCTTGAATGTTTTAACAGGAGTATAATTTACAGTCAGTGAAATACTCATTTCTTGTGTATCATTTGATAAGTTATGATCAACAGACATTCGTGTAATGCATACGCTTCTCAAGATAAAGAATATGTCTGTCACCCTCAGAAAGTTCTTTGAACACTTTCCCAGTCAACCTCCACTCCTCCGATGAATCATTATTCTGCTTTCTCTTACCTTAAATAAATTATTTAATCTGTTATCTTTAACCTAACCTAATTATTTCAAACTCTCATTCTATGTAGTATCAAAAACATAATCTCAGCCAATTCAGGCCTTCTCCCATTCTATTTCCCTGAGATTTTATATAACATTTAGAGGTGAAGGTTGTGCTACATTACCCCACATTTTCTGAGATGGTGGGAGGTCTTCTCATGGCCACTTGTCCATGCTGGTTTCTGCTGGGACTTGCCTGGCCCTGCCTGGTCCTCGGTGTGGCCCATGTAGGTTGCGCCACTTTTTTCTCCAGCATCCAGGTCTCTTCAGCCTGGACCCTCTCTCTCAGCTTCACCAGGGCCTCTCTGAGGACACGGGAATATCTACAGCCCTGCAGCTACAGCTCTGCACACACAGCTGGGTGGAGGATTCTTCAAAGTACTTACAGGCCCTCTCTGCCTAGATCAGCCCTGAACCCACATCTTTTCTGGTGTGCCATCACCTCCCCCAGGCACACCTGAAAAGTCACCTCTACACCTGAATCTCACACAGCAAAGAGGGTTATTTCTCCCATCACTCTTCTTGCTGGCTAGGCAGGGAGAGCAATAGCTGTACCTATATATCTACATGTTCTGTAGAGCAAAGGGTCACTTGTTTTCAGGGAACCCAGCACTTATTCTCTCCTTGCTCCCTTTAATATCCTCCCTAAATCCTGAGGACTCTTTCAGAGTCTCAGGGTCAGACACATCAAATATCTCAGTGACTTTTGCTATTCCTCCCAAGCCATTCCTTTCCCCGAGGCAGCAAATGGATGAGATCTCCCTGCAGCAAGCAGGAAGGGTCTCAGTGCAGCAGGAAATCGGAAGAAAAGAATCACATTTGTTAACATATTGAAACACCATCCCAGCACAGAGAAAAATGATAGTACAAGAGGACCACAGAGCTACTGCATCAATGAGCTGATTCCTCAAAACATTCACATCATTGGCATTTAATAAATTGCCATTATTATACATCGTCTAGATATGGAAAGTATCATCAGATTAAACATGAACCAAATCTTTCACTGTGTGCTCTCTGGGTGCTGTCTGTAGATGGGACTAATGGGCTGTTGGTGACACCTGGAAGGACCGTGTGTATTTGGAAAGCCCTGAACAGCCGAGATGGAGAGAGTGAGTGAAATGTGGCAGTGACATCTGCAGAGTGGCTCGGATCATTGCTGGCAGCTGGAGTCCAAATCTGTGAAAATGGGGGAACATAAAAGTTAAAAAGCAGGGGAGGGAGAGCTGTATCCTGTTCCCTGGACAGAGTTGCACCAGGATCCTTTGGAAGACTTAACCACCAATGTACGTCTGGTCTTAGCCCCCAGGACAGGGAATACACTACGGTGGAAGGACCCAGGGCCAGACAGGCCTGGGTGTGAGCTCTACAGAATCAGCCTGGTGTCCCTAAGAGCTGGCCCCAATGTCAGACACCCTGGCTCTGCCACGGAAGTGCTGTGACCTTGGGCAACTTGCTCCACCTCTTTTTTCCCTCCATTTCCTAATCAATCAAATGGAAAGAAAAACGTGTGGGAGGGATGTAGAGAAACCTTCTCTTCGTCTGTGGTTTCCAGGAGAAATGACTGACCCTAAATCTCCCGGTCTCTTGCCCCATCCTCCCTCCTCTCCATCAGGGGTGGAGTTACCTGGTAGAGGAACGACAGTCATTGGTACACATATTTTGTCTGAGTGGAGCTAAATTACCAAAAGTCCTAAGCACAAGCGTTTCCATCTCATCTTTTTTTTTTGCAGTACACGGGCCTCTCACTGTTGTGGCCTCTCCCGTTGCAGAGCACAGGCTCCAGACGTGCAGGCTCAGCGGCCATGGCTCATGGGCCCAGCCGCTCCGCGGCATGTGGGATCTTCCCGGACCGGGGCACGAACCCGTGTCCCCTGCATTGGCAGGCGGACTCTCAACCACTGCACCACCAGGGAAGCCCTCCATCTCTTCTCGGTTCTTACCTTGTCTGGATAAGTGAAGGGACTTCGGCATCCATGTGTCCACTCTGCAGACCCCAAAAATCCATTGAGTGGGCTTTTCTAAGGACCAACCTGGAGACAGGAGCATTAGGCAGCGTGGTGTTATCACTCATCTAGTCCTGTTCTCTAATTCAGCTTTTTCCTTAATATTTTAGCTGATCTAATGCCCCCATCATATTACATAGTTGCCATTTCTTTTTTTGTGGTGAGAACATTTAAGATCTGCCCTCTTAGCGACGTTCAAGTGTATAACATTAACTATAGTCACCATGTTGTACATCAGACTCCCCAGCGCTTGTGACTGCAAGTTTGTACCCTTAACCCACATCTCTCCACTTCCCCTTACCCAGCCTCAGTCCCTGGCACTGCTATTCTACTCGCTGTTCCTACTGTATGATCTAACTTCATTTTCCAATTGCTGCTGACCTTGTATCCCGAAGAAGGAACCTTCTTATTAATTCTAAAAAAACAGATATTTTACCTGATCCATTACTTCTTTCTGCCTCTCTGCTTTGTATTCCTTATTGGTTCCCTCAAACTCCTATAGTAACGGCTCCTCCCTTGCACAATCCCGCTGAGGATGAATTACTGAGATAATAAAGACGTAAAGTATCTGGAACATAGTACATGCTCCGTAAATGTTTGCTATTGTAATTATTATTATTATTATTTTTAATACTAGAATTGACACATATATTTTGATCTATTCAAAAAACATAGTACATAGCAATGAAAATAATGAATTATTGGTACACAAAACCAATATGGATGATCTCACAGACATAGCATTGAGTGAAAAAGCTAGACATAAATAAAGTATCGGAAGTGTATTTTCATTTATAAGAAGTTCAGAAATTGGCAAAACCCATCCATGATGATAGAGGACTCAGAGTGGTTAGAGTTATGGTGGAGTGTTCATTAATAGGGCTCAAAGGTATGCTATTGTAATTATTAATAGATATTTCACTTTTAAAAATCACATAAGCTCTCATTCTCTGTATCCTTGTCTGTAAAATGCCATTAATAATTGTACAGGTTGGGGCCTCCCTGGTGGCGCAGTGGTTGGGAGTCCGCCTGCCGATGCAGGGGATACGGGTTCATGCCCCGGTCTGGGAGGATCCCATATGCCGCGGAGCGGCTGGGCCCGTGAGCCATGGCCGCTGAGCCTGCGCGTCCGGACCCTGTGCTCCGCAACGGGAGAGGCCACAACAGTGAGAGGCCCGCGTACCGCAAAAAAAAAAAAAAAAAAAAAAAAATTGTACAGGTTAAATAAGGAAATGTAGATAAATCACATGGCACATAGCTGGCGCTCAGTAAACACTACCTCCCCATCCTAGTTGAAATGTGTTATTCTTAGAAAGGCATGTTGACTCTGCTTCATGCTTTGCCGACAGACAAGAGAAGAACGCTCTACAAATACTGCGCCCCAGGACAGGTCTCCCAAATTGTATGTAACATATGTCCCCATCTGAGATAACTGACATGCTGTATACGCCTCTCTCAAGGTTTGCACCCATGTACTCTCTTCTACAAAGATTTTTGTAGATCACCTAATGTCCTATAGAACCATATCCTCCCCATTTTACCCTGTGCATAAAAGATATCTGTGTATTTATCTCAGAAGTGGAGTGGCATTTGAAGACAGGACATCCAAGTTCCCAAACTGAGCCTGCCAATTACAGATCCTTGACCTATGTTTTGGTTGTTTTATATGTAAGATGGCTGTGGACGATGAGATGCATCTGGAGCACTGCACTGAGAAGTACGCAAGAGAATACACAGGAAGGTACTTGGAAACAAGGAAGTGCTATAAAAGCAACGTTGTGTTAAGAGTGAACCTAGGTTAATGAGAAGTGGGTAGCCATCGTCTCTGTGGGCACTCTAGCTTAAAATAACTCAAACCTCAAGAAAATTGATGCCATCTGTGCTTGTTTCAACGTGTGCAACCAACTGTCTTCTCCTGGTAAAGCCAGTTTGCAAGGCATCAGGAGTTTTAAAGTAACTCCATTTATGGAATTTACGGCTCTGAGGATATAGTTGCCATTATTATTATCCTTTATCAGGCTTATGCAATATGCTAGGGCAGAAGAAACGGGAAAGTTATTTAAGACAGAAACCCACCACACCTACTTCTCACTTCCAAGAGAGTGATATAATTCATCTTCAGAGGAGAAGGTGCAATTGTTTGTGAAAGCATCTTGATGTTTTGGTGAGAAACTGAAGCTCCCTAGGCTGAGCCCAAATGAGAAGAAAGGAACAAAAAGAGAGAGAGAGGAATTGCTCTAAATCCTACTGGGAAGGAGTTTTGAGCCTGGGAAATCAAAAAACAGAGGGAGACGCAAGAGGTTTTAAGGAGGGAAGAGAGACAGGGAGAAAAAGAGAAGTGGAGTGTGGTAGACTTAGAGACCCAAACCGTATGACACCAGGAAGGGGTCAAAGAGAAATCAGTTGCTAGGAATTGGAGGGCAGTGATTCCTGCCATCCAATATGATGTTGCTACTGTTCTGTGCCCCTCACCGATAATCTGTATCCCCAAAGCCTTCCTTAAAAGTCTGTCATAACTAGTAGCTTCATAAAGGGGGTGCACTGGGGAAATTAAAACAGAGAGAGAGAGAATCAGTAGCAAAATCCAACAACATGAGAAAATGGTGCAGAAAGAGGGCTTTTACTCCAGGACACAAGTCTGTGAACAGGGCCGTCTATAACCCTAGGGAAACCGGAAATGAGAGAGGTAAGCATGAGTATGTAACCCCCTGTACATCCGCAACCACAGAAGTCTCAGAAATTGTAGTGAAGGGACAAAATGTGTGCTGTGGGGCCTCAGATAACCGTATTTAAATCTTTCTTTTTTAACATCTTTATTGGAGTATAATTGATTTACAATGGTGTGTTAGTTTCTGCTGTGTAACAAAGTGAATCAGTTATACATCCATATTTAAATTTTAATGGCAAGAATGTCCCCAAAATATGAGTAAGTTAAACTTGGAGGCAGATTTCTGGAATCCTCTGAATTGATCTCTATTCTTTCTAAAATTTGAGGAGGAAGCCCAGAGATCATCAGCTGCAACCACCTCATTCTGATAATGAGAAAATAGAGACCCAGAGCTATGGGCAGCTTGAACAGTTCACTAGCTTATTGAGCAAGGTACACTTGATGAGCACAGTAAAGAGGTTTTATTTGTTTGTTTATCGTTTTAGCACTGCCTCCCTCTGTTCCACTGGATCTCCCTCATCCTCCCCTTAACAGCATCTCAAGCACATACTAAAGATTTTTACTTATTTTCAGCTACAATAACAGTTCCATTTTTAGATATCAGAAAAACCTAAACTTATTACATCAACCCTTTAATCTCAGCATGCTCTTTAAAGCTCTTTCTTCTCCACGGATCTGGCCACCAGAGAGGTGGGGTGGGAGGGAAGCAAGGGTAAGACTCATGGCTGGTTCCATCAATACCTCCCTCCCTGCTCCTACTCTTCTTTTTTTTACGGTATGCGGGCCTCTCAATGTTGTGGCCTCTCCCGTTGCGGAGCTCAGGCTCCGGACGCGCAGGCTCAGCAGCCATGGCTCACGGGCCCAGCCGCTCCGCGGCATGTGGGATCTTCCCGGACCGGGGCACAAACCTGTGTCCCCTGCATCGGCAGGCAGACTCTCAACCACTGCGCCACCAGGGAAGCCCCCTGCTCCAACTCTTCCCCGATTTCATCTGTTCTTCTGGGCTCCTCCATGTCCAACAGGAATGAAAGAGAAGAGGAAGAGGGAAACAGTGCCTTTTATTTAGCCTGAGCATTTGAGGCCCTCTTGATTGTTAAATGTCCTGTCATGGCAGACATTCCAATGCAAGCTCTTTCTTGTGGGAGGACTCTGAGGGTTTTTGAGCATTCCCGCTTACAGCACAGGGAAAGCCTGTGAGTTCACCAAGCATCAAGCCAATCCATTCCATCTTGGACCGCTCCAAATTACTAAGTGTTCCTCATAATTGACTTAGGTTGGGGGACCCCATTCCCCTCCTATTTTAGGGGGTCCTCCACTTTTCAAATTGCCTTCAAAGACACCTCCTCATTGGCTCTCCAGTCTTTTCTCCATGAAGAGTGATGCGCATTGGATCTGTGCCTGCATCTCATGGTGAAATGGGATCTTAGGCTGCATGGGGCCTTGCCACCCATGTGACCTTGGCCAGTGTACTTTACCTCTCAATCCCCTGGTTTCCTTATTGGCAAAATAGGGATTATGATCATAGTATTAAGCCCAGTTTTGTAAGGGTTAAATGAATAAATATGTGTAAAGCTCTACGAGCAGTGTCTGGCCCATAAATGTTAATGTTAGCTATTACTTTTATTATTATCCTCAGCTGTGGGTCCTTAGCCAAAACCCTGAAGCACTAGAATATAACCTACTTAATATCTGTATCACTCAGATATTTCCTAGTTCAACCACCTCATCTTCTATTGAGGAAATAGAGACGCAGAGGCACTGGGAGAGATATCCAACCTTCACTGTGTTTTCCCTGTCTCAGTGTCCACAACATTCATTACCTGAATTATATATTTTGGAACATGACTGCATTTGATTACAGAGTGTCTAATCCTTTTCTCTATAATGGGATGCTGAATAAGGCTTTTTCTTATTTTCTACAATTTAAGCCTTAGAACTGAGAACAAGGAAGCCCAAATTACCCCATATTCTACAGAGGACTGTAAACAATTAGGCTGGACTTCTCTCCCAGGCTTGCTAAGAGGTTCAGAACATGCCCTATAACAGCCTTCAAGCCTCCCCCTCTCCTCCCCATGCTGTAAAGGGGAGGAATGAAGAAAGAAACAGAGAGAGGGCAAGAGAAATTGTCCTTGCAGGTATAGGTGTCTGATAAAATACATAACACACAATTAAATTTGAATTTGAATTTCGATAAACAGGAATAATTCACGATGAGCATATCCCAAATATTACATGGGACATACTTATACTAAAAGCTTATTAGTTGTTTATCTGAAATTCCAACTTACCTGGCTGTCATGTATTTTCGTTTGCTAAACCTGGAAACCCTATTGTGAGGAGAGTGGTGGTTTTTTTTTTTTTTTTTTTTGCAGTACGCGGGCCTCTCACTGTTGTGGCCTCTTCCATTGCGGAGCACAGGCTCAGCGGCCATGGCTCACGGGCCCAGCCGCTCTGCAGCATGTGGGATCTTCCCGGACCGGGGCACGAACCCGTGTCCCCTGCATCGGCAGGTGGACTCCCAACCACTGCGCCACCAGGGAAGCCCGAGAGTGGTGTTTTTGATAAGAGTGATGCTGTCCCTTCTGAGATGGCAAGGGTAGAGCTGAGCACCACATAGAAAACCACACACAATCCTCCTCAGAGGCTCCCATCCTCGGGGAAATTACTAAGAGGAGGTCAAGAGACAGACTAGGAATGTCTTTCCACTACTAACATATCATCAGTTGCAAAACAGAATCCCTGCCTCCTCCAGCCCCTGGGAAGAGGGGAGGAAGTATTTTCTCCTCTTAGGGTAGGGAAGATTAAAATCTCCCATCACACACACACACACACACACACACACACACACACACTCCATGGTACCAAAGTGACGGGAGAAATGAATGCAGATCACACATCCCTCCCCATTTCAGGTCACTCAATACAAAGGTTGAAAATGTATTTCAAATTGAAGTTTTAATCTGGAGCCCATTTATAATGATCAAGAAAGGCCAGAACTTTCACTTCTGCAAAGATGGCGTAGATGTACTTTATCCTATTCCATCCACTAAGTACGACTAAGAACCCAGGACATTGTATATAAAACAAACAAAAGAAAACTGCAAGGTAGAAAGAAGGCAGACAAACGGACAAGCTAGGAACCTGAGGACCCAAGAAATGACATGGTGATGAGTTCCCTATTTTATTGCTTGTTTTCTGGTTCTTTTTTTTCCTTGTATATCCAGACTGGATACTGCAGAACCCAGCAATCCAGAAATGCCAATGGGTACAGGCAAAAAAAGCCCCAGGAGTCAAAAAGGGGTAGCCTAGCAAGATAGAAAACGCTTAGACAATGATTTCTCTACTCTAGCTAAACACCGCAGAAACAACCCTGAACCCCACCCTCAGCCTCTCCAACAAAGGCCAAGTGGAGAGCATGGACTTCACCTTTACCGGGCTGGAGCAAGGCACCCAACTCCCTTGCTGGGACAGACCCAGAGAGCTGAGTGGGGAGCCGAGATTTTCACTACTACTCAACAGTAAGGAGGCCTCTCTCCAAGCCCCTTTCTCTCCCTTTTTTTGAGGTGTCAGTGGGGACCACATGGGAGGCTGGACTTCCACTCCACTTGGTAGTAATAAGTTCCATCCCCTCTCCACTAGGGTGGTGTCAGAGAAGATCTAGTGAACACTCAGGACTTTCATACCATTTCCCATCAGTACTGAGGCATTCCACCCAGGGAGTCAGGGAGGGCCTTAGGGGGGAGCAGTATTGAGGTATCCTTCACTCTCCCAGATGGAGCAGTATCAGCAGAGACCTAGTGGGAGCCAGAGTTCCCACACCCACCCAGCAGCAGTAAGGAACCCCTTTTTCACCCACAAATGCCAATGAAGGCTGAATGGAGAAGCTGCAATTCCACCCCATCTGGCAGTAATGAGGTGGTACCACATCCATCAGACTAGTTTCAGAGGGTGCTTGCCAAAATAGAATAAATAGCATCCTTTTAAAACTGTTCTAACATAATAACCAAAATGTCCCAGTTTCAACTGAAAATGATTCATCATACCAAGAACCGTGAAGATCTCAAAATGAGCTTAAAAAAAAAAGCAACCAATAGATACCCAACACTGAGATGACAACAATGTTAAAGTTATCGGACAGGAATTTTACAGTCATCATTATAAAAATGCTTTAATGAACAACTGTGAAGACACTTGAAACAAATATTAAAGTGGAATGTTTCAGCAAAGAAATAGAAAACCTCAGCAAACAAATAGAAGATATAAAGAGGAACTAAACAGAAATTTTAGAGCTGAAAGATAAATAATGGCTAAAGGAAGTTCTCTAAACAGAAAGGAAATGATAAAAGAAGGAATCTTGGAATATCTGGGAGAAGAAATTTTGGAACATCTGGAAGAAGGGAGAAACACAGAAAGAGCAATATAAGAGCAAATACAGTTCACTGTCTTCCTTCTCTTGAGTTTTCTAAATTACGTGTGATGGCTCAAGCCAGAATTGTTAACTCTGCCTGATGTAGTTCTCAATGTGTGTAAAGGAAACCTCTGAGACGATTATATTAAAAATGAGAGAGGGTAAAGGGACATAAATGGAGGTAAGATTTTTACCCTTCACTCAAACGGGTGAAGTGTTGACATCTGTAGATTGTGATAAATCATGTATATGCAGTGTAATACCTAGACACTAAAATAGCTGTACAAAGATACAGACTCAAAAGCACTCCTCTGGATCAAATAAACCAGAATTTGAAAAAAAAAGTTAAGTGAACCACAGACAGGCAAGAAAAAGAAAACAGAGAAGCAAAACAGAGAGGCCAAACAGAAAACAAAAAATAAAGTGGCAAACCTGAACCTTAACTTATTAGTAATTACATTAAATGGAAAATGTCTAAGTTTACCAATTAAAACACAGAGATTAAGAGAGTGGATTAAAAAAGAAATATGACCCAACTATATGCTGTCTACATGAAATCACTTCAAACATAATAATTTTTAAAATTTGATAGTGAAAGAATAGAAAAAAATACCATGGAAACATAAACCGAAAAAAAAAAGGATGTTGCTGTATTCATATTAGTCAAACAAATTACCAAAGATAGAGAGAGAATTATATAATGATAAAAAGGTCAATCCACAAAGAAGACATAGAAATCCTAGGGACTTCCCTGGAGGTCCAGTGGTTAAGACTCTGCGCTTCCAATCCAGGGGGTGCAGGTTCGAACCCTGGTCGGGGAACTAAGATCCCACATGCCGCATGGCATAGCCAAGAAAAAAAAAAAAGAAATCCTAACTGTGTATGCACCAAATAATAAAGTTGAAGAATATGTGAAGCAGAAACTAATAAAACTGAAAGGAGAAATAGACACATACAATACAAAATTATCACTGGAGATTTTAACACTCATCCCTCAACAACTGATAAAACAATTAGACAAAAAGTTACCAAAGATACAGAAGAAGCCAACAATACCATTAACCAACAGGTTATAATCAATGTGTATAGAACGTTTCCCACTAACTCCAGCAGAATACACTCTCTCTTTATGTGCCTACAGAACATATGCCAAGATAGAGCATATCATGGGCCATAAAACAACCTCAACAAATGTGAAAGAACTGAAATCATGAAAACTATATTTTCTGACAAAAACAGGATCAAACTAGAAATCAATAAAAGAAAAACAAGAAAATCTTCAAACACTTTTAAACTAAACAACCCATTTCTAAATAATCTGTGAGTAAAGAGGAATAAAACAATACACTGAACTGAATGAGAATAAAAACACTATGTATAAAAATATACAGGTCTCAGAGCAGTGCTGAGAGAGAAATTATAGCACTAAATGTTTACATAATCAGTATAAATACAAATCAATTATCTAAGTCCTTACCCTAAGATACTAGAAAAAGAAAGAACAAAATAAACTCAAACTAAGCAGAAGTAAGGAAATAACAAAGATAAGGGCAGAAATCAATGAAATTTAAAGCAGAAAAACAAAGAAAAAATCAATGAAACAAAAAGCTGGTTTCTTTTAAAAGGTCAGATTGACCTTTTGTCAGATTGACAAACCTCTAGCAAGAGTGACAAAGGAAAAAAAAGAGATAAGAAGCATTTTACTAATAACAGGAATAAAACAAGAATATTACTACAGACCTTGTAGATAACAAAAGGATAATAAGGAAGCACTATGCATTCTACACAAATCAATTTCACAACATAAATGATATAGGACAATTCCTCAAAAAGTACAAACTAACAAATCTTACCCAATATGAAACAGATGATTTGAATAGCCCTATAACTATTAAGGAAACTAAATTCATAATTTATAACTCCTGAAAAGACATCTCCAAGTCCAGATGGTTTCGCTAGAAATTTTTACCAAATGTTTGAAGAAGAATTAACAATTCTACACAATCCCTTCCATAAAAATAGGAGAGAAAGGAACATACCCAGCTCATTCCATGAAACCAGTATTACATTCATATTCATATCAAAACCAAAGACATTATTATAATGGAAAACCACAGATCAATATCCCTTATGAAGATAGATACAAAAATCCTTAACAAGATGTTAGTAAATTAAATCCATCACCTTTTACATAATTTAACACCCACTCATGATATAAAACAAAACTCTCAAAAAATAAATGTAGAAAGGAAGTTCTTCAACTTGACAAAGAATGTCTACAACAATGAAAGACTGAACGCTTTCTCCCTGAGACTGGGAACAAGGTAAAGACATCTCTCACCACACTCTTCAATGTAGGGCTGAAATTTTTAGCTGATGCAATAAGGTAATAAAAGGAGATGAAAGGCATACAGATCATTAAACAATTGTCTCTATTTGCTGATGGCCTAATTGCCTTTATAATAGGGTCATCCCAAGGAATCTACATACAATCTCCTAGAACGAATTAAGTGAGTTCAGCAAGGTTGCAGAATGTAAGATCAACATACAAAAGTCAACTGTATTTCTACATACTAGCAATGAACACATAGACACCAGAATTTTCTTTTAAATACCATTTACTATTGCTAAAAAATAAATATTAAACACTTTAGTGCCAATCTGACAAACCATATACAGGATATATGCTGAAAACTGATGAAAGAAATCAAAGAAGATCCAAAATGAATGGAGAGACATACCATGTTTATGGATTGGAAGACTCAACATAGTAAATGTCATCAGTTCCCTCCAAACTGACATACATGTTTAATGCAATTCCTATAAAATCCCAGCAAATTATTTTTGTAGATATATAAGATTATTTTAATATTTATTTGGAAAGGCAAAATAATTAGAATGGTGTGGTAGGTAGAACAATGCCTGCTCCTAAAATGTCCATGTCCTGATCCTAAGAATTGCAAATATGTTAGTTCACTTGGAAAGGGGAATTAAGGCAGATGAAATTAAGATTGCTAACCACTGCCTTAAAGTAAGGGAATTAACCCATATTATCCAGGCGGGTCCATGGTAATCACAAGATCCTTATAAATGGAATAAGAAGGCAGAGAGATGGAAGTTTGAGAAGGATTTAGACTGATGTTTCTGGCTGTGAAGTTGGAGAAAGGATGTCATGAGCTGAGGAATATGGGTAACCTCGAAAAGCTGGAAAAGGCAAGGAAGTGGATTCTTCCTTAGAGCTTCTTCCATTAGAGACACAGCCCTGTTGACACCTAAATTTTAGCCCAGAGAGATCTATTTTTAATTTCTAACTGCCAGAACTTTGATAATAAATTTGTATTGTTTAAGCTACTATATTTATAGCAATTTTTATAGCAGCCATGGAAAACTAATACAAATAGCTAGAATTTTTTTAAAAAAAAGAATAAAATGGAAGGAATCACTCTATCTGATATCAAGATTGTTATGGAATTGGCAAGAGACAGACACACAGATCAATGGAACAGAATAGAAAACCCAGATATAGCCTCACACAAGTATGGCCAACTGATTTTGACAAGGGTGTAGAGGCAATTCAGCGGAGGGAGGATAGTCTTTTCAAGAAATTGTACAGGAGCAACTGGACATTCAAAGTCATAGATAGAAAGATACATAGATGATAAATAGATAAACCTCCACCCAAACCTCACATCTTGTACAAATGGTAACTCAAATATATCATAGATTTAAATATAAAACATAAAACTAAAAAGAGTCTTGGAAGATAATATAGGAGTAAATCTTTATGATCCAGGACTTGTTGAAGTGTTCTTTAGATATAGCACCAAAAAATATGATAATAAAATGAAAAATTGATAAATTGGACTTCATTAAAATCAAAAACATTTCCCCTTTGAAAGTTCCCATTAAGAAGATAAAAAGAAGACTACAGACTGCGAAAATTTGTAAACCACTCATCTGACAAGTGACCAGTATCTAGGATATATTTTTTAAAACTCTCAAAACTCAACACTAAAAAAGTAAACAATTTAGTTAGAAAGTGGACAACAGTCATGAATTAAGTTTAACTTAATTCCTAAGATTAGCTCTTGTGACAGAGATGTTGCATAAAGCAGTGAAAATTTTGAAGAAGCATGGAATGGAAAGAAGGTGAATAAGAAAAATAGGAAATGCCCAAAGTCAGGGATTTATAGAAAATGGTTGGGAACGTCAAGGAAGAGCATGAAAATGGCTTATGTAATAGCCTTCCGGTGTCAATGATCAATACATGACTTTCATTTGTCTTATCTCCACCACCTGGACCCCAGCCATGTCTTCATTTTTCTTCAGCATTTGAAAACCACTTATTCATTTAATAAATATATATTGTAGACCTATGCTAGGCTCTAAGCACCCAGAGTTGAACATATTAGACACTGCAATTCTCAGCTGGGCACACAAGAGCAAAATTGAAATCATGCAGGAAGCTTTGATTCAAACTATAATATACTTCCCTCCTCTTCCTCCTACAGAACCCAGCCCCATATTTTTACATCCCTTCCACCAGGAAAGTGTCCATTCCCAGAACAATCAGCAGGTACAGATCAGAGTTTTATCCTAGTCCTCAGGTGTGTTTCAGCAGAGAAGCAAAGTCTGAGGACTTCTGTTACATAAGTGTCACAAGAGGATGAAGGATGTCTCAATTTAACCGACACGCTGAGAACATACCAGGTCCCAAGTGCTGTAGGCTAGTACCCAAGGTTCCAAGATTTCAAGAGAGATTCGGTCCTCATTGAGATTAGAGTTAACTAAGGCAGGCAAACCTGTAAATGAAAAGAACAATGACAAAGCAAAACATTAACTAAGTCACTTTGCTGCACAACAGAAATTAAACACAAGACTGTAAATCAACTATACTTCAATAAATTTTTTTTTTAAAGTAGGCTCGTAGGGACCATTTATATGAGTGTCCTCGTTTTTATTGGGCTGGGAGGGGTTTGGTTGGAAAACTGCCCAGCTTAAATGCTTCTTAAAATATTAGAAACCCTTTCCCAGCCCTCCCATCTTTCTGAGTCTGTTGTCACTGCCTCCACTGAATTTTTAATGTCTGGTACTGGCAGATAACAAAGGTACTGATCATTAGATGTCACCATGAATAACCAAACGAAAAGGAAAAGCTAACTATTTCCCAGCACGTATATACGCAATACACACATAACATCACCCTGAAAAAAAGTGTCATAATAATAAAATATATAATTTATTGCGTCCTTACTGTGTGCCAGGTATTGTACAAAGCATTTTACAGCCATTATCATATCTAATTTTCACAACACTATTGTAAAGAGGTAATTATTACCCCTACTTAATGGGCAGAAAACTAAAGCTCAGAGCACTACACAGATCGTCAACAGGAGAACCAGGATTCCAACCCAGTTTAGAGTTGCTGTTTGATGGGATCAAAAAATAATACCCCTCAGGCTTCCCTGGTGGCACAGTGGTTGACAGTCTGCCTGCCCCGGTCCGGGAAGATCCCACATGCCGCAGAGCGGCTGGGCCCATGAGCCATGGCCACTGAACCTACGCGTCCAGACCCTGTGCTCCGCAATGGGAAGGGCCACGACAGTGAGAGGCCCGCGTAGCGCAAAAAAAAAAAAATACCCCTCAAGTTCAAACCAACTGACATATGGTCATATGGAGTCAGACAGATGGAAATCACAATGGAGTCAGACAGATGGAAATCACAATGCCAGCTCTATTACCAGTAAAATTTGGAAGGAGGACATGGCTAAACTGTGTGAAGAAACAAGTTTAATGATACTCCTCTGAACTGAAGCTGCCCTCCCTCCAAAACGCAGGCCCTTACTACCCAATGCCCTTTACCCAAGGACCCACATTGGAATGCTTTCTCTTTGCAGTTGTACCCCAAAGAGAGGAGAGAAAATGCCCTTCAAGCCCAGGGTTCAGTGAGTAAGGAACCAGGGGGACCGATAGTACTGGGTTAGGGAAGTCTTCTAAAAGCAAAAGGAAGGAGAGAGAAACAAATGATCCACCCTAGCATGCCCTGGGGCTGGGCTCTCTTAATCCACTGGGTTTGATTTTTTTTAACCTATCATCTGCAGGAGGGAAGCTCTGTCATTCAGGAAAAGACCTCAGCTCTAATACCAGACACTTTTCCATTGAGAGTCACTCTGGAACTACAGATGGGTAGCTTGGATGTTGCTCCCAGAAATAGTTTGAATAATCAATTCATTATATGAACTCTAAAAATTTCTTCATATGTAAACTGAAAATATACTCCTAATTCTTTTTCCCACCTCCAATTATGTCCCGGCAAATTGTCTAATGTAGCTCATTGGAGGTTCTGTGATAAGATTTAAGATTTTCAGGGAGACACTCTGATAACTTAAAACCAGTCACACAGAAATGTCCTGAAGTTGATAAAAACCACCCCCAATATCATATTAGCAGAAAAAAAAATTAAGCTCCCAAGATAAAATCCTTTTGCAATATAAATCTAAAAGAATTAAAGACCAAAATCAAATTATCTTGCCATGGTTAGCTAAAAGTCTATAGATCATGACAAAACTCCCCATTAGAGATTCAAACTCTCCTTTTATAATATACAGTTGTTATTTGTAAATGGCTGCCAACTACATTGCTCAGGTTCCCTTTCATCTAAGTGTGGCCAAATGATTGAGTCCGGCCAATGAAATAAGAACAGAAGTGATACGTGACACCCTCACCCCGCCCCACTTCCAGGCCATGCTCATGAAAGCCTGGATATGATCTTCCATTGTCTGTCTCACTTCTCCCCTCTGCTTGCTAGATGTCAACACCAAAGGTGACCCTAAAGACCATCCATTGACGTTACAAATGTCTCCATCAACCTGGGCTCCCACATGATTGCATGGAGCAGACATTCTACATCGCCACCACAAATGGTATTTCATGTGAAAAGTCTAGGGTTTGCTTGTTACAGCAGCTAAAATTAACTTAATTAAGAGAAAGTTAAAAAAGAAATGAAAGTCTAAAATTCAGCATCCCTCATTTCTGTTTTATTATGCTCAATCTCAGCCAATATGTCCATTCAGAGGTATAGGTAGAGTTGAGGATCCCTCAGGATTTCAGTCTGGGCTGTTCATTCATAGATCTGCTGATTCAGGACCACACCAAACAAATCTCTTTTGGGCTTCATTAGTCAAGTTCAAACTGTTAAAAGGATGCATAAGATTATCACCATCCTTGCCCCACACCCATGAAATTTAGAAAACAAGTAAATCCTCAGTTCTAGGATAGTTTTACCTAGGAAGATGATGTTCCCAGAACCTGAAAGACATAGCTACCAAAGACGAAACTGACAGAAGGAAAGTGGAGAGCAAAGGGGATCTTTTTTTAATTCATCCTGGCCAAGTTACAGTTCAGTCTCATGATGGTTGTCTAGGGGAATAATGACCGGTAAAACTAAACACAATTGGAGTGATCTCCCGGCAAGGGTGATTATAGAATCAGGTTATGCCGCCATTTGCCATGCTGGGGAGGGACCCGCCTATGCTCACTTTCTCACCTCCCAGAGAAGAGCATTTGAGAGACTACTGCTTATTTACCAAAGGTTCAAGTTTCACAATGGTGGCATCCCTGGTCATCAGATCCTACTTCAGGTTCCTTCCCTTCCCTTCCTGCACCTTCAAAAATCTCAATTTCTGTTTCCCCTCTGAGCCTTAAGTGTCTGGCACCCCTAGTTTAGAGTCAAATAAGCACTCCAACTAATCATTGTGAAATCACATCCAAAATCTCTTGTGGACAGCTCTTTCCTCCTGTGTCCCAGTGGTTGTTGACTCTGCTTTTTTATTGGAATTACCTAGATGTGAGATACCAACTTTTAGGGTATTTTTTTTTCCCCTCTAGTTCCCATGTTTGTTCCCTGTGAGAAATCATCTTCAATGGATCTCTGAACAGAAACTTGTCACTAAGCTCCATGCCCCCAAGGGCATAGGGAGGACAAATACCTCTGACACGTGCCCTCAAGATGTTGTCGCTCCTCAGCTTTTCAAAGTTCTTAGTCTTGGGTGACATTTCTTTCTTCTATATCTTCCTTTATTTCCTCTGTATTTGGATGCACAGATATTAATTCCCATCTGCCATTCGCCTACTGTTCTATGGGGATGCAGCTGAGCTTCTGGGAGTTTCACTACCTCATACGCTGGCCCTTTTCCCTCTCTAAAAAAGGTAGGCTAACCTGTTTTACCTGAATTCAGTACCTTCCTACCTGTGCTTCCCCTTGCTTTCAGAGACTATAATATAGATTTCCAGAGTGTTTCATCTCAAAAACAACACTAACCTTCATCCCCTCCTCATTTTGCTTTGCACCCAACTTTCCAGAATGCACAGATGGCGATGGAGGAGAGACGTCGTCCCATCTTTCACTGATGAACCTGCTTTGGTCTCTCGCATCGGCAACCTCATGCATTTCAGCACGTTGGCAGAACAGCCTGGGACAGCCGAGCATTGGCACACATCTCAGCAGCATCCTGGAGCTCACGCCAGCCAGCCTGGTGCTCTCACTTGTACTGTAATCCTTGCCAGCTCCAAGGAAGTGCCAAGCATCGCCAGCCGTGGCTTTGATGACTTGCAGACATGTAGGCTGGATCTGTTAGCTCTTTATCAGCTTACAAATGACTTTGACAAATTCTCTTCTTTGATTTTCTTTTTCCTTTTGAGGGAATGTTTGGATTCCTATTGCAGAGCCTTGTTTGTATACCAGTTAAAGCAGGAAGCAATTACCATCAATTATCATGTGAGACTAGCTACTGTCTTGTAATTACCGTGACATTAAGTTTATATAGAAATTATTGTTGCCTCCTTCCAACTAAATACTAAAGAATGGCATGTCAGGAGGGAAGAAAGCCAATCTACAAATATAATCTTCCCCTCTAAGAAAAGCTATCTAGAGAGCACTTTTCTTAAATGTTTGTGTATTTCTCATTTCTTAAGTCATTTCTTCATTCAAAATTATATGATGATGTGCTTGACAGCCTCCAAAATGGTCCCCAAAAACACATGTTTCCTGGACTTCTCCCTCATTAAACAGGGCTGACCTGTATAACCATAAGGATATTGTTGGAATGAACCAGTGTGACTTCCAAGGTTAGGACAGGAAGGACATTGCAGTTTCCACCTTGCTCTCTTGGATTGCCCACTCTATGAGAAAGCAGCCCCCTGTCATGAGGACCCTCAAGCAACTCTATGAAGAGATCAACATTGTGAGGAAATTAGACCTCCTACCAACAGCCAATGAGCCAGCCACGTGAGTGACCCACGGTAGAAATGGGTCTTCCAGGCCAGTCCCAGTCAAGTCTTTAAAGAACTGTGTCCCCAACCACATCTTAACTGCAACCTCATGAGAGTCCCTAAATCCAGCACTATCCAGCTAAGTTGCTTCCAGATCACTGACTCACAGAAATTATAAGATATTAATTAATATTTATTATTGTCTAAGTCACTAAATTTTGAGGGGATTTGTTATGTAATAGTAGATAATTGATACAGATGATGATGATTATTATTGATGGCTATGATGGTGATGGTAACTCTTATTCCCTGGAAGAGAATATACAATATCAGGCATAGGATTCTCCCCTTAAGAACATGACAAGTTTAATTACAGATAAATCACAAGGCTTGTGACTGGGAGATAAATTACATTGCTTATTTAGATGCTGATTTGTAGTTGCGTTCTTAGTGACAAAGATGGAGTAAATACCCAGGTTCTTTGACCACAAGATCTAAAGATCTAAAGAGGTAACTTCTTTTCTAACTAAGGAGAGGAAAGCAAAGTTCCTGGAAAGAAGAACTATGACAAAGACCTTGTATCACTCATATAGATTTTCTGTGGTGTATTTCCTACTATTCAGTGTAAAAAGAGATAAGGTCTGCCTTACTGTTAAGTTGTTTTATTACAGCGCTGTCTTTACCCATCTGAAATGTAAACCTCTACGTTTGTACAGATGTTAAAGTTTGTGAAAAGTTTTAGATAATTATATAAAGTGACAAAACATAACTCTCAGAGAAGATATAATTTTTATAAATTACTCTTTGTTAATTACTTCAGATACAACTGACCTTAAACTTATTTTGTTCTGCTTCCCCACCTAATACTAACACTGGTAGTTAACAGACACTGTTAAAAAAAAATCAACGCAGTACAAATGTAGACTTTCAAACTGACTGTTATAATTTTCTGTATTCTTTTTTTAGCAGTTCACAAAAAGGCTTGATTTAAATAATAATACCTCTAATCATTTCTAAATCTAAAACACGATATGAAATACTATTCTTCTACATTTGAGTATAGTACTTTGGGGTTTATAGAGCATTTTCTTATACATTATCTCAGTTGTAGAATATTAACAACAACAATGACATCAACTGATTAGGCATTTTGATGCCTATTTTATGGATAAGGAAACTGAGCAGCACAGCAACTTACCTAAAATCACAGAACTAGAAAAAGCAGAGCTAGAATGGAAAGCCATGCTTAGCAAGGGCCAGAACCTGGAGTTGGACCTTTGAGCATCTGACTTTAGACTGTTGTTACAAGCTGAGGCAAATAGGGGTGCTGCTAAGTGATATTTTGTTCAGAGTGGCCAGGAATTTACCAGTCCTGCCAGGACATTTTGTTCTACCTTGCAAGGCTCCCAAGGAAGATAAATGCACCAAACACACTTGGCAAAGCAAAGCACATTTTCCTTAGCTAGGTTGTTCCCAGGCCCCAACACAAAACCCTAATAAGACAGGCTGCATTATATGACCCAATTTCCCTAAAGCCAAAACTAATTCACTGCAGGACTCAGCCTGGAGACCACGTGGAGAGGAGAGACAGCTTCCTGAGAGAGAGATGGGACAGACACTTCGACTGAGAACCATTTCATGGAATATTTTGCCTTAAGATCTTTACATGGCTTATATTTTCTTTTTATTCCAATCTCACCTTTCAAATTCAAAGGCCCTGAGAAGCCTTTCCTGACAATCCAAACTAAAGCAGCCAGCTCCCCATTTATTCTCTAACATAACACTTTGTTTTAATTATATCGTAAAACTTTCTGTTCCCAGAAATTACCTTATTTAGCCTTTGCCTTGTTAACTGGCTGCACCTGCCCCTCACCTTCTATCTTAGAAAGCCCTCCAACAGCAAGACATTTGTTTGCTTTGCTTTCTGGTTTGCCTCCACCACCTAAAAGAGCCTGGCCCATAGTAGATACTTTATGAATAAATAGATGAAACCCCTTGAATCTTGGTATGATTCCAAGTCCAAGTTATGTTTTTCACTTTCTTTATCAATCTTCTCCACTCCTTTATACTTTTATAGACACAGACCTACCAACCTTAAACTTTGGTTTTTCCAGACTTAGCCTCAACTTTTTGACCTTCCATCTCTAAGAGGAACTCCCCACATTCCTAAGAACCTCTTGATTACTTGGGGAGACTGCTCTGAATTTCTGCAGTACCATGATGTAAGAGAATGAGCATAGATTCAGAAGGCAGACAGATGTGGACTTAGCTTGTCCAATACCTGAGGCTCAGAAACTGAGGCAGAGGATATATGGGAAATCTCTGTTCATTCCTCTCAACTTTGCTGTAAGCATAAAGCTGTTCTAAAAAATGAACTCTTAAATAAAGTAAGGTATAGGGAACGTCTGGTAAAACAACATAGAGTGAAATGCATTTTTTTACTTCCTCATAAAGCCCCTACTAAATTCCTAATTATCAATGAAGAGATGTAAATATATAAGTCCACTCAAAGAGAATGGGAAAAAAAATAGGACATATTCTTTAAATGATCACAATTTTAATTTTTTTTTTTTTTTTTTTTTTTTTTTTTTTTGCGGTACACGGGCCTCTCACTGTTGTGGCCTCTCCCGTTGCGGAGCACAGGCTCCGGACGCGCAGGCTCAGCGGCCATGGCTCACGGGACCAGCTGCTCTGCGGCATGTGGGATCTTCCCGGACCGGGGCATGAACCTGTGTCCCCTGCATCGGCAGGCGGACCCCCAACCACTGCGCCACCAGGGAAGTCCCACAATTTTAATTTTTAAGGTGTAAATCAAATCCGTAGGTTACAACTAAACTAACAGACTACAGAAAGAGGACAGTTTGGAACAACAACAACAACAAGCAGTTTTGAGCAACAGAACTTTGGAGAGGCTCAGAAATTAGAAACATGAAATAGCTCTGAAGGCGGGGTATAACGGGTGGGCTGAAAGCAGGAAGATTGAAAGTCAAATAAGGAACAATCAATCATGCATACCTGTGATTCTACTCTTCAAACAGACCACCTCTCTCCCTGATTCTTTACCATATATTTCATCAACAAAGGATTCCTATCCATAATTTAGAAAGAATCCCTACAAATCATTAAGAAACTCGAGAGAAAAAAAAAAAAGTCAAGTGACAAGAGGAAACATATATGAGCAACGAACATATTTCATTAATGCTTAAGAAAGTGAAAATCAATACTGGAATGAGATAACACTTTATACTCATTAGATGGGCAAAAATTAAGAAGCCTTGAATTGCAATTCGAGTGTTGTTGAGGATATAATTCAGCAAAGTTCTTATAAACATCAGGCAAGATCATAATTTAGAAAATAATTTGCCATCATCATGTGTATTAGGCTAGGCTGGTGACTATAACAAACAGACCTCAAATCTCAGTGGCTTAACACAATACAGGTATAATATTATGAAAAGTCTCTAAAATTTCTGTGTGAATGGCTCTCCTCCAAGTGGTGACCCAGAGACCCAAGCTCTGTCCATATCAGAGAATTGTGCTTCCAGTTTCAAAGATTGTATAAACACCGGGGTGCATGTATCTTTTCGAATTATGGTTTTCTCTGGATATATGCCCAGGAGTGGGATTGCTGGATGATATGGTAGCTCTATTTTTAGTTTTTTAAGGAACCTCCATACTGTTCTCATAGTGGCTGTACCAGTTTACATTCCCACCAACAGTGTAGGAGGGGTCCCTTTTCTCCACACCCTCTCCAGCATTTATTGTTTGTAGATTTTTTTTTGATGATGGCCATTCTGACCAGTGTGAGGTGAGGACCTACTGTATAGTACAGGGAACTCTACTCAGTACTCAGTAATGGCCTATATGGGAAAAGAAGCAAAAAAAGAGTGGATATATGTATAACAGATTCACTTTTCTGTACACCTGAAACTAACACAACACTGTAAATCAACTATACCCTAATACAAATTAAAAAAAAAAAAAAGATTGTATGAGATGCTTCATACCCAAGCATGCAATGGGTTAAAGTACTTCCACCCACATTACACTAGCAAATCACAGTCATATAATCTCAGCCTATCTGCAGATGAGGCTGGGAGTTATAGTCTTCTTGTGTAACCAAAGGAAATGAGATGGATGAGCAGCTAGAAGGTCTCTGGCATATCTTACAAATTCGAGCATAAACACACTATAGAGACCAGAAATACCCTGGGGTGACATCAGAGGAATCACTCAGGGACCCCAGAGGAATTCTTGCATATATACACCAGAAGACATGCACAAGTATGCTCATGGAAGCATTGCTCATAATAACAAAAATTTGGAAACATTCCAAATATCCACCAATTAAAAGCTGGAAACAATCCAAATACCAAACAACAGGTATAGGAATAAATATTTTTTTTTCACCAAATGGAATACTTTTAGCAGTGAAATGAATGAACTGCAATCATAGACAATAAGAAAGGTGAATCTTTTAAAAAACAGTTTTACTGATGTATAACTTCTATACCAAAAAACCCCCACAAAACCCTGCATATGTTTAGTGAATACAATCTGATGAGTTTGGACATATGCACACACCCATGATAGTACCACCACAGTCAACATAATAAACATATAGACACATCCATTACCTCCAAAATTTCCTTGTGTCTTGCTTTTTGTGTGTATGGTAAGAGTGCTTATTATGAGATCTACCTTCTTAACAAAAAGTTAAGTGCACAGTACCATGTTGTTAACTGTAGGTGAATGTCGTAGAGCAGATCTCTACAACCTATGCGTCTTGCATAACTGAAACTTTGTACCTCCTGAACAAAAACTTCCCATTTTCCCCTCTCTCCAGCCCCTAGCAACCTCCATTCTATTCTCTGCTTCTACAAATTTGACTATTTTAGATACCTCATATAACTGGAATCATGCAATATTTGTCCTTCTGAAACTGCCTTATTTCACTTAACATAACATCATCCGGGTTCATCCATGTTGTCACAAATGGTAGGATTTTCTTCTTTTTTAAGGCAGAATAATATTTCATTGAATGTATGTAGTACATTGTCTTTATCCATTTGTTTGTTGATGGACATTTAGGTTGTTTCCATATCTTGGTTATTATGAATAATGCTGCAATGAACAGGGAATTGCAGATATCTCTTTGAGATACTGATTTCAAATATTCTGGATATACAACCAGAAGTGGGATTGCTGAATCACATGATAGTTCTATTTTAAATTTTTTGGGGAAACTCCATACTGTTTTCCATAAGGGTTGTACCAATGTAGATTTCCACCAACAGTATCACAAGGATCCTTTGTTCTCCATATCCTTGCTAACACTTATCTTTTGTTTTGTTTTTAGTAATAGCCATCCTAACTGGTATGAAGTGGTATATCATTGTGGTTGTGATTTGCATTTCCCTGATGATTAGTGATACTGGGTACTTTTCATGCACCTGGTGGCCATTTTTTGTCTTCTTTGGAGAAGTGTCTACCCAAGTCTTTTGCCCATGTTTAAAAACAGGTTATTTTGTTGCTGTAGTTGTTATTGAGCTGTAGGAGTTTCTTGTATATTCTGGGTATTAACCTCATCAGATAAATGGTTTGTAAATGTTTTCTTCTATTCCTTAGGTTACCTTTTCACTGTTTTATTTCCTGTGTTGTGCAGAAGCTTTTTAGTTTGATGTCATCCCAACTTGTCAATTTTTGGTTTTGTTCCCTGTGCTTTTGATGTCGAATTCAGGAAATCATTGCCAAGACCAGTTTCAAGAAGCTTTTCCCCTCTGTTTTCTTCTAGGAGTTTTACAATTTCAGGTCTTATATATTTAAGTCTTTAGTCCATTTAGAGAAAGGTGAATCTTATGAAGAGTTGTTGAGTGGGGGAAAAAAAAGCAAATCACCAAATAACACATTTAAGTATATTATTTTCCATAAAAATAAAAACTAAACAATGCTAAATAAGCACATTGTTGAAGGGATTCATTTGTGGTTTATAAAATTATTTTAAAATAGGTAAGACAATGATAGACACATAAAAAAAGGAATGTACAGGTGATTTCAATGGTACCAGGAATATTCTAGCTGGTAAGTTGTTAAGTGGGTTTATGGGTGTTCATTTTATTACCATACATATTAACTCATATATACTCTAAACACAAGAGGAAAGTCTATATTTGTTAAAAGTCATGCTTATTTGCTAACTTTTTATGTTGCTATATAAGAATAAGGAAAAACATGAGGAGGGAGGCAATAAACATAGGATGAGATGTTACTCAAAGTCCCTCATTTCTTCCCTGGACCCCACTCCCTTTGGATGGAAGACTTGTTAACTCTGAAGATACTTGACTGTAGGAGAGCCTTCTGTTATCTACCTCCAGTCACCAAAAAGGGATGGTTTGGGTTTTTGAAGAGTCTTACCTTTAGGATGAAGGCTGGAAGCAGTGCAAGTAATATCTCAATATTGCTTCACACTGTGTTTATTAGCAAGTAAAGCGTATTCAGAGTCCTATTGTTCTCAATCCCTTTGACATAATGAAATTTCTGTTGCACTGTCATTTTTTAAAATTGAATCAGAATATGGCCTGAGCTAGAGAGAAGTGTGAGCCCTAATATGGCAGATCCTAAGACGAAAGTATTTGAAACAGTACCTGGAATAATAAGCGCATTTAATACATGTTTATTACTATTATTACTATAATTAATATTATGATTAATATGTATATATGACATATATATGTATGTATATGTATGATGCTGTCTTCATCTTTTTCTTGAGCATCATCTTCTCCTGATTCACCGCCTTTTTCTGGATCCCATGCTATTATAACAATTTTTGTACCCTCTTCTTTTTCCCAGTTTTAGTTTGAAATGTAAGGGTTTCCAGTATAAGAACAAACATTTGCTATTTCTATAATTTGGATGTTGATAAGTTCTATCCTATCGCTGTATCTTTTTGCCTTTGTACATGCACAGAGTTCAAGGACAAAAGTAGAAATGGGATACAATTTGTAAATGAAGATGTAAATCTATTTGCTGATAAGATTGCTCAGGGAAAACATCTTAAGAGAGGAAAGTAGTTAAACAGAATATCGTCTGGGATCTCTTAAAGCCCAAGGTCTTGCCAGCTCCTGGAGAGTAAAGATTATATAATTCATCTTTGTATTTCAAGTCTGTAGAGCACAGAGTTTCTGAACCTTTCACACAACAAATGTTTGTTAAATAAATTAGTGAACTAATAAATGAAGGGATGTTTACAAAAAAATTATTCACTGAAGTACAAAGAGTACAAAGTACAAAGGCTCTTTTCATCTAAGACTATACTATACCTCATACCCCTATAGTCACCTAATAAACCATGCAGAAAAAAGGAACGGTGAGGAGTTTGTGCAGGTCTTACGGTCCAAGCCTGGAGCTGGAGTCCCAGCAACATTCACTGGCCAGAATCCAGTCATATGCTTCACCTAACCTAGAATGTGGTCTAGCTGAATGCCTAGTAAGACAATGAAACATTCTTGAACATCCTGACAATATCTGTCACATCACACGCTGAGGCATGAATCCTGAAAATACACTTGACCATGGTAGACCAGACATCTCATCAAATGCACCTAAGGGCGTTGATTTGCTATTATGTGGGATATTCCATTTTATTCATGAATACTTGGAATTATTAGAAAATTATTTTTATCAAGTATTCATCTGAGTAACACTTAACAATATGCTGTGATAGAAAGAACCCTTATGTAGAGTCCCTCTGTCTTGGGTTCTCACCTCAACTTTTCATTTACCAGGTGTGTGCTGTGCCTTTAGGTATGTTTAGGTAAGTGTAGGACTCCCAGAGCCTGAGAGTCGTCATCTATAAAATGGGGGAAATAATGCTTGCCTCAATGAAAAGATTAAATAATGAGGAAGTTCTTGGTTTAAGGAAGGTCTTCAACACATGCCAATCCCTTCTTTAATTTGTACCATTTACTTTGTTCAGGCTTAGCATCCAACACTATCCTTCTTCTCTTCCAAATGATGGCGATTCAGATTATTTGACGCAACCATAGTGTCGTCATTTATGGTCTACTGCAAACAAATGGGCCAGGTTCCTTCAACAGTCAGTAATTTGGCATAGTTTATGATCCTTCAGTGACGACACTGTGGAGGCTCCATATGATGCCCACAGCGAATAAATGAAGTGGTTCTGGCAACTTCACCTATATTTCTTTAGGAAGAAACAGGACCAGAGAGGTGAAGTGGTTTGCCTGAGGTCACTCAGCCAAGTCAAGGAGAACTGGAGTTAGAAGCCAGACCTCACCCGCTACCCTTCTTCTCTCTACCCACTCCCTCCCTCTCCTCCCACAGGCTCATGGCAGCCACTATGGGCTTTTACGTTACAGTCACTTTTAAGCCTCAAAATGAGATGTTGTTTTCTCAGTCTTGCTATAATTAAGTCATCAGCACAGCTCATAAAAACAAAACTGTGCCTTTTTAATTAGTGTCTTGAATGTGAATGAATGGTTCATTATTCTTTCCCATCTCTAGCTGAGATCATTATTAAAGTCTGGAGAAATAATGAATAGCCAGACAGGGAAATTTAGAACATCATGGAGAAGGTCCTTTTTTTCTTGGATCCCAGAGCACAGGAGTGACCTGGGAGGGTTGGTCTTCTGACCAAGCAGCCAGTGGACAGTGGAAAGCCAAAGGACGCTCCCAACATTTGGGCTTGGGGTACTCTCAAAGCAGAGATCTACCATTCAAAGAATAGACTTCCTATCAAGACTCATCTGGGTCTCCTTTAAAAAAGGCTTCCTAGAGGAGTGGTGTTTGTGGACTGAATTGTGCCCCCCCACAAACTCATATGTTGAAGCCCCAACTCCAAAGTGACTGTATTTGGAGATAGGGTCTTTAAAGAGGTAATTAAAGTTAAATGAGGTCATAGGGGTGGAGACTTCATCCAACATGACCGATGTCCTTGTAAGAAGAAGAAAGGGGATACCAAGAAGGCACACTCAGAGAAAAAGTTATGTGAGGACACAGGAAGAGGGCAACCATCCACAAGCCAAGGAGAGAGGCCTCAGGAGAAACCAAACCTGCGGGCACCTTGATCTTAGACTCCAACTTCCAGAACTGCAAGAAATTAATTTCTACCTTCTAAGCCACCCAGTCTGTGGTATTTTATTATGGCAGCCCTAGCTGACCAATACAGGTGGTTATTGGATTTAGACAAATAACTAATCTTATATGGATCCAATTATCTTGACTCTGGATCACAGAAGTCAGAGTGGTCTTTCATTTGTCCACTCTATAAACACTTGTTGAGGACCTACTATGTACCAGTTCCTGTGCTCCATGCTGAGAATGCAAGAGACATTAGATGTAGTCCTTGACTTCAAATATGAGATGCAGATGTGAATGAAAAATGATTACAGCGCATTAGGACAGGTTCATTCAGTGAGGCTGATTGGCTGCTTCTTCAATGTTCAAGAAAGTCTTTGCAGCAGAGCTGATGTAGTTAAAAATAAAAACAGGTCATGAATATTGAGTGGGTGCTTGCTAAGCATCTTAGTGTTAAGGAAGAGAAACTTTCAGGAAGAGATTTTATAAGGTGTGGAGCAACAAAGAGCAAACAGATTAGGAGGCCAGGTCTAGAGACGTGGATAAAGGCCATAGTGTGGGTTCTAGGCAAACCCAGTCCTCATCCTTCTTGTTCTGCTCTGAATCACAGGGAGGCTGGTCCTGCAGGCTCCTGTATCAGCTGGTTTCTAGCTGGCCTCAGACAATGGGAGAGGAGGGATAGGAACAGTAAGGAGATGGGGAAAGCTACCAGGATTTCTTCCCATTACCCTCTGCTTCATGTGGTATCTTCGTGTGGTGTGTCTCCTCCATGGGTCCCTCCGTCATCAGACGGACCTTCCCATGATGGTTCCAGCTTTCAGGTTAGCCTGGTCCCTGAGTGCCAGTAATGCCACCTCCTCCCTTTGTACCTCTGGCCTTGGGCTGGTGCTAGTGTCCCCCTGTCACTAAACTTTGTGTTGCCTCTGTCCCTTGTCTGCCTTCTCAGCGCTGCAATCACCTCTGTAACTAATTCCCTGCATTAAAAACCCTCTGTATTAAATGTTCAAGTGGTCTCTGTTTTCCAATTAGACCTTGCCTAAGACACCTCAACAAAGACCTTGGACTTTATTCTTAGTTGAAAGGAAGCCATAGGAGGTCACGCCATACACATTGGTGTGACCTTTAATAATCACTTTAGGAAGATGACTCTGGCTACAGGATGGAGTGTGGATTACAATGAAAGATACTGGAGAAAGGGAGACTAGTGAGGAGAATAATACAAGAGCACAGGTGAGCAATGCTTAGGGCTTGAACCGGAGCAGATAAGATGGCAGGCTAAGCTGAGAACGTGAGCAAGGACTTCCTCAGCAAGTTCTTAACGCTCTTAATTTGTGTCACTTCTGACATCCTTAATATCACCTAAGGGCAATTAAGTATAATGCAAAGCTCAATGGACTGGAAGTCCAAGAAACTGGGTTCAAGTGCTTACTCTGCTTCTAATAGACTCTGTGACTTTGGACAAACCATTTATTAGGTATTCCATAATACCTACTTAGGAAAGTAACCTTCTGTTATTGAGTTTTACAGTCACCTTGCAAGATAGGCATTTTTAATACTCTCCCTACCTTTTAAGAAAAATAAAAGAGGGAGATTCAAGATTCAGGGAAGTTGAGCAATTTACCCAAGATTTCTCAACAAGCAATGGAAGCAGGAATCAAATCCAGGTCTGTGTGGTTCCCATGCCTATAATGAAAACCCATCTTACTGTGTTACTGCTTACCTGAATCACTGACCTTCAATCATAGAATGTTCCAGTTGGAGGGAACTGCAGAGCTTGTCTCATATAACTATCTTATTTAAGAGATGAAGAACCTAGGATTAAGAGCCCATTGCTCTTTCCACGTGCCAACGCACCTTTTTAAATTTAAAGAATCTAATGCTTTTGTCCTTGTCATATATATTAGTTTGGACTCTGTGTTGCAAAGCTTATTATTTTCCCACAGAGTTATAAGGAAAGATCATTTGTTTTCAATTTTCAAAAAGAATTACATGTTGCTTATTCATCAAAGGCAAGCATTCTTGGCTTTCCCCAAGAAAGGAAAGGAGAACTCCCTGCTTTTGCATACTAATAAAGAACCCTAATACTGAATTGAGTGTATTTTTATAGGTAGACAGAGAACTTAGTCCCCCAAGTCCCAATATTCAAATCCAAAGTCCCAAATTGCAAAAAAGAATTTCACAGTCAATCTTACTTTTGGTTGCAATTCCTACATTATTATTTCACTTTATGATACCACTTTGAATAATCTTTAAATAATGTGAATAATCTTTAAAATAATAACTTCTATATAGAGTTAAATGAGAACATGTCTAAAAGTTATCTGGTGAAAATCAAATAGTGAAGAGATGCACTCCTTCCTTGGCTCAATATAATATAGCATACATTTTTTTTCTTACATCCTCATAAATGTTTCATGATATCTATTTGAGAGGACCTGCTTTATAATAAATAAAGGCAGATGTTTTAATTTCAGCAGCATTTATGGAGCACCTTTTTGGCTATGCACAGTGGTAATTATAAGATATGCAGCCACTGAATGTCAGCCCATCATTGGAGGTCACTGTTCTCCCTAGAAAGAGATTGAATTGTAATGGTTACTGCATTCTGTGGTTAACCAGGAGATGGTCTAGTGCTATCGTAAGATGAATTTGGGCAAGTGACTTTCCCTTCTGGGGCCCCATCTGTAAAATGAAGAGGTCAAACGTAGAGGCGCTAAGCTTCCAGCACTGTGAGTCTATAGTTCTACAACTTTTATGAGATATGCTTCTGCCTCTGAAGCACAGTCCCTGAATGATTCCACCTATAAGGACAGCACCAAAACTCAGCTAAATGTCAGGGTGTCTGATGGTTGAGAACAAAATCCATTACCCCAGAACATTCAAGGAGAATTGAAAAATTGCATCAGAAAGTAGCCAGCAACTTGCCAGTTGCTTGTAATCGTGAGAAGGAGAAGGAGATGGACAGCATGCACCGGCTCTGGGAGCTGGGTTGTAAATGAGGGCATGTTAGCTGAATGAAATGCTCGCCAGGAGCAGGGACCCATAAATATTCCATGACACCCAACTGATTTCTCAAAATGAGTTCCATTCCTCATTTGTAAATCAAGCCCATGAGTCTTTGGTTGCTCTTTCGCCTCCGCCATCCACTATGCTGTGTCTATGGCTAAATTTCTTCTGCTCCCATCAAACGATCACCCTCCATCTACTTTCCCTTGAAACTACCAAGCATACTGGAGTTTTCTAACATTTGGCTTATAAAATGGTCACATTAAGTAGACCGGGACACTTGAGAAAACTGCGGCAAAGGGAGGTAATGAAAATGAATGGAGGTGATGTAATGAAACACAACAGTGCTTAGAATGGAATGCCAGGGCTTCCTAACGCTTGAGCTCAGATTGTTTTCACTTAAAATGTTTCTCAACATCTTCAAGTTATGGCACACAGAAAAATATTGCCGTCTGACACAATGGAGTTGATAAATGAGACTGTGTGAAGCTGGAGGAGATGGACCCACAAGTGCCGTCCATGTAGCTCATCTCAAGGACTAAGGGAATCCTAGCTTAGTTCCCTGTTGTATCCATCAGGGAATTTATACCAGCCGTTGTAACAAACAACCAAAACCTCAGTGGGCTAATGCAACCAAAGTTTATTTCTTTTTTTTTTAATTGAAATGTAGTTGATTTACAATACTGTGTTAGTTTCCTATATCCAGAAAAGATGAAAACTCTAATTCGAAGTTTATTTCTTACTTGGGTCACTGCCTACCTAGGCACTCCAAGCAGTAAGTAGCATTCTAAGTATTGGTTTTGGGATCACAGCTCCTTCTGTCTTGTGGTGATACCATCCTCTAGACCCTCTTGGGAACCTTCCACTGGATCCTTTACATACAGCCCACAGATAAGCAAAGAGAGAGAAGGAGGAATATCATGGGACATTGTATAATCAGGAGTCCATTACTTCCTCCTTTAGTCCATTGGCTGGATTCCAGCCAAATGGTCCATCTGGCAAGGGACTCTAGCACCCCTGGACTGTCCAGGAGGAGGAGATGGGGTGGTTGAGCATCTGGCCCATTTCTGCCACACGTAAAACACATCCAGTCTCCTCCTTTCCTCTCTGAGGAAACTGATTTGTGATTAGCAACCCTGGCATCACCTAGACCCTTTTTAGAAATACGGAAGCCCAGGCCTGAGCTTTAGACTATATTTTAATAAGGTCCCCAGGTGATCTTGTTTCGAGAAACGTTGCCCCAGACCACCCACACCTCTGATCACCATCAGAATTGTTGCACCCATCAAAACAGCAAAAAAATTTGAATCACTAACGGTTTTCTATAACTATCATCTCCCAACTCAAAAGTGATGTGGATTGAATACATAAAGAAATGCACCTATCATGCAATGGAATCGATATTTATTAGCCACTCATTTCATGTCAGTGATAAAACCAGACACATCACACACATTATCTCATTTAAGAGTTACCCTTATCCTGAGGGAGGGGTTATGATCTCTGCTAAAGAAAAGTGAGAAAAAACAAACTTGACAGGTAAAGAAACTTACTAAAGATCACTCAGCCGGTTAGTGAGGCAGTGAGACTGGGACCCAGAACCAGGGCTTCTAGTCTGGTACTTTTCATGCTCTGCCATGTGGTAGCTTGGCTACATTTCAAACCTGTTCTTTGGAAAATGGCCCAGTAGATAATAACTTGGAAAGGGCTCTAGAATTATGTGATTTGGAGAAGAAAATGGAATGCTAAATAGACATTTAAAACATGCAAGCTGAAAATTTTTGAATTATTCAGTGGGGGAAAAAAAGAGATTTCCTTAAAATTAGATTAAAAAGAAAAAAATAAAGAGCTCTTATAGGCTGTTCCAGTTCATTTTAACCTCAGTGAGAAATCTGACATTTCTCATGTGCATATGATTAAGCATCCAGGAGAGTCAGGACACCCTGTCCCATGGCTGATTTCCATGAGAATTGTATGGCTTGTGGAGATAATTATAAAATTAATTCTCATCCCAGTGTGAACAAGAAGAGGAAATGATATTCTGGTACTTCAAGGACATGGCAGAGCCAGATACACTGGTCTCTACTCCTTCCACTGCTCTAGATTGTGAGCTCTGAAATGCCCTTTCATCTTTGCTTCTCCCTATTTAATCATATTTGTTTATTCCTCCAGAAATTATTTGCACCTTATTAGGACGAAGTTGGAGTTTATAATGGTCTCAACAAGCAGAGTATTTCTCATGGTGTTAACCAGTAGTTCTCAAAAGTAAATAAGCATGAGAATTTGGGGAAAGACTATAAATGTAGATTCCTGAGCCCCATCCCAAGAAATTTTGACTCCGTACATATGGACTGGTGATCAGGAATCTGAATGCTTAAAAAGCAGCCTAGTGTATTCCACACAGTAAAATACTGTTCAAAACTTGGGGGAAAAAAAGAAAATTCTGAAACACATGACGACGTGGATGAACCTTAAGGACATTATGCTAACTGAAATAAACCAGTCACCAAAAGGCAAACATGGTATTATTCCACTTACAGTTCTGGGGTATCTAAAATAGCCAGATTCATAAAATCAAAAAGTAGAATGGTAGTTGCTACCTTAAACGTGCTCAGAACACTTACATTAGCCTATAGTTGGGCAAAACTGTCTGACACAAAGCCTATTCTATAATAAAGTGTTGGATATCTCATGTAATTTATTGAATACTGTACTGAAAGTGAAAACCAGAATGGCTGGATGGGTACAGAACGGTTTTAAGTGTATTAGCTGTTTATGATCCCATGGCTGACTGGGAGGCATCTCATACTGCCTGAAAAGAGACCAAAATTAAAAATCCACAGTACAGCTTCTCCTGAATGAAACTTTCTGTATTTCATAAACTCTGCCCAAACCCAACCAGTTCCGCATCTTGTAAGTCCTACCGTGAAGATCACCTACCCTAAAATAGTACTAGTAATCACTCTTTACCTTTATTTTGGAGGCACTACGGAGACTTATTTGATGTTCTTTTATTGTAATAAGCTTAATAAGCTTAATCTTGCTTGATCAGCAAGTTTTCTGTGCAGCCAACGGCCAACACCACAAAGCCTCAGCAGAGAATGACAGAAAATCCAGCACCCAATAAGCCTTCAATTATTGCTCTAGTCTGGACCAAGAGGCCTGACATATGTTAAGTGTACATTATGGGGTTACCCAGAATAATTTTTTAGCCAACCTCTTCCCAATGCTTGGTTGAAGAAGAGGGAGGGATGGAACCTCTTGCATTCATTCATACATTTATCCATGCATTCATGTGAAAAATATTTACTGATAACTATAATGGGCTAGGCACTAGAGATACAAAAAAACAAGACTTTCACCATCTAGCAAAGGGCTTGAATATGTAAACCAATGAGTGCAATAATGTGTAACAAGGGCTCTGATGAGTTTCTACTAGGATTAGTGGGAACACAGAAAATAGAGTGGTCGGTTCTACACGTAGAGTGAGGAAATATCACCTTGCACATAATGGATTTGATGCTTGAGCTAAGATGTGTAAGATGATTAGATACTGCTAGGAAGATGAAGCAAGATAAACATTTCCAGCAGAGAAATCAGGAGGAAGAAAGGTCCAGGGACATAAAGAGGCTATAGTATCAATGAAGTAGCAAGTATTTTATCTTTTCTGGAGCACAGGACTTGAGAAACAAATCTAGAAAGACTGGTAAGGACCAGATAACCAAATGCCTTATCTTGATAGGGCATTTGAACTTGATAAAGCACAGAAAGGTTTTAAGCAAGAGAATGACAGAACAAGATATGTATTTTAGAAAGTTCCCTCTGGCAGCCGAATGAATTCCAAAGTGAAGTGGAAAGCAAAATGTTACTGGGGACAAGAACAGTAGTTGGCAAACCATTCCATCTGCCCATTCAAGAGATAGGGAAGGATGGAACCAAGGGGTTTGAGGTTAAATTATGTCCCCCAAAAACATAAGTACAAGTCCAAATCCCTTGTGTGTGAACATGACCTTATTTGAAAAGAAGGTCTTTGCAGTGTAATCAAGTTAAGACAAAGTCATACTGGATAGGGGCTCTAATCCAACAACTGGTATCCTTAGAAGAACTGGGAAATTTGGACACAGAGACACACCTAGGGAGAAGGCCATGTGACAATGAAGGCAGGGATTGTAGTGATGCACCTACAAGCTAAAGAATGCCAAGGATTGCTGGCAACCTCCAGAAGCTATGAATAGACAAGGAAGAGCCTTCAGACAGAGCATGACCATACCCACATCTCGATTTCAGACTTCTAGCCTCCAAAACTGCAAGAGAATACATTCATGTTGTTGTTTTTTTCAATTTTATTGGAGTATAGTTGATTTACAATGTTGTGTTAGTTTCAGGGGTACAGCAAAGTGATTCAGTTATACATATATTCATTTGCTTTAAGCCACCAGTTTATGGTATTTTGTTTACGGCAGCCCAAGGAAACTAATACAAAAGGAAATAGTAATCAAGAATGGGATGGGGCTTCCCTGGTGGCTCAGTGGTTAAGAATCTGCCTGCCAATGCAGGGGACACGGATTCGAGCCCTGGTCGGGGAAGATCCCACATGCCGCGGAGCAACTAAGCCCGGGCGCCATAACCACTGAGCCCACGTGCCTAGAGCCCATGCTCCGCAACAAGAGAAGCCACCGCAATGAGAAGCCCATGCACCACAACGAAGAGTAGCCCCCGCTCGCCGCAACTAGAGAAAGCCCATGCGAAAGCCCGCACGTCAACGAAGACCCAACTCAGCCAAAAATAAAATAACTAAATAAATTAAAAAAAAAAAAAAAGAATGGGATGGAGGAGGATACACCGCATTTAGGAAATAGAAACTTCAGGACTCAGAGAAGATTGGAAATGAGGGTTAGGAGACATGGCCAGTGGAGGCGGACCCAGAGCTTCGTACTTTCTTCAATATTGGACCAGTGAGCGTGAGTATCTAAGAGACTTCCAGCTGAAGGTAGCTGACAGGAAGGTGTTCATACTGGTGTGTAGACCAGGAAGAAGGGGTAGGTTGGACAGTCCCTAGTCACCCCAGGAGAGGGAGCCCATTGCAGGCAGAGCACATAACCTGATACCCTTGCTGAGTGACTTTGGAGAGAGAGAAATGTACACTATTCATTCAGTATTGTCCATCGCGTAGCTCGAGAAACAGACGTTCCTCCTGCCTCCCCTTCCATGTGAGAGTTAAACTGTTTTACTTAAGGTTTGACAAATGCCATTTTATTCAATTGAGTGTTGTGTCCACTTGTGTGGCATGACTGTCATCCCAACTCTGTTTGCTATTGTAATAACCATTGGTGGCCATGTTTCCATCCTTTTTCCCCCTTTACATTTCTTGCGTCCGCTTTTCTACTTTAGTTCTATAGCTATTACCTTATTTCTAGCCTCTTAGTCCGCTTCTCATCTCTAGTTTTTGTTTTGTTTTGAGTTTTTTTTTTTTTTTTTTTAAAGACTGAATCCACACTCCACATGCAGATTTTTTCTTATATGTAAACCAGATCATGTAGGGGCTCTCCAGACCTGCTGGAGAGAGTCTCACCTGCTTTGCCTGACATACCCTTCCACACCCAGCTCTGGCTCCTTCTCCAGTCTCATCTCGCAGAGCGCATCCCTTGCATCCCTAAGTCCAATTATTATCCTACTACTCATAACTGTCCGAACTTCATTCTACTTCATTCATTCTGCTGCTTTTCATGGCTATTACTCCTCAAAGGCACACCACATCCTCTTGTTCCTGATCCTTTCCTCTTGTCAGGTCAAGGTGACTGTTCCGGGTGGTGATGGACAGTTCAAGGGTGGACAGCTGCCCTACTATTCTTGCTGATCCCTCTGCCCAGACTGACCTGTTCCTCTATGCTGAGCTCTTATTAATGTTCGTAAGTGTCACCTCCTTTATGAAGCCTACATGATTCCCAGCCCAGTGCAAGAACTGACCACCTTCTCCTTTGTACTCCCACTGTGGGCATTTCTAGCAATGTCTCCTGTGCCATCTGCATTACAACTCTGTCCCTCTAGACAGACTACAGTCACAGAAGGGTAGCTGCATCCCTTTTATCTTTTTAGTCTCAGCACCCAGCAAAGTGACACATAGTAGGCTTTCAAAAAAAGTGATGAATGAGAACAATAAGACTATTTAAATCCTACTGAAAGCCGGTCCTCCATGGGAAAAGCATCTGATGTGAGCACTGGGATTTTCGTATCAGGACTAGGTGATTTACGAGTTATATGATTTATCAGGCTTCATGTACCAGGTGTCACCTCTGCATTCAGCTTCACTCATCAAGAAAATGAACTTGATCCTGGATCTCTGTCCTCCCAAGAACAGCTTGTCAGGAAAAGTCATTAATGCAGTAAATTATCTTCCCAGCTGTTAATATCGTGTTCCCGTCTTGTTTCCCTTCTTTTAATTCAGCTGAGCATCAATTTGCTCAGTAATATTTCCATGAATATCTTCACTTCATCAGTACCATTGTCCATCTGTTTCGCTGAGGGCTGAAATTACCAGGCTATGGCCAGTAGTGGAAGCAGTAGCCAGAACGAACGGTAACTTTTCCCCAGAGAGAAAGGCGGCCCCATTTCCAGCTTTCCCAGCCCTGCTTACCACTGAAATGCAGCCTGACTGACACAGAGCAGGGAATGAGAAAGATCATCCTTTAGGAGAATGTTAGAAAATTAGGGGCATCTGTCTCCTCTAAACCAGAGGCTACAACGTGAAAGCTAAGTGGAGAACACAAAAGACATACTGGCTTCTTTACCCAAGTTCAGTCTGCAACCCGCACCAAACAAACATGTTTTCATTCACTAAAAATATAGTTACCATGGGCCTACTATGGGACACTGAGCACTAAGGGTGAAAAATAGCCCCTGAATTCACATCCCTTCTATTCCATTAGGTCAGCAAATATCTCTTGAGTACCTATTGTATACCAAGCACTATTCTCAGTCCTGGGGATGAAGCATTGATTTAGAGCAAGGCCATACCCTCAAAATCTGAGGAGATGTTTGGGCTGAAGGCTGAATGGTGACCAGAATGGGAGAAAGAACTTGCTAAGCAAAAAGAATAGCTCTTGCAAAGGCTCTGAGACAGAAATGAGCTTGACCTGTTCTAGGGATGGAGAAAACCTGGTGTGGTGAGAGTGAGCAGTGGGGTGTGGGGAGATGAGGTCCCAGAGCAGGTGGCAGCCACGGCCTTCAGATCCGTGGCTCTGGATCTTATACTAAGTGGGATGGGAAGACACTGAAGGGTTTTAGAGAAATGTTGACATTATCTGCATTATCTTTAAACACATCACTTGCTCACCCCCCCGTGTGGAGAATGGGCTGCAGAGGAACTAGGCTGGAAGCACGGAGACCAGTGAGAACTCTTGGCTTTTGTCAAGGTGAGAAATGAGGTGATCCGAATGGGGATTGTTGTGTTGAACGTGGTAAGATGTATTTTGCAGTAAGATGGACAGGACTTCCTGATGGAAGAGAACGGGTTGTGCATGTAAAAAGGGAGCAAACCTAACTCTGAAGTGTGTAGCCTGAGCTACTCTGGGGATGGCAGTGCCATTTACTGAGGTGAGGAAGGCCTGGGAGTGGGGAGCAGATGTGGAGAAGGAACTCAGTAGGTCCTTTATGAACGCGTTAGGTTTGAGATGCCTATCAGGCATCCAAGGGGAGATGTCAAGGATGCGATGAGAGCTTAGAGAAGATGGGGGAAAGGAGGCGGCCCGGTGAGGGTGTGGAAACGCGGAAGTGCAGGGCTGCTTAGAAACACGGCACAGATTGGAAGGCGACTCCTATGCAGAGCAGCTGCCACGTGTCAGGCACTCAACTTTAAATCTCATGTGCATTATCCCATTTCACCCATACCACAAGGGAGATGCTGCTTCCCAAGTGATATAGAGCTTAAGGGTGTAAGCACTGCAGTCTGTTTGCATTTGTACCCCAGCTCTGCTGTCTGTCTCTGTGACCTTGAGCAAAGTACTTAACAGGAGGTCTTTGTTTCCTCACCTGTAAACCAGAAATAATAATACAACCCACATGAGAAGTAAAAGAGGTAATGCATATAAATATCAAATCACAACATGTAAATGCAATTACTAAGTAATAGGCATCACAGTTATCATTGTTGATTATAATTCTGCTGTGGGTTGAATTGTGTCCCATAAAAATATGTTTCATTCCTAACCCCCAGTACATGTGAACTTACTTGGAAAAAGGGTCTTTGCAGATGTCAGCAAGTTAAGATGAGTTCATAGTGGATATGGGCAGGTATTAACGAAATGACCAGTATCGTCAGAAGAAGAGGGAAATCTGGACACGGAGACACGTGGGAGAGTGCCAAGCAGAGATGGAGGCCTGCTGCCACAAGCCAAAGACTGTCAACAACTGACAGCACCCACCAGAGGTTGAATGAGGGGCATGGACCAGATTCTCCCTCAGTACCTCCAGAAGGAGCCAGCCACGCCGACACCTTGACCTCAGACTTCTAGCTTCCAGAACTGTGAGAAAATTAATTTCTGTTGTTTTAAGTCACCCATTTGTGGTATTGTGACAGCGGTGCTAGGAAACTACTACAAGTTTTATTTTGCAAAATAGGGAAACGGAAGTTCCAAAGAGGTGACACAGCTCTCCTAACGTCACACAGTGAAAGACTGGTACCCCTGAACTCAGTGCAGTATGCTCCCTCCATTCAGCCCCTGGAAGACGTCACAGTATTAGGAGCTCAGCTTGCTGATGACATAGTCAGTGTCCTACAGGCAGAAAACTAAGCAAAGTGAATTAGGCTCTGACACTGAGGGACTGGAAAAGGGCACTGGGCATATAGAGAGAGTGACCATTCTGACTTGGGCAGGGGTCAAGAATTTGACAAGGCAGGTGAAGGAACAGCTGGATGTGGATGCTCGTACGGAACAGAAGATGTAAGCAGCGGCCAGCAGTCATGAAGCTTGGAAAAGAGCACTGCTCTGGAGCCAGGCAGGGTGGGTCCTTTATAGACAAGCTGCCTGCCACTGTGCAGAACACACACATCATCCCATGGAATCCTCCAGCCGGCACTTTGAGGAGGGCATTATTAGACACGGACTTGACAGATGAGAACACTGAAGCTTTGAGAGGCTAAGCCACTTGTCGCAGGTCACAAGGCCAGTGCCTACAGACAGGAACCGCAGGTTATCCTGAGTCCAATGAGTCCTCCTTTGACCCTTATGCTGTACTGGTTCTCAACCTGTTAGACTGTCCCATTTTGTTTTTGTCCTTGGCTTTCACTGCCTGACCCTGGAAAGGCACTTAACCTCCCTGAGACTCAGTCTCCCTACCTGCAATCCAGAAATGGTAATAATTATAGTTGACGTTCAGCATGAAGCACGTTACCCCCTCCCTGGACACTAACTGGTAGCCTCGGTTGGGCCTCCCCGACACCAACAAGGTCACAGTGACATCAGGGCAAGAATAGCACTTATCAGAATTCTCCCCAGTTCCTGCTGCACATTGACAGTGGAGAAGAACAAAGAGCTTGCCTGTCTTCCTGCAGCCTTTTCAGGTGGATCAGAGGCAGAGAAGGCCAGTTAAGGAGGGGGAAATATTCTGGGAGTTAGTCTACAGGTAGAAACATGAAATGATGGCAGAAAAATTGAGGGATGGGTGTGTCTGGGCAGAAAAGAACAGATGTAGCAAACTGGGTTCACAGGAACAGCGATTTTATCTCAATTTAATGCTAGACAGCTCCAGTCTGTTTAACAAATACACCTGCTGCCTGAGAGACTGTCAATTCCATTTCAAAACAGAGACCCAAATGGAGGTAGTGGATCCCATCCAGGCCTAGGACAGTTTTAAAAAAGCAAAAGGCTGAAAAGGTTGAACTGTGGGGAGGGCACAGGAGCCTAGAATGGAGGGCTCTGCAGAAATGAAAAGTGAGTCAGATGTGGAGCCAGGTCTCTCCTTAAACAGCGAAATCATCATAGCAACCATCGTAATAATGGGCAGTGTTTACTGATTGCTTATTCTATGCCTGATGCTATTCTAAGCATGCTTGCACCCCAGTAAAGAAGGTGTTATTTTTATTTCTATTCTATGCATGAGGAAACAGAGAGAGAGATTTGAACCCAGGGACTCTTCCTCAAAATTGCAGGCCTTTAACTGCTATTCTGCACAACTTCTTAGTCTTGTGCACAAGAAGGAACAAAGAGAGGAACAGGATTTAGTCAGCCCTCAGGGGATGCCAAGCTAAACGTCCCCCTCAGAGTGTAAAACCCAAGCTGTGTGGTGATCAGGGAAGAAGGAAGTGTGGAGGGAAATGTAGAAGTAAACTTACAGACTAATAGGAGAGATATACCTTAACCAAGAAAACAAAGAAATACGCCGTAACTTACCACAAATAAATGATGCCACGTGGGACTTCCCTGGTGGCGCAGTGGTTAAAAATCCACCTGCCAATGCAGGGGACACGGGTTCGATCCCTGGTCCGGGAAGATCCTACATGCCGCAGAGCAACTAAGCCCGTGTGCCACAACTACTGAGCCTGCACTCTAGAGCCCGCGAGCCACAACTACTGAGCCTGCATGCCACAACTACTGAGCCCGCGTGCCTAGAGCCTGTGCTCTGCAACAAGAGAAGCCACCACAATGAAGAGTAGCCCCTGATCGCCACAACTAGAGAAAGCCCGTGCCCAGCAACAAAGACCCAACGCGGCCTAAAATAAATAAATAAATAACAATTTTAAAAAATGCCACGTTACGTGAAAATAAAGCAAGATGTGGTAATGAAGTAAAAACAGGGAGGAACATCTATTTAGATTGAATGAAGAAGAACTTCCTGAGAGGACATTTTCAGTGAATCCTGCATTATTGAAAAGGAGCTAGTCTTGCATACAGTGGGAGGAAGAACATTCCAGAAGGTCTGAAGAAGGGAAAAATTTGAGGATCTAAAAGGTGGCCAGTGAGGCTGGAGGGAGAGAATGACCATTTCACCTGAAGGCCGGCATGACCTGGAGAAGACATGATGTAATAAAATGCTAATGTTAATACCTTTAGAATAATAATAATAACGTCTGCTTAGTCATCCATATCTCACAGTGCACCTCCTACCTACTCTCTTATTTACTTCCAAATCTACACTCCTGGGCATGTGCCAGTAGGTGATGGTCTCTCCATTTATTTGAGACAAGAGAGAGCTGAGAAGTTGTGACCCACCAAAAACATATAGTCAATGGTGGAAAAGCCAAGCACTGGACTTTGAACTCTAAAATCTCACTCAGTCCAGGCTCTTCCCCAGTGCACGGCACCTTGACTCACTGGAGCTGCTATTTAATGATGGGAGGTCCCCCGTTTAACCCTTCTCTTCATCACATCATTGAACATTCATGCAGAACCACAACTTCTCAGTAGAGGCTCTTGTCTCTGGACTGAGGGGCCCTGTGCAAAGTTCCCGTCTTCTAACTTGGATACTTCCTATAAACAGGGCTCACTCTGTACATGACTCTAATAATCAAGAAAATAAATGAGATCCCAGAATCTCTTTTACTCTGGATAATAGCTCATTCCAGGAAGTCATTAATGCAGTAAATCAAACTCACAACTGTTGACACCATCAAAGTGTGTTGTTTACCTTCCTTTGATTCAGCTGAGTATCAATTAGCTCAGTGATATTTACATAAATATCTTGATTTGGAGGGCGGAATTGTCCATCTGCTTCTGGAAAGACTTAATTAGGTCTGTGTTGCTAGGGAAGAAGAAATTAATCCTCTTCAACATTAACCTTTTCACTTAATGTATGTTCTGTGATGTATTGTAAAACATGCCTTGTTATGTAAATTGGATGAACTGGAACATTTCAGGCTGGAGAGATGATGTCTTTGAAAATATATCTCTCTTTCCAAATCTTGAAAATAAAAGGATATTTATATGCTCATACACGTACATTTCCTCTTGGTGAGGGTTTCTTTCAATTCAACTTCTTGAAGCCTTCCTTCTGATGTTGCATAGATCCTTTACTCTGGAAAGGATGCTCATGTCCTCTCTCCTCGCCTGGGTAACTCCTCCTGGACCTCTCTTATTACCTTAACATTTTCTTCCTCCAGAGATGAGGGCTTCCTCGAATCCTGAGTAAGATCAGAACCCCATGTCATAGGCCTTCAGCACCGTGCACTTTTCCTTCAGTACACCCATCACTTGTAATGGCTCTTTTATGGGTGTCACACATAGGAATGTGCATTCCATAAATGTAGAGATCATGGAACCCTCGTCCACGGCTGTTTGTTGGGTGCCTAGCAAGGTGCCTGTCTGGTGGAAATTATTCACTAAATGTACGTGGAATGAATGAGCAAAACCAGAATCATTAAGTAACAGATTCCCTGTGATCTTACAGCTCATCCTGCCAAATCACAAAAGCAAAAAAAAAAAAAAAAAAATTGTTAACGCTATGAGAATTTCAAAAGTAGAGATGAGTTTTTAAATGCAAAAGTATCCCTCCCTTCCTCTGAAACACACTCTGACATGAATGGGAAGTCCTCCTCCCAGATTATCCTCTATCATGAGCCTTGTGCAGCCAGGCGAGATCACTGAAGACTCCTGTGTTGCTCAGTTCAACATTTCGAAAGCCTCACTATTCAAGGAAAAGGTGTCTTCAACTTCATTCCTTGGATGTTCCTCATCTCTTCTCTCTGTCTACAGTCAGGTATTTCTTACTCCCTTAGAAGCTTTCCTTAAGGGCTAAATGTTTTCATATAACTTCCCACAATCTTCACTCACTCTGTGATGGGGAGAATAATCATAATAATCACAGCCACCACTTATCAGATGCCTACTCTGTTCTAGGCACTGTTCTAGGTTCTTCTTCCATAAATCCCTAAGCTTACAACAATCCTTAAGACAGCATTATCCATGTTTCCAGGTGACAAAACAAAGACTCAGAGAGGTAAGTGATCTATACAAAGTCACATAAGAAATAGGATCCTGCCTGGATTTTTAAACTCAAATTGGTCTGTTTCAAAAGCCCACCAGCTTTGCCATTAGACTGTAATGCATCCATGGTCCCTTGCTGGACCAAAGCTTCCACACTAAGTAAAGGATTAGGTCTTAAATTATGACACTATTAAACAAACTGACCAGCATTGACATGACTCAGAATAGCTTATCTCAAAAGATGTGACTCTATTAGTGTTATTGCTTCTATAAGAAACCAGCCTCTGTAAATGAGTTGACAAAGCTTGAACATATAGAGCAGAGACTGGCAATTTTTTTCTGTAAAGAGTCGGGTTAGTAAATGTTTTTGGCTTTGTGGGTCACATGGTCTCTACTGCAACAACTCAGCTCTGCCATTGCAGACAGAAACACCCATGGACAATTCCCAATGAATGGGTGTACCTATGTTCCAACAAAACTTTATTTACAAAAACGGGGGCAGGATGGATTTGGGCCTTGGTTTGTTGACCTCAGAAATAGAGGGAAGGTAAACTTGATGTTTCTACCACTCTACATTAAATATAAATATATAATTTAATCCTCACATTAATACTTTAAAATAAATGGAAGTATTACTTTCATTTTAAAGACAAGGAAAATTGAGGCTTCAGAGAAAAATAAAGAGATGGAGGCCCAAGGTCACACAGCTATTAACCGTGTTTCTATTGCCCTGAGCCCAAGCAGGTTTCCAGTTTCCCAAGTTGGGCTGTTGTTATTATTTGTTTCCTTCTTTATTCCAGTAAACTAAGAATATCTTTAAATTGCATCAGAATCTCTAACCCGCCAGGGACCCTCAACTCCTCAGTATTTAAAGCATCCTCTTTTGCCTCTCCAAAGCCCTTCCACCCATGGTGAGGGCAGGAGATGGTAATTCATGAGAAAAGGGAGCTGTCAAATAAAGATTCCAGTGACCAGTTTTCCTATGGGAGTGATAAGAAGTGACAGCTCCAGACAGAGGGGGCCATAACTACCTAAGGACTGACTGGCACATAGCAGGTGATCAATAGCTCAACACTGAATAATTTAAGTGGATGGAAGAATTTGACATGAGAACACCAGTCGTGTTGACTTAAGTTGAGGCAGATTATTAGACAAGAACTGGGGCTTTGGGTCAGACTGACTTTCTTCAAGTCCTGACCTCACAACTCATTAAGCAAATAACCTCGGGAAAGTTACTTAACACTGGTGAACCTCAATTTCCTCATATGTAGAAATGTTAATAATACCAGTACTACTTTAATAAGCTCTTGTGAGGATTAAATAAGATAATGCATGTAGGGTACATAGCTCATTTTATAACTCAACAAATGGTAGCAATTGTGATGACTACAATAATAACAATCATCATTATTACCTACTACGCTTGCACTTTGAGCTCTCATTGGCTTCTACAGCCAACATTTCCTATCCTGGAGAGAAGAGCCATGCACACCAGTTAAGCATGCAAAGTCCTCTACTACAATATACTGAATCACTGAATATGTTGGTGTGACCATGGTTGTATCTATCACCAAACCTCTCTTCAAAGGCCTGAATTCTAAAGAATTTTACTGTAAAATTATACCAGTATTGGAACTACAAGAATGTAAAAATGATGGACATTTGCCAATGTGGAGACTAAGGGCGAACATAGACAAATAAAGACAGTTTGATTTACTGCAGATTGTGAGATATATTTTTTCCTTTGTTTGTTTTGTGTTTATGTAGTTCCATTAAGGTAGCCACAATGCTACTTATAAAATAAGAAAAACAGAACAAAGAAAACTTTCAATGAACTGACATGTCAACATCAATGATATTTAGAAGAAAATAAAAACCCTCACCGAACTCTAAAACATATGAATTTACTTCTATTAACTTAAGCATACATGAGATAACGACTTTGTTAACTTGATTAAAGAGTTTTATTTATTACATTTTTAGAAATCTCTCATGGACTTCTGCTTTTCTGCTTGTGCACCATTCAACAGGCTACTTAGCTGATTTCCTTTTCCTTTCCTTCCATGTTTATTACTGATTTCTATTCAACAGAGGAGCAGTGAAATAATTGGCCTATTCAGAGGAAACAATGATGATCATTTTCATGAGTTATGTCTCTCCCATCACACAGACTGCTTTTGAACTTCCCAGGACAGTACGATGGAAGGTTCTCAGGGCACAAGTTCATCCACTTGTTATTCCAAATGGCCAGGCAACTCACTGACCAATTAAGTAACAGGCCTTGAGTTTTCTGAGACTTCTTTTGTTTTGCAAAATGTCTTATTCCCACAAAAGAGGTTTAGAGAAGTATTATATGTCATTCCCATTAGGCTCTCAGTATTCCCTTGTTCCTAAAAGGTCACTCTATGTATATGGAATCAGCAGAGCTGTGCTTGTCTCCAGCTTTGCCATTTATTCATCATGTGATCCTGGGAAAATCATTTACTTTCTCTATGTTTCAATCATGCCATCTGCCCTATCAACCTCACCAATATCGTGTATATAAAATGGTTTTTACCATAATTTTATTATTTCCCAAAACAGAAACTGAGCACCTACAAAGTCCCAGACTACTCTGCTAGGTGTCTAGGACTCTAAAAGGAAAGACACAGAACCTGCTCTCAAGAATTCAGTGGAGAAGACACACAAGTAGGCAATCAAATAGAGGGTGCTGTGGGACCAGAGTTGGTATGGGGGTGGGGGACACCCAAGTATCCTGAGGTCATAGGAGGCTTCACAAGACGTGATGTTCAGTTGATTCCTGAAGAAGAGAGAAGGAAGCAGGGGACACAGTCTGATTGCTGAGAAAAGCACAGAAGAAAATACTGCCACATCAAGGAGCCCAGTGCATTGGGAAAATGTCCTATAATTCATAGGGGCAAGAGCCCAAGGGAAAATATAGGGAGTTGGAAGATATGATAAATATAAGCCTGGAGAAGAAATAATAACAAAGATTATTGAATGTTTTATATGCAAAACCAAGAAAAATAACCCTTAACATCACTGGGTTCTTAATCTTTATTAGGTCTTCTATGAACCTTAATATTCCCCTTTATCATTACCATGACCACATAAGGTAGGTACTATCTTATTACCAACCACATCTGAGCAAATAGAGACCTAGAGAGTTTAAGACCTTCACAAAGTCATGCAGAAAGTGGTCTGTTCAAGACCCTAACTTAATTCTGTCCAAATAGTCACTGCTACTCATATCCACTGTGCTCTCCTGCCTCTACTGAGGGTCTGGGCTTCATTGCACAACCAATGAGAAGCCTCTGTTAGACAGACTATAGAATGGACCACGTGATCTCCACCTCTTGGTATTCATAATCCTGTGTAATCTCTGCTCTTTCTATTTTTATTTCAATTTTATTTATTTATTATACAGCAGGTTCTTATTAGTTATCTATTTTATACACATCAGTGTATACATGTCAATCCCAATCTTCCAATTCATCCCACTACCACCCATCCCCACTTTCCCCCCTTGGTGTCCATGCGTTTGTTCTCTACATCTGTGTCTCTATTTCTGCCCTGCAAACCTGTTCATCTGTACCATTTTTTTGGATTCCACATATATGCATTAATATATGATATTTGTTCTTCTCTTTCTGACTTACTTCACTCTGTATGACAGTCTCTAGGTCCATCTACATCTCTACAAATGACCCAATTTCATTCCTTATTATGGCTGAGTAATATTCCATTGTATATATGTACCACATCTTCTTTATCCGTTCGTCTGTCGATGGGCATTTAGGTTGCTTCTAGGACCTGGCTATTGTAAATAGTGCTGCAATGAACATTGGCGTGCATGTGTTTTTTTGAGTTATGGTTTTCTCTGGGTATATGCTCAGTAGTGGGATTCCTGGGTCATATGGTAATTCTATTTTTAGTTTTTTAAAGAACCTCCATAGTGGCTGTATCAATTTACATTCCCACCAGCAGTGCAAGAGGGTTCCCTTTTCTCCACACCCTCTCCAGCGTTTGTTGTTTGTAGATTTTCTGAGGATGCCCATCCTAATCGGTGTGAGGTGATACCTCATTGTAGTTTTGATTTGCATTTCTCTAATAATTAGTGATGTTGAGCAGCTTTTCATGTGCCTCTTGGCCATCTGTATGTCTTCTTTGGAGAGATATCTATTTAGGTCTTCTGCCCATTTTTTGATTGGATTGTTTGGTTTTTTTATATTGAGCTGCATGAGCTATTTATATATTTTGGAGATTAATCCCTTGTCCATTGATTCATTTGCAAATATTTTCTCCCATTCTGAGGGTTGTCTTTTCGTCTTGTTTATGGTTTCCTTTGCTGTGCAAAAGCTTTGAAGTTTCATTAGGTCCCATTTGTTTATTTTTGTTTTTATCTCCATTACTGTGGGAGGTGGGTCCCAAAAAGATCTTCCTGTGATTTATGTCAAAAAGTGTTCTTCCTATGTTTTCCTCTAAGAGTCTTATAGTGTCCAGTCTTACATTTAGGTCTTCAACCCATTTTGAGTTTATTTTTGTGTATGGTGTTAGGGAGTATTCTAATTTCATTCTTTTACATGTAGCTGTCCAGTTTTCCCAGCACCACTTATTGAAGAGGCTGTCTTTCCTCCATTGTATACTCTTGCCTGCTTTATCAAAGATAAGGTGACCATATGTGCATGGGTTTATCTCTGGGCTTTCTATCCTGTTCCATTGATCTATATTTCTGTTTTTGTGCCAGTACCATATTGCCTTGATTACTGTAGCTTTGTAGTATAGGTCTTCTTGCTTCTGCCGTCTGCCTTCTGGTGGATGAGGCTGTACGTAATCTCAGCTCTTGAATGTGGGTGGCCTTTTTAACCAATAGAATACAGCAAAGGTAATGGGATGTCCCTTTTAGGATGGGCTGTATTTAGAATTGTGACTTCCCTCTTGCTACCAGACTCTGTACCTAGCTGAGTTTGATGAAGTAAAAGGCCTTTGTGGAAAGGCCCATCTGGCAAAGAACAGAGGGCAGCTTCCAGCCAGCAGCCATCAAGGAGCAGAGGTCCTCAGTCAAACAAAGCTCCCAGAACTGAATGCTGCCAACAATTTGGTGAACTTGGAAGTGGACCCTTTGGTAGTCAAGCTTTCAGCTGAGACCCCAGCTCTTGCTAACAACTTGATTGCAGCCCTATGGGAGATCCTAAAGCAGAGGGGTCTCCAGCTAACCTGTGCCCAGATTCCTGACCAACATAAACTGTGAGGTGATAACCATGTGTTGATTTAAGCCCCTAAGGTTGTGGTAATTTGTTACATAGCAATAGATAACTACTAGAGAGCCACTGAACGGTTTAAGCCTAGGAATGATCAAGATCAGATCTGCATTTTATAGATCATTTATAAAATGCATTTTATAGTGCATTTTATGTCACTTTTGCTAACAGCATAAAGAATAGATTAGAGGATAAGAAGGAGAGATTGTCTAAGACATTATTTCACAGTGAGCCATGACGGTGACCCAAATATGGCAGTAACAGAGGGAATGCGGAAAGAGTAGAGGAAGTTGCAGAAGATATATCAGAGGCAGATTCAGCAGGACTTTGGGTCCAACTTGATGTATGTATGGAGAAAAGGGAAGGGAGCATTGAGTTTAGACACAAGAGTCATTCCACTGGCCTTGCCCAGAGTTTAGCCCTTGTTGCTCTCAGAAGCCATTCAACTGCATCAGTCAGATCCAATGTCCCATCGGCCTCGAGGCCTCCATCACAGCCAACAACAGAGAAACTGTTGTGCATCCAGATTGAACAAGGGAATTTCTTAGGCCCTTTGGGTACCAAATTCTAAAAGACTTACCTGAAGGGAATTTGACACTTTGGGGAGCCATAGTAAGAGATTCATCCTCTTAGAAATTCAGCCCAGAGAAGGGTTTGGCATCAAGATACCATATCAGAATGCCCTGTGAGTGAAGTACTTCTCTCTGGAGAGAGCCAGAGTCCAGTAAAAGGCAGGCTTCTAAGATGCCTGGACCACTTGCCCCAGTTCCAGGAAAGCACACAGCGGAGAGGATGAGCTCATGACCTTAACCACTCACTAGGTGTACTGCCTCCTTACTACAGCTACTTCTTTACTCAGACAAACCACCCTTCCTGCCATCCAGAATTAATATGGGGCTTAACTGAGGAAAGAACTTCGAAAAGGAAAACATACTTTGCACATGTCAGCTGATGTTAAGATGACGTCAGAACTGAATCTCAGAAAAGACAAATATAATAATTTGTGGTAATTTTTTATGGCAGCCCTAGCAAGCTAACACAATTACACAGAAATTAGGCTCTGAAACCAATCAAAGCACACCTCTGTCCATCAAAATCTACTCAATTCCTTCTATTGGAATCCAACATCAGCATTGGGGTACAGAAAGGCTCTGGCCCAGCTGGTGAGAACAGGTGGCTAGTCCCAGACCCCTGAATGGCTCTGAGCAATGAATTTCACCCTCATAACAGACTGACAGCTGAGGTCAGCACAGGAAACTAGAGCAGCAGTACTCAAAGTGTGGTCACCAGCATCCCATGGGAGCTTATTAGAAATGCAAGTTATCAAGCCCCACACCAGAATCAGAATCTCTCGGCTGGGGGCCTAGAAATTTATGTTGCAACAAACTCTCCAGCTGAATCTTAAATACTCTACATTCTGAGAAGGAGGAAATGTGTCTAAATGGTTTAATGGTTTACTGCACCTCTGACCAACACTATGTGTTAGAGATGGCCAGGGAAAAGGGGCACGTGAAATGTCTTCTCCTAGGAGTTTCATGCTCCGTGGATGAGGAAGGATAAATACCCAACTGAACAACAAATAATTATTGAGCACTTACTATGTGCCAGATACTGTGCAATGCCCTGAGGATATACAGGTGAGTAAAAGCTGAGGATTTCTTGGCACTTAGAGTCTTATATTTATGTCATGGGAGGAGGTGAGGAGACAGGAGAGAGAGTGGCACGGCAGACAACTTTGAGGGCCAGGAGAATTGGCCACGTTGCCTGCAGAGTGCCCCCAGTGGTCCAGAACAGAGGTGCATATGGCGATACTGAAGCTTGTCTAAAGAAGATTCTACCAAGACTGCCTGTGTGCTTCATCCCCATGTTCAAGTGTGAGGTTTTTTTTATCCAGGGACCACCGATGACTTTGGCCCTTGGCCAGTATTCCAATGAAGTGCCACCTTCAAAGCCACTTCCACTGATAGCATTCCCAGATCTACGCTGCCACAGGCATTTCTCTACCTTCTTGGTATTTCAAGGTACTGTCTTAAGTTTGCACTCCCCCAGAAACTGATCATAAGTTAGGAATTTGGCCCAGGTACCTTATTTGGAAGGTGATTGCAGGAAGCATGATGCAAGAGTGTGGAAGTACAACGGTGATGGGAGGAAAGCCAATGAAGTTAGTGTTAATGAGCAAGCCATCACCATGGGCAACTGGGGCGCAACCTCACAGGGGACCCTCTGGGAGACTGTGAATTACAGCTCAAAAGTGTGCTCCACAAAGGCAAGGAAGCCACAGCTTCTGAACCTACCAGCTGTCCTCCCTCACTGCTTGAGGACTGCTCCTGGGCTCTAAGCTCTGGCTCTTGTGGCCTGCTCTGCACCTGGGCAGAGCATCCTCCTATAGCCAGAGGGATTTCCGATGCCATAGATGTGGAGGTGGACTGTCTGCAGGTGACCTGCAGGGTAGCTGAGGGGTACAGGTGATACAGGTGACAGTTATCCTACAGAGCTTTTAACTAGAATATCACTTATAGAAACAAACACAAAACATCTTGCATCTGAGCTGTACAACACTGTCAGCACCAAGAAAATCTATCAGTCTCTCCTCATGAATCTCAAGTTGGGCAAGATATAGTTCTCTCTGACAGTTTCTGCAACCATCCTATGTCTTATGGAATGATGAAATGTCTTCCAGTGAGATATGCAGTGTTAAAACACAGCAATAATCTGATTACTGGCAACAGCAAAGAAATGGTGTTTCCATTCTCCTACACGTGATTATAGCTAAACATAAGAAGACACTGGTTAGGATTTTAAAATACTGAAAATTATTGGTGGATCCTAATCATTTCCTACAGAGACATGCTAATGGTCTGTGGATGCCATTGCAAATTCAGGGAACAGAGACTGCATCTCCTTCATTACTGCCTCCCTGGTACCCACAGCAGTGGCCACGCTGAGCAGGAATGTGCTGTCAGCATATAGTTCGCTGAGCAACTTTCAGAGCTTTAAAGAGCTTTGAGTGTGTCTCATTTCACATAAGTCTAATTCGCTTAAACATTCGTAGAGTTTCAAACTGACATGTTGAAAATTCACGCTTTCATTCACTTTTAACAAGAACTTTCTTTTTTCAAGAATAATCTGCAGGCTGCCTTACAAGTAATTCCACAGCCATCTGGAAGACTTGTGTTGCTACTTAGAAGTTCTAAAAGGGATATATATGGAGGCTGGATCCCGACAGAATTGGAAATGGAGGGAAGCACACTTTAGCAACACCCACCTCCCTTCACGGCTTCCCGTCCTTTCTCCTGGCGTCCCCAGAACTCTGGGCACGGATTCCATGCATGCTTCCAAGTCACACAAATGTCTTATCGATTTAAGACACTACTCTTCCCACAAAATATATTTTGTTTTACCAAGGATACCTGTAGGAAGAGATACTTATTTCAGAAGGATTCCTCAATAATGACAGTGTTTCAGGCATGGTGATTCCAGGCAGGAAAATAATCAAGGACAAAATAATCTGTCCAGTCCTCCAGAAATCATAAGACATTAGTGGACTTACATCTGTTCATAAGATGAACTCCGGGGGTCCAGTGGTAAAGAATCCACCTTAATCTAGGAGGAATTCTTGTATAGGATTATTATGAGATTATAAAAATAAATGAGCTCTAGCACCTGAAAAGAAAAAAAAAAGAATCCACCTTACAATGCAGGGGACACAGGTTCAATCCCTGGACAGGGAACTAAGATCCCACATGCCGCGGGTCAACTAAGCCCATGCGCCACAATTACTGAGCTCACGTGCCTCAACTAGAGAGCCTGCGTGCTGCAAACTACAGAGCCTATGCGCTCTGGAACCCGCACGCCACAACTACGGAGCCCACGTTCCCTGGAGCCTGCGTGCCACAACTAGAAAGAAGTCCATGCGCCGCAACGAAAGATCTCACGTGTCACAACTAAGACCCGACACAGCCAATAAATAAATAAATAAATAAACAAACAAATAAATAGATAAAAATATTTAAAAAAAAAAAAAAAAGATCAACTCTGGTTATCTATAAAGCCATTCAGTACACATCCTCACAGCATTTGAATAAGTGTTGGACACTGTCCGTGGTACTGAAAAACACAGAGGTGAGAACTCTGTGACCCTGAACGTGTGGAACACTCACTCTAGGGGCGTATGATGCCTGTCACCCAGACATCTGGGTTTGCTGGAAAAGAAATAATTATCTAGGTACAGGTTTAAACTAAAATGTATATTATAGGCATGGTGCTGTGGGTGGCCAGAGGAGGACATCCCTAGCCGGGAGGTCTGAGCCACCTGATGCAGCAGAAAACCATTGGCTAAGCCCAGAAACAAGGAGAGCAGACCATAGGAGAGAGAGTGGAGAAAGCCTCACGGTTCCCGCAACCGCAAATCAGACAATCAATCAAAAGAACTAAAAAGAGAAATTGCAGGACAAGTTTGAAGGATGGCACGCTTGGTTGGATAGATCTGGTGGCTGATAGATCCGGTTGAGAATTTCCCTCTGATGGCTATTCCAGAAGGAAGTGTAGTGCAGCAGTGAAGAGGTGAGATTCCAGAAGCAGACTGCATGGTTTAAGTCACAGCTCTGCCACGCATCAGGCGTGCGACCTTGAGGAAATAACTTTGCCCTTCGTTGCTTTGGTTTTCTCATCTTTAGAGTGGGGATTATAAGAGACCTACCTCCTAAGCTCATTAGGATGGTTAAACAAACTAATGGATTTAAAACACTCACACAGGGCCTGACACAAAATAAGAGCTGTGACACCGTTCGTTGTCATTGCTATTATAAAGAATGTGGACTACAAAGGCAGTGCTTTTTGTTGGTTTGTTTCTGGGATGCAAAGGGATCCTGGGATTCTGGGATTGCATCTTTGTATCCAGTTACCCGTTCAGCAAGCACTCATCAAAGGCTGGCCGTGTGCCAAACGCAGCCCCTGCCCTAGGGAGGCTTATGGTGGGAGAGCAGGAAGCAGACAGGGAAGACAGGCCTTGTGATTGAACTAATTCTTTTTTTTTTTTTTAGTTTCTGCTTCATAACAAAGTGAATCAGTTAAAAAAAAAAGAATTAGTTCAATCACATCGGTGTCACACATCTGCAAAGCCAAATTTGGGTATAGTAATGTTTAAATTATAACTAACGTGAATGTACTAAAAATGCTTACTATGATCAAACATAATAAATATAAATGAATTTAAACCGGAAAAAAAAAAAAAAAAAGACAAGCCTTGCGGATTTGCTCCAAGTATAAAATGCATATTGGAAAAAAACGCCTTGCGTTTCTCTTGGGCAGCTGCCCTAAGGCCTTCGCTCTTCTCTCTCCCACATCCCGCTGCCTCCTTGCATTCTGCCCCACTCCAGGGTGAGAAGTGGGGCTGAGAGTGGGAACATGAAAACATGGGCTGGAGGGTGTAACCAGCACTATGAAGCTTAAAGAATGTGGGCGCTCTGGCTTGAAGGCAGCTCATTTCCTTTAGCAGCTTGTCTTGTCCTAGAGAATTTTTAGGAGTGGGTATTTGCTGAATATGCAGGATGGCCACTCCATGATACCCCATTATAGCACCCGCCTCATAAGAAAACCACCACAGGGGCTTCCCTGGCGGTCCAGTGGTTAAGACTCCAGGCTTCCAATGCAGGGGGCACGGGCTCGATCCCTGGTCAGGGAACTAAGATCCTGTATGCTGCGTGGCATGGCCAAAACAAGAAAAAAGAAAGAAAACCACCATACACCCTCCCTCAGTCTGGCTTAAGAAGAGTAGCTGAGGTTACCCCTTCAGCCCCCCAGAACCTACATTCTGCAAAAATGATGTAATTCATTAATTAAAGGAAAAGAGAGAGAAATATGAATACCTACACCTTGATTCAATGCTGGGATGAAGCCTGTCCTGGGTGTTTTACAGACATGGGCTCATTTAATCCTTACAACGCCCCGGGGTCAGTGCTGTTATCACCCTGCTGTATGGCCGAGATCACTGAGGCACAGCAAATCTGAGCGACTTGCCCTGGGCCACAGCACGAGCAGTAGAGGCAGGATGTGAGCCCAGGCACTCGGCCCTCGGAGCTGTATGCCTAATGGCTGCAGAGAAGGCGAAGCAGGACAAAAACAGGAGCACAACATTTACCACCAGGCATTCAGGCATTTGGTCCTCAAGTCAACACGATGAGGGAGGCACTATTCTTGTTCCCATTTTACTGATGAAGAGACTGAGGTATAAGTAGGGCAAGTAACTCGCTCAAGGTCACAAGCTTCTAAGTGTGAATTCTGAACCACTGGGGTGAAGGAGAGGAAAATGGAGAAGGAAAGTGGATAAAAGATGAAGCACATCTGTGTATACTTTGTCTCCCGAAATAAATGGAAAATTCCTTGAGGCTAAGAATCAATGTCTTCCATTCCTAACTGCCCCTCCCTGGCTCTTATCATGAGACTGAGCACATAATAGCTCCTTAAATTGCAATTTAAGGTGCAAAGCTCTCCTCTCTGCAGAAGCTTGGTTTTTGCACGTGAACAGCCTGCAGAAGATGCTGATATTAGTTTCCTCCAAATAATATGCATGCTCCTCTTTTGGTTGATGAATATCTCCTCCCTTGAGATTCTTTAGTGATTCTAACCTACCAGCTAAAAATAAGACCCAGATTTATTATTTTTGCTCGTGTCCCTAAAAATTTTTGAAAGTCCAATCCTTCTCTTTTATTATCTTCACACATCCTCCCACCTAATTCACTGAAGGAGCATAATTTGGGGTCACTTTCATGTGCCGGCCCTATCTAAAGACAGCCAGCTGCGCATTACGGAAAAGGACACAGTCAGGCTGTGTCTGGCAGCCCCGGGGGGCGGTCTTAGGTCAGCAGACACACAGTGGGGGAAGTGGGCAGAGGAGAAGACAAGCTGTTTAGCTCTCTCTTTATGGTCGTTGCACTTTGCAAGTACTCTTTATAAGGAACTTCTTTCAATGGAGAAAATGACATAAATTTGATATGACAAAGTAAGTATGGCGTGATCAGAAAAAATTTTCAGTTCTAGGATCTTTTATGTTCTCTGATGCAGATCTACAATTAATTCTTAGCAAAGGGAGGGACAAAAATATCATTTTATTGTCAAAGACTGAGATTGTAGCCTCTAGACTATTTGTTAGCGATTAATAAGAAATAGACTCTCATTTTTTGTTTTGGTCTCAGCTCAGAGTGCCTTTTTTTCTGGAGAAATAACATGATAAGCAGAAGAAATTCCTATAAGGATTTGAGGAACCTAGCAGTAAGGGGGATACACCCAGTAAAAGTAATAAAATTAGAATAACAGAATTAAAGTTCTCTTTTAGCAGCCACCAATATACTGATCGACTCAGGCAAGAATCATCAATGGATGTGTTTTCCAGTTACTACTGCTGCGTAGCCATTATCCCAAATCTGAGGGTCTTAAACAACCCTTTTATTTTGCCCATGTTTTGGGGATCAGGAATTTGAGATGTGCCTGTGTGGGCAGTCCTCACTTGCAGTCATCCATGTGATCACAGTCAGATGTCAGATGGAGCTTCAGCCATCTCTAGGGTTCAGCTGGGCTGGAGTATCCAAGGTAAATCATTTGCATGGTGGCATTTGGTGCTGGCTGTCGGCTGGCAGCTTGGCTGTGCTGTTGACCAGAGTGGCTACTCATGACCTCTCCAGCATGGCAGTGTCAGGTTGGCCAGACTTCCTACAGGGTGCCTTGATCTTCCCAAGGCCAACATCCCATGAGGGCAAGGCAGATGCCGCATGACTGTTAAAGAGATAGCTTCAGAGGTCACGCAGCAACACTTCCTCTACACTCTAGTGGCCAAAACCAATCACAGCCTCATCTAATTCAAGGTGGAAGAATACAGACCCCACTTCCCACTGGGAGGAGTCTCAAAGACTTTGGGGGCCATATTTTATAAACCACCACATATGTTAATACCACTGTGTAGGAGTTTATTGGGGAAGAGGATATTAACACAATCTCAAAGTATTTTTCAGAGATTATCTATTTATTGGAAAAGGCAAAGAGATCCTTTTACAGTGGTGAAATCTGGTACATACCACTTTAACCAAGTTAATATCACTATTAATGGGACATAATGCATTGTGTGCTTTCTAATATGCTTTCCCGAGGGGACACTTGAACCTAAACAAGAGAAAACAAGAAGATCAAGCCTAATCGAGGGATATCCTACAAAACAACTGGCCTGGGCTCTTCAAAAATGTCAGTGTAATTGCAGCAGATGCTCTCAATGCCGCCCCCTCTCCGAGTGCCATCAGCACTCCCCGTTCCAGTACTTGCATTCGGAACTCCGCAGGAGGCAGGCTGGAAGGGCTGAGGAAGCTAAAACCCCTGGAGCAGGCTTCATCCAAAACAGATGGGAGCTAGGATCGGTGCCCTGCTTTCTTGTCTAGGATGGGATAATGCAGGGGCACTTTCCACACTGTCTCCCAAAGCTCCGGCGCTGGAATTTGAGCCTCAGCTGCTCATACTGGTTACTTGCTTGATAACACACTTCCACTGGCTTCCTTCCCTTCCTTGTTCCACTTCCACATTCCCTAATCATACTTCCTAGAATCGCCTCCTAAATATCTACCTGCATTTGAATCCCTGTCTCAGCCTCTGCTTCTGGGAGAATCTGGGCCAACCCAGTCGTGAAGGACAAAGCAAAGACTGAGCAATCGCTCTGAATGAAAGGTGAGTGAGGAGACAAAGGGGAGCAAGAGAGATGTGTGGTCTCGGATGGGAACCAAGCCTGGCGAGGAAAAGCTATGAATGATACCCTCGGGAAAATTAGCAAAATATGATGGTGGGCTGCAGATGAGATAATAGTACTGTATCCATGTCCGGTTTCCTGAATTTTATAATGATATTGCAGTGGCATAAGGCTTGTTCTTGGTCCTGGGAAATGAATGCTGAAGTACTTAGGGCTGAAGCTGCATGATATCTGCAGCTCATTCTCAAATGGTTTAACAAATACGAAGAAGAATATGAGAGATTTAAAACAAATGTGACAAAATATTAAGAACTGGGAAATATAAGTGAATAACATTTGGATGTTAATTGTTTTATTCTTGCAACTTTTCTGATCTTTTAAAATTATCTGAAAAAGTTATGAAAGAGTACTAGCAATAAAAAAATGTATGGTCAATGTAATAGAAATTAGAAGGAAAGGGACACATATCAAAAAGGAGAGTATCTGTAGCTGATTTTTTAAAATGTGGCTACAAGCTTCCAGGCAGGTAAGAAATATATAGGATGATGGAAAAAGTGGAACGCCCTAAAGACATGTCAAATATTCCTCAGATTTTAGATACATCTGAAGAGGTTGGGATTATGGTGGGTTATTAAAGCAAGTCAGAAAGGAAACTAACACTCCTTGATGAGGCTGGATGATGTACATACCACCTATCCCTTTAATGGTAATGTCTACATGACTAGGGCTGGTAGTTTTTGCATGGATGTGAGCTGCTCTGAGTTTCACAGCGCTGGCACTGCTTCAATATTGTGAAGGTGTTGTTAGCTGTTTCTGCAGGCTCGGAGAGACTAGGTAACTTGCTCAAGATCTCACAGCTAAGTGATAGAGCCACAGTCCAAGCCCTGGTCTTGTCTGTATCAAAACCTTAACTCTTTCCATTCCTCCCTTGCAACATCCCAATTTTCCATTAAGAGGTAGAGATGCTGTGAGCCTGTGTCTGGTCTTTGGAAAGCCCAGCCTTTGGCATCAGACAGACCACCGTCCTATCATTGGTACTGACCTTCACGAACCACTGGATGGACTCCACACGGCAGCCCTATGTCCTTGGATAAACGGAGAAGGAGGCTGATGGGAAATGCTCCGGTGTGCATGGCTGGTGTGAATTTACATCCCCTTTCTTCCTTCTTAAGCAGGTCGTGTGGCTGCTGCAGAGTTCTCCAGGCTCGCCCAAGGTTCTTGGTGGACTGCATGCTCACCGGGAGTCAAAACTGCTGCCAAGAAAAGCTAATCTGAATTCGAATTTGAATCACCAGAGGTTTAAAGTATTCTATTATGTTATACAACTCAGAGTAACCTTATCAATCTAACCTCCTAATTTTTACAGATGAGGAAACCGCAGCCCAGATGGATGCCTTGGTTGGAGCAGAAAGCTTATTAGCAGAAGAGGCAAACACAGAGCCATTAGACAACCCGGTGCTGATTCCTCTGGGGAGATGCGCTGGCATTCCCAGGCTCCATTTTTCTTTATTTTTAAAAAATCATGTTCTTCCCGTTTTACTGAAATAGAAATGCTCTGACAAGCTTGGAGATGTTAACAGACCATCTGAGAAAGCTGGCATCAAATGCAGATGAAAATCTAAAAAAGGATGGTCAGTGTTCCTGACTTCTTTGTCCCTTCAGTGTAGCTGATATGTTTCCAAAGGACAGCCTCAGGAAGGAGTTCACATGGGTTTAATGTGGCTGCTAATGGTGTGAAGACTCATGGCAAGTCAGACCTGCTAAAGCAGTGAGAATGGGAACCGGGCGGCCAAAGACGCCTTGGACAGAATAAATCTCCCTGAACCTCAGGAAAATAGAAACCAAAGCCCAAGAGAAACAGAGGACATCTTCATGCAGAGCCTCACAACGTCAGAAGAAACCAGATATCTGAGGGTTTGGAAGAATAAGAATATATTGTATGAGCAGGGTACAAAATCTCCAGAAAAGAAGCATGCCCAGATTTGCACGTGTGGAGGAGAGAGTGGCGAGAGAAAATGTGCCTTTTCTACAACTGATCTGGCAGAATTTCATCTGCCTAGTTTTTAAAATGATATCCTCCCAAAATCTCATTTGCTTAATTATAAAAAGATGTGTGCATATATTCATGTGTATAATGTGTATTGGTATATGTGTGTATACATATGTATATATGTATGTGTGTGTAGTATGTGTGTGAGTGTGTATTGTCTCTAGACTCTTACTTTTATTCCCTATACATTTCTTCTCTCCCCTATAAGCTATAGGTCTGGAGACTAGACATAAAGCCCTTGAGGCAGGAATCTAGTTTTCTTTCCCTTCCCACTTGGGCTTAGTAAGATGAGATGCATATTTATATTTGAAAGAAGTCCAATCAGCAAAATAACTCTGAAATTACCCATTATTTGGCCCAGATTCATACACCTGGCCATTAAAGCAGCACTGAAACTTATTTCCAAGTCACCACTGACAAGCACTCCTTAGACAAAGTGACCAATGCCTGTAGAGTTCAGAGTATGGATGTCCGCACAACAAATAGGCAAACTCTAGGTCTAAAACCCATCCACAACCCTTTGCATTGGTCCTAGGGTGTGGTGGTGTTTAGAACGTGTAACCATGCCTGGAGGGGTGATAAATTTTATGAAGCAATCATCAAATCGACGTGCTATCTGGCTCCATCAGATATGCCAACATGATTGATGTTTGCCCATCAGTGGAGTCAAGATCTGATCTGCTGGCCCAGCAGTGTAATCAAAACATAACCTACTCTGGGTCCCAGGACCTGATGAGAAACTTAGTAGGGGGCTGTTTTTATTACTGTTATTGTTATTATTCTTCCAAGGGGCCTGACTATTGAATTATAAGTGATTTCTCTTGCAGTTTATTGCAATTTGCCACTTTGCTCCTCATGTCAAAAACCCAGTATAATTTTCAGCCAAAAAAATAAGGTACTACATTATGATAATGGCATCAGCATTTCATCCATCAGCAGCAACGGAATACATTACTTAACACATTTCAGAGGAATTCATGATAAATTTGAAAAGTTGCCCTTTTGGAAAGAATGAACTTAAATCTTTGGATTATCATCTAGGTTAGGGAAAAGCCTGGCAGTCTGGCCTACTGCAGACGAGGGAGTCTTTTTAGAGAATGGCCAGGACTGCCTCACAACTCACAGATAGGTCAGGATAGGGATAATAAGAATTGGCTGGAAGGAAGTTTACAATCTGGATAGTGGCTGCTCCAAATCCCACAGTCACTGGCTTTGAAGAGCCATCTGTCTTGAACTGATTGGCTCAAAGAGCTGGCACACAGAGATAATGAATCCAAGGTCACAGGGTCAAGTTCATGTGCATCTGAGCCAACTAGCTTGTGCAGGGTAGTAAAGAACCATGAGTCCACAGCTGCTGGACACTCTCCAGCTCCATTGGCTATGTGTGCATACAGCACTGGTGGCCAAGAAGAAACATGGCAGGAGCTGTTGCATTCAATTCAGAAAGCTTTATTTGAGCACTACTTGAACAAGATTATGCTCTCCCACCTAAGTGGAGTTAGCAAGTTAGCAAGGTCTGATCCCAGCCCTCAAGAAACTCAGTCTGGCAGCTGAACCAAAGAGGAAGACTAGCCAATTCTCATGGAGCTAGAATAAAGGAAGAAACAGATGCTGTAAAAACAAGGATGGGAGAGACAGTATCTTAGAGGGGAGGCTGCCAGGACCAGGTGGTATATTAAAAGGGCCCTTGGGACTTCCCTGGTGGCACAGTGGTTAAGAATCCGCCTGCCAGTGCAGGGGACACGGGTTCGAGACCTGGTCCGGGAAGATCCCACATGCCGCGGATCAACTAAGCCCGTGTGCCACAACTACCGAGGCTGCGCTCTAGAGCCCGCGAGCCACAACTACGGAGCCCACGTGCCACAACCACTGAAGCCCACGTGCCTAGAGCCAGTGCTCCGCAACAAGAGAAGCCACCACAAGGAGAAGCCTGCGCATCGCTCGCCACAACTTGAGAAAGCCCGCATGCAGCAACGAAGACCCAATGCAGCCAAAAAAAAAAAAAAAAGGCCGTAGAGGATAATTATTCTTTCACCAAGAAGAATCAGGAAGTGAGTTTGGGGTAAATATACCCCCAGGTGTTTCCTTGAACAGTGACCTCAGATCTCTCCACTACAAGTCTCTAATTCTTTCAAGGAAGTCTTCTCTATACAACTCCACCCCCTTCCAGTTTCAGTAACCCCTCAACTTTCTTCTCCCATCGTACCCTAGAGATGATGTTTTATTGGGTTGGCCAAAAAATTCATTCGGGTTTTTCTGTAAGATGTTAGATGTTACAGAAAAACCCGAACGAACTTTTTAGCCAACCCAATACTTTGGGTCCCCCGCTGAAGCACACTCTAACCAGGAGTCAGCAAACTTCTCTAGTAAATATATTCCCCTTTCGAGGTCATACTGTCCCTGTCACAACTCTTCAACTTACTCTGTCCTTGTAGTATGAAAGCAACCATAGATAAAACATAAAGGAAGTGACATGGCTGTGTTCTAATAAAACATTATATACGAAAACAGCTAACAGACTGAATTTAGCCCATGAACTATAATTTGATGCTTTAAGCAATGGGCTCAAGAGAAAGCAGTTTATTGTTAGTGCAAGGAATACAAGAGAGAAGGAACATGATACAGGGAAAGAAAAGTGGCCAGTAAGGATTGTGTTTCCAAGCCAGTTTCTAATGTGGGCTATTAGAGATTAATCCTCTGGATAAGCTATCGAAAATGACAGAAAAAAAATCTCAGAATTATCTTGGCAAAGAGGCAAGAGAGCTGAGGTATTTATACTCCAACATGCATTAATCATAGTTTAAGGGCTTTCCTTGTGAGGACATAATTCCCAGGAAATTCCGACCCACCAGATTCTTAGACAAACTGGGTTTTTCCACCTTTGACAAAATATACAGATGCTGGCCATTGGAAGTCAGGCTGCTTGCAGCGAATAGAGATAAGGATCCAAGGGAATGGAGTGAGAACAGACAGGGTCTGTGACAGCCCATTTCTTGCACAACTCAGATCCGGCCATGCCTCACATTAAGTTGACTCAATCTTAAAACTAATTCTTCAGAAGAGTAATGAAAATGTCTTAAAAGAAGAGAGTTAGTGGGGTGCTGGGCCAGATGCAGTCTTCACTACTACAGCTGAGCCCAAGACCATAGTTGATACTCATCATGTCCCTCCTCTACCATCCATTCTAGGCTTCTCTCATCAGCCAGCACTTTTGCTGATCTAGGTTACTTGTCAAATGGGTTAACTTAACCTTAGCATTTCTCTAATCATGGCCATGTACTCTGAGAACAAAATCTTTCATGAAATAAAATGGTGACACTATAAATAAATCTCTCAGCACACAGTAGGTGCTCAAAATTGCCAATTCCCTACCTTCAAATTGTACCCACACGTGAAATAAATGTGATGGGTTTATTTCACAACAAAATACAGCATTTAAAAAATTTTGAAACGCTTCTTCTGCCTGATTTCATATGCTAACGTGTTCTTGCCAAATCCAGCTGTTGGCTCATCAAAAAGAGCTCTAATGAGTGTTGATTCTTCTGACGCTTCCCTAGGAGATACCGTAGCATGCCACTTGAAAAAAGCAGCAGCACTGGCGGCTGGTGGAGCCCAAAGCCAAAGAAATGATCCTGAGTCCAGAGGCAATTTCCTCTTTGTTATATTATCCGCCCTTCTCATTAGCTGCCCGACCACAGGAGAGAATAGTTCTTGCCCTGGCATTATTGACTTTTCAGAACCTCAAGGCTCTTCCAAACAGCATATTTTCAGTCTCATTTCATTTCCTGCCTTTGCTTCAGCAGTCTGGAAAGACAGGAGAATGCTCCCCATCCTTTGTCCCAGAGGGCTTGGAGAGGCCGTGCCAGCCAAGTTGATGTCAATCTCTTTGGCAGGCCCATGATGGAGGGAGGACCTTAGAGTCCATTGGTGCCAAATGTGTCCATGCACAGCTGAGGGTGGAATCAGCTTTTTCTGGCTCCTCACACTGGATGAGGAGAAGGAAACCATCAGGAAAGAGTCGGCATGGCCAAAGTGAGAGTCTGCAGGAGAGAAAAGCGTTCTCTTCTGGCCCTCTCCTCAGTCCAACAAGGGAGTTGTGGGAGAGGCTCGCAGCTAAGTATCAGATTGGGGTCTCATTTAGGAAGGGGTTCCAGAGTTCAAGAAGAGACCACTGGACAGTTCACCCCATAAGGAGGCAGCACAGTCCAGAATCCTGGGCTGTCCTTGCTTCTCCCCTCTGCCATCTGCAAAACCTGGGCCACTCACATCCCTTAGGGCCCAGTGTCCTCATCTGTAGGAAGAATCATTAATACATGCCCTGACTATTTCACCAAGGTTCTTGGCAAAGACCCAAAACTAAGATCATAGATGTTAAATTCTTTTGTAAACTGTAAAACACTTTATAATTGCCATCCGTTAGGATGAGCCTAGGTGTGTCTTCAGGGAAAGAATCTGCAGTCAGAAGTCTTGGGTTTGAATTCGAGCTGCATTTCCAATTAGTTAGAAGACATCAGCACTCAGCCTCAATATTCTATTTTGGAAAATTAAGAAAGTAGCTCCTCCTGCAGAGGTCTGCCATGGAGCTTAAGTGACCATGACTGGAGTTATGTAAGGGAAAGGATAAACTGCTATTTACCTGTGTCCCAAGCACTGCCTCCAGAAGATAAAGCAAGAGAGTATAAGACAAAGAAAAGGGGTTCCTGAATGAATGAGCAACATCAAGTGGAGTAATGTACCTAAACATTAACAATCATAATAATAATGCAATGGTAACACAAATTTTATTAAGCTAGGCGTCGTCCTAGCCAGTTCACTCGTATCATCATATCTAATCCTCATAGCAGCTACACGATAGTTCTGTTATCAGGCTGATTTTTCACATGAGTAAAGCAAGGCTTTAAGGAATTAAGTAGCTTCTCCAAAGTCACCCATGTAGTCCCTAGAAAAGCCAGGATTCAAAACCACATCTCTGACTCTAGAAACCAGATTCTTGTACAGACAGATGTGCACATACACAGGCACGACCAGAAAGGGCACAGGGCTTCACGAGCGAGCACACAGGGGAGGAAGGGTTAGCACTTACCGAGTGCATGCACGCAGTCCATATCTACTAACCACGTGATCTTTGTGTGATTATTATCCCTGTTTTGCAGATGAGAAAATGGCGGAATGGTGAGGTTAAATAACTCACTGCAGTATTAACACCGAGTCAGAGGCAGAGCCAGGATTCGAACCCAGGCAGCCTGGCGCCAGTCCCTGCTCCGTCCACCGCACACTGCTTCACAGACACAAACAGTCCCACGTGGAGCGGTGCATGCACGCCCACCTGTGCACACACACAGGCTTCTAATCACGAGACTTCTCCTTCTCTTGTTCCGCGGGGCCCTCGCTGACATGCAAAGGAGATGGAGAACCCCACTGTCATGGTCATGAGTGGATCCCTTCTGGTTCCGGGAGATCAGAGGCCCCTGGCGATGGGAAACTGCAGAGGGGAGGGTACCGCGTCCATCAAGAAAGGCTGTGCTGGGCCACAAGCCTAGAATTCTGAAGAGTCTGCTGTCGCTTTGAGTTTCTTCCACATTCACAGAAGAATAAAGAAATGTGAGCCCCGGGCCTCTCTCAGCATCTCCTCAGGAGCCACCAGGCTTTGCTATTTTAGGTTGCTTGTGGCATATCAGCAGTTCCTCTTTGCACTAGAAAAACATCCCACCTTCGGTGGGGGGGGCACGGGGGGCGCCTTCTCAACTCAGAGGCCTTTAGTGACTTCAATGAGGAAGAGAAAGAACTTATATTTCTGCAGAGCGAACAGGGAGTCTTAGAGGTGGGAAGAAAAGAAGACGCCAGCGGCTGGAAGCGCAGAGGGACCGAATGCACACAGAAGCGCGCGCAGCACGGCGACATGACACATCTCCGGGGTCTTCTGTCTCCAGAGCACCCCATTCCCACAACCTCCACCTCCATCACCCCAAATCGCTTCTCTCCACAGCACCCCGGTCACAGCTCTGCAGAAAACCCTCACCGCCTTTCCAACGCCCTCAGAAAAAATAAAACTCCTTCGGCAGGGCTTACAGGGAGCTGCCTGGGTTGGCCCTGGCCAAGCACGTGGCTCTCGTCCCCTGCACATCGGGCACCTCCTACCTCCACGCTAAACTGGTCCCCAGCAGGGCAGCTGCAGCCCTCACGCCAGCGTCGGAGCTGCTCTGCCGCCGCCCAAAGCGCTTTCCTTCTTATCCTCCGTCGTGCCCTCCGTCTCACAAATCACATCTGTTCATTAGGATTTGGTTCAAACATCTTCACCTCCCCAGACCCCAGCACCCCACACGTGCGCACACCTCCCTGAGTCTGATTTCAGATCCCTCCTCGGGATCCCCTGGCAGCCTGCACGGTCCCCCTTTTAGAACACGCCCCTCACTGTGTTATAATCACTGATGCAACCAAACTCTGGACAACTGCAGGACCAGGACCTGCTCACATCACACATGGGCCCCGCACGCACTGCGCACTGAACAAACGCCTACGGATGACCCTAATTTACGCTGTTGTTAGAATCAAGTGAGATGACGACGCGGAATATTTGGTGACCTGAAAATAACTATATAAGCTAAACATTCTACTTCTAATGGCTAACGAGATAAAGGGAACTTTGCCCAAAGCCTGTTTGAAAGGCATCTCTGATGAAAGAAACGTCAGACAATTTAAAAATGCTGTTTCTTATCAGCAACACTGTTTATAATGGAAAGGTTTTTTAAATTTGTATATATAGGTGTGCTTTTGTTTTTATTTTTATCCCTGCCTTATTCCAAAATAAAAAGAAGATTTTGAGGCAACTTTTTAAGGCGTTACCACGTTTCTCACCACCCCAACCTTGCCAAAAGGGTAAAAATATCACATTGCCTGAATTTTGGAATGTTCAGGAATAATTTTGTTTGAGAGTTTTGCTGACTGGGGTCCACAGTGCTGAGAGATCTCAGCGGGCCGGTGGCAGGTAACCCCAGGATCTATACTTGGCCCAGGCTGTGGAGAGATTTGAAAATGGTAAAACCTGAGCTGTTGAATCCCTCTTGGAAAGTGAGAGGTCAGACCAGTGTAGACACTCGAAAGGTATTAGTTTTATCAGAACTTACTGTGTACTCTGTATTAAAGGCTCTCCATGCATATTTTGTCTAAATCTCAGCAGAAGGAAGTCCAAATGGTTCCCCATTTTGCACCTCAAGACCCGTCTTTCAGCAAGCTCTACCAGCTGGCCCAGCCTCAGGGCCGGAACCACACCCAGGACCCTCGGCCCCATGTGTGAGGCTCTGAACCACTGTGCCAAACGCCCTCCCTGGTCTGTTTCATCTCACCTCTGACATCTGCCCTGAGATGTGAACTATGACTACAAGGCAGCCTGCAAAAGGCAGGACTGAAGGTCAAAGCCGCCCCCAGGTGCAGGAGAAAATCTGAAGGGGAACAGCCATCACAGAGTAGGTGGTAGAGAAAGAACAGGCTTCGGGTTCAGAGAAACTCAGGTTCAGATCCTGGCCTCTCCAAAGGAGCACCGAAACTGTGGGCAATAAAAATGTCTGGGCTTTTATTTCCTCATCTGTACAAATAAAATTTTAAAAAGCAATTTTAATCATCCTAGGTCTATAAGGATTGGTTAAGTCTGTGCATTTTCAGCACAGTTCACATAGGAGGACCTTGAATTACATTGGCTTTCTTGGTTAGGGCAGGTTACTCAGCCCAGGCGCTACTGACATTTGAAGCTGGCGAATCTTTGTTGTAAGCAGCTGTCCTGTGCATTGCACGACCGTAAGCAGCATCCCTGGTCTCTACCCATGAAACGACAGTAGCATCACCCCAGCTGTGACAACCACAAATATTCCAGACATTGCCAAATGCCCCCGGGACGGGGCAAAGTCGCCCCTGGAAGAACACCGCTGGGTTAGATGGGAGTCAGAGGAAAGGCAGTGGCCCTTGAAGCCAAAGTTACAAACTTCAAAAGGTGAAGCCCCTGCCAGTAAGTCTCACTTATCATTGCTGCTCCTGGAAAAGCCACTGCTGGGCACGGGGAGGGCTATTTGTGTGTATCAGGTTGGCTAAGCCACAGTCCCAGATATTCAGTCAAACTCAAATCCCTGTGTTGACGTGCAGGTATTGCACAGATGTCATCAAAACCCCTAAACAGGGCTTCCCTGGTGGCACAGTGGTTGAGAGTCCGCCTGCCGAGGCAGGGGACATGGGTTCGTGCCCCGGTCCAGGAGGATCCCACATGCCGCGGAGCGGCTGGGCCCGTGAGCCATGGCCACTGAGCCTGCGCGTCCGGAGCCTGTGCTCCGCAGTGGGAGAGGCCACAGCAGTGAGAGGCCCGCGTACCGCAAAAGCAAAAAACAAAACAACAAAACAAAACAAAAAACCCCTAAACAGCTGACTTGAAGAAAAGGAGTTTGTCCTGGATAAACTGAGTGGGGGAGGGTGGGGGGGAGGGGATGACTGAACCAGTGGGAAGGAAGGCCTGAAAGGTAGGGCTGAGGTTTCCCCAGGCGAGAAGAACTTCTGCCGGTGGATGAGAGCTGCAGCCTGTGCTTGTGGGTTTAAGCCTAAAGAAATCCTCCCGTTCTGACTTCCTGCCCTACAGATTTTGCACTTGCTTAAGCCAGCCAATCGCACAAGCCAATTCTCTGTAATAAATTTCTAGATAGATAGATAGATAGACAGGTACACACATATAATGTATACACATCTATACACATATAACCTATATACACATATATACTATATATAGATGTATAAATATACATACATGTATCTATGTGTGTTTCTATACCTATGTGTGTGAATGAATATGTGTGTGTGTGTGTATGTGTGTGTATCCTACTTATTCTCCTTCTCCAGTGGACCGCTGAATGATACAAGGCTAGCAAACCACATAAAACTTTGAGGTTGAACTTCATTCCCGTTGAATAAAGGGCAGCTCTGCAGGACTTGAGCGCTCTCACATTCAAGTTGTCATCCCAAAGGAATCCTGACATCTTCTCTGACAGCTGTGCAGATATGGATTGGATTCCAACTTCAAGCAGCTGTGTAATTATGTGCTTCGTACTTAACCTCTCTGATCCTCTATTGACTCATCTATAAGCCACTTGGGGTTGTAAGAATCCAAAGAGAAAATATGTGGAGTGCCTAAAAAAATATGGCATTCTTTACGTTAGACACACATAGACGTTGAAAAGATTTTTGCAGTCTTCTAAAATATATAAATTACAATAAGAAATAAGGTTTATTAGTGCATCCTGGTTATATTGAAAGCAGTATTCATGTTCTTTTTAACTTAGTCACAATATAAAAGGATTTACAGAAACTAAAGATACTTATAGAAATGCACTTATTGAAGAGGAAGACATACATTTTAAAGAGGTCACAGTAGTGTCATGTGAAGCATTTAGGATCCATTAAAAGGTCTAAGTATTTGACTGAGGCAATAAAACATCAATAGTCTCTTTGTTCGTTGAGATGTCAGCCTTTAGAATATTCCATATAAAGTTCTATTGATTGTGGATCTGGACTCATTTGCATTTTAAATGTCTCTCTCTGGCTGGTCTGCGGCAAACAGAGTGCAACGTACTTGCTATTAATCCTCCAGGCACACGGGGTGGTGGGAGTGGTGTAGACAGAGAGGAAGGGAGTGCACAGGATACAGGAATTGATGGAAAATGGGGCGGGGATTCATTCATGTTTAGGCAGTTGTGAGAGTGCCAAGAAGCAAAGAAGAAAAATGAGGAGGAAAAACACATATTTTAAAAAGAAAATAACAGATTGATTTACGCTGGTGGAAGTGTCTGGGAGAGAGGTCCACAAAGGGACTTGGATGGAAAGGATGCAGACTGCAGAGCATCCTGGGCTGACCTGGATGGCAGCATGTACCACTGTATTTGAACCATCCATTTGCCTCAGCTCTGGGCTGTGAACACCTTGAGGGCAGGGCCATGTCTTTCCACCATGGTGCCCAGAAGACCTGTGCACACACTCCATGACCATTGGGTATCAGAAGGGCTCCAATGGTCAGTGAAGCCTGCAGTGGGCTGCTTGGGCTCACGTGCTGGTCCTCACTCCAGGCCACCACTCCAGGCCCTAAGGAAGACTGGCCAAGACAAGGCCAAGGTCCTCGTTGGACCAACACTTTCCAGGCAGGTGACCTAGACAGGGAGGCATACTCATGCAGTCAAAGAAGTGCCAGGTTCCAACACTGGAGATTTTGTTTGCTCTTGGGAACAAAACAGAACCCGGGCATAGGACCAGAGCCACGGGTCAGCCTCAGAGGCCAGGGGCCCAGGGAAGGGGGCGTGGGGTCCTTTAGGGCCAGGGCTGGGTGCAGAGATAGGGCAGAAGTGCACTAGAGCAGGCTGTTTCCGAGCCATGCCTCCAATTACAGCCGCTCATTATTCACGGACTCTGGATTTGTGAATCCGCCTGTTCGCTAAAAACACATTTGTAACCTCAACGGCAATACTTGGGGAGCTTTGGGGGTCCTCTGTGGACGTGTGCAGAGCTAAGAAACATGTGAGTCACTCAATGGACAAGTTCCAGCTGAGATGGGACCAGGAGACGCTCTGCCTCATTTCAACTCACACTGCAGCCCACTCAGTGCTACACTGTCCATATCTGGGGGCTCTTTGGAGGCTGTTTAAGATGCACCCCCCCAGCATAGTCCCAAAGTGCTGTCTGATGGTTCCTAAGCACAAGAAGACTGTGATGTGCCTTATGTGTGTAATAAGCTTTGTTCAGGCATGAGTCCTGGTGGCTGTAAATCCAATGTTAATGAATCAAGAACCTGTATTAAAGTGTCTTTAAACAGAAACACACAAAAAACAAAGTTACAGACTGATTAGTTGATGACAACAATGTGACCAGAGGCTCCCAGGAAGCTAACCCTGAACATCCCGTAGGAACAGTGGCTCAGTATTTGCTAGTTCGGCATTCACAGTGACTCTATATAACACGTATCTCCTGAGAAGAGAGAGAACTGGCTGTACCTCATCGCCTGGGATGAGGCTGCACGGAGAGGCTCTGGCTAGACAGGAACTCCCGTAGTGGATTTTCCCATTAGGGTGCATTTCTCTCCCTGCTCCAGACTTCTCATCATCCAAGGGGCAGCAGCCTATAAGAATTCATAACCTCCTGTCTTCTGCAGCCAAGGCAGGGAGATGCCAGCTCAGGCAGGAGAGAATACCCGGCAGGTAACAATTAAGAAGAGCAGATTTAAATTCCCCATCCCTCGGGCAAAGAGAGACGGCACAGCAGTCCTAACACAATTATTGTCCTTGCCTCTTTGGGATGATTATATGGCTCAATCATAACAATAAAAAGAAGCTATTTCTAGCCCAAACTGTCCGCAGAGAGATGGCCTCAAAGAAGCAAAGCTACTTCTGTGCCCTCAGAGGAAGCCACGTTATGTGAAAGCTCCAGGGGAAGGCAAAGGAGCCACTATTGGCACAGAGCAAAGACCAGCCTCCCAGGCCCCATGACCTGGGATGACTTTGAGACAATTCAGTTTTATCCCCACCACGGCACAGGCACATCTCAGTGCCCTCTTAGCTCCTTTCCCAAAGACAATTTAGTAACATCAGGAGCTGGATCTGTCTTTTTTATGACCGTATAAAAAATAGCCATCCAGGGCTGGCCTTGGCTCTTGTTCTCTCCAAATATGAAATTAGCTTCTGTGGGAGAAAGCAAACTTAAAGCCATACCTTACTGTTTCTATAAAAACTGGGAGAATCAAGAGCAGGGTCTGCTCAACCTGGAATTTCAAAGGTAGAGACAGACGCTGGCAGTCTGGAGGAAGGGACCACTCATTAGCTCATGTCTCCTGCCCAAAGCTCGTAAACTAAACTCTACCTTTATGACTATTCTCACATCATGGGATCTTGATTATTTTCTTATTGGAAATGAGTAACAGTGACTCCTCAAGGTTTCTAAAGAGGCTCTGAGGACTGAAGACTCATCTCTCAGTCTTTGCCCCCATCCTGCCCCATTGGAGTTTTTTGGAATAAGAGTCTGATTGTTTCGAGGAGCCAGCATTTCTGGAAGCAGTGAAAGGCCAGCTTTATCAAGCTCCTGCCTGTAAATCAGAAAGGTCCAGGAGTAATCCTTGTGACTCCTTGCCTGGAGATAGAAGGCCTGAATGCTTTCATTCATGCATTCATTCATTTCATAAGTGGATATTCAGCACCAACTACGTTATTGGTACTGTGCTGAACACTGGAGATGCAGCCAAGAGAGAAGCATCACCCCTGCCTTCAGGGAGTTCATGGCTGAGTCAAGGCGAAAGGCATTTGAGAAGACTTCATTTCTATAGATCAGTGCTTGGAATTAGTTAACCCATAAAGTTGAGCATATTGATATTATTGAAAGATCCAAAATGCATAAAATTACTTATATGAAAGCACATATGCACACGTGTGTATACACACACATACACACAATCTGGGTCACAAGCCCAAACAGTGATAAGGCGGGCCAGCCATAAAAACTCAGAGGAACTCGCCCTGTAAGAACTGTGATGAGCTGGAGAACAAATGACCTTCTGGAGGCACCAGCTACATGTGGCCATGTGGGATCATGAATCCAACATGGCAACAGTGTCACCCACGGTCAGTCACTTTGGCCCACCACTTTGCCTCGTTACCCTAAGAATTACCCTGTTCTCTCATGTTCCCAAACTCACGGGATGGCTCATGGGTAGATTTACCAACTAGATGCCACCTCGGATTTTGTTGAGTTTCACACAACCCCATACAAGACTGATGTGACATCTCGAGGAATGGATGACTCCTCTCCCACATGGGGCTCCCATACTCTTGCAGACCAAGTAACCAAAACAGAAGTTACAGAGAACTTGGCAAGTGCCAGAACACTAGCCAGATTTATAAACATTAATCTCCTATTCAAAAGTAAGAAATCCATGTATTGAATAATCATGCTGTACACCTTAACTATATACAGCTTTTTAAAAATAAATAAATTTATTTATTTATTTACTTACTATTTTGTCTGCGTTGGGTCTTTGCTGCTAAGCTCAGGCTTCCTCTAGTTGCGGTGAGCGGGGGCCACTCTTCGTTGCAGTGTGCGGGCATCTCATTGCGGTGGCTTCTCTTGTTGCAGAGCACGGGCTCTAGGCACACGAGCTTCGGTAGTTCTGGCATGTGGGATCAGTAGTTGTGGCTCGCAGGCTCTAGAGCGCAGGCTCATTAGTTGTGGCGTACGGGCTTAGTTGCTCCTCAGCACGTGGGATCTTCCCAGACCAGGGTTCAAACTCATGTCCCCTGCACTGGCAGGCAGATTCTTAACCACTGCACCACCAGGGAAGTCCCTATACAGCTTGTGTTTGTCAATTATACCTCTATAAAGCTGGGGAAATAATCTGCCTCTGTATTTTTCAGACTGAATATTGGCCATAACTCCATTAGAGAGCTCACAAAGTTTGGGTTAATAAAATTTGGAATTTTGGAAATACAGGTGCATCTCGACCATATTTAGCACACTCTGTTACCTCTCCTCTTCTAGCCTCATCACGGACCTATGGCTCTTCTCACAGACTGAAATTTTCCAAGTGATTGTCATTATTGCTTTCATTTTTGATGCTCCAGGCTTCTCCTCTTGGCTATTAGCAACATTCCCTTCGCCTTTTATAATTACTGTAGAATTAGTAGTTTGCAAAGGTGTCTCTTCCTTTGCCATTTTCCTAGCTTCTCCTTTTTCCTCTTTTTCTTCCCCTACCTTCTGAGCCTCCTCAATATGGGACTGGCAGCCCAGAGCTCCAGCATCAGGACTGGGACATCTGCCAGGGATGCTGACCTTCTACTAACAAACCACCTCCTTAGTAAGGATGCCCATCACTCTTCTAGGCTAGGGGGTCCTTGAGGGTTTCCTTCTTTACAGATGTCTTTGCAGACTTGTCACAGCTCTGACTTTAAACTGAATTCACTGTTGCCCCTTCATTTCACTTTGCTAGAATGGACTAAATACAAGCATCCTTTCTCTGCCACACTTTTCTAATTAATGCTTCCACTAAAACCATGTCCAAATTTTGTTGCAGGAGCCCCTTGTCCTAGACACTTGCAACATTAGAAGAGACACTGTCAAGCTCTCCCTTGACCCTCCACCACTCACCTTCTAAGCACCTGTGACTCTTTTCTTGAGGGCTTTGTGTGAACACAAGGGTGGCCTCAGCCAGCACACACAGCAGTCCAGAAGTGCTGGGGAGATGAAGCTGGTTGGGAGCTCAGGTTGTGGTGAGTGGAAGTGGGGTAGAAACGCCCTAGCTTCCTCATCTCTTGAATAGGACATGTTCTACACTGCCTCCCAGAAGTCCCCAGTGGGACTGAGCCCCAACTGTGCAGAGAAATAACCTGCTCGTGGCTGCACCCTGTACTGGCTTTCTTCTCTTCCAGTTCTCACTTCTCTCTCCCTTACAGGTGCTGGGATTGCCTCCCAAATACAGTGCTTGAGATAAAAATCTTGCCTTAGGGTCTGCATCAAAGAGAACCCAACAGAAACCAACACTTTTCCCATCTCCTGGGGATTATACATCCTGCCTCACCAATTGGAGTCCATGTCCCTGGAGGGTTCCTCCAGGGACATGAAAAGGGCACACCTGTTTGAAAATTTGCCCTGTAATAAATTGAATACTACTGACCCAGAAGCAGCGTCCCTTTAGAAACTCAATCCTGTATGAACAGGCTTTGCTGACTCTGTCCTATTCAGCCAACTGCCCCTCTGCATGGTCAGTTGAGCTCTATTACTGGGGTCCCTGCAGTAACTATCTTATATCCCTGCTCACTGGACCGGATAGCTGACCCTCTATTCTATTCACCGCTCTCTGCTCTAGTTGACGGTGAGCCCACGAAGGTCACTAAGGAACAGGCAACTACAACTGCATTGTCACAGGGGACCAGGTGAGTGAGCTTCCAGCATTGACTGGAACACTCTGCTCCCAGGAAGTGTTGCTGGTTAGTAGAATAGGAACAGCTGGTCGGAAATGCAACTAAATTACTTATTACCTACACTATAATAAGTAAGTCAGTGAGAGGAACAAGTATGCAGGTAATCCAAACTTCTATCTCAGATGGGCAGGCACAACTTAACCTTATTATTCACAACTTGAATTATTTCCTTCCTGACCTCATTCTTTATCTGCGGCTCAACCCTGCTGAAACCCCCACCCAGATATTCCCCAAAGTGGAAGTGACCAGATGGGTCACTTCTGTGTCTACTTGCTATTTACTTCATTTGCCTGTGGCTTCCTCGTGATAATGTCACAGTGGCTGTGCCCATCGCCAGAACTACCAGGAATGATACTTGGGTGGTTTCAGCTTATATTGAAATCAAGACTCCACCTAATCAATTTCCCACTCAGTGCCTGCCCCCTTTCTGTGGTCAAAAGAAGCCAAGTCATTCCCTCATTATTTTCCCATTTTCTCTCCCTCTTCTACCTTGTTCTTTCTTTAAGAACTTGCCATATTAATTAAGTCAAGTACCTTTAATATCTTTCCCTCCTCCTACATATAAAATTCCTACTAAGAATTCCCTCTCTGATCAATACCACCATTCATTAACCAGATCTTTCATTTCTTTAAAAGAAATCCAAAAAATTATTTTTTTATTAAAATCTCCAGATTTTTGAACATCCACAGTAAAAATATACAAACAAACAAATAAATACAAATACTCCTTGGGCCAAAAAGAACATATCTGCCGCTCAAATGGAGGCTGCATTGGTCAGTTTGTAGCTTTTGATAATTATACATTGTATTTGCCCCAGGTTTCACTAACCAGCCATGATGCTTTAGGCTTTCTTACACTTCTACTGACTGTTCTCTTAGCCAGGAATTTCTCCTCTCCCCTCTCAAACTGACTTATCTCTTTATAAAGTTTCCTTAATGATGTATCGTCTGTGAACACGTCTCTGCTCCCTCCTACCTCATCCTTCAGAGTCTGTAATTCCCTTCTACAATATTTCTTGTCTTGCGCTCACACCTGCAGCTGTGTTAACCGTATTGTATAGCTTTTTGGTGGGCGTTTGGGTTTCTTCTACCAGACAGCTGCTGTATAACAGAACCTTGTCCTGTTATATCAAGTATATTATACATACTTGATATATATTATACCAAGTATAATACCTAGCACTTGGATGGTACCCAATGAATGTTTATTGGATAAATGATGGGGAGAATGAATGAATGGATAAAATGATCTCTTAAACATACCACAAATTCAAGTTCTTCACAGCAAAAGCTGTAGAACCTAGTCAGTGGGTCTAAATGTCTCTATCCTCAAAAGTGTGACATTAAATATGGGGAATAGCAAAATGACGTCCATAATACCTTGTTACTCACCTTTATCTCAACGATTCTGACATATTATTATCATTATCTATTTACTTGTTTGTTTGTCTAACTCAGCAGTTCCATGCTGAGAGTAATTTCGCTATTCAGGGAATATGTGGCAATGTCTGAAGACATTTTTGGTTGTCACAATTGGGGAGTGCTAGTGGCATCTAGTGGGTAGAGGCCAGGAATGCTGCTAAACCCACTACAATGCACAGGACGGCCCCCACCATAAAGAACTGTCCAGTCCAAAATGTCAATAGTGCCGAGGTTGAGAACCCTTGGCCTAAGAGACAAGCGCCTTTGTTGCTGTATTAGTATGTTTACTGAATTGAGGTCATTAACAGGATGCAGGATGGGCTTTAGAGCTGGCAACTTAACAGAAATGTTAGCGTGTGCCAGAGTGTCGTCAAGGGCAAGCTGCCAACACCCTGACCCGAGCTCCTTCCTTTCAAAGCTCCCAGAAGCTTTGTATTATGTTTGTATTATGTTTGTATTATGCTATTACAATTGCTTTGTATTATGTGTGATTGGGGGTGACCTTTTCAGATGAATGGGAATCTGACCTGTGCAACTGACATAAAAGAAACAAATGGGATGTGTTTTCCCCTGTGATTTTAATATGGGATTATAGCATTTTCTTCTACAAAAGTTGACAGTTTCTATCTCATGGCTCACATGGAAAATACCATGATTATAATAGTAACGCACATTGAATGGTGTCCCTGCCACCCCCGCCAAGAGGTATGTTGACATCCTAACCCTCAGTCCCTGTGAGTGTGACCGTATTTGGAACTAGAGTCTTTGCAGATACAATCGAGATAAATTTAGGCCATATTGGATTAGGGTGATGCCCTTATAAGGAGACAGAGATTTGGAGATGCACAGGGAAGAAGGCCATATGATGACAGAGAAGAGATTAAAGTGATGCAAGAAATGCCAAGAATTGCCCGGAGCCCCTAGAAGCAGGAAGAGGCGAGGAAGGGTCCTTCCCCACATCCCTCAGAGAGAACATGGCCCGGCCAACACCCTGATTTTGGACTTCGGGCCTCCAGAACTGTGAGAGAATACATTTCTGTTGTTTTAAGCCATCCAGTTTGTAGTAAGTCATCAGAGCAGCCCTAGGAAACCACCGCACTACGACATCCCAGGCACAGTGTGTATATTACCTCATTTAATCCTCACAACCAGCCATGAAGTAATACTATCCTCATTTTACATATGATAAAATTGAGGCTCAAAGAAGTTACATGACTGCTCCACAGTCAGAGGGCTAACAGTGATAGAGCCAGGGTTCAAACCAAGTGCCATGTCCCTAATTCCAAGTGCCATGCCATACTCCTCAATAGGATGATGTCATCCAGTTTTCCCTCTCCCCACCCCCAGCCCTTGAAAAATCAGAATTTCAGTTACAGCCTTGCTGCTTCTGTTCATCTGTCAATGTGCAGGGTACAATTTTCACAGACCCTCTCGTTGTGTTCAATTCTTTTGAAAGGGAGCATGATTTATCTCAGTTCACCTATTCAGTGATCACTCTCACGGGCAGTCATCCATTTGACTTCACCACATCTCTCCTTTCTTACATGGCCTCTTCCTAGGTTCATGTGTCCTTGTTTTCAGGCCGTGCTTCACTAGTCCTGCCTGAGTGGACTCAGGAAGAGATCCCTGCGGTGAAATGGAAAGTCCCTGGGACTAGATTCCACAGACCTAGGCTTGGAGCCCCTGCTCAGTCACTCCTTGGCTGGATGTCTCTGGTCCCCACTTGCAAAACATAGACAGAAATGAAAAGGGATCCTTTCTCCTTCAGTAGCCTCCTGCCTGCCATATCATCACCTACGAGGGTTCAGGTCCATGGCCAAGCAGCACAGTCAAGGTCTAGTGAAATACACCCTCTATTTCTGGCCAGGACTTAGGCCCTCCCCCATCTGCTTCCCTGTGAGCTGGACTGCAGAGCATAGAAACCCCAAGAAATGTCCTTGCTCTTCCCAAAGCCACACCAGAACCACTGTCAGGTCTAAGTGTCTAGGGACTGATCTCCATTTCCCTGACCCCACTGGGAACCAGTTAGCACCCCGCTGCCAAGCAGAGGAGCCCAAGTCCCAGGCCTCGAAGGAGCTGCTGCTGTAGCCTCTGTGCTCCCCTTTCCTCACCTCCTAGTCCCTGGGAAGCTGGCGGGCCAGCAATTCCCCTCGTTTCGGGGGCGCAGAGAGTTGAAGTAGACTCACGTCTTCCTACTGCTCTCCTTTGCTAAGAGCAGGACTAGAATTTCAGAGGTATTTTCTAATGAGAGAACCTCTTTTCCTTCTGTGGATGAGACTGGCTCACCTTTTCTCTTCCTCCTGGGCACCCAGCTAGACTACATTTCCCAGCCTCCCTTGCAATTAGGAGTGACCATGTGACTGAGCTCTGACCAATCAAATATGGGCTGGAGTGACGTGTGTCATTTCCAGGCCTGGCCCATAAAAATCTCTCACACATACTCCCCTGTCTGCAGATGGGAGGTCAATGCCCGGGGTGATCTTGGAAACCAAATGGGGGTGACAGCAGATTCTCCACCAGTTGGGTCCCTGAACAACTGTGGGCATCTGAGTCCTTTCCCCCTCCCCTTGCTGCCAAATGGACAAACGCTGAGCAAACAACAAACTTCTATTGTGTTAATCCCCTGAGATTTAGGAGTTTATCTTAACTAATGTAATTTCCAAATTGCTGGTTCTCCACATATTATTTTATCTAGGGAACTGCCTCACCTCTTTATGCATCGTTAGCTTTATTCTCTGGCACTAGTAGCTCATGATCTCTGTTGGTATCCATGAAAGGGAAGAAGCCACATGTGGTACACAGGATGCCAAGGGATCTCCAGAGCGCCGCACCTTCCCCAGAGCATCAGTTACAAAAACAGGTTGAAGAAGATGTTCTTCATGCCACTGAACATTCTGAGATGCCTGTAATGTGCCGGGGCCAGTGCTTGGGAGCCCCCGTTCTGAAAGATCTTGGACTCTAGGAGGGTTGGGACTACAAACAATCCCAGCTCAGAAAATCAATATTTTTCAGAGTACATTATTCATCAGCTTTTTCCTGCAACATCACTACATAACAAGCAATCCTCAGATCCCAGGGGCTCATAACAACAAACATTTATTTTACCATCACAGGTCTTCAGATTGGCTTTACTTGGCTGAGCCCAGTTCAACTCCAGGTTGCAGGCTGGGGTCAGGTCTGATCCACATTTCTTCATTCTGGGACTCAGGTGGAATAGGCAGCAGCTTCCCAGGCTGCTAGGAACCTAACATGGTAGGTCTTAAAATCCTCTGCTCAGATGAGCACACTGTCACCCCTGTCCACATTCTATTGGCCCAAGCAAATCACATGGCCAAGTCCAACTTCAAAGCGGCAAGAAAATAGACCCCTCCCATGGAATTTGGTGGGAGAGAGTGAATACTTCCTGAAAAATAATCTACCAAACAGACAGAATATATAATTAGCAACAACATAGAAAAGGAAGCACCAAAGTCAGCCTGGGAGGTCAGAACAGCCAAGGAAAGGAAGAATGGTGGATTTGACACTTGGGAGATAAAAGGAATTGGACCAAGGGGAAGAGCAGGGGGAATTCATTACAGACGGAAGAAATGGCGTGTAGAATACTGGCAACACTATTTGTGAGAGCAAACATCTGGAATCTCTCTAAATGTCCATCAGTTAGAGATCTGTTTACCAAAAAAGCCCCATGGAACAATTAAACTGTTGAACACCACGCATAAGTTAAGAAGAATTAAATTGATTGATATAAAATGACAAAGAAAGATTTTTTTCCAAACATGCTGTTAGGTAAAAAAAGCAAATTCCAAAATGTACATATCATTGTAAGATAATATCATTTAAAGAAACATCCATACTTACGATAAAAATGTTATATTTTAAATAATCTATACATTATAAAACATACAGATTATTCATTAATCTAGATTAGGTAGATAATAATTAATTATGTTATATATTATAATATGTTATATTTTTAATAATCTGTATATTATAATAGCATATAGATTATTAATTAATCTACATTAGGTAGATTATAATTAATTATATTATATATTGTAATATGTTATATATTTGTGTTACATTTTTAATAATCTGTATATTGTATATGTATATATTATATATGTATATATAGAGAGATAAACAAGAGTGAAAGTGAGAAGGAGGGGGGTTATATGTATAAAATCATACCCTCCCCCAGAAACAACGAACAGCACATATGAAATGGCCAGAGCAGTTATAGACAAAGTCAGGCTAACTGGCCAAGGGAGACTCTAGCTGTCTCTGCAACGTTACAGTTTCTTATAAAAAGTTGTGCTTGTGTAAGCATCTCTTTTTTTGGCCACGCTGTGCTGTTTGCAGGATCTTAGTTCCCCGACCAGGGATTGAACCCAGGCCAGGGCAGTGAAAGCGCCGAGTCCTCATCGCTGGACCGCCAGGGAAGTCCCTATAAGCATCCATTTCACTGAACAGGCTGGGACGACAGGGTGCAAGCAACGACTTAATTCTTCTCCTCCGCTTCCTGTTACATTCGCTGTTTGGAATCCCCCTTCCCCCCACCTCTGCAGGATCTCGGGCGGGTTCAGGAGCATGGCCGGTCCCTGTGGTCACCATCAGACAAGCAAACATCCTTCTTTCACTTCATCATAACAACAGTCCTGTTTTTACAACTTAAACCCACCCAGTGCCACAATCAAAGCCCGTCCAGTCCTCTATCACACTCTCCCCACATCACAAACCCAAGCCTGTGGTAGGAGAGGGCGGTCTTTTTGTTTGTTTGTTTTTTGCGGTACGCGGGCCTCTCACTGTTGTGGCCTCTCCCATTGCGGAGCACAGGCTCCGGACGCACAGGCTCCGGACGCGCAGGCTCAGCGGCCATGGCTCACGGGCCCAGCCGCTCCGTGGCATGTGGGATCTTCCTGGACCGGGGCACGAACCCGTGTCCCCTGCATCGGCAGGCGGACTCTCAACCACTGCGTCACCAGGGAAGCCCGAGAGGGCGGTCTTAGCAGGGTATTTTTTGTTCCTTGCTCACCACTTCCCAGTCCCTAGCAGCATTTTCTGGCTCTAGAGGAAACGCCAGGACAGAGGCGATGAGGGGCAAAGGGCACAGCACAGCAAGGAGGATACGGATGGGCTCAGTTCTCCCTGGACCAGAGGATGTATATGGGAGGCTATTTCTCTCATGGGCACTTTTGTGGGAGTTCTGGAGATGCCCCTCCCTGATGATGACCTTGGACTGCAACTCCTAGAAACAGACAATGCCTCTCCTCTCTCAGGTCACCTCCCACCTGGGCTCTGGTGCTCCAGGCCACCCAGAGTCTGCTGAGCTCCTTCTGGCTGCCCTCTGGGTTGGGATCCCACGTAAGCCCCTGCCCACAGGAACACGCATGCCTCCTGGCCCCGTTTTGAAGTAAAGGGCAGCTCCCAGCCATTGCAGGCGCCTCTCTGCTACCTGCTGTATCCTTGCTCCTTCAGTCTTCCCAGATGGGATTCGCGCACCGGACCTAATGATTCCTGAACTCACGGTGTCACAGGGGACACTAGGCCAGCTCTCTGAATTGTCCCTGTGAGGCCCCTCAGACTCTGCCAGAGGTAGAAAGGAGTTGAGGTAGCGGGTGCACTGCACACCAACCCTCCCTCTAAATAAATGCTCTCTCAACCTTTCAGTCCCCACCTCTTCAGAGGCTGCACCAGATGGCTGCAGCGGGTGGCTTCCAGTGGTGACGGAGCCGATTTCAGCCTGGGAGCACGCCCTGCGTAGGTGACCGGGACCACAACGCCCAGCTGTGGGTGTTTTTGGCACCCACGGCATTAGCCTTTGATTTCTCTGCCAAAACTGAGACAAAAGACCCCCTTTTAGTGCCCTGTTACCTTTGTATAATGAAATGATTAAGACTAAATAATTTAGGAAAGAAAACCTTTGGTTTCCCAGGCAAAATGGAGACAAAAAGAATCCCTTTTCAATACCTTGTTATATCTGCAAAATTAAATAATCAAAGACTAAACAATTTAGAAGTGAAAGAGCCCACAGGAGAAAGACCAGAGATATAAACAATCCCCTTTCTCCTGCCCTGCACTACACACATGCACACACGTTCACACACAAGGGCATGCATGCACGCACGCACACACCTGCACAAGCACAAAAGGCCGGGAGATATGAAAGTTCTTGGCAAGTTCTGGAAACGATGAGATGTTCAAATTTGGGAAAATGAAATCAGAATCAATTAGAGTTCAGATGAGACAGATCCACAACCTACATTTCTAGTCCAAACATGGCTTCCAAGTGTCTTTATTATTTTTTCATAATGCCTGTAAGAAATTACTACTTGGCCTTTTGACAGGAACCAAAAGTCTGGTGAACTGAGAGTCAGAGTTGGGTCAGGTTTTGCTTTACATACAAAATGCATTTCTGTTGAGTCTGCATTACCACGATAGGCAGCCACCGTAGCTACACTGGGTGGAAATGCAATGCATGCCGCATGCCATGACCTACGGGACCGAAAGAGAACCAAAATGCAAACATGAAACCCGACCATTTGGGGGCCATGCACACGGGACACGTCCCTTGACTCCAGGTTTCCGTCCCATCACCCCCTCACCAGCAGGGCTGAAAGTCTTGTTTCCAAAGAGAGTGATTCTTCATTTCCTTAGCGCTGGTGTCCACCAGCTCCCCACCTGGACTTCTGATTCCTTCCACACACTCAGGTTCCCAGCTGGGGCAATAACTCTACCCTCTAGGCACTGGCTATGTGGTTTTTCTCCCAACATCAAATACGTGTTGCTTTTCCACACCAACCATCAATTCTCTCACACCAACTGGGTGTCCAACAATTCAATTCAACTGACACTAACTACCTAGAGTTAGCACAGATCCCACAGATTAAGGGCTCGGTCCTGTAAGACTGCCCCCATTTCAGTGGCAAATGGGCCCCAGGCTACTGACCCTTCTGTCTGGCTGACTACAAACTCAGGGGTTCCAAGACTCCCTCCTCAGGTTTGATCATTCACTAGGACTTACAGAAGTCAGGAAAGTGCTTCACTTATGTTTACCAGTTTACTATAAAGGATACAACTCAGCAACAGCCAACTGGAAGAGCTGCGCTGAACAAGATTCGGGGAAGGGGAGCTGAGTTCCCGCGTCTTTTCTGGTTGTACCACACGCCACCCCCAGGCACGTCAGTATGTTCACCAACCCAGAAGCTCCCTAGCCCCACCATTTAGGGATTTTTATTGAGGTTCCATTAGGTGGCATGATGGATTAAATCATTGGCTATTGGTGATTGAATTCGATCCCCAGCCCCTCTCTCTTCCCGGAGGGGTGCGTGTGCATGTGCGTGTGTGTGAGGGGGAGTGTTCTTGAAAGTTCGAACCCTCTAACCACAGGGCTGGTTTTTCTGACAAACGGCCCCCACCTTAAAGCTACCTAGTGACTTGCCAAGAGTCACCTCCTTAGCATAAACTCAGGTATGATCAAAAGGGTTCATTATGAATAACAAAGACTCTCCTATCTTTCAGGAAATTCTAAGGGTTTTAGGAGCTCTGTGCCAGGACCCTGGGACAAGCATTAAATATATATTTATTTGTACTATACCACACAGACCCGGACAGCCAGCCTCCTCCTCCATGACACCCTATCCTGCTCCACAAACCCTGGATCGCACTAAGGGGTTTTCTCTTCTCTGAACTTGCCGTCCTCTCTCACCCCCTGGCCTTCATCATCACCTGTCAACCTTGACCATCTCCCTTTGCTTTTCCCATAAGACCCAACCCTCTTGGATTCAGGTGCCAGCTCAGGTGAAGCCTGAGGCCACCACATTCCTTTGGGTTGAAACCCTTGGGAGTGAGGTGGCCAAGTGTAGCTGGTTACCTGTCAAGGCTTCCTCCGCTTCACACGAACACATGATCTTACAATCCTAGTAGGACTTGCAAGTGAAACCATCCTAGTTAGAACAATGACAGCCTTGACCTTCAATATCCCTGTTATCAAGATTTGTCCAGTAACCAATTAGGCAAAACAAGGACCCCATCAGAGTGTAGATTCTGTGTTTGCGAAAGAAAAGAGTTTTCTGAGGATGACCTCATTCTAGGTTTTCTTTGCTTCTTAAGAATTCCTGGCAGTGATAAAATTAATCCATTCACAATATGTTTTTAAGAAGGATAACTGAAATAAATATGACCTGCTATATTCTCCCCAGGAGAACAGTGGTTTTCACTACTAACCATTTCATGCTTTTGTTTCATTGCACAGATACACCATGATTCATCCCACCCCCTCCTACTTTGGACTGTTTCTTTAACATAGTTCTTGATAATTAGGGTCCTTCCTATAATCACCCAAGAAGCTTTCACTTAATGCCACTTATATATGGTAGTTGTCATAAGAAAAGATCATTTCATGGGCCATTAATGGGCTTAACAGTCTTATTTTTTTAAAAATTAAAATTCTCACAGTTCATAATTTTTACATGGAGTTGAAGCAAAAGCACAATGCTATGACCCCTCATTTCACTTCAGCTAATAGTTATTTAACACCTTCCTGGGCTTGATGATGCTCTGTGCATATTGCCTCTTTAACTCACCCCAGCAACCCCACTGCGTAGCCTTTAATACCCCTTGGAAAAGAGGAAATGGGTTCAGCCAGGTTAAGTTCCTTTGCAAATGTCATAGTGCTAGGAGACTGCAAAGTCATGATTCAGCCCCAGGTGGGTCAGACACCAGGGTCTGTGATCTTTCCAATGTAACAGGCAGCCTCAGAGAAGCCAACAAATAAACTTAGCAACTGTGGTAGGCTAAGGGTCTAGAACTGGGCTTTTGGGTGCAGTAGATGCTTCCACCACAAGCAAGCTGTGAGACCTTGGCCACATTCTTTTAGTTGGCTTGTGCCTCAGTTTCCCCAGCTGTAAAATGGGAATAATAACGATAGTGACCCCATCAGACTTCTGGAGAGTTAGACCACACACACAAAGCCCTTGGAAGGGAGCCTGGCACCCACACCAGCATTCAGTGCAGGTGCCTGTTGTTATTATCTCCAGCCTGCTTGCACTTAACCTTCAGCCACAGAACAAACCAGCTGTGTATGTTTCCACGAGCTGTGCGTATTCAACCTTCAGGTGTGTCAAGGCATCTGGGACTCTCTCATGTGTACTATGACAATGGATGCGATCCTCTGGCTTTCCTGTCTGAAATTTTAATCTTATATTTTGGTACCTTATATACTTCTCCTGTAGCTTCTTTAAGATTTTTTATAGGTGAAAATATTCAATTCTTTTTTTTTAACCTTTTATTTTATACTGGAGTATAGCTGATTAACAATGTTGTGTTAGTTTCAGGTGTACAGCAAAGTGATTCAGTTATGCATATACATGTATCTATTCTTTTTCAAATTATTTTCCCATTTAGGTTGTTACATAGTATTGAGCAGAGTTCCCTGTGCTATACTGTAGGTCCGTGTTCACTTTAAATATAGCAGTGTGTGCGTGTCAATCCCAAACTCCCTAACTATCCCTCCCCCTACCCTTCCTCCCGCCAGTAACCATATTCAATTCCTTAGTGTCACACACAACCTAAGATTTCACACATGCTCTCCTCCCTCCTCCCCCCAGCCCCCATGGTCTGGAATATTCTTCCATCGCCCTTCTCCTGACCAGCAGCCACCACTTGTTGGAAGCCTTCCTGGATCACATCCTCCACCCTCCCCCGGCTCTGTGCTCCTGCCTTCCTTGGTCCTTGCCTTTAAACCAACGTTACCCATTGCCTTGGAACTAACTGTAACTGTATCTCTCCTTCCATTAGACAGTAAGCTAAATGCCTGTGAGTCCCATCGTCCTGTCTCCACCTCTGGACGTGTGCTTCTATCAACCTACTCGACATCACCACAGGGATATCGCAGAGCTACTTGAAACCTGGTTTCCCCTGGTGTCTCCTGGCTCTGAAAATGATGTCTTTGTTGAAGCAGCCCCAGAAGCAGATCCCAAGACAGAGGTTCAAGCACAAGTAGTTTGTTTGGATGATTCAGGGAATACCAGGAGGAGAGTGGAGAAATATTATAGGAAGGAAAGTCAGCTGCTAAAGGGTATATTATTAATGCAGCCCTGACAGTGGATGACGGACATTTAATTCCATGGAAAACAGGAACACAGACCTCAGAATTATCCCACGTGCAGATCAAAGGATTGCAAGTATTTATACATCAAATCCAAAAAGTCCCTAGTTGAGGGCTGTTTCTAGAGGTATAAATTCCCCAGCACGTCCAGGCTACCCCACACACATGGGCCACTCAGCCTCTCACAGTTCCAGAAGTCCTCAGGGGCAGAGGTAAAATCCTGCTGGGGGATGTGGATGGAGCGTACTGAAATGGGCAGGTCCAAGGGATATGCAGGGGAGGGGGGGCACACGATTCCTCCAGAACGTCTGGGACACATTCTTGATGCTTCCTTCTGCCTCGGTCTCTGTATGCAGCATAGCACCGAGCTCTGTCACTTTTATCCCCCAAGCTCCCTTGTAGACCTTCTCCTACCCCGTTATCCCCGTTCACGTGGACTCCTGCCATCACCATTCACTCCCTTTCCCCATAAGAGACCAAAACATGCAACTTGCTGTTCCTTCCATGAGAGGAATGGAATTCCCAACCCTTGACATTAGACCCAGCCATGTGACTTGTACCAGCCCATCAGAAGCTTGAAGGACCTGCCTGTGGTCAGCCGTGGCCCTTTTCCCTCTGCCATGAGAAACATACACCCCACAGGAAAACCTTTGCCATCACACTGGATCCCAGAATGAAGAGGACACTTGGAAAAGAGCCAAAGCTACCCACAGCCAGTATGTAATGTGAGCAAGAAATAAAGCTTTGCTGATGGAAGCCGCCGAGAATTTGGGATAAATGTGTCCTCAGCGTAACCTAGTGAAAGCCGACGGCCACGCCTCTGAACAGTGCCACCGCACACGCTCTGGCCTCCTCCCCTTTCCTGCTGGGTAATGTCTTAAAAATACAGACCTGATTCTGTTATTCTCTTGCTTAAAGTGGTTTCATTGCTCTTAGAAGGAACATCAAAGACTCGGTCATGGCTGCCAAGGCTCTGACCCCAGCCTCCTCCTTCTCCAGCATCCTCTGCATTCCAATCACTGTGCCCTTTTTCACACCTGGAAGCTGTCACACTCCCTTCCACCCAGAGTCTTTACACATGCTGGGGTTTTTTTCCCCTAGAATTTTCTTCCCTTCCTTTTCTCTATGTGTACTTAATTCTTATTCTTCTTTAGACCTCAGCTCAGAAGAACCTGTGTTCATTCAAGGGGTATTTCCTGAGTGTCTTCTAATGTCATAATCTCCTCTATCCTCTGGGGATACAGTGACCACAGTTCTTCAGGGAACACTGTTCTCTGGCCCACATGGCACCTCGTCCTGTTCTTCCATGGTCCTTATTCCATGTGTAATCATATATCTATATATGTGATCAATGGTTATTTGAATGACATCTGTCTCCCTCCCTCACTGAAAACAGGGCCCAAATCTATAGCATTTTCCACTGTGTCCTCCATGTTTAATATAGACCTGGCACCTAATAGATTTCATTAAATATTCTGAATGAAACAGAACCTACTATGTGGCAGGCATACCTCATAAGAACACTATTCACTGGGTACTATTGTGATCCCCCTTTTATGAGTGAAACACAAAAGTTAAATTACTTGCCAAGGTCATCCAGCTAAAATGGGATAGAGCTGAGATTCACATCCAGGCAGTCTGGCTCCAAAGACCGTGCCCTTAGCCACTATAAGTGAATTAGTGAGTGAATTAATTAATGCAGGAAGGAAGGAAGGAGGGAGGAAGGGAGGAAGGAAGGTCCTTGGAGCAGTGGACCCTGTTTACTGCTCTCCACACAGTGCTGGCTAAGAAAAGATCCAGCACTTACCAAGTATTTAACAAGTACTTGTTGAACGAATGAATGAATCAATCAATCAACCACAGATAAACGAATCAGTTGTCCCAGTGGTCTGCAATTTCCATCCACAGCAACGTGGCAAGTCTCTTCCTTCTAGAACTCAAGACACACAAATACTATCTGTGGCAGCAGTAACCTCTGAGTCTTCAGGTCAATGACAGTGACCCTTCCTGTGGAACACAGAAGGTCCACACTTATGAGAAGATCCTCACCCAAAGGTATCCCCTTAGCCCTTGGGCCCCTCTTCCCATCTTAGATGCCACCACAGAAGGCCCTGCCTTCCCCGGGGAAGGTGGGGAGAGGAGAGCTGTCTGTAGTGTTTTTACACCTCTAATCAGCTGGGAAAGGACCCCAGCTTGAGTCCCTGGGAACTCCAACCAGCAGCCATTTGCAGAGAGAGGGGTCTGGCTTTACAGAAGATGCTGAGCCTCATGGGTTCACCAACCAGCAACTGGAAAAAAGCGACTTAAGCAGCACGTATGTCCCCTTGAGAAGCCACATCACACCTTTTACTAAGCTAATCGGAAATGAATATCACACTAACGTTCTTGGTCCGACTGGACACACCAGTGCTCCTCACTTGCCTTGGCCCCTGAAAAGATGTACAGCAGCATTGTTAAATCAGAATGCCCGTGAAATGCGCTCAGAACGTTACTACATGAACTCCGAATATTTCTTTCAAAAAATGTTTAGGCCACTGAGACACTGCACTGCTTGAGTTAAATAGACGCCTAAGACTCTATACCAGCCCCCAGGGGCTCACAGCACAGGGGAGACGACAGTTCTCTGGCAATTCTGAGTAGAAAATGCTAGGAGCCCAAAGGAGAGAAACATCACTTAGCCTAAGAGAGGGCATCTTCCAGAATGTAATACTGGAGTTGATTCCTATGCTTCTTACATGGGAGGTCTTTGTAAAGCAAAAAAAAGAAAAAAAAAGTTTTCTAAAACAAAGGATTCTCTTTATATTTTTCAAAAGATTGTTTGCTGTTATTTACCAATAAAGGAAAATAATAACAACATCCAAGGCACCTCCAGACCTGGTCCAGGCTTGCTTCCTGCCTCCTTGCTCACTGAAGCCCTGGCCCTCTGACACCCAGCTCTGCTCACCCTCCTGCAGGTCCCCAGCACCAGAAATGCCAAGCTTTCTAGGTTGCTCCACTGCCCTGAAGCAACTTTCAGGGTCTAGCTTTGCTGGAATTCTTCAGAATTGACCAAGGCATCCCCCCCTCTCAGAGCCTCCCATCAGCTTCCCTGGTAGGGCAGGGGGCCCCATCCACAGACTCTCACAGGCCCCCATGCTGTCCTGGTGAGGCCGTGAACAACAGGAGGGCAGCAACCCCCTGGTCACCTGCCAGGCTCCTAGGGGCACCCAGGGACGATTTGCTGAGAAATGGCTGGATGGATGGGTTGGGTAAATGATGGATGAACAAATGGCTGTATCTGACAATCACACTTACACATCAGAAGGGAAACAAAAATCTGCCTTTGCACAGGAAATATAGAACTAACCAAATACTCCGTCACCACTTATTCATTTACTCCTGGGAGGAAACCCAATCCATAGTCTACCTATTATTCCTCTGGATAAAATTCAAACGTAGCTTAGAGCCTATAGGTGTCAGCTCCGAATCCCAGCTCTGTCTCTTCCATTTACGTCCAAAGCATCACTTTCCTCTTCTATGTGTTCATAACATGCATTCATTCATTCAAAGATTCAACAAACACTTCTCAAGTACTTAAAATGTGTGAAGCATTGTTCTAGGCACACAAGGATATAGCAACAACAACAACAAAAACATGGTTCTAATAAAGGAAGAGAGACAAACAACAAAATAAACAACTAAGATATTGCATGTGAGACGGCAGATGCTATGGAGAAAAATACTGCAAAGAAGGTGGATAGGGAGTATGGAGGGAAACTTAAACTGGGCTGGTCAAGGGAGGCCTTTGAACAGAGACCTGAAGAACAGGAGGGAGGGAGCCATGTGGAGACCTGGGGGGAATAGTGCTCCAGGCAGAGGACACAGCAAGGGCAAATGCCCTGGGAACTGAATGAGATGGGTGAGTTTGAAGTACAAAAACAGGGAAATATGGCTGATGCTGATTGAGCCAAAGAAGAGGAGGAGAGAGAGGTAATGAGGGCAGACCATCCAAGCCCAGGAAACGATGTTGAGGTCCTTGAGTTGTGCTCTGAGTGAGAGGTGTGGGATGTTACGGGCATTGGAGCAGCGGGGTAAAGGAAAGTGACTTATACCTTAATGCTCACTGGCTGCTGTGTTGAGTACCGACTGAAGGGGGCAAGGCCAGAAGCAGGGAGGCCAGGTAGGCAGCCAGGTGAGAGGTGGTAATGGCTTGGACTAGGAGACAGCTGTGAGAGTGATAAGAACTGGTCAGATTCTGGATACGTTTTGAGAGTACAGCGGAAAGGACTGATCACATGCTGTGAGATAAAGAATGGAGTCAGGATGACTTGAAGATTTCAACCTGCCTCACTGGGTTGTTATAAGAAAAAGATACCTGGTGAGTACCCCAAAAATGTCAATATTGGTACTGTGACCATGATTTGATTTGTACAAAAACGTGATTAGCGCTTTAGTTGATCCACAGCAAGGCAGAAAAAGTAATTAAGGAAAGACATTCCTAGGAGAAAACTGATTGGAAGGAAGAGGAATGCCAGTTAGGAATAGAAGACTGAACGAATTCATTAAGAGGGGACGTGAGGAGTCACAAAGTCACAGGCACTCAAAGCCAGTCAGTAGGGAGACCCACGCTCCGGAATGCCTGAGTAAGTCCCTGCAAATTGTCTTAGAAAAGCTCATTTTCTTAATGTCAGTGACTCATCCAGAAGATCAAATTGCGTTTATTGTATTATGTTTGAAAGATCAGTAAAGTGTGAACTCATTATAGGAAAACTTCCATCTGAAATACTGAAAATAAAATACTTGGCACTTTAAAGGATAACTCCTCAGATACCGGGGGAAAAAATGGCTTGGGACTCTAGGAAGCTGCATTTTAGTGTTAACAGCGGAAATTCACCTACATGTAAAATCTGAAAGATGCATTCACATCTATTACCTCCTTTGATGCTCATAGAAGCCCTAGGAGTTAGGTGATTATCCCTAACTTCATGGGCATGAATCTTTATTGGCCCCGAAATATGAAGTGATTTGTTTGAAGTCAATGGCAGAATGGGTCAAGAGCCAATGCTGGGGATGCAGGAAAAGGTCTCTTCCTGGTCAGTTTCTTGTCACTGGCCCGAGCTCTCCCAATGTCCATGTTCTTAGGGGAGTCGCTCACAGTAGCAAGATCAAGACCTAGAATTAAAATCCAGTTCTACCACTAATACCTATGTAACTTACTATAATCTAAATAAGGGACAGCCAAACATTTTCATTTACATTCCAACTTTAATTAATCCATGGTGATTTCTAGGAGTCCTGTGTTGAGGGATTCCAGGATGAGACAGACTCAGCTGGAAACAGACATGAACTGGATTAGCAGTGTCTGCCAGGAGCGGTGGCTGGGCAACAGAGGCTTGCACTGGGTTCTGTGACCTATAAATTCCCTTCCAAGTTTCACATCAGATGATTCCGTCTAAACAGAAAAGTCTGGACCATGAATAAAGAAGGAACAGAAATTCAAAAATAGAGCAGACTTTCTACATATTAATCAGCCGCTTCCACAACACCGAGAGCCTCCAGCGGAGACTTTTTGTATCATAACAACATTTTCCAATATTTACACTTCATGTTTTTGAATATCCTCATTCTGAGAAGCTCAAGGTGATATACTTACTTAGACTTCTGCATATTTTCCAATTGCCAGTTGTCAAAATTTTATCTTAATCTTAAACTATAGCCAACTGGCCTGTGCTCATATTTCCAGAATGTGTGTTACTGTTAATAGTGGAAGTCGTTTTATTGCCTAATCAGTTATTCTACAAATCCTAATTTATTAAATATATGACATTTTTTCCAGGGAAATAAAACCTTGGCCTAAAAATAATAAATAGAACCTACAGTGGGGGCAATGATATAATTCCTACACTCATCTCTACCAAGAATAATTTTCACAGTGAACAACTCATATTATTTTGGAGATGGTAGTTTCTATGGTTTAATTGTGATGTCTCATTTTGGATCAAGGCTATAATAAACACTTTTGATGTGTCTGTATAACAAAGGGCATCTCTGACCGTCTCGAAAGCAAGAGGGCTAACCACAGCTTCTTTGACTCTGATTAATGTCAGAAGTCCTCTAAGATTTATTGCTACAGACAGTAGCATACCTATGAAATTCACTTGCCTCAGAGAAGTTACCATTTTTGAGCCACCATATATGTCCAGGTACCTTTTATCCCCTACTTAATTTAACACTCATAGCATTCATGGCAGGTGTTTTGCTTTTTAATCTTGGTATTAAAGATAAGGAAAGAGACTAAGCTCATTGATTCAACAAATATTTCTTGAGCACATATTAGATGTCAGAGGCCAATTATATAATAGGTGATATAACTAGTAAATGGCAGAGCCCAGATTGGAACTCAGCCATCTGACCCCAGTTACCTGATCTCTCCTCTACCCCAGCATCTCTCACACTGTGTTTGGATATATCCCACCTACATCAGAGTGATCCAGGGTATTTGTAATAACATATCCTTGGTCTCACTCAGACTTACTGAATCAGAATCTGATTGAGGAGCTTGAGAATCTGTCTTTTGACCAAGCAACTTTGCTGATTCTACATACAATAGCATTAAGAACAACTGCTTTTAATTATATCTTACCCCCAAAATACTTTAAGCAAGAAGAGGGTAGGTACAATGGCTGAGTGATAGTAGGCATTCGATAAATATCTGTTGTGTCACCGCGTAACTATGGCCGCACATAATACATCATTTTATTATGTCAGGAGAACACTAACTAGAAAACGAGCAAAATTTTCTGCATTAAATAAGAAATAATTTTTTATAAAAAATAAGAAACAGAGCAAAATTTCTGTGATGCTTTCAAAATAAACAGCATTTTCACACAAGTATCAGTCTCCACAAAATGTCTTGTCAGTGGGAAAAGTTAATAGAATAGCTTCTATAAATGAAATAGCTAAAATACTGAAAAAATGGCCAAATATTTTCTTTTAAAATCAGAAGATCAAAGTTGGCAGTAACCTGAAAAGTCATGCGTCTAACTCCCTACCTGATATTTCAGTCTTCTATGCCTTCTTTGCAACACTTCCAGAGCTGGGGAGATCACTGCCAGCAAGGGTTTCCCACTGAACGTCTATGTCCTTAAAGCATCTCCATGAAACTCTACTCAGTAGTCCAGTGTTTATACTTAAACATGGCTATCCATGTCCATGCATTTTTTCACTTAGATATGTGATGAGAATCAACATGTGTGACGTAGCTCTAAGCTAGGTGCTGTACTCTCCGCTTTATGTACATCATCTCCTTTAACTTTCACAAAACCCACAAGAAATGATTGCTAAATGTATTAATTTCTTTAAGGTAATGTTCATAATTACTATTGCTCTTCTAGGCTCTCAGTTTGACAATGCATCAAGCTAACATATAATACTCTAATAAAAGTACATATGAAGACACAGAAAAAGGCATAATTCCAAAACTTCTTTGAAAACCAAAGATAGCAGTCAACTATTTAAAGAGGACTTATGGAACTTTTATTAACATCAAATGAAACTTGACTGATATCATGATTGGCACCTAAGTCTGTATCTCCATATAAAGCAGAGCAGTGAAGCCACTGGAAGGCAGTCAGGTAACTAGAAAAGGAGGAAAAGAGAGGACCATGCTTCAGGACTGTTGCATATCACCTTCTGATAGTAAAGCAAACAAGAGGGAGGTTATAAATGGAGATAAATACTATGTTTAGAAAGACCTTCCTCATGAAAAAATTACCGAACATTCAAAAACCAACATGAAGAGAATACTCAAGAAGAAGATGATGGAAGGAGGGGAAGCCTAGACATTGGAGGAAGAGCATGTCTCTAAGAGTGAGAAAACATTAAATCCATTAAATCCCTCCTAGCCCTCTGGTGATGCTTTTCCATATGAAACTCTGGGCTAGCCTAGGACTTAACTATGGCTGAGACCTTAGCAAATGTGATGCAAAACAAGGCTTGAAAAGTATTTGTGCATTAATGCTTGTCTTCCCTTGCTGCTCCATGGAACCCTGGGACTGCCCTATGCAAGAGGTTGGACTAGGAACTCAAGGATGTAAGATCACACGTCTCAGCTGAGGCCACCTTCACCAGCAAGTCCGCCAATTGCCAGACAGATGAATGAAGCAATCCTAGACCATCCACACCCAGCCAAGCCAGCCCAGAGCAGAAAAGCCACCCAACTGACCTACCGAAGAGTGAGAAATAGTAACTGTGTTGTTATAAGTCACTAAGTTTTGTGGTGTTTATTTTTTTAATGTAGCAAAAGCTAACTGATACACATATGCTTGGTTTCATTGGTAATATGCAAAAGACAACACTCTTTAAAAAGAAAAACAAAGAAGCATAAAGAAGAACACTAGAAAAGATGACAAAGGCACTTGACTTCAAGCAGGAAATACTGCAATAAGACTAAAAATACAATAACAATTAAAATCAATATTGCAAGGGAGTAAAACAGAAACAGCACTGAAAGAAAATTAAACAATGTAGAGAACAAGCTATATATTTAATCTCAGAAGAGACAGGAAAAGGAATAAGAAATTAACATAATGGAAGTTTGATATTTAAGAAAAAGTTCTAAATCATGAGCAGTGCTAATTCCAGAAGAAAAAAGAAGAAACAACCACAGAGTTGGAAAAGGAGAGGAGGAGGAGCCAGAGGGGGTGAGGTTGGGGGTGGGGGGGCAGAGGGAGAAGGAAGGGGAGGGGAAGAGGGGATGGGAAGAAGAAAACCTTCCAGAGTCCAGATCAGTAAGGCACACTGCATTCCAGGGAACATGCATGCAGGGAACACACAGAAATATTTCTTTGCACTTTATAAATTACAAGATTAATAAAAAACGACAAATTTCAGGTTGTCCCAAATAGTTTATTCACAAAGAATCTGGAAGAAGAGAAGTAAGAGGAATGCCAGGGACAGAGGTATGGAGGGAAGAGAGAAAAAAAAGAGTCTGTTGTTGATGATGTCCCTACTGTGTGCCTGTCCCTACTGTTCTAAACGCTTTATAGACCCTTTTTTTCCACTTGATCATTTTTTTAAAAATCATTAAACAACTTCATACACCACAAAATCTCTTGAATATAAAACAGAAAATGCAAGATAATTACAACTGTTTCGAATATTAAAAATGAGAAAAATTATAATGTGTTCAAAATTAGACCCAGGTAAAAATCGTTTATTTTCAATAATAAGCTAAGAAAACATTTTCATTTAAAAAATAGCAAGAACACAATAACGTATTTAAGTAAATATTAAAGAGTTAGAAAATTAAAATAAATAGTCTATAAATTAACATTAGAAAAAATAAAATTTAAAAAGATGCTAAACAGAAGGACAGAAGATTTTCAGCTAAGGGTTAGCCCTCATACATTGCTGATGGGAATATAAAATGGTTCAGCCACTTGGAAAAAGGGTTTGACATTTCCTCAAAAAGCTATATATATAGTTATCCAGCAATTTTATTCCTAGTTATACATGAAAGAGAAAAGAAAACATATGTCCACACAAAAACTTGTTCACTAATGTCAGCAGCATTATTCGTAATAGCCAAAAAATGCAAACAACCCAAATGTCCATTAACTGGTGAATGGATAAACAAAAGTGGTATATCCATACAATGGATAAAATAAAATATATTTGGTCTTAAAAAAAAAAGGAATGGAGTACTGATACATGCTACAATATGGATGAACCTTGAAACATAATATTATGTGAAGTAAGCTAGACACAAAAAGACACATATGACTTAATTTATAAAAGATGTCTAGAATAGGCAAATCTATATATAGAGAAAGTAGATTAGTGGTTCCAGGGGCTGGTGGGAGGGGGAAATTGGAGGAGGAACTGTGAAAGGGTCCAGGGTTTCTATGGGGAATGATAAACATGCTCTAAAATTAGACAGTGGTGATGGTTGCACAACAAAAACACTGCATTACACATTTTTAAAGGATGAATTTTACGGTACATGAATTATATCTCAATAAAGCCATCATTTTTAAGTTGATTAGCACACAATTGACTGAGTTAGACAACAGTATCAATGAAACAGAGCACATAGAACAGAAACAGAGCTTCACATAAATACGAATTAATAGATGATAAGGGAAGAACAGCAAATAAATAAATAGGGAAGAATATTCAGGATGTATTGTAAAAGACGGCTTTTGCTAAAAAAAATACATCAAATTTAGATTCTCACTACTATATGGCAACATAAATCCTGTTAAGATGAATGATTTGTATGTATAAAGACACTAGGTACAAACATAGAGTATTTATTGCTCTACAGAAGAGGATAGACTTTCTCAGCACAAAAGCAACAGAAGCCACAAATTAGAACACGAAAGAGCGTGCTATCTTAGAATATAAATAAACATCTATAGAAGAGAAACGCCTACAAAATTTAAGACAGCAATAAAACTCAAGAAAATGTACCTGATAACTTCTTGCACTAGTGTTTACCATTTTTATTTAAAGAGTTCATTAAAAATAGATGAATCCTTAACTGGAAAATGAATAAATAATATTAACAGACAGAAGAAAATCAAATAGCTAATGAATGTTCAATTTTATAAATACTAACAAAATATGGGGGTATTTTTCCATCTGTCCAATTGGAAAAGACTTACAAATTAGTGCTGCCAGGGAAAGAAGTGATAAGTTAGAAATTCCGGTGGAAGTACAGGTCAGTACAGAAGCAGTTGTCCAATATGTAACAAGTTCTTAAAAATTCTATCAGCCAGGTAAACACATAGCAATATTTGAAATAAATTTACTACAATAAAATTTAAGCTTTAAAAGAATTCACTATCTGATAAGAGTACTTCTAGGAAGCTATCTTAAGAAAAAATCAGACCCATTTACTACCTTTTCTTAAAAGAAGTGATCAGAAAGGGAGGAGAAGGACAAAAGGGACCATTTTAAACTGGACAAGGGGAAAAAAACCAGAATTCTTATCAGAAAAAAATCAGATATGTCAAAAATGATTCATACATATTATATTCATCCATTGGACAAATGTTCATTGAATACCTACCATGTGCCTGGGTCTGTTCTAGGTAATAAGGATTACAGCAGAGAAAAAACAGACATAAATCTCTGACATTGTATCGCCTATACATTAGACAGACAATACATAAAATGAGGTGCATTATATGGTGAAGAGTGCACTGGAGCAGTTGAGAGACTGTGGCGTCCCTGGGAAAATCTTCCCGTTCACCCGGATGTTCTGAACTTCCTTCTCTGTTGTGGATGCCCTCAGGTGGACATTAAAGAGAGGTACAAAGACCCTTGCACCTAGAACATACTGACATAACAAAAGTCCCTCCACCAGCCTCTTCGCCAGGTTTCCATCCAGCCCTTGGCTCTGGCCCTGAGTCAGAGTGTACTTCTCAGCTCAGCTCTCTTTTCCCTCCACCCAACTTAAACGACCAGGTACACTGCCGCCACTCTGCACCCTTCCGTTGCACTTGTCATTCGGAGGGTCCCATGAGTGGGGCTGCAGTATGGCAACAGTTCCTTTTGGTTACACCCTCATCTTTCGTGCTGACCCATCTACTAACCAGGCCCAAGTGTTCTTCCTCCTAGTTCAGTAACTATAGGGAATTGAAAAAAACACTGGTTCCTCTGGTCAATGGTCACAAGTTTTGGGAGGGAACTTTTGGAGGAATTGTTACTATGTTTGCTTGCTGCCGTTTTACAGGTCTCTTCCGTGAGGGCACTCAATCTCTCCCTCAAACGTGGGACTCTGGGTTTGAGAGCTGCCTCAGATCTAGAAGCTAGGTGACAGACCACACGTTGCCCATGGTGATGGCTAGCTCCAGTCCTCTCTTCACCAGCTCTTGACTTTTTTTCCAGTTACACAAGTCAATCTACATCTCTATGGCCCCTTAGATCACCATGATCTACTAGCCATTGCTATAGATCCTGTAAGTCCAAGGCACTGTGGTTGTGCCTCTGGCCTTGCTGTCCCCTTATAGTAACTATGTCTTCCTGATTCTGGTAGTTAAGTGTGGACACCTGACTCCGCTAACTAGAACCTATCACGTCCATCTCGAGGACATCACCTGCTTCTGTCAACCCTGGCCCACAAATGCCACTGAGTTTTTCAAAGAGTCCATGCCCCGCCCTGCCCCCAGCAGTGTATTACTTATTGGCTAAGTGAAGGGCATGTCCTGAGTATCATCCCAGGGAACATAATCAAAGTAGTGTACTCTCTGGTCTCACATAATAAAGCCAGTCTATTCTTCCCATCTCTCCGAGCCTTCCGACCTCTCCTCCTCATTTCTCTGCTAAGGTTGTTCTGACTTCTCCATCTTGTTCCCATCATTGTTTCCAAGTCTCAGCGAGTCATCCCAACAGATGAGGATTGGCTCCAAGGTGTCCTTGCCAGGACATTAAATCTTGAATCACAGGAGAATGCCCTTGTATCAGGAAATTTCCTCTTACCCAGCTGTACACTGTAAATCCTCTAGTCTGTGTTGTTCTAGTTCCAGTCCATGCATATTATCCAGATCCTATAATAATATCAGTATCTAAGCTATTTCCTCCAAGAGCAAAGGAAATGAGAAAGGGAAAACGGGGTCATTTCTAAAGAAAGATCCGAGGAAGTCTTCATAGAGATGATACTAGATCTGAGTGTCAGGAACTGAGGAAAGTTCCAGAAGGCAGAGGGGGCTGGGGAGAGAGAGAAGGGCTTGCCATGTGTGAGCAACAGCACAGGGTACCAAGTGGCCGGGCACACTGAGGAAACAGCTAGAAGAGCAATTTAGTAGGAGTGTAGAGTGTGAACGGAGTGCAAGACAAAGCTCAGGATGCAGACGAGGGTCACTGAAGGAGGGGCTCGTGTGCTGAATGAAGATGCTCCCAGGCACACACATTCACTAGTGCTCATCCCAGCCCCACGCTGGAAGGATAACGGACAACAATTCTGTAGGGCTCAAATACCTCATTTAAAAGACTGTGGTTTGGAAGGACAGACATTTGTTCAGATACCAGAGTTGAGATAATCTTAATGATGGAGCCTACAGAGTAGACGCTGTGTGGAGGCTGAAATTCCATCTGCATGTGGGTGTCAAGTTTAGTGGAGGAAGTGATTCTCTACCTCATCTGCTGCTGAGAATGGAGTGTCTGATGGACACCACCTGCCAGTCAGACTGGCTGCCATTTTTTATTGCTTTTGTGTTCCATACATTTTACATCTATTTCTTATATCTATTTCACACAGTTTCCCTATTTTAGAGATGAGGAAGTTGAGTTTAGAGAGGTTCAATGCTATCCCCAAGCTGTCCCAGCCAGTAAGCGACAGAGCTGGAATTCAGACCCAGGCTTCTTGGTTGAGTCATCTCCAAACATGACGCTTCATCACATCTGACATGGAAATCGAACAGGCTAACTTAAAAGGTTGAAGCTCTCCAGGATTTGCATCTGTGTGGCTTTCTGTTTAATATCTGTCTGGGTAACTTCTCTGAATTATTGCAAGATGATGATGATGATGAGAGTAATAATAAACATATATGAAAGGGCATTGTCAATGATTATAATATACAACAAAATATGAGGAATTTGCTGTTGTTTTTACTATTAGTACTCACATTATTTTGTTTAATTTTTATTGTCATCAGCATCTTAATTTAAAACCATAACAGGCTGAAGAATTATTAGCAAGGCGAGTAATGCAACCCCTCATGGTGCTTTATTCTTTTCCACTTGGGACTATAAATTAAATGTGTGAGAAAACTAACCTTTACTCTGGAGGAGAGATGATTTAATGTTGAATGACACCAACCCAGGCAGAAAACATCCCCAATGAAAGAGGAACTCCAAGAGTGATTTAATGCTTGTTCAAGCAGGAGAAAATCACCCCACGAGGCAATTAACTCTGGATAACATGACCAATGGGTTTCTGAACCTTGATGAGCGAAGGTGAGGAAGGTCCATAAAATGTGCAGGGAGCCATCCAGGAGGAACACAATTTGTAACCAAAACTTCCAGAGAGGGAGGGAGAGACCCATGGCATCTGGCAGAAAGAATTATTTATCCAGATATTTATTCCAGCTTGACACCAAGCATCTGGAGGGAGCATCCAAGCATCTGTCTGAGGCTGCTTGTTATGGGGGTGGGGTGCACGCGCACGTGTGCATATGTGTGTGTGCGTGTGTGTGTATGCATGTGTGTGTGCGTGTGTGTGTGTGTGCGCATGCACACGTTTGTGTGTGAGAGCCCATACCAAATGGAATAAATCAAACCAAACATCTGCAGAAAAGATGCAATGACCGAGGCAGGACAGAGCAGTTGTAAGCAATCAGTTCTTTGAAATCAGACACAGATGCATTTAAATCCCAGCTCCGACGCTTACTGTGTGTGCCTCAGAAATTTTCTTAAGCTTCCTAAGTTTCAGTTTCCTATTATGGAAAATGGGAATCGTAACCGAGAGCGTCGCTCTGGGGATTATGTGGGTAAACGTATGTAACGTGCCAGCTACAGAATAAGTAATTAGTAAACGCTGTCCACTATCACAACCACTGTTGTTGTTGCCAGTCTACTGTGTGAGCCCTGTGGAAGGATAATAAAGCAAAAACCAGACGGGCGGAATTTTCCTCTTTTTAACCAGACATGTACATCTCTAATAAAGCAGCTGGGGTTTCAAATCATCAGAAAAGTGAAAGATCGGGTCACATTCAAAGAACAGATTTTGAATTATTTTGAAGCAAATTCTTCACAAAACATAAGGTTCTTGATATGCAAAGTGTGTTCGGCATCACCTGGGAGCTTGTTAGAAATGCACTATCTCGGGTCCCACCGTAGAGTCTACTAAATCAGAGTCTGCATGGTAACAAGATCCCCACGCAATTCATAAGCACTGAGCTAGGACAGAGTCTGCTTTTATCCACAATCACATCAAATCCTCTAATGAACGAAAAGGAAAGGTCCATTTAGCCAAGCAGCTGATCCATTTAGTCAGACCTGATCAGTTTATGCCCCAACAAGGAAAGAGCAGAGCTGACCAGCTCAAATGGAGCAATGCCCAGTGCAATCAGCCTAAATGGGAAGCAGATGGTGCGTGTGAAGGGCCTCCAAAAATATTTTAACTAAGACAGTCCCTTGCCCCCATGAAGTGTACAACCTTTAGGGGTAACAGAGGAGTAGACCAATAAGTCAAATTGCTAGATAAGTAACAAGGAGAGGAGGCCATTTTCTGACTTGGAAAATCAGAGTAGCCTTCTTGGAGAATGTAGCATTTTTGGTGGTCAGCTGATGAATGAGCAGGATTTCAACAGGTGAAGAAGGAAAGGAAGATGCAGCTCAAGTAGAGGGGATCCCTGGGATGGAACAGCAGAAAAGTGTCTGATGTGTTCAGATGCATGAATGGACACAATGAGAGTTAAAGCTTGAATGGGCTGGATCATAGAGTCTTGAAAGCTGAATCAGGTGTCCCAACTTCAACATCAAGGTGAAGAAAATCAAAACATTTAGGAATTTTGCCTTAAACAGGGAACTGTCTTGAACGTGTTTTCAGGCCACAAGTGATGCCTATTTTCTTTAGACTTCTGCATAAACAATAGGGCGTAATCTCCCTGTGACTGGAGACAAGACAATTCTATGTATTCCGGCCCTGATTTGTCATGTATGGTGTCGGAGTCAGACCCCCGCTGGTCCTCTCTTAGGTATACGAGGAAACCACCTCTCTCTTGGGGGGTTTCTAGACTTATTCACTATGCACTATAGTTTACGCACTCTTCTGCAGTGCAGAGTTATTGCTGGAAAGCAGCCGCTCATTCTGGCCCCCAGCCTCTCCTCACACGTACGTATAATCATAAGACTAATTCCCACCAAAAGAGTAGGAGCAGGAGCAGTGTGTTCATGCACAGGCCAGAGCTTTGAAGAAGTGGCCGTGTCTTCACTCTTTTCCTTTCTACAGGCTTGATGCAGATGATTACAAAACCCTAGGGGATGGTAGAGCCTGGGCCCCGAGTCTCCACATGAAGTAAAGCTAACTACCAGCCAGGAACATCCACATCACCCTGATACTTACAAACAAACAAGAAATAAGCTTCTATTGTATCTGAGCCACTACATGTTTTGGGGTCTATATGTTACAGCAGCTAGTATTAGGCTAACACAGACCTCACAGGAGCAACTAATAGAATCAGAGGAAAGATGGATAAGAAGTTGCTTTATAAATTATAATGTCCAGAATAACATTTTCACTGCATTAAATATTCAACAAATATTGATGGAGCAGCTAATAGACACCAAGCATGTACTTGGTTCCGAGTAATCAGTGATAACAGGACAGACACACTCTCTGTCTCCCAGATTAGTATCCAGTCACTACCCCCCAGCTTTGGCTGGAGCATAAGAATCACACCATCTGCCTTTCAGCAGAGGAAATAACACATCCTATCCTCATTTATCCGTCCAAGGGGACAAAAGCCAGGCAAAATTAGAGCCTCTCTCATCGAATGGCTTTCACTGAGTTTCTATCTATGTAGTTACTTTTAAATACCTAACTTGTTTTGTTCCAGACAAGATCTAAGACAACTTACAAGAAAGCTTCATTTAAAAATAAAAATGAAAGACGTAAAAATAGAATGAGAACATGAAATGCAGCCACGATTATAGCTAAATATGCAGTCACTGATGACTTACTCCCTTGCTACAAATTTAGCTCCGGGCTTCCTGGAAGCTGGATCAAAATGTGATATTCTTCAGTTGTATGATATCTGTACTTAACTAGTTAGTGTCTGTATTCCCCATAGACTGGAGGCTTCATGGAGGAGAAAGTCTGTCTTTCACTTACTGTTGTGCCCACATGATGTAGCCTAGTTCCTGGTCCACAGAAGTCTCCGAGAAGCTTATCATCAGGTAAAAGCAGATCAAGCCTGAGGTCCAGTCATACTTGGCACTGAGACAAAGAGGCACATCCCCCCCAGATCCTCGGAAAGATGAGCCAGCGTGGTGATGGACAGAATCCTCATCATATGCTTACAGTGGACCCAATGGTAAGTGACCCGTGGCTGGTCCTCATTTCCCAGACCCCATGTGTTGATGGCATCAGACCAAAGCACAACACAGAAAAAGCAAATTCATGAGGGAACCCAGTATCCTGTGGTCCCAAACCCCAATTTATGCTGGCCTGATATGATTCAGGGAGGACTGCTGATGACCTGGAGGAGCAGATGGATGCATGACTTCTTAAGAACCCTCTCAACACTACCTCCCTCATGGTATTTTAGATCCCATCAACGAGGCAACTCTGACTTCATGTCTTTGACATATATAGGTCATTATAAGAAACCATCTTCTGAAGCCAGAATCTCCATTTTCCATGTGGAAACTTGAAAGGTACTGTCTACTCTGTCCCTTAGGGGTTCAAATCTGAAGATGTAATTGGTTGGATCAAAGTGACATATAAATGTCACTTTTGCTACAGAACTAGAGAAACCTTTCCTTCATGTCCTTTGGGTTCTTACGCTGACATGTTTCCCTTTTTTGCTTAGGCCCCTGATTCCAGAGACTGAATTGTCAAGATCCCCAGCGTAGTCCCAGCTCGTTAGAAAGGTGCCCAGTGTAGATGGCAGAGGATAAAGGGCCAGCAGGGGCAGCAGAGAGCAGGGCTATGTCTGAGATAAGTACTGAATGGAGGCAGATTTCCAAACCCAGGCCACCGTGGGGACAGCACAGGAGTCCCGAAGGCGTTCCCAAGAATGCACCAGAGTGAAAAAGCTGGGCTGGTGGTGAGCAGGAACCGGTGGCCTCTTGCACAACTCCACAGAACTATTTGCATTGGCCACCTTGAGTTCAATGCGATGGCTCCCTGTGAAGTTGTGCTGTGCCTCTGACCTGCAGAGTGTGAGAGGGCTCAGCAACAGTAACAATAAGAACCAACATTTACTGAGTGCTTTGGATGTGCCATACCCTGTGCTAAGGACTTTATAAGTATTAGCTCACCAGGCCCTCACAACAGCATTGAAAGGCGACACTGCTGTCATTCCCATTTTACAAAAGGGGGGTCTGAGACTTAGAGAAATTAAGTATTTATCCAAAATCATTCAGCTGGTAAATGATGAAACTAGAATTTGCATCCAGTCTGACTTCACTGCTCATGCCCTTAACCACTCTACTATTATTGCCTCCCTAAGAGTTGATAAAAGTAACTTTACTTTTCAAGATGATGCACCCAACAGCTTTCGAATTCTGCCCTAGCAACTGAGGACCCATGCCTAAATTTCACATGCTGATTCTGCTACCTTGTCTAAGGGGATGCCTTCAAATTATGGTGCAGAGGTCAGTAGCCACATGCACACACACATCCTGGGGAGACATTAACACAGAGACATTCATGGTCAGGCCCTGCAAAGCGCTCCTAGCACAGCGGGATGGATGCAGCCTCTAACAGAGAGCTCTGCAGCAGTAACCTAGGCATTTATTATCAAGTCCCACTGGCTAAATTCTCTCTTCTGATGCTAGCAGATGACTCCCATTCTCCATCATGAGAGCTGGGTGAGTGCATTCAAGGGCAGAGCACAGCCGGGGGCTGCATTTTGGAGGCATGAAGTCAGGGAGCAGGGAAGAGATGGCTTGTAACACATTATTCAGAGAGGAGCGGTCAGTGCAGAATAACCCTTGCCCAGCAGCCAGGGCACCTGTAACCAGGAGACACCTGTCTGCAATGTGAAGAGGGAACAGACATCTTCACAGAAAGAAGACACACCCAGTGATGTATTCTCAGTAAGTTTTCCAGGCATCGCCCGGATGCTTTTTACTCCCTCAGAGATAAATTGGCCTGGAAAGATGAAGCTTAATACATTTCAACCATTTTTTTCTTTTTTTTTTTTTTTTTGAGGGCTTTATTTTAGATCACCTTGTTCTTCAACTGACACTTCAATCCTCTAAATGTAGATTTCACTTTTTAGTCTGTTTGGAGCCTAGTTTGGTTTAGTGGTGTGTTTTTCCTTCCTTCTGTCGACTTAAAGAAGATCACACAACATAAAAGTTGTGGTTTAAGTTTTATTCAGGGTCTTGCTGAGGACTATAGCCCGGAGACAGCCATAGTTAGCACTGAGGAACTGCTCCAGAGAGGTAGGGGGAGAAGCCGGTTTGTATATGATTTTTGGTTTCAGAATACGTGCAGTCAAGCATACATCTTGGTAAAAGATGACTGTTAATCATAAAGAACAGGTATTTCAAGTTAACAATTTTAGTGCTTTTCTATGAATGGGAAGATTCAGGAATCTGGGGTCACTGACAGTTTTCCTGAGATATGCGTCTAACTGTCTAAGGGGCCATTTATCCAAAGCACAGAGTGTCCCATCCTGTTTTTCATCCTGAATTTCTCTCAGGTTGCACTGTCAGTGGGCAACTGCAGTGGGTTATGACTTAACCCTTGTAGAACTGGGGGGAGAACAATGCTCTTTGTACTCTGTTCGCCCTTTCCTTCCTCCTTCCTTCCTCCCTCCCTCCCTTCCTTCCTTCCTTCCTTCCTTCCTTTTTTCCCTCTCTCTCTCTCTTCCTCTTCTCTCTCTCTTTTTCTTTCTTTTTCTCTTCAGATATCTGGAGCCCTGCAGACTGAACTAAGTTTAGGATGATGTGCCTTCATTGTGCAGGAGCTCTACACATACAAACAAGAGCAGATAAGCAAATGACCGGATACAATCCAACCATCTGCATCTTTGCCCGTCTCCAGCCTCAGCTCCTCTAGCATCCTAGTCCCTCTGGGTACCGGCCACCCCTACACTCTTCCAGATCCTGAAGCATACTGTCTCACCTCAAGGGCCGCCACACTCGGGCTGCCCCTCTGCCTAGAGCAGGGCAGGTAGGGGCAGCACTGTGGTAGAGTTGAGAATTAATCACTAATCTGGAGTCAACCGTTTCTGTTCCCTGCCCCCAAGTCTCCTAATGTCTGAGGCCATTCACAGAAAGAAGACAAGGCTCCCTTCACCTAAGCTGCTGAATCAACCTAGAATATTACTGTAAAGTGTCATAGTGTTTATTTTTAAAGTTTCCCTCGTTTCATTTTAATTTTGCTTACAAATTTGAATCTTTGTCCAAATAACTTTTAGGGGATATGAAGAACATTTCCTATATTTTATGCCTTTTAAATGCCTTTGGGTGAGTGTGTAATCATGTACAGCCAAGCTATTCAAATCCTCTTGCGGTCTTTACCATCCTGCAACTTTGAAGCACTTTTCCCATCCAAGGGGCTAGCAGGTAAGTAAAATAATTGGAACAGATCTCAAGGTCTGGAGCAGTAAGTACCTAATACAATTTCGCATTCTGTAGCAGATTTCTGTCTGTTTTCCAGAGATTTTGGAAGATCCCTAATTATAGTCCCCAACTATCTCTAGGCTTTCCAACAGAGCAATGCTAAGGGTACATTTTACAAACTGCTTTCTCTTCACGTAAGCGGAGGGAAACGCTGTGGAGAGGGTAGTTTGTTAAAGAGATTAGGGGAAAAGAACAGAAGGTAAAAAAGGGATGTAAGCAGGTATGATAATAAAGCTGGTGGGGGAGAGAGAGAGATGGAGGGGGATACTTTCAGAAAGTTCTGGTGAAAGTAGTTCTGTTTATGCCTTTGTTATGAAGTCCTTGAGAGAGGTTATTTGGGAGTCAGCATTTCATTCTGAGACCCCAGAATATCAATCAAAGAAAGCCTGCCATTGAATGCTTGGTATTTGCCTCTCTTTGGAGCTTCTCTTAAGTCTATTGCTTTTCAACATATTGAAAGGCTCCTATGATGACCATTGAATTCTAAATCATTCTTAAGGAAACGCCGCCTTTTACCAAGATAGATGCAAGAATTAGCGTTGTAGTGAGAGGACATTTAAGAAGCAGGAAGTCTGCCAGGTGGAGGCTTTGGTTTTGATGCAGGACAGCCTATGACCACAGAAAAAGTGGTCACTACAGCTAATCAAAATTGTGTGCTTATGAATGGTGGCTCACGTTCTCACTAAACAGAGTCTAAGAAAGAGCTGCACTGACTTTATATCACAATTTGACAACACAAGAAACGTCCTTAGGAAGGTTTTGGTAAAGTACTCAAAGTAAATGTTGACCAATTTCTCCTGCTTTAATTGGTCATTGGTCTAATAACCATTAGTCATGGGTCTAATCGACCTATAACTAAAACCTGTGGGGCTCCTGGGCACAGAAGCCTTTCTGTGTCCCCCTATTTTTGTTTGTAGGAAATAGGTTTCGTTCAGCCTCCACAACCTTCCCTGAGTTCCAAGGAGCAGGTTCAAACAGTTGCTGATCAGGGAAGGGAGGGGATGCAGAGATAAAGGAGGAGAGGTCAAGAAACAATAGTGCAGGGCTTCCCTGGTGGCACAGTGGTTGAGAGTCCGCCTGCCGATGCAGGGGACGCGGGTTCATGTCCCGTTCCGGGAAGATCCCACATGCCATGGAGCGGCTGGGCCCGTGAGCCATGGCCGCTGAGCCTGCGTGTCCAGAGCCTGTGCTCCACAACGGGAGAGGCCACAACAGTGAGAGGCCCGTGTGCCGCAAAAAAAAAAAAAAGAAAGAAACAATAGTGCAGCCTTGGGGCAGGGTCCTGGTTCCCCTTCAAGGATACACATAACAATATCGTTGAGCTCTTCTGCAGAACTAAAACCCCCATCAAATGGAAAATGTTAACTACCTGATGAAGCATTCTTCATTCCAGAGAAGGTCACAGTGTGCCCATCATCACCTGAGGCCAGATGATCTCTAGATTGAAGGAATGCAGGCCTGCGAGCACCCCAATCCTCATCAGCAACCCCACCCCTTGACTATAAAACTCCTCACAACCCCCAATCCCATTGGAACGCATAGTTTTGAGATCATTAGCCCGCTGTGGCCCCCTTTGCCTGGCAAAGCAATAAAGCTATTTTTTCCCACTTCATCCAAAACTCTGTCTCTGAGATTTAATTCGTTGTCGGGGTAGAGAGGTTGGATTTGGCTGCATAACCATTCATCAGCAGGGCCAGCGTGGACCACAGGATTAATGAGCTTATGCCTTCATTTGTAACTTAAGGAGCACTTCCTTGACCATTCAGCATATACCAGACAATTAAGGACAATGCAAAAACACACGGGCCAAGATGATGTATAAATAGAAAAATGAAAAGTGAAAGACTATAAAACAATGGAAGAACAAAAGGAATAATGGAAGAATATGAACAAAAAGCTTTACCTCCCAACCAAAAACATTTACTTCCCTTAAATAAATACCTATTTGCTCACAAATCCAAGGACTGCAAAGTAAATTCAGCAGTGAGACCACAGTGATTCGAGCTCTGATCACTGCTGAGAATGACTCACCTCCCAGAGAAGGTGGAAGATAATCCGGGTGGAACAAAAGGGGCTCCTTGAGCATACCAGTTAATGCAAGGTTCAAACCACCATCAGAGTGACTCCAACTGTGAAGGAAGAGACTGTCACTCACAATATCTGGGACAAAGATGCTGGGTTTATTCCTTTCTAAGCAGGAGAGAGCTGTACTTGCAAATCACAGTCTCTCTGAACAAAGCAAAGAGCGTTATTTTTGTAGATACTGGGGATCAGAGGGTCTTCCCAAAGAAAACCCATTTAGGGATTGGTTGGCAGTCAGAACCATGGTCACTGTAGCGTGGGTACAGCTGATGGACTTCCAGGATGAGAGTACTGAGATGAGGCCGATCCTAACTGATTACAATACTCAAAAAAACACCCAGGGGCTTCCCTGGTGGCGCAGTGGTTGAGAGTCCGCCTGCCGATGCAGGGGACATGGGTTCGTGCCCCGGTACGGGAAGATCCCACATGCCGCGGAGTGGCTGGGCCCGTGAGCCATGGCCGCTGAGCCTGAGCGTCCGGAGCCTGTGCTCCGCAACGGGAGAGGCCACAACAGTGAGAGGCCCGCGTGTCACAAAAAAACCCCAAAAAACAAAAAAACAAACAAAAAAACCACCCAGAACAACCAAAGCAATTTGACAAAGACCAAAGTTGGAGGACTTTCACGTCTCACTTGGGAAACTTACTATAAAGCTAGTTATGAAGACAGTGTGGTACTGGCAGATGGATAGATCAAGGAAAGTAAATTCAGAGTCCACAAATAAATCCTTATATTTATAGTCAATTAAATTAGAAAAAGGTGCTTTTGGAGCCCAGAGAAGGCCACCCCAAAATGTGCCTCAAAGGCATACTGATTATTTTGAATTGAAGTTACTTAAGAAATGGCCAATGCAAGACGGGCCTTCTAAACCTCCTTCCTGTCTGCCTGAAAGCAGGAAGTCTCGTGTGTGAAAGGTACACTCCCTGTACCTGGAGGTAGAAGAACACCTTATCACCAAAGGTAGGGAATAAGGGCTGAGAAGCCTGTATAAACAAACCTTGCTGCTTCTATATCACCCCAAGCTGTTTAGATTCTTTACTGATTGTACACCTAAAACTTAGGTTTCTTTGTCCTAGCAATCCTGCACAAATGTATTGTTTTTGTCTAAAGAGTATAAAAGCTGCCTGCTTTGACCACTTCTTAGGTCCCATTTCTGTGGGAGCTCCTTAAGCATGAATTAAAAAAATTTTTTTTCTTCTCTTAATCTGTCTTGTGGCATTTTGGTTAGTCCGGCTACAAGAACTCAGGAGGAGTATAGGGGGAAATCTCCAAGAAAATTCATTGGGGGAAAAGATAGCCTGTTTGTCCCTGTGCTAGACAATTACATAATCAATGCATAAAGGTGAACTTAGGCCCTCACCTCACACAATACACAAGTATGAACTCAAAATGGATCATAGACTTAAATGCTATAAACCTTTAAAAAAAAATAAGGGACAATCCTTGAGACTTGGGCTATGCAAAGATTTCTTAGCTATAAAACCACAGTCCATAAATGAAAAATATATGTTAAGTATTGGATGTCATTAAAACTTTAAACTTTTACACTCTAAAAGACATCCATAAAAAATGAAAATACAAGCAACCAACCAGGAGAAAATAGTTTTTACATTGATATCCAAGAAAGGGGCCATAGCTAGACTTTATAAAAATACCTACAACTCAACAATAAGAAGACAACAAAACAATCAAAATATGGGCAGAAGTTATGAACAGACATTTCACCATTTAAGATTTACAAATGGCTAAGATGAACATCAGAGATTTTCAACATCGTTAGGGAAATGCAAGCCAAAACTACAATAAGATAACATTCACACACAATAAAATGGCTGTAATAGACACACAAAAACAGAAGTTGATGGAGATGTGAAGAAATGGGAACTTTCACATGGTGCTGGTAGTCATGTAAAGTGGTGCAACCACCTTGAAAAATATTTGGCCGATTCCCAAAAAGTAAAGCATAAACTGTTGTAAGAGCCAACGATTTCACTCTCAAGTGTTTGCCCAAAAGAAATGAAAACACTGAATTGTACCTGAATGCCCACAGCAGCATTATTCATAACAGCAAAAAAACAAAAACAGCTTACATGTCCATCAGCCAGTGAGCGGGTAATCAAAATGTGGTATATCTATACAGAGGAATATTATTCAGCCATAAAAATTGATGAAGTACTGACACATACAATAGCCTGGAGGATGCTAAAAACATTACACTGGGTGAATAAGCCATGTGCATAAGGCTGCATATTGTGACTTCATATACCAGAATAGACAAATCTACAGAGACAAAAAGATAGTGGTTACCTAATGCTGAGAGAGAGAACAGGAATTAACTATAAATGGACATGAGTGATCTTAGTGGGGGGATTAAAATGTTCTATAACTAATTTATGGTGATGGTTACACCACTGGGTAAAGTTACTAAAAATAACTGATTGTACACTTGCAATGGGTGAATTTTATGTTATGTAAAATATAATTCAATAAACCTGTTAAAGAACAATAAAACAAAAAAATAGCCTATGGAGAAATATCGACATGTGTTAAGTATGGAAAATGAATAAGTGAATGTCTGTACTATAAATCTCTACCTTTTATATGTTTGGAATGTTATATAATTTTTAATTGGGAAAATTAATAAATAAAATCTTTGACTATCTCAGGTATGGCATTATCCCTGGGAATGTGTATCATCATGATTGCATGATGCACATGAGCATTTCTATTTTTATTTTAAGGGTTATTGGGCATCTGATAACTGCCCACTGTTTTTCTGCCTCTTCCACACCACCTGGCTCAGGACCTGGCTTAGAGGAGACACTTGTTAGCTTGATTCAATGCCTTCTGTTTGCCCAGGTCCAGTGAGAGTTTCCACAAGTCTCTTGGCCATGCAAGAAGTTTTTCCTGAGACTTTTTCAAATCTTCTAATTAGAAAAGGATACTGTAATAACGAGCAATAATGGTGCTTTGAGATGCAAGTACAATGCCAAGGACTAAACAGACTCATTAGTTCAGTGATTCCCTTCTGCACCCCAGCCTAGCAGTCCCTGTGATTCAATTCTTGCTTCAGCAAAGACACAAATCATTTTACGGAGTGTAAGCTTAAGGCCAGAAGCCAAAGTAGCAAATCCAAAATTTTAATGCATTAGTAATAATATCCTTTACACACATTTTATTAATTTTCTAAAAGTCTAATCGATTAACAGAAGCCATTATTGCCATATTATTGCCATTTTTCTGATGAGGAAATGGAGACGCTGAGAAGTATGTGACATACTGAAAATCGTGTGATACAGGAAACACGCATGTAGCAGATTTGGGATAGAGCTTCAGTTCTCTTGTGTGTTAAAATCAGGTTACAGGAGAAAGTATACAGTGAGATCCTATTTATGTTGATATTGGACAGTATGTCTAAAACCAAATTCCTGATCTTCACCACCAGGGCCCAACCTGCTCCTTTTACAGTCTAGCCACTTCTGTAAGGGTAACTATCCCTCTAGTTGTTCAAGACAAAAAGGTTTTGGTCTCTCCTGAAATTTTTCTTTCTCTCCCCACATTCACTATGTTGGCAAATGCTGCCACCTCTTCAGTACACATCCAGAGACCCGCCACTTCTCAGTAGTTGCACCATGTCTATAGTTGCACCACGTCCATAGCCAGCTACCATCTTGGATAAGTGCAACAGTCTCTTAACACACATCTCGCTGCTTCCACCCTGGCTGCCCTAAAATCTGCTGTTAACTCAGTGGCCAGAGTGAATTGAAAGGAAGTCCAATCATCTTCTACTTCTGTGCAAAACCCTCCACAGCTGCTCATCTCAATCCAACTCTCTACTGTGTCCTACGAGGTCCTCTATTAGAAGGCTCCACTTCTTTGACCTCTTCAGCCACCTCTACCCTCTCCACTCCCAGTATTCCCTCCCCACCCGCCCATCCCACCTTCTTGTTATTTATCAAAGATGCTACTCGTGCTACTGCCTCACCTTTGCCGGTGTGCAGGTATGGCTCCTCCATCACTCCCTGCATACACTCAAATGTAAGCTTCTCAGTGAGGTCTCACCTGACCATACACCCCCTGCCCTTCTTGATGGACTGTAAAAAAAAAAGGCCTCAGTCCCCCTCCCTGCACCCGTTCCTCTGCATTGTGACTGCAGATTCTCCCACCAAGAGGACAAGCCTCCACCATTTCCCTAGTGAGTAAGATGCTGGTTTTTCCAAAGGCCATACTTTTCCTCTCTACCTTACACTGGCTTAGTATGCTAGATAAGGAGCTTAGAAATCAATTAATGACACAAACATGGAAGGTAAGAACAAGCTCACCTGGGCTTTCAGTGACACAACCCAGACTTGAACCCAGGCCTCCTGCCTCTGATTTCACTTCTCTTTCCAGAACTCCACAATGCCTTTCAGGTAATTATTAACTGAGCCCAACCTTGAACTTTCACAAAGCACTTGAGTCACATTCTGCCAAAGCAATATTTCTAAGCTTGTCCTCATGAGATCCCCAGGAGTGAGGAAGTCAACCAGGCCATAAGCAGTACAAAAGCAGTCAGAGAACCGAGGGTATAAATAGCCTCTCACAGTTGGTGCATGTGGGATTACAAGCAATAATGCTTTATCGCTGAAGACATTGCACTTCATTGCAGAAACACTTCAGTCATTGCTCTGATGTGTTTTATAAATAATCCAGAACTCTCAGAGGGTCAGCCCTACCAAGTTCCTGCCCTCCTGTCAAGAGTTTCTTGAATCTCAGTAGCGCCAGTCATGACTGAGTCCCTAGTTAAATCCTGACCTACTTTAAGGAATTCTAACCCAAAATTCTATGTTGTAGTGCCAAGTCATTTACCAATTATTTGTAACTAATACATGGTGAATGTTATAATTGGGAGATTATGGAATGTACATGGGAACATACAGCAGGACCTAACTTGCTGTGGTCAAAATATAAACTTTAGGGGCCTTTCATCCTACAGGTGGAAAACTCATGGGATTATGTGATTTTAACCTGAGAAAATTTAAAGGATAAAAAGAGGGCCAAGAACAGAACTTCAAGTAATGGGAGCCAGCAAAGGAGACAGAGATGGAGCCAAAAGAGGCAGGAGAAGGATGGCATGGTAGCCAAATTGGGACATACATTTTAAAAGTAGGCAATAGATAGCAAATTCAGGCAATGGCAAGCTAGTTCATTACAGATCAACACTCCTGCCAAGAATAAAGCAAAAGCAGGATAAAATGTTGAAAAAAAAAAAACCTATTTAAAGTCATTGGAAAACTACTCAGTCCGTGACAGCATAAGGACCAAGATGCTAAAGAAAAAGAAAGCACAGAAATGTGAGCCCAAAACTACATTACATGCCACTTTTTCCATTTTTTTTTTTTTTTCTGAGTTAAAGACAGAGCCTACAAGAGTCTTGTGAGGTTGGAGGAACAAAAACTGGAGTTCAGGACTCATGAAAGATAAGTTTCCTTGGTTAAACAACCCAAGTTTTCAGTGGGAATTCCTGAAGGACGAAACCATGAGAACTGGGGAACACATGAAACAGAACATTTCTCACAAATGCTGAAAAACATCTTTGATAAACTGAGCTTATCCAACAGAACTTTCTGTAATGATGGAAATGTCCTCAACCTGTGCTGTTCAATATGGTAACCACAAGCTACATTTGGCTGTTGAGCACTTGAAATGTGGCGAGTGCAACTGAAGGGTGGAATTTCTAATTTTACTGAATTTTAATGATTTCAAATGTAACTTTAAATACCCACATCAGGATTGTTTTAGCTAAAGAGAGGTGACCTCGCCCAAGATCTAGTCTGCTTCCTGGGGTGACTCACATCAAAGAATGGTCCATACACAGGGTACAAATGCCAAGCCTCTTGCCCTAATTCAGGACAACTGGGAAAAGCCATTTAAGCCTCAGAGTTCTGCATGGGGTTGGCCAAGCTCCATGGGTACTGCTTCACAGCACAAATTCTCCCTCTGACAATCCCTTTTTTTCCCTTCCCTTCCATAGGTATTGGTCCCAAGACTATTCCCCAGTAAAACTCCTGCATGGTAATCTCCAACTCAGAGTCTGGGTCCCAGGAAACTGAATTTGTAATATTTGGTGCTGGCAGTAGTCTACGAAAGCAGATATTAATATGTGAATTTGGAGCTAGATCACCCTCCACCCAGCTGGCAATGAGGCTCCATCCCTGGTGGGAGATGACACATAGTCTCTGGCACAGTAGCAATGCAATTATAAAACTTTCACTAATTGTGAACTGAGATGGGATTCCAAAAGAAAAAAAACACATTAATTAGTGTGAAGTGTCAGACATTTGAGAAATATGAGGGGAACAGTAACTGTAAGGACAGTGGAACTGAGTGCCTTTGCGAAGTTTAGATGGATGCGCTGGAAAAAAATAAATAATGAACAGCTGAGAGTAATTAAACACCAATTAAAAGGTAAATGTGAAAACCAGAGTGCTTCCTCAGTAGAATATAAAGAGGCTTTCCTCTCCTGTAGTAAAAGGACAGAGAAAGCTGAGAACCACACCCCAGGTCGAGTAATCAGAGTGGCCAAGCTCCAATATGGTTACGCTTCCAACCAAGGAAGGTCTGCTGTGTCAAGGACCAAGGACAGGAGGCCCAGTTACAAAAGGATGAGGCTCTCATGCATGGACAGGCTGATATCTGGATAAATGAGCACAAAATCGTGAATTCCCAGATTCCCCATAACATCCTAAGCCTTCATAAATGGTCCACTCCTCCCAATTTAGAGCTAGGGCAATGCAGGGTCTTCCTGCCCCAAGGACACATGCACCCCTTCACAACCTGGCCCCGCCTTCCCTCAAGGTCAGTAGGTCTATATATTTAGGCTAAGGCAGTCACCACATGACCCACCTGATAAGAGAGTAAAAAGGACTAGACTCCAGGATCGACTTGACCTTGTCAGTATGCTCCATTTTCCGGCAAGAGCCAGGAGAGTACATGTGGGACTGTATTCTGAGAGTGTTTGATAAAGGGTCAGAACCTAAAGCTGGATAAAGGTGAGTGTATTGATTCTGAAGCTCTCTTGTGGGATACGGGAGTAACATGAGGCCAGGCCCCAAGAGATGCTGCTGTTGCATCCTGTTAGGATGACCCCTAGAAACACGAAAAGAAAAGATGGCTCCCACTACGTGAGACAGATATGCTAGATTTCTTCGATAGACAGTGGAAGAAGGGATTAAACAGCTGAAGAAGCAGACGTGCTCAAGTGGATGGACAATGGAAGGCCATAAATCCCACCAGAGAACTCCCTTCCATGGGAGGAGCCAGAGGATACACCATTCGCCTTAGCAACGTGCTGGTGAGTGGACACCAGCATCACTGAGAAGCTCTGTGAGGCCAGGCTGAGAGTAGGATACACCATTACAGAACGGGGCTCAATGACAGCAATGTGGATAATGGGGCCCAGAAGAACAGAGTCCAGGTGGCTGCGTGTGACCCTCAGATGCCAGGTGGATAGTCATCATAAGGCACAGCAAGGCTGGAGTGACAGTCAAAAGAGCCTGACCCACAGAGAGTTGCAGATATGGTGAATATAACATGGCATCCATAGGGGCAAATACATGGGCAGCCATCAAGGATCTGGCTCAATCTGTACAACCAGAAGAAATCAAGAATTGATGAGCAAGAGGACGGGGACAATCGCCCCACTGAAGTGTCACAACCCGTGCCTAGTTTCCTGACCAAAGCCAGGTTTGGGGTCTGGGACCCAATGAATGTAGTAGAGGCAGATCAGCAGAAGAGAGGACTCTGTGACACCACAGCACGTGTGCATGGTAGGGATGCCCCCCCCAGTCGAACCCCAAAGGGACCTACAATCATGTACTTGGCTAACAACGTGTTCGGGACCGAAGCAAGTCACGTGGCCAGCCCAGAGTCAGTAGGAAAAGGTCTAACAAAGGGGGCGGTATGGGGAGAGGAATGGTATTGTTGCTTTTTAAACGTTCTATCTCACGGCAAACTGACCTCATGCTGTGTCCCGTTCACTGACCCTTCCTCTCACCATCACCTAATCACTCAAGCCAGGAGCCTAGCATCATCCTTGATTTCATCCTTTACCTTCCCTCCTCCCCCTAAATCATCACCGATCACTCTTACTGTTATTCTATAACTACTTCATCCCCTACACTCCTCTTTATCCCACTCAGCCTGCTCTGCTGAGGTCCTCACCATCAGCTACCCAAATGGTCTCCGTGGCTCCTGTTTCTTCTCAGAAATCCCGTCACTGCATTCTTACTTCAATCACACATCTAGAGTGAAAATTCACCCTCATGCTCAACCACACAAAAACCATACATTTCCCCCCAAATACTGATGAGTCTGAGCTCCTAGTCATCCCACAGACCCCCGCCACGGCATGGGCCTTGATGGATGGTCAGGCTCATCTCCTGCCCCCTCCCAGCTCACGGGGTGCACTGCGCATGGGCCGCAGCACTCGGCATGTCATCTCACACTTCTGTGATTTGGTGCCTGCCTCTTCCCACACCTTCACCTGAACCACAGCCACTCCTGCTGCAACTCTCGGTTAAGGCGTCAGCCTCTATGAAAAATTTTTTCTGATGATCCTACAGCACATTAGGTGACTCTCCTCTGACCTCCCAAGCATCTTGTGCTTACCTCTGTCATGTGTTCATTAAGGGTAAAGGCTCCAGATTCAGACTGCTTGGGGTTAGCTCCCAGATCTACTCTTCACTAGCTCTGTGGCCTCGGGAAAGTTGTTAAACTCTAAATCTCAATTTCTTCATCTGCAAAATGTAGATAATAGTATTACCTACATGAACCAAGACTTTTTGGGGGGTGCAAGTCAAAGAAACCCAACTTAAAATTATTTAAGCAAAAATGATGCACTGTTTCGGTTAATGTAACAGAAAAGTCTAGTGTTACAATGACTTCAGGCATGGCTGGATCCAGGTGCTCAAAATATGCCACTGAGATGCTGTCTGTCTCCACTTCTCAACTCTGTTTCCTCTGTGTTGACTTCTTCCCCAGGCAAAATTTTTCTTCATGGTTGCCTCTGCTGGTTTCAGTCCTGTATCTTCACAGCTAAGTTAGTACTAGGGAAAGAAAGAGCTTCTCACTCCTAGCAGATTTAAAAACAAAGTAGACTTTCATTGGGATGGCTTGTCATATCATGTGCCACCCCCAAACAAGCTGGGTTTTCCAGGAGGTTATAATGAACTGATTGACCATTTTGGGGTCAAGTGCTAAATTTTTAGAACTGGAGGCTAGGGCCTTCCAGCAGCACTCACTGCTCTTGGACCAAGGCAAAAGGGGGTGTTAGTCCTTGATCCCATTCTTTAGAGGGAACTACTTATCACAAATAGAAATAGAAATAGGTTTATTAAAAAACACAAGGTGTGTCCGTCATGGGATCCTGCAGTCCCTGAAGCCCGGAGCTTCTTTTAACGTCCATCCTCCTTAAGTTCACGGCTCAGGCCCCAGGGAAATACTTGATCACGCCTCCCACCAATGTCCCTGAAGTGGACTCAGACATTTCTTAAAGCACAGTTGGCGGGGGTCGGGGGTAGGGCCTCAACGCCAGAAGACCCTTCAGGAAGTCTTGAAATAGCCATTGTGAGGCAGGTAAAGGGATCGCCAGAGCTGACTCAAAACGCACCCATCCCCTACCCCCGCCTCTCCTCTACACGGGATTCATTAATGATGCGCAGAACGGATCATCTCTAGTATTCCTAACTCTGGCTGAGCATCAATGTGACGAGAGGAATCATGGCAGCTCGCAGGCAGGCGGTCCGGCCCCGAGACAGGCCCATTTCTGCCTCATTCCCGGTGAAGTGCTGGCCTCAGGCTCCCCGAAGTGCTCTGGCCCAGCTCTCAAGGGTCCTGCCCAATGGATTTGAGGAATGAAGAAACTGAAGTCCAGCCCATTTATTTTTAGCTAAATGAACCCTGAGTTCCCACTGAAAGCGAGCGTGGCCTCCACCCTGCCCAGGACCAGAACAGGAGGCACAGATTCCACCCTTGTGCCTGGCTCAGCATCTTCTCTCTCTCCTTCCCAGCAGGAATCTTTCTCAAGTACAGAGCTGACCATGTTGTTCCCCGGCTGAAAATCCTTTTATAATTCCACATTGTTCAAAAATAATAGGGTGCCTCCTATGTGTCAGCCTGTGTCCTAAGGACTTTATATAAATTCAGTATTTTAACCTTTACAACAACCCGATGATAAAAGCAGCATTACGTCCCCATAGTACAGATCAGGAAACTGCGGCACAGAGAGGGTAAACGGCTCCGCAAGGTTACACAGCAATCATGTGACAAAGTCGGGATTTGAACCCAGTGTTCTGTCTCCACGACCTGACTCTTAACATCTCTTGGTAAAGTGCAAAAAATGCAAGATCTCAAAAAAAGGGAGACAAGTCCATGGGAAACCCACATGGGGTGGGCTCTCCCGCCCCTTTCCACTCCCTCTCTGTGCCTCTCTCCCCAGCACAAGCAGGGAAGTGGGTCACGGCAATTTGGGAGCCAAGGGATTGCCTTTCAGGGTGACATGGAGCAGAACCAGAGGAAAGCCTGTCACTCGAGCTGTCAGCCTGCATCGCCCAGGTCAGGGGCCAGATGGGGCCAGGTGAGGAGGGTGGGAGCCCAGACGGAGGTACTTCACCCCAGCCCCACACTCACTGAGCCCCAGCCAGAGTCCCCAGAAGCCAAGAAGAGCAGCTGCGCGAATGGGGAGCTTTCATTTGAGGGAGATTATTTTTTTTTTACATCTTTATTGGAGTATAATTGCTTTACAATGGTGTGTTAGTTTCTGCTGTATCACAAAGTGAATCAGTTATACATATACATATGTCCCCATATCTCTTCCCTCTTGTGTCTCCCTCCCTCCCACCCTCCCTATCCCACCCCTCTAGGTGGTCACAAAGCACCGAGCTGATCTCCCTGTGCTATGTGGCTGCTTCCCACTAGCCATCTATTCTACATTTGGTAGTGTGTATATGTCCATGCCACTCTCTTGCTTTGTCACAGCTTACCTTTCCCTCTCCCCATATCCTCAAGTCCATTCTCTAGTAGGTCTGTGTGTTTATTCCTGTCTTACCCCTAGGTTCTTCATGACATTTTTTTTCTTAGATTCCATATATATGTGTTAGCATATGGTATTTGTCTTTCTCTTTCTGACTTACTTCACTCTGTATGACAGACTCTAGGCCCATCCACCTCATTACAAATAGCTCAATTTCGTTTCTTTTAAGGCTGAGTAATATTCCATTGTATATATGTGCCACATCTTCTTTATCCATTCATCCGATGATGGACAGTTAGGTTGTTTCCATCTCCTGGCTATTGTAAATAGAGCTGCAGTGAACATTTTGGTACATGACTCTTTTTGAATTATGGTTTTCTCAGGGTGTATGCCCAGTAGTGGGATTGCTGGGTCATATGGTAGTTCTATTTTTAGTTTTTTAAGGAACCTCCATACTGTTCTCCATAAGGAACATCTTTTTAGACAAGAAGGGGAAACTCAGATTCTGTCCTTTTAGAGAAAGTCCTTAGAAAAGTCAGCTTTCCTGATCTCAGCTATCTAGTCACGTGTCAAGGGTCCTTCCAGATTTAACTGAGCCATCTGTGGAGGCGCGTGTCTTGGTGCACGTCTCGGGGAGCAGAAGAGATAAAAGACGTTGGAAGGTGCTGGTTTCACTTGAGGGAGAAACAGACTGGAGGGAGGAGGCCAGCCGAGGAGCCCTTGGGAAGGAGCCCAGAGCCAGTGAGCTTCTAAATGCCCCACAGCTGCAAGGGAGGAGTCCAGATGGGTTCTCTCCAAAAGTTGAAGACCCAGTGCACAACACTGTTCTTCCTGCCGTTTGCTTCACTCACCCACAGCTTCGTTTTGATACACTCAATGGAAAATAAATATTGGACCAGCTGTCTCCGCTCTCAGCACCTCCAGCAGTCTCTCTTCCTCCCCCAGTATCACCCAAAGGAGCTGAAGGGAGTTACTGAGTTTATATTCTGGCCCCTTCAACTTTAAAAACTGAACTAAAATGAAATATATTCGGAATATAGGATTGAACTGTCCGTGCTACTAACTAGTTAATTGGCCTTGGGGAAGACACAGACCTACTAGAGAATGGACTTGAGGATATGGGGAGGGGGAAGGGTAAGCTGTGACAAAGCGAGAGAGAGGCATGGACATATATACACTACCAAACGTAAGGTAGATAGATAGTGGGAAGCAGCCGCATAGCACAGGGAGATCAGCTTGGTGCTTTGTGACCACCTAGAGGGGTGGGATAGGGAGGGTGGGAGGGAGGGAGACGCAAGAGGGAAGAGATATGGGAACATATGTATATGTAGAACTGATTCACTTTGTTATAAAGCAGAAATTAACACACCACTGTAAAGCAATTATACTCCAATAAAGATGTTAAAAAAAATTGGCCTTGGGGAAATCATGTAGCTTTCCTGAAACTTGACTTCTTGACGTATAAAATGAGGATTAAAAAATTATATATGAATTGTCTTTCGCACAGGATTATATCAAGGACCAAGTACATCCAGAAGTAGCCCAGTGCCACGGTCTGGAAACAGGCAGACTGGGATTGGATCTTGATTCTGCCTCTTGTTAGCTCTGTGGCCCCAGGTAAGTCACTTAACCTCTCTCGGCTTTAGTGTCGTCATCCATAACTGGAAACACAAAGTTTACCTGCCTCTGACTGCAAGGGCTGTTGTAAGAATTAAATAAGAAAATGTACACAAGGTGTTTGGTGCAGGCCTGGTACATGGCAGAAACCCAAGAAATTATAGAAGCAGTAGCAGTATTAACGACCTTAAGATAACATAAGCTATAAATCACTATAATAGGTAAATATAATCAAGATCGTCATGATTACCAACAAAGTCAAACCCTGTCTTTTTCATGAAGACACTTCCTAAAAATTATTGCCTATTCATCATTTCTTTTCCTAAACTCCTGTAGAACATCTTCTCTGCACTGTATATTTGGAATTTAACTATAGTCTCCCATATGTTTTCTCTAATGGTTTAAGTTACAGTTAGAAACAAACATAGCTCGCCCAGGTCACGCGTCCTGGGCGGGGATGGGGTGTGAGGTGGGCAGTATATGATAGAGTCACCTGATTCAGAGCCTACAAATTAAGGGTCCAGGGACTTCATCTGAAGTTTGTTCCCAGAACTGAGCCTTCCCCCAGGGACTGGTTTGTACCAAATGCCCTCTCCTCCACACACCCTCACACACAAAAACAAGTACATGATAATAAGTAAGCCTGAATTCGAACACATCTCTTAGAGTGGGAAATAGTAACATCCAGGTACAAGAGCACAACTTTTCACAACCCAGGGTCCCCCTCACTGGCTGGAGGACCCGGGAAGTACCCAGAATGAAGGAAGTACTCAACAAATATTTGTTGAATGAATAAATGAATATCATTAATGAGAGAAATGCGGGAGTGGCAGTTACCTATTACCACAATGATGCTGCAAACAAGCAACCCAAACAGCCTCGGTGACAAACTATTGCTCACATATGTCAGGTCAACTGCGAGTAGGTTAGGTAGCTGTGCCGTCCTGGCTGAGGGGGGATGTGACTGCCTATGGGCATCATCAGAGGAGGAGCTGGGCAGGAGCCGGGTTCTCTAGCACCAACCCAGAGCCCTCCTAATCCTCCCAGGTTCTGGGTCTCAGTGCTAAGATTCTGTGTCAGGCAGAAGTGGAATAGATAGAGGATGGGGACTCACACCGTGCACACACAGACACAAGCTTCCCCATCGCATGCAGGACCAGCAAAATTCCAACAAGCTGGGCTAAGCCTGAAACAAGCTCGAACATCGTTGCCAAGATCCAGGAGGCAGAATTTGGGCCAGCTCTACTAATGGGCTACATCTAATGAGGGACCAGGGAGTGGAAAAGGCTCCTTTGGGAACAGGATTGTTTGCCTACAAGAGGTACGTCATCCATCCCAGCCACTGCAAGGGAAGCCATTTGCTAGGCATATGCACGCATCACCCCCTGGCCCCGGGAGTGTTCTCTTTTCCAGTTCACAGATCAGAAATGTACAGGTGGTAAGTGACTTATTATATTCCTTCTGAAAGGCTGGATCCAGGGCTCAGAATTGTCCCCCTGGATCCAAGATTACAGTCACACACATAAACCACCATGATGAATTAATTTCTTTAAATCTTGCAGAATCGAGTGAAAGCATCGTTAGTCTCTTCTTCCTAGCTCCAGAAAATCAAGTGTGTGGGATTTTTCAATCTTCACCCGTTGGCTCACATAGAAAGACTCTGAATATGGGGTGAGATAAATGTCAGCCTCTGATCAAGGTCGTTCCCCCGGCAGGGCCATCTTCCTATGTCATGTGATTTGAAGACGTGGAATGGCCATTATTCTTTTAGGACTCGTTAATTCAGTCAGTAAGCATGCATTCAGCATTATATACCAGCTATTGGACTAGACATTAGTGTTAAGAATGAATAAACCAGTCTCTAACCCTCAGCCAGTGACTTACAGGTGACTCTCACCCCTGAGTTTGTTTTGTTTTGTTTTTGTTTTTTTCTGCCTAGTGGGGAAAAGAGAATCATAAATAATTATAAAACCATTTGGAAAAACATTGCAGTGGGTATATGAGCTACATAACACGAGATTAACAAATGCACTTGAAGGAGGAGGTAATATTTGACATCGATCCTGAAGGATGAAAAGGCAATCCTAAACAGCGAGAAAAGTATTTGCTGGATATTGTGGACTGGCTCATTCAAACTCCTTCCCTTCATCTTTCTAGGGGAGACTGGAAAGGCAAAATCCACATTTCACAGACTCCCTTGCTAAGGTCTGGATACAAATTAGATTCCACCAATTAGATGCTTTTGAGTGGGATTTGAAAGGTAGAGATAAGCTGAACAAACTTATCTGCCTTTTGGGTGCTACTTCTGCTGGTAAAAAAGACTCTGGGAATGTGAAGATTTTCTGCAGTAGCATTTCAGGGTCTACTGTCCAGCTCTGTATCTTCCAAAAGGTATTTGAAATGATAGTAGAAGTCCTTTATTCCAGGAGAGCTTCCCTGACAGCCTCAGAAATAGAAGGACCCCTGGTTAAGCTATTCTATGCTGATCTGCGAGTGATTCCTTCCAGTGATTTCATTAGCACTGAATTCCTTTTACCAAATGCCTTTCTGCTTAAAATACTTAAGTTGATTTCTATCTCTTGCATTTAATTCTTACTGATATGGAATTTAGACTCAAACAAATGCTTAGAGATGGGAACTTGAGTTTTTTTTCTGAGCTTACAGGGTTTGAAGGCAGGAAAAATGCCGTTACCATTTGAAAGTGGGTTATATGGCACACAATGGCAAAACAGTTACTTAAAAGATCACCTCTGAGCTTCCAGGTATGATGGTCCAACTGGTATCAGACTTGCCTTCCTGAAATAAGCAATCATGAAACTGAGAAAAGCATATAAGACAACTGTTTTTCAGACATGTGACAACAGACTACACAGACTGATATTCCCAAGAGAAATTCACAGGTGAGCTTCAGAATTGTCCGAGCTCTCTGCGAGGGAACTTCCTGACTGTGAACCGGAGTCAAAGAACAACAAGCTGGGGCTTCCCTGGTGGTGCAGTGGTTGAGAGTCTGCCTGCCGAGGCAGGGGACACGGGTTCGTGTTCCGTTCCGGGAAGATCCCACATGCCGCGGAGCGGCTGGGCCCGTGAGCCATGGCCGCTGAACCTGCGCGTCCGGAGCCTGTGCTCCGCAACGGGAGAGGCCACAACAGTGAGAGGCCCGCGTACCGCAAAAAAAAAAAAAAAAAAAAACGACCTGCTGTATTAAAAAATTAATAAAATAAAATTTAAAAATTAAAAAAAAAAAAGAATATGACACTTGAGCTGCCGCAGCCATCTGCCGAGAGTGGAGAGAAAAGGGAGCTGAGAGACAGTGAGGGGAAAGCTGGGTTCCAATATGGTTCTGGTCTCTGAATCAAACCACACTTAAATCTGAATCCACCTAGAGTTTTCTACTATGTAAGCCAGGAAATTCCCCTTGTTCTTAGGTCATCTGGGAGTCTTACCTTGTTTTGCTTGTGACAGAAGGATTCATATCAGATGTGTCAATTACCTAATATAAATCCGAAATCCCTCAAACATAAAGATGAATTTCTTAATGAAGCTCTCACCAGGTTCCATGAGAGTTTTGCATTCCTCTTACTAACATAACTTTGACCTTTTCAGGCTTTAACAAAAAAAGGAAAATTTTCACTCCTACCCCCAATCCTAGGCCAATAATTTGACAACAAAGGGCACTGGGTCCAACCCTCTTCTACTTTTCCAAGATTTCTCCCTCACTGGACGAAGGTGGAGAGGTGGGCTGTCCTGCCAAAATCACAAAAGCCCCCCAAAACAGGTCATCTCCATCCTTTCAGATGAGGACACTAACACACACGTACCACCAAATGGCCCGGGAGGGGGTTCCACATCTGTCAATGTACCCCAACAGCCATGCCCTTAATCCTGCATTGCCCCGTGTTATTTCCAGGACTGAGCTCTTCAGAAACCCACTTTATGGAAGTGCTAGGACTTGACTCAGCCTCCTAGGCCTTTCACAACCTGTGTTCCATCCCTGGCCTTTTCTGATTGCTGCACAAAAAGAAGCAGATAATTCTCTTCTCAGTGGGGTCACCAGCTCTCTCCTTCCAATCCATTAAGCGTGGCGTGGAGCTGTGAGACTCTGCACACGCCCTACTGTCCTGCGTAAATAGGGACCATCCATCAGGAATGTCACAGACAGGAAGCCAATGAAGTTTCTATGACCAATTTACAGTCAGGATCTGCTGTAAAATGCACACGGAAAATGCCTTAACAGACTGAGAGGATGTGAAATACATATTATATGCATGGTCTATGGAGCCCTGTTAAATCCAGAAGATGGAACCCCATGAAGAAAAAGTGGAAAACGCACAAAAATGAGGGGACAAATGGTGAAAAGGTGGGGTCTGTATTCACGTTTGAAAATATTATGAAAAACTGTAGCGTGGCAAATAGAGTAACAATGTCCCACTTTTGCCACCCTGCAACGTCAGCAAACCAGGGGCACGCTTACAAATAAATGTTCTTCTTGAAGCTGAATTTATCCCCACTAGGCTAAAAAAGTATAAAAACTTAAGATTTCTATTTAGACAGAAAATAAATTTAACCAAGGGGATAGCAAAGCAGGTTTTCTGAGCCTGAGCTGCCAACTTCCTCCAACCTTGTCCCAGAAGATTGACTCACACGCGTAAAATTTCAGCCTGGGGTCAGGGGTGTCATTTTTTAGAAGCTTTAAAGCTATCCTTGCAGGACAAGGAAGAGATTTGTCCATTCTTCTCACCATAAACATCCTGAGCTCTTGGCTCCAAATCCCACTCTCCCCAGGGACTGTATCCTGACTCCCCACTTTACTCCAAACCCAAGAGAACACCCCAAACCATTCCACCATCCACGTGACTTTTACCCAGCCTTAAATTAAGATGCTCACTGAATCTGTAGCTGAATGAGTGAGTGCGCTCAGGTTCAGGATCTAGAATAGAGTGAAAGGGGAATTCCCTGGCCGTCCAGTGATTAGGACTCCGAGCTTTCATTGCCGAGGGTCTGGGTTCGATCCCTTGTAGGGGAACTAAGAACTAAGATTCCCACAAGCCATGCGGCATGGCCAAAAGAAAAAAAAAAAGAATACAGTGAAAGTATGACACAGAAATATTCCCAGGATGGTGTGTAGGGTGCTATCACAGAGGAACATAATGAGATATTTAGGAGCAGAAAGGATATACCCAATACTGTGAGTCAAAAACCTAGTGTCCTTAAATTGCAGCTATTATTTTTTTTAATGATAAAGTATTAGGAATAACTTTTAGAATACTTTTTTCAAAGCCATCTCAGAGATCAATCATTACTCTCCAGTTCTTCACAAGTAAGCAATCTGATTCTCAAAGCTCATATATACCCTCTCGACAGAAAGGTGAACTGGAGTAGTTGGTCACCAAAGATGAAAAGTCAATTTCACATCACAGCAAGAAAATCATTTCCCCAGAAGTTACACAGGTCAGCAAACAACAATATTCAAGCCTCTGGGCACTGGCCTTGGCCAAGGAAATAAATCTTGAACTTAAGGAAACTGCCCAAAGAGATTGGGGTGAAGTCACCTTTCTAGAAATTGACACGACCAGTAACAAAATGCAGAAGCTAAGTTTTCCAGCTTTGCAAGGTTAACAGAAATGTCTGTATAGATCGAAAACTGCAGGCCACCGGATGCTGTAACTTCTCCAAAATGAATAAAAATCCTGTCAATTATAAACTAGTGAGCTTGACTTCCATCATAAAAACTGTCAGTTGAAAATGAGAACCTTCTTTACAAGCCCAGCATTAAATATGACTTGACAAATCAGTCACGTCCTGAGCTTGCCAGTGGCAATGAACTCGCAGCCCTGTGGTTTACCATGCGTATGCTTCAAGACAGAAAAGTGAAAGTCCAGTGGAAGAGAGCTGCAATGAAACATATTTGATGATTCTGCCTTCTCTGCATATCTCTTCTAATGAAAGAACCCTCCCTTTCACTCTGTCCTTCTCAGGCCACGCGATTCACTCGGGGTTGACCTACACAGGTTCCTTGGGTGGGTGGCATGTAGCCTACTAGGCAGAGCAGTCAGTAAACTCCATCCCTCACAACAGCGATTATTTCAGTTTTGCTCACATGACTCAAATCCTGTTGGTTCACAAACCAGCCCCCAGTACATGGAGGGCAAAGAGGCTGAAGAAAGAGGCAGACGCTCCAGATCAGTAGGCAGCATGTTTAATAAGCAAGGGGACTTACTTAGGACCAGACTTGTCTTGGGCTACAAAATGAGTAGATGTCCACCCCAAGCCCCCGGATTCTTAAAAATTTATAGAGAGGCCTTTATAGGGTTCAGTCACATGCACCATCCATATGGTCTCAACCACACATGCTCTCTCAAGGCTGTGTCCTTGAAAACAGTTCCCCCTGTGGGAACGGTGGGCAGAGTGTACATTCCAAGGACAGGGGAGGGTTGAGGAGCCTCCAATTGCCCAGGTTCAGTCCTTGGGTCAACCTGTGGTCACATCCTCTCCATGACATCCTTCAACAAAATCCACCCAGGGAAGTCAATCTTGTGACTTTTGCTGCAACTACTGAGAACAGGTCTCTCTCTTATCTCTAGGACTGAGAACCTGCTAGAATGTAACCTGGAGTTTCTTGAAGCCAGTACAAGGATAGAAGCTGTATAAGAATAAGGATATCAGGGCTTCCCTGGTGGCGCAGTGGTTGAGAGTCCGCCTGCCAATGCAGGGGACACGGGTTCATGCCCCGGTCCGGGAAGATCCCACATGCCGCGGAGCGGCTGGGCCCGTGAGCCATGGCCGCTGAGCCTGCACGTCCGGAGCCTGTGCTCCGTAACGGGAGAGGCCACAGCAGTGAGAGGCCCGCGTACCAAAAAAAAAAAAAAAAAAAAGAATAAGGATATCAGAGGGAGGCAGAGATGAGTGATGGAGCAAGAGCATGTGAGTGCACACTCATCGCTCCCTGGTCCTGCCCTGACTCAAGTTAGATCCACCCCTGACTTTTGCCATATGCCAGTAAATTCTCCTTTTTTCCCTAAGCTGCTTTGATTAACGTCCTGCCTCATGTAAATGCCGCACTCTCTGTGTCCTGAACAGCGCCTCTCCCCAAGCTGGAGACATTTAGGTTCATCCTCAACCAGCCCGGGAACAAGCCTGTTCAAGCAGAGGACTAGGGAACAGTAATTCAAAAGCTTTGACGGCTTTGCTTTACATGTTGCTGGTCCCGCTCTGGGCCCCAGCATCGGTAACTCCAATTCCGCCTTGTTCATGTAAACGAGCTCCCACCTGGTCTCCCGCTGTAGGGCCTGGGTCCTGTCTCACTCTGTGTGCTTTTGAAAGTTTGCCTTCAGGAAGCTTGCACACAGGCATAACTCCATCATCTTTGATTCCAAATTGCCTAGAATAGTGTCTGGGATGTAACAGAGGTCCGTGAGATTTTTGATAATTCTAACAGTGACCTCACTGATTATTTGTAGCAGATGATGTTGGTGTCCTGCCCAGATCGCGTGACCCAGAGGGTGAACTCATCCCCAGCTGTGGGTGTTGGCTGCTCCTGGCTCAGATCTGCACCTGCCTCTGAAGGACTGCCCTTGGCTTACCTATGACAGCGTATCTCCCCGGAGGAGCTTCTAGACAACGGCTAATCTGCTCTAAGCCACCTTTTCTTCGGGCAAGACAACTATTGTGTCCAGTTCACGCTCTTGCACTCCCTGTGGGATCAGGCTGAGGCCAGGCTTTCCCTGAAGCCTTCCCCATCACCCTGCCCAAGTTTTATTGAGGTGTAACTGACATGTAACATTGTATAAGTTTAAGGTATACAACTTGTTGATTTGATACACTTATATATTGCAAAATGCTTACCACCGTGGGGTTGGCCAATACCCTCTATCATGTCACATAATTACCATTTCTTTTTTGTGGTGAGATTATTTAAGATCTACTCTTTTAGCAACTTTCAAGTACATAATACCGTATTATTAACTATAATCACCATGCTGTACATTAGATTCCCAGAACTGATTCATCTTACAGCTGGAAGTTGGTACTCTGACCAACATCTCCCGCCTCCCTCCACCCCCAGACCCTGGCAACCACCATTCTAGTCTCTGTTTCTATGAGTTCATGAAACCTAGTTTTCTTTGTCTCGCTTCTTTCCTTGACCCATCCTGCTTGCCTCACTCCATCAAGGGTCCCTCTTTTGAACAATCCCTCAATAAATTGCTTTCAGGAGAACGTCTCAGACATGATTTCCAGGGATCTGGGCCCAAAACACTGATCAAGCAATACTTGTCAACGTTGGGATCATACAGACCAAGGAAAGGCCACACTGCACTACACAGAAGAGTAGTCATTTCGTGGAGACACTGAAGCATGAACAGGATTCTACAGGTGGAGGTGAGGAGAAGGTGAGACATTGCACAGGGAACTCCACGAGGAAGGGCCCAGAGGCAGATCTGTGTAGTAGGAGCATTGGATAGACAAGAAAGGAGGGGAAGCCAAGAGGAGAATACTTAATTTTCATCTCCTCTGTTTTACTGGCAATACGTCCCCCTCCACGATGTCATGACTGGTCATAAATCACAAGCTCAAATGGAGTCACAATTTCCTTCCCATGGTGCTCATGCTGGAACCCAGAAGATTCAGCTGGAGGAACATGTGAATCAGTGCTGGGCTGAGTGTATGAAATGGAGAAGGATGACAAAGTTTTACACTCAATAGAGAAGAAGGAAAATAATTCCCCCAGTGTATTTGTATTCACTGGAATACTCCCCAGGAGAAGGGATTTCAGAGGCTAATTCCAAGAAGGGGAAATGAGGAGTAAAAGCCTTGTAATAGGATTAGGAAAGTAGGGGATGCAGTAAATAGCAGATAATTTAAAAGGGAAGAGGCCTGAACATGTTTGGATAGCTGTCACGAGCAATCATTTATTACTCAAGACAAATGTGTTGGATTTGTATTATCCAGAGGCTGAGAGAAGCAGCACACCCATGGTCAACGTAGTAGTCAGGGTGGCCTAAGGCTTCACCAATCAACCCCTAAAGTGTATTTCCCCTTGGTTAAGTAGTCCATAATGAACATTCCTGGGAAGAAAATGTTTTTTATTCATCTATATAAGTAAATAAGGGTAGATCCTGAAGCCTACGTGGAATAATTCAGGGAAAAGAGAAACTACAGGGAATAGGGCTTTCTCCAGTGCTTGTGGTAGAAATGGAGTCCAACACCCACAAAATTATAAATTCACAAATATCTAAAAGGAGAACCGACCATACAGACCCCATGCTTTGCCTCCTGAGAGCTGAAACCTCCAGGTGGTCTTAATAAATACAAGTAGATGCTCTATAGAGACAAACTATCCAGTGATCAAAACTCAATAAACGTGAGGTCAGGGAGGCGACATGTAGTTGCAAGAAAAAGGATACATGAGAGAAGCCCCAAGTAACTTTTTTATTATACCTGGTACCTTCTCACTGCCCATGGCAGTAAAGTGGATGTTCAGCAAATACTCATTTCATTAAACTGAAGTTATCTTGCTCTACACCTTAAACCTTGTTAAGCTTAGGTTTCTTATCTGTAAAATGCCACCAGTAATAACCACTGTGCCTTGCTTCATAGGCTTATGTTAAAGGAGATAATTCACATGAACTGTTTCTGTAAACTCCCAGGCACTGTGCAAACATATTCACCTTCTCTGAAAGCAGCAACTCCAAAATACTAGCATGTTAATTATTTTTTATTGGTCAAAAATGAAAGGAAGGTCAAAATAGTGACTTAACTACACTGCCAAAAACACAAGAGATAGGGAAAAACACTGTTTGCCATGAGAAAAAGCATTAACCTATGGCAATCTCTTTTTATTGTCTGCTTTCCATGCTCTGTTCCAAGCTTGGCATAGTTAGCTTTCTAAGGAAGCAGATGGAGGTTGGTGGATATGTGACCTGCCCACAACAATTACACAGCTTTACGGTGCTTTAAATCATCCCAAAGATAAAAATCAAAAACAAAGTTTTGGAGCTTGTCAAAACTAGTCTAATTAAAGCAGCAAATGTGCTAGTTGGCAACTGTGTCTCTGCAATGAGATAATGCAGACGCTGCTGGCTGCAGGCATGCTGGGATCTTACTGACATGGCTGGTGGGAGGAAGGATAAGGAAGGTGCTCAGGAGCACAGTGGACTGAGGCTTGGTTGGACCTGACTGTAAGGCTCAAGAAAGTCTAAGCTTAGGGGGACAGGGAGTGGGAGATCATGGCAGTTCACTTGGGTAGAAGACCCTAGCCTGCGGTTGGTTGGTAACAGCGGTTACAATTCTGGATCTCAGGAGCTGTCCGAGGTCCTGAGAATACAGGCTTGAATCGAAGCCTCAGTAGCTCAGAAACTAACAGGCTAGTAGAGAAGACAAAAACATAATCAAAGCAATTTGGCACAATTATAGCAGCATATGCCATTTATTCATCCTCTACTCTGTGCCAGACAGTGTGTTAGGCACTGCTTCATTGTTTGACACCATCAAACAGAAATAGTCTTAAGCACGACGTCCTACACTGACCCCTGTCCACATTTAAATGAGCGTGTATAAGAAAATTTCCAGGCATATTGCTAAGAATTTTCTATAAATTACCTCATGAGCCACATAAGTACAAGGGTGGTTCCCAGAAGCCACGTTTTATTTTACCACCTGGCCTGACTTTCCTGGCAACAGATTCTTGTACTGAATACTTTACTCTAAATGGGCTAATGATAATGCTTTTCCTGGGAAAAGCATTTTTCTTAGTCTGCTATTTTTGCTTCATTCTGTCTCTTGAACAGAGGAGATTAAAACTAGGGATTTTTTTGTGTGTGTGGTCTTGAGGACTGTGAAACAGGTAAATCAAACTGCAGTGATAATTATACAATAAATCTGCAGAAAGAAGCAAAGACGAAGGATGGAAAATCTTTCTGATTTCTTACAGTTCTACAAACATGGGCTCATATCAGTGGCCTAGTTTTATCCCCCCACCTTGGAATCCATTACATATCCCTGAAACTTAAAGACAAATATTCCTATTTGGTTAAACTAGTTTAAGTAAGTCTCTTTTCTTGCACAAAGGGTCCTAACTAATGCATCTCCCAAAGACACCTAGATTGTAAACGGGGATTCAGCACAGTCTCTCAGACAGAAGACTGGGCTCTGAACCTACCACACATTTTAACTCCTTACGCCACCTTTCCTGACACTCTCTGTACACCCTCACCTTATGGTCCAGCCAAACCAAAGGACTGGCAATTATTTAAACTCTCCCTACAGCCTATCATCTACCTGTCCTTGTAAATGTTGATCCCTGTGCTTAAAGTTCCCTTCCCTTCTTGGTCTGGTACACTTGTATCTATCATGCAAGACTCAGCTCAAAAGCACTTCCAAGGCTCAAATATGGGTTTTATGTCTCCCACTGAGGTTTCCACACTAGTGCACCTGGCTTTTCCAGTACACCAGCCTACTGCCGGGTTGCATATACCCCTTCTGCGCACACAGCCTTCTGGCTGTTAACGTGTCAGTCTCCCTCACCACAGCCGGCAGCAGGGACCAAGTCTTTCATCTCTTTAACTCCACCATCTGGCAGAATGCTTAGCACTTAGCAAGAACACAAGTAAAGTTTTCTTTGTTTGAATAAACATTAAAACTAACATTTTTGGCTTTATACATTTCTTCCAGTACTGTGAAATATGGTTGAAACCTGGTGCCGTGGGGGGAAAACAACCTGACTGGAAATCAAGATACAAACTGGGTTTATTTGGATAAATCTCCTATCACTGTGGGATAACTGAATTGAGAAAAATTTCAGAGATTAGCTAGAAACACGGTCTTTGCTGCTGGGCAAACTTCCCCCTACCTTTTGCCTGCATATTCCTTTGCCCCCATGTAGCTCGGTCTCTATACAGCAGCCGGAGTGATCTTTCTGGAAAATGTAAATCAGATAACATTATTTAGCTTAAGACCCTTCCATAGCTTTCCATTGCCTCCAGAATAAAATCCAAGTACTTTATAACAATCTAACCCAAGTGCATCTCTCTCACTTCATCTTGTGCCATTTCCCCTCACTCTGTTTCAGAAACATTTACTTTCCTGCCATTGTAACTTACCAAGCTGGTACTTGCCTTAGGGCCATTGCATTGCTTTATTTTTTCCCCCCAACCCACATTTTCAAATGACTAAATCTCATCCCAAATAACATCTTTTCAAAAAGTCTATCCTGTCTCTTTAGTCTAAAGTAGTCTGACCCTTTCCCCATCACTTCCTGTATCATTCCCCTCTTCTGTTAGTTTCACATCTATCATCACCTTAAGTTTTTTTTTTTTTTTTTTTGTGGTATGCGGGCCTCTCACTGTTGTGGCCTCTCCCGTTGTGGAGCACAGGCTCCGGACACGCAGGCCCAGCGGCCATGGCTCATGGGCCCAGCTGCTCTGCGGCATGTGGGATCTTCCCGGACTGGGGCATGAACCCATGTCCCCTGAATCAGCAAGTGGACTCTCAACCACTGCGCCACCAGGGAAGCCCTACCTTAAGTATTTTGAGGATTTGTTGGTTTGCACCTATATTTACTCTCTCCTTTCTAGAATGTAAACTCTTTGATGGCAGAGACAATACATGTCTTGTTCACTGCTGTACACCAGGACCCAGGAAAGTGTCTGACAAATATAGTAGACTCTGAATAAATATGCATGGAATCGTTGAATACATATGAGTTCAAATATGGACTGTTCTTTACTATTTGGATGACTGTGGGGAAAAATCACTCATGGTCTCTGAGTCTCAGTTTTCTTATCTATAAAAGTTAAGAACCCTAGTAAACAATTCCATCTAACTTCAAAATGGCATGTTTCCATGATGGTGGGCCTTTGGGGGACATGAGAATGAAGGGACTTGCCCTTGGATAACTTTTTAATGACAGCCCCATAATGCAAACACTGAAGTTGCACATGTCTGATGTCAAGGTTGATCAGCACAAGCCCAGTTGAGCATATTTACTCTGGGTAGAAATGAAACTCAATCATTGACTTCATAATCATCTCTGGGGCTTTTCTATCCTGTCCATTTTACAGCCTGGAAATTGCATCATAAAATTAATGTATCTGTGTACCTTCCCTTGAATTTGTCTCTGTCCGCCAACCTATGCAGAGAGGGAGTGTCTGGGTTTATCTAACATTAATGACAGCCTTGCTCTTGGTCCCATGGCCCTGGCTCAGCAGGGAGGGTAAAAGTTCAAGCCCAACTGGACTACTGTTTATCCTCGGCCCTCCTTCCTAAGCCGTCAATTAGACTTCCAGAAAAAAATGGTTGTCAGAATCATGATCCTCCCAGCATTTAGCAGAGGCAGTATTTTAAAAGATTAATGGACTGTGGCCAAGACTGCTTCTCCCCTTACTGTATGTATTTCTTCGTGCAATTTACCTAACCTCTTTAAATCTAGTTTAGCTAATTCCACATTACAAGTTCTTTTTTTCCGTAACATTTTGAAATTATTTCTCCACTGTCTTCTTGACCCCGTTGTTACTGTTGAGATATTTCATGCCAAGGTGATTTGTATTCCTTAGGGTTTGGTCTGTCTTCTTTCTCTGCCCATGGCATGAGATCTTGGGCAAGTTACTTAAAACCCTCAGAAAATATTTACCTCCCCAAACTTGAATTTGAATTATACTGGCTTGCATATAAAAGCAAGTCACTGACCTTATGAATGAAGCACGACAACTGTCCCACATCTATGCTTTCCTGTTGCTTTTCATGCCCCCTTAGGCCTGGTAATGAGCAGAAAACCATAACAGATTTCTTATTGCAAGGAGTCTGCAAAGGAAATCAATGGTCAAAGGAATGGAGATATGTGAGGACTGGGGCAGATCTTGTAAGGATCTTGTTCATGATGGTGTGCGGGGGTGATAACGCCTAGTAGCATCGTGTCGGAATAGAGAATGCCTCCAATCCCAGAGGGCGCCAGAACTGCCTGGACCGTGGAGCAAAGCTGGTCTTTGGAGCTGACTGATAACACACTGATCTAGCTGAAGCCCCACATGCATGGATGGACTCCCTTTAACTCTTCCAGGCGTAGACTTTGCAGTGATACTGAATTGGGTTCAGATGCCACTTTCTGCCACCCTATTCATTTTATGGCCAAGTAATATAACGGCTCTATGCCTCTGTTTCTTCATTATAAAGTAGGGCCTGCTGTGAGCACAGATCAAGCACCTACCCTAAGCCAGCTGCTGTTTGGGAAGAGTCAACCATGCCTCTAACCTCCAGGATTTCACAGTGGCACAGACAGACGAGCAGACGTACAATTACAATAAGGTGACAGGGCTGTGGTAGAGGCAGACGCAAGCGAGGGGACATGGACGGCTTCTTCGTAAACCTGCACTGCAATCTTTTTCTATTGATCTCTCAGCATGAAATCAATCGCTAACTCAAGCTTTCAATAATCACAGCACAGTGCTATTATAGCAGCTACTTTAGGGATACATGATCAACACAGAATCTCACCCATGTCCTTTCTTTTGTGCTTAACACAAAGGGCTCTGGCAGGCAGTCAAAGGATTGGTTCTCCATCCCTCTGCATCTCGAAGATGTCCTTCTGACCTCAACTTCTGTCACGAACTGCACCACCAAAGTAAGCCAGAGCCCGAGGCATGCTGGGAGCTTGGAGCTTGAGTCCATGGAGAGTTAGGAGACAGGAGGGAGTTAGCAGGAATGGGGCAGAGGAAATTGTGCCAGTGACTGGGATGGACCCAGCGAGGAATGGTCATTGTCAAGGGCCATAGAGAGTGTTAAAGGGATCTGGGTGAATGGGAAGTTGGTATGGCCTAGGATCACGCTATGTCCAGGGACTTGGAAACCTGACCAGGAAAAGGACAAGAGTAATGTTTCCTTCATCTCTGTCTCTCCCGGCACGGCAAGTGCAGGGCCCCAATACATATTTGTCAAATGAATTAATGAATAAATAAATCAGTAGACAAACAAAAATGGATTCCTCCAAGCCTGGAGGTAAACTTTCAAAGGCAAGATTACATGTCCCTTGGTCTTGCTGAGAGAGTGTATGCTAAAGAGCTCTGAGGCTTTATCAATTTAAACTTTCCCCAGAGAAGCAGAAACCGGGAGAAGCCAAAAGGCAGTATTTACAGAAGAAGCCCAGGTTCTGCTCAGTCTGACACATTTGTTGCAAACTCAGAACCAGCTGAGGATTTTGCTGCCCTAACCTCAGAGGGCAGGCTGGGACTGCCAGGAACAGGCCCTGGTATTAGCATTTTAATAAAAGTGGAATCAAGCAGGATCCCATCCTCCATGCCTGCCAACCAGGAATGAGCTAAGAGAACAGGTCATCGTAGTCCGTCCTGGATATGAAGGCACATCCAGGAGGCGGGGTTGATAACACAGACCTGGTCACAGGATCCCACACTGAGGTCCAAGCAGTCACTCTAGAATGCTCCGTGCAAACACACACACTTTGCATTGAGACAACTACGGTGTACTAGGAAGAGGCTGAACGTATTTGGCTAAACTAGTGGGTGTGATACAAGATAAGCCAGGGGCCCAGCGTCGGAGGAAAACAGGCTGGAATCCCATTGGCCTCTAAATGACGGACGACAGCAAGTTTTCTAGCCTCTCTGAGCCTCAGTTCCTTATTTGTAAAACAGGAATAATAAGATTTGCAGCAACACGGATGGACCTAGAGAATATTATACTTAGAGAAGTAAGTTGCACAAAGACAAAGACCATACGATATCACTTACATGTGGAATCTAAAAAATAATACAAATGACTCTAAAATGGAAACAGAGTCACAGATATAGAAAACAAACTTATGGTCACCCAAGGGGAGGGGGAGGGGCAAGTTAAGAGTATGGGATTAACAGATATTGTACACGGCTATACACAAAATAAACAACAAGGATTTACTGTATAGTACAGGGAATTATATTCAACATCTTATAATAACCTATAGTGGAATAGAATCAGGAAAAAAAGTAACTGAATCACTATTCTGTACACCTGAAACTAACACAATATTGTATAACGACTATACTTCAATTTAAAAAAAGACCAGAAAAAAAAAAGAATATCCACCTCGTAGGGTGGTGGAAGTGTGAGAATTAAATAGGACGATACATTCAGAGCAGCAGCCCCAGCTACTGTCCCACCAGCTAACTGCCGATTCACGAGAGAGCCCGCAGCACGGAATAAAACCCAGATACAGCGTGGCTCTAGGCGAGGTGTGGTGCCATTTGGGCACCTGGAAGGCACCAGAACACCCTGCCCACAGCAGAAGCTTGAGTATGTTCACAGTGACTCTGGCAGCAGAAACCAACCAGCTGGTATCTGCTGCGACCAGAGCAGCGTAATATGGAAGAACTGTTTCTGAGAACTCGTGAGACACCACTGGGGCCTCTCAGAAATAACCAAAGTGCTTCTTTACGTGGGAGTGATGAGACAGCCAAATGGGATGGCTTATCCTTGAGGTGAATCCAGCAAAGCGAAGCCAGGAGTAGATCATGTGCCAGAAGCACATGGTCACGCCAAGCCAGGGCCACCGCCAGGCCAGCCAGAATTCAAGCGGTGGGTGATGTTGCCCAACCGCAGCTTGTTGGGGGATCCAGGGACATGATGGATTCCTCTGTGAAGTGGAAACATGATTTCTCCACATTGAATCCCCACTTAATGCTCCGCGGGCGGTTTATTGAATTTTGTCTTAAGGAATACGAAGCACATCAGTGTGTCTGGGACACACCATGCAATCAGTGAGTGTTCCTTGAGTTGACTTACAACAGAATGTGTAATTTTATTGCCTCAGGGATGTCATTCAAAAGGTTTTGGAAACCACTTCCATGTAATTAGTGAAAATGATCAGGTAGCTACGGAAACAACAGCATATTACAGCGGAAGAGGTGGTTGCTTCTGGAATGCACATTTCAAAACTACTTCCCAACTATTTCCTGATTGGATCACCTTATTCTAACTTATCAAATTAGGTAAAACAGGAATTATTAGGTATATTACACTGGTAAGGATGCCTCCACAACTGGAACTCACGGACCCTCGGATTTCCACAGTTCATGGATTTGACAGGAGGTTTGAGACAAGCTTGCCCAAACCTCGAGGGACGGGAAGCCTCCTGTCCGACAGCCAATTCCACATGCAAAGTGCCGGACAAACTGCAGGACGTCAAGCCACATCAGTCCCCTGCCCACCCGCTAGTGGACAATGTGTTCAAAGTGACTTTCTGAATTAGCAAAAATACCGTCCCACCAAGACTGGTCTCTAATGCAGAGTGTGCTGCACTCCACAGCCAAGGAGATCCCAGGAAAATAAAGAATTCAGACACGGACCTGGACACAGAGGAACCAATCAGACCTGAAATTGTATTGACTTCTTGACCCTAATTCAGCTCCTCGAATGTATGGCTCAATGACCTGTAACACTGACAAATGAGATGCGTCTTCATGTTAATTGGGGTATTTGTATAAGGTGTCTCCCTCCCCTGTGTGGTCCCCACAGCATTCAGAGAGGAGGGGGCTCTCCAGGAGAGCAGGGGCTCTGCGCTGAAGCTCTGAGGATTCTTGGGAGCGTTTGCTGCAGACACATCTGAGTTCAAATTCCAACTTTCCTATTTACTTTTTGGTAACTTTAAGAAATCACTGGGCTCCACCTACGAAATGAGGCAACAAGAGTAATTGTCCATGTAATTGTATACATCTATTAGGGCTCTCTAAGAGCTATGTACAATTATATGTGCAACTGCTAGATACAATAACGTATGTTTGTGAGTCAGAGCTCATTCGATGCCTTCCCTGCCATGTCCTTGCTGTGTGGCTTTTGACAATGCACTTGACCTTCCTGGCTTTCATTCTCCTCAGCTGTAAAACTGGGGATGATAACCGTCTCTCCAGCACGGTTGATGGGAGGATTAAATGAGATTCTATATAAAGCAATTAGCACAGTGCTTACCACACAGTAGGCACCCAAACAATGTCAGCTATTCACAATAATAACTGTATTATTTTTATTATTGCTATCACCAGTCTGTAGAGGAGAAAGACCTATAAATAGTTGTGATAAAGCACATTTGCCCTAATCGTGAGGGAATTCCAGGGCAGAGTGACTAACACCGGGCACTTGAAGGACAAGTGTCCTGCAGGTTGGAGCAGCTGTGAGAGGGAGGAGAAAAAAGGAGAAAGAAAAACATAAGGAATACAAGCACTAAAACCAGGAGAGTTGAGCGCCGACGAAATGTTAACATATTTTAACTTCACTTAAATGTCACACACACGGATACACACACACACACACACAACCCTAAACTAAAGACAGTAAAACAAAGGACTCTTGAAGCAAGTTGATAAAGGTAAGTGAGAAGTCCAGATCACTAACAACTATTTTGAATGACGTGCTCAGAAAACACAGTATTCTAGATTCATGGGCTCTCGTCCTCACGAGATGAATCTGCGCTTTGAAGCCAACAGGCTGGGTCCTGTTGGCAGCTCTGCCCCCAGTAACAATGTCACAAAGTCACTCTAGACCTCAGTTACCTCATCTTGAAAGTATTGTTTAAAAAATTATAGAGAAAGCATGGAAAGCCCCAAGCAGAGTATCTGGCACACGACAGAGGCCCAGCAAATGACACAGCTAATAATAATGACAGCAAATACCAATATAGGATCTGCTAGGTACCAGTTCTCAGCACTTGAAATAGTCACTCATTCATGTGTCATGGTTAGCCCCTGTGAAGGAACTACTACTATTATGCCTGGTTTACAAAAGAGAAATAGAAGGAAGGTTATAACTTGTTCAAAATCACAGAGCCAGTCAGTGGCAGAGCTGGGGTCCAAATTCAGGCAGCCTTAACTTTGACCTCCATTGCCTCTCCCAGTGTAATAATGGGGGTAGCAGAAGAATCGTTCATTAGAATCACAGGTTCTTAGAAAGAAAAAGCCTAGGATTTTATTTGTTCAACAAACCTTTACTGAGGGCGTTACCTGGGCCAGGTGTCAGGCCAAGCACTAGGTATACAGTCATGGGGGAATCAGGTAAATTTCTCCCATAAATTCATTGTCTCTTTGAATTCCTAATTGTGGGAGAAAAAGGGAAGAAGCTACAGTGGTGTACTGGAGCCAGCTCACATGGGCTTGCAAAAGCCGATTATTAAATTTTCAGAAATTTTGCAAGGTGGTTGTTAAAGCCAGCCATTATTGAAAATTAAATTAGAGAAACATAATTAATTATATTAATAACAAAGATAATAAATTATAAAACTTCACCACTTGCTAATTATTTTGCTACAGTTTATTGTATCTATGCTCTTAAGGTAATTTGCATCTATTGCCTGTTTGGTGGAAAAACTATTAGTGATGCATCTCTTCCCAACTCCAAGTTCAGTGGCATCATATTGGTAGCTTGAAATCAGTTATGGTGGGAATGTTTACACCACAGAAGTCAGCAAACTCTACAAATCGGTGCTTGACTTATTGTTTTGTTGATTGTTTAGACTTTGAAAAGTGATGGAGAAAATGGCAATCATATATCACGTCTGTAAGTACTTCATTGTGAGTAGCACAGAATCTGAGGAAATAGTCTAGTATTCCAAAACTACTATCTATCTGACTCAGCAAAAGAGCTGCCCATGTCGTTGAAAAATGAGTGAAATCTTGACACACAATTCCATTGTTTCACGTTCATCTTATTCATTAACGTATGCAAAACTATCAACTAACATTCGTGTTGAAACTACTCATTCATCAATTACAACGATAGGTTGCCTACAGATAAAACCAATAAAAAGTAAAGCTTTAATGACATTAAAAAAACAATAAAAAGTTGGCAAAAATCATCCACAGCGTTCTGTAAGAATCTATTGGCTATATGGAATTTATAATAAAGAATATATTGTATATTTTACTATTATTTATAAATTGTGTGCCACGCATCTTTTATATAAGTAAAATTTATAAGCTTATGTGTGTGTGTATATGCATACATTCTTCCCATAGAGCCATTTGTTAAACATTTACTAGCAGACTTCTGGAAAAGGGTGAATTAGGGAACTCCCTGGCGGTCCAGTGGTTAAGACTCTGCGCTTCCACTTCAGGTGGCGCGGGTTCGATCCCTGGTTGGGGAAACAAGATCCCACATGCCGTGTGGTGAGGGTCAAAAAAAAAAAAAAGAGGGTGAATTAGATCTAATTCACAGGGGATGTGAAACAGGCATGTATATTTAGAGAATGTGCTTCTGAAAATATTTTTAGGCCTCCCCACTTCCCCCATTGAGAGCTTAGACTTAGCATTATAAGCCCACCTGTCACTCAGGGCTTTCCTCACCTAGAGATAGAGGTAAACTTGGCCTAAACACCCCTCTGCCTGGAGTATGTGTACCCAGGGCCCTCCCCAGCGCTTTGGTGAACACCTGCCCTGTCTTCCTCTTGGTGGATTCAATTCACTTCTTCTCCTTGCATGCTTGTTGTTTTGGCTTAGCTTTGGCCTGACCTGGGCAGAAACCCCAACTTCCAAGAAGCCCTTTCCCAAGAATAGTCCACCAAGCAAAATATCAGGAGTCAAAAAGATTGTACTAGGGAACCGATGCCCCAGGAAGCTGCTCTTATGATGAATGGGATTCAGTGGAAAAAGTATTCCAGTTTCCTCACCCCTTAGGTAGCCAAACTCTGAGGCATGTTTCTCACGGTCTCCCCAAGGTGCCCAGAAGAATTACCTGCCAGTTTCCCTTGGAAAAAATCCAAGAGTTTATATATAGAATTTAGGCTGCCCCCTCTGTGTTTCTCTCCTTTACAGATTTCTCCTCTCACTTTAGAGATGTGGTGATTGTCCCAAACTCAGTCCTCTTGATCCCTCAAAGGGTAAAACTTCAAGTATCTATCTGAATTTTTTTTTTTTTTTTTTTTTTTTTGCGGTACGCGGGCCTCTCACTGCTGTGGCCTCTCCCGTTGCGGAGCACAGGCTCCGGACGCGCAGGCTCAGCGGCCATGGCTCACAGGCCCAGCCGCTCCGCGGCATGTGGGATCCTCCCGGACCGGGGCACGAACCCGTGTCCCCTTCATCTCAACCACTGTGCCACCAGGGAAGCCCTATCTGAATTTTTTGCTATAACTTGAACTTGCTCTCAGGTGCAAAGGTATAAAATGGGAAATTCAGTCAGGGATGATTCCTTCTTCAGGTGTCAGATCCCCTCTAATTTCTACCTGTTTTTGTCACTCTCCAGGGCCTTCACATAGTGCTTTTTAAAAATATTTTGTCCAGAGTTTACAACGGTTGTTAGAAGGAGCGTTGGTCCATTACAAATGACTCCACAGTTACTAGAAGCGAACTTTCAGCAACAGACGCCTGATGAGCTGATAGAACCGCAACTCTTCCTGGCATCGTAGCTTGAACTCAAATAAGCAAAAGAATCTCTAAGTTGGAAGTCATCTAGTGTTTGCTCAGTCGATGTTGCTGAATTAAATTGAACAACAAATGTTGCGATCTCAGGGCCTGATGTGTACAGCTGTAACATGGCTCTAATCAACGGCTTATGGACTGTTGTTCAGACTGGTGCTGCAGGAAATGTCTGTGCGCCAGTCCTGAGAGCCCAAAGATCAAGGGACCTGGGAGGATGGAATGCTTTTGCTCAGAACCAGGCTGGAAAATCATCTCCCTCCCATAACAAGTTGCCACAATTCTAACACCTTTAGGAAAGTCAGAGAAGTTCACAGAATTTAAGGGAAGGTTGCAAGGGGCAATGAAGGGACACTGCAGTTTGGAGCTTCTGAGAACTAGAAGACATATTCTCATAAGGAAAACGTCCTAGTGTATTCGGATATAAATATATGACCACACAGTTTATCATTCAAAACAGGGCACTTGTGAGAGTGGAAGGGGCTTCTAGTACTAATTATGCCAGGGCAACAGGCCTGAAATAACACTGCTGCAGTCAAATTGCTATGTATAAAACCCTGAATGGCAATGGGTGTGGTATTGTGCGATGGTGTTGCGTCTCTCATGGGCGCATTGGAAGAGGGTGTATCCCTGATACCCTATAAGCAATAAAATCACGGCCAGTGCAGTTGTTACCCAGTCATCTTGGGTACCAACAGCATAGCTCTAGATGGTCCTGGAACTTCAGCACTGGGCACTTGGCAAAGACAGGGGGCTGGAATAGATACACTGGCCCGTGGAGCTGGAGCAGGTTTAAAAACTAAAGATAGCCAAATACCCCTTTTTCAGTGTCCAAAGGAGCCTGGAAAATGCGGGCTTGAGTCACATAGAAGCTGATATCCCAAGTAGATTGAGCATGGCAAGCAACACCCACACTGTGGCAATTCTAGAAGCCATGGCATTCTAACTGGTTTCATTCATTCATCCATTCATTCCATAAACATGTATTGATCTAGGGCACTGGGCTAGGAGCTGAAGACACAGTGCAGTTTGAAAGGCACCCCAGTTCATAGGGGCCAGGGTCTGGCCTCAGCAACTGGGGCTTTGAGGGCTAGTCAGGTGGTCAGGGCTCTGCTGAGATTGCTGAGGTTCAGTCCTGGGCTGCAAGGCAAGCAGAGAGCTGGCCAACAAACAGGAACTGTGGCAAAACTCTGATTACAAAAAAGCATGCACCTTGGGATGGTGCTGAGAGCTTATAGCTGGCGTACCTGTGAGTACAAGTATCGCTGTGCAACTTCTGTGCACCTGAAGTCGGGCTGAGGTGCACTGAGGACTCCCAGACCCCGCCTGCCACTGGCTTGTGAATGATAATAATCAGCCAGTCAAGTCAGCGGGACAGACATGCTGAGCCTGAGGAGGATGCTCGGCTGGGTGGGGAAGCGGGGCCAGGGGTGAAAAACGGGGGCCAATGACCCAATCTACACATCACACCAATACCATCCCATCCCCTCAACACCCTGTAAGGTGGACAGCACCATCCCTAGTACAGAAGACTAAAACTCAGGGGCGTCCATCACCTATGAAGGTTAGAGAAAGAGCCAGAGATGAACCAAGCGCCACAGCCTCAAGTGCGGACTCTCTTTCCAATCATCGACGCTTCCCAAACTAGAGGAAAGGGCTGGCACAGAGCTGAGTCTGTAAGTACTCGGTTCCCAAGGCTGAGGAAATGAGAACAGCTCTGTGTGCCCTGGAGACGCTCGTGGAGGGTGCTGGCGCGCCCCGGAGTCTGGAATAGAGCGGGGAGCAAGTAAAATCCAGAACGCTCAGGGGCTGGGCTGTATCTGTCCCCTCGTTGACAGCATCCAGACCCAGGAACAGCGGTAAATTAAATCCAGGCCTCCAAGCTGAGACCTGAAAACTTCTAGAGCTGTGTTTCACCCCGACAATTGCCCTCAAAGTCAAGGACAACTGCTATGAACAGAGACACTGCTTACACAGCCAGGTGCCAGTAAGGATGAATGTATCTGGGCAGGGGCTCTGACACTGGGGAGGTTGGGGGCCGGCTGGGGGACATTTGTCAGCCGAGCTTTGTCTCATTCCAGCGCCCTGAGGAGATGCCTGTCTCTGGTGCTCAGACCTGAGTCCAAATTCTGGCCGTACCACTCAGGCTTCTCATCTGCAGAATGAGAGTGATGACTTCCACTTTCCAGAACATCCAGCAGCTGGGAGCAGAGGCTGTTAGGGTCCACCTGGATCCCTTCTGCCACAGGTGCACCCAACCCCCAGCTGCTTCAAGGACTATGGGGAATTCTACCCCACAAGAGCCTGGGAGGTTACACACCTGCCCCAGTGGCCAGTGACTATGATGGACATAAAAAAGCCCAGCCCTCCTGTCTCAAGAGGGGACAATTCTGTGGCACAGTTTACACTCCAGAGCCCCCCTGTGGACCCGGCCTAGGCTAGACTTGCCACCTTCCCTGGGACCACACCCTTGCTCCCCTCTTTCCCCCTCCCTACCTGTCAGGGGTTCTCCAGAGAACAGACCAGTAGGACATACGAGCTGATGCTGTAATCCAGAGGTGGAATTTCTTCTTCAAGGAAACCTCAGTGTTTGCTCTTAAGACCATTAACTCATTGGGTGAGGCCCACCCACATTATTGAGGGTCATCTCCTTTACTTCAAGTCAACTGACTATCAGTATTAACCACATCTACAAAATATCTTCACACCTAGATTAGTGTTGAATTACATCACTAACTGGGTACTATAGCCCAGCCAAGTTGACACCTTAAACTAACCCATCACATACCCACCTTCTTCACTCTCTCACAGGTTTTGCCTGAAGATCACACCCTCATTAAATCACATGCATCTGAACCCTTGCCTCAGGCTCTGCTTCCAGGGAACCCAACATGAGATAAAGGTTAAACTGCCCACTGGTCTCTCAGCTCCCTGACCACTGATCCCTTCTTAAGGTATTTGATGATTTGGGCAAACAAATCATCCCATGTCCTAAAAGCAGTTACATTTTAGTGGAGGACTGCTGGAAAGAAAAGGGACTTCGGGACCCAAAGGAATGTGTTCTATGCTTAGACTCTGGGTGACTTTCTCTGCTGGGGTCCCAGGGTTCTTAGCTGGGATTTGTGGCCGTGGATTTGCTGTGTGACCAAGGACAAGCTATTCATCTTTTACAATGCCAGCGATGGGAGATGAGGCTGAAAGCTCGTGACTGGAGAGGCCAGGCTGAACCCTGTGTACACTGAGGTTATGGGGAGCAGAAGACAAAAAGCAGGCAAAAGCCTTGAATTCCAGGCAAGACGTGCCGGGGAGAGGAGATCAGGTCAGGCAAGGGCTTGGGGGCAGAGGGAGGAGCAGACACACTGTGAGGACAAGGCCGCACGGCCGAGAAAGAGAGGCTCAGAGAGGCTCCCTGCACTCCTCACCCTGCCCTGGCCTCACACATCCCTCCCTCATCCCCCTCTTCTTAAGGTGCCTGCGTGACTCTCCCCATCTGCCAACCAAAGGAACCAAGTGGCATCTGGGTGGCCCTTCCCCTGACTTGTTCATGTGGCCACTCCTACTCACCTTCAGGTCTCAGCATAACCTCAGCCTCCTCCGGGTACCCCCAACCTCTCCGTCTGATATAGACACCTACCCCAAGTTCCCATGCTCCTGGGGCACTGTGATGTCTAATTTCTCATTTTCCTTCCTGGTTAGACTGTGAGGACCCCCAGGACTGGGGCTGTGCCTTATCTGTCCCTGGACCCAAAGCACAGTGAGTGGCACACAGTAGGTGCTCCATGAATCAATGAGACACAAACAGGGCCCCGTGCCAGTGCATAGGAAAGGGGAGAGAGAGGCAGCCCCGGTCACAGTGCTCCCATCTTCTAGAAGGGGCAAGTGCATGCCTCGTTATCATTTGAAGTTGGTTGTCACAGTGCCATTGCCCAGACACACCCCCAGGGCAACACAAAGGAAAAGTGAATTCCAAGTGGGCAAGCCCAACAAGCCCTCCAGGAGCAGGGGGCACCTGAGCTGGCTGAGAACAAGGAGGGGAATGCCGCCAAGTGAACAGGAGGGGCTTTGCCGCAAGGCCTTGGAGCCACAATGGCGTCTGGGAGGTGGGAGGACCCAAGTTGGAGAGACAGTGTGGAGCCCCCCAGGGGACTTCCGGGAGTCCTTCACCAGGATCTGCCCCATCCGTGTACCAGTCAGGCCCAGTGCGAAAGCAAAGGCCATCCATTGGCCGGTGTGAGTCGACGTCAAGGCCCAGCTTGGATTTACAGTGACGTGCATTGATTTTGGCTCTTGGAGGATGTCAGCTCACCCATAAGTTAGAAGATTTATCTCAAGGAGCTACACAGATAAGTGGCTTTGCACATAAATACCTTTTCTTTCTCAGCTAAGAGTGCTAACGTGCTGAGGACGTCTGTGGGAGAGGCTTTAGGGAGCTCCTGACATACCCCCAGGTCCGGCTCTGGGCAGGCATATGGACACAGCCAAGGACAGCTGCAAGGTGCCCCAACCCTGGTCCAACCTCAGCTAGGAGAGGGTGTGCCGTTGGCCTTGCCTACCTTGCTTCGTGCTAAAGGATTCACTCACTCATTCATTCATCAAACATCGACTGAAGGTCTGTTCAGTCGATGGCCACTTCTGGGGCCAGGGGCTGTGGATGGACGCAGAGGTGGACTAGAACAAGCCCCTGCCCCCCACCCCCGGAACTCACATGCCAGCGGAGGACACAGGTGATCAATGACTGGGATGACATCAGGTGTGCTCTGTGCCGTGAGGAAAGTAAACTGATTGACGTGAATGATATGACCAGGGCGGGTGGAGGCTATTCAGATGGGGTGGTCAGGGCAGGCCTCTCCGAGGGTGGCATCCGAGCCGAGCCTTGAAGAATGAGAATGAGGTAGACTTGCAAAGAGGAAGAGGAGGGAGGGCATTCCAGGCAGAGGGAATTACAGAGGCATGCGAGAGCTTGGAATGTTCCAGAAACAGAAAGGAGGCTAGAGTGGCTGGATGTTGGTGAGCAAGTGGGAAAGCGGTGGGAGGAAGGCATCAGGGGCTGGATCCTGCAGGCCAGCGGACGAAGTTCACACATGACTGAAAACATCACGGGAAGCTAGTGAAACGGTCTCAAGCAGGGAAGTGAGATGATTCCATTTGGGTTTGCAGCGTGGTCTGGAGCACCGCTGGAGACTGGATTGGAGGGTCAGGCACGGAGGAAGGGAGGGCAGTTAGGGCTGCGTGGGCATCCGGGTGGGCAGGCAGGGAGGCTACTCGGGGGTGAGGGAGGTGACAGGAAGCAGAAGGATACAAGCTGCATTCTTGGAGAACGCGGTCAATTCCTACGCCAGGAGAGAGGCCCAGGCAGCTGGCTTCCCAGGCTACAGCTGCTGCAAACACAGCCGAGGCCACCCACGTGGAGGCCATGCAGCCATTCCTGTAGCCCACAGACACCGTCCTCGGATTCCCACGTCCGGGCTGCCTCGGGGCTGAGTCTTCTGAAGCCTGAGCGGCAGGAGCCGGACACGCTCTGCTCTGTGGATTGAATTTACGTTCCCACAAGCCCAGAGGAAGCTCCACAGAAAAGCAGACATTGTTCCACGTACCAAATGACCACTTCACCTAAAATCCATCCTCATGTAGGGTCTTCTCCCTTCCATTTGGATATCCTATTATTTTTTTTATCACCTTTCTATAATTCTTGAGAAGGATTTTCCCCATCAGTTTTCCTATAATAAATCCTCATTAAAAGGTGGTACTTTGGTTTGTAACCTTGTGCTTGTTATCAGGCTGAGTATTTGGCAAAATGGCTTTAGACTTACTGGCCCCAAATGCATCTGTTGGGGGTGAACTGTCCCTATCTCAGCATCCTCCACAGGACCCCTGTTTCTCAGAGTTGAGGATGGACTGGGAACAGAACCCTGAAGGCTGCCCTCACTCCCCCTTCCCACAGGAGACCCACCAGGACACATCGAAGGACCTCCATCCAGCATGGCAGACACTGCCGTTATCTCCTGGGTACCTGATTCCGTTCAGGTATCAGAGGAGGTTGCCCTCTCAAATCAGAGTTGTTTCCAGTTCAAATGAGACACTTTGATTTATCCAAAGATGAACCCTGGGGGCAAGAAAGAAAGGGAGGGAGCGCTGGGTTGAGTGCTATGGATAGAAGAGGACAAGGAAAGGGGTTCGGCTGGAGTCCTGGAGGTCCCGGAAGAACACGGCCTGTATAAGCCTTCCTTGAAGAGTGGGTGGGTGAGGATCCCACATGGGGCCACCCCAGCATGGTGCCCGAGGATTTAATAAAGCGGTTATCAACAAAGGGGATGGAGGGTGTGGAGAAACCACAGGGGAGAGTGCAAGATATGGGGGTTGGTAACAGTGGGCACCTTTATTGACCTGAAGCCCAACAGGGAGAGGAAGGGCCATTCCCGGCACTAGAGCAGAGAGCTGTGCGTCCTACAGGAGCTGGGACCTACGGTCAAGGGATACAAAAGTCCTCAGGGGAGTAAACACCCCGACCTCTCTCACCTTCTTCCTCCTGACCTCTCACTGTTGCTCCCCACTGGCCGGACCAGAGTACAAGGGGGCCAGTAGAGGCAACTCATATATGTCTTGAGTTTCCTTTCGCTGCTGTAACAAATTAGAACAAACAGAATGGCTTAAAACAGCACAAATGTATTACCTTACAGTTCTGAAGGTCTGGGGTTCAAAATGGGTCTCATTGGGCTAAAGTCAAGGTGCAAGCAGAGCTGCATTCCTTCAGACTCCAGGGGAGAACCTGTTCACTCCCTTTCCTACTTCCAGAGGCTGCCCACGGTGCTCAGTCCATGCTGTCTCAGTCTGTTTGAGCTGCAATAACAAACTACCAGAGATGGGGTGGCTTATAAACGACAGAAATGCATTTCTCACAGTTTTGGAGGCTGGAAGTCCAAGATAAACTGATCCAAGATCTAAGATGGCAGTCTTCTTGCCACGTCCTCACAAGGTAGAAGAGTCAAGGAAGTTCTCTGGGGTCTCCTTTATAAGAACACTAATCCCACTCATGAGGGCTATCCTCTCAAGACCTAATCAACTCCCAAGGGCCCCACCTCTAAGGATTGGGGGTTTAGGATTTCAAGATATGAATCTGGGGGAAACACAAACATTCGGTCCATAGCACATGCAGTATCTGTGACTGGTTTATTTCACTTAGCATAATGTTTTCCAGGTCTAACCATGTTGTTGGAAATGGTAGGATTTCCTTCTTTTTTGAGGGTGAATTCTATATATGTACATTTCACATTTTCTTCATCTATTTGTCTGTCCATGGACATTTGGGATGTTTCTAAATCTTGGCTATTGTGAATAACGCTACAATGATCATCGAAGTAGAGATATCTTTTCAAGCTTGTGATTTCTATTTTAAATATATCATCCCAATTAAATTTCAGTCATCTTTCAGGGCAGAATGTGGTTTTTTTGTTTTGGTTTTTTTCCTACTTTCAGATGAGGACATGAGATCCAGAATTAGTAATGGTGGGTAACTTGAAGCTCTCACCACATGCCAGGCCCTAGAAGATTGGGACACTCTTGTAGACAAGGCAGTAAAGTGGCAGAGCAGATAGGGCTGCACTGGCCGGGATCATCGCCCCGTTCAGAGCCTGGTGCAGAGAAGATGCCTGGGAACTACCTGGTGGGGGGATGAATGAAGGGGCTGTGAATGTCCACCTCTCGGGAGGGTATCAGAGCATCGAAGACAAGGGGGAAGGGAGGTGTTTAAAAACACTGAGCCGTCTCGTGGGGAACTTTCAGCTTCCAATCTTCCCTCCACAGGAACAGCCCTAAATGTTTGGGAACTTTCTGGGACTTTGCCTCCAAAACAGTCTGCACCCCCCTACACTTTTTTTGTGACTGTGCTGGAAAAGACTCTCTTTCTCTTTTTTCTCATTCCCTGACAATGCATCAAGAGAGACCAAAGTTGGAAATCCAATTCCTGGCACCAACGCAGTGCAGTGGGTCCAGGTGCTGCATCCCAGGCTTTGCAAAGAGTCAGCCCCGAGGCAGCCAAGGACATGGGAGCTGTCAGAGGCCGGCACACCACCCAGGGAGGGAGATCTGACTCAGACCGCCAAAGCCCTTCCTTCAGGCAGAGAGAAGCGCTGGAAAAAAAGAAGAAAATCAAGAAAGGTGGGGAGAGGGCCTACCATTGACACGAGAACACCGGGGAAGGCTAAGACCCCACACAGACTGGGCTCCTGTCGTCTTCGGCAAATATCAAGGCACAATGGCAGGCATCTCAGTGCCACTCCGATCTGATCAAATGGCACGTTCATCGTCACAGCACAGAACAGAGCAGGAGCTGAATGGTGGCCAACGGATGCTCAGCTCTGTGTGTGTGTGTGTGTGTGTGTGTGTGTGTGTTAGAGTCAACCATTAATAATTCATGCTGCAGCTAAATGACGAGAGGGTCGGAGCCATCCTCAGCACCCTCCCCCAGGCACCAGCACCAGCTCCCCGCCACCGACCCCTTTGGGGGACCGCCCGTCCCTCTCTCTGCCTGGGACCAGAAGCGCCTGCCTGCTGTGTCATGCAGCGCCTGACACGCCCGGGACAAACGCTGACATCCTGCATCAGGCTTTTCCTTCCAGCCACCCCAAATCAAACAGGCTACAATGTGGCGATTTATCCTCCCTCCCGTTGTCCTCAGCCTCACCCCTGCCCCTCAGAGGATGCAGGCCAGCTGGACAGGTCCCCCGGGTCACAAGCTTAATTCCCATTGGCCCCTGCCCCACAGCAGCAGCCTATCCGATGTGAGCCTGGACATCCAGCCCTAGGACTAGCTTTTAGTGATGCCCAGATGCTTCTCTGAGGCGCTGGGCAGGTTTCAAAGGGGGTGGTGAACGCTGTATTATTTCGCCCTTCTTGCCCCCCTACCCAATTCTTGGCGCAGTTTGTCCTGGCACATCCCTGGACAGACGTTCCCATTCCTCACCTGAAAAGCGTTTCAGGACATCTCCTGTCCCTGCCCAACTCCATTCCTCAAAGTGGCCTGACACGTTATCATGGTGGTAGGCATGCGGTCCCCGTAGCGGGGAGGGGAGATCTGACTCAGGCCCCCAACAGCTGGTGCAGCCACAGCCCCGAGGGAAGCCTCTCGTCTCACCCCACAGTCCCCTGAAGTCGGGGCTTAGCACAGCCATGCAGCCCACGATAAATCAAACCAAGGCCGCAAGGCAGGGGTGGGACACAGCTGTGTTACTGCAGATGCCCTGGGGATCAGCGGAGACTGTGAACATCACACAGCAGACCCACACGTCTCACACAATTACTTCTCGGTGCCGTTTTTCGTTCCCCATTTACCTCCTGAGGGCTCATTTTTTGTTCAGTAACTATTTAGGGACTGTGTACCGTATGCCAGGCACTGAACCAGGCACTGGGGGTAGAGCAGGGAGCGAAATACAGCCGCTGGAGCTTGTGTGTGTGTTTTGGGGTCGGGGGGAGATAAGCACAACATATGGGTGTGGGTACAGATAGAGACGGAGATGCAGACTGCAGATACAGATGTTAGCACTGCACTGCGGGGGGAGGGAATAAATGAGTCATAAGGACCCGTCACCACCTCTGCAGATGCTATCTCTGCCCAAGCTGTTCTTCAGGAGCTTGGAGTCAACTATGCCCAGTTCAAGCTCCAGCTGGCTAAGAGGCTAAGACTGGTTGGGACCACCAACCCTCCACCTGGGCACGCGTTAGGTTAGTGTCCGCTCGGTGACCTTCCCACGTCAGGGGGCCAAGAACTCCAGTGCGGAACACGCTCACACTGCCGTTTTCTGAACATGTGTCCCATGAAGAAGCATGTAGCTTAGCTGCGCCTGTGCGGAATGACGATGACCCTCACCTTTTCCTCGTCGCCAATCTCCTTTCCCCAAGCTCGCCAAGCCTCAGCCCACCCGGCTGCTTTATCCCATAAATATCCCAGCCCCTCACCTTCAGGGAAGCGGACTGGAGTTTTGTCCTCCCACCTTCTCGCTTGGCCGCCTCATGAATAAACCTTTTCTCTGCTGCGAACCTCGGCGTCTCAGCATTTGGTCTGCTGAGTGTCGGGCCAACGAACCTGGTTCGGTCACAGGAGAGGCAGCAGGAGGCTGGGAGGCCGGAGGGAGAAGGCAGTGGGAGGCGAGCTCAGAGAGGTCCCGGCCCGATGACGCACCCCAGGGACGCACCCCCACTGATGGAGGGGGCAGCAGTGGACGGCTTGCGCAGAGGCTCCCCCTGACCTGACGGTGGCGTCACGGACCCATGTAAAGGACACGGGCAGGAGAAGGGAAGTCGGCCGGGGGAAGCAGAACATCAGGCCATATGGTGCTGGGACCCGTCTGGTGGCTGTGAACGGGGCCCAGGGACCAGCCTCTGGATGGTTCTACGGGTGAGAGTGCTGGGTCTGCTGACGGACTGGAAGTGGGGTGAATAGGGGCCCTTCCTCCTGGTAGAATCCACACCCTTCTCTCCACCTGGAGGAGGGCGTTGCCTGCTGCCCACAGCTCACTCCCACTGGGCCCTGAGGCACCAGATGAGCTCTGACCTGGGTGAGATCTTCCCCAAGGGCTACGTGCAGAGGAGAAGGAAATGAACTTTCCCTGTGCCCAGGGCCTACTGTGCGTGGGAGCAAGGCCAGGCGCTCTGCTACACACCCTCAGCCAGTCCTCACAACTGACCTGTGCTAGGGTCCCCAGTTCACAGATGCGGTGTCTTGACATCTCAGACTAGTGTGGGCCGGGAACAGCCCTACGGGGTCTCTGCTACAGGAGGTGGCAGGCAGGGAGTCACGGCTCACCCCATCTGACTCCAAGCCACTTCCCTTTTCCCTTAAGAAAACTCTGGTTTCCTCTCTCTTGGTCCTGGTATAGAAAGGCTCTCCCACCACCAGCTGTCAGCCTCTCTCACTCAACTGTTTCACTGATTCAAAGACACACCCTCTGCTGTTCCTTCCCCGATTCCTCTGTCCTCCTCCCTTGGTTTTCAGACTTTGAAAAGAAGCAATTTTATGGGAAAAGAGCCGCATACAGAATCATATATATTCTGTAAACTCGTTTTATAAAACAAAATATATGTTTACGCTTACATAAATACGTTGAAAACTAATCCACAAAAATCTAAACAGTTTAATTCTCTAGAATTTGTATTTTCTTCTTTGTTCTTTTCTATATTTTCCAAATCACCTGCCATTTATAGGAAGCATTATTGCATGAGGTTTACAAACATGGGCCCTGGGACCGGGAAGCCTAGATTCATCCCTGGGCCCACAAACTCATCTGATTTGGGGCCAATTCTCGGCCTCACTGGGCCTCTCCTTTCTCTTCTCTAAAATGGGGATCAGGACTCCCCTGGTGGCTCAGTGATTAACAATCCACCTGCCAATGCGGAGGACACGGGCTCGAGCCCTGGTCCAGGAAGATCCCACATGCCGCGGAGCAACTAAGCCCGTGCGCCACAACTACTGAGCCTGCGCTCTAGAGCCTGTGAGCCACAACTACTGAAGCCCGCGAGACACAACCACTGAAGCCCGTGCACCTAGAGCCCGTGCTCCACAACAAGTGAAGCCACTGCAATGAGAAGCCCGCACACCACAGTGAAGAGTAGCCTCCGCTCGCTGCAACTAGAGAAAGCCCGCGCACAGCAATGAAGACCCAACGCGGCCAGAAATTAATTAATTAATTTTAAAAATAATAAGTAAATAAGTAAATAAAATGAGGATCACAATAACACCCCTTCCTCCATCCTTGGGCTGTTAACAGGACCCAGCGGGGTAGGGCCGGGGAACTGCGGATGGCACTCAGGCCGGTGGTCAGAGCTGAGGGAGTCATGCCTCTCACAATGGGCTTGCACTGCTTCTAAAATCACAGCTTGCAGAGCATTTTTAGAGAAATATTTTTTAAATAACTCAAAAGCCAGGGTGGGCGCAGGTGAATTAAAACTTGTTCTAACCTTCAGAGCCTGTGAATCTGAGGCTTCTGTGTTAAGAACATTTCAAAGCTTCCTGGAATCTATCTTCATTTGGTGCCTAAGCACTGGGGAAAGATGATAAACAGGCCTGCGGCCACAGACAATTAACAAACCACCAGATATGGAGAGACATTCCTCAGGGAAGAAGCAGGATCCTCCCTTGCTTGTGTTGCAGGGGTGGGGACATGGGGTGTGTGTGTGGTGTGTGTGTGTGTGATGTGTGCTTGTGTGTATGTGTGGTGTGTGTGTGTGGTGTGTGTGGTGTGTGGTGTGTGTGTATATGTGTGGGGTGTGTGTGTGGTGTGTGTGATGTGCATGTATGTGTGTGTGGTGTGTGTGGTGTGTATGTGGTGTGTGTGGTGTGTATGTGGTGTGTGTGGTGTGTGTGGTGTGTTTATGTGTGTGGTGTGTGTGGTGTGTTTATGTGTGTGGTGTGTGTGGTGTGTTTATGTGTGTGGTGTGTGTGGTGTATGTGTGTGTGGTGTGTGTGGTATGTGTGTGTGTGGTGTGTGTGGTGTGTGTGTGTGGTGTGTGGTGTGTGTGGTGTGTGTGGTGTGTGTGTGGTGTGTGTATGTGTGTGGTGTGTGTGTGGTGTGTGTGTGGTGTGTGGTGTGTGTGTGGTGTGTGTGTGGTGTGTGTTGTGTGTGTGGTGTGTGGTGTGTGTGGTGTGTGTGTGGTGTGTGGTGTGTGTGGTGTGTGTGTGGTGTGTGTATGTGTGTGGTGTGTGTGTGGTGTGTGTGTGGTGTGTGGTGTGTGTGTGGTGTGTGTGTGGTGTGTGGTGTGTGTGTGTTGTGTGGTGTGTGTGTGGTGTGTGTGATGTGTGTGTGGTGTGTGTGTTGTGTGTGTGGTGTGTGGTGTGTGTGGTGTGTGTGGTGTGTGGTGTGTGTGTGTGGTGTGTGTGGTGTGTGTGTGGTGTGTGGTGTGTGTGGTTTGTGTGTGTGGTGTGTGTGTGGGGTGTGTGTGTGTGTGTGGTGTGTGTGGTGTGTGTGGTGTGTGTGGTGTGTGGTGTGTGGTGTGTGTGGTGTGTGTGGGGTGTGTGTGTGGCGTGTGTGGTGTGTGTGGGGTGTGGTGTGTGTGGTGTGTGTGGGGGGTGTGTGTGGGGTGTGTGTGTGTGGTGTGTGTGTGTGTGTGGTGTGGCATTGAGGACGTGGGTCTCCAGGGCCGGCAGAAGCTGAGATGGACGCATGCACACATCTCTCGTTTCATCTCCACATCTTAGCCTGTGTGCTGCGCCGTGTACGGGCTGGGTGGGCATTGCTAGCCCAATGTAGAAGGGCCCAGAGGTCCAATCACAGCCAGGTGGCCACTAATGGCCCAAGAACATCTGGAATGGCTGTCCTGGGATCACCTGGGACACCTCAGGGGACAGTGGCAGACGAGATGGCCTGCGCTGTTCTGGCCTGGAAGGATGCTGCACTGGTCCACACAGGGGCACCTTGGAGACGGTCCTTATCCATGGGGTGGTCCTGAACCACACTGTTCTCCTGTGTCCCCTTCACCCCTCCCCTCTGAGCCTCTGCTCTGTGACTTGCCATCTCCAGAGGCTGGGCTGATGGCCCTCGCGGACTCTCTTCAGTGGGCGGAGGGGAGACGGGAAGCTGAGGGTGCTGGCCGCAGGTGGGGCGGGGAGATGGCCCTGGGCCACTGTGCTGGGTGCTGCCAGATCGTCACCTGTGGGCTGGAGTCTGAGCTGAGGAGCTGGACTAACGTCAGGGTCACAGGGAGCTGGTGAGGCCAGAGATAAGACTGGAGGGAGGCAAGGGTCTGAGGAGCTCAGGGCCAGGTCAGCGGCCACGTGGAGGCAGGACAGGGAGAAATGGCTCAGGTGGAGGCTGGGGTCAAGGACAGGATGCTAAACGCTTCTTGTTGCCGAGCCCTGGCTGCATCCCTTCCACTCCACACCTCATCTGCTGGCCTCCGACACCCTGTGCAAGGCTCTGCTCTTACAGGCCAGGCTCCTGGGCACAAAAGCCTTTCTGTGTCCCCCATTTCTTGATTACAGGAAATAGGCTTCATTCCATGACCTTCCCTGAGTTCCAAAGGGCTGATTCAAACAGCTGCTAATCAGGGAAGGGAGGGGATGCAGAGACAAGGGAGGAGCAGTCAAGAGACAATAGTGCAGCCTTGGGGCAGGGTCCTGGTTCCCCCTCAAGGATACACACAACATCTTTGAGCTGTTTTGCAGATACTGAAACCCTCACCAGGACGGAGAAGTTAACTGTGTGCTGCCCACAAGCACGCAGACCCCAGACCGGGTGGACCCGGAAGGTTGATGATGCCGACTCCCACTTACCTCCCCACCAACCAATCAGAAGAGTGTCCATGAGCTGATCACGCCCTCTTTGAGCCATTACTATAACACTCCTCACTGCCCCCTCCAGGTTGGGCCACAAGGTTTTGAGAGCATTAGCCCACTGTGGCCCCCTTTGCCTGGCAAAGCAATAAACTGCAAACTGCCTTTACACATCCACACATTCCTACTTCACCCAAAACTCTGTCTCCAAGATTTAATTCAGTGTCGGGGTACAGAGGCCGGATTCGGCTTCAGTATCATCTCCATTTAGCAGAATGGCCCCAAGAGGCTGTCACACCCTCCCACTAGGGAGGGAAGTCAGAACTGTCTCAGGTCAAATGCTTGTGTCCCCCTCTGCTGCTCCCACGTCAGCCAAAGCGAGCCTACAATTGCTCCTTTACTGCCTTCAAAGTGTCTCCAGGCCACAGAAGCAAGGGACAAGCTCAGCCGAACTGAAGAGACTCCCTCAGTTGAGAAGAGGGAGCTGAGAATACAGAGAGAGTTCACAGGACAGAGCGCCAGAGAGAGAAGCAAGCTGCACACGGAGATGCCCAGAGCCCTGCAGCGAGCCCTGCGGTCAGCAGCAGAACAGCCTCCGAAGACGGCCACATACTGATGCCCGGACCCTGTGAACACGTCACTTTAAACGGCAAAGGGGAATTAAGGCTGCTCATCAGTGGACCTTAAAATAGGGGATGGACCTGGATTGTCTGGCCCCAGCTGGGGCAGAGAGATGAGATGACGAGGCGAGATCTGAAGTGTGAGAGGCCTCAACCCACCATTGCTACCTCTGAGGAGAGAGCAAGGGGACCCTGAGAAGGACCGTGGGCAGGCCCCAGAGGACGGAAACGGCCCACGGGTCACAGCCAGCAAGGAAACAGGGACCTCAGAAGGAGCTGAATTCTGCAGAATCTGAGTGAGCAGAAAATGGATTCTCCACTTCCTCCAGAATCCAGAGGATCCTAGAACAGAGCCAGAATAGAGTCTCCAGAAGGGAACACAGCCTGCCGACACCTTGGTCTTAGCCCACGGAGACCTATGTTGAACTTCTAACTTTCAGAACAGGAAGACAATACATTTGCACTGTGTAAGCTGCTAAGCTTGTGGTAATTTGTTACGGCAGCGATAAAAACTGAATTCAACCCCCTTGAGTATTCTGATCAACTCATGCATGTGAGAAGACTACCAAAGACTGGGCAAAAAGCATCTGAGCGGATTAAAGGGAACAGACCCCAGGGATCACGTAGGGCCCCGCCTTGTGTACTGACTGGGTGGAGTCCAGATGGAGCCGTGACCAGGGGGAAGCAGAGACTTGGTTTCCGGATCTGGTTCTGCCCTAACTCATCGGTTGCCCTGGGCAAGACACACCTCCCCGGCCTCTGTTTCCTGGTATGGGAAATGTGGGCTTGGCCTGGAAACCTCCCAAAGCCCCATCTCCACCCCATCCATTGTGATGTTCTTCAAGTCACCGAACAACGATCTAGTCTTGGATTGGATTGGATTTCAGTGGTCCTTTGGGTGGAGAATAACTGAGTTGTGTGCATACAGACACCCCGATTCCCTGCGTGCCCATGTGGAAACCATCACTGCTTCCAGTTCTACTGCAGAACGGACGTGAGGCAGCCAGTCGGTTCAGTGCCACTTCCCACTTCCCTCCACTGGCAAGGCCCTGTCGAGGGGGAGACCCACTGATTGTAAGAGTGAAAGAAAAGGAAACAACCTAATATCCATCAAGAGGGGAATGCTAAATAAACTCCAAGGAGCCAGAACATGGAAGACTGCGCCACCTTTTAGGGATGAGGTAGGTCCAAGTGTGCGATGCAGAAAGTTCTCTAGTTCTCCACACACGTGGATGTGTAAAGGCAGTTTGCAGAGCAACGCATACAGAGTGACAGTGCTTATGTTTGCTAAAGGAGAAAGATACAAATGTATATGTGTGTGTGTGTATATAACATATACATTTTTATGTATGGTATATGTCTATATATTACATATAGACATAAAACGCATTGAAAAGGGGTCTATTTTGCACACAGCCACCCAGCAGTCCTTTTAAAACATGAGTTGGTTCATGCGCTCCTCATTCCCAACGCTCCAGCAGCTTCCCAGCTCACAGAGAACAAGACACAAAGTCTTTTCTGCGGCCCGCAAGGTCCCCTATGTTCTCGCCCACTCCTCCCCAACCCCGAGGCCTCCCAGGCCGTCCCCACGCAGTGCACTTGGCCACAGTGCCTCCTGCTGCCCCTGGGCCAGGTGAGTCCGCAGAGCCTGCACCTGCCTTCTGCTACCGGGCACACCTGCCCCAGGTGTCCGCCCGGCCCACACCCTCGCTTCTCGCAGGCTGCTGCTGCAATGTCTCTCATGGAAGGAGTCTTGGTCTAAAATAACACTTCTTCCCCAGCAACTTCCCTCCTCTGCCCCGCTCCATTTTTCTAAAGAGCAGTCATCATCCTCTAATGAATTTTAATCTCATCTGCATGCTCACTTACAGTTTCACTCCCTCAACTAGAATATAAGCTCTTAGAGGAATGCCAGGCACATAGTAGGTCCTCCATAAATATTAATTAAATGAATCAACAAATAATAGACAGCAAACCACACCGCATAGTCGCATCTTGGGAGGAGACAAGAGTTGCTCTGGAAGAGAAACTCTAGCTTTATCTGTAAGGTCTAAATTGTTTACAATGAGAATGTTTTCTTGGGTTACTTGCAAAATTAAATATTAACAAATATTTAGGAAAAGGCCATTATAGTCCATTGTGATGAGTCCTTCGTAGGAGGAGGGGTGCTTCTCTGGGAACTCACAGGGATCTAAACTGGGAACTGAAGGGACTTCCCTGGTGATCTAATGGTTAAGACTCCACGCTTCCACTGCAGGGGGCACGGGTTCCATCCCTGGTTGGGGAAGTAAGATTCCCCACGCCGTGCGGCATAGCCCAAAACAATAAAAATAAAAAAATAAATTGGCAACTGAAGAATGGGCAGGAGAGAGGAGAGTAAGAGTAAGAGGGTTCCAGCATGAGGGAACGGTGTGAGCAAAGGTGCGGGGGTGAGATGACCGAGGCACAGCCAGGCTGAAGGTCAGGTGGAATGGAAACATACAACTTGCTCTCTTTGGCGATGCTGCCTGAGCCTGCAATCCGCCAGGAGCCTGTGCTACAATACAGACGTTACAAATCAATGCACAGCTTCCCCGCTTCCTTCATTGAAAAAGTCTTAACACGAAACAAGCACGGAAGTTCTGTAATGGGAATGAACAGCCTGCCCGATGACCAAGTCAACTTACATTCTGGCCTGGAGCCAGGTCTGGCCTGGATGGTAACAAGTGGTTGGTAACCTAACCCGGGACTAGTCCTCAGACCCGGCTCCGTAGTTCTCCGTGCAGGTCCTCTCGAGCCTTGGCTGAGGAGGGGGAGTGCCTGGGGGGGCGGAGGTTTGGGGGTTGAGGGCAGGGAAGGGGCGGAGACTAGGGCCACACCAGCTGCTTCTTGATCCACGGGGGAGACACTAAGCCCCAGGTGCCTGCAGATGTTCACATGCTCCACACACCCCCATCTTCCTTTTCTTCTTTCTCTACCTGCCTTCCCTTGTCTGACTTCTTTCTTTCATCCACAGGTATCTGTTGATTCCTCCCTTCCCTGTGTCCCCCCACCCCCGCCGGCCATGTTCTCACTGGCCTTGGCACCTGTCAGGCCCTCCATCTGGCTAAAGCCTGGACAACTTCAAGGATTTGGCTGCAGAATGTCCAGCAGCCGAGGAAGCCTGGTCCTCCAACGTGGGTTGGGGCTCCCTCTGCAATGACTCCACAGCCCTTGGAAACATCTCCATCACTTGCCATTGCCATTGCCTAGTGACCTGTTTTACCAGATGGGGAGACTGGGTGGGGCTTGGATGGACTCACGTACACCTCTGCACGCCCGGGTCTCAGGGCAGGATGAGTTCTCGGTAAATACGTTTTAAAAAGAAAACAAAGTTGGATTGACTGTGCGAGACTCCACGGGGAAAACGCTAATTCGACTATTTCATCCACATCCGGGGGAAGCTGACTTCTCACCCGCAGGAGGCAATCACGGCAGGTGAGGAGAGGAAAACACCAAGAGGCTCCACGCTGACCTGACGTGGTGCTGGCGCAGATGTGGTCAAGGTGCTGTCAGGGGACCAGAGGCAGGAAAGGCTTCCAGGAGGAAAAAGGCCTTGGAGGGTGGGGAAGATTCAGGGCCACGAAGAACACACTCCTGGTTTAATGGGACCCCAAAGCCCGGGTCAAAATGCACATCCCACTGTGGTGGGGGCTGGGGGTAGGGTGGATGCATTAGAGGCTGGGGGAGGGGTCAGACGACAGAGCTCAGGATTAGCAACAGAGAGCCTGTATTTGGGGAGGACGCTTCCCCAGCCTCTCCGGGGGGAGCCCCAGACCACACTGAACCCCTAGCGCTGGCTGAGGCAGAAAGCATTAATTGCCTTTCTAAACTCAAGAAAGATCATCCATCTTAATTAAGACTGGCCCATGTTGGGACCGTCCATCAGCTGTTGGTGTGGCAGTAGCGGGAGGGCAGCTGGGAGTGGGGGAGAGGAAAGGGACTCAGAGGGGAGTGATCCCCGCCGAAGGGTTCGCTAAATGTTCCTGGGGGTCAGGCCTCGGGTGTCCGTGATCTTGGACGACAGGGAGAAGAGCAGCATCTTAATCTACGGAGAGCACCCTGGCCTCTGCGTCACCCTCTGTTCTCAGTCGCTCAATCCTTCTAAGTTCCCAGCGATTTAATTAAAGGATCTTCCCCTTACAAGAACGTCTCATTTTCCACGGAGCAGCATTAAAAGAATTAGGAGTCACTAAGGCTGATCGGACTGCGGTTGTTTCCCTGTCAGAACAGAAAGGGGACAACAGGATGACTCAGATGCCCACTGCCCCCAACCCCTTACCCCAAGCAGGAAATCGAGGCCCAGGGAGAAGGGGTATCCTCGGGGTCACACGAGGAACTAGTGGCAGACTCGGATCGTGACAAACCCGTCCCCTTCCATCTCCCCTCCATCCACTCCATAAAGGGCTGTAATCTTCAACTAGTGACTCCAGTTTATGCCTCTTTAAAATGACATGGGGCTTCCCTGGTGGCGCAGTGGTTGAGAGTCCACCTGCCAATGCAGGGGACACGGGTTTGTGCCCCGGTCCGGGAAGATCCCACATGCCGCGGAGCGGCTGGGCCCGTGAGCCATGGCCGCTGAGCCTGCGCGTCCAGAGCCTGTGCTCCGCAACGGGAGAGGCCACAACAGTGAGAGGCCCGCGTACCGAAAAAATAATAATAATAATAATAAATAAATAAATAAAATGACATGATATTCATGAAAGTTAAATTTGAGTATGAGTGTAAAAGTACTTGGTTGCTGGAAATCAAAATGAACACAAATGCCTTTGCAGTTCCTAAGAAGCTGGCCCTGTAGACCCAGGCACCTAGGACAGGAGTCAGTAAACAATGGTCCGTGGGCCCAATCTGACCCGCCACCTATTTTTGTAAATAAAGTTTTACTGGAACACAGACACACTTATCGTTTCTGTGCTATCTATGGCTGCTCTCAGGTGACAGTTGGCAGAGCTGCATAGTTGCAACAGAGACTGGATGGCCCACAAGGCCTAAAATATCTATCTGGCTCTTTACAAGAAATGTTTGCCAAGCCCTGGCAGAAGGGGGCAGGCTGCATGCCAAGGAAATCAGATGACGGCGTTTAGAACATTGCCATGGGTAATCCTGGCACTGACCCTACAGATGGGTGAGACGTCCCCACTCATGGAGAAGCTCACCGAAGCTCAGGGAGGCGGAGGGCCGCAGAGGCCATGGAGCCGTGAGCCAAGGACAGGGCCTTGCTCCACGCTGCTACCTGATGCTAGCTCCTCCACACCGAGTGATGCCTTCCTACCCCGGGGTGGGCCCTCAGGGGTCCTCCAGCCCCAATCCCCCACTGTATGGTATGGAACTGAGGCCCAGACAGCGGAAGAGCCCTCCAAGGTCACTCAGAGATGGGGAAAGGGACCAAGGCTCCCGGCTCCCAACACAGTGCTCCATCCGTCCTGTCAGGCTGAGCTGAGGTGACACAAAGACGGGGATGATGGAGTGCCTGCTCCGAGTCCGGTGAGGCGCTAGGCAGGTACCAGGCCTGATCTCCAGCCACACAGGAGTGACAAATACAAGTGTCATCATCCCATTTTTCAGATGAAGATACTGAGGCTCAGAAATAGAAAGGGAAGTATCCCAGGGCGTCCAGCTAGCAGAGCCCAGGCACGAACACAGGTTCCCCTGAGTCCCAAGTCTGTTTCTTCCAGGTGAACTGGAGCCCCGGTTCCAGGCTTCCGGGTGAACTGGAGCTGCCAGAGAAGCAGAGAAGCGTCGCCCCACTCTGTTCTCCAGGGCAGTCCTGGTCCGTGGAACCCACTATCCGCCAGCACCAAGGCCGGGTCAGTGGCTTGGTCGTCCTGGAGGCTCCTAGCTCCCCCTGCTGGTGTGTGATTCCCACGGCTCCATCTCTCTGTTCTAGCCAAAAACCTGCTCTGGACTAGGGTTCAGCCCCACACTGCCCTGTACTTGCAGCTTACAAAGAGATTCCACAGGCTTTGGTGCAACCGAGATGCACACAGACCATGCGGGCATGGAGGAGAGCTGGAAGCAAAGGGCTCTGTAGCTGGGCACGCTTGCGTTCAAATCCCTGCGGGTCGCCCACAGGCTCTGATCTCCGGCAAAGGCATGTGTTCCTCTCAGTGTCCCGTGACCTCTGGGACCCACGATTCCACCTGTGAAATGGGCAGCCCAGGTCACCTGCGGGGATTAGGAGGTGATGTATGCAGAGTGACTGAGCGCTGCCCACACGGGCAGGGGCCTGTCCTTGCAGTGGGGGGAACTGGCCATGACCCCCCTGCCCCCTCCTGACAGAAGGTCCGGGTGGTGAGGTCAATAGCATGAAAGGATGAAGGCTGCCCCCAGGGGGGCAGAACCGCAGGGACAGCCTCCCCAGCAGCGGGGAGGGTAACTCAGCACCGTTAGGATGCCTGCGTCACCAACGGAGCCTAGCAGCGCTTCCCAGGCCCACTTGTTCCGTGCAATGCGAGGAGTCCCTTTCCCTCTCTGGGCCTCAGTTTGCTCACCTGCAAAGTGGGGCTGCTGACTGTCTCCCTCAAGTTCCTTCAGCTCTGGCACCCTGAGCCTGGTTCATAGACTCTGCTGTCCTTTTTGATTATTGCCAACTGGGGAGTCACCTGTAGCTCCGCCCAGCCTCTGGGGCTCCTTTAGTGGTAATCCATCCTCCAGCCCCTCTGCCATTCATGCATGCAACACAGTTACGATAGAAGAAAATGATGACAGTAACTGAGGAGATGGTAATGATTAACCCAGGTTGGATGCTTGTGCTGTGCCAGGAAACGCACAGGTATCGTCTTCTCTAAGCCTCACAATGACTCGATGAGCAAGGTGCTATTGTGATCTTCATTTCAGAGATGGAAAAACTGAGGCTCACCAGCTAGTAAGCGGTGAACCCCTGGCTCCAACCCGGGAGTCTGACCTCAGACGTAACAAAGGTTCAGCTGTTCACAGCGTACCACACTTCACAGAATGCCAGTTGATAGGTTTACAGAGACCCCTGGATGGGGCCGACTCTACTGATTATCACGGTCAATGCATTGTGACCTACAAGGCACAGAAACCGGGTGAGCATGCCTCCCTCCAGGCCTGGCAGAAGCTGTCTTTCAAGGCTAATTTCCATCTAGGTACCCAGGCAGGATGCATGTGACCTAAGTACCCACCACAGGTAGGTGGCCACTTGTGGTTCCCTTATTAGTTTCTCCTGGTCCATCACAAGCTCCCCGAGGGCGGGGCTACTGTCTGGGGCATCTCTCCATCACCCGAGGCTACGGGTGACTCCCCAGTTTGCACCTCTCCATCACCCGCAGGTCTGCTTCTGGGACGGTCCAAAAAGAGGTGCAGAATGGAAGGACCAGTGCTGAGCACCAGTGGGGGCAGCAAATACCACAGGTGACTCTGGCCTGATGCACCTTCTTCTGTCTACGCCTACCTGCCCTTCCCTTTTGTCTGTTTTGTGATAGTTAACATACCAAACCGTCACTGCCTTCTTAGCCTGCAGGAAGTGTAACAACTGTTATCTACCACAAACCCCCAAAGCCTTAAAGTGCAGCAGGAATGGTGACATTAGAATTTTTAAAATCAAACCCAAACGTGTCCCTGTCATGGCTAAGAGAAGGGCCAAGTTGACTTGAAAATAATTTACTTAGAAAATTTTGTGATGCATGGTAAACTAAGTCCTCCCTTTAGAATACGTTTTGTTTTTTCTTTCCTCTTCCAAAGTATTAGTCCACTTAATTGATTCCCAAAGACTTCCTGCTATGACTTACAACTATTACCACTGGGAGGAGAGGGATGCGGACCTGGATTTCATCCAAAGGCAGGATGGACAGTTCATTTTGAAATTGTAAAAGGGGTTGGTGGCGTGATGGATCTGGAATCAAACAGCCCTTTCTCTCCAGCCTGGAAAGATGGAACCGAAGAATAGGGAGAAAATCATCAGTGACAACAGCTAATGAATTTTACTTGAATTTTTTTTTTTTTTTGTGGTATGCGGGCCTCTCACTGTTGTTGCCTCTCCCGTTGCAGAGCACAGGCTCCGGACGCGCAGGCTCAGCGGCCATGGCTCACGGGCCCAGCCGCTCCGCGGCACGTGGGAAACTCCCAGACAGGGGCATGAACCCGTGTCCCCTGCATTGGCAGGCGGACTCTCAACCACTGCGCCACCAGGGAAGCCCAGCTAATGAATTTTAAATACTTATTACAAGAAAAATTAATTTGCTAAATTGGCCCTGTAGATACAGGTTATAGAGTAAGTCACTGTCTCCTCAAAACACGCAAAACTCAGAGCAACTAACATAGCTCAGATTTGGGGCTGCACGGCCACGGCCATGTTGGAAGGTCACGGCCTCCTTACTAGGCACTGTCTTGAGGGGCCAGAGCCGTCCTTCTCTGCCCGACACTGTGTCAAGCACCTCACAGACATTATCCTGGTGAAGCTCACTACCTCCGAGGCTGGTTGATCTTCACCTGTACATTGGGGCAAGAACACCCACACCCCCCAGCGCTGTCCTAAGGACAGATGCAAAGGCCCCGACACAGCAAGTCGTTAACCCCTCGCAGCATTTTATCATCCGCATTAGTGCAATGGTGAGGTGACGTAACCTAACTTCCCAAAGTGACACAAATGCCAAGAGGTGGAGTCGGGTCTTTCTTGCCTGGGCTGGGCTCCTTATTCAGAGCCCGGCCTTCACCCCCCGCGTTAACAGATGACAGCCCAGGAGGGAGGAAAGGCCATCGGGAAGCAGGGCTGGTATTAGGGCTGCCGGCACGTAACTCTGGCTGAAGGGGTGCCTAGGGAACAGAGTCAGGAAAGGATGTGACAGAACCACGCCCCCTGCCCTGCCCCCCACCCCGACTCCACGGGGATCCTGTAATACAGACAAGGGTCCACCTTTCTGTGTTTCCGGGGCAGGGGGCGGGTAGCCATGCTAACATGAATGGTCTGCTGTGTCAAGACAGGTGGTTCTCTGAGAGTAATACCTCTCCAGAGACAATGTAATGACACAGAGGGAGAGAAGCAGTCTACCGACACAGCAAAACACCATGAATGGCATCAAATGGCGGAAGCCTCTCCCTTCATCTTTCCTCCCGCCTCCTCCCCCACCTCCTTCTGTGCGGCCTTAGGTCTCGCCAGCAGGCGCCCTGCCCGCCCAGGGCCTTCTCTCCAGGCCAGATGCCCCCCCTCGGGGATCTGGCTGGCTGGGGGCGGGGCCTGAAGCAGGCAGCCCCCTCCCCATTTCCGGCTTCCCCTCTTACAAGCTATGGCCTGTGGGCAAGCTTCTGGACCTCCGGACACATTCCCTCTTGGTCAGATAAGGGTGATTGGGAAGCTGCCCCCGAGGCCTGGTGTGGGAATCGGTGTCCGGCGCGTCTGCACTGGCCCTTGGGCCTCTGTGACTCGCCATTTCTCGACAGGTCGTGTTTGGTCAAGCCTGGTGTCCTGATGTCCCTTCTCTGCCTGGATCCGAGGCTCAGCTGAGGCTGCAGCGAGGCCCTCCGTGTACCCCTTGGAGCCACACCAGCGTCCCCGCTGGGTCACTGCAGCGTCCCATCCCTTGTTCGCGCCTCTGCCCGCGGACCTGGTGGTGACTTCCTTGAGCCCGGGACCACGTGTCGCTGCGAAGCTGTGTTCCCACAGCTGCACGGCCAGCGCCAGGCCGCTGCAGGCAGTCCATTCGTCTTCGCTGAATCAGGGGCGAGTGGGTGCCCACGAGGCTGTGACAGGCCCAGGAGAGGCAGATGAACGACGATGTTACCGGGTTAGTAAACAACGGGCAGACACGGGAGCCTCACTCTGCTCACAGGCGAGCAAATGACACATCCCTGTTCACGCTGCCCTCTGCCACTTGCCGGGACTTTACCAGGAAACCACCGTGAACAACAGGAAGCAGAACAAATATTTATTGTGTTCCTACTACGTGTAACACAATGTGCCGGAGGCTCAGAAGTATGCTGTCAGGGTTAACCCTTAAAATGAACTAGGCAAATGGGGCGAAATCATTTACCCCATTGTGTAGATGATGAAACTGATATTCATAAAGGTTAACCAACATCACAGTGAATCATAAATGGAGAAGCAGGATTCAAACCGAAGCCCACCTTGCCTCCCAAGCACAAGGCCCCCATGATGACCATTTACAGTCACTTGTGTTGATAAGTACCCAGGACTGCACATGACCCAGCAGATGCCCGGCGCATGCCCACTGAACAGCAGCCCAGCACAGTTACCATTCTTCGGGGGGTTTTATAAATTAGAAGAATAAGATCTTTTAATGATTTCAGGGTCACTGAGGAGGCAAAGAAAGCACATGTTGGATGGGACCTTCAGAAATAACCAGCTTTCGAGGGGAGCAGCATGTAGGACTGACCCAGCCCTGAAGGCGCCCAGACTCTGAGCTCTGTGGTCGTCCGTGCAGACAGCCGAGAGCTCCTGCTGAGTGGCCTGGGCACCTGCCCCTCCACGTCACATGATCCCACCAGTTCTGGTCCAAGGCCTCGTGTCAGGGGACCTGGGAAGGGCAGGCTCCTCCCTCCAGCCTCACCCCACGGCTTACACTGAGCACATGCAGTTAGACTTTTCCTTTTGTGCATTCATGTTGCATCTCTCCCACGAGATCATGACCATTTTGAGTGCGTCGCTTGAGGGATGTTCACATTTGTGGGCCCCATGACTGGGAGCACAAATAATAATGGAGAATTACAGAGTGTGGGCCAGGTGCTCTGCTAACGGCTTCTTGGGCTTCGTTCAGTTAATGCTCTCAGTAATCTTAGGAGTTAGCAATTATCATCAGACCCCTTTCCGAGATCAGTAAACTAAAACTCAGACAGGCCTAGAACATGCCATGGTCACTCAGAAAAGTGACAGAACTGGATCTGAGCCCAGACTCTCTGTCTCTGACCTGGATGCTCAATCATCTCAACAGAACTTACATGGATACTTGGGCAGGATTAATCTCTCTGGAATACCACTCTGACCTCTGCACCCTGGGTCTATTAAATGGCCACTGTGTCCCCATTTAATTTTATTGAGTTACATTTATTGAATAAAATCAATATCCATCATCTCCAATATCCAACCTATTCCTCTAGGTTCTGGCTTCTGGTTGACCCTTCTATCTTTCCCCTTAGAGGACCCAACACCCTAACAGAAATGCTCATGGCTCATCATTCATCCTCCATGCTGTCCCACCCCCAGGGGTTAGCGCCACTGTTACTCTTCTTTGGAATCCCCTCCCTCTCCTTGGACTCCACTCCCTGCAAGTGCAAAGTCTATCTAGTTTACAAAGCCCCAATCACAGGCCACCTCCACCACGAAGCTTTCCCTAACTTATCCTGAGTGGGAAGTGTCCTTGCTTCCTCTGAGTTCCAGAGGCACTTCTTGCCTTCCTGGCTTAGGGAAAGCAGCAACTCCCCTCCTTGTATTAGAGCAGCAGCTTTTAAACTTCCCCCAGGAGGTCCCCTCAGACCTGGCTGGGGTGAGAGGGTGGTGACAATGAAGGCCAAGTGCATGGGGCTATGAACTCCACCCTCTTCATCCAGAACAACTACCACTTCACCTGTTTGTACATCTGCTTATACACCTGCATGAGATTTCATCTGAAGAAAGGGTTCTCGGAGGAAACAAACCTTGACCTCAGTGAGAAGTTACAACTGACATCGCACAAATACAAAGGATCACAAGAAATGACTATGAACCCCCAAATGACTATACACCCCAAAAATGTACAACCTAGAAGGAATGGATAAATTCCTAGAAACGTACAATCTCCTGAGACTGAATCAGGAAGAAATAAAAAATATGAACAAATTACCAGTCATAAAATTGAATCTGTAATAAAAACTCCCAACAAACAAAAGTCCAGGACCAGACAGTTTCACAGGTGAATTCTACCAAACATTTAGAGAGGAGTTAACACCTATCTTTCTCAAACTATTCCAAAAACTTCAACAGAAAGGAACATTTCTGAACTCGGTCTATGAGGCCAGCATCATCAGTACCAAAACCAGACAAAGACACCACAAAAAAAGCAAATTACAGGATAATATCACTGATGAACTTAGATGCAAAAATCCTCAACCTAATATTATCAAACCAAATTCAACAATACATTAAAAGGATCATACACTATGATCAAATGGGATTTATTCCAGGGATGCAAGGATAGTCCAATATCTCCAAGTCAATCAATGTGATACACCACATTAACAAATTGAAAAATAAAAATCATATGATCATCTTAATAGACGCAGAAAAGGCTTTTGGCAGAATTCAGTATATATTTATGATGAAGACTCTCAACAAAGTCGGTATAGAGGGAGCACACCTCAACATAATAAAAGCCACATATGAAAATCCCACAGCTAACGTCATATTCAATAGTGAAAGGCTGAAAGCATTTCCTCTATGATCAGGAACAAGACAAGAATGCCCAGTCTTGCCACTTTTATTCAACATAGTATTATAAGTCCCCAGCAACAGCAATCAGACAGGAAAAAGAAATAAAAGGAATCCAAATTGGAAAGAAAGAAGTAAAACTGTCACTGTTTGAAGATGACATGATACTATATATAGAAAACCTTAGAGATGCCACCAAAAATCTGTTAGAACTAGTAAATGAACTGAGTAAAGTTGCAGGATACAAAATTAATATACGGAAATCTGTTGCATTTCTATACACTAACAATGAACTATCAGAAAGAGAAATTAAGAAAACAATCCCACTTATAATTACTTTAAAAAGAAAAAAATACCTAGGAATAAATCTAAACCAGAAGGTAAAAGACCTGTATTTGGAAAACTCTAAGACTCTGAAGACAGCACAAACAGATGGAAAGATATACCATGTTCATGGATTGGAAGAATATTGTTAAGATGACCATACTACCCAAGACAATCTACAGATTCAATACAATCCCCACCAAAATACCAATGGCATTTTCACAGAACTAGAATAAATAATCCTAAAATTTTTATAGAAACACAGAAGACCCCAAAGAGCCAAAACACTCTTGAGAAAGAACAACAAAGCTGGAGGTATCACACTCCCTGGTTTCAAACTACACTACAAAGCCACAGTGATCAAAACATAAGGTACTGGCACAAAAACAGGCATGTAGATCAATGACACAGAATAGAGAACCCAGAAATAAACCCAACTTACATGGATGGTCAATTAATCTACAACAAAGGAGGCAAGAATATACAATGGGGGAAAGAAATTTCTCCAATAAATAAACAAAACCTCCATCTGAGAAAACTGGACAGCTACATGTAGAAGAATAGAATTAGAACATTTTCTCACACCGTATACAAAAATAAACTCAAAGTGGATTAAAGAATTAAATCTAAGAAGACCTGAAAACATAAACCCCCTAGAAGAAAACATAAGCAGTATGCTCTCTGACACCAGTCAGAGCAATATACTTTTTTAATATGTCTTCTCAGACAAGGGAAACAAATGCAAAAATAAACACATGAGAATACATCAAACTAAAAAGCTTTTGCACCATAAAGGAAGTCATCAACAAAATGAAAAGGCCACCTACTGAATGGGAGAAAATATCTGCAAACAATATATCAGATAAGGGGTTAATATCCAAAATATCCAAAGAACTCATATAACTCAACATCAAAAATAAATAAACAACCCAATTAAAAAATGGGCTGAAGGACCTGAATAGAAATTTTTCCAAATAAGACATTCAGATGGCCAACAGACACATGAAAAGATGCTCATTATCACTAATCATCAGGGCAATGCAAAGGAAAACCACAATGAGATATCACCTCACTCCTGTCAGAATGGCTGTTACCAAAAAAACAGCAAATAACAAGTGTTGTTGAGGATGTGGAGAAAAGGGATCCCTTGTGCACTGTTGTTGAGAATGCAAATTGGTGCAGCCACTATGGAAAACAGTATGCCGGTTCCTCAAAAAATTAAAAATAGAACTACCGTACAATCAGCAATTCCACAACTGGGTATTTTTTCAGAAAAAAAACAAAAACACTAATTCAAAAAGATACATGTACCCCTATGTTCACTGCAGCATTATTTTCAATAACCAATATATGAAGGCAACCTAAGTGCCCATCAACAAATGAATGGGTAAAGAATATGTGGTATATCTACACAATAGAACATTACTCAGCCATAAAAAGAATGGAATCTAGCCATTTGTGACAACATGGATGGACTTAGAGGGTATTATGCTAAGTGCAATAAGTTAGATAAAGACAAATACCGTATGATTTCACTTATATGTGGAATCCAAAAAACAAAACAAATGAACAAACGTAACAAAACAGAAACAGACTCAGAAACAGATACAGAAAACAAACAGGTGGTTGCAGAGGGGAGAGGGGTTGGAGGGGTAAGTGAAATATGTGAGGGAGATTAAGAGGTACAAACTTCCAGTTACAAAACAAATGAGTCATGGGGATGAAATGTACAGGATGGGGAAATATAGTCAATAACTGTGTAATAACTTTGTATGATGACAGACAATAACTAGACTTACTGTGGTGATCATTTTGTAATGTATAAAAATATCCCATCACTATGTTGTGTACCTGGAACTAACGTAGTGTCATAGGTCAATTATATGTCAAGAAACAAACAAACAAACATGACACACAGGCTTCTAAACATTAAGAGAAAAAAAATCCATCGTTTCGTTGTACCATTTACCTTTACCAAGACTGGTAAAAATCCACCACCCTTATTAGAGAAGTAACTCAAAGTTCATTCTTTACTGAAAATGGGTCAGTAATGTCTTCCTTGGAAACAAAGGACAGCAAACCATTGTAGGATTAAAAATAATTCTCAAGCTTTTTCTTCATTTGTTACTGAATCAAAAGTTTTGGCTGTTTTTAGTGCCCGTTGTTTCAGATGAACAGTTTTGTGAGCCGTCCTATGTAATATAGACGATTTCATTGTCTAGTCTAGAAATGTGAAAATCTAAAACCATGAGGCAATAGCTTGGTATTTTACAACTTAAAAGGATGGTTTATTCAAACAATTGGTTAGAATCACTATAAATTAAATAAAATTTCATTTGATAGAAAAAAGGTCTTGACCTCAGTGAGCTGGATGTTGGGTGACAATGTCAGGAGACGCCGGGGCTGGACAGGGGGCAGTAGGACTCGCCTCGGTGCCTCCACAAAGCTGTCACACGGCAGAGGCGCCAAAAGGTATGGGATTTATCACGAGCACGTGGACTAAAAGGCAGTCGGACCAGAGAGCATCACGAAGGCTCCTGACTGTGGGTCTACTGCTCCTCCCAAGGTGGAAAGGGGCTGCAGCAGACCCAACGCAAGGCGCCAGGACGTGGGGCGTAAGACCGTTAACCTCAAACAGTGGCCCCAAAGCAAGGCTCATGCTTCAGAGGGAGAACGAGCATCACTGTCACATTTTAAGCGCCTGGGTCTCAGAGGGGGTGGTCCTGGGTGGGGTCCAAATCCAAGATTCTGACTTGGGAAGGGGAAAGGTAAACCCACCAACCTAACAGAGGAGCAGAAGTACTCAGGCAGAGAATGCTTTTATTCTATCCACCTCACCTCCTTAGAGTAGGAGGTGAATAGGAGAAAGTGCATTTATTTTAAAAGCAAAAGAATTCCAAGATAGTAAGCTGAGACCACCACCTGTGATGGGAGCAGGGGGCCATCAAACCATAGTTACTTCACATGATAATAAGTGCCCTTGATGCCTGAGGAGGGTAGAAGTGTGTAGGTAACCCCTCCCCTCTTTTCTCTCACAGGCAATTCAAACACCGTAAGGTCACTTTCTCTGACAGCTGTCTCCTGGTTACCAGGCTGCAGAGCAGTCCCAGGTAAAGATTCGGCACCTAGACAGGGGTCAAGGAGTTGGGCTGTGATTCAGGGAAGACGCTGATGAGAGTTGGGGGTCTCTGTTCGACACTTGAGGCAAAGGGGCTATGCGGTATGGGCCATGTTTGGGGAGTTGAAGCACAGGTCTTTCTGGAAGCAGACGACGGGGGGGAAGGTGTGTGTGCCTGTGCTGGGGGCAGCACTCCTGTGTCGCTGATCCCTCGCCCACCCAAGGCAGGGCCAGGACAGCCCCACGCGGCCGCCGGGGCGGACAGCGCAGAGGAGAGTGCTGCAGACAGCACTGCTCTGGGGCCTCCCTGCCCCGGGTGTCCCGGGGGCTCCGCAGAGGCCGGCAGCCCTGCCCCGTGGCGCTGTCCCACACTGCGTGTCCGCTAGAGCTCCGGGGCCGGCTGCCCCATGGCCTGCTCCTCCACGGGCTGCATGGCCTCCTGCACGTAGACGATGAACTCTGAGGCCTCCCCGCCCTGCGTGTAGACAGTTACCGTCTCGATGCCCTCCACGTCGTCGGAGGACACCACCAAGTGATGCTGCTCAGCCAGCTCCACGGAGGCCTGCTGGAGGGTCTCCTGGATCATGACCGTGTGGTTGGAACTGGGCTCCTCGTCCGTGACCTGTGGGAGGGCAAGAGAAAGGTCACACGGGCCCCACTTCCAGGTCCAGCAGGACAAGAGAATCACAGCGACTGCCTATGGAGCATCTGGCACATTCCAGGAGCTGGTCCTTCCTGCACAGAATCATTTCAGCAATGCTCTACGCCTGCTCTCACCCCCGGTTTATAGATGAGGAGGGTGACACTCACCGGTGCAAAGCAACGTGGTCAGGGGCCCCATCTGGGGCTAATGGTGGAACCCAAGTTCAAACACCCAGTCCAAGCTCTTCTCGCGATGCCTCCCAGAGGCGTGGGAGTTGCCGAGGCACTCTAGGAGTTATTTCCTGCAACCGTGTAGAGGGTTGGGTGTGGGGTCTCCTGGAAATTCATAGCTGGTCCATTTGGTGGTGAAAAAGGGACTAGTTTATCCTGGGTTATCTGTCTCTCCACACACTCTGGGAGCTCAGCTCTGTGTATGAAGAAGATCAACATCACACCAGGCAGGAGTACACGCCCTTGCACGCCTGGTTGTGCCCAGGTGTCGTCCACCAACGCTAGTGCCTCAGAGCCACGGGAGGGGTCTGCTGATGGGCACTCACTGCCCTGGGGCTCTGTCAGTGGAGGGGCCTGCTCACTCCTACAGGCAGGCCTTTCTCTGTAGCTCCAAGCAGGCAGATTCCAGACAAGGCCAAATTCCAGCTGGTGCTAAGGCCCCAGCTCCCTGACTGTGCATTCTGCTCTGTTTTACAACTGTCTTTGATTTTGAGAAGAGCAATAATACAAACAATATGGGAAAGATTTAGAAAGTGTTGAGATCCGAAGAGCTGCAAAAATGACTGAAGGATTAGAAAACCAGCCCAGGAGGACAGTGAAGGGGCCTGGACTTGCTGGGCTGGGGAACGAGAGCCCTCAGATGTAGGGAGGGATGTCACAGAGACCGGCCTTTCCCAGGGGGTCTGAAAGGTGAGGTAGAAAGAACTTTGTCCTGCACTTTGCGGGGCTTACACAGCAGCTCCCCCGCAGTTAGCCGTGAGCCTTGCCCACTTTCCCCTATGGCTCTCAGGTGTCTCATCTGTAAAATAGGGACGAAAATGCCCACTTCAGAGAATGGCTAGGAGAGCTGAAGAAGAGCTTAATAACATCACCGCGCTTTTGGTGTCTTCATTTGTGTACTGAACAACGTTTTCTTAAGGTACTGCGGCATGTCAATTATTCATTCATTCAACAAAACCTTTGTCATTTTATCAGGTCCCAGTGAACTGAGCTCCGTGAGGGCTGGGACGGCACTGCCCCGGCACAGCTCTTCCCCCAGAGCCAGGTGGGCAGGGTGGATGCCTGGCATGGAGCAAGAACCCAGCATTTGTGCAACGATGCTCCACTGGGTGCAGATGCCCTGATGGGCGCTCAGGCAGCACGTGGTGGAAAACCAGTCTAGCGGGACAGACACAGGAACTGAGCGATGCTCTGACAGAGTGCCAGGGCAGCCTCCGGAGGAGGCGTGGGGATGGGCCTCCAGGCACAGAGGGCAGAAGGAGCAATGACTCCCAGGACCCCCAGGACCCCCAGGACAGACTGGAAGCAGTGGGTTTGCTCAGGTGGCCTCCGTGAGCTCCCATTCATGACGCTTCTGACTCCCTTCCCAGCTGGAGCCTGGCGTGGGACGGTCTCCTCCCTGCCCGGCCCTCTGTAACAAGCCACGACCCCACGCCATCTCTGGGAATGCCCCATGGGGCTTCCAGGGGTCTCCCTCGGCCCTGTGCCTGTGTCATTCCCTGACAGCAGGAAGGGCTGTGTCAGACGGGGTCATGTTTAATGCAGAGAAGAAAATGGACGAGGCACCTCTGGGGTGGGCTCCACACAAAGTTACTGATTGGAAGGAACCTTTAACTTGGACTGACGGAATTTACCAGAAGCTAGAGAGATACCCTGAGTGGAAAGTATTAATCCATTTGGCCTGAGCTGTTTTTCTGCAGTAGATGGAGGCCTTTTTCTTCTTCTTCTTCTTCTTTTACTGTTTGTTTCAATTTCATTTAAATGGGAAAATGTACTGTGAACCGAGACTTTAGAAGTAAATATTGATTTATTTCACTTTGAAAGAAGGTACCTAACAGAAGGGCGGGAAAGGGGGAAGGAATACTCAGCAAATGCTTTTCTCTTAACTGTCAGTAAATTCCACATGAAGAAAGAAGCCAGGCGGCATGGGTGATTTATGCTGAGGTCCCAGGACCTCAGGTGTGCAAAACGACCTAATGCACTTCAGGTAAACAGATGACACAATGGTGACAAAAAAAAAAGGGTGAGATCAACCAATACACGAGCTTTGAGATACCCTCCTGGCACTGTCGTTCATACACAGTGGTTGCCATCATCAGAAATGAAGCCTAAAATGAGGAAGAAGTCGCCAGCGTAAGATTTCACTGTCCTTTTGGACAACTCTAGTGCCTCGATGGCTGAGTACTGACAACGGCTGACACTACTGCCCCAGACAAAGAGATCCCTGCCGGGCCCAGGGCTTTGATGAGCAGAGGCTGCAGCTCCTGTTCCCATGGCAGCGGGGCGGACACACACCCAGGAGCCGTCCCAGGAGGTCCCAGGACGACTGAGGTGTGGCCACTGCCCACAGATGTGGAAGGAGGGCAGAAACCAACATGAGGCCACCGTGATCGAAATAAGGGCAATCACATGCTACCTCTGTCACACCAGGGCCCGGGGCCACTTCGTGGAAGGCGCTGTCTGCAAATGGTGGGAAAAGGCATGGCAGGCCGAGAGAAGGAGGCAAAGAGCAGGCATGTGCCCACAGCCCCACCAGGGCCACCGCCACCTCTCCGTCACCAAGCCCACTGGGCAGAGTTCCATCCTCACCTCTCCACACGGTCCTTTGCTGTCTGACGCTGCTGAACCAACCTCAGCTTTACTCACTGAGATGTCCTCTTCGCTGCTTCCACAACCCTCCGATTCCAGGCTTCCCCATCACGCTTCTCGTGCCCTCCCTCAAAGCCCGGAGGACTCCTGCATCCCCATCCTGCGTCTCCTATGGGCCCCTCGTCTGCACTGAGGCTTTGCTCCTAGCTGAGCGAGGGACCCCAGACCTCGAGTGTGTCTGCACAGGGGAGGCTCCCAGGGGCTGTGTGTCTGTCCAAAGTGCATGAGTCACAGGAGACGCGGTGCTGGGGAGCGGGGGCGGGTGAGGCCTGAAATGAAGTTCACAACCAGATCCTGAAGAGCCTCGCTCACCAGCTGAGAGACTGAGACTTGCTTTTACAAAGGAAGACGCTGGCGGCTTCCCAGGAAGGGCCCTGCCTCACCCAATCCGCAGCAGCCCCTGAACCGCAACTCGCCTAACATGGGAAGAGAAGACAGCATCATCTGTCTCTCCCTCTAAATAGCTACATTTATTGGCCCATATTACCTTTTCTACGTATTAAGTCTATTTAACATAATCCTTTCTCTAGTGGAATCAGCTATACATATACATGTAGCCCCATATCTCCTCCCTCTTGTGTTTCCCTCCCACCCTCCCTATCCCACCCCTCTAGATGGTCACAAACCACCAAGCTGATCTCCCTGTGCTATGTGGCTGCTTCCCACTAGCTATCTATTTTACATTTGGTCGTGTATATATGTCCATGCCACTCCTTCACTTTGTCCCAGCTTACCCTTCCCCCTCCCTGTGTCCTCAAGTCCATTGTCTTAGTCTGCGTCTTTATTCCTTCACAGGTAAATTCTATCAAACATTTAGAGAAGAGCTAACACCCAACCTTCTCAAACTCTTCCAAAAAACTGCAGAGGAAGGAACACTCCCAAACACATTCTATGAGGCCACCATCACCCTGATACCAAAACCAGACAAAGATACTACAAAAAAAGAAAATTACAGACCAATATCACTGATGAATATAGATACAAAAATCCCCAACAAAATACTAGCAAACAGAATCCACCAACACATTAAAAGGATCATAAACTTGGTGAAGACTTTTCTGGGGAAATACTTTCTTTAAACGGTTATTTCAGTAATTATTTATACTTGTTGAGTCTCTTCAGTGGAAGTTTCTTTTAATTCAATTTATAAATTCCTTTATAAAAAATACTACCATAATAGGAAAATTTGATGAGAGTAAAATAAAAGTAGAGTGGACTAACAGTTCTTGCCTCAACAGATATAAGAAAAAAAAAAAAAAAAAGGATCATACACCATGATCAACTGGGGTTTATCTCAGGGATGCAAGGATTCTTCAGTGTATGCAAATCAATCAATGTGATACATCATATTAACTAACTGAAGAATAAAAACCATATGATCATCTCAATAGATGCAGAAAAAGCTTTTGATAAAATTCAACACCCATTTATGATAAAAACTCTCCCAGGGAGCCGGAGGAAGATGGCGGAAGAGTAAGACGCGGAGATCACCTTCCTCCCCACAGATACATCAGAAATTCATCTACACGTGGAACAACTCCAACAGAACACCTACTGAACGCTGACAGAAGACCTCAGACCCCCCAAAAGGCAAGAAACTCCCCACATACCTGGGTAGGTCAAAAGAAAAAAAGAATAAACAGAGACAATAGGATATGGACGGGACCTGCACCAGTGGGAGGGAGCCGTGAAGGAGGGAAGGTTTCTACACACTACAAGCCCCTTCGAGGGCGGAGACTGCAGGTGGCGGAGGGGGAAAGCTTCGGAGTAGCGGAGGAGAGCACAGCAACAGGGGTGTGGAGGGCAAAGCAGAGAGATTTTGGCACAGAGGATCGGTGCCCTCAGGCACACACCAGCCCGAGAGACTTGTCTGCTCGGCCGCCAGGGCGGGCGGGGCTGGGAGCTGAGGCTCGGGTATCGGCTTTCAGTCGGAGCGCAGGGAGAGGTCTGGGGCTGGCGGCAGGAAGAGACCCTGAAGGGGTTAGTGCTAGCCCGGAGGGAGCCCGGGGAAAGGGTCTGGAGCTACCGGAGAGGCAAGAGACTTTTTTCCCTTTTGTTGCCTGCTGCGCGAGGAGAGGGCATTCCCCTCCCTCCCCTCTGCCTGAGTGAGCCAGAGCCCCCGAATCAGCGGCTCCTTTAAACCCGTCCTGTCTGAGCGAAGAACGGACGCCCTCCGGCGACCTACGCGCAGAGGCGGGGCCAGGTCCAAGGCTGAGACCCGGGAGCTGTGAGAGCAGAGACAGGGAAATCTCTCTGTGCAGCCTCCGAGGCAGCGGATTAAAGCTCCACAGTCCATTTGATGTGCCCTGCGTCTGTGGAGTGCATGAATGGACAGCGAATCATCCCAAATTGAGGAAGTGGACCTTGAGGACAAGATTTAAGACTTTCCCCCCCTTTTTTTTCCTCTTTTTACAACGAATTATCTCAAATTAAGGAGGTGGACTTAGCAAGATTTCAGACTTTTCGCCCTTTTCCTCTTTTTACAACGAATTATCCCAAATCGAGGAGGTGGACTTGGAGAGCAAGGTTTTTGATTTTTCCCCCTGCTCTCTTTTTGTGAATGTGTATGTGTAATCTTCTGTGTAAGATTCTCTCTGTATAGCTTTGCTTCCACCATATGTCCCAGGGTTCTTTCGGTCCGTGTTTTTTTTCAATAATTACTTTTTAATTTTAATAACGCTACTATATTTCATACTTTATTCTATTTTACTTTACCTGCTCTTTCTTTTTTTCCTCCCTTCCCTTCCTCCCTCCCTCCCTCCGCTCCTCCTTTCCTTCTTTCTTTTTCTTTCCTCTATCCCTCCCTCCCTCCCACCCTTCTTCTTTCCACTTTCTTTTTCTTTCCTTCCTCCCTCCCTCCCTCCTGTCTTTCTTTCTTTCTTTCCTTCCTCCCTCCCTCCCTCTCTTCTTCCATTCACTCTTCCTTTTGCTTTCATTCCTCCCTCCCTCCCTCCTTTCTTTCCTTTCTTTCCATCCTTCCTCCCTCCCTCCTTTCTTTCTTTCTTCCTTCCTTCCTTCCTTCCTTCCCTTCTTCCTTTCTTTCAATCTCTCTTTCTTTCTTCTACTAATTCTTTCTTTCTACTTTTTCTCACTGTTATTCTGAGCCGGGTGGATGAAAGGCTCTTGGTGCTGCAGCCAGGAGTTAGTGCTGTGCCTCTGAAGTGGGAGAGCCAACTTCAGGACACGGGTCCACAAGAGACCTCCCAGCTCCACATAATATCAAGCAGCGAAAATCTCCCAGGGATCTCCATCTCAACACCAGCACCCAGCTTCAGTCAACGACCAGCAAGCTACAGTGCTGGTCACCCTATGCCAAGCAACTAGCAAGGCAGGAACACAACCCCACCCATTAGCAGAGAGGATACCTAAAAACATAATAAGGCCACAGGCACCCCAAAACACACCACCAGACGTGGACCTGTCCACCAGAAAGACAAGATCGAGCTTCAACCACCAGAACACAGGCATTAGTCCCCCCCACCAGGAAGCCTACACAACCTACTGAAACAACCTTAGCCACGGGGGACAGACACCAAAAACAACGGGAACTACGAATCTGCAGCCTGCAAAAAGGAGACCCCAAACACAGTAACATAAGCAAAATGAGAAAGCAGAAAAACACACAGCAGGTGAAGGAGCAAGATAAAAACCTACCAGACCTAACAAATGAAGAGGTAATAGGCAGTCTACCTGAAAAAGAATTCAGAATAATGATAGTAAAGCTGATCCAAGATTCTATTTCCCAGATCCAAAATCTTGGAAATAGAATAGACAATATGCAAGAAACAGTTAACAAGGACCTAGAAGAACTAAAGATGAATCAAGCATCGATTAAAAACACAATAAATGAAATGAAAAATACTCTAGATGGGATCAATAGCAGAATAACTGAGGCAGAAGAACGGATAAGTGAGGTGGAAGATAAAATAGTGGAAATAACTGATGCAGAGAAAAATAAAGAAAAAAGAATGAAAAGAACAGAGGACAGTCTCAGAGACCTCTGGGACAACATTAAACGCACCAACATTCGAATTATAGGGATTCCAGAAGAAGAAGAGAAAAAGAAAGGGACTGAGAAAATATTTGAAGAGATTATAGTTGAAAACTTCCCTAATATGGGAAAGGAAATAGTTAATCAAGTCCAGGAGGCACAGAGAGTCCCATACAGAATAAATCCAAGAAGAAATACGCCAAGACACATATTAATCAAACTGTCAAAAATTAAACACAAAGAAATCATATTAAAAGCAGCAAGGGAAAAACAACAAATAACACACAAGGGAATCCCCATCAGGTTAACAGCTGATCTCTCAGCAGAAACTCTACAAGCCAGAAGGGAGTGGCAGGACATAATTAAAGTGATGAAGGAGAGAAACCTGCAACCAAGATTACTCTACCCAGCAAGGATCTCATTCAGATTTGATGGAGAAATTAAAACCTTTACAGACAAGCAAAAGCTGAGAGAGTTCAGCACCACCAAACCAGCTTTACAACAAATGCTAAAGGAACTTCTCTAGGCAAGAAACACAACAGAAGGACTATACCTACAACAACGAACCCAAAGCCATTAAGGAAATGGGAATAGGAACATACATATCAATAATTACCTTAAATGTAAATGGACTAAATGCTCCCACCAAAAGACACAGAGTGGCTGAATGGATACAAAAACAAGACCCATATATATGCTGTCTACAAGAGACCCACTTCAGACCTAGAGACACATACAGATTGAAAGTAAGGGGATGGAAAAAGATATTCCATGCAAATGGAAATCAAAAGAAAGCTGGAGTAGCAATTCTTATATCAGACAAAATAGACTTTAAAATAAAGACTATTAGAAGAGACAAAGAAGGACACTACATAACGATAAAGGGATCGATCCAAGAAGAAGATATAACAATTGTAAATATTTATGCACCCAACATAGGAGCACCTCAATACATAAGGCAAATACTAACAGCCATAAAAGGGGAAATCGACAGTAACACAATCATAGTAGGGGACTTTAACACCCCACTTTCACCAATGGACAGATCATCCAAAATGAAAATAAATAAGGAAACACAAGCTTTAAATGATACATTAAACAAGATGGACTTAGTTGATATTTATAGGACATTCCACCCAAAAACAACAGAATACACATTTTTCTCAAGTGCTCATGGAACATTCTCCAGGATAGATCATATCTTGGGTCACAAATCAAGCCTTGGTAAATTTAAGAAAATTGAAATTGTATCAAGTATCTTTTCCGACCACAATGCTATGAGACTAGACATCAATTACAGGAAAAGATCTGTAAAAAATACAAACACATGGAGGCTAAACAATACACTACTCAATAATGAAGTGATCACTGAAGAAATCAAAGAGGAAATTAAGAAATACTTAGAAACAAATGACAATGGAGACACGACGACCCAAAACCTATGGGACGCAGCAAAAGCAGTTCTAAGGGGGAAGTTTATAGCAATACAATCCCACCTTAAGAAACAGGAAACATCTCGAGTAAACAACCTGACCCTGCACCTAAAGCAATTAGAGAAAGAAGAACAAAAAACCCCCAAAGTTAGCAGAAGGAAAGAAATCATAAAGATCAGATCAGAAATAAATGAAAAAGAAATGAAGGAAATGATAGCAAAGATCAACCAAACTAAAAGCTGGTTCTTTGAGAAGATAAACAAAATTGACAAACCATTAGCCAGACTCATCAAGAAAAGAAGGGAGAAGACTCAAATCAGTAGAATTAGAAATGAAAAAGGAGAAGTAACAACTGACACTGCAGAAATACAAAAGATCATGAGAGATTACTATAAGCAACTCTATGCCAATAAAATGGACAACCTGGAAGAAATGGACAAATTCTTAGAAATGCACAACCTACCAAGACTGACTCAGGAAGAAATAGAAAATATGAATAGACCAATCACAAGCACTGAAATTGAAACTGTGATTAAAAATCTTCCATCAAACAAAAGCCCAGGACCAGATGGCTTCACAGGCGAATTCTATCAAACATTTAGAGAAGAGCTAACACCCATCCTTCTCAAACTCTTCCAAACAATATCAGAGGAAGGAACACTCCCAAACTCATTCTACGAGGCCACCATCACCTTGATACCAAAACCAGGCAAGGATGTCACAAAGAAAGAAAACTACAGGCCAATATCACTGATGAACATAGATGCAAAAATCCTCAACAAAATACTAGCAAACAGAATCCAACAGCACATTAAAAGGATCATACACCATGATCAAGTGGGGTTTATTCCAGGAATGCAAGGATTCTTCAATATACGCAAATCAATCAATGTGATACACCATATTAACAAGTTGAAGGAGAAAAACCATATGATCATCTCAACAGATGCAGAGAAAGCTTTCGACAAAATTCAACACCCATTTATGATAAAAACCCTGCAGAAAGTAGGCATAGAGGGAACTTTCCTCAACATAATAAAGGCCATATATGACAAACCCACAGCCAACATTGTCCTCAATGGTGAAAAACTGAAACCATTTCCACTAAGATCAGGAACAAGACAAGGCTGCCCACTCTCACCACTCTTATTCAACCTAGTTTTGGAAGTTTTAGCCACAGCAATCAGAGAAGAAAAGGAAATAAAAGGAATCCAAATTGGAAAAGAAGAAGTAAAGCTGTCACTGTTTGCAGATGACATGATACTATACATAGAGAATCCTAAAGATGCTACCGAAAAACTACTAGAGCTAATCAATGAATTTGGTAAAGTAGCAGGATACAAAATTAATGCACAGAAATCTCTGGCATTCCTGTACACTAATGATGAAAAATCTGAAAATGAAATCAAGAAAACACTCCCATTTACCATTGCAACAAAAAGAATAAAATATCTAGGAATAAACCTACCTAAGGAGACAAAAGACCTGTATGCAGAAAATTATAAGACACTGATGAAAGAAATTAAAGATGATATAAATAGATGGAGAGATATACCATGCTCCTGGATTGGAAGAATCAATATTGTGAAAATGACTCTACTACCCAAAGCAATCTACAGATTCAATGCAATCCCTATCAAACTACCACTGGCATTTTTCACAGAAGTAGAACAAAAAATTTCAAAATTTGTTTGGAAAAACAAAAGACCCCGAATAGCCAAAGCAATCTTGAGAACGAAAAACGGAGCTGGAGGAATCAGGCTGCCTGACTTCAGACTATACTACAAAGCTACAGTAATTAAGACAGTGTGGTACTGGCATAAAAACAGAAAGATAGATCAGTGGATCAGGATAGAAAGCCCAGAGATAAACCCACGCACATATGGCCAACTTATCTTTGATAAAGGAGGCAGGAATGTACAGTGGAGAAAGGACAGCCTCTTCAATAAGTGGTGCTGGGAAAACTGGACAGGGACATGTAAAAGTATGAGATTAGATCATTCCCTAACACCATACACAAAAATAAGCTCAAAATGGATTAAAGACCTAAATGTAAGGCCAGAAACTATCAAACTCTTAGAGGAAAACATAGGTAGAACACTCTATGACATAAATCACAGCAAGATCCTTTTGGACCCACCTCCTAGAGAAATGGAACTAAAAACAATGATAAACAAATGGGACCTAATGAAACTTCAAAGCTTTTGCACAGCAAAGGAAACCATAAACAAGACCAAAAGACAACCCTCAGAATGGGAGAAAATATTTGCAAATGAAGCAACTGACAAAGGATTAATCTCCAAAATTTATAAACAGCTCATGCAGCTCAATAGCAAAAAAACAAACAACCCAATCCAAAAATGGGCAGAAGACTTAAATAGGCATTTCTCCAAAGAAGATATACAGACTGCCAACAAACACATGAAAGAATGCTCAACATCATTAATCATTAGAGAAATGCAAATCAAAACTACAATGAGATATCATCTCACACCAGTCAGAATGGCCATCATCAAGAAATCTAGAAACAATAAATGCTGGAGAGGGTGTGGAGAAAAGGGAACACTCTTGCACTGCTGGTGGGAATGTGAATTGGTACAGCCACTATGGAGAACAGTATGGAGGTTCCTTAAAAAACTAAAAATAGAACTACCATATGACCCAGCAATCCCACTACTAGGCATATACCCTGAGAAAACCATAATTCAAAAAGAGACATGTACCAAAATGTTCATTGCAGCTCTATTCACAATAGCCCGGAGCTGGAAACAACCTAAGTGTCCATCATCGGATGAATGGATAAAGAAGATGTGGCACATATATACAATGGAATATTACTCAGCCATAAAAAGAAACGAAACTGAGCTATTTGTAATGAGGTGGATAGACCTAGAGTGTGTCATACAGAGTGAAGTAAGTCAGAAAGAGAAAGACAAATACCGTATGCTAACACATATATATGGAATTTTAAAAAAAAAAAATGTCATGAAGAACCTAGGGGTAAAACGGGAATAAAGACACAGACCTACTTGAGAATGGACTTGAGGATATGGGGAAGGGGAAGGGTAAGCTGTGACAAAGGGAAAGAGAGGCATGGACATATATACACTACCAAACGTAAGGTAGATAGATAGTGGGAAGCAGCCGCAGAGCACAGGGAGATCAGCTCGGTGCTTTGTGACCGCCTGGAGGGGTGGGATGGGGAGGGTGGGAGGGAGGGAGATGCATGAGGGAGGGGATGTGGGAACAGATGTATATGTATGACTGATTCACTTTGTTATAAAGCAGAAACTAATAAAAAAAGAAAAAAGAAAAAAAAAAAAAAACTCTCCCAAAAGTGGGCATATAGGGAACCTACCTCAACATAATAAAGGCCATATATGACAAACCCACAGCAAACATCACTCTCAATGGTGAAAAACTGAAAGCATTTCCTCTGAGATCAGGAGTAAGACAAGGATGTCCACTCTCGCCACTATTATTCAACATAGTTTTGGAAGTCCTAGCCATGGCAATCAGAGAAGAAAAGAAATAAAAGGAATACAAGTTGGAAAAGAAGGAAAACTGTCACTGTTTGCAGATGACATGATACTATACATAGAAAATCCTAAAGCTGCCACCAGGAAACTACTAGAGCTAATCAATGAATTTGGTAAAGTTGCAGGATACAAAATTAATGCACAGAAATCTCTGGCGTTCCTATACACTAACAACAAAAGATCAGAAAGAGAAATTAAGGAAACAATCCCATTCACCATGCAACAAAAAGAATAAAATACCTAGGAATAAACCTACCTAAGGAGGTAAAAGACCTGTATGCAGGAAACGATAAGACACTGATGAAAGAAATAAAAGATGACACAAATAGATGGAGAGATATACCATGCTCTTGGATTGGAAGAATCAACATTGTGAAAATGACTATAACTACCCAAAGCAATCTACAGATTCAATGCAATCCCTATCAAATTACCAATGGCATTTTTTACAGAACTAGAACAAAAAATCTTAAAATTTGTACGGAGACACAAAAGACCCTGACTAGCCAAAGCAATCTTGAGGGAAAAAAACGGAGCTGGAGGAATCAGACACCCTGACTTCAGACTATACTACAAAGCTACAGTAATCAAAACAGTATGGTACTGGCACAAAAACAGAAATATAGATCAATGGAACAGGATAGAAAGCCCAGAGATAAACCCACGCACCTATGGTCAACTAATCTATGACAAAGGAGGCAAGGATATACAATGGAGAAAAGACAGTCTCTTCAATAAGTAGTGCTGGGAAAACTGCACAGCTACATGTAAAAGAATGAAATTAGAATACTCCCTAACACCATACACAAAAACAAACTCAAAATGGATTAAAGACCTAAATCTAAGACTGGACACTCTAACACTCTTAGAGGAAAACATAGGAAGAACACTCCTTGACATAACTCACAGCAAGATCTTTTTGGACCCACCTCCTAGAGTAATGGAAATAAAAACAAAAATAAACAAATGGGACCTAATGAAATTTAAAAGCTTTTGCACAGCAAAGGAAACTATAAACAAGACGAAAAGATAACCCTCAGAATGGGAGAAAATATTTGCAAACAAATCAATGGACAAAGGATTAATCTCCAAAAATATATAAACAGCTCATGCAGCTCAATATTAAAAAAACAAACAACCCAATCCAAAAATGGGCAGAAGACCTAAATAGACATCTCTCCAAAGAAGACATACAGATGGCCAAGAGGCACATGAAAAGATGCTCAGCATCACTAATTATCAGAGAAACGGAAATGAAAACTACAATGAGGTATCACCTCACACCAGTTAGAATGGGCATCATCAGAACATCCACAAACAACAAGTGCTGGAGAGGGTGTGGAGAAAAGGGAACCCTCTTGCACTGCTGGTGGGAATGTAAATTGGTACAGCCACTATGGAGAACAGTATGGAGGTTCCTTAAAAAACTAAAAATAGAACTACCGTATGATCCAGTAATCCTACTACTGGGCATCTATCCAGAGAAAACCATAATTCAAAAAGACACATGCACCCCAATGTTCACTGCAGCACTATTTACAATAGCCAGGTCCTAGAAGCAACCTAAATGCCCATCGGCAGACGAATGGATAAAGAAGATGTGGTACATATATACAATGGAATATTACTCAGCCATGAAAAGGAACGAAATTGGGTCATTTGTAGAGACGTGGATGGACCTAGAGACTGTCATACAGAGTGAAGTCAGAAAGGGAAAAACAAATATCTATATTAACGCATATATGTGAAATCTAGAAAAATGGTACAGATGAACTGGTTTGCAGGGCAGAAATTGAGACACAGATGTAGACAACAAATGCATGGACACCAAGGGGGGAAAGCAGCAGGGGGGTGGTGGTGGTGCTGTGATGAACTGGGAGATTGGGATTGACATGTATACACTGATGTGTATAAAATGCAGTTGGGTGAGGTGATTAATAAGAACCTGCTGTATAAAAAAATTAAATTAAATTAAATTAAATTAAATTAAAAAAAAAAAGAACACTGCAGTCAGGTCTTTCATCTGAAATACTCCGCTATGTGTGTTGAAGCTCTGGGGAAGAAGCCTTACTTTTTATAGCAGTTAGGGTTTCACTCACTGCTCTAATTACAACCAAACAAGAGGTTCCTCTAGCATTCTCAAAAGGGGACTGCAGACCCATTTCACAAGGTTAATAAGCAAGCACATTTACTGTCATGACCCTAGGTCAGGTGTGGCGTTGCATATGTCGGAAACAAAGGGAAATGGTAAATACTATCCTGAATTTATAAACGAATGTGGTTTATAAAAAAGCATCATAAATTCCCAACTCTAAAACTGTACACATATATATGGTACCCAAAAAAGGGGTAAATATTATGTGCGAGAAACTTGTGGAAATACCAGAAGATATTCGTAGGCAGGAAGAAACCATTCCATACATCAATGAAGATTTAAAGCGTTTTAAAAAAAAAAAGAAAGAATGCACAGGAAGTGAGGAGGGCTGAGATGCATGCCCGTGCCAGGCAAGGCACCTTTCGTGAGGAGACGTCATAAGGCCTCCCTCCACCTTATTTCTCTCTTGACTGTAAGGAGACAGCAGACATTTTCTTTTCTGTAGATCCCATAAACAGTCCAAAGCCCGGGTTGTAAAGACAGCTCACTAAAAACAGTCCCCGCCAGTCCCCACGTGTGTGTCCTGGCTCTCGGAGACGCTGCAGGATCCAGCTGGCCGACACTCGGCCACCCCATGCTGAGGCCCCAGAGCACCTGGGAGCCCCCTGCACAGGGTGGCCTTGTCCATGGGGTCCTGGCCTGCAGGGGACAGACAGGTCCCACTCTCTTTGCTGTGACAGAGGGGCCTGGAAACGGGAAGAGAGGTGCCTCCTACTGGCCCCAAGCCCATAACAGGATGAGGATGGAAAGGCTTGCCCGTTGGCCAAACCAACTCAGTAGGCAGCTGAGTTTAGCGGCAGGTGCATGAGCAGCAAAAAGAGGGTGTGCACAGCTAGGACACCCTGTGTTTCTCAGGGGTCTAAGCACAGGTGAGTGTGATCTCGATAACCACGTGACCGAGGAAAGAGCAATCCCTCCTTCTCCTGTAAGTGGTGGTACGTGGGAAGGGCAGAGTGGTCTGTCTCAGCACATGTGAGAATGAGAGATGGTGGGGCGACAGGGGCCTGGTGCAAGGTGAGTGGTAAGCAGTGTGTGGTGTTCACAACTGCTAGCGGTGTCGTCCCCCCCAGGGGCGGTGTCCCCACCAGCCCCACCTCCCCACTGCCCCTCAGGGTGCACGATTAGCACACCCACCCCCAGACAACGTCCACACAGCACGTGGTTTATAGTAGGCACTGCACACATGCCTGACTTGAATTCTGATGTCTGCCCCAGGAGATCTTTTCAAACCGAGCTCAAACAGAGCATATTCACAGCGACAGGGAAGGAGGCAGGAGGTAGCTCTGACCGCCTCTGAATACCTTCTGATATTTAGACAGGTCTATCGTGCATAATGCTGCACGTTGGTGACCTTTCCGCACACTACACTGAATTCCACTCAGTACCACGCACTGCCTGGGCTCTGCACCCCTGTCAAGCACCTGGCCCAGGGGGCCATGCTTCTCCGAAAGCCTCACCTCTGCCCGGTAGCCCGTGCACAGATGGGCCACTCCCGGGGTCAGGCAGGGCTTCACTGAACTCCCCTGCACGGCAGTGTGCGACCATCTCTCTCTGCATGCGCTCAGGACAAAAGGCCTCCACCCTCCTGATGCTCACCAGACCCCGCCCCCGCAACCTGACGGGCAGGTGCTCGATGGAGACGTGGGGCGGTGGACCCCCTCCCTCTGCCAACCCCTCTGTGCTGGGGAGGCACGGGTTTCTCTCCTCAGCTGGTGCAGACTCTTCTCCCCCCCGATTTAACAAACTGTTTCCTCTAGCAGTTCCTCTCCCTGTCCTTTTACACAGGTGACAGGCAGCCTCCACAAGACCCCATGGGCAAGGACACGGAGCTGGCAGGACGCACCCTGTTCCTCCCTGGACCTCCAAGCCGCTGCCCTCACCCAAGGGAGAAAGGCAGGCTAAATTCCCAGTGATGGAGCACATGCGCGTTCTGTTTAAAGAATGTTTATCGTAACAAAACATACACCACTTCAATCGCCCCTCAAACCCACCCAGGTAAGTTCATCAGTGGCAAAGTAGGTCTAAGAACAGAACGAGGGACTGCGATGGTCTTACTCTGAGGCCAGTGCAGTGTTGACACCCGCCCTGTGCACTGATGTGAGCAGCCTAAGACCCCGCCCTGAGACTCTGCGTGGACGCCGCCTCCTGCTCATCAAAGCCACTCGCCCGTTTCCCTCCTACTTGTACCTCTCTCTCCGAGTAGGGAGATCTGCCCACCTCGACCCTCTCTGGCCCTTCTCCCTTTGCCTGCTCTCAAGTCTGGTGCCCCTTCTGGCTCAGAGTTCCTCACCCAACTGCCCGTTCCTGTGGGCAGGCGGTTGCATGATGCCACTCAGCTCCAGCTCTTCCAAATCAGCCTCCTCGAGGGCCTTCTCCAGGGAATGACCCAGAATGTCACGACAACTGCACGTGGTAAGGGGTCAAACTGCCTCCAGCCACAAACACGGCAGTTTACATAATGCAACCACCTGCCTGGACCAAGCAGCAGACTCTCCTATGAAACAGGCAGTGTTTCATCCACCCTGGGACTCCTACTGCTGAGCACAGGGCCTGGACGGCTGCATCAGTACCTGCTTGCTGAGCAGAAGCTTCCAGAAGCAAAACAGTTATGGCTGAATTCTATGAGCAACTCGATGAGCTCAGACAGGGGTTAAGGAGCTAAGTCATTCCTACGACAGGAGCTAAGATTAGACCTAACCAGCACCAGGCTCCCTGCCAACTGCTTCATTTGCATAATTACGCATAACCCGTACATTAGCCCCATGGGGTAGGTTCTATTATTTTCCCACTTTACAGATGAGAAAAGAGAAGTTCGAAGAGGAGAAGTGCTTGTCCCTAATCATACACTGTGAAGTGACAGACGCGGGGTCACACCCAGGCCGTCTGGCCCCGAGCTGTTTCCTCCTCCACGTGCTGTGACCTGGCCCGGGGCGACCCCCGAAATGGGCTTCTCGGGAGACCCCCGTGCGCTGTTCATCCAGGGAGGGCCCCTGTCTCAGAGGCCTGAGGCTCCCCAGGCGGGGCACCCACAGCAGCTGGCAATCACCAGGCTGCTCAGCTGGGTCCCGACGAGGGCAGCCCCAGCCCACCCAGCTCGGCTTCCCGAGTCTGATGCCCCAGCGGTGCTTCTGAACACTCGTGAGGCCTTTATAACGTGCCAGGCCCTGAGCTAAGTGCTACAGACCTCCTCCAACTTGCCAGGGAGAGAAGGCGGGTGGGCAAACCAGCTAACTACGATACGGCTGGTGGCAGAGTCTCTGAGGACTGACTGCTGCCCACCCCTCATTCTCCCCACGACCTAGACAGACGGGAGGCGAGCTTCGGCCCCCTGCCCAGGGCCAGCCCCTCTGTAAACATCCCCTTCCTACTTCCCGACTGGGGAGGGAGGGCCACAACCGGACCGGGTGGTCCGGCCCAGAGTCTCAGATCCAGGCCACTGTCCATGACAGGCCCACAGTGGGGCTCCCTCTCTGAGCCTCTGCTTTTCCGTGGAAGGGGCAGAGAGGTCTTCTCGCGCTGGACGGCCACACCTCCACCCGCTTCTCTGGTTACTCAGGCGGGTGGACTTGGGGCTCCTGGAGAAGCAGGAAGCCCCCTGAGGCCTCCGGGCCGCAGGTGCACCAGAGCGGCCAGGGCGGGTACCGCAGGCACGTGGCTGTTAACAACGGGGCGCTTCTCTGCCCACGCGGTCCGTGACCATGTTCGCTTTCTATCACCACCTATAAAACTACCATAAAGGCAGTGGCTCAAGACACAAATCCTCCAGCTTCTAATCGCGCTGACGCCTGTCCCCAGGTGAGGCAATGCCCTGCCTTCGAGGGCTCAGGGCACTGGATCAGGCCCCCCTGGCCCATCCCCCGGCTCACCTCCACTGTGCCATCTCACAACACAGGGCGGTTCCGGAGGACGGGCCCGACAGGACCTGAGAGGGCCGAGCCCTGGACCAGGAGTCAGCCCCGCCGAGCGGAGGCAGGAGCGCCCGGGCCACGGGATGCGGAGGCCTGCAGGTGGGCACAGAGCAGCCCAGTGGGCCGGTGCAGCCAGAGCGAGGAGATGCCGCGGGCGGCCGGCTGCTGCGGGGCCGGGAGGCCAGGGCGAGGTCCTGTCCCAGCTTACCGGACACTTTCAAGTTACTGGAGCGTTTTCAGGGAGGGATGCCGGGATCTGATTTACATTTGGAAAAGATCGCTCTGTCTGAAAACTACATCTTAGAGCAGCAGGATAGACGGTAGGAGCCAGGTGAAGAGCAAGGTCTGTGACCAGGGAGGAAGGCTGACAGCTCACAGCAGAGCCCCGGGGGACGACGGTGCGGTGCGATGCAGAGTTTGATTCAGCAGGTCTGAGGGGGAGCCAGACGTTCTGCATTTCTAACCAGCCCCCTGTGCTGATGCTGCCCACCCGGGGACCGCGTTTTCCATAGTCAGGGCTTGCTGGAGGCGGCAGCCTGGGGCCAGAGGGGTGATTTAAGGTGCGTAGTGAAGGGAGCGCCCACAGCAGGGAGAACACTTGCTGATGGATCAGATGTGGGGCTGAGGGAAGCCGAGGAGGGAAGACAGACCCCCAGCAGCTGGAGTGGAGCGCGTGCATTTACTAGATGGGGAAACTGGATGGAGGGGGCCGGGGGAAGAGGTGTGGAGTCCACACGGCAGGACACTGAGAGTCCTGCTTAGGGGAACGCCTCTGGCTAGCATGGAGCCCACGGCCCCAGGGGGAGAGAAGCGCAAGAGCCAGCCTGCAGCAGCACTGCCCTGGGCCGAACCCAAGGAAGGCTGGGCCAGAGCCCTTCGGACGGTGACTACAGTTCTGGCTTCTCCTACCAGGGCCATCACAGCCCTGCCTTTGCCCCCAACCTCAAGCAGACTGAGCGATGTCAGCCAGCAAGGGGAAGCTGCAGAGAGAGGAGGGAGCAAATAGAACCCACCTGCCCTGGCCAGGGACGTGGACCAGGAAATGGGCACCCGAGCAAAGGGTAACAAGCACAGCAGTATGAAAACTCAAGCAAAGTGGGATTCTGCAAACTGCACCAACCGAGCTGCAGCTTCTTGGGGCGTAATGGGAAAATTGGGTCATAGAAAAAGGGAAAGAGAAGCAAAGTTCAATAACTGAGATCTTCAGGTCAGCTAAAGATGTTCTATATGAAAGAGTGTCAGAATGGGATAGGGAAAAAGCCTTTATTCTCTATTTTTTCAGACAAGTTCCCATATGGCCACAGATATATCATGGAACGTACCTTCACTTTTAAAATTTCACAAAGAACTGGAATTTTCAGTCACTGCTATGGAATAAAGGGGCTCAGCAAGTCATAAAAGAGTTATGAAAGGAAGTAGTTTTGAGTATCAGCCGTCAGAAATCACATCAGAAACAGAAGTCTCTGAAGGAAGTTTTATTTAAGACAAAGAAAAAGAAAAGACTCAAATGGCTAAGGGAGAATTAAAGAAGGCTCACAAAGGACAAGAGCTGGCATTAAGTGACAGGGGAGAGTAACCCATCGCCAAGGCCCTGAGTGAACTGTCTCGATCTATATGCTGAAGGTCACCACTCGGCAACTGCAGGACAAACGCTCTATAAGGAATGTGAAGTATGCAAATATTTGAAGAGGCTACCTGTGTGTGTAATTACAAGTCTGATACAATTAAGGCCGGCAGGGCCCCAGGATCAAATAAATTGCACAGCAAAGTTCTTTAGGCAGGAGCCAAACCTCACTAATCAAAATACGCAGTTGAAAACGGGTTCTCACAGGAAGGGTAGGATAAGAGGGAAAAACAGAGAAAGGAGTCAGTGAGACTTCCATATTTATATAGCGATCAAAAGGACTGGGAATTAAAAGGTAAAAGATGTCTATCTGGATTGCAGGCATCTCTACCACTAACAGAGAATCCAGAATTAGATCATCTGAGGGTCAGGAAGCACGGGGGACGCCTATACCCTCAGCCCTGCAATATGCATCAGATTTGATCACCTACAAAAGACTTGTGGCTCCCCTGCTTGGGCCTTCCAAAGGCATGAATCCATCATGACTAATTACACCACGGAGCCAGTGAGTGTGAAGTGGGCGTGCCATTCCCATCACATGCTGAGGACGGATAGAAAACACTAGCAGTTACGTCCAGAGGACAGAAGCTGCAGTTACTATCCTTTCTTTTAACATTATAGATGTATCCTTAATCTTCTGGGAAAGAATCCTTAGATGAACCACAACGATGGCAAAGCCACCGTAATGGGAAAGTGGAATAAATAAACGAGACAACTGAAGATGCTGGGGTTTCGTTATGAGGAAAAGAAGAAAAATCAGCGATTATAATGTCACAGTTATGTGTCACTGCCACACTCACAGGCAAGTGATCTGAAGACAAATGAGGTTCTGAGCGAGAGAGGTGAGCAGAGGGAAAAGAATGGGTGGCTCTTCTGTAGCCTCCTGCCTTCCGTAAAGTCAGCGGGAGGTCTGTTTACAGTAGGAGTCCAACAGAGCCTCTGCAGGAACAAGAAAAAGACATCCCCGTTAACTCACCGATTACTGGAGCTTAAAGGGATAACAGAACAGGGAGGCTTCACCCGATCCTGGCTGTGGGCAGGACAAGCGGGGAGGATCTCAACTCAGTCCCACTTTACAGCAATGCGGGCGGCCAATATCTCCTATGATCTTCAAAGGACTACAAGAGTATCCGGCTCGGACGTGATTCTTCTGTCAGGTCTTTCGCTGTGTAGTTAAATGCTCAAATTCATGGAATGGAGTGATTGTTTTTAAATAGGAATGAAAATAGATTTTGCACCTCACACGAATCACGTTCCAGATCCCCCTCCCCATGCTTTGGCCACAAATCTTATGAGATGTTCAACATCCACCCCCAGAGGGGCAGGAGGCCCATCCCGGGCTCCCCTTCCGGGTGGATCACAGGAGCGAGGCCCACCCCCTAAGCCAGAGGCTGCACGTGAGAGGTCCCCTCTGCAGAGCGGCTTCTCCCAACCAGATGCTCCTGTACAGACGGACAGTGTGAAAGAGTTTCCAGGGACCACATTACTCAGGGCCTTCAGTGAAAAACAGGACAGGCTGGACCCGAGTTTCCTTGCAAACGGGCAACTGAGGTACGTGGTCAGCCACAGGAGTGGGTTGCATTTCCTCGCAAAAATAATGAATTGCAAATAACAAACAGCAATTCCAGTGCTGGCTGCCAACCGATATACGTCTTCCAGTGAGACCTGCTACCGAAAGTGCCTCTCAGACTGGCACTGTGTGCTCAGCCTGTCAGGGAGGCTGGCGAGTTCCTCTCCTCCAGGCTGGCATGTCCTGACCTCACCCTCCAGTGGCAGCCAACACAGGGGCCCTGCCTGAAGGTGACAAAGGGTGCAGGGAAGCACCCAGGAGAGGTTGGGTTGCTTTTGACAAAGCTAGAACTTCTGCTTTGGGGTTTGTTTTTTTGTTTATTTTTTTAACCAGAAGTTAAAGCAAGTGGGAAGAAAGGTTGGGATGTTGAACAAGTCGATGGCGGCGTAATTCTGGGCCTGCCAGGCTGAGGGTCTACCTTGGGGGAGTGGGCGGGGTGCCTGCAGCTCTGGGCGGTCTTAAATGCACCTTCCTGGTGTTCCGTGCCACTGGGGCACTGGCTGGCAGCTTGGAAGCATCCGGCACCTCAGGGGCAAACAAAAGCAGGAGAGTGGCAATCCCAGGAGACGCCGCAGAGAAGCAGGACCGGGAACAGAGACGCAGGCCTGCCGACGGAGAGTCGCACTCATCACAGTCGCTACTGAACGCCTTACCCCACGGGAGGAGGACCACTAAGAATGACCTGGTTGCTCTTGAACTGGGGGTGAAAGTGGAGTGTTGGTGCTCAGTGGAGGCCCCCTGGGGGTTGCCTCTCCTCAGCCGCGACTCTTTCAAGGACCTGCAAGGTGGCGCTCATTCCTGAACCGCGAACGGATATGTCAACTGCAACTAGAAATAAGGATATACCAAGGTGTACGTGCTCCCCAGAAACTACTGCATTGCCCCGAAATCTGTGACTCAAAATCGTCTCTATGACAACTGAGTATCTCAGTAAACAACAACCTGGATTAACAATAACCCTCCATTGACAAAGAGTACATGCTCTGAAATGTACTACATGAACGTGTGTGATGGCTAATTTTAATGGGCCAAGGGGTGCCCACATACTTGGTCAAACATTACTCTGGATGTTTCTGTGAGGGTGTTTCTGGATGAGATTAACATTTAAATGAACAGACTGAGTAAAGGAGACTGTCCTTCCTGGTGTGGGTGGGCCTTATCCGATCAGTCGAAGGCCAGAATAGAGCAAACGAGCTGACTCTCCCTTGAATAAGAGGGAATTCCTCCTGCCCGATTGCTTTTGAGCTGGACATTGGTTTTTTCTTTTTTTCCTGCTGTTTGATTCTAACGGAAGCATCAGCTCTTCCTGCATCTCAAGCCTGCTGGCTTTCAGACTGCAATTTACACCATCACACCATCAGTTCTCCTAGTTCTCAGGCCTTCAGACTCAAAGTAGAACCTGCACCATCGGCTCTTGGGCCTCTAACTTGCTGAATGCAGATCTTGGGACTTGTTGGCTGTCAACCTCCAGAATCAGTGAGCCAGTTCCTTATTTTATACACACACACACACACACACACACACCATTGGTTCTGTCTCTCTGGATGACACTAACACAGTGTGTTTTCTCACGGGGTCTCAGCAGGGTAGGAAGCATAACTGAGCCACAGAGAAGCAGGCTTGACACAGCGTGAGCTCCTGAACAGCCTCCTCTGGACTAAAACTGAAACGAGTGGGCCCTTCTACGCAGGGGACACCCTAGCCTGTTCACACATGGCATACAGACTGAAAGGCTATCGTGTTTTTTAAAAGCAACGCGGATGAATGAATGACCCGAACCACTTCACTTGCTTCACTTGCTCAGGGATCTTCTCCCAGATAGGCCACTCCACACTCCCAGAGGGTGACACTCCACAGTGCACCCAGCTCCGCCATCTACTGTATAGGGGTACCCTCAGCAACAATAAATAGCACTCAAGTTTAACTCAAAAAGACGCTGGATCATCATAACGGTAACCTGTTGAATCATCCTGACCTTCTTAAAAGGAAGATGCTGTGTGATTATAAGGTCTCCTTATTATTCACAGACAAACACCCTGAGTGCAGCTGCTGGCCTGCTGGGCCCAGACCCCGGACACCACGGCCAGCGTCAGCCGTGGTCTCGGAGAGCTACAAGCTGCTCTGCTGAGTGCCAACTGGCAGGACTGCTCAGTGCAGACTCACTGCTTGGAAGAACCTGGAGACTGTGATTTGTTAAAAATGCCAACAAGGCCTTCAGGAGGGCCGCAAAGGTCAGGAAGCCCATACGGGAAGGACGTCGGGCTTGGAGAAGCAACAGGAAGACGTGGGCTACTTGGACTCACCCTTTCTCCACTGGCCTTTGAGCCGGAGGGAGAGACCAGGCTGAGGCGCTTCCTGGACCAGGACTCCTCTCAGCCCTTTGCGCCCCCAAGGTGACGACGGGGGGTGTCATTTAACCTAAGTGGTGCCTCATCGCCCCCTCCCCCGCTTCCAGCAGCATCGACCACCAGCTGCTGCTCCCACCTCTGCTGGAGCCCTGCCCCACCCAACTCCCAGCTACCTTGCAGGACTCTATTTGGGCGCACACCAGCACATCCACGGAGGCCGCCCTGCCCAGCACCTGCTGTCACCCCAGACCCAGGGTCAAGCTGGGCCACCCCCCAGCACCCCACAGTGCTCTTGGCCAACCTCCCGGAAGCATTCGTTACTCTCAGTTGGAACTTCCTGCTTAAGGTCTACACTCTCCAGACCTCTGGACCAGTTCTGCTCAGTTTTTTCCATCTCACCTCTAACATACTATGTTACTTACTTATTTATTATATGTCTGGAGGTTAGCTAGCTCCCTAAACTAGCATGTAAGCTCCTCAACCACACCATTCATCTGCTCTGTTCACTGCAATATCCCAAGCACCGAGAACAGCAACCTGGCGGGTGGAAGCAGCTCAGGGGCTGTGTGCTGGATGAAAAAAATAAAGCATTTCCCTCACTAGACTGTTTGCCTTTTGAGATCGGGGACCGTCTTAACCCTGTAACCCGGAGTGGCAGGCAGAATAATGCCCCCACCCCAAAGAGTGCGTGTCCTAACCTCCGGAACCTGAGAACGGTTCCTTACGTGGACATTAGCCCATGCGATTGAGTCGATGACCTGGAGATGGGAGAAGATCCTGGATTATCCAGGTGGGTCCAAGGTAGGCACAAGCGTCCTTAAAGGAGGGAGGAGGTTGGTCAGACTTGGAGAGGGCTGTGTGACGACAGAGGCAGAGGTCAGAGCGACGGGTGTGGGACGAGCCGGGCCTGCCTTTGCTGGCTTTGGAGATGGAAGAAGGGAACCACAGTGAAGGAATGCTGGGTGGCCCCTGGGCCGGAAAGAGCAAGACAGGGATTCCTCCCAGAAGGAAGGCAGCTGTCGACGCCTTGAGGTTAGCCCAGTGAAGCCCATTTCAGACTTCTGACCTCCAGAACTGGAAGATCATCAATTTGTGTGGTTTTAAGCCACTGAGCTTGTGGTGATTTGCTGCAGCCGCGATAGGAAACGGACGCCCCCAAGGACTGAACACACAGCGGTTGCGCAGTGAATGTCTGCTAAACGGACATCGGGAATTTCCAGTAAAATGTCACTTTCAGTCTCTAAAATAAATTTCAACCCACAAGGACGGCAGAGAGTGATTTAAGCCATGAGCCAACGGTGATGGTGGTTGTTATTTTCACTGGTCTTTCTTTTCCTTTAAATAACTAATTTTGACTCAGAGATGCTTGTGATAATATTTCCCCTCTGCTGGTATGTCTTACATTCAACCTACTTAGGCAGCTTTATTAATCAAATATAAGTCTCCTCCTCATAAAACCCTAAAGCAAAAAATTTTTTAAAGAAAAAGAAAAAAAGAAACCAATTTATCTAATGAAAACTGGTCTTAACAAACACGGAAGTAGCTGCATTCAAAGTTGTCACGTGACTTCTCAGGCCAGGCTGGTGAGGCACATGCGAGGTTTCTTCTTTCTGAACATTTCCAAATGCTCCATCCCCATGAATCTATTTTTAGTGCTGACACATGGGGAAACAGAGAAGTGATGGGAAATCATTGAGGACTCATTTCTGTGTCCAACTGAAAATTTAAATGGTCTGAATTATGGGCCAAATCCTTCCCATGTCTCACTAAAAACGAAGAAGAAAACAACCTAAGAAACACCCTCATCTCTTAGCTTTCCAATCCCCTCAGCCTACCTACCAGGTTTGTTAGTATTTTCATCCCAGTAAATGAGAACCCCTAAAGACTGGAGATTAATAAATAACTTTCAGTTACCACTGATAAACTTTGATATGTGAGATTCTTTTCAATTTACATTAATATATCATGAAAAAATTATAAACAGAGCATATAACTAATTTTTTATATGGGAAAGAAATCTTGAAATTTTTAAACATCCAGAATGAATTCACATACAACCCAGAATTTATTTTTGGCCCTTTGGAAGAGATATAGATAAATAGATAGATAGATAGATAGATAGATAGAAAATAGGAAACTTTTAAAAGATCTCAAAATATGCTATCCAATAGTAATTTAAAATCATTTTTTCTACAATATATAGTACATACTTTATGACAATGTATTCTTGCTATTTCTTCTACAGGATATAACTGGAGAATCAAAACATAAAGCCCACAGCATACTCCATCCTACTTAATAAACATTTACTGAGCAACTACGATGTGTGAGACCTTGAGCTGGAGAAAGACGAAGTCCCCAACATCAAGGGCTCCCCACAGGGTGAAGGGAGAACATTACTGCTTCCCAGCAGGTGCACCAGGGTCCACATTTGAGTGGCTTAAGGACACTCGATAAACATATATAATTTCTCTACTGAAAAATCCTAAACCACAGTTTAATTAAAAGAAAAAAAGTTGAAACGGATTCATTTCTCTAATAAAAACAGCTACATTTAAACTGAAATAAGACAACTGAATCCAGAGGGCATTCCTTCACCCAGGAGAGCCTGACACAATGCAACCCCTTTGCCATCCGAGTGGGCGTCTGACGTCTCCCGCCCATCAGTCCGTTCATCCAATCTCCCATCCATCATTTACCAACAGCCTCGGTGCGCCAGGTGCCAACCAGGTGGACAGGAGAACGGCTAGGACACACGTCCTCAGGAACATTTCCAAAGGCAGTTACTCAAGTCTGTGTTAAACAGTGACACGCCTCTCAGCCCTGTGTTTCCAATAAACCACGAGACTGAAGGGTGCCACTGCTTTCTGCCACTGCAAACACTTTATACCTGTTGACACTGGCTGCGCCAGAGGCTCACCTGCCTTATCCCTTGTCATGCTGTCACTCTAACGCCTCAGAGCACATCTAAGCTGCACCCTTCCCCCGCAACTTTGTGTATCACCGCATCGCCTGAGACATGCAATAAATCATGTCTCTAAGTAACAGCAAATCAATCCACTTCCTAGAAGGAAGAGGCAAGTCACAATCAGTGGCGCCTCCCTGCAATTCTCTAAGGGATTTGGCGTGTACGAAACATCCAAAGTTCTCCTATACCCTTCCTGAAGTGCCGGGTCTAGCTCAGGACTCCCCACGCCGTGATGCGAACGAGGAGCTTCAGAAGAGATGTACAAGACAATCTGAAGATCGCAGTCTAATAAATACAAAGAAAAGCTGCAAGAGTGTCTGGCCTAGAGGTGTATGAGTCTGTTCCCAAACAATGCAGAACACCAGGCCCCTGCAGCCTGAAACATCAAACTCCTACTGTCCTGTCTGACATCTGTCCAGGGTCTCGTTGACAAAGCATCCTAATGGAGGAGGGTTTCCAGACCACGCGGCCCAAACGTTCATCTAGAGGCACCAAGTCTTGTCTCTGGATGCAGAAATCCAGAGGTGACCCAGCATGTACTAATTCCCCCAGGAACTGTTCAGCCTGAATTTCATGCTTTGTGCTGTGGCCTGGGCACACCTGGGGGGACGGTCATGGAGACGGCCCTGGGAAGTCCACCGAGTCATCAAAGGCAGGCCGCGGGGGACATGTCACTCAGGGATGCGAGCGCCGAATGAAGAGATTATTTGTTACTTGCCGAGAAAAACTTACCTCTTCTGCGGTTAACTGCTTCACGCTTCCTTCTTGTTTTTTGTTTTCAGATTCGGAACCAAGTGTACAGCAGAACTTGCATCATTCTAGTAACACCCACCTCTCCCAGGTCTGTGAGCAGATGTCAGACAGCTGCCCCAGCAGCCCCTTATTAAACAGCCCCCGACACCCCGGCTCCTCGGCCCACGCCCCTCCCCCTTTCTCGTTTTACTTTTCTCCACTGCTCCCGTTCACCACTTGACATCCTTTCTGTCTTACTTATCTTTTTCCCAGGAGGGCAACCACTTCGATGGCAAACATCGGTTCTCTCCTGGAGCCCCAGCAACGAGAACGCTGCAGGCACTGAACTACACGCTTCCTGAGGGAACCACTGAAGACGGATAACCATGTAGAACTCTGTGCTCTGCGATTCAACCTTCTCCGTGCACGTGACCTTTGATGCTAAACCACACAGCCTGGGTCTGCCCTGGTTCTGATGTGCTTCCCGTCGTTTTTGCTTTTTTAAGTATTTGTGTAAGCCAGCTCACATCTTGTGTACAGTGAAGCAGCAGAGAGTAGAGAGAGAGATAGAGACAGATACAAAGGACGATCTGATTGTCACACACGCCGCATCCTAACAGACGGTAAAGTCTCCACTGAGGTCAGAAGGAGAGGAAATGAACCAAACAGGGTGACAATTAACTACAGTAACCTTTATTCAGACACTGGCCATCTTCTTCCTATCAGTTTAGTTCAGTCATCCTGCGCTGATTCCGTCTGGTGATGTTTAACACTTGAGGCCAGTCCCTCCTGGCCTCCCTGGCTGTCCCCCCAGTGGCCCTGCTTCACAGACTCCGGCCTTAGGGACCGAGGCTGCTGACCACAGATGCGTCCAAATGCATCCGTATCACGCTCCTTTCACTCTGGGATGCCTTTCATTGAAAGGAAATGAATCAAGTTTCCAGAACTTTTTGAAATATACTACACCTTTCCCCTACAACACAGCCTCACATATGGCGCTACCGCAGATACAATCCCATGATAATAAGAAGAAACCGCATGAGACTAGACCGATTTCATTCCAAATTCCACCTTAGACAGGTTAAAGCCCTGAAAACCTAAGGGGGCGGTGGGGAGAGAGGGTGTGTGTCAGCGCAAGGAAACAGTATTTAACGGGGAGGGCAAGGTCCCACCTGCTTCACGACAGTCACCGTCCCGGGCGCCATAGCGACCACCGAGGCAACGGCAGTGGCGTCGTGGGTCTCGGTGCCCAGCTCGATGATCTGCTGGAGGATGTTTACAGCCGTGGGGTCAAGTCGGTCACCTAGCCAGGAAGAAGCAAACAGGGGACCGGTAAGGCCGTGGGCAGTGAAGGTCACTGAATGCAAAAGCAGCCCTTAGCAGAGACCATTCTTGCGCAGCGCCTTCTCCAGGGATGCACGCGTTCTCATAAGTGCTCATTTTGACCACAGAAATAATGTGCATGGTACTTCACAGCCGACAATGCACTCTCCATAAGAACATCTCAGAACTCCAAACAACCTGTGAGGAGATGACATTGTGCCACTATTATCCCCACTTTATAGATTACTCACCTCACTGCAAAAAAATGGAAGAGGATTGTCTTAGGCCCTTGGGTCAGTTACGTCACAAAGCCAGGGCTCAAGCCCAGATGTTCTGAATCCAAACTTGTTGATACGGGACTGCCTCTCAAAACAGAAACTCCTGAGAAGCACCAGCTATGACGTCAAACCACAGAGCTGGTTCTCCCTGAGCACAGGCATGGGAGGTGGGCAGTGAGCGTGTGCCAGATAAATGACGCAGGAGACGGGCAGGGCACCCAAGGGTGCTCAGTTATCAAACCAGTGGGCTGTAGAATTCTAAATTAACGTAAGCCGAGGATTCTCTTTTAATCATCTCAAAAGACTGTAATCCGTATCATCAGGGCAGCTACTGAGTGTGCCCTTTCACTCAGCTCTCGCCATCTGCTTGGCCATCTGTGAGTCTCTGGAACACAGCACTCTGACCCTGACCATCACTTCACTAAGAGGGAAATTACTACCTGATCTCCAGGCTAGCGTAATATTATGAAGTCTCCACCAATGTCTACATACTCCTGGATGACTTTCTGCGAGCCACGTTCCAATGCGAATCAGTAATTGCTGAGGGAAGGGAATTCAACGTGTTCTACACAGAGGGTAGGACGTGGCATACAACTGAGGCAATGACATTAGCACCTGTTCACCATGCACCAGGCTAGCATCCCCTACACACACCTATTCTCTCCTACACACACACTCTCCTTCGGCAGGGGGGCGGGTTTCAACTCTGCCTTGCAGCCAACCACTCTAAACATCTAAACGCTAAACAAAACACTGACCTTAAAAAATGTACTGAAATAAGAGTTTAATTCCTCATCCATTTACTCCCTCAATGACCACTTATCAAGTCTGAACTGTCAGCCAGGAACATGGTTCCCAGTGGGATACAACAGGGGTCCCCAACCCCCGGGATCTAATGCCTGATGATCTGAGGTGGAGCTGATGTAACAGTAATCGAAATAAAGTGCATGATAAATGTAATGTGCTTGAATCATCCCGAAAGCATCCTCTCCCCCCGCCCTTGGAAAAACTGTCTTCCACAAAAATGGTCCCTGGTGCCAGAAAGGCTGGGGACAGCTGGGATCCAGACAAAGATCTAACGCTGCCTCCCCGCAACCCCTTCCAGGGCTCACAGGTGACTGAGATGGACCGTAAGCAAATCATACAGCCCCTGGTCAGTTCCATATCAGGGGGGTGACTAGGGAGCTCTGTGGGAAAGTCAGGCGGGCTCCCGGGAGATGACACACCATCTGAATACTGAAGATGAAGACGTGTTCGCCAGAAAAAGTGCTATGCGGGCAGGGGAACAGACCAGGCCCCAGAGGGCACAGGAGCGTGTGGGTGAGAAACACAGCTCACACCAAGAACGGCAGAGTCTGGCCCAGGAGGGCACAGCTCCAAGGTGGCCAGAGATGCAGAGCAGGGAGCCCAGAGCCCAGAGCAGGTGGCCCGAATGCCAAGCTGCCAAGTCTGCAGTGCTTCCTAAGAGCCAGGAGGAGATGCCGAGGGCCTGAAGGAGGGAGGGAGTGAACGCTGGTGGGGGATGAAGATGGACAGGCTGTCCTGGCAGGGCTTGAGCAATCGCTGAAGTCACTGGACATGGGGAAGGAAACACACTGAGACATGGCGTCAGCTCTGGGAACCGCACCAAGAGCCGGCACCTAGACGCCCCATCTGCAGAGCCTGCTTCTCTCCCAGGCTGCAGAGCGGTCTCCCAAATCCCCCGGTGAGCACAGCACCAGCAATGAATCTTCCCCAAAGTGACCGGCCCAAAGGGGTTTTCTGCGCACCCTTCTTACAACCTGGGGCTTAGGGATGTAAGAGCTGGATGAAACGGCAATTTCCTGTCTCCTATCACCAGCTGACTTCACTTAATGCCTCCTCTAATCCCACTTGCTTGACCTCTGTCCCCCCAATACATAGAGGGCTGTGGTACACTATATTAACTCATACTCCTTTCCTGTTTTGAAAAGAGCACCAAGAAAATGTTTTCTAAGCACAATGCCCCAGCTGCCACTAGGGTGGCACAGTGGTCTGTTTTTTCAAATTGATCGAACATTTGGAACTGATGACATTTGACACAAAAATCCTGACTTGGGGCTTTTCAGACGAACTGGGAAGTGGGCAGTCCCAACAAGAAGTCAGGAGACCTCGATTCCAAGACCAGCTCCAACACCCAACCAGTGGATGACCCTCATCCCACCGTTTACAAGGAGGCAATCTTCCGCACCTGTGAAGTGAGGACAGTAGGACCTGCTTCTCCCTGTTCTGAGCGGTGATCATATGTGTGGACATCCGGCAACCCTGTTAGGTGGCACCACCTTGGCCGGGGTCCTGTTCTAGAACACTGAAGGAGAGCTCTACCTCCAAGCCTGATAATGGGACCACTCCAGTGGTCAGAATGCAGTGGAAGGAGATCAACTGGCGGACATAATTCATCCGTAACGTCATTCATTCAGCGTGTCTATCAAAGGCCAGTTCTAAGGTGTCAGAGGAAGGCGGGGGGCATGCTCTCACCACTCTCTGAGGTGTATCTCAGGTCCTGGAGGGCAGCCACCGCTGCCTGTGTGCCCTGGACATCCTCTTCGGCTTCGGTGATATGCAGGTACTGGGTGGAGGGCTCCTCCGGAGTTTCTGTTGCTGGCTAAAAAAAACCACAGTATCATCCATGTGACCTTCTAGAAGATCACCGATTACCCAGAAGTCCCAGGATAATGGATTAAGACAAAACAAATGCACATAAGCAACGCTTTTGCAGCAGCTCATTAAGCAGGCGCCCCTGAGAAATCAGTGCTCCAGTACAAACCTACTTCCCAAAGACAAAACTTCTCTTTGCAAGTGTGGAGACTTTTTAAAACCAGCGTCAGTGGAAAGCTGCCTGCAACACATTCTTGCCGTAGGGAGCGGAGTATGCTGTTCATAACTAGGGATGACACACGCTCAGAGGTTCTCATGTGTGCTCTTCTGCTGTCCCCTCTGCTCTTCCCATGGCCACCAACACTGCCCTTATCTCCCCTGTGCCCGGGCCTCCTGCCGTGAGGCCGAGAGGAAGGCACAGCAGTGGTGACGGTAATCATATAACACTCGGCAAGCTTCGAGCACGGGTCCCGGCAAGCTTCGAGCACGGGTCCCGGCACAGAGCAAGATCTCAGCAAATCTTAGCTACTCATGCTGCTCTGATTTTTATAGGAAGGATATGAGAAATACAACTGACCAGAGAAAATATATCTGTGCAAAATCAGGACCCATGAGAGTAGGAGAAGCTAAAGAGACATTCACAGGTATCTTATACCTAAGGAGAGAAGAGGTGGGATGGAATTTTCACAAGAACTAGATATTGATAATCACCTCCTTCTGGAACTGCAAGGCAGGAAACATGAATGCCACCAATAAAGAACAAAAAGGAGATTTTACATACAATTTATAGGAGCCAAAGTGATCACGCTCTATAAGCACTTATCAGTTACTCACACAGGTTCAGAATAGAATGTGATTATTCTTTTACAGCCAAGTGGTCAAGTTCATTTAGGCATTTCCAGCCTGACATTTAGTAGACACCCAATAAATGTCTGATGAATGCATAAATGAACAAACAGAAGCATATTTCCTTTTAAGTACCATTAAGCAACATAGTGGCCAACACTGATTGGATCCGAGGAATGGCTTAGCCTGTGATGAACGGGATGGGCATGCACTGGCTTCCCCTCTTTGGGGTACTCTTTGTAATAACCATCTGTGGGAAGGACAGTGCTTTACAGGGCATTCCTGGCAGGCTGGCAACAGCCCAGCTGCTGTTAACAGGCAGCTTGTCGTCACACGGGGACCACCCCCTGCCCAGCTTCTTAGCTGCTCTACTGTCTCACTTCTGGAGTCTAGTGCGTGGCTTGGTGTCAACTATTTTTATTGAGTCACAGCTCTGCTGAAGGCGTCAGGATCTGTAAGGAAGCGAGACCTCCAGAGGAGAGCGCCATGACTGCGCTAATGAAAGCGCCAACTGGCCAGGAGAGATGGTGCTCCACAGCAGGAACCGGCATTCCAATGTCTATGTGTAACAGAGAGCAAATCCTTGCAAGTGTGAACTTGAAACACCAGAGGACTGACTGTTTCCCACAGATGAGGATGTGACATTGATGCTGGTGACACCACCACCTCCAATAACCATGGCAGCTGCCATTTACTGTAGGCCTACTGGGGACTAGACAGTAACCCCAGCGTTTTATAGACAGTGCTTTAACATACTCCTTAAATTTTCTTATAGAAAATGTCAAACATACACAAGACAGAGAGGTGAACCTCCACGTACACATCACCCAACCTCAACAACCATCAGCTCATGGCCAGTCCTGTTTTGCCTATCTCCCCATGCACTCCACACAACTGTCCTTTGATTTTGAAGCAAATGTGGATGTCATGTCAATTTATCTATCAATATTTTAGAACGTATCTGTAAAAGGTAAAACTCCTTCCAACCATAACTACAACACCACCGTCACACTCAAAACACTTAACAGTAGTTCCTTAATATCTTCACATATCTAAATGGTGTTCTAATTTCCCCAATTACCTCATTTTTTCACAACTTGTTCTACAAGTCATATTTAAGTAAGTTATTGAAATCCATATATTAGAACTGACTGATAAAAGTCTCATAAGACTTGCATTTATAGGCTCTCCCTCCACTCTTTCTCCCCTGCTTATAGTTTTGTTGGGAAAAGTGGTCGTTTGCCTTCAGAGTTTCCAACAGTCTGGCTTTTGCTGACTGCACCAACATGGAAACATTGAATATGTTCCCTTGTCCACTGTATTTCCTGCAAACTGGAAGTCAGACGCAGAAGCTTAATTAGGTATCAGTTCCCTTTTTGGCAGGAAGGCTCCATGGGTAACATAGTGTATTTCCATCAGGAGACACTCTATGTCTGAGTGTCTCTGTTTTTGCCGCGTTGGCAGGAGACTGATGGTCATCGCTTAGACATGACATCAGTGGAGGGTTGCAAAATGGCAATACTGTAAATCTTCATTTGTTAGCTGGAATACTTCTATAAAAAGAAACGTCTCTCCACAAACATTCGGTTACTCTGAGATATAGTTTACTTAGATGAGGTAGAAAAACTGTTTGATTCTGAGCCTTTATTTACCAAAACAGAGTTTTATTTATCAAAATAGAGTTGATTCCCTAATATCCTACAAAGGTGACTAAGGATTTTTCTCCCAGTGTCATTATAAGCTCATGGATTTAAACACACTTGATGTGCTTCACTTCAGTCTGTAGACACTAACAACAGCCTTGGAGTAACAATATCAACCCTACCACTGACAGTGGAATAACTGAAAACAGTATGTTTTTTTTGCAGTTCTTTTTGCCCTTAGGTTATATCCCACTAGGGAGGAACAATCAAATTTCTATCTTAAAGTCTCTTGAAATAGTCCTTCTCTATGTAGTTCTGCCATCGTTTTGATATATAGTTCAGATACTTTATTTCATTCTATTCTCAATTTTTAGGGTTAGGGCTTGCTTTTTAAAGTGTACTTTTGTTTTTTTTATTACATAAGAAATGTATTTCTTATATTTATATCAGAGTTTCAGAGTCAAGTCTGCACAGTGGGTCTGCTAAGACAAGTTTAGCTTCTCTCCTACCCTCTCCATCTTGTTATCTCCCTGCCTTTTCTACCTATGCTTTCCTCCCTTTTTATAACTTTTATTTTGAAATAATTTTAGATTTACAAAAGAGTTCCAAAAAAAATACAGAGACTTCCCACATACCCTTCATCCCACTTCCCCTAATGCTGACATCTGCTGTAACCATGGTACAATGATCGAACCAAGATATCAACATTGGTACAATATCAGATTCCACTGGCTTTTCCACCGGCTTTTCCTTTTTCTGTTCCAGGATCCAATCCAGGACCCCACAGTGCATTGAGCGGCCACAACTCCGAAGTCTCCTCCAACCTCTGACAGTTCTTCAGACACTCCTGAAGAAAACTGGTCAGGCATATGACCATCCACATCATCATATCGTTTGGATATATCGGATGGTCTCCCATGATTAGGTGGAGGCTGAGGAGTTTTTGAAGAGCACCACGAGGTGGCTGCCCTTCTGACCACATCATATCAGGGGGCACGTGAAGTCACTACGTCTTACTACTGAGGATGCTGACCTTGATCATGTGGTTAAGGTGGTGTCTGCCAGGCGTCTCCACTGTGAAGTTACTACTTTTCCCTCTATAATTAATAATTATTTAGGGGGAGATATTTTGAGGCTACATAAGTACTGTATTTCTCCTTAAACTTCTGTCTACTAATTCTAGCATTCATCAATGGATCTTGCCTGCTGCAATTATTACTGTGGTGTTCTCATGGTGATTTTCTATTTCCCTCATTCTTTCTACATTTATTAATCAGAATTCTTCTGCGGGGAAGAACTGTTCCTTCTTCACCATTTATTCAATCATTTATTTATGTCAGTATGAATGCATAGATATTTATTCTATTCTTTCAGTTTTAGTCCAATACCATCATGATTTACTTTGTTACTCAAATTGTTCTAGCTCTGGGCCATTAGGAACTCTTTGGGTTGTCTCCTGTGTCCTTTTGGCATGCCTCCATCTTATTTTTGTGGAGCACGTTGTTACTTTCTAGTACTGCAAAATGCTCCAGGATCAACTTAGATAATTTCTGCCTCAGCCCTGGAATCAACCACTTTTCAAAGGGACCCTGGTTCCTTTTGTTGGAGAATCCTGAGAAACCAAGATCTGCATTCTAGGTGTGCTCATTACCAGCGGGGTGTCACTGCTTCTAGGCCCTCTAAGCACAAAAAGCTAAGAAATACATGTATGTATACTAACCACGTACACACATATATCTGGAATTATTTCTACATCAATCTATTGATGTACACACACACACACAAAATCTATCTACATATTATATATAACAGTGCTGCAATAAATAGCCTTGTGCAGACATCTTTCCTCATTTTTGTCAGTATAACTTTGGGATAATTTTCTAACGGTGGGATCGTCTAGTTAATGGAAAAAGAAACACATATGTAATTTTAGTAGATACTGCTAAATTCCCCTTCATAAAGGTCACATCGTTTTGCATTCCCACCAGCAATGAATGAGAGTGCATATTTCCCTTCAGCCTCTCCAGCAGAGATGATGTCAAAACTTCTGGATTCTTGCCAGTCTACTAGGTAAGAAATTCTATCTCTGTCAAGTTTTACTCACATTTATTATGTGGGAGGTTGATCGTGCTTTCAGATATTCAAGGTCATTTGCATTTCTTTTTCTATGAACCTTTCTTATCTCTCGTCCACTGGGTTGTCGATCCTTTTCATCAGTATTTCTAGAAGCCTTTTATAATGTAAAGATATTCACCCTTTTTTCTATGATATGACTGAAAATATTTTTTTGTCATTTGCCCCTCTACTTCTTGAGTTCTTTTACATAGTAGTTTTAAAATTTTTTTACATGGTCACTTTTTTTTCAGTCTTTTCCCTAATTGAATCTGGATTTTGAGTTACAGTTAGGAAAGTTCTCCACACTCCCAATTTATAAATGAATTCACTTATGTTTTCTTCTCGTATTTGTAAAATATCTCTTTTTTTTTTTTAAATCTCTGTTCCTTTGCTCTAGGTTCTCTCTATAGATAACTCATTGATTATTGTATATTGATGTTTTAATCTGCTGCTTATTGTGTGTAGTAGATTTTCACTTATTCTTTCAGATTTTCAAAAACATAATCCTGTGTCTACAGAGATACTTTATTTCTTCTCTTCCGATTCTTATGTCTCTATTTACTCTGCCTTTGTCCAACACACCAGCTGAGGCCTCCCACGTGATGCTAAAAACCAGAGCCCCTGGGGCACCCTCATCCTGTTCCCAACTCTAACAAGAAACCCCCTAGTCTAGGATGCCAGCTTTTGGGCTGAAACACATACATTTTGCTTTTCATCTTAAAGATGTATTCATCAAATTCTACTTTATTGACTGTTTTTAATCAATGGATGCTGAATTTTGTCAAATTTTCATAGATGCCTTTTCTGCATCTATGAAGATGATCATTTCATTTTTCTCCCTAGTTCTCTCATTATGATGGGTTACATGGACACATTAACACAGTCCCTCCTACTGGACAACCCTTCCCCTGAATTCTGGAATACTCCTCACATTGTCATGATGTATTATTGTTTTTCATGGGGTATTGGATTTGTTTCAAAGCCCTTATTCTTAACTGGAGTAAGCCCACTGGATACCCTAATGCCCTAGAAAGTTCTCAGGAAGTGGTTCTCAATTGGGAGTGATTTTGACTCCTGGGGCACACTGGCAATGTCTGTGATAGTCTGGTTTTCACAGCTGGGTATGTGAATGGATCCTAGTGGGTAGAGGTCAGTGATACTACGAAACATTCTAAAATGTACAGCACAGCCCTCTACCACAAAGAATTATCTGGGCCATAACTTTAGCAGGACTCAGTTTGAGAAACTCTGCCTAAGGTAAACTGCAATTTGGTGTGACCCCTGGTACTTGAAAAGAGAAACAACTACTGGCTTTTAAAATACAGCTACTGGTTTTTATACAATTCAGTCAGGAAACTGGTTCCAACACCTGAGGGGAAAACAAAGGTGACGGGTAGAAGCACATGCCTCCGGTGGAAGGAGAGGAGGGCCTAGAAGCAGCAAATGGGCCCTGCCCTGCCCTCTGGGTGAGGACTGCCAATATATGCCCTGTGTGCCTTCTGCTTTCAGATGCAACTTCTGAAACTCTGAATTCGTGATAACAGAAGTGAAAATATCGACGAGTCCAACACAGACGTTCACAAACCAGCCTAAACGCAACCCAGAGTAAGAAGTCACATGTATGGCCTGGCTCTCACCCCGTGGTACCCCTCAGATATGAGACAGGGTTTGAAAAGATTTCCAAGTTTCCCAACCAGAAAACCCACTGCTCTGAGGAACAGCACTGGGCTTGCCTGGTTTGTCATCTGCGTTTAGGAAAGTCACAATCGATACCATGCTTTAAAAAGTACCTCCCACTTGGGATCTCCTTCGTTCTCCACCAGCTTCAGGCCATGCTTGTTCTTCAAGTGCCTGTTGAACTCCCATTTGGTGCCATAAACGAAGCTGCACACAGGACACTTCAAACAACCTGAAAGCACAGACACAGGTAAAAAGAAGCATTCACAACACATGAATTCTGCCTTCCATTCAAATGCTTCAGATCTAAGGAATGTATTTTTTTGTCTCCAGTACGTACTTTCAGTCCAAGCTTACCTTAATATTAAACAGAATAGCAAGAGTATGTGTGTTTTTCAGGGCAAAGGTTTAAAACTTAATGCATTTCTTTTCGTTTATTAAATGAGAATTTGCAGTGAACCTGATACACACGTAATATTTTAGGTGCCAGAGAGAACTAAGATGAGTAACATAATTCCCTTGGCCAAGTGGCTGAACAGCTTAAATGATTTTTTCATGTTTTTATTCGAAAATAACAAATAATTTGGAAAGCAAAAAATAACTGAAGGACAATGGGTGCTTTTCTCAATCTCCTTCGTCCTAAAACACTAAGACCCAAGGGCCAGATTCTCAGTCTCCTTCACATCAGAAGCGGAGCCAGTGATATAAATTCCCATATGAATATCCTTCTAAAGGACAAATCAAAAAGCTGGTCACATCCTGAAATGTCACTATTTATTTAATTCATTAAATCTTACACATGTTCCAGGAAGTATCTGGATGCTTTCATTAAGAGAATATAAAACTCTAGGATAAAAAAAGAAAAACCGACACACAAAGTCACACAAAGACTATCTTTCTAAAATTATATCAGAAGCAGCAACTAAATTAGGAGCTGGACAAAAATCACTTATTTATTTGTCTGTTTATATGAAGTAGAGTTGATTTACAATGTCGTGTTAGTTTCAGGTGTACAGCAAAGTGATTTAACAGGTTGTGCTTCCAGAAGCAAACTCTAGCCCCTCAGGAGGCTAACTGTAGTCCCAGCATCAGGCCTCCAAATCTACCAGACATTTAGCAGGCCAGAGTCAGGCTAAGTGCCGGCACCCTCAGGTGTGCACCCTGAGCTGGCCGGGGCAGTGAGATGGGACCACCAGGCACCTAACTGGTCTCCTCGCAGCCACTGTTTGTCTGCTCTACGCCCAGCACGCAAATAAACACTCTTAAAAACTCAAACAGAATCACATCTCACATAGGTGTAAGACCCTCTACTGTCTTCCCATCACACCCAGGATAAAACCCCAGCTCCTTGCTGTGGCCTGTGACCCCAGTGGCCTGGTCCCTGCCTGCCTCTCCAGGCTTGTCCCCTCCCCTCCCCACCCCCCATCCTCGCCTTTCTCTGTCTTTTGCATTCCCCAAGCTCCTTCTCTTCTCAGGACACCTGCTGTTGTTGTCAGTCTGTCTGCTGACCCGGCCCCCTGTCTCTGCCGGACCTGCTGTGCTTCCCTGTGCCCTCCCAGTGTCAGTATTTATTTCTTGCTCACTGGGGCGCTAAGGAGGGAGGGAGAGGAATTCTGTCCTCATGACAAGGTGTCTTAACAAATTATGTAAGAACTAGACAAATCTCATCGTACGCGTCACCTAATCTAAGCATCTCCTAGATGCAGCTGGGATGTGCTAGCTCTCCTGAATCAATTCCATGTCAGTGATTCTCAGAGAGCACCGTTCTGTAACCGGGGCTTCCTGTCTATCACCTGAGGTGGTGGGCAATCCCCCAGAAAGTCATGAGAAGGAACGGAAGCCAACCCAGGTGGCCGACAGCACAGCCCCTTAAACTTTCGGCCTCCCACGCCGGGAGGGCACAGGAGAGCACAGCGGGTCCAACAGAGACAGGGACCAGAGTCAGCGCAAAGACTGGCAACAGACACCAATTCTGAACTTCCAGAACATTCTACAGAAAAGGCAGCTCAAACAGATGCTTGTTTTCTGAAACTCAAGTACACTGCACTCTTTTTTTAAGGCAAAATCAAACGGGCTTGTTCTTTCTTGCCCAGAGGATAATTAAACTTACTTTTTAACCTTCTGTGTTATTGCTTATTAATCATCTAAAATGAAATATTTTCCTACAATCATCTTTTAAAACCCTCCAAGGTACGAGAACCACTACCTTTTCTTTTGGTTAAGCTCACATTGCTTCTATAAAGACTTAATACGAGGCAATGAACACAAGCAAACTACCTAAGGTTAAATTTAGGCTTTAAAATGAAATCGAAGGTTCCTTCTGGGCTATTCTTTAACAGAAACTAATTTAGGGAGACAAACATCCTTATATTATGTTTCAATTAAAATTAATATGAGAATGCCTCCACATTAATTAAAACGTCCACCTTTGCCATGGTGGCTTTAATTAAAGAACAACAAATGGAAATACGTAATCTAGACCGAAGGTGTAACTATGCCAGTTAATTGACATTAAAGCTGAGAAACATTAATTTCCATTTCAATTCATTAAATGCTTAGGCCACACTCAGTAAAGGTCACGGGGAGGCCTGGTGAATTTTCTTGCAGCATTGATAGTAAGTGTGCACCACAAAACCCTAAACATCCCCCCACCGCCCAAGTCGCGAATTCCTCCTGAGGAAAGACAAACCAGGCCAAAGGATAGAATTTCAGGAGCAATTTTAAAATTCCATCATGGAGCCCTTTGTTCTTTTTGGAATGCAGTATATTCTGCAGGAATTTTGAGCATTAAACTATTTGCACTCCTTTGCAGTGGCTGACATTATGGAAAATTCAATTTCATTCTCAATAATATAACTCCCAGAATGGCATGGGACACTGGGTTGGACAGTCAGAAGACCTGAATTTGGCACTTGCTCACGTGACTCAGGACCACTTCCTTAAATTCTCTGGGTCTTGGTTTTCTCTTCTACCAAGGTAAAAATGCTAAAGCTTATATCCTTATAAAAGGCAGCGAAGTCAGCAGAACAATGGCCCCCCAAAGATATTCACATCCTAATCCCTGCAACATGTGACTATGCGACCTCCCATGGCAAAAGAGATCTCAGAGGTAGGATTCACGTAAGGATCTTGAGATGGGGGATTATTCCGGACTATCTGGATGGGCCTAATGTAATCACAAGGGTCCTTCTAAGATGGGAGTGGGAGAGCAGACCCCAGTGACGTAACCTGAGAAAGACGGCTGGCTTTGGAGGAAGGGACATGAGCCAAGGAATGTGGGCAGCGTCTAGAAGCTGGACAAGGCAAGAAAACAGATCCTCCCCTAGAGACCCCAGAAGGAATACAGACTTGTTAGCAAACTTGACTTCAGCCTGTGAGACCCATCTTGGGACTCCTGACCTTCAGAATATGGTAAGATAATAAATCCGTGTTGCTTTAAATCCGTGTTGCTTTAAATCCGTGTTGCTTTAAACCACCACCAAGTTTGTGGTCGTTTATTACAGCAGCAATAAGAAACTAATACAGGCACTCAAGGGTAACTGGACCAAAAGCAGCTTAATTATCAAAGGAAAGTGGATACAGAGTAATTTGATTTTATTAACAAGTGAAATACGAAATCGGACTTGGGAAATACTGCAGAGCAAAAACAAAGTGCATTTGACTATAAGCCAGGCTGACGTTCCAAACCCCAGTGAGGAATTGGTAAACAGAGCTTAAGCAAGGTCTCCCCCATCCCTCCTGGTCCGCTCACACACTCCTCAAAATCCTGGGATCTGAGATCCAGCCTACCCATGGTGAGAAGCCAGACTCTGAATCAGGACCCCGGTCTGGCTTGACCACCGGCTCACTTTGTGGCCGGGGCCAGTCCTTTTCCCTCCCTACGCTTCCTCATTTTAAAATGGAAATGATGACGCCAACCCCACAGGGCTTCGTGAGAGAGAAGATAACATATAAAATAACAACCAACAACACGGCGTAGCATCACAGCACTGGAAGCACCTGCCAATAAGGTATGGGATCCAGGCCCTAATAAAAACAATTTTAAAATAAAAAGGTCCAAAAGTCAAATAAAGGACTTTGGATTAACTGATAGTTTCTGGATTTTCTTCTATACTATTTTCCCCGAAGCTGGTGTGAATGTACATCTAAGGTACGGATGTACACATATTTACACTTTTCTAATACAATTGTTCAAAATAACGCAAAGATTTTAGCAGATGCCACAAGACTAAGCCTTCTCCTGGTCCTCTTCCTCACATCTTTTCTTATCTTAATTACCTACCCTTGCTCAGTTGACCCTAAAACGGGGAGCCTGAGTTAAGGCACACCACCCAGGAGAAGCAGATGACTGTCCTCCTGTGAGCAACATGGGGCCTGTTAAGAGGAAGGTGTACCTTCTGTTAGAGGATCAGAACACGGAGGAGCTGTCCAGCCTCTGTCTCCAACCCAGACAGGAAGGGCAAAACTGCCACCACAGCCCAGTGCCTTGCACAGTGTGGGACACACGAGGAGCTCAAGATGCACCGTGAAGAAGGACTTTGGGAATAAACATGCTAGGGAATCTGAACCATGTATCAGGCACTTGTTACATGTCAGGCAGGGTCTGGAATCTTCAAGAATAAGATCTCTCTCATCTTTGCAGCCTGGTGCTCAGAGAAGGTAAGTAACTGGTCCAGGGGCCACAGTGATCACAGACCCGCCTCCAGGGTCCGTGCTCCCAACCCTCCGCTCGTGCCAACCGCCTGGGGCGACTTGAAGGAGGGCCTTGAGGTCCCCGGAAAAGGACCAGCCCGCTAAGCCCCATCGTTAGCCCACCGTGAGCTCCAGGAATGAGCTGAGAGTTTGTGACACTCAGCATCAGAGCATCGGATGCCTTTCACAACCTGTGATTTAGTGAACCAGCTCCTGAGCTAGCTTCATCAGGGGCATTTTAAAAGGAGAAAAGGGGCGGGCCCACTGAAGCGATACAACGTGAAAAATGTGTATTTTGGGGGGAAACGCCTCGAATCCATATTAATGAACAAGTGATGGGCTGAGAAGAATAAACAAGAGATTGTCTGATCTGCTTTCAAAATATCAGAAGTACATAAAACACAAGCAGGGAATAAAACACTTAAGTAGCATTCAGTACAAGTCTAATTGACAAAAAGCACTGGAGCCCAAGGGAACTGGTGCCTCCTGACGGGGCCCAGCTGGCATGCGGCTGGAAGCAGCACCTGTGCCCCCAGGACCAGAGGTGTGCTGGGGCCGCTGGAACCATCTCTTCCCAGCTCAGCGACCTCACACTGGAAGCTTAAAATTGGCCCTGGCGGAAATATGCACGGCACAGAAATTGGCAAATGCTACGAATCAGGTTCCCTTCTCCCTGCCCCGGGAGAGCCAGCTGGTAAACACTCACAGAACACGACGAGTGGCTGCCCTAGCAGCCTCCATTCCAGAGCTCGCTGGAAATGACCCAAACTCCGTGGAAAACACCACGTGCCTTTCCTCAGAAACCTCAGCCTATTTGGTCTTCTTCCCGCCTCTCCTGCAGTGCTGTGCACGGACACCCTCCCCAAACCCCTGAGCATGGGGGCAGGAGAATCTTCCCCAGCAATTGATGGCTCTGCCTGTGTCACAATGCGACACCATTTAAACACAGCTGATGGACAAGGAGTCCCTGCATTGGTTTCAGGAGACTAGCATCATTTTGATAAAACTACATTTTATTTGTGGGTTTTTTCATTATATTATCATTTTAACATATATTCCTCTATCTCAAAACAAGAAATTATAAAGTCCCACAAAGACATCTTTTGAGGAATGATCTGAAGATGAAAATAAAACCAAGTGGGAGGGGCTTCCCTGGTGGCACAGTGGTTGAGAGTCCGCCTGCCGATGCAGGGGACACGGGTTCGTGCCCCGGTCCGGGAAGGTCCCACATGCCGCGGAGCGGCTGGGCCCGTGAGCCATGGCCGCTGAGCCTGCGCGTCCAGAGCCTGTGCTCCGCAGCGGGAGAGGCCACAACAGTGAGAGGCCCGCATACCGCAAAAAAAAAAAACAAAAACCAAAACAACCAAGTGGGGATAGGGAGAATTATATGAAATTAATCAAAAGGAAATGGAAAATTCCAGTGGTACCAAACACCTCATCGTTTCCAAAGACAGTCGTTTTATCCAGTTCCACTTTCTCCCTGTCTCCTTCACTCTCCACAGCGAGAGCTGTGTGCTCTTGAGATCTCTGAGCTGCAACCCCAGTTAACCAGCTCTCTGCTTACAGAGACAGTTCTCCCGCCAACACACAATGGCACAATGTCTCCTATGAGCCAAGAGACATTTAGTTGTTTCCTTCCACAATATGTCTCTTAAAGGGGGGCATAGGAAAAATAAATAAACACACACACATACACACACACACACACACACACACACACACACAAAGGCCAAAAATAGCCCTGCAAAGATTAGAAATAAAACCCAGACCCTGTCAGGGAATGCCAATTGATTAGAGAGAGTCCTGGAAACTTAAGTGAAAACTTAGGGTGTGAAGCAACTTGACCTCAGTACATTTTCTGCAAGGCAATGATGAAAGTTTGGAAGCACGGAGCTATGACAGTGTCATCAATCAGATCCCCACGCCTGTCCCAACTGCCACAGTAAACGTCTATTTCCTGCCCATCCAACCCAAGAGTGTGAAGGATGTTAAAACGAATCGCTAGCCCGCTACTCCAGTTATTTACTGTGACTCTAAGGCGATCCATCCTCTCCTCTGTGATTCCTAGACAGGGGAGTCAGCAAAAATGATGCACCAGGGCTTCCCTGGTGGTGCAGTGGTTGAGAGTCCGCCTGCTGGTGCAGGGGACATGGGTTCGTGCCCCGGTCCAGGAAGGTCCCACATGCCGCGGAGCAGCTGGGCCCGTGAGCTGTGGCTGCTGAGCCTGCGCGTCCGGAGACTGTGCTCCGCAGCGGGAGAGGCCACAACAGTGAGAGGCCCGCGTACCACAAAAAAAAAAAAAAAAAAAAAGATGCACCAGCTCTAGAAGGACTGGCATATTTTCAGAAAAAAAGTAAAAACAAAAGAAAGGCATGAAAATATATTGAGTGCCAGACACTCAAGTGTTCTCGTTTCACTCTCCCCGCGATCACAAGGGATGGCTGCTGTGAACTCCACCTGAGGTGCAGGGCCTCAGGTAGAGAGGAGGGTGGCTTGCCCAAATGGCATCACACCTTCCTGCCCTCCAGCTCCGTGAAACCGCCATTCAAGCCAATGCCAGGCCCACGCTCCCATTACCCCAGACGGATGGATTAAAATTATCCCGAGTTTTTTCTGCTGCTCATCCATCTCCGTACATCAGCCCTGTCACCAAAGGTGCTGAAGGATACAGTCAATTCATTTCATTACATTAAGATGCCTTTCATGGCGATTACAGCAAGTGGAGCTTCACGCTGCATGGGAAAACTAGGAGCGGCCCCAGCTGCAGCCGAGTTTACAATCCCACAGCTCTGTTTACGGGGGCAGGTTTCTAAAATGGTCTTCAGCTTCAAAGAGTCACAGGATTCAGGAAAGAGTAGCAACTGACTCATGGCACGCTGCAATCATTTTCCAGCTGAATTACCGAAGCGCAGATATAAATACAACAGCATTCCTCTGTGTGGCAACAGCATGTGACCTAAACCCTCTCAAGTGGGAATGTGATTATTTATTTAAAAAAAAGAAGCAAAAGCCCGCCAAACTTTTCAATGATATTAGAGGTTTTCATCCATTCTGTTTAGTTTAAATGTTCTAAATAGTTTTTCCTTTTCAAGACGCATAAGTAATCTGAGCACTGAATAAATATTTTTGGATAATCTAAAGAATCCCACCTATAACTGTGATCCGTACAGCATTATTTACAACTGCAATAAAAGAAAAATCTGGAAACCCTACCGTGTTAACAACAGGAGCATAGTTAAACAATACTTGATGCTGTATCGCGAAAAGCCCTCAGAGGGTAAAGTAGGAAGACAGCGCACCAAAGGAAAACAAAATGTGTGTGTTAACCGTTGTTAAGTAAGCCATGAACTTTCATTTGTGCGAAATGTGTGCGCGGGCCAAGGACAGAAGGCAATACAGTCAGCCCTTCGCATCCCCGGGTTCCGCATCCAACGTGGGGCTGCAGATACAAATGCTGACTGTTCTCTGCCATTTTACACAAGGGATCGAGCCTCCGCGGACTGCGGTATCCGTGAGGGTCCTGGAGCTGATCCCCCGCAGATACCGAGGGACGACTGTACTGACAAATGAACATCATGGGAAGGGTGGTAAAATCTGTGGGTTAATTATCACTTTGTCCATTTACGAGTTCCGTTAGGGTCGCTGTAATACAATCCTGGCGTAAGTAACACGATACAAACAGCGAGGAGGAGGCGGAGGACAGCAGTGATGCTGAGGACCCTTCAGGGGTCGGGGCGGCGCCGCAGGAGCTCGCAGCGCCGCCCCGTGGTGGGGCTCGGCCGGGCAGGACGGGCGCGGCCCGCTCGCCTACCTTGCTGGATGAGCGCGTCGGCCGCCAGCTCCCCGGTGCCCACGTTGGTGTACTCCTCGCTGGGGTGTTTCCTGTTGTAGTGCCGCTTCAGGGAGCCCGAGATGTTGCATGAGTAGTGGCAGTGGGCGCAGCGGAAAGGCTGCAGCGACAAGGAGGAGGGTTAGGGCCAGGCCAGCCCCGTGCCATCGAGCCCCCGCGAGAAGGAGGCCCAGCTCCCCGCCACCAGTCCTCCTCCACGCCCCTCCCACCTGGGAGTGTCCGCTTCCTGGAAGGCCTGGGCAGGGCACGCCGCCCCCTGGGAAATGCTCCAGGAAAAGACGCCAACCTGGGGCAGCTGAGTCCTGCCTCTGCAGGGACCGTCCAAGTCACCTGGCAGGGGTCCCCAGGGTAGGAGGGGTCTCTGCTCAATGAGGCTGCTCTGATTTCTTTTCTTTGCTGTCCACCCCAGATTTATAGTTCTTGTTTAAGAAGAAAATAACAGAAAGCAACCCAGGAATCTATCACTTTTCTTTTTTTTTTTAAGCGAATGCCATTCAAGCATCTCCCCTTACCATTACTTCCCTGATGCACCTGCTTCTTTAACTAAGTGGACTCCTCCACAGCATTTACCTGCAAGCACCACGTATATACATCACTGTCCCCCCTTAGGGAAGTCTGCCTGATAAAATCTATTTCCAACACCCTGACCTGGGCAAGACAAGGCTCTTTTAGGATCAGGGCACCAACGGGTCGTTCGTGCAGTCTTATCCTCCAACTTGCAACTGCTTCGGGGGATGCAGAGAGTGGTGAAGGGAAGAGGCGCCTGCTCAGGTCTCTTGGGAGGCCCACTGAGACCCATCCACTGGCCAGGCGATGGATGTACAACCGGATCCCTGTCCTTCCCAGGCCCTTACTCCCGGTCAGGACAAAATCAAGTGTCCCTCTGAGTCACGTGCTACACAGCTATACAGCACAGGGCTATGGAAATCCCAGTTTTGCATTCAGGGCCTGTCTGGTGACACAAGCAGCTTCCTGGCCCAGCGGGAACGGAAGAGCACAGAGAGGCCCACAGGACAGCAGGGGACTCAGATGCGGCATGTTCAACTGACCCCCAGCACAGCCTGCCCGTGGAACTTTAGACAAGTAGTGAAACTCCTTTAAGCTTTGAGCCTCTTATCAATTCAAAGGGGATGATACCACTACCTGGTAAGGCTGCTGTGAGAATTAAATGATCCAACATAAACTGGTATCTAAGATGCCAAAGAAAGCATTTACTGTTTTTACAATTTTACATTTACTGTTTTAGCAATTTACACGACCCTTACTATGTCTGTGGGAGCTGAGACACCACTGTGTCTGGTGAGACCTCAAATCCACCTCGCCTTCTCAACTGTCCAAGTCATCAATATTCCTCCACTGTCACCTGGAAGAGCTAAAGCAGAACCATGCATCTCTGAAGTGGGATGCACTGACTACAGGAAAAGTCCTCTCTGACACTCCAATCAGCCCCTCTTTCCATGGTTCTTCAAGCCTAGAGATGTGCTGAAGTCTCCCCATTGAGAGAAAGAGATGGAGGAAGGGAAGAAAATGAAAAGAAAAGCCATCTACCTGGGCCCGGTTTAAATCACTCTACTCCTGGCTTGTAGGCCACCTCCCACCCCACGCTCTCGAAACGCCGTCCTGCCTGCCGCCTCCATACCATCCCCTTCCTCTCTCAGGCCCCCAGATCTCCCAGGCAAACCGCTCCTGCGGGTACAGCCCGGGCTCCCTCTGCAGACCTCGCCCCCCTCCTTCCACTGGCTGCCACCTCCCACCCTGACGCGTAACGTGGTGACAGCACTGTATCACCAGGTTCTCTTTCTCGCTCTGAACTTTCTCGGGTTATTTTACTAGATCTGCTTCCCAGGCCTGAGGTGAAATGCTGACTTTCTCCAAGGTTCTGCCCTGGGGTCTGTTTTGTTCTTCCACTGTGGTTCCAATGATCGCTTTTACGTGCTGATATATCCATATATATCCAGTTGTGATGGCTCCCAAACCACAGATAGAATTTTCAACTGTCTTCCAGGCATTTCTACAGGGATGCTCTGGAAGAACCTCAAAATAAACACACACAATTTCAGACTCACGATCTTTCTGCAGAATCAGCTATTCACGCAAAGACAGAAACCTGGGCGTCACCCTAGACTTTCCCTTCTCTCTTACCACCCAACCAACTACTGAGTCTGCCCAGGCTTCCTCAGACACGTGTCCAGAGCCCTCCCCCTGCCCCTCTCATCTGTCACTCCAGCACAGAGAAAGTGCTGACCTGGCCTGTAAAGGAAATGCTGTGACTCCCAGGAGAGCAGTTCTCAGACAGCAAGACTCGGGGGTGGGGGGTGGGGGCGTTCTCTGGTGAGCCAACCTGCTCCAAACCCTTCCCCAGGGACCCCACCCTCCGTCAAGGCCACACCGTGGTCACCGGATGCTTTGTGTTACACTGCACATGCCACTTTCCGTCCTTCATGGAGAAGAAACCCGTGGTTTGGCCTATGAGGGCTTATTAAACAAAAGGATCTGGAACAAAGGCAAAAATTAGCCAGGCTTCTCACCTGTCTACTGAGCAGAGAATAAGAGACCTAAAATGCCAATATATGATTATCTGCAAAGTTAAAATAAAAGCTGAAATCTTCTGAAGTGCTTTCATCTCCATATAAGCAAGTTATATGAGATTATTTTGCAAATATTAGCATTTGCATAGAAATCAAAAAGAACCACCAAAAAACGCTCCCCTGCCGGTGCTGGGTAGTCAGTGAGCACAGAGGCAGGAAGAAGCAATTAAAATGAGAAATGGTCCTACAAACCTAACTTCAGGCTTGAGAGCCAGTTCCATTCTTCTCCTAGCAAAGCGGATAAACTGCCTCATGAGAGTTTCGACTCCTTTCATTCCCCACACCTGCTCCTTGGTAGAACTGCTAATGAAAAGGAGAATGGCCAAAATGTGAGCAGACGGGCCAAAAAGTGTAGAGGTGAGCCCAAATGAGACATCAGTTTCCGACCTACTGATTTCTATGAAAAGCTTCAATTCTTAAAGTTGAAAGGGACACTTTCAAAGACTGACACTGACCAAGCCTCCCTGCGTGACAAAAGAGCCTTCTGCAGCCTCTGACAGTCTGTGATCTCAGCCTTCATTAGAGGCAGGGAGGTCAGACCCCTGGCCCCTTGCACTGCTGAACGGCTCCAGGGGTTTAGGAGGATCAACCTTCCCGTTCTCTTCTCCCCCCTTGAAGCCGCCATCACCTTTCACACCCGATCAATCACCACCTAGCGTCTTCTTAGGACCCTCTCTCTTTAAATGGTGCAGCTAAGCCTCATCTGGGCCTTTCACGCCGAACAAGTTTGAACTTGTGGGGCATGGCCACGTTCCAGCGGGGAGTTCTGCTGGGGCCGTCGCTGTGGCGCAGGAGACATAGGCAAAGAAAAGCGTGGGTGACGCCCCTGCACCCACCCAATGCCAGGCATAGAGTCTGAGTGCGATACGAACAGCGCACATCTTGGGATTTCGCTTATGGAGCAAGTATTTACTGACCTCCTGCTATGAGTCAGACATTGTTCTCTCACCCTGGGGACATAGTAACGAATGAGAGAGATTCGTGATCCCCTGAATACACAAGAGTGTGGTCACTTAAGATATCAACTGCAAAGATTAAATGTCATCTAAGCAAACTAAATCACAAAACTTGTTTCCTAAGTCTGATTACTTGCAGATTGCAAAGGACGCTACATCTCAAAGGGAAGTTATTTATGGAGAGCTTTCAGGCCAGAATCCAGCCAAGAGTTATGAGGAAAATATATGCAGGCTATAGTCCTGTAGTGCATGTGAGACAAAACATCCAAAAAGAAAGTGGATCAAAAACAAGGCAGAAACCCGCTGTCATGCCTACAATGCAGTGTTGCACTAGATTTGTTAAGTAATGTGACCTAATATAATAACTATTTTAGCTCACCTTCACTGATAGCTATCATATGCCAGATAGTTCTAAGTTTTGCAGGGATTAGTTCCTGGAAATCTCACAACCTCCTCATGTGGTAGGTACAATGGTTATCTCCATTTTACAGATAAGAAACTGACATGTAAAAGGATTAAGGAATTTGCCCAAAGTTTCACAGACTCCCAGCCTGACCACTTGGTCTGCACTGGATTGGGGGCCCAAGACCAGCCAGCAATGAAGAGATGATTTGACTTCCCGTTTGTCATTTCCTGAACATCTATCTTCCCTGGGAGGGGCATGGTTTGGTTTGCTTGGATTTTCTAGACATAAGGCAGCCTACATCTCAACATCAACTTCTACACGTGAGGACCGCCATGGTGAGCTGGGAGGAATGCTGGCCGTTCCTGGGGGGTAGGGACGAGGCAGGGATAGGTGGAAGCCAAGAAGAGGGCAGACACAGCCAGGTCACAGTGGGACGTGCGCTGAATCAGGAAATGAGGTTTTTAGGAGATGGGGTTTCCAGTGGGTATCGAGCAGGGGGTGACATGCCAACTTCACAATGTTCACTCTGGAAATTAACAGAGGGTGGATTTGAAAGGAACAAGCCTGAAGGCAGGGAATCAGCTGTCCAGTTGCTGCAGTGGTGTAGACAAGAGACCTAGAGGCCTAAAGTGAGAGAGTGGAACCAAAAAAGTGGGAAAGGAAGAGAGAGGAGGAAAGATCAGCTGACCTGAAGATGGAGACGCGGTGTGAGAAGACAGAGACAGAGAGCCTCAGGATGACTCCCAAGTTTCCAGCGCGGATGACACAGGAGGAAGGTATCCGGGCAGCCGTGGAGGAAGTTCTACAGATGCTGAGAGAAAGAGGGTGAACGCAGAGCCCTGGACATCCAGGAGGGCAGGTCCAGAAAGCATTTGAAGATATAAGGTGTTCGGAGTCTAAAGCTCAGAGGACAGTTCTGGGCTAGAGGTACAGATCTGAGCACGGGCAACCAGAAAGTGCCCTAGGACAGAACACACCCACTGTCAGTGAGTGTGTAAAGTGATAAGACAAGTGGCCTTAGAACAGCACCCGGGAACACAGGAACAGCAAGAGAGGAGCTCGTGAGAAAGGACAAGAACGGCAGCAGGCAGAAGAATCAGGGGTGTCTGGAGACGAATGTCCTTCATGGAGGGAGGGGTGACAGAGTCAAGTGCACTAAGAAACCCGATAAGGCCTAACAAGTGTCCACTGGGACTGGCCATCGGGGAGGTGGGCTTGTGGCCGGACTGAAAAGAGCTGGTTTCAGGAACATGCTAAGCACAAAGGCCAGGTCACGGGGAGAAGGCAGGGGCGGAAGCTGGATTTGAGGTCAGGTGTCAGTGATGTTTCAACAAGGCAAACGATATGCCTTTTTCAAAAGGCGCATCAAAGGATCCTCCTCAAAACCTACACTGACAACCATCCATTTGAGTTGAAAGAAAAAGTACAATTGAACTTGTGGAGGCTGGAACTCTTAGTTCTCAGACTTGTGTCAAGAAAGCAAGTAAAATATACTTTGTCACAATCTGAGGATTTGCTGTTCTGGTTCTTCAAACAGAAAGAAAGAAAACAGCAGAGGACAGGAAGTCCTATCTCACCTGTGAAATCGGGCTCTGACAAACCTGATGAGAAGACATCGAACTACATGAGAGAGGCTAATGCAATCTCCCATGGGCGTCGAGAGACGGACTCAGAGGAATGTTTAAAACAGATGAGAAGCTGGTGAGGAGGTGATGTCCGAGGTCGTGACATCGGTCACCAATCACAGAGCACAGGATGGCTTTCTGGTAGAAGGAGAGGGCGCCCTGCTGGCTTCCGTCCACAGCAAGCAGGAAGGCTCTCACCTGGCAGGACCCTGCGGGCCACTGTGTGGAAGCACATGCAGCATCACGGTCCTATAACCACAGGCTCAGAGATCAGAATGCGAGCCTCTCCCTCTGTGATGGGCCTGATGCTCTCTGAAGAGGATGGGGAAGCATAATGGCAAGGGAGAAGGTTCCGGATGACCTGTGGGTAAAACCTACGGCCAAGAGTCATGATTTCATAGCCTTAGTTTAACAACCCGGTCAATGGAGAGACGGAGATAAAGAAGGAGATAAACCACAAAGTCTAATTGTTATTCAGATGAGTTTGGATCCAAAATGCTGGAAAAGATTATATAATTGTTACAACCTAAATTAAGTGGGCTGGTTGGTATGAGACAATTTAGACGCTGCTTGGTAGAAGCCAGGCTATTAGAACGTGGCAGGTCTGCATCAGAGGGAGACCTTGGTGTTGATGTGTGTACAGAGCCCCAGACAGCCTCACCTGCCACGCCCCTCTCACAAGGTGAGCCAGGCTCTGGGCCAGGTACCGCCCAGGGGCTCCTCCCCGTCTTTCCTCTGTTTCTCCTCATGCTCTCAGGCTGCTCCTTTTTCTCAGCGACACCCCTGCCTGCCCTCCTCTACCTGGCTAACCTCCAGGACAACTTTCGGGGCCCAGGTGAGCTGCCCCTGTCCCTTGGCGGGCCCCCAGACGGCTGTACGAGGCATTCATCCCTGCCCTCTGACATGGCGCCCCCTTCCACTTGAGTTCCTTGCGTCAGGCTCCATCTCTCTTTTTCTCAATAACCTCGAGAAAGAACTGACTGATTCTAATACTGCACGAGCCAAGACAGGAAGGGGATGTGGCTGTCTCAGTGAAACATGTGATGACGGTGGAGATCAGTCCATCATCCGAAGGAGAAGCTGATCACTGACCCATTCATTCGAAGCAAAGCCTCCAGTCCTGGATCCCCAAAGCATGGATCACCGGATGATACCAGCGAATATACCCACCCTACCCCCACTTAAAACAATGCGCCTCTTTGCTTTGAAAGAAAACAACACTATTGTGCTTCACGGATTTCAGCCCAACTGGATGAGTTCAACTTTTTCTTTATCCCCAAGTCACTAAACATGTCTATGCTTTGTCTGGAAACGGTCACCAGATAAACTACCATTCGTTCTGCAAAAGTCTTAGCTCACAGGCTACTCCCTGCACCTTCGCCTCTGAAACCTACCCTAACTCCTGGGAAGATGTGACTTTTCCTTCCCACGTGCCCCCCACCCCCAGCACCTAGGAAAAGCCGGCGGCATGAATCCTGCTGCGGCGTAACTGTTCTCTGGAGGTCCAGCACCCCCCTCCCCGACCCGCTCCAGGCTACAGCACCCGGAGAGCAGAGTCTGTCCCAGCGAGGCTCACCTGTGCTCCCTCGGCAGCCAGGCCGGCCCCACACAGGTGGGCTCCCTACTATACCCATGTGGCTAAAGGAGAAAGGACAAACCACCTTCCTCTTTCTGTTACTGACTCCTGTAAGCCTCCCAAAAACAACTAAGACTAAAACTCTGGATAGGACGTTTCTTCAAATGACATTAAATTTAACAACTGTAAAAGACATTACATAGGGTGTGGGGAAAGAAAAGTCACAGCACGAGAGACTGCATTCACAACATGTAACCAAAAAAATGACCCACACCCCTGATATATAAAGAATTCCTGAAAACCAGTAAGAAAGCAAAACCACTCAATAGAAAAAATGAGAAAATATTTGAACAATATTTTTTTTAAAAAGGAACGAGAAATAAATACAAATGGCAAAAAAAACATACGAAAAGGGGCTCAATTCCATTAACCACCACGAGAATGAAAATAAAGCCACACAGAGAGGCCGGTGCAGGCCCAGCAGGTTGGCCACCCTGAACGTTCACCCTGGGACGTGGAGCAACAGAGGCTCCAGGCCATGCGCCTCTACTGCTGGCGTAACCTGGTGCAACCACTGTGGAAAATGGTTGGGTATCGCCTCATAAAGCTGAAGAGGTGCCCACGGCCTGCAAGTCCTCTCCAGGTGTGTGCACCCCAGAGAATCTTGTAGACAAGCACACCAGGACATGCACACAGAGAGTGCACAGCAGCAGAGCTTGTAACGGCAACACAACAGAAACAGCCCCACTGTCCCCTACGACTAAATGCATGAGCTGAGCACGTGAACACTCCCACAAGGGTTGCACAGCATGTGCTGTGTCCCACTGGGGAGTATGATGCCACAAAGGACGGATGAAGGAGGGAGACATGCAGTCTCACCAACATAACGTTCAGTAAAGAAGCCAAGTTGAGAAAAAATAATATAATAAATTCCATATATGAATCCATATATAGAGATATATGCCCATATATAGATATATAGATAATATAAAGTTCAAAAACATGCAGTGCTACATTAGTTTGTGTAGGGATGTATAAATGGATGGTAGACCTACAAAGGAAACCAAAAAGTAATTCTCAGCGAAGTCAGGATAAAGGTCACCTCTGGATAGAGGAAGGGGGTGGGCTCAGGAAGACCCCATGAAAGGGCTCTGAGGACTGGCAGTGGTCCATTTCTGGGCAGTGGGACAGGAGTGTTCATGTCATAATCATTCATCACACCACATACTCATGTGTATGCAATATTCTGGAGGTACATTCTATTTCATAACAAGAGAAGTAAAAAAAGAAGTGGTTGATTAAATAGGTAAATATGTGACCAAAAAAAAAACCTCTCCTCACAAGGTTTTTGAGGATTACAGGTCACTTAGGTCAAACGCCTTGAGTGACACAGCACCCAACGAATGGCAGCCATTAGTAATATTAATAACAACAGTAGCAAAGGCACTTATACCCTGACCTGTAAAGCGATCTTTCCCCTTATTTTCTTTCATCGGTGTGACAAAAGTCACATTGATACTAGAACGGGGTTCTAGCATATCTGCCCTTCATAACCCAAAATGTCCAAAAAGAAGACTGCAGTCGGGGTGTCTCTCTAAAGAGAGACCTGGTCACAGGTCTGGAGGAAATATTAACTACAACACTGGCATCGCCAAACTTAAATCAAGTTACACGGTGGAGAGAGACTGTCCTGGATTACGCCAGCGCTTCCCTGGGGCCTGGGCTGTAGAACACCTGTAAGATTTACAGCCGCACTTCTGCAGCTGAGACAACCCGACAGGAAGACGGAATTTTTTTTCATAAATGTCTGAGGTGGCCATCAATTCCCTCAAATGCAAGCTAGCACTAAGTCACCCTGAGAAGCGTGCAGCTGGGCTGGGGGCAGGGCAGGACCCGGGGTTCTCGAGCACTGTTAATTCAGGGCTCCCCTCCCTCAGAGACTTAATTTGGTTATGCCTGAGACTTACGAGGCAGTTTCATCTCATCAGAGCCTGGAAAGGACAGGATGAAGTGTGACAGCTTCTTCTAACTTCTTACCTGGATTTTATTTCTGGAAAGAAACAATCAGAACAGAGGCTTCCCCACCGTTGGCCATGGAGAGCTCTGTGGTCCAGAATATTTCGTACGAACTTTGAGTGGCAGGGGTTTTGCAGGGGGGCAAAGAGACCTGGGCTCAAGCGGGGATCTAGAGCTTCACAGCTGTGCAACTCCAGGCACGTTTCCTCATTTTAGCACAAGGAGTAGCGGTAATGTACACAGAGCAGCCTGCGTGGAGATGCCATCATAATAAACCGTTATTATCATTAACGGTTTAGACACAGAAACTCAGGGCAAACTGCCTTATTAAAAAGAAAAAGAAAGAAAGAAAGAGAGAAAGGGAAGGGAAGGGGTGAGGCCAAGTGAGGGCGCGCGGCGGGCTGGGCAGCCACCTGTGGTCTGCGGGGTGTGGCTCTAACTCGGGGGTGATCAGAGGCCGCTGCACGGCGGATAGATGTGGGGTTTGATATGCTATTTTTTTCTACTCTTTGATTCTCCGATAGCCAGCATTTCCCAAGTTGTTTCACAAAAGCTAAGTGCTGGGAGGGAACACTGGGGGGAAGAAAAGGGAGGAGGGGGGTGTGTGGTGAGGTAAGTTTGCGAATCACTTGCACACTGCGCCCCTCCACACAAAGCCTGAAACATCCCCCAGAACCAGTGTTCTAAGGAACACACTCTGGAAAATCCCATCTTGTGCCATCCTCCATCCCCCAGGTAGACCATGTCCCCCTGAGCCACATGCCTTACACTCCTGCTGAGTCGCCCACTGTAGCCAACAGAGAGCAGTGGGTACCAGAGACTCGCAGAACAAACCATGCAAAACAAAAACCCCGACCGATTGGCCGCTGGCTTCAAAATCTCCCTACTCAGTGGTAAAGGCGCCCATGAGAAACTTCTTTTCCACTCAGAGAAATGTCATCGCGTTGGATCTGTGAACTGCCAAGTCCCATTACCCGCACAGGGTCATCCAGCAAAGCTAGTGGCCCTTTGAGAATGTTCTGGATGATGACATGGGCTGGGAGACTGACATGTTTCACAGATTTACAGAGTGCATCCCCACAGCTGCTCCGAAAGCCCTTTCAGCAGAGCCACATGCAGGCCCCTCACCCTGTAGCAAGAGAAAAACACACTGGGCCAGGTCAACCGCCAAGAGACTGGATCTGTACCCCTGGGCTGGGAAGTGAGCCACTCAAAAAGAAAAACATGCATATTCATAGGAAAAAGGACAGAGATTGTAAATTATAAGACACACGGTGATGCCGATACGGGAAATTCCTAGAGAGCATCTGCGTCTGGAATCCTGGCTCCCTCACCTCCTCCTCTAGCCTGGGCTCAGAGGTAGATGTGGACGACGCACATGTAGAACCAAGTGGGGGGACGGGTAAACTAAGCCCCAACCTGACATACACACAAAGAGCCTAAGGATGCACAGTCACAGGGGACCGACAAGGAGAAAAGGGACACAGGGGCTGAAGCAAAGAGGCACACACCAGAAAGGAAAGGACCTGCATCCCAAGGAGGGCCGGGGGCAAGTGGACGTCCACGGACTCACGTTCCTCGGGGTCAGCCCTTAAACGGGTTTGTGCCAAAGCTTTCAAAGCAATGCTGTCCGTGTGAATGAGAGGAGCACCCCGCCTCCTGTCCCACGGGTCACCCTGTGGTCTACAAGCCAAGCCTTCAGTCAAAGCTGCCCTGCGCCATCTGCGCAGAAGAGAAGAGTTTTGTAAAAAAATTTTTTTTTTGGCCCTGTCTCTTCAGGATTGTCAGCCTGAGAGCACAAGGTTGGAACTTCATTCCTGGGTTGGCCACAACAGGGACAACTCCAAGCTTGGGGCCAAGGATCCAGAGAGAAAAAAGCCAGGTCTTCATATGTTTCACCAAGCACAAAGTCACCTCTGTTGTAAAATAAGGCCCGAGACGAATTAAACAATTTAAAAGAATAAATGTTTTAACATGAAAGAATGCTCAACATCATTAATCATTAGAGAAATGCAAATCAAAACTACAATGAGATATCATCTCACACCAGTCAGAATGGCCATCATCAAGAAATCTAGAAACAATAAATGCTGGAGAGGGTGTGGAGAAAAGGGAACACTCTTGCACTGCTGGTGGGAATGTGAATTGGTACAGCCACTATGGAGAACAGTATGGAGGTTCCTTAAAAAACTAAAAATAGAACTACCATATGACCCAGCAATCCCACTACTAGGCATATACCCTGAGAAAACCATAATTCAAAAAGAGTCATGTACCAAAATGTTCATTGCAGCTCTATTCACAATAGCCCGGAGCTGGAAACAACCTAAGTGTCCATCATCGGATGAATGGATAAAGAAGATGTGGCACATATATACAATGGAATATTACTCAGCCATAAAAAGGAACGAAACTGAGCTATTTGTAATGAGGTGGATAGACCTAGAGTCTGTCATACAGAGTGAAGTAAGTCAGAAAGAGAAAGACAAATACCGTATGCTAACACATACATATGGAATTAAAAAAAAATGTCAAATGTCATGAAGAACCTAGGGGTAAAACGGGAATAAAGACACAGACCTACTTGAGAATGGACTTGAGGATATGGGGAGGGGGAAGGGTAAGCTGTGACAAAGCGAAAGAGAGGCATGGACATATATACACTACCAAACGTAAGGTAGATAGATAGTGGGAAGCAGCCGCAGAGCACAGGGAGATCAGCTCGGTGCTTTGTGACCGCCTGGAGGGGTGGGATGGGGAGGGTGGGAGGGAGGGAGATGCATGAGGGAAGGGATGTGGGAACAGATGTATATGTATGACTGATTCACTTTGTTATAAAGCAGAAACTAATAAAAAAAAAAGAATAAATGTTTTAAAACCGTGGAGTACCACAAGTTCCAAAATGCCTTATGTTGAGGCAATTATCTCATCACAATAAATAACAGTAAATCAATCCATACTAATTGCTTCTCGTGCAAGAGCTTAGAAGACTCTTCAAATGTTCTCCAATTATTGATTGTTTTTGTAATTGCTTATGCTGTCAAAATGCAATATTTCCAGAGAATATACTGCACACTATTAGACAGACAGGATTTTAATTTAACATAAGACAATCTGATTTCCTTTTTTTTATCCCCCAAAGTGCTTAAAAAATCTAAAATACATGGAAGCTGAAGATGGTATAACAGGCTTTTAGCAGAGACATTCCAGTTCAAAACAACTTAATAAATGGCCCCTCTGACCACCCGCCCCCCGCCATGGCTCTTCTTCCTCCTCATAGGCATACACATGCTTAAGGGAAAAAAGGGAAACCTAATCTCAGATTCTCCATTTTCATGGAAATTAAGAGCTGAAAAGCAAAATAAACACCACCAACAGCAACCCGACAATGGACTTCTCACTCTCTTTGCCCCATGGTTCAGTAATTTCCACTCATCTTGGGAAATGCTACAGCTGCTAAGTTTACACTCACTCAGCATTCTGCTTAAAGATTTTGCTTGAGTCTTGATAGCTAAACATCTAACTGCAGGCTTATATAATCAAAGCAGTGAGGGGAAAAAATGGGACGAGGGAGCCAGAACGTCCCTCTGCTTGGCTTGAGAGTAGGAAAGTGGAGGGTAACGCATGGAGGGTAGGTTTGTCTACAAAGAGACAAGGCTCAAAATCCCAGCTCCTCCACTTACAAATTGTGTTACTTTCAAGTATGTTACTTAACTGGACTCTGGGCCTGTTTCCTCATCTGTAAAATGGGAAGATCAATACCTACATCATAGTAGTTTTGAGGGCAAAATAAGGTAACATACATGAAACACCTGTTGAAATGCCCAGCAGATGGCTATTATAAAAGGGATTGGTCCACCTGTCTTTTTTATTCTGACACAAGATACTTAAACATTCCAACACTGTGGAGGAAGTTTCTGATGGAAAGATGGAACCATCTCCTGGGTAACAGAAGAAGTTATAGTAGAAATAAAGCCAAAATGCTTTCTATAAGCAACGCCGGGTGACTCAGCATTCTGGGAGATACTGAGGATCTCAGACTGAGGATTAACTTGAACTGTTTATAAATGTGTGGTTCTAAACATTCTGCTTCTTTGAGATCATTTCTGTACTTTCACTTCCTTGTTTATTAAGTTTAGAGTGGAAACTAGGAGTAAGTTAGTTCACTTCCTGGCTGAACTCATCCAAACACCACCTCTGTTCAATTTAGTATCTACGCCCCTTACACAGCCTGTGAGCTCAGCTGCCTGGCATCTTCTATATACATAACTTGATTCTGCTTCACATGGACACATTATGAACGCCTTTGGGACCCATTTCATTGTCAGAAATACAACAAGGGATTACACTAATCCCCTTTGATTTGTGGATATCAGTCGATCAGAAATTTTTGGTTGCTATAGGTTTCTAAAGCTATAGATTTTGCATGATAAGATAATACTATATTAACTCAATTAAAATACAGCTTTTAAAAAACGATAGAGTTGTAATAACTAGTTAGCTGGTCTTCTGGGTTCCTACAGAGCTTAGAACCAAACTTTCTTGCAGCAGTTAACATACTTGCTGTTGCTTTTCATGCACAGGTGGCTCTCCCCAGACCCGTGAGCCGGGCAGACAGAGGCCTGGCTTCATCCCAACATGCTCTGCCCTGGCACACAGTGGGTGCACAGAAAACACAGCAAGGACTCCAGGGCTGGAGCAGGTCGGGGAAGAGAAAGTCCACCACCATCCTCATCAAGGGTACGAAGCCTTCACCAAGTACACTGTAGGCTCTCCTGAGGTCGGGCTGGGCAGAGAGGGGAGAGAGCTCTGCAAGGAGCAGAAAGCCAGAGAGAAACAGGACTGCCTCAACAACCACATACCAACCAAGGGCCAAGATCGCAATTACAGCTTTGGAAGGACAGCAGTCAGGCCTGCTATTCTCTGTACAGTCCCCACGCTAATGGCCTGATACAAAGAGGCATTTACTTTCCCACGGACAACAGCCTCTACTGTTCTTTCACACGTAATATCTAGCATCCAGGTAAACATTATGAGATACGCAAAGAAGAAAATGTGACCCAATTCAAGAAAAAAAGTCAATAGAAACTGATGCACAGATCACTCAGGTATTGAAATTATTAGACAGAAACATTTAAATAATGATGATAAATAAGTTAAAGGCTCTAATGGAAAACATGTGTGAACAAATGATACTTTTTGGCAGAGAAAAAAATTATAAAAAAGAACTAACTGTCAATGCTATAAATAAAAAAAATCAGAAATGAATAATTCATTTGAGAATCTAAATAGCAGAACTGACATATGAGAGAAAAGATAAGTAAACTTGAAGATCAATACAAATCATACAAACTGAAACACAAAGAGAAAGAAGAATTAGAGACAGAAAGAGGACAGATCATTTGAATGCTGTGAGATATCAAACAGTTTAATATATGAGGTATTATAGTCCTAGAGGAAAAAACGGAAGCAAATGAAGCAGAAGTAATACGTAAAGACATAATGGCTGAGAACGGTCCAAACCTCATGAAAGATATCAACCCACAGGTCCAAAATCTCAGCAAGGTAAACACTAGGAAACCACACCTAAACATAATGATGTTAATATGATGAAAAAACAAAGAAAAAGAGAAAAATCTAAACCAGAGGGGAAAAAGAACCATCACATATAGGGGGAAATGATAAGAGAAATAATGAAAGACAAAACATAATGGGACAACATCTTTAGAGTGGTATCCTCCTAGAAATCTACAGTCATCAAAATATCCTTCAAAAATGAAGACAAAGAATTTCCAAATAGATAAAAGCTGAGATAATTCAACTCCAGCAAAACTGATATATATAACAAATGCTAATAGAAGTTCTCCAAACTAAAGGAAAATTTATCAGATGGAAGCTAGGCCTGCAGGAAAAAAAATAAAGAACACCAGAAAGGCTAAATATGTAAGTAAACATAAAAGACATTTTTAAGATTATATTTTCTTACATATATTTTAAATACTGACTAAACCAAAAAATAACACTATACTGAGGAGTTTAGAACACAAAGAGAAGTGATATGCATGACAACAAGAACCCAAAGGGTAGGAGGGATGTAACGTGAACTATAATGATTCATGGTCCTTCCATTGTTCATAAAACAGTATATTTGCAGCTAGCTAGAATATGTTAAAATACAGATGCATAGTGTGATGTCCACAGCAATAACTAAAAAGAAAAAAGAGAAACAACAAACAAAGAAAGTATAGTTAAAAAGCAAACAGGGACTTCCCTGGTGGCACAGTGGTAAAGAATCCACCTGCCAATGCAAGGGACACGGGTTTGAGCTCTGGTCCGGGAAGATCCCACATGTCATGGAGCAACTAAGCCCATGAGCCACAACTACTGAGCCCATGTGCCACAGCTACTGAAGCCCGCGCACCTAGAGCCTGTGCTCCGCAACAAGAGAAGATAAGAGAATCCACTGCAATGAGAAGCACATGCACCACAATGAAGAGTAGCCCCCACTAGCTGCAACTAGAGAAAGCCCATGTGCAGCAACGAAGACCCAATGCAGCCAAAAATAAATAAATAAAATAAATAAATTTATTTAAAAATAAAAAACAAACAAATCCTAATTGAGGGCTATACTATAAAATACCTCATCAGTACTCCTCAAAACTGCCAAGGTCATCAAAAACAGAGAAAGTCTGAGAAACTGTCAGATCCAAAAGCAGCCTAAGAAGACATCATGACTAAATGTAATATGGTACCCTAATGGGATCCTAGAACAGGAAAAGGACATTAGGTAAAATCTAAGGAAATCTTAATAAAATATGGACTTTAGTTAATGATGTATTAATATTGGTTCATTAGTTGCAGCAAATGTACTATTGTAAATGTCAGATGCTAACAACAGGAGAAACTGGGTATGTGGAATATGGAAACTCTCCATATTACCATAACAATTTTTCTGTAATTCTACAACTGTTCTAAAATTTAAAATTTACCTGAAAAAGAAAATCTCTACTCTCAGGGGAAAAAGTCAAATGGAATACTAAAAAATACCTGATTCACCCAAAAGAAGCCAGAAGAGGAGGAGAGAGGATCAAAGAACTGACATGACAGAGAAAATAAACACCAAGACCATACTTTTCAAGTGAGACATGTCAAAAATTACATTAAATGTAAATGAACTAAGCACTCCAATTAAAGAGCAGTGATTGTCAGACTGGTTGTGTGTGGGCACGTGGACACACACACACACACACACACATATACAGGCAACAACAAGATCCAGCTATATGCTATTTACAAGAACACACTTTATATAAAAACTCAGATAGGACCTTTCCTTCACACAGTTCAAAACCCAGTGCAGTGGCTGGCAGATTATGATTTGTGGAGCCTCTGCCTCAGAACCACATGGGAATGTGGTATAGTCAAGGATGCCGGTCTGGCCTCCAGGTTTACGGAAAGAGAAGAACTAATCCAATGGGAAGGGTGGCAGGAGGCCAGAGATGCTCCCATTAAAAAGAAAGCCCCCCAGCTCTTGTTACCAAGAGAGCAAGCCTGAGGCCCTCACAGCACCTCCTCCCTGGAGCTGGCCTGCACAGGGCTGATGGTCCAGGTCTGTCCAAAGCAATGGGGGCACATTCCTTCTAATCTGCTCCCTCAAATCAACCTCTCCTTCTTAATGTAGCCCTTGAAATAATGGTATCATTGTTCCCAATTTTCAAATAAGGAGACAGTGGCCCAAAAAGGCGAAGGATCAAAATCCCCAAAGGTCAGCTAGTTAGTAAGTCGTGGCATTAAGATTTTGATCCTTATCTGCCTAACTCCAAAGCCATAAGCAACAACAAAAGTAAAATAACACCAACATCTAAAAAAATATATAAGGAAAACACAACACCTGGAAAATATTTAGAATGAGTGATTTACAAACATAAATTGAAAGCATGATTAGACTGGTTTATAATCCTTGCTTTGGTTCTTTTAGGAACTGGAGTCATTTTTAAGAGACAGGGGAGGGGAAAAAGAGCCAACATTTTTTGATCATCTACCATGTACCAGATCCACTTCTCATAAAAGTGATATTGCCTTTAATATCTTCAATACCAGGAGACACATATTGCCATCAACGTTTTACAAACAATAAAATTGTATAAAGAAGTTAAATAACACAGCCTTAAGTGGCACAGTCTGTCTAGCTCTAAACCTGAGTCTGTCTTGTTCTAAAAGCCTGTGTTTTTCTACAAGATCTCATTGCTCTCAGAAATTTTCAAGTGCCAAACAATCTCAATGAACTTCCAGATGGCACAGCTACCGTGGTACAAATGGCATGGTCACTTTGGAAGAGAGTTTGGGGGTTTCTTACAAAACTAAACGTACTCTTACCATACAATCTCGCCATTGCACTCCTTGGTATTTACCCAAAGGAGGTGAGAATGTATGACCACACAGAAACCTGCAAATGGATGTTTACAGCAGCCTTATTCATAACTGCCAAAACTCAGAAGCAACTAAGATGTCCTTTAGTAGATAAATGCATAAACTGTGGTCCATCCAGACAATGGAATATTATTCAGTGTTAAAAAGAAATGAGCTATCAAGCCATGAAAAGACATGGAGGAACCTTAAATGCAATTACTAAGTGAAAGAAGCCAATCTAGAAGGGCTACATACTGTACAATTCCTACTGTATGACATTCTGGGAAAGGCAAAACTATGGAGACAGCAGAAAGGTCAGAAGTTGCCAGGAGGCAGAGGGAAGAGAGGGATTAATAGGCAGAGCAAAGAGGATCTTGGGGGCAGTATAACTATTCTGTATGGTACTGTAATTGTGGATATATGTCATTATACATTTGTCCAAACCCGTAGAATGTACACCACCAAGAGGGAACCCAAATATTAACTATGGGCTTCAGGTGATTATGATATATCAATATAGGTTCATCAGTTGTAACAAATGTACCACACTGGTGGGGATGTTGAAAATGGGGGAGGCTGTATGTGGAGGGGGAGTGGAGCCAGGTGGTATATAGGAAGTCTCTATATTTTCCTCCCAATTTTGCTATGAACCTAAAACTACTTTGTTTTCTGTTTTTTTTTTTTTTTTCGGCTGTGCCACATGGCTTGTGGGATCGTAGCTCCCCAACCAGTGATTGAACCTGGACCTCTGACAGTGAAAGCGCCAAGTCCTAACCACTGGACCGCCAGGGAATTCCCCTAAAACCACTTTTAAAAATAGTTTCTAAATTTAAAAAAATAGATAAGACTGGTAAAATCCAAATAAGGTCTATAGTTTAGTTAATAGTAGTGTCGCAAAGTCCATTTCCTACTTTTGACAACATACTATAGCTAAAGATGTTATCACCAAGGGAAAGTGGGTGCTAGGTACACAGGAACTCCAAGACTTTTTGTGAGTCTAAAATTATTTCAAAATGTTCTTAAATTAAATAAAGCCACTTTTTATTATTGATGTGCGAGGAGACCGGCACAGAATCCACCAGCCCTGTGACTGAGAATATTTCTATCAGCAGAGTTATGGGTTCATATGAGCCTAATGGAGAAAACTCCACAAGTGAGTCTGCCTGGTGATCACATTGCTTACAGAATGGCATGCGGCTTGTTTATGTGCAAGAAGCAGAGAGCTGAACAGCTGGGCCAAGGGAACAAGCCTGCTCCTGTTTAGAGACTCCTGGCTCAGCACTGGTTCCTCTCATCCGAGCATCTTCTCTGGCACACCTTTAAGGTCGATTGTGTCAGCCCCACCCTAGGGAATGCATTTTATTTACAGCTGCAAGAAGCACATATAACACCTTCACTGTTGTGAACCCTCAGTGGTTTGGTGGGCTTTGCCCAGTGTTCCATAGTCTTTGGGTTTTAGGGTGACATAGAAATGCTTTTGGTATGATGTCCACTGTAGGGTTATTTATAACAGCAAGAACTGGAAACGACCCAACTGTCCAATTATGAGGGGAATGTTACATTAAACTATGACACTCATCCTTATGCAGCCATTAAAAGCAGTTAATAAATGTATTTTCATAAAATGAAAAAAGGCCCATGAAATGAGGATAAAGAAAAAAGGCAATATTTATAATGGCTAAAGTATGCAGGTGCCCCCGTCTGGCCTTTGACTGTGAGGTTGTTCTAACTCAGAAGTGAAGTATTCTCAGCAAATCATCTGGCCACTCATCTAAGCCACATTCTCCAGTAGAGCTTCATCACTGATAAAGCTGACATTTTAATCTCCATCAAAAAAATGCTCATTTACAGTGTGACCTCAACCATGTCTAACAATACATCCAAAAATTCCCCCGAGGAAAAGAACCAAAAAGCATTTTCCAAATCTTATTTAGTGAATACATTTTAATTTCATTCTTAAAATAAACACATGAATGACACCATGTAATTTTAAAAGGCAATACAGGAGTTTGTCTTTATTACAGTGTTTCCTGACACAAATTATATACTGAAAATTACACATCCAGATCTGGAAAGGCAAACTGGTTTCCTCTAGCAAGCCAACTGCAATGGATTAGCAGTATTTGCCCAAGATGTTGAAGTCTCATCTTGGATCAGTAAACCAGTGACACTTGATTTCTTCATAATGTTTGCTGTGGGTAGGAAAAGGGAATGTAGGAGATGCATACTACATATTTTATGATATGGATGAAAAATGTCTACCACACAGATAGATGTGAAAGGAAGAAAAAAGAGTGGGGGAATGCAGTGGGCAGAAAAATGCCCTCCCCAAAGATGACCACGTCCTAATCCCTGGAACCTTATGTGGCAAAAAGGAATTAAGACTACAGCTAGAATTAAGGTTATTGATCCTCTGACTTTAAGATAAGGACACTGTCCTGGGTTATCCAAGTGGGTGCGCTGTAATCACAGGGTCCGTTCAAACTGGAAGAGGAAAGCAGAAGAGGAGAGTCAGAGGAGGAGAGAGATGGGGGATGCTCACCTGGCTTTGAAGACAAGACGAAGGGGCCGTGAGCCGAGGAGTGCGGAAGGCCTGTAGGAGCCAGAGAAGAGCAAGGAAATGGATTTTCTCCTAGAGCCTCCAGAAAGAACATGTCACCTGCATGTTAGCTCAGTGTGACCTGTGCTGGAATTCTGAACCACAGAACTATAAGACAATAAACTTGTGTTGTTTAAGTTACAAAGCTGGAGTAATTTATCACAACAGTAATGGAAAACTACTACAGGGGTGGACAGAGAGGAAAGGGAAAGGGCAATTACGGTTAGGAGGAGGGTGGCTGGCAGGAATCCATTTCATTTTGCCTCATCAGCCCCAGTTAACTGAGAAGCATGACTTACACGCATGTGTACAAGAAGAGTATCCTGACATGGAGGAAGGGAGAAGCCCGGGGCTGAATTAGTGGTTCTCATTCAGGCTGAATCTTATCCGCAGCTGGGGCACCGCTCAGCAGGGCGACCCCTACATCCACAGAGAGCCTGTGGGAAACCGGCCATGACCCAGGGCCCAGCTTAGTCGGGCTCCTGAGGCCCTGGAGTACGACCATGTGATGGCAGGAAAAAGCTGAGAACCACACGTGAGAGGGACACCTTCAATCAAATCACCCCCAGATGCACTTCTGCACACAAACCAAAGATTCCACACATCTGAGGAACAAGTCAATGAGGACTTCAGGGCAGAGAGACTGTCTGCTGCGTCTGGTTAGGAAGGGAAGATGCTCCACACAGAAACTGAGGAATGGATGAGAAGTCTAGCTCCGATTCTGAAACAGCGAGCACAGAAATCACCCTCCCTGGGTCTACATTTCTCATCTATAAAGTGAGAGTTCCCCTAACTCTGCATCCTCTAGTCCTACAATGGCACTAGTCTAAGAAAATCCAGAGTCCCCCAAAGAAACACATCTATGAGAGGTGGAATGCGACATTAAGCTCTTAATTTTAATTATGTGCAAAGTATGCAAACATGGAATATCCCAGTTGAGACATTTTGCACGCCTGCTGGGTGACACGTGGCTCTCACCTGAGAAACTCGCGTTCGGTGCAGACCTGAAAGCAGCTACAGAAGCGACAGGCACAGCAGCCTCAGGTTCCCCAACTGCCCCCTTTCAGCCGTCAACGAGGGACTGAGAAGATCTGGCGAGAGAAGCTCAGGCCTAGGACTCGGAGGCAAGGCCCCAGTTCTCACTCCCTCACCTCCTGGATAGTCAAAGCACATGAGCCCTCAGCCCCCCCGAGCCACCTGGTTTCTTAACTACAAGAGGAGAGATCATGAGGCTTCATGTGACTTCATCCCAAGGCTGTTCTGAGCATCAGATGAGCTTGTCGTCAGGGAGGGTCCTCGTACCTCAGAAGGGGTGACAGACGGCACAGGCTGGCTGCTATTATAACGGCGACTGAAGCCCGTGGATATGGGCCTCGAGGAAAGATTCGTGGGGGTCACTTAACTTATGTGAGATGCAGGTTGCTCAGCTGTCCAATCCGGGCAATGATATCTACTGTGTGGAGATCAGAGTTGAGGGGGGTGAAGCTCCTGGCACAGTGCAGGGACACAGTAGATGCTCAATAAATATAAATGCACCTCTGAGTGTGGTGGCCCAGGGTCCTTCCACTTTCTGCCTACCGCCCTCTGGGACTTAGCAGTGGACACGATTTCAACAAACATCTCAGAGCATCATGTTCCCACCTTCACATGCACGTGCCAGCAGCAACAGCATCGATTTTAAGGGTCAAGTTGCTGAGGGCTGAGCAGAATTTTTTATTAAACAAATTCACTGGACCAGAGTGCTTGTTGTCAATAACTGCACCATAAGCAGTGGCCAAGGGGATATTACCATCTACATGAAAGAAACATTAACTGGAGGTATTAAAAGAATAAGGAAAGCCACGGTCTCCCGAGCCCCTGTTACACGCTGGCACCGTGGCGGGCACATGAGCGCCATTTCAAGCTCTTACAAGCGCCTGCCAACCAGGCATCATCACACCTGCCATAACAGGGGTTCACCTGAGACAATCCAGGATCTGACAGCACACACTTGTCCTTAAAGCACGTACTCTTTGCTCTAAATCGCTCCAGTTTTTTACGGTGAGAGGGTGCCTTTCTCTAGTCTGCGTTCTCTTACACTCTGTTCCTGGACTTGGTCCCCAAAGTACAGAGAAGCGCTACACGTGCAGAAGGAGAGGGCATACAGTCAGCCGAGCCACGCCCCAGGCTCCATGTGCACTGGCTAAGCAGGCCCAGAAGGGAAGGGTACACTCCAAAACAACAAAAGGAGGCTCCCTCCATCTTTATTTTGAAGAGCGGTGCGCTTCCAACCTGAATACCCGCTCCGGCGCCGAGCCCACTTACCTTGAAGGAGGCGTGCTGCTCCATGTGCCTCAGCAGCTGTGGCTTCTGGGCTGCTGTGTAGTCACACACCGTGCACTTGAACTGCTTCCCTGAAAAGAAGGGAGAAGAAGGTGAGCGCCGTCAGGCTCGCAGCCCCTGCGTGTGAGTGGAGCGTGCACGAAGGCACGAAGATGCCCTGTGCCGTCGGGGGTGTCCAGAGCGTCAGGGGGAACCAGCAAGGACATGCACAGCCGCAAGGCAGCATATGCTCCGTCTAGCCCAGGGGAGGCTGGGGGGCCGCACGCCAGGGGCCTCAGTGTCTCCCTAGGAGTGTGGACGCCACCCCGAGAGCCGACAGCACCTGCAGAATGCCCTTCAGCAAGAGAAGAGATCTGTGTTTTGGAACTCGTAGGAGTGTAAAAGGCAGATTTCAGGAGACGCTAGAGAGAAAACGACAGAGAAGTGTGAAACGTGGGTCTTTTGAGAGGATTAATGTTTCAGCAATTTATAAACATTCAGTGATGTGATAAACAAGCCCACACGTTAAATCAATGGATATATGGGGCAGGCTACGTTTTTTACCCCCGAGGAGCAAAAATAAAACCTCAACTTGCAATAATGCAAATGTGCAACCAAATAAACCTATGGCCTACTTCTCACAGCAGCGATGTTCACCACGCAGCTTCTAATGGCTCTAAGCCTCCAGAGGCAGCAATGACCACAGTCACTGCACGTGGTGCCACAGAAACACTGGCTCCCTCTGGGGACCTCTCACACCTTTCCTTTGCAGACGAGCTGGGTGAAAAAGCTGTCCACCTCTGCAGCCTCCATGCTCCTTTTCTATGCACTCCTGAGCCCACCCCAAAACTGGCAGGCGACACCAGCTTGCCCCAAAACCTGTCTCGCCGAGGTAACCAGGGACCTCCATGACGCCAAGCCAATGGCGGACTCCAGTCCTCATTTGACAGGACTCTCCCGCACGTGGCTCTGCTAACAGGCCGCGCTTGGGAAACCCTCTGCTCCTGTGACGCCACGCCACTACTGCCTCTCCCCGTGCCTCTCTATTCGTTCTGTGTATCCCGGACACACTCTCTCCCATCTACAGCTTTTACACACTGAGGTCCCAGAGTGCTCCAGCCCACACCCCCGCTCTTCTCCTTCTACAAGCATCCTTGCATGTAAACCTTTGAGGTCAAAATCCACACCTTCTACTCATACTTTTACACCTTCTATCATTCCCTAAACTTGAGGTTTGAGTATTCAACTGTCTGCTTAGCTGTCCCAAATGTCCTCATTTGGACTCTTTGCCTCACCCATCATATGGGTTCCAACTCCAGCCTTCCTAGTTTATCACCCACCTGATCGCCCGAGTCAGAGACCCAGTAGCCTTCCTCAACATCTCCATGACCCCAACTTCACTCACCTTATTTTTTAAGCACCTGATTTCAACTCCCAGTATTTTTCTATTTCTCTCTGTTTCTAAAACCTCCACACTGGTTTAGGCCCTCCTCATTTCCTTCCTGGACAACGGCGAAAGCCATTGCTCAAAAGAATTGGTTTCTTTTCTTTCAGGCAATCCTCCCATCCATCTATCACCCACCCACTGCCCCCCCCTCCCCATCCATCATCCATCCGTCCTGATGCTCCATCCTCCATCCTTGATCTAACACACAAACTCGTCCACGGCCCTTGCTGCACAGCCCACCAATGACTCCAAATACAGATCAAAGTTGAAGTTCCAAAGCATGGCACGGAAGGCACCCAAAATCAAAGTAACTCTCCCCCGCGATCCGTCTCTCTGACGTCCTGTTTTGCCTTTGCAGTCTAAGAACCCTGAGCCTCTGCTACCATCTTCCATGCCTGAGATGCACTGTCTCTTGGCATGTGGTCATCCTTCACTTTAACTGAAAACTCCAGCTGAACACCACCTCTGGTACAAGCGGGCTAAGAGCCGCCCCCTGAAGCTCCCCCACGCTCTCACACCCTCTATCCATGCCCTGGCCTTGCAGCATGGTCATGACCTGCCAGTGGCCTCCCATCGGCAGGAACCATGGCTTAGTCATCTCGGCACTCCCAGTGCCTGAGCACCTGGCACACACTGAACACATTCTGTGCATTCTACTAAACTGAGCTGGGCAAGAAGCAAAAAGGAAACTTTGTACATTTTTTTTTTTTTTTTTTTTTTTTTTTGCGGTACACAGGCCTCTCACTGTTGTGGCCTCTCCCGTTGCAGAGCACAGGCTCCGGACGCGCAGGCTCAGCGGCCATGGCTCACGGGCCTAGCTGCTCCACGGCATGTGGGATCTTCCTGGACCAGGGCACGAACCCGTGTCCCCTGCATCGGCAGGCGGACTCTCAACCACTGCGCCACCAGAGAAGCCCAACTTTGTACATCTTACTTGACTAATGCTCTCAATAGCAGCAGCAAAAGGGAAACAATAATATAAACATGTTAATACTGCGATTGTACCTATCATTCCAGGCGAAGGACCCCCAAACTCTAGATTCTACTAATTCTGCAAGTCCAAAGTATGAGGAAAACTTTTTCATGTGTAAGGCAGAAAAGTCATAATTAGAGCACAGTTAACACCTTCCCTTGAACACAGTACCATCTTTTTCAAACAGAAGGGCTATGCATGGCTACACATCTCCTGTATAAACTCGGACACCCATACTTCTCCACTGGTGTGTGACTCGCCTAAATACATCATGACTGTGTCAGGCACCCTGAGCAGAATGGTGTCTAGGTTCCCCACTGGCACCACGCGGGGAGGAAAGCTGATATCCACGTTGATAAATATTTTCACTCACTACCAATACACTTGGATCAAAGAGGAGGAGATTAAGCCAAAAATGATTAGTGCCTGAAATGAATAAATGGCATCACCTCGTTTGAGGTCCACAGCCAGCCTTTTATGAATATACTCCCAGGGCTCGCCAGAGACAAGGAAAGGAGGCAGCTCTTAAAAGCCATCCCTTATGAGGCGTCAGAGCGCAGGCAATAAATATTACAAATATTTTCAGCGACCACTGACGCCCCCCCGCACCGAACAGGCTGGGAGAGCACTTGACATAATCTTTTGCTGCCTGATTAAAATAATGCAATATAGATGCATGACTAATCATAAAAATGTAATGATTTGAGACCATCAGATTGTTTTCTATCAAGATACTCCTGAGAATCACAGGGAGAATTGTCTAGAAAATGCAGTATTTACCCAAGGTTAGAGTGACCTCAAAGGGCTGGTAGGTGCACCGCAAATGGCTGTATCGGATGTGAGTCACAGAGCAGCCCAGGAAAAGAAGGGAATGATGACAAAGAGAAAATGAGGTGGACTTTTAAAAAAAACTTAGTTCATTTTGCACACAACGTGCCCAGCTAGCTCTACGTAGCGAGCTGCTGGCCGTCGGCAGCTGTGCCAGGACGTGGCGTGTCTGATCTCCTCGTGCAGCCCAGAACCCGGGGAGGCAAGGCAGGGCACCCCTCTTATGGATGAGGGACTAGGAACACGAAGCTGAGCAACTTGCCAGGTTGTGAAGCAGTCGGTGGCAGAGCCTGGATTTGGACCCCAAAGCTCTGACTCGGCTACATAAGAATCCCCTCGGCTAATAAGGACATGGCACGATTTCCCCAAAGGGAACAAAGAATTTCCAACAGCAAGGGGCACATGTGAACCACACGCGTAAAGCCTGGTCCCGCAGGATGGCGGCCCCAGGAAGCACCAGCGTGGCACGGAGGGGCACTCTCCTGCAGCCCTGGCCAGCTCACCTGTGAGGCCCGAGGCTCATTCCTCCCTGCTGCTCAGTGTGTCCCCACTAGAAAAATGGGGAGGCAACCTCTGCCTGCTGCCAGGATGGGCTCAGATTCTGGGTGGCAAGCACCCGCAAAGTGGTCCCCTGAGAGAAGAGGCTGAGGGTGTGTGCAGGTGACCCAGCAGCGGACCCTGCTCTGCCACGGCCACTGGGGCAGCGCCCCTCAAATCCTAGTGCTTTGACGTCCCTGGCACTCTCGGGGACAATGCAAGGATAGGTCCAATTAAGCCAGCCTGAGATAATACTCCTTAAAATAGAAAGAATGCAAACAGAGAAAGGAAAATGATAACGTGCAAGTAACGTATAATATCAAAGCGTTCACAGAAGGCCTTCCGCATCCTGCCCCCAGCAACTGCTCTGGCCTTGTCTCCACCCACAGCAAGCCGTGACCACCTGGCAACGGCTGGTGGGAGCCTCCCCGTTACCTCCTGTGCTCAGCCATGACCCTTGCCCCCCCCACTGCACCCCAGGGACACAGCACGCTCACGCCACCTCCGGGCCTTTGCACTTGCTGTCCGGGGGCCTGGGATACCCTGCCTTCCATGCTCTGCTGGCTGGTTTCCCTCCCATGACCATCCCCACCTTCCTTTACTGATTCCTTTGTGACATCCCTCGTCTTGTAACATTTTCATATTGAAACTGAACCGTTTCACATTCATATTTTCATATCTCAATTTTCTCAATATTTAAGACATTTTCTCATGTCTCAATTGTAACATACCCCCTATTTTACTGATTGATCTTGTTCCTCATTTAGCTTCACGACGGTGGGGTGTTTCGTTTCTGCTTTGGTTGTTGTTCGTCCTACCCGCTGCTGTACCCAAAGTGCCTAATTCCAAGTGGCTCACCAGTTCATCTCTGATTGGTCCACCTGGCGCCCTCGGTGGGCTGCAGGTACTTTGGGGACAGGGACAGTAGACTTCTCATTCCACATCCTTGTGCCCGGCAGCGAGAGCATGCCAGCTATGAGGCTGGCAGCAAGTCACAGGGCCGTCCCGGCAGGATGTCTCCTCGGCCATGTGCCCTCTCCCTCCCCACAGCCACCACCATCACACAGGGCACCCCCAGAGCCTTGTATATGGCCCTGCCCACCATCCCCGCACTCTCAGCCACAGGTGATGGGACCGCTGTGGACCAGTGACCCAAGCTGAGCCAGGAATCTGAACTGTCGGGATCTGAGGCATGTAACTCAGAACCTATTGGTCATTATATTTTCAATCTGTGGATGAAGTAAGAACTCAAACCAGTCTGCAAAGGGAGATGGAGACAGAACATGAGAACATGAGAAGGAGGCAGAGAGGAGCAAAGGTGAGGGACGAAGACATCCACTCAGCAAGCACTCCCCGAGGGGCCACTGTGTGTGGGGACCAGGTGGCCCCTGAGCACAGCAGCGAGCAGACAGAGGAACCCTTGCCCTCATGGAGCTCACAGCCTATAAGGACAAGAAGCAAATAAATCACTACAGATCACAATGGGCTATGGAGGAAATGGACAGGGCACTGGAGGATGAGGAGGCCGGGACAGGGTGTGGCCACGGGGCTGAGCCATCAGGGAGGGCCTCTGTGAGCAAGCGATGGTCAAGTGAAGGTGGGAGGTTGACGGGGCCCGGTCACAGGGAGAGGAGGTGAGGACAGTCCTGTGAAGAAGCAACGGAAAACGCAAGGATCGCAGTCTCTGTAGGATAAAATAAATGTCCCTTTTCTGTTTCGGTGACCTCAAATGAGTTTCTGACAACGGCAACCAAGAGTCCCAGCAAATACAGCTGTTGAATGAATCAGTGGGTGCATGAATATAAAACGCCAAGACCCCTCAAGGCAAAGACATAAAAAAGGACATGAACAAACAATGCACTCAAGAGAGGATTAAATCCGACTTAATTAATCAAAAGAAGGCCAATGACAGCAAACACTTGCACACAGCGCTATGAACCCGTCAATGTTACAAATTCCTCACGCACGATACTCATGCAATCCAGCTAATCCTCTAATTCACCTGATCGATTTCATGATTATCAAATCCCTAAAAAGTATAATAGGGCTTCCCTGGTGGCGCAGTGGTTGAGAGTCCGCCTGCTGATGCAGGGGACACGGATTCATGCCCCGGTCCGGGAAGATCCCACATGCCGTGGAGCGGCTGGGCCCGTGAGCCATGGCCGCTGAGCCTGCATGTCCGGAGCCTGTGCTCCACAACGGGAGAGGCCACAACAGTGAGAGGCCCGCATACCGCAAAAAAAAAAAAAAAAAAAGTATAATAAAATGGTAAGGTCTGATATCCATTAAACTAAGAAACTGAACATGTTTAATATCATGCAAAAATGAAGGAGCTCAGTGAGAACACTGCCATCATATTTCTGGTACAATTTTTTTGAAAAGTAAGCTGGCCGTGCAATGCAGGATTCAAACCACCAAAACGAAAAGAGCCCCCCTCCTCCTGGAAATATGTCCTAAGGAATTAATTCTTGCATTAATTAATTAATGCAAGAAAGCATTCCCTGCAACATAAGCTGTAATAACGGGAGGAAAAAAGAAAACAATACATTGCCCCCAAATAAGAGAATGGTTATGTAACTCATGGATCACCATCTTAATGGAACATTATACACCTCTTAAATGTATTATTCATGGACTCCACAGCAACAAAAACTAATAGTAATTTTAAAGCTAAAAGAATGATATTTATCCTTTGATCACAACTATGTAATCATTCCATCTGACCAGGAATAAAGGTTGAAAAATAATTTTTAAAGAATAATTCATTTGTCGTGTGATAGAATTGTGGGCATACTTGTAGGAAGGGGTTAGATTTCTGTGACTGTGGTTTTAATGTTTTCTGTGTAACAGAAAAGCATTTCTGGTAAATTAGCACCCATCTCTGAAAGGCTGGGATGTTGGATCCCATTCGCTATTGCCCACAGTCCAGAAGATGGGTCTTTCAATGTGGAACAATAAAGTGGTATCAGTGGTTCCCAAACTGGAAGCTCAAAAGAGTTCACTGTCTTAAAACACCGGCCAGCCTTGACTAGCTGTACACTGACTGAGGCATCTCCGCCCCTCCTCTTTGCACAGAAAAGACAGTGGCCTAATTTTGTGAATCATCTCAGGGTGGTCATTTCTTGTCTTCTGAGTCAGGACTGAACCTTTCTAAACAGTCAGAAGTCATTCTGAGCCAATTCTTGTCAGTAAGGAGAACAAAAGAAAGCAGAGTCACACCACTCTCTGGAGAAACACTCTTCTGAGGGAAGCACTCCAAGCTTACTGCAAGAACAACACTGGCACAATGAGAGAAGCTAATTGAAGGTACAAAGTCTTCCTCGTTACAAACTACAGAATTTAGAATCTCAGTTACTTATGAAATTCTTATTTGATCCAGAGGCCCAGAGGTTAAACGTCAAAATCACAACAACCCAGGTGAACCTTACAAATTTAACGTGCAAAGGAAAAAGCCAGACACAGAAGAGCACGTTTATATGAATCAGTTTATATGAAGTTCAAAGACAGGACAGATCACCTTCCGGTGTTAGAAGTCCAGGTAGTAGCTACCTTGAGGAGTAGTGAAAGGGAATAGCTGGGGGGATGGGTGAGGAGGGCTCCTGAGGGGCTGGCAGTGTTCGTGTCTCATCCTAGGATGCGGTTACACGGTGTGCTTCCTTTGTGATAATCCACTGAGTGGAACACTTAGCAAGTATGCATTTTTTGCATGTGTGTGATACTTTAACTTTAAAAAGGTGAAAACAACAACAGTACAAGAATGAAACAGGCTACCTTCCCCAGAAGGGGCTCAGGAACTGGCACCAAATTAGTTCAGGAAAGAAAAGATGTGACGGGTAGTTCAAGGATAAAGTCTGAGGACTGCGTGGCAGTGTGTGAATGATCCTGGCTGCTGTTGCAGGTGGTAAGAAAAAAGACACCATCGGCAACCTCTGCACCTGTGCTTTTCCGTCAGGCATCTTGCTGAGTGCTGGGCTTGCTGGAGATTTCCACTGCGGATATTGCTGCCCGTTCTGGAAACACAATGTTTCACCAGCAGCTCCTATCTTCCTCAAAATGTGTGATGGCGCAACTCCCGTTCAAAGATGGGAGATCGGGGGGCAGAAATGTCACCTCCACTACTTCTGTTCATCCCTCAATAGGTGAGGTACCATCTTTGCAGAATCTCCGTTTTCAAGTTTCCTCTGGGAGGGGTCTGTTTCTCTAACTTGAGCTCTTCAGCCAGTACTTCATGGCCAACTGGCTGATGGAACAAAGCTGATCTCTGACCTGTGGACACTGGCTGCGCCTGGCAATGGGATGCTGGCTAAATCAGGTACCACCAGAAAAAGCCCAGGGTCTGGAGGCAGGCAATCCTGAGCTCAGCCCTTGACTCAGGTCTTAGGCAGAAATCTACTCAGCTTGTCCTGCTAGGTAGAGGGGACAGGATTTGGAGGTGGGATGGGGGAGAAAAGGAACAGAAGTCCCTGTTATTCTGCCTTGGGTTAGACATCGAGAGGTGCCCCCAACCCTGGGAGGGTTAGGACTGCCCTTCCAAATAAATTTCCTTCTGCTCTGGAAGGAAAGGTGGATGTGCAAGAGTGCGGGGCTGGGGAGGGGGCAGTGGAGAGTCTGCCCTGCTGAGGCCCCCGTGCTCAAGCGGGAGATTCTCCTGAGTAGAGGAGACGGGCTCCGCTCCTAAAAATAGTCACCCTCACCTGCTGGCAGCTGTGCGGGGCTCACTCCAGGATATACAAAGCCCCCAGCCTCGTGACCAGCACTTAGAAAATGCACAGCACCTTGGCGAGGATGTGTGGGGTTCACTCTGGGATATACAAAGCCCCCAGCCTCATGACCAGCACTTAGAAAATACACAGCACCTTGGCGAGGATGTGGTGTAAAGGGAACACATACACTGTTGTCGGGAATGTAGACTGGTCCAACCCAATGGAAAATAATATTGGGTTTCTCAGAAAATTAGAAACTGACCTACCGTATGATCCAGCAATTCCACTACTAGTATATCCCCAAAGGAAATGAAAATAGGATTTCAATGAGGTATATGCATTCCCATGTTTATTGCAGCATTATTCACAATAGGCAAGATATGGAAACAACTTAAATGCCCATCAAGAGATGAATGGATAAAAAACATGTGGCATGCACACACATACACACACACACACACACACTGGATTATTTGGCCATGAGAGAGGACAATATCCTTCATTTCCAACAATATGGATGGATCTTGAGCACATGATGCTAAGTGAGATAAGTCAGACAGAGAAAAACAAGTACTGTATAAAAACACTTATACGTGGAATCTAAAAAATCAAAAGCAAAGAGTAAAATACTGGTTAATGGGGATGAGGGAGAGAAGGAGGGAGGGATAAAAACTGATGTTATTTAAGGGTACAAACTTGCAACAAGTAGTACATATGCCATAGTGATTTTTTTTTTTTTTTTTACCTTTTGGCTGCACCACACGGCATGTGGGATCTTAGTTCCCTGGCCAGGGATCGAACCCATGCCCCCTGCAGTGGAAGCCCAGAGTCTTAACCACTGGACCACCAGGGAAGTACCACCATAGTGATCTAACACACAGTATAATGAATATAGCCAACAATACTATACTACAGCTATGTAATGAGATAAATATCACTGCAATGGCAATCATGTTATCGATACAATATATAAATGCATCAAAGCAACATGTTATACACCTTACATTTACCTAATGTTGTATGTCAGATATATTCAATAAAATTAAAAAATACTTAATCATCACAAGAAAGAAATTTTAACTAGGTGATGGATGTGAACTAAACTTCTTGTGGTAGTCACTTCACAATATATACATATATCAAATCATTATGTTGTACACCTTAAGCTAATACATTATATATGAGCTATATTTCAATAAAACTGGAAAAAAATACTTTAAAAAAAAGGGTAACACACACCGCCTGCTGGCTTCCTTTGTTTCCTACTGCACCCTCGTCTGCTTGATGAGTTTCCCCGAGGATGGTTCCAGCTGCTTAGTTTCTTTAAATAGAGCTCTATATAAAACCAGGGCCGAATGGAATGGCAGAAAAATCTTAAGCCGTCAGAAGAAAATAAAACTGTCCCTTTGTCTTCTGGCACTTGGATTCCATCAGAAACCAAAGAAAGACAGTGATGGAAAACTTCTGTTTCAAGGCAACATGTCTGGAATATCTGCTGAATTAAATAACTCCTGCCAAATCAAACTTCATGCGTACCTCAAACTTGAAGGAACACTAAAATATTTAAAGAAAGAAATCTGCATAAATATGAACTATTACTCGTAATATCTGGAGGCGTAAAAGTGAAAATGCCTTCTTATGACTGTTTATCCAGTCTTACTGAAAAAGGTGGTACTTTGCATAAGCAAATTTTTCAGAAAACTGCCTTTACCCTTTTCAGCACTGATACTCACTCTTTAAACATTAACTCTTGCTCTGTGCCTTCCTAAAGGAGGAATATTTGAGAGAAGAGTAGTTTGATCTTTCCTAAATGACACAGATGATGTAGATTAATCACCACAAATATCCATTTGTACACTGTGTCGAGAGTGGCTGGGAACATGAGAACACCGACCCCTAACGGAGCAGGTACACGTACACCACTTAGAATGAACGACACTCAGTGTGAACCCAAAAAACCTCCCCAGAACCCCGCTGCGGTAAGCTGATAATGCCCTCCCCCCAAAATACCCAGGTCCTAAACCCCAGGACCTGTAAACATTACGTTATATGCAAAAGGGATTTTGCAGATGTGCTCAAGTTAAAGATCTTGAGATAGGAGATGAGCCTGGATTATCCAGGTGGGCCCAATGAAATTGCAAGGGTCCTTATAAGAGAGAGGCAGGGGGTTCAGACTCCAAGAGGAGATGTGATGAAAGAAACAGGGGGAGAGAGAGGGGGCTGGTGAGAGCTATGGTGCTGGCTTTGAGATGAAGCGGGTGCTCGTAAGCCAAAGGATATAGGCAGCCTCTAGAAGCCAGAGAGGTTAAAGAAACAGATTCTCCCCTGGGGCCTCCAGAAGAAATGCAGCCCTGCTGACAGCTTGATTTTAGACTTCTGACCTCCAGAGCTGTCACATAATAAATCTGTGTTGTTTTAAGCCACTAAACTTGTGGTAGTTTGTTACAGCAGCCATAGGAAACTCATACATCCCCATACACAGGAAACTTCATCACCCCCGTGTTACAAGTAGGGATGATAGAGCACCTGTTCAAGGTCATTCAGACAGGAAGTGGTTCCGACCTGGGACTGCCCCCGGGAGCCCAAGGTTCTACTCACTCTGCCGTACTGCCTCTCTACATAGCCTGGTACACACGGGTCTGCCGTCAAAGTGAGAAGAGCACACTGCAGGAAGCGTAACAGGCATTTTGCAGCAGGCATTCTGCAAAGCACACATACATCTTCGCAGTCTGGCATCTGCGGTAATTTGTGCGATGGCAACTCAGAACAGAAATAGCTACAGCAATAAACAGGCAGTTTAAGAAGTCTCTGTACTTTAACAGCCGAACTTGAAGCAGCTTAGGGACGGGTGATTCTCTAATTAGTACATCAGTTTTGATACAAGGAGGAATGGATCAGCATTAGACAGAGAAAGAAACAGAAGGCAGAGCTCGATAAAAGACCAGAAAAGAGCAAGGCACCAGAACAGGATTAAATTAGAGTCTCTGTGCCAGGTATTTGCAGCTGAGACCCCTCTACCCAGGTGAGGTTGTAGGTAACCAAGCCTTATCCAACAGTTAATCTGTATATTAGTCTAAGCTAACTGTTCAGTAAGCTGTACAGTTCATTTTACAGTATGAGCTCAGTTATTGTTTCTTTTTTTTAATTGGAGTATTTTTGCTTTACAATGTTGTGTTAGTTTCTGCTGTACGACGAAGTGAATCAGCTATATGTATACCTATATCCCCTCCCTCTTGGACCTCCCTCCCACCCCCTCCCCATCCCACCCACCTAGGTCATCACAGAACACCGAGCTGAGCTCCCTGTGCTATACAGCAGGTTCCCACGAGCTATCTGTTTTACACGTGGTCGTGTATTTACCTCAATCCTAATCTCCCAGTTCGTCCCACCCTCCTCTTCCCCCACTGTGTCCACGTGTCCATTTTCTACATCTGCCTCTCTATTCCTGCCCTGCAAATAGGTTCATCTGTACCATTCTTCTAGATTCCACATATATGCGTTAATATATTCTTATGGTTTATAAACACCTCAGAAAAAGAGCTTCGGTGGCCCCAGACAGGGTGCACACAGAAACTGGGACTCCTGGGTCCTAAAGTCAGCCCTCCCCTCTCCTGCCCATCACCCAGACACCGGCCCATGAAGATAAGCCACGGAAACCTACTGTGTTCACTGCTGTTGCCCCACTCCCACCCCTGACCCTCGACCTTTTCTCTAGGAGTAAGTTGGAGGAAGGCTAAGAGGGACGAGACCAGTCTCACTGAAGCCTAGTAGATGAACCTGGTAAGATCAACCATCTGGCTGCCCAGGTACCATTTTCTTTTAACTGCTTGATCCTAGAGTGTATGTTTATAGAAGTAAAAAGACTACGGATAAGTGCAGCTACTCTATGCTAGAGTGACTGTGTTTTTCAGAGGAAAGAGGAGATTAAAAAACTTCATACTTACATCTCCTAGAATATTTCAATGTGTAGCCATGGGATCTCTTATTATAAATCGAAGAAGCAAGGGAAAAAGTGGTACTTCCTCCACTCAGACCTAATTTCCACATTCAGCTCTCCACTTGCCCAGTTACTAGACACACAAGAGTGCTTGAAGCTTGGATAATTCCTCTTTGTAAATTATACCAGAAAACTTATCTCCAGTGTATGAGGGCAGGTTGGATTCGGAGAAGGAGGGGACCCACAGGAACTAGCACTGAACTTCAAAGAGCTTTTTATTTCATGATTAGAGAATTCTTGTTGGACTAGGTAACCTAAAGGCACTGCACCATTTAACCTCCCCCATCTGCTCTGGGTGGGCAGAATCATGTATAAAACTCTAGACCACACATCACGTGTCTAGACCCTCTTTCAAGTCAAAAGTGGGGAGATGTGTTACCAACATGATTTCTCCATTAAATTCTTGCACCCACTGGCATACATGCAAAGGGTTTAATCGGGCACTTTATAGATCAGTATCTCTCTTCGTACCTATCAACTGGCAAACCTTTCTAACAGAAACCTTCCCCGGTTCTGGCCTGTCTCTTCTAAGGCACAGTAATGAGCTCCTCTGGGAAACAGGAATGAATAAACAGGAATAGATCACTTTAAAGAAGCCAATACAAGTGAAAAATTAGATTCACAAGCAGGTAAAGGAGAGGGTAATTACTCAATTCCTTTCTACTTCATTAAAAGATACCCAAGAAGATTCATTTAACAGTGAGTTAGTTCCTCTACCGTATTTTAAGATTTCTAACTCACAAGCATTTCATTTGCCAGAACTATCTGGGAGATGAGATGCAGAAAAGAATTGGCACTTTCTGAGTGCTTCTACAACGAGTCCACTTTATGTAAGGCACTTTACATTTTCCTTCACTCATCAATCAACAAAACTTTATTGAGCACCTACTACAAGTCAGGCACTGTTAGGTGCTGGGGATACAAAACAAAACCAATAGAGTAAGTCAAAAATCCCTGCTTGAGGAGCTTACAATCTAGTGGAAGACACAGAAAATCATGAAAATATATATATATTGCACATTAGAGAAAGACAGCTCTAAGAAGAAACAGTAAGAAACATGGAAGAAAGTATGAAGTTAGTGGGAGAGTTCCAGTGGTAGAGACAGAAAAAAAAAAAAAAAAGACAAACAAGAAAACTATACAGTACACTAGAGAAAGATAAGCCAAAAGAAAAACATAAACACGAGGGGATCTGGGATGATCTGGTGGAATGGTGAGGTTTTAAACACACAGTGTAGCCAGGGAAGGCCTTCCTGAAAGAAGGACTCTCGAGTGGGGCCTGAGGGCCATGAACGAAGTATCCATTCAGGCATCTGGCGGGGAGAACATACCAGGCAGGGGGAGGGCAAGTGCCCTGAGATGGGCATGTACCTGGCAGACCTGCAGAGCAGGGAGGAGACCGATCCGTCTGGACAGGTGAGAGTCAGGAGACAGCAGCGCAGATGAGGCCAGAGACAGGGGCGGGGTGAGGGGTTCAGAGAGCTCACGGTTAGCATTTTGGCAGTTCCTCTGAGGCGCGTGCAACAGGACTGACTGTGGGGACAGGGCCGAAGCAGGAGAAGCAGCTGGGATGCTACTGCAAGAACAGAGGCAAGCGGGGACAGCGGCCAAGCCGCGAGGACGCCCAGAAGTGGCAGAATTCTGGATCACGTCGAGGCAAGAACACACAGGATTTGCTAAAGGCCCACCTGCAGGGTGTGAGCACGACAGTCAGGAGTGACTCGAAGTTTCTGACCCGAGCGCCCGAAAAGGAGCTGCATTTACTGAGATGGCGTAGAGCAGGGGTCGGCCAACTACGGCCCGTGGGCCCAATCCAGCCTGCTTCCTGTTTTGTAGCAGCTGGGGGTTAAGAATGGCTTTGACTTGTTTCAAGGTTTGTGAAAACAAACAAACTAACTAAAACAAAGAAGAATATGCAGCGGAAGCCCTAGGTGGCACTCAAAACCTAAAAAATGTACTGTGTCTTTACAGAGTTTGGTGGCCCCTGGACCCCAGGAGACGCACGTGCTCAGTCTGAGGGGCCTTCCGGACACAGGCACAGATGCTGAGTGGGCAGCAGCAGACGCAGGGCTGAAGGCTGGGGACGAGGACGGGGCTGGAAATGGACGTTCGGAAGCCTTCACGTGAGGCGGAGAGGATCACCTAGGGTGAGGGTGCACAGGGAAGGGTCCTCGGATGGAGCCCTGCGGCCTGGCGAGATGCAGAGGTCAGAGCTGAGGGGGCACCAGGAAAGGAGACTGAGGGGCGGCCAGAAGCATGGGAAGGAGCCCCGACGAGGGGGGCGCGGCGCCTGCCCTTCCAGCCTCGCAGCCACTAGGCAAGGGGGGGTATAATTATCCCCACTTCACGGAGGAGGAGACTGAGGCTCAGAGAAGTCACTGAGCCGAGGCCACCCTGCCAGGCAGTGGCAGGCAAGACTCAAGCCTCCCCAGCTCTGCCTACTTCACGCAGCTTCTCTGAGGAGCAGCCTGCTGAACTGTTACTGATACAACTGCACGGAAAACCAAATAATTTCAGGCAGGCTTTAAAGCCATGCCTGCTTCTAAATAAAGAGCTAACTCTATGGTTACAGGCTGGGAGCCTCATCAAGGTAGCCAGGCCCCTAGTAGGAGCACATTTCCCCGAGGAATTCAAAGCATGTTTCAGCTGTTGTCAAACAGCTCATGAGGCCATCCAGTTTACCCAAAGAAATAATAATTAAATGAGAAAAACTAGATGTCCCCCCCCAAAAAAAAGAAGAAAAAGGAACAATGTATGTATGCATAATATTATAATTTTTAAAAGAGTATCTTGCAAAACAATGTACTAGAGCAAAGATCATCAAAACAAACCAAAATCCCAGAATACACCCAACATCTTGAGAAATTCTGGCATTTCAAAACAAAATGGAAAGGACTGATTTCTCAATAAATATGCTGAGTCAACTGATAACTGTTGAGAAACAAAGAATCCTATGACAGACTGTGCACCAGAATAAACGTCAAGAATATTAAATTTCATAAATGTTATAAACCCACAAAATACAACTTGAAGAAAATACAAAAGAATTTCCCCCTAAGATAGGGAAGGTTTCTTTTAACATAGAGGAATAAATGGAACTAGGAAAAAACATAAAGGAAGAGACTGACCAATTTAAATATGCTAGTTGTTCAGCATCTATATATAAAAAGATATACTAAAAACAAAGAGGCAAATGGTAAGTTGGAGGGAAATATTTGCACACTATGACAAACCACTGAGATACAAAAAGCTTTCAGAAGTCAGCAAAATAAAATGTGAGTACTACCAAAAAATGGGTGAGAGATGTAACTAAAGTTTTTTAAAGCTTTTTTAAAACTGAAAAGGAAAAGAATAGCCTATAGTTACAGAACAGATCACCAATGGAGATGAACAGCTGGTCTACAACCCAGGACTCCACTCACCAGGCTGGCCTTTGAGAAGGCATGACACCACAGCAAGTGTCAAAACAGACACACAGAGGAGTCCCAGCAGGCCTGGGGAAGAAGCAGTCACCCCAAAGTTAGGCCAGAGAAAATGACATTGCACTGCACATTTCCACATCTGAAGCACTCCATTACACGTGCCTCCTAGAATCACAGAGCATCAAGGCTAAAGAGACCCAAGAAACGTTAAGGTCTCCCATCCTTATTTTGCAGCATAACAAGACCGAGGCCCAAGTAGGGAAGAAGCTGGCCCACGAGGATGCCCCTGTCCCACTGTCCTCCTGGGGGTCACACCCGAGGACTGATGCCCTCTTCCCAGACAGGCGAGTGTTTGAAAATAAGACATGACTTTGCAAATACCTCATCCTCCCAAGAACGTCAGGAAAGAAAATGAAGAGTAACAGTGCAAACTTCCTGCTTTGTTAAGAAAGTATTTCATAAAGTCTTCTGGGAAGGTCGTGTTACTGCTCTGACTCCACACACACATTTGTCCATCTGAACTCCGCTTCCTGCTGAAGAGCTCAGGGAAGCAAGTGAAGTGACAGTCGGGACAGGCTGAGTGTCCTGGGGATGCCTGCTGTGATACCACTACTCACACCAACCCCATCCCTGCACGACCCAGGAGGGCCTGTCCACGATCCCTGATGAGACGCGTGCCCTATCTTCTCAAAGCCTTTCGGCACCGAGCCCAGACCCGGGAGCCGGGCACGAGGCCACAGTGCCCTGCCCAGCCCGCCAGACCTGCCCTCACAGCCCAGTGGACACGCCACACCTCCCTGGCTCCGGGGACGGCCGCTTCTCCTAACTGGCACTGTATCATCAGGGATTTCAGTGAATACTGTGCGACCATGTCAAGAAATACCAGTGAGGCTTATTGCTGGCAGAGGTGTAAGAATTCACGAGTAATTACAGGACTTAATGCTTTCATTACTCAGGATATGACTGCTTTACTGTCACTGTATCTTTAATTACTTTGATTATGGATTTTTTAATTTACAGCACACTGCTTAAGTCTGAATAGCAGGGCTCTGGCTTTGGTTCAGCCTGAGGCAAGCCCTGATCCTCAATTCTGACAAATCTCAGGCCGAGCATTCGGCCAAGCCCCTCGAGCTCCCTGACGGCACACAGGACGAGATCCCCTGGAACAATCTTAAAATAAAGGTAGAACCTAACGGCTGGATCATCCTCTACGCTCTGAAATCAAAAATCTCTGTTGAAATCACTTCAGTTTTTATAGTGGACTCCAATTTTTATATGTCATTGTGCTACAATAATAATTTATTGGTATAGTTTATTAATCTCATTACATGTAATATTGACAAGACCCTCACAGAACTGGGGTTCTAAAAGAAAATTTTAAATGTTATAGGTCTTTCATGGTTTGGCTGCCTGTCTTCCTAAAATAATTTTGTGATTCAGCCTTTCTTTCTCTGTCAGGCCCCTCTCAGGATGACCTTCCCAGTCACTGAGATGCACACCCTCATCCCCAGAGCTCCCGGCCCCTCGCGTCACAGCGCCCGCCTTCCCCATGGCCCACAAGCTCCTCTTCCTCCTGCTATAGCCTAGAAACTTCTTGAAGGCAGGAACTGTTCCTTATTGACCCTGTACCCCAGGCAGAGGGCAGTACACAGGAAGACCTGGGTCAGTGGTTCTTGGTGAATGAATGAAACCCGAAATCCACTTAGGTGTACTTTATCAAGGTCAAACCTGCCCAAATGCTGTTTGTATTTTAGACTGAGTCTCAGTTTGGACTGAATACGGGAACCCTGAGGTAGCCTGGATGATAAAGAGCATCCCCTTGAAGCGTCAAGTCAGGTGTGGTCACGGCCACCTGTCAGGACCGTCAGGTTCAGGTGGGGATGGAGGGCTGAACAGGACTGAAACTTCCAGATAAAGGCCTCCTGAGGATGCTTTATTCCCTGAAGGAGCGTCCCCTCCACATCCACACCCAACAAGTGCGCGCGTGTGCACACACATACACACACACACACACACACACACACACAGCGAGTGTTTAGCAAGCACTGGTGGGTCAGCACGGCTCCAGCACTGAGCACGGGGCAGTGAGGAAGCAGGCAAGCTCACTCTGCTCTCCTTCACAATGGAAGAGGCTCCTTCCTGCTCGAGGTGCAGCCACGGTTTCCGCCGGACTCGGGATGTAAGATTCCAACCACACTTTTAGGGGGAAAAGCTCCCTGTGGGGTCACTCACTCACCGTCAGCAGTGTGAAGGAGTTTGTGACTTTTCAGCGTCCCTTTTGATTTGAATTTCTTGCCACACATGTCACAGAGGTGGGTCTTCTCAGTGCTATGACGATTCATATGAGCCTTGAGGTTACTCTTGCTACGAGTTGCATACTCACACAAGGAACATTTGAAGGGCTTCACACCTAGCGGAGGAGAAAAAATAGATATACTCATGTATTCATGTATACGTGTGTGCATCAGAAGGAACATACATGTATACATATCTACACACACATCTCCTTGTCCATTTTGAATAAAGCAGTGCACGCTGGTGCCTAAACACGCCGCACACGTCCCCAGGCCATGCTCCTACCCGCACTACGCCTTCCAACTGGGATGCCCTTTCCTCCTGGGCCTGCAGTAGAAATCCTTGCCTCCCCGTCAGCGTACCCAAATCCTGCCTGTCACTACTGCTGCCCTGCTCACAGCACTTTACAGTGAGTAGCTTACACCTCCTCTCCCCACAGTCTGGAACGTCTGAGGGCACAGACTCGAGCATTTGGAGCAGCAGACATTCACTCACCTGAGTTGAGTTAAAGTGACAAAAATTAACCAAGGGCCTTGGCAAAAGTCACCAGGATCAGGCACTCAGTTCATAAAATAAGCAGAGCTTTACAGCGCTAGTCGCCGCTGCTGGGCTAACGGCTCGACTGCAGGGGTGCCTTACCATTTGGCTACTCCTCCTTCGTTCCACAGACATGTACCGAGGACCTACTCTGTAGCAAACACCGAGGGCTGATTTCAAGGCGAGAAGCCCTGGCCCGGCCTTCCCTGTCCAGAGGGAATGGACCAGCAAAGAGCCCTCAGCGCCTGGTGCGACGCGCTGATGGGGGAGGGGAGCTGTGCCTGCACCTGAACACGGGGTATGACGGGCACGTTTCGGTGAGCCCAGCACGGCCACCCCTCGTCTGTACTACCTGCGACCCTGCAGTCAAGGAGGCCCAGGCTTGAACGAGGCTGCGGGGTGTGCCGGGCGGCACAGAGCGGAGGCGCGTGCGTGCTGGTCAACGAAAAGGCAGCTCCCAGCCTCGGCTTCGGCCCAGCTCCTTCGGCCGTGTCCAGGTTCCTACTGTTCTCTTTACTGAACCGTTCGCTTGATCCCGTATCGTAGAAAATACTTATTCCTTCCCCCTGTGGAGCCGTCCTGTTTGCCTGCCAGCAGCGCCGCAGGTTCCTAACTCACAGGAAGGGCCCTCCCTGGCCCCAGGGCTCCGAGCCTCATCACCAGGAGAGTGGCGCCCTCTTGTGGGGGGGGGAGGCACAGCCCCTGGAGGTCCCTGACCTCCAACTGTCCAGCGTCCCAGAGCGCGGCCCACACCTCCCTTCACAGGCGAGCGCCCCAAGCCACGGCCTACCTTCCTCCTCGCCCGGCTTCGTCTCCACCCAGGTCTTCCCCCGCCGCCGGAATCAGAGGACTCTGCCGTCCTCCTGGCCTTCCTTCACCCGAGACACCAGCAACTGCCCCCCGCCTACCACCACCAGCGCCCCGGGGCGGCCACCAGAGTTACCACCGTGACCAGGCCAGCGCGGCTGCTGCTCTCCTGAAGCTTGCTTTCCGCCCAGGAGTTGTGGTGATTTGCTTAACCACAGCTCAAACTAGAGCCGTGAAGAATGCACACCACTGCGCACCTCAACTGCAACTGAGTAATGCTTTAAATCTGGCTGACGGACACATTTCTCAGCACACTAAAGAAATTCTAACCACAGGGGATGTGGAGATACAGCTTCCTCCTAAAGAATTCCCAAAGGAAACACAAAATCACAAAGGGGCTCCATTTTGACGGAGGAATACTCACCTTCATGAGCCCAGATATGACGCTGCAGGTCTGAGCCGTTCTTCATGAAATAGAAATCACAATACGGGCATTTCATGGCTCTCTTTCCAATGAGCCCCTTCAGCTGCACCCTCCTCCCGAGAACCTCGGAAATGGTGCTCATGGAAACCTCTAGAAGAAAAGCAGGATGATAACCAGAAGCAGCCAAAGAACCGTGGTTCAGGTTAGATGTAAATGAGCCTCCTGACAGAACCTGAACCTCCGGTCAACCCCAGCAGCTCTGAGGCGGCGAGTTAAGACGTGCCTCGTGGCGTCACGTGATAGGACTTTTGCCTAAAAAGTCAAACCAGAATCTAAGCGAGTCTCAGATCTAAATTTCTGTTAACACAAAATGTGAGGGATGGAGAAACAGTATCACAAGGCCACAGTAGGATAAAGGCAGAATGTGAAACCACTCAGGAAAAGAGGCCCAGTTTCCCCAACGAATCAACGTCGTGGGGAAAAAAGCAGGGCTGGGGGTGTCCTGCAGAACCCAAGAAACTTAGGTGACATAACAACTCGATTCAGAGAAACCAACTGTAAAAAGGAACGTCTGTGTCAACTTTAAATGGACTAATACTAACTGATAATAAGAAACTACTTTTAATACTGTTTTAATGGTGATGTGTTAGTTCTGCTTTTTAAAAGTCCTTGTTAGTTGGAGATGCAGGCTGAAGCTTTTTTATGGGGAAATCACATCATGTTGGGATATACTGTAGAATATTTGAGGGAAAAAAGTGGGGGTCAGTTCCTGCCAGCAGCTTGACCAAACGTAGACAACTGTGGAAGCTGAGTTATGGGTACCTGGGTGTTCTTTATATTATTCTGCGTATTTTGTACACATTTGAAATTTTACATAATAAAAAATTTAAAACAATAAGCAAAAGTTGAAGGGGTTCAATGGGTATCCCTGGCCCACACTGGACACAGGTCACACAGGACGCGGGTTAACACGGGGAGGACAGAACTGGGCGGTCAGAGAATCACAGAACCCACGTGTCCCCACGTGTCCCCACGTGGAGGAAGGCCACGAGGCTCCCCGATCCCAGAAGCAACATGGGGGTTAGCGCACTTCCGTTATTTCTTCATTTTTCTCCAGTATCATCTTTAATCAGTGGGTCAGTTCCCCAATAGGAGGAGCAGACACAAAGTAAGAGAAAGAGAAAAGGGACACGGACCTAGCTGCTCTGTTCCCCATTTATGCACACACAGCACACATCTGCACTCATGGGCCCTGAGCGATGTGGCACCGGGGGTCTGGGGACAAGCCGCTAAGGATGGCGGCCCTGCCTCAAGGCTCTTGGGCAGTGGGAGAATACCAGTGCCTAGAGTACAGGCGTGAGTGCACCGTGACGGCCCGCATGGAGGGGGGCACCACCAAAGGCTCCCCAAGGTGGGGACGAGAATACCCAGGAATTGACCAGGCAGAACCAAGGAGCAGGGTCCCAGGCAGTGAGAACAAAAGTGACAAGGCATGTGATGCCCAGGGAGTTTGGGGGTTGAGGACATTGAAGGTGACGGTCACTCCAACTCACTGGGCTCCTCGGCCTGGGAGGGAGCCTACACCCCTTGTAAACCATCACTTGGTTCAGGAACCTACAAAGGGGGCCAAGGAAGTAGAATCTGTGTCGGGTCTGCACTGGGTAAGTGACCCATCTAAAGGCAGTCACAGGTACTATTAAAAGGGGAAGGGAGCACAGGGAACTCTACTCAATACTCTGTAATGGCCTATATGGGAAAAGAATCTAAAAAAAAACAGAAGGGATATATGTATATATATAAATGACTCCCTTTGCTGTACACCTGAAACTAACAGAACATTGTAAATCAACTGGACTCTAATAAAAATTTTTGAGAAAAGGTGGCGGGGGGGAATCATGAGACTGGGGCAGACGTATCTGAAGACCAGATAAAAGGATAAAATGAAGCACGTAATTATATAAACTCCTGAGCTTTAAAAAACAGTTAATTCTTGCCCTTGAATTTACTCATATCTTTATTCCCTCTTATATTTCCATCTAATACAGTTGATATATAATGCTGTGTCTTAAAATAAACATAAGCATTTTAAAATCAATCTCCCACTCTAAGATGCATAACCTTACCGGGATGGTTGGTCTTGATATGTGACTTTATCAATCGATCTTCTGAAAAAGACTTTTCACACACAGGACAAGAATAACTCCTTTTGTCCTTAACAGAAAGAGAGCATAATCAACGGACTGTCTCGTTTAAACTCAGGCTCTGTGGAAAAATACCACCACCACCACCATCACCGTCACAGCTAGACGCACAGTGCGCCTTTCCCAGAGCCTGGCATGCAGCCCGCAGCTGGCCCCACACAGCCCGGGGAGCTCAAGGGCAGTGGGGCAATGGCCTCACCTCCATTTCAGGAGGGAGGGACGGGCCTTAGAGACAACGGACCTGTGGAGGTGGCCAGGCCAGGGGAGGGCGGGGCTCGGCCTCAAGGTCTACCACGCAGACCAGGGCTGCTCCACAGCCCGACACGTATTCTGCCCTCCAGTGCTCAAGGCATGGTGTGTGTGAGGGGTTCATATAAGTTATCTTATTGAGACTCGTGACCACTCTTGAAGGACAGGCATTATTACGCTTTTACAGATTAAGAAACCAAGACCAAGGGCAAAGAGCCCCAGGTCTGCGAGAAAGAGGCAGCGTCGGAACCCGAGGGTACGGACACCCACCCCAGGCTCCGACCACTCCAAGGCCACGTCCCACCCAGGCTGCAGGTAAGGGGTTTGCTCTGTGCAGCTGCTGGCTCGTCAACCCACCTGCCTGCAGTGCCACGTTCTCAATTAGGAAGAAGCTTTTGTGAAGGATCATGCCATTGCTCATCCGCCTTTCCTCTCAGAGCTCACTTTAATGCCATTTCACAAGACAGTTCTTCAGAGGGTGGGTGTTATGGGTTAAATTCTGCCCCACAGATTCAAGTGTTGAAGTCCTAACCCCAAGTACCTCAGAATATGACCTTATTTGGAAATATGGGCATTACAGATATAATTAGTTAAGATGAGTTTGCAGGCTCTAATCCAATATGACTAGTGTCCTTGAGTGGCATGGACTTATATATACTACCAAATGTAAAACAGATAGCTAGTGGGAAGCAGCTGCATAGCACAGGGAGATCAGCTCGATGCTTTGTGACCACCTAGAGGGGTGGGGTAGGGAGGGTGGGAGGGAGACGCAAGAGGGAGGGGATATGGGGATATATGTATATGTATAGCTGATTCACTTCGTTATAAAGCAGAAACTAACACACCATTGTGAAGCAATTATACTCCAATAAAGATGTTAAAAAATAAAAAACTTTTAAAAAGGAGGAAATGTAGACAGAGACCTACAAGAGGGAGAACGCCATGTCTTCATGGGAGAAAGAAAATACCCAAACCCATCCCAAGAGAAGAAAATTACAAGCCAGTATCTCTCAAGAACATAGATGCAAATATTCTCAACAAAATATTAGCACATAAAACCCAAAATGTTTAAAAAGAACTATACACCACAACCAAGTGGGATTTATCCCAGGTACAAGGTTGATTCAACATTCTAAAATCAATTAATGTAATCCATCACATCAACAGGCTAAGAAATAAAAATCACATGATAATATCAATAGAGGCAGAAAAATAATTTGGCAAAATCCAATACCTATTCATAATAAGCAATCTCAGTAAAGCAGGAATAGAGGGGGAACTTCCTCAACTTGATAAATAGTATCTATAGCTAACATTATACTTAACGGTGAGAAACCAGAGACTTTCCCACTAAGATTAGAAACAAAGCAAGGATGTCCCCGCCCCCAGCACTCTGTTTTAACATCATAGCTGAAGTCTTAGCTAATGCAATAAGACAAGAAAAGGAAATAAAAGATATAGAGATTAAGAAAGAAGAAATTAAAATTGTCTTTGTTTGCAGATGACATAATCACCTATGTAGAAATTCTAAAAGAACAGACAAAAACATTCCTGGAACTAACAAGCGATTATGGCAAGTTACAGGATACAAGGTTAATATGCAAAAGTCAATTGCTTTCCTATATACAAGTGGAATTTGAAATTAAAAACACAATACTATTTACATTAGCACATAAAAAATTCAGGCTTAGGTATAAATCTAACAAAATATGTACAAGATCCATATGAGGAAAACTTCAAAACTGATAAATGGAATCAAAGAACTAAATAAACGGAGAGCTATTCCAGGTTCAAGGATAGGAAGACTCATTGTTGTCAGAGGTCAGTTCTTCCCAATTTGATCTATGGATTCAATGCAATCTCAATCAAAATCTCAGCAAGTTATTTTGTGGGTACTGACAAACTGATTATAAAGTTTATAGGGAGAGGCAAAAGACCCAGAAGCCAACACAAAATACTGGAGGAGAAGAACAAAGTTGGAGGACTGACATTACTCAACTTCTAGACTTACTATAAAGCTACAGTGATGAAGAGTATGTGATATTGGTGAAATAACAGACAAATAGATCAAATGGAACAGAACAGAGTCCAGAAAATAGACTCTCTTAAATACAGTCAACGGATCTTTGACACACGAGCAAATGCTACACAATGGATCAAAGACAGTTATCTCAGGCTTCCCTGGTGGCACAGTGGTTAAGAATCCACCTGCCAATGCAGGGGACACGGGTTTGAGTCCTGGTCCAGGAAGATCCCACATGCCACAGAGCAACTAAGCCCGTGCACCACAACTACTGAGCCCGCGTGCCTAGAGCCTGTGCTTCACAACAAGAGAAGCCACTGCAACGAGAAGCCCGCGCACCACAACGAAGAGTCGCCCCTGCTCGCCACAACTAGAGAAAGCCCGCGCACAGCAACGAAGACCCAACGCAGCCAAAAATAAATAAATAAATTTATTTAAAAAAAAAAAAAGATAGTTATCTTAACAAATGATGCTGAAACTGGACAGGCACATGCAAAAGAAAAAAAAATGAACCTAGACAAAAACCTTACACCCTTCCACAAATATTAACTCATAATGGATCACAGATCTAAATGCAAAATACAAAACTATAAAAGTCCTAGAACACACAGGAGAAAACCTGGATGACCTGGAGTATGGTAATGATTTTTTAGATATAACACCAAAGGCATTATCCTTGAAAAAGAAAAGAATTGATAAACTAGACTCCATTAAAATTAAAAATTTCTGCTCCGTGAAAGACACTGTCAAGAGAATGAAAAAACAAGCCACAGACTGAGAGAAAATATTTTCAAAAGTTACATCTGATGAAATAGGCCAAAGACCTGAACAGACACCCTACCAAAGAGGATATACAAATGGCAAGTAAGCATAAGAAAAGATGTTCCACATCATATGTCATCAGAGAAATGCAACTCAAAACAACAAGGTACCATTACATACCTACAGAACGATCCAAATCTAGAACCCTGACACCACCAAGTGCCGGTGAGGATGTGGAGCAATGGAAACTCTCATTCTTTGCTGGTGGGGATGCAAAATGGTGCAGCCACTTTGGAAGACAGTTTGGCAGTTTCTCTCAAAACTGAAATATTCTTACCATATGACCCAACAATTGTACTCCTTGGTATCTATCCTAATGAACTGAAAACTTATGTCCACACAAAAACCTACACACGGATGAAGCAGTTTTATTCATAACTGCCAAAACTTAGAAGCAACCAAGATGTCCTTCAGTATATGAATGGACAAATTGTGGTACAACCAAACAATGGACTGTTATTCAGTGTTAAGAAGAAATGAGCTATCAAGCCATGAAAAGATGTGAAAGAAACTTAAATGCATATTACTAGGAGAAAAAAAGCCAATCTGCAAAGGCCACATAGTATATGATTCCAACTAGAAGACATTCTGAAGACAGCAAAATGATGGCGACAGTAAAGGGATCCGTGGTAGCCAGGGAGTAGTGGGGAGAGAGGGGTGGACAGGAAGAGCAAGGAGGGTTTTCAGGGCAGTGAAGCTACGCTGTGGGGAACTATAATGAGGGGTATGCATCAGTACACGTTTGTCCAGATCCCAAAAACGTGCAGCACCAAGAGTGGACCCCAACGTAAGCTATGGACTCTGGGTGTTACTCACGTGTCAACGTAGGTTCATCAACTGTAACAAAGGTAGCACTAAGGTATGGGATGTCAAGAGTGCAGGAGGCTGTGCACGTGTGGCAAGAGCAGGTACACGGGGAAATCTCCGTACTTTCTGCCCAGTTTTGCAGTGGCCGATGCCACCGACTTCCACCCAGGCTACAATACAGGGTCCAGGCTTGTCAATGTACTCCAATCAGTGACCTACTATGCCCCTGACCTTCCAGGTCACCCCATCACTCCTGGCACCTGCACACAGGAACTGGTGCTCTCACGCCCTTTTGAAAGACGTCCGGGGCAGCACACACCCTGGAGGAGGCCTGTCGCCACCCCTGGCTGCCCCAGTGTCCTCATCATCAGAGCTGATGGAGGCATTCAGAAGGGCTTTGAAGGAGTTTACACTGATCTCTCCTGAGCCCTTGCTATTTGATTTTTTTCCTTTTAATCTCTGATAGTCTGAAAGCAATTTATCTTAGAGCTTATCAGGGTCCCTCACTTCTTGATGCCTTTGAAGACTGTCGGAAGGGTGCAGGCAGTGGGAGAGGGTGCTGGAGAAGGGTGCAGTCTAAGGACTCATTTATTTCTTTTGCAGAAACCTCAGTTCCCGACAGGAGATGAAAACCCAAACTGACACAGCAAACTTACAAAGCACAGCGGTGAAAAGAGTCCTCGGCAGAGGGGTAGAGAGCGCCCCGCGTCGTGATGGCGGTAAAGAAGCCCCGCCCAGCCCTCGCAGTTTGTTTGCTCTGATGGAAATGGCCTTCAAAGCCACACAGGACAATTTGAAAGAAGGCAGGTGGCAGCAGGAGGCAGTGGCCATGGGGTGTGGGGAGGAGGCGGGGTGGGAGCAGCTCCGGGGCTGAAGCTCCAAGGCCGGCTCGAAGCTCTGGGCGAACCCCGCCTTAGCCTACGCCTCTGTGGCAGGTTCCTCGGCCCCCGAAGCCACAGGGCGATTCTCAAGCCTGAAACCAGCGGTGGGTGGAAACTATCAAATCTACCTCCACCCTGCCACCAAGTGTATTAACGATCACATAAGTACACCTATAAAGTATCTGACATCAGGTTAAAAAAATAAGGTGGGAGATTCCACTCTGAACAATTTCTCAGGAATAAAAAGGCCGCGGTTCCAGCATCTGCTGACCTCTGTGGACTCACTCATTTATTCCTCAAACCTTCCAGGGCCCCTGTGTTGTGCTGGACATAGCACTGGGGACAAAGGTGGGAGACTCTGGCCCTGCCCTCAAGGGGTTCATAAGCTGGTGAGAACTGCCAGCACACAGAGGCCACTAATCATCGTGGGACATCGAGAAAGTGTGACAAAGACAGGAAAACTGACACTTACACTGTGGCTAATTTAACAAGTTAGAAAAGAGCCAGAAACGTGCTCCATATGGGATTTCGACTCCAGGCTCTTCCTGTCCACTGAGCGCTGCTCTGCTTTGCCAGGCCGGGCCCCTCACTTCTGGCCCTCAGGCTTGCTAACAGGCAGCTGTTTTAGACCCAGGAAACTCCGCTTGCCCGAGGTCCCCAGCACTGCGGATAGATGCTCAAACAGGGCAGCACAGAAACAGGCAGTCTGCAGCCACGTAAGAAAAGACCGTACTCTTGCAGCTCTTAGAAAGGAAAAACCTTTTGTCCAATCGCTTTAGTTCAATAACATTTTACTCTACTTAAAGAAAAAAAACTACAGACAGACCCATTTATTTCCAGAAAGATATTGGAGGTCGCTCCATCTACTTCTCTGTGTTGGCAATATATTATTTTAGTCTACTTCCAGCAAGGACACGTAAGATTTCATAAATACATTTACCTTTATAGCCAAATGCAGTCTACACACTTCTCAAAGACAGGCATCAATTTTAAACGTTTGTTGAAAGGCCACCTCACCCTGGATGGAAGCACCACCACTGCTGTTACTATTCCTCCTCCCTCCTCCTGCCACCGCTACTAAACAGGAGGGGCTGGTGCAGACCGGCCTCGCCGTCACGCCTGGACCTGCGCTGGGTCCCTCACGATCGTTCTCTCACTAACTTCCCACAGCAGCCCCAGAGGCGGGGACTGCCGTCCCACTTTACAGACGAGGGGTCGGAGAGGTTAGGCAGTGAAGCCACAGCACTTGCAGAGGGTGGAGTCTGAACGCAAGACCAAAATGTGCCCGCTCTTCCCAAGGGTGGACTTGTAACTGCTACAGTGCCCTGAGTGTCGGGTGCCTGAGAGATCTTCTGAGAAGGGACACAAGCCAGAGACACAGGGGACAGACTGACATATCCTGAACATCCCCCATAAGCTCGACTTCCTGCTATGTCAAATGTCTGTATCAGGGCGAACTCATTTAAATAACAGGTCCCCAGGTCCGCCCCCCCAAATTATGGTGGAGGTCTGAGCCAGGAATATCATTCATAACGTGTACCCCCAAGTAATTCTGATTCAGGATGTCATAACTTACATCATCGGGGTCAATGACTTACAAAGTTATTTAATGGGACCTACACAGGAGGTCACCCATTTGACATCACCACCCAGAACATACTTGCACACACAGTGGCCTATAAACACACTGAAACACAGGACAAAAGGTCTCAGAAAACAATACCTATTACCTTGTCATGGGTAAATAGTGCTGATCATTTCTATTTCATTCTATTCCGTTTCATTTTTAAGATAAATTGGTTGTAATCCACTAATTTCACAACCCTATAATGGATCATGACCTGGGGGCTGAAAAAACACTGACCTGGCTGTTCTATACTTATTTTCTAGTTTAATCCTCACAATCCTGAGAGGTCGGAGAGAGTACCATACCTCCATTTTACAGATGAGAAAACTGAGGCTTAGGGAAGCTAAGCAATTTGCCCAAGATCACAGAGGTGGGTATGGGGTCTTAACTCTAACATGCTAGAACCCAAAGCCTCCCTTTTATTGTTAAGAAACCATGTTTTCTCAAGTCTCCCTTTCACAAAGTTTGCACAGTGCTGTAAATAAAATGGGTTTGCTCCGGTCACTGACTAACTCCTTTGACCAGGTCCCCACGTTTCCTTGATGCCAACACATCCTTGACTCCAAGTCACGCCATCTGGCTACTAATGGGAGGGAGGAGGTGGTGGGAAGAAGCTACATTAAACGTACACACACCCTCCAGTCATTAGGTGTATCTTTAGCTAAGAAACGGTTGTTGAGAGTCACAGAAACGGGCACTCAGCCAAATTATCCCGGAGTCCTAGTGCAACCGGAATGGACGTGACTATAGGCTCATTTTGGGAGGGACAGAGGGGGATGCATTCTACTTTAAATGTCCTTAGTTTTTCCACCACATGGGAATCTGTGTTGCAAAGAGGTAAGTGTTGGATGGAATGTGAGAGCCCAACCAGACTTTCGGCGCACCTGGCCCCATCTCTCTGGGTCACAGGCAAGGAAACCAAGGCCCACACGGACGTGGGGACTGGACGCAGGTCAGAACGGCACTGGGCTCGCTGCCGGAGAGACGCCTCCCCACGCTTGACCAGCGTCCTTAGGCACCTTCACGTCACAAAGCTCCTTTGTGCTCTCTCCTTGGAGCCTCACCACACCCTGAGAAAGCGGGGTGCAGTATGCACACCATTATTGCATATACATATATCTTATGACTCCTTTTACATGAAGTGTCCAGAATGGGCAAATCCATGGAGACAGAAAGTAGACGGGTCGCTGCCTAGGAACTCAGGGAGGGGAAATCAGTGATGACAGACAAGGGGAGGTCTTTCCACCGTGTCACCATCCCCTTGGTGCCTGTGGCTTCATCACAGACATAACTGACAGGCTCTAAAGACAAATGTGGTCTAAACTCAAAATACTGGAACCTGTTTCCATAAAGAATGCTCTCTTCCCACATCGGCAACACAGTCCGCCTGCCTCAGGGAGAGCGCACAGTCATTCGACGCCCCAGGTAAATGCGTGCGCTGCCTGTGAGTAAACAGGAATAGCACACCTTTCATGCCCCACACGCACAGAGAGAGAGAGAGAGAGAGAGAAAGAGAACCAAGAGGTACCAAGTGACATACAGCAGCTGCCACGCAGCCACCTATACAAGCTCTGAGCCAGGTTCTTTACCTAGAGCACTTCATTTTAACCTCCCAATAACCCAGGAGACCCATACACATACACAAAGACAAACACGTGCATACGTGTGCGTTATGTGTTCAGGGGTGTGTGCGGTATGTGTGTACACATGTGTAGACTGCATGGGTGGATGTGTCAGTGCATATGTGTGTATATATACGTGTGTGTATGTACAAAGCTGATATACCTTTTAATATATATTTTATATAGAAGGCTACCAAGCCTCAGAAAGGACAAGTGACTTGTCCAGCATCACACAGCCTGTGCAGATACTGGAGACAAAACCTGAATCCAGGTATCCAACCCCAAAGCGCAGGCTCTTACCTACCCACAAAACCCAAAACACCCTGACTTCACCCTTGGTAACAAACTGCTGGAGCGTTAGTGATTTTTAGGCCAGAAAATGGAGGCGGCACATCAAGTTTCTGAAGCCTCATGGTGCGCAGTCTGTGGCCTAGAAAGGAATTCAGTTAAAGCAGAAGCACACCTGGGGCCAGGTGCGCCTCCTTTATAACTTGGAGAGTCTCAAATCACTCTCGGGTGTCAGCCTCTCAAGTTAGAGTAGCATTTGCTAAAATAAACATTCACTCATTGTGTTACATGTTCAACACCCACCAGAGAATTAAACACATTTTGCCACCATGAATATTAACAGCACCTTGAATTAACATATCACTTTTTTTTAAAGTGCTTTACAGACATTCTTCCATAGACTTTCCAAGAAATGGTACAGTAATACGACAACAGTGATCATCAGCGTTTACTGTGCTCTTACTATGACCCGAACACCGTACTTAGCACTTGACAGGCATCATCTAACTCACCCTCTCAACAGCTTTTAGTGGCGGCTATTCTTATTATCAGCCCTGTTATTAAGGGTTCTTTAAAACGTCATTTAAGAAACCCTTGCTTTACTCCTATTCTGTAGACTTTCTCCGATGCTTAAAAATCTGCATAGAAAAGCAAATTTACTCAATGTAATCTTTTTTCCAACATATGTGAGGCTGTCCCTGTGACAGGAACCCTGGGATGGAGGCCTTTGTAAAGTGGAGGGCCTGTTTCGTGAGAAGGACCTCCCCGTTTTCCGGGGCAGACGCCCACACACCGGGCTCACAGGGAGCACGGGCGCCTCCGTATGCATCACTGTGAGGAAGCAGGGAGCACCCAGGGGAGACGGGGCTGCCGCTCGGGCGTGCTACTTACCAGCTCTGTGTGAACTTTAAGATGTGCCTGCAGCTTATATTTATCTGGAGTCGAGTAGTCACAGCCGTCAGTGGGACACTTCAGCAAGATGTTACTGTGTTTCTGAATTACATGGCGTTTAAGGCAGTTTTTGGTGATGGAAGAATAATGACACTGGGAGCAATAATACAGATGTTCCCGGGTGTGGGTGCGGACATGCATGTCAAAATGCACTTGGTACCAAAAAAGTTTGCCTAAAAAAATATTTTCACATGAGAACAAGGAAGTTTCTTTTATCCTGAAGTTGATTTCTTTTCATTAGTATTATTTTTTAACTACTAAATTTCTCTCCCTCTCGTGCTTGTCCGGGTCACCCTTCACACTTTGCACCACATCTCTGGCTGGACATGACTTTTCAAAGGTGGCAGGTGGCAAATATTAAGGGTGCTACTACTTCTGCGTGATGTCACAGCTGGGAGAGGAGGAAACGGATGTTTCTCGAGGACCAGTTACGGTGCCAACTACCTGTACGCACACGCGTGAGATCAACGAGGCCCTAAACTCTGCTGACACCTGGGCCATCTACATCCTGTCCTGCCAGCTCGCCACGAGGCCCAGAGGCCACGCTTTCACGGCGAGCTGGGAGGGCTGCACTCGGGGTCTCCCTACACAGAGCTGCAGCCACTTCTGTGATCTCTCTCTGCTCATCTAGGACATGGCCACAGCTTAAAGCTCGACTTTAAACTTGTCACATGCCAGAAGAAAGGTGCTTCTTGGCTAAAGTTCTGGCAGAGGCCGTGGGCTAAGCGTCTGCCTGCACGCCTGACGGAGCCAGCACGGTTAGCTGTCCCGCCCTCCTGGCTGCCTTCACAGGCTTCACGCGCTGAACTGCACGCACCACTGTGCACATCGCTATCTACGAATGACGGCTAGCTCACTTAGAAGGCGTTCTGTGCAAAGAGACACGAGCTCAACTCAAACACCAGGTGACCCACAGCCAGGCGGGGACGGGAGGGGCTGCTGGGAAGGCAGCCCCCAGCCGCGCGCCCCGGCGCCCCCCTTACCACAGTATTCGCACTCCAGGTCGCCATACACCTTCCGGATCCTCTCGCACAGGCCGGTGTTCATGCGCCTCTTCTGTAAACTGTCCAGGATCTTCATGAACGCAGTGATGCCCGCCCGGTGCTCGGGGGCGGGCGTGCAGGAGTCAGGCCGGCACAGGGCCGCGTCCCTCCCACCAGCTCCCGGAGGAGGGTCTGAGGCCTCGGCTGGGTTTGCCCTGAGGCCCCTACCGGGATCTGGGCCGTCGGATGGGAGGGCAGCCACTTGTTGCCCTTCAGCCGGGGGGCTCTCGGCGCCCTGGGCTTCCGGGTTTGCTGCGGCGCCTTTGGCCTTGGACAGCAGTGGTGCGACGTCCTGGCCCTGAGCTGGACTGGAGCCTCCCTGCTGGGTGTGCAAGGTCTTCTCCGGAGCAGCTAGAGCCTCGGCAGAGGAGGGATCACTCTTCAACAGGAACTCATCGGAAACCACCGCGTGCCGACGAAGGTCCGAGGACACCGCGGAGGCTGCCAGCTCGCAGGGTGCCGGGGCGGCGCTGTCTGCCGGGGCGGCGGCCGAGCGCACAGGCGCGGCGGGCGCCTCTGTTGGGGCCTCGGACCCCTCCTCGGGACGAGCGTCCCCGGCGCCGGCCGCCTCTTTGGGTGTGTTCACCCCCTGGAACACAAACTCCTCTTCCGCCAGCTGCAGCTGCCCGCCCAGGGCCTCCTGCTGGATGTCCCCGCCGGGCCCCAGGAGGCAGAAGCTCTGGTTGATGGAGCTGGTGAAGACCAGGGTCTCCTGCGCGGCCCCATGCGCCTCCTTGATGTGGGCGCGCAGGCGGATGGAGCTGACGAACTTCTTGAGGCAGAGGGCGCAGACGTACACGAACGGGTGCTTCCTGACGTGCAGCTCCAGCGCCTGGTACTTGGTGGCCCCATGGCCACAGAGCTCGCAGGCGAAGGGCCACTTGTCGCCGTGGACCAGCATGTGGCGGTCGCGGTCCAGCTCGTTCTTGAACTTGCGCTCGCAGATGTGGCAGTCGTAGAGCAGCTGCCGCTTGCCCTCCCTCGTCATCAGGCAGAGCTCGTCCAGGGCCTCCTGGACCTTCTTGTCCTGCGGGTCGTGTGCGTCACGGATGTGCTTGATGAGGTTCTTGACATCCGAGTACTTCTTCTTGCAGAAGCGGCAGTGCTGCTTGATCTTCTTGTGCACCCGCTCCACGTGCACCTTGAGGTGGCCCTTGCTCAGGCACGTGAAGGAACAGCAGTCGCAGGCGAACTTCTCGCCCGTGTGCTTGCGCAGGTGCACGTTGAGGTTGGCCTTGATGGCGCTGGCGTAGCTGCACTGGGAGCACTTGTACGGCTTCTCGTTGGTGTGGATCCGCAGGTGGGCCTGCAGCGAGTGCTTGAACTTGAAGACCTTGTTGCAGTACTCACAGGTGAAGATCTTGAGCTGGGTGGGCCCAAGCCTAGGAACAGAAGACAGCACCGTTACCGGTGGAGATCCAGCACCTTCCTGATGACCCCTACTCCCTTCCAGCTGCCGAACTCCAAAGGCTTAAACGTGAGTTAAAAGGGGCTGAGGATGGATGCACACATTCATTCATCAACAAACAGGACAGGGAGACCTGGAGCGGACCAGGTGCACACGGAGAAGGAAGACCGGGCCCCTGCTGCCCTGGCGCCGGGAGAGAGGAGACAGGTCTGCACACGCGGCTGCAGGACAGTGTGCGGGTGGTGACAGGTGCGCGTGCAGGCAAAAGAGAAGGAGCCCTCTAACACAGATGAAGGTAGTTGGGAAGAGGAGACGCCTGAGTTGAGGGATGCAGAATAAGGAAGAGAGAGGCAAGAGAAGGCAGAGGGATGTGTCAGTTGCTGGGCACACGGTAGCCAGCGGTGCTCCAAAGCTGACCCGGACGAATTCCCAGGTATTCTAACACGACCAGCCTTAATGGAATGAACTCAGTCTGCTCCATGAAACTAGATATGACCTGCTTGGGTTTGTTCAATAGCTGTGATCATCCAGACTTGCCTATTCATTCCATCAACTGTCAGGGCAACACACTTCCTCTCTGCTGCAAGTTTCCATGTGAGGGCCACCCTTTTGTGAAAGACCCCTGGCCTTTCTCCACGTCCTCACTTCTCCCCAGGAAAAGGGAACTCGCGTATCTGAGCGGGGACTTTAGAACAGGACCAAGCCTCCACAGCCGCGCTCACTTCTGCCTTTCTGGTGAGAAGGCGTCTGCCTGTGGACGGCACGTGACACGGTAGGCGCTTAGCCAGGAGAGTCTGGCGGTGGCAGTCAAGGACCGAGGCGGGGGGAGGCAGACGTGCAGGACAGCCAGCAGGAGCTCAGTGTGACCTGCCCCAGGCTCCCTTCTCCCATGGCTCCACCAGTCATGGGCCTGACGTGTGAGCCCCCGTCTTCCTCCTCCTCCAGCATGTCTGGTTCAGAACTCAGACAGGGAAGATAAGGTTGTTCAACTGCCATTTGTTAAACTCAGACATCATTAATTAATAAATGACTGCCAGTTTATTACCACTCGCCTGTGTGTTTCGGGCACTGTGTCAGATTTGGTATATGCGATAGAGAATGAAAGCCTGGTCTGCCTCACGGGTCCTTTCTCTCTCAATACGGCGACGTGTATGCTGAATGAGATGGTAATAGTAATCACGGCTAACAATTACTGAGTACTTACAACACTCAAAACTCTTTGCTAAGTACTTAATCTCAACCCTATCATTATGCCCATTTTACAGGTGAGAAAACTGAGTATAACCCAAGGTCATACAGTTAGTAAGTGGTGAAGCCAGGATTTGAACCCAAGCAGACTAGAACCTGCACATTCTTCCACATCTTCCTACTGCTTGGAAACACTGTGAACACCAACCCCCCTCGCCGGTGGGACCATACACGCGGAGAAGACCTCCTGTGTGGAGCTTCCATGGCTATTGGAACAGGTGTGCCTTGTTTCTGAAATCAACAAATGACAGTCACCAAAGTGCTGCAACTTGCACCCAGGACAGGAGTTGGCAGGTGAGCCCAGGAGGCAGGTGAGGCTTCCTCTCTCCATAACTGCTCCCTCGGGACTCTGCCCAGGTTATCCAGGTAGGTCCTCAGAAACACTGACCATCATTTAGTGCCATTAATCAGATACCATTAAGCTGTACCCACTGTAACTGTAAAGTCTATATTTATGGAACTATCCATTCAACTGTGTCTGACCAACACAGGTTACCTTACGTTTTAAATGAAAAATATTTAAGCAGACTGCGGTCCATAAACACCAGAGGGTAGAAGTCTCATGTTGTAATTAAAACATTCAAATCTGAAAGTCAGTACTATGCCTGCACACTAAACCCAAGGCTAATTTAAGGAAACTAATTTGGACCTTTCTTAAATGACAAAGATACCCAGAAGGTGATCATTTTACTGGAGGAAGAAACTCTGGATTCACAGCATTAATTAAACAAGTCACGGTATTTCCTTCTCTAATGCAAGGTCTAAGTGGTCTTAGGAGCATCTGTGACTCTGATTTTTTCGTATTATTACCCGAATACCTGGTCAAGCCCTCAGTGCTGCCTCCCACCAAGGGTGATGAATCGGAAGAAGTGGCCAAGCCGCCTGCGCCAGGCTCTCAAGCGCAAGCCTGTACCTGTGGGCTGATGCACAGAGCTGCGACGTCGGGTGATTCCTATCACATTATTTCACTCCGAATGTCCCCTATTCATTGAGAGAGGCACTCTCTCCCACTGCATTTTAGAAAGCATTCAGCCAGAGCTTTAAAAGATAAGACCCCTTGATCCGGTTATTCCACTGCTGGGAATCTAGCAAAAGAAAGAATACGAAATTCAAGCAAAGGTGCTCATTGCATGAGTTTTCACAATAGTTTAAGAGTAGAAGCTGCTTGAAGGTTCCAACGTAGGGAACTAGTTTGGACATTTTTTTTTAAACTCATTCATTCATTCATTCTTTCAAAAAAGTATTCCAGGCACTGGGGACACAATGGGGACAAAAGCAAACACAACTCATGCTCCCTTGTAGTGTACCTTCTATAGTAAGTGGTGGGCCAGTCTGGTAACCATATAAGTGAGCAGATAAGGACCACCAGCTCCCTGTGATGGAAAAAGACAGGATGCTCTAGGAGCCGAGGTCAAGGCGGACTGATCTGTCTGGGGCACAGGGAAGGCTGCCCTGAAGACTGGACATTTGAGCAGACAGCTGACATATGAACAGGAGTTAACCAAGTCAGGGGGAGGGGAGGCATCCAGTATGAGGAAGAGGCACCTGCAGGAGAGATCAAGGAAATATAAAGGTCCCGGATGGCTGGAGCAGGCGCTGGAGCCCAGAGAACCAGAGGGAGCACAGGAGGGGGAGCAGGCTGGAGAGGTGGCAGCCGTGGAAGACCCTGTAGGCCAAGTTCTCCTAACAGCAATGTGAAGCCTTAAAGGGTACAATCAAATGGGCATTTTACAAAGGGCTCACTGGCTGCAATGTGGAGAGCCGAGTCGTGGATCAAGATGCTACAACACGTCACTACAAAACAGAGTTTGTGAATAATTTGAGTAACAAAGGAAAGTAAGTATAATGGGATTAAGTATTAAAAGCAGGACACAAAACTGCATATAAAATATAAACTCGATTTTATAAAAATATATGGGCTGAAAAAAGGCTGGAAGGAAATAACATTAAAAATATTAACAGTGCTTATCTTAGGGAACATTAAAAATATTAACAGTGCTTATCTTAGGGTAGTGAGATTACAAATAATTTTTTTCCTTATAGATTTCCAGACTTTCGTCATACGAAAAGCCCCTTTTGTAACTGTTTTACCATTTAGACTATAAAATATTAATAGAACGCTTGACAACAGGAATACAGCCTCAATCTACTGATTAAATATTGGGTATATTTACCTGTAACTAGATTAGCATTGAATTGAAACCCTCCCCAATAGACCTTGAAATATTATGAAGATCATTAACTAAGGTCTAAAGATCAACCTGCGTTGAGACAAGAAAGATCTTCAAAATTAATTCCATTTCAGTTTTGCCAAAGGAGTGCATATTTTTACAGCTTTATCGATTAATTCCGTTGCTCACATTTGCAAGAAGAGAGGAGTGAGGCTACAGATTAATGAAGCACCCAGATGACATGATGCTGTAATTCAACAAGAACACTTTCCATATATGTTATCATTTATTCCCACCACTAAACTCAGTCAGATTCTACTGGACAGTCTTGTGGCTGGTGTAAGAGAGGCTCAGAGGCAAAAGCATTTGTGTCCATTCACAGCAGAGCCTCATCCAGGCAATGGCCACGTCTGTCCTAATCTCTCTCACATCCCCAGTGTCTGGCACATACAAGGTGTTTCATCTGTTGGACTGAAGTCCAGTAGAAGGGCCTAGAGCCAACCCAGGTCTGTATGGTGTTAGAGCTTACGCTCTCATCAAGAACACCTCACTTCCCCTCTTCCAGAAACAGAGGGAGCCCACTTGTACTGGCATTTTGTCTTTCCCCTCAGCTGGGAAAATGTGTACAGAACTCAGGTGATGAGAGTTTGCTGATCTATATCAGCAGGTACGTATCACAGCTGAGCTGGTGGCCATGGGGATGGTGGGGGGACATGCAGGCTAGTCCCCTCTGGGACATCGATTCACCCAATGTATTTGGAGGACAGTTTTCAATGTCGATTCAAGTTTTAAGCAAGCATATCCTTTAAGATAGCAATTTCAATTCTAGCAATTTATCTCACAGGAAGTCTTGAAGAAGTATTGAAAGAGGGAGGAACCAAAACCTTGTCCGTCAAGCAAAAACTGGCTATATATAAACTGTAGTGCATCTATATGACAGCAAACACACTTTAAAAAAATATGTACTGAAAAGGAAAAAGTCAAGGTGTGGTAAGTTTTAAAAAATAGGTTGATAACAGTGCCTTTGGTATTTTATGCTAGGAAAAAAAAATAACAAAATTAAAGTGCTATATTTTAGTGTATCATGAAAAGATTATGGTGGCCTGTGAACCACACTGTCTATAGTAGTGACCACGACCAGAAGAGGCACTATGGGTTACTGTAACTGCACATCACACGGCTGTTGGAACCTTCTACAGGGTGCTTATGCTACTTTTGAAAGTAGGGGGGAAAGAGAGATCTTCTTTTTCATTATCAATTGTGGAGCTATGAAAATCAGCTAATTTACTAAGTAAGGCCTTGTTCACACCTCTTTTTATTCAGGTGAAGCAGACATCTGCCTTAAGCAAAACGCTCCACCTTCCTTAAGCCAAGGCGCTGCGTTTCCCAAGCACGCTTGCAGATCTGCCGCGCATCCCACAGAGGCTGCTTGGGCTCAGCCAGCACTCTAGGGCCGTAATGGAGGGGCTGGTTCTCAGGTTCAGTCAAGAAACCAAAACCCTTCATAGATGGGTTTGCACACAGCGTCCTGATAAGCTAGCACGCCCGTCTCTCGCCCTCTGCAGCGGTGGCTGGAGTCGCACAGAACAGACGCTTTACCTGCTCGACTTCATGGGCTGCTCATACGGTGTCTGCTGGATGGCGTACTCCTGGTACCCTCTCCGGGGCGCCAGGTCGGCCGCCGCGGCCTCGGGGTCTGTGGCTCCTGCTTCCGGGGGCCCAGCCTCCACCGGAACAATCTTGGTAGCACCTGAGATGGAGGCACAACGCACCACGTATTAAAGAGGCGCCGTGAGGGCCCTGACCACGCCCCTGCCCCCAGAGCAGGGGACAGGGCCTGGGAAGCGTATTTCTTTACCGTGTGGCACCCATGCAAGGGACTGGTTTTCCTTCAGTTCACACCTTTAACTTGCGTGTTTGTATATGTGTATGCATGTGTGTGTACGTGTGTATGTTTGGGGGGAAAGGGCAAGTTTTCCAATAGTCAAAACCTTCTTCTGAGATACATTTTCACTTGATCTCCTTATTAAAAAACAAAAAAATAGATCCATATATACATATATGCTTCCCTGCAAGATTTCATATAGATCCACATGTGTTAAACTTTACGTAAATGTAAAACAGCATCAAGACAGAATGGAGCCGTGGAATCAACTGTGAACAGGAATCTAAGCTGCCTGGGATCTGGTCCCAAATATGACATCACCCTCCCGCCTCTGGCCCTCTGTGTCCACCCTGTGAAATGAAAGGTCTGGAGTGGAAAACTCAAAGGTTACCTTTGTTCGTGCAAGTCCAGGATGTGAAACGATCAAAGACCGTTTATAGAAGCGTGTGTGCACGAGGGTACATGCACACACACGCACGTTATATATCAAGTGCACTAAAGAAAAGGCTCCAATCTACCTCTCGTTTCTGGAATAGCAAAGGAAGTTAACCACTTTTCACCCCCCCTTACAGAAATCTCAAAATACTACCATCAATTCTTAAGAAATCATTACAGAAGCTTTCTCTAGAGACAGCTAAACACAGGACGCTCTCTCCTGGCATTTACATTTCCCGGAATAACACTTCTCTGAAGTAGGGTGGGGCAGACAAAGTGACTTTCCAGAAACAACTTCTAGTCACATAATCTTATACGGCTTTTTCTCTACTGATGACCTTACCTTGCACTGAAGTATCAAGAGGCATTTATTCAGCGTTTTCATTTTAAATAATGAGTTATCAATACTATTAGCACTGAAAAAAGATGTTTAAAAAGGCTCTAGTTGTCCTCAAAATCCTAAACTTGATTTTTTAAAATTTTATTTAACAGCTATCACCTCAAATGGATAGGAAAAAACCCATTATTATACTTTGGAATCTACCATCATAAACTGCTTTTTGTCTAAAGTATCCTTTCCTGGAAGAGACCTTTTTTAAAAAGGGTCGTATAAGAAATCCACTGGCTATTTTATGTTTAAGGAAGAGGAGACAGGAATTTCTAGTATCATAAAATATACGATGAACCCACTAAAAAATGCAAAAAAAGAAAAATAAAAGTTAGGTGGAGGGTTTTGGAGAAGCCTCCGACCTCCATGTGGTGCGAGTGGTCTTACACGCAGGACGGGGCGGTAAGGGCGGGGAGGACATCCAGGAGAGGGGCTGGTGAGGGGGCAAAGAAAAAGACACCCTCCTTGGCCACTGCTCCTGTGAGCGGCCACTCAAACGACAAGGACAGGTCGTGGCTGCAGAGGTGGCGGAGGCAGCAACAGAGGCAGCCCTCACTCCCTTTCCTCTGGACACGCTCGTCCACCACAGCCCTGGGCAGTGACAGGTCAGCCATCATCCCAAGGTACCGGGTAATTCAGTGGAGAGCCCGACAGTGATGAAGCCGCTCAGGATCACAGCCCCAGCTGTCAGGCCGCCTGCGGCACAGCCCCGCTCAGAGGGTCCCATTCTGTGCCCTCCCGCTCGTTTGGCTCACCTGGAATCACTTCGTGAGCCGTTAAAACCACACTTATGATGGGCTTCTTGGCTCCGGAGACCTGCGCGGCCTCCTTTCCCGAGCAGACCTTCTGGACCTTCTCCGCCCGCTGAGTCCGCAGCCTCTTCGGGGCCTTTTCTCGATCATCCTCCTTATACTTCTTCTCCAGTTCAAGGTCAGATTCGTTCCCTAAGGAGCAAATACCAAGATGCATAGAATATCCTCCTGTGTCAGTGATGGAGTCAGGGAGTGCACACAACCCCAACCCTTTTGCGGGATGACAGTAAAGGAAATATACACGTGTGATACAGACACTGGTCCACAGTGCCATGCAGGCCCCTTTACCACTTCGGGCAGCGCCTTTGCTTCTTCAGTCTTTCACGTGATACAATAAATATCATCCCCCGCCACAGGCCACCACGTGGGCACGGAGAATACAGCTGACAGGGCAGGCAGAGCCACTCATCTTGTTGTCATGAAGCCAACCAGCCCACAGAGTCATCTGTCATCAATCAACACTGCGGAGAAGACATGGTCTTCTTCAGATTTACAGCCTAAGAAGAAGTTCAGTTACTCATCTTCCAGTTAGTAGGTGCCTTCCATGTGCCAGGCATGGTGGACATAAAGGCTGAGGGGTTTTGTTATACAGCAGAAACTAACACACCATTGTAAAGCAATTATACTCCAATAAAGATGTTTAAAAAAAAAAAAAAAAGAAAACAAGCTTAGCTACAAAATAAATAAATAAATAAAAGTAACCTAAAGAGATTGTTAAAAAAAAAAAAGACTGACAGGGCACAGACCCAGACCCTGCTCTGGAAAGCCCTGCAGCCTGAGGGGTAAGAAACACTTCATATCAAAGTGAAGCATAAAGGAGTGCGTGCTCTTCCCAATTCCTAAATGAGAAGGAAACACGGGGAAGGAAAGGACAGGAGTTGTCTCTTTCCAAGAATCACAGCCGCAAACCTGAAGTAGTCTGCCAAAGAACTACTTCTTCAGAACATTCTAACAAAGAGACAGGACCCACTCGGCACAGCCCTGCATTAGAGATGAACACGGGGTGGGTGGAGGGTCACGGACAGGCACATGGTGCAGGCTTGGAAAGCGCTGGAATAGGGGTTGTCAGGGAGGTGAAGTCAGAACCAGGAAGTAATAAAGCAGAAGCCGGAGAAATGGGAGAAACCAGAGGGAGACAGTCTGAGGCAACTCAGGAAGCCTGGGCTTCCCGTGATTTAAGTTGCCCACAGCCGGACCCACACAGAAACCCACCGATGGGACGCCTGAAGGGAAGACAGAAAATGGAGAAGTGCAAGCTCCTAGGACGGCATGCTGGCTGAAGGAAATCTCTCTCAAGACGAGGCCAGGAAAAAACTTGGCTAATGGGGCAGGTGGATTAAAACAAACAATTTTCTGTGTTCTATAAATGAGAGTCTTTTCGTGCTTGTCCCAATCATCCAGGTGCTTGAACATTTTTAGATCTGGTAGAAACAATCATGGGTTTTTTTTAACTGCTGGAAAAAGTCCTTAGTCATACAATTAGTGTCAGCACCAAACATGATAACAGCAAACTGAAAAGAAATATTAGTAAATGACATCATGATTCAGAGTGTACTCTGCAAGGTCAAAGGGAAAGTCAAGACGGTTACATATATCCACCCCTTGCAGAACACAATGACTCCTAAAAAGCTAAAGAATGGGGCAAAACAAGTTATCCCCAAAGTCACTGCCAATGCTTACCTGATGTTCTCTAATTTTTGATCTAAATCGTGCCCGATTTTTGATCTGCATCGGGCAGTTTTAAGAGATAAGTGTGCATAAATAATTGTAGAATATACTGGATGCTATAAAGAGGTAGAAACATACTATAGGACTTTTTGCTTTTAAAAATGACACTTTACTTTATAAAAGAATTCACCACAGATTACAATTCAATACGTGGATGACACAGCAGGAATAGATAACGTTTACATAAAAATTAAAAAAAAATTAAAAAAACAAGAATTAGAGCTTGCCATAAGCTGAATCTGGCTTTACACCATGAATCAACTACAAAAGCCGAGAGCATACACACAATGTCAGCCAGCATGACCACGAAGTAGCTGAAGCCTCATCTCCCCGAGGGCAGGGACAGGCCGGGTTCTTCTCTGGGCCCCCAGAGCCCAGCACAGGGCCAGGCGTCTGAGAGGCCTTCACTTGTAATCTGTTTAATGAAGCTGAAGCGAGGCTGTCCCACCCATCAGAAAGCCCCTCCCGCCATCTTCTTCCTTAGTCCTTGGGCCCTAGAGAAGCTGAACTGTTCCTGAGCCTGTTACAAACACCCAGCATCACCCCTGAGTCCCTCTGACTGCAAAGTGCGGGCTCCCCGCTGCCTTCTCCTGCCTCCGATGGGCCAGGAAGAGAAGTTCAGACAAAGGATCAGAGAGGAACCAACAAACAGCAGGCCCCGTGGTGAGAGGCAGTGGTCAAGTGGCAAAGCCTAGTACTGTCCTACGGGGACCAAGAGGACAGGTGGGTCTGGCTGGTCAGCCGAGAAGTGAGGTCCACGACCATTGCTCTGCTTTCTCCGTGGGGAATGGTGCTCAGCTTAAAGGCTCTTCGTGCACCACGATGCCTGGTCTTATTTCTAAGAAGCCCCTCTCCCCCCACCTCCTCTCTCTGACAGGGCCCTGGTCCATCTGCGCTGAAGGCTGGCTGAGAATATAAAGGCTGGCACTTGCTCAGTGCGCCCTCAGCTGAGTCCCCAGAAGCAGCAAGAGGCCATCTGCTCCTGATCACTATGCAGATGAATGGCCCACCTGGGCGCCTGCCTGCCCGCATGAACGCACACCGTGCAGGGACTGCACAGCTGGCAGCCCTGGTGCAGCACACGGCCGCTCCGGCCCCCGCTTCCAGGGCCAGGCATTTAAAGTCCTGTCATGCTTGGCGATGGCAGCCCAGTTCTGCTCTGCAGCCATGCTCGCTACAAAGAAGCAATTCTTGGAAAGTGAAGAAAACTAGAGTTTCTGTTCTGTTCAAACTGGTAAATGTCTATCGTCCCTGCACTGAGACAGACTAAACCCTCTGGCAATGAACAAGGCTAACGGAAGGTGGCTCTTCTGACACAGTCGGAGAACCCCAGCTGACACCCAGGCTCCCGGGCTGATGCCAATGGGTAATTTGGGGTAATTTACTCACTCTTGGTTCAGAGAATGCCCAGCTGACCCCCTGGGCTGACACAGAGTGCCCGGTGAGGAATGGGCAGCAAGTGGATCTCTTTCAATAAATACACCCAGCATGGAAAATGAAGAGAGTGAGGGAGCGCCCGGGTCCCACTCCAAGTCTTCTAGGTAGTGCTTTCCAGATGAACCGCCTTCCAAATATGCTGCTAGTTTGCATGTGTTCATTACGCAATGAATTTTAAGGTAGTATTTTATCTTCAAGTTGTATGAAACATCTGTAATATCTTCACTGAGCTCTACAAAAGACTCTAGCCAAAAGAAAGCAGGATGTGATTTTAAGTGAGATCAAGAGCGGAAATCTGTCTGAGATGCTTAAAAGGCAGAAGAGATGGGATACCATCAACCCGCCCCTGGTAGACCAGCAAGGGCACAGGAAGGTAGGTCAGTGTTAATCCCATCAGCAACACTGGGTTTCAGGCTGAAATATCTGACAGCTGGTCTGTGCCTGTCTGGTATTTTTCCTTTAGTCAATAATCATGAGAGGGAGGTAACCTGTACCACTATAATAGCACGACCTTATCTTCTGAGAGGCACATTACAGTTTGCAAAGCACTTTCATGAGCATTAACTAGCGCCTGTAACTCTACTGCCTGTGCACACTGTGCCTTTTTAATCAACCTTCTTACATTTCACTTTTTCCTCCAAGGCTCTAACAAAATGTGCTTTTCCGGCATATGAGGTGCTCGACTGAAGTGCCCTTGTCCAGCAAATTTCACACCGTGCTGCATCATCATCTGAATCCAATTGTGATCATCACTGCATCAGGATGCGGTTTTCAAACATTTTTTTTTTTAGCAGCAGCAGGACATTTTGAGTGAATTCTTTAAGCAATTTCAACATAAACAATCAATAAAAGGGCATGACTGCTCTGGTTAAAGTGGGTAGGGTCCAAGCCAGCCACCCGCTAGCTACCCCCTCCACGGCCCTCCCAGCCCTCCATCTCAGCCGCAAGTGCCTCAGCTTTAAAACAAGTGGATGAGGATGCAGGAGGGACTGTCAAATACCACTTTCACCACAGTCACTGCTCTGAGTGGCCAGCGCAGAGTCAGGGTGTGTGAGCTACACTCCAGCTCTGCCTTTGAGCTGGACCAGTCTGGAACTCTCTAAACCTAGGATCCGAATCTGCAAAATGAGTCATTGTGAGGTTCAAGTGAGGGAAGGTGGCAGAGTCCTCTCACAGGGCGGCGGGGGGATCACGCAGTCACCCCCAGGCCGCACGCGTTTGGGGCCAGTGACTTCATGCCTGAAGGCGCACATGTGCAGCTCAGGGCTGGGCTGGGATCATGGCTTCGCGGAGGTTCTGGCTGGTCTGTGCTAACAGGAGAGGCGCAGGAAGGGCTGCCTCACCCCGCCCCCTAGCCTGGAGTGTCCTGCGGAGTCACCGACGTCCTGGGAACGGTATCAATTTTGTGACATCTGTGCCTCACGGCTCTTCAACCACAGCACACTGACAGAATTCTTTACATTTCATTTCCTTTTGAAAAGACAGCGTTTAAGAAGTGACGACATATCCTCAAGTCCATTTTCTAGTAGGTCTGTGTCTTTATTCCTGTCTTACCCCTAGAGGATATGGGGAGCGGGAAGGGTAAGCTGTGACAAAGCGAGAGAGAGGCATGGACATATATACACTACCAAACGTAAGGTAGATAGCTAGTGGGAAGCAGCCGCATAGCACAGGGAGATCAGCTCGGTGGTTTGTGACCGCCTGGAGGGGTGGGATAGGGAGGGTAGGAGGGAGACACAAGAGGGAGGGGATATGGGGACATATGTATATGTATAACTGATCCACTTTGTTATAAAGCAGAAACTAACACACCATTGCAAAGCAATTATACTCCAATAAAGATGTAAAATATATATATATATATATATATAAACAAAACAAAACAAAAAGAAGTGGCAACACTGCAACATGGAAGCGGGAGTTCCCAGGTGGGTGCACGCGCCCCTCGGTGCTGAGACTCCTATGACGGTGCCCGGGGCCCTCACGCGGGGAGGCGTCCTGACTTCAACCGAAGGTGGCCCTGCTTAAGGAGCAGAGGCCAGGCATGTGCTCCATTCTAAGGGTAATGAGCAAAGATCCAGTGTCCCCAGTGTTCTAGAAAGTTCCCACTTGCCCCTCCAGGCCCACCCTCATCTGTCTCCACCCAGCTCCGGAGGCTCACCTGTACGGGTCACACAGGGGCTCCACTGCCCTCTGGCTTCCCACTGGGTTTGGCCAACAGAGTCACCAGCAGAAGATGGGAGGGACGGAGGGAGGGGAGTAGCGGGGGATATTCTCCAGGCCCCCTCCCTGCAAAGGCTGCAGCTCTCTCCTGCCTCTACACCTCGGGTGACAACGACTCCCCCCTGTCCCCAGCCTCCCCCAGGACCAACACCTGCCCACACTTTACAAATAATCCCTTTAGTAAACTCTCAAGTCGCCATGTGCTTGCTGCCAGCTCCACGGGGCAACGCTTTCAGTCATCTCTACATGACCCCTCTTTCCGGCCCCCAGATCTCATCTTCACCCCTGCCATGTCAAGCACCCCCGACTGACACGGCTCCTGCTCAGGCCAGCACAAGGCACATTCCCAAGACCAAAGGACTCTTATCCCAGCTTCGTCTCATTGACTCTCCCTGCATCACTGACCATCGCTGATCCCGTCCTCCTCCCCCTTTAAGGCGGCCTTCCTGCTTTTCCCTCCTTCTGGACGCTCGGCACCAGGGTCCTCAGGAAGCCACCCTGCTGTTTGCTTCTGTTCCATCCCAACCCCTGCTGACCACCCACCTGTGCCCCCACCCACGAAGGGGGACCGCCTCCTGCCGGTCCCACACCCAGGTGGATGACACCCCCATGGACACCCAGAGTCCACCAAACTCGGTGTGTGACCAGAACAAACTCATCCTCTCTCCCCCAAACCTGCTTCTCCCTTGGGTTCTCCAGATTGGCAGGGGCCACCCTCCACCCCAGCACCCGAGCCAAAACCTAGGCCCCCTCCCTCCCACAACTTCCTGCTTCCTGTCCACATCGACCTGTGCCCAGGGCCTGGGAATCACACTTCCTCAGCAGCTCTAGAATACACCCCCTTCTTTGACGCCCACTGCCACTGCTGAAACCACATACTGCAGACCCTCCACCAGGCCCTGCGCCAGCCTCCTACACAGTCTCCCCACAAGCACACGCGGCCGGCAGCCTCCTCCGGGCCTTACGGGATGCTACTCCCTCTGCCAGGCTGCATTCCACACGCCTCCCCGTCTTCGGCCTCCTCTCACCTCCAGCCCCACCCACCCTTCAGAACGCCAGGCCCACGTGGACGTCAAAGCTCTACCTAGGCCCTTCCTGACCTGCCCTGCTCTGTCAGGCTGCCTCTGAAGTCCCGTCTCCGAGCTCCCTTAAGATCCCATGTGGCCTCTGCGGGTGCTCATCCCACTTACCCCAAAGTGTCAGTGTCATCTGTGTGCCCCGCCCACCAAACTCTGAACAACTTTACTATACAAACTTCCGTTCACTTGACATCACGTAGCCCAGCAACCACCGCACGCCTGGTACACAAACAGTAGGTGCTCAATCAATGCTTCCAATGAATTAATGAAAGATCTACAGCAGGGGTTCAAAAATATTCCCACTTTTCTCAGCTCCTAACCATACACACACACGCACACACACACACTCCTTTAACTCTGATGAGCTTCTCTGACTTCACTAAGAAAAATGAAGCTCATTTGATACCAAAGCTCTCAACTAAGTTCCCTTTATCTCGAAGTCTCCCTGCTCTTTGCTCACCATGCCCTGCTGGCCTAGAGGAGTTCCTCTGGGAGGGATACTGCTCCATTTTCCAACTCCCCACTCTTAGCAGTGGGATCTGTGTCTGTGTTTACCCTCTAACTCCCCAAGAGACTTCGCAGAGTCCCCGACATGGAATAGCATGCAAGCAAGGCAAGCTGATTTAGGAAAGGGCAGATGAAGAGTTAACCATATGAGCAGTCACACATTTGTAGAAATAGTTCATACACACTCATTTATAATCAACACAGCGCTAATATTCTAAAGTACCTATTCCAAATTGCCCAAGAACTAATTAAATCTCAGAACACCCCAGAGAGTCAAGTGTTATCAGCCACATTAATAAAAAGCCCAGCACAGTTGTCAGAACAGCAGCCTGATACGGGATTATATGCTGGGGCTCTGCCACTGATCCGTGCCACACCGCTAATGCAGCAGTTTAAGAAACTTATTAACCCAAGACAATTCTATCGAACCTGCTGACTATGCATCACTCTCACCTTCCCTCTTCCCCTCAGGCTTTCTCAAGTCTTCCTGTCTCTCTTGCTCCGAGGGAAGGACAGGCAAGCACCTGCTCCGAGCACAGCATTCCCACAGACAGGAAACTGTGCGCATAAGCGCACGCAGAGCACGAGGCCGTCAGCCTCCTTGTGACTGCCCTCACTGCACACTCCCCACAGTGAACTAGCCAGCATTCCTCAAACACGCCCCCAGCCCCGCACCTGCAGGCTTTCGCAGCAACCATCCTGATGGAAATGCCTAGCCCGTCCCCTCCCCCACCCCCTATGTCAGCCTTAGACGTGGAGTTCAGGGCCCCTCTCTCCAGGGAGCCCTCCAGGATACACCGGCGGATGCGTGGTCCTGCCCTGCCCCCTCTGCCTTGGGCTGGCCCCTCCATCGTCCTGTATCCATTCACCCCCTTGGTCCTCCTCCCCAGGCTCAGCTGCTCAAGGGAAGAGACTCCTTTTACTCGCTTTGATCTCCAAAGTCTGGCTTAGTGCCCAGCAACAAGCTCAGGAAGGAGGAGAAAAAAGAGAAGATCAGCCGCTGCAGGGATCTCACTCAGCCCTTGGCTTCAGACAGCTCCTCAGCAGCTGGGGAGCACCAGGCACAGCAGTAAGTCCGGCTTTAAAGGCCGCCGGGCCACGGGCCACGGGCCATTCATTGCAGCACTTCTCAGTACTCGGGTTGTTAATGGTGAGAGAGAGACTCCTTTTCAAAATGCGGGGGGGTCGGGGGGGGAATAATAAGTAGCTGCTACTTGTCTGAAGAGCCATCACTTGGAGCAAAGGCCCCCTGTGTCACAGGCTCCATCCCTCCCATCACGTCCCTGGAGGCGGGATACAGGCAGCCCCCTGAACTGCAGACAGCACAACGCCAAGGGGCTGCAGCACAAGAGGCCGGCCTCCAAGATGCTGGACAAGATGGTCCTCCTTCCAAAGTCCTGACACAAAGCCCCGCTGGGGTGGGATTTAGTTAGTTCCTCTTCTTCCCCGGCCCCTGCCCCCCACCGTGAAAAAAGGCACTGAGTGCCCTCTGGTTACCTGAGAGCCACAGCAAGTCTGTAGTAGAGAGCACAGGGCCAGCTCCACGGCTGACTTGTGTCACGTGTCTCACACTGGGACACTTAGTCACCAAAGGGACTGGAGGTTTAATTCAGGTGACTCTGGGCCAGGGCAAGGTGGAGAATCAGAGGACCGGCAGTCGAAGACGGCTGGATCCACGTGACAAAAGCTGGAGCTCGGAAGTCGAAGGGACCAGGATTCACGTAATTACTAGCTGCCGTCGGGCAGCTTCCTTTGTCTAGCAGAGCCTGTATCTTCATCTAAGCGATGGGCCGGCAGCCCTACCTTGGCACCCAGCAGGAGGATGAGAACAGATGCCCAGCACCCTGACAGCAGCTGGCACAGACGGGCACACGGTAAGAGGAGGCACCATCACCCCTGCGGGGCCCAGCTGGGGCCCACAAGCATCACGCTCCCGCTGAACTGGGTCTAGGATTCTGTGGACCTACAGGAAGCTCTGGACCAGCTCGCCTGTGGAATCATGGAAGCATGTAAACAAACATCTGCCAAACTTAGCAGCCGGAGCCATACCCCCAGTTTGCTCACCCAGGGCCCGTCTCTGGGGCCTTTCAGGGCTCAAGGCTGTAGATCTCACACTCTCTTCCTTCCGTAAACAACTCTGACAATGGATCCCATTCTCATTTATCTGAATTTTATTCCAAGTGTCAGGAGCTACTGGAGGGAGAAAGGTCATGAGCAGGTGTTTTCCTTCAGCGGACGTTTAGCAGGGCTGCCTGCACTAGGGCACCGTGCCAGCCTTAAGAATGAGAAACAGCTAGGGAGCTGGCTTAGAGGGTTGAGGGCAGCCTTCCAAGAAGAAAAAGCTGCCTGCGCAGAAGAGCCCAGGGGGCAAGTGGGGCGGAAAGCAGGCAGAGGTGAGGCCCCTCCACGCAGCGGGGGAGGCCATGGGAGGACTCTCAGCAGCAACGTGACGTGTCACCTTAGCACGTGACATCCTTCTGTGAAGGGCGAGCTTACGGGGAGCAGGTCTAGAAGTGGAGCAGCCAGTCCGCTATGCAAAGAGTCCATATGAGAGATGAGCAGGCCAGACCCGGGGCAGGGAGGATGCCCGGAGAGGAGACGGACCGAGGGCTCCAGAATCGCGGGGAGGGAGTCAGCAGGCTGACGGGGCCGGCAGGCTGGAAGTGAGCCGGAGGAGGACTCAAGGATGACTCCAGACTCTAGCTCAGGTGACTCCACAGCACCAGCAAAGGAGAGGTAACTTTCACAGGCGACCCTCAAATACAGGTGAAAAGAATGACAGCGGAGGGCTTCCCTGGTGGCGCAGTGGTTGGGAGTCTGCCTGCCGATGCAGGGGACACGGGTTTGTGCCCCGGTCTGGGAAGATCCCACATGCTGCGGAGCGGCGGGGTCCGTGAGCCATGGCCGCTGAGCCTGCGCGTCCGGAGCCTGTGCTCCGCAATGGGAGAGGCCACCACAGTTTTTCGCGTACCGCAAAAACAAAACAAAACAAAACAAACAAACAAAAAAAGAATGACAGCGGAAACCTGAACTGTGAAGAGCAGGGTGGAAGGAGGAAAGACGGAAAACAACTGCAGGGTCAAGAGCTGAGTGGAAGCCAGTACAATGGCCAGGCAGACAGTCAGCAACACGGACCTGGGACCTCTCCCGCGTCGTGTGACCCACTCCACACAGAAACGCAAATGGAGGTGATGAAACATGCTGAGTTTCCCCCCGTTAGACACTGCACAGTCCTAGTTTCTGTTCTATGAAGATTCATGCTCTCACTCACAAGATATTTACCGAGCACTGGCTGCGGACAAGTGTAGTTTTTCAGAGGGCAAAGGGAAGCAGGCCATGCCAAGCAGAATGAACAATGCACGAGAAACCAAGAGAGCACAGGGCACTGTGGCCTCTGGATGTTCATTACAGAGTCGTAGGTGGGCACCATGGGACGGGGTAAGAAATCAGGGTCCAGGGCGGCAGCTGCCAGGTCATACGTAAACAACCTAGAAGGTTCTTGAGGAGCTTGGACTGTTTCTGAGCAGCGGTGGGCATCAGGGCAGGCTGTCTTCAGGGAAGGGATGTGACTGGTTTGCATTTCAGAAAGATGGCTCTAATGGCAAGGAGAGGCATGGTTTCCAAAGCAGAAGGCACATATCCAGGGGATGCCTAGGACAATCCACTGAAATCTGGGAAGAAAGTAGTAGGATTCCTCTTTACTTTTCTTACCTCTTCCTTTTGAAATGTATATCTTACGTATGTTTCATAATGCCTATAACATACGCACTTGGCAGTGTATGTATTTGAGCCACCATGCCTGAGTTCCCATCCCAGGTCCACCGCTTCCTACCTGTCACAGTTTCCTAGTTTGTGAAATGAGGATAAAAACAGTAACCATCTGGTAGGATTTTTGTGAAGAAAAAATAAATTAATACTTGCAAGACACTCAGAATAGACCCACATTAAGAACTCCATCGATACTTACTAAATTTTTTTAAATTATTTTTATTTTTAAATTTTTGGCCACACCACATGGCATGTGGGATCTTAGTTCCCCGACCAGGGATTGAACCCACGCCCCCTGCAGTGGAAGAACGGAGTCTTAACCACTGGACCGCCAGGGAAGTCCTGATTATTAAATTTTAAAAATGCAACTTATTAGTAAATCAGTAAATATTTATTGGGGATATATTTGCAGATCGCTGATGCACATCGAGCATGGATCAGAGAGGGAGGGCAGACCAGACTTGTTACAAGAGTCCATGTAGGAGATGATGGAGCTTGACCCACAAGAATGGCAGCAGAGATGCAGAGAAGAATCAGAGGAATATTCAGCAGGAAAAGTCAGATGACTGTGGCAAGTAGCCGGACGTGACAGGTGAGGGAGAGGTTTCTGGATGAGACACGTGGATGGGGTGGCCAGTCACCAGGACGGAAGATCAGGGGGACATTTATATGGAGCCTGTGGGACCCCAGACTGAGACGCAGGCCTTGAGCTCAGGACATGGTCGGTCGGGGCAAGGAGGACATCTGCAGGTCCCCAGACCACAGCTGTGGGCAAATCCATGGAAATGGTAGGAGCCATGCAGTTGCCACTAGTGACAGCCACCAAACCTTCCCAGTCCTCCCCCACCCTGGGCACGGCAGGGTCACTCTCCCTGGGCCCTTGACATTGGGGGAGATAAGTTCTGGCTAATGAACTGCAGGGGCAGGAATGACAGAGGTCACTTCTGGGCTGACATGAAACGCTCAGGCTCTCCTCCCCTCCTGCCCGGTGACCAGCTGTGTTCGGGATGCTGACTGCTCTCTCTGCCTGGGTCCCTGGGTGAGCAGAGCCTCCTGAGAATCTGCAGCAGGACAAGAAGGAAAGCTTGGTTCTGTGTGGCCACCGCGATGGGGGAGGCTGGTTGTAAGGGCGTACCCTGGCCCACACCGACAGAACCCGCGACAGTTAAGGGCTAAACAGAAGGGCCCAAGCTCACGAAGCAGGCGGGGAAGGAGGAAAGTGGGACGAGGGGGTTCCTGAAAGGTGACACTAACTGTCCAGAAGTCCCACATTTCCAAGCATGCTGAGGACCATGTATGCGTGGAGGCCACTGCACTTTGCATTCCTCTGATTAGCACAGAGATAAAACAAGGGTTCACAAGGCGGCGAGAGGAAACAAACGTCACCATTCTACATCTTTCCACAGAGAAAAGTGTTCTACTCAGGGACTGACACTGCTCCACCTTTCCACCTGCAAATTTTCAAACCCGACTCACTCAAAACAGTTTTCAATCACAGAAGCTACTTATCCAGTCAGCTGTTTTGCTAACACAAATATAGTAGAAGACACTTGAAATATTGCTGTAAAAAATCCTCATGAAGATTATAGGTGCATCTTAAGTAAGATCTTAAAATAAATGCCTTGGGGACTTCCCTGGTGGCGCGGTGGCTAAGAATCCGCCTGCCAATGCAGGGGACACGGGTTTGAGCCCTGGCCCGGGAAGATCCCACATGCCGTGGAGCAACTAAGCCCGTGCGCCACAACTACTGAGCCTGTGCTCTAGAGTCCACGAGCCACAACTACTGAAGCCCGCGCGCCTAGAGCCTGTGCTCCACAACAAGAGAAGCCACCGCAATGAGAAGCCCGCGCACCACAGTGAAGAGGAGTCCCCGCTCACCACAACTAGAGAAAGCCTGCGTGCAGCAACGAAGACCCAACGCGGCCAAAAATAAATAAATAAATTTATTTTAAAAATTAATTTTAAAATAAATAAATGAATAATAAATGCCTTGTCTTCTTTAAGGAGGATTTAACAAGAATAACAGCAAATTTTTGCAACTCTCCTTGCATAAAATGAGCCCAGAAATAACAAGCTTAGAAAGGTTCAGAAGTTACTTTTATCAACTTGACATATTGATTTCTGTAGGCTGCAAAATGTTTTTCAAAAACACCAGCTGTTCCACATAATGTCATTGGGAAAAAAAATCTCTTTTCCTGGTTTCTTTTATTATTCAAATGCAGAATAAAATAAATAAATGTTGAATATATATCAAAAATATTATTTTAACTTGCCATGGTTCAGTGTAGGGAAAAAGCTTATTTTGTTTTCTTCTAATTGTTTTAACAAGCAAAAGAGTCAAGGTCAATTCTTTAAAATGTCACTAAACTGCTCTTTACAGAGCATGAATTAAAACAATTATGCAAGAATTTTCCAAATTGTAATATTGTGCTTGGCAAACTAAGGAATGTGGAGCAATCATCAGAGGGAAGTCAGCCACGAGGCAGTTAGGCGTAAGGTCATTTCTGCATATTTTAGAAGCTTCAGCAGTGGCCAGAAAGGGAAAAACACCCAGAGCTTCTACCTTTCCATTTGGTATCTGTTAAATTAAAGTGCACTTAGGTCATTCAAATCAATGGACTACGAGGCCATTTTCTATACAGCTTAGCACTGGAGGAAGCTGATAATCGTATTAAAAAGGACTGCCTGTCTGCCACTGCTGAAGAGATTGCCAAATTAATTACAGAATAGGAAATAAACGTCAGGACCATACAGGATGGAACTTTCATTTCCCATGAGGTTAGAGAAAAAGCTGAGAGAGGTATACTGAAATGAACAAAATCAACATCCACGAAGTAGAAATGAGACTGGTTTTAAGACACAAACGTGGTAGAGCTGGGCCAGCCACAGGGTAGGAGTGGGGACACATGAGATGGTACCCAGCCCTACCTCCGAGGAGCTGTGTGACTCTGGATAATCATCACTTCTGGACCTCAACTTCCTCAATTATAAAATTATGAAATTGGTTTGAAAAGGGGGTTTTCTAAGCCAATCCTAGAAGGTCACATATTGTGTGATTCAGTTGGTGTAACATTCTCGAAATGACAGAATCACAGGGTTGGCGATCAGTGGTTGCGGGGTGACTATAAAGTGGGAATACAAGGGAGACGTCTGTGGTGACGAACAGTCCTGTCTCCCGACTGCCACGGTGGCTACACAAACCTACATGTGTGATGAATGATGAACGACGCACACAGTATCTCACTGTCAAGGTCCTGAACTTGACGTTGTGCTGTAGTTATGTAAGACGTCACCACTGGCGGGGGAAGAGGGTAAAGGGTACATGAGACCTTTCTGTACTATCTTTGCAACTTCCTATTATCCCAATAATTGTTTCAAAATATGAAGCTTTATTTTTTAAAGGGTTTCTTAGACTTGGAAGCAGACCCTTATTACTTTCTCAAATTGTACTTATGAAGATCATTCCTTTGCCCATAGTTATTGATCAAATATATATAACTGTCTTATTTCACAACTTTCACAGAAATACAATTTCCAGAAGGATCACAGATATAGATAAAAAATGAAACCATACAAATAACAGAGGAATATATAGAAGGTTGTTTATTATTTTGGGGTATAGGTAAGTGTTCTAAGCTATGATAAAAAGGGCAAGAAATTTAGAAGAAATATTTGACAGTAGTGACAATGCTGATATTTAAAACTACAGTAAAATGCAAAAGACAAAGAAAGCAATTCTACAAGTGAAATTAAAAGACAAATGATAAAACTGGAAAATATTTTCAGAATATATGGTGATCTAAAAGTGTAACAAGTAAAGGGCGTGAGCAAGGAATGCCCCAAATTACACACAAAACAAAAACCCCTAATAACTGCAATGAGAGAGTCCACAAGTGACCAAATAGAGGCAAATTAAAATAATTAAAGAAAATTGTTCACACTAGAGATTAACAGGATAAAGGCTGACACAACCCAGGATAAAGAGAGTAAAGGCGGATATGAGGACACAGCCAACGTCGGAAAAATAACTGATAGACACAGTCTACCGGGTAGCTTGACAACATGCGTATGTGTCAAAATGCAAAAGATGCCCTATTGTTTCTTTGTTTGGTTTGTTCAAATAGTTTTATTGTTATTTTATCAACTAATGTTTTCATATGATTTATTCAGATAAAACTCACATAACATAAAATTAACCATTTTATAGTGAATAATCCAGGGACATCTAGAACATTCATAATGTTGTGCAACCACCACCTTTATCTAGTTCCAAAACTTTTCTATCATTCAAAATAAAACCTGTACCCATTAAGCAGTTTGTCCCCATTCTCCCCTCTCCTCCAGCCCCTGCTAACCACCAACAGTCTTCTGTCTCTATGGATTTATCTCTTCTGAATATTACACATACATGGAATCATAAAATATGTGACCTAAAAGATGTCCTATTAACCCGAGAATTACATTACTAGGTATATACCTAAGATAATAAAGACACAAGTGCAAATATAGTAATAATAAAATAAAAATGCATGCTCGATTGTACACCTGGGTAGTTTTTTGTTTGTTTGTTTGTTTTTAATCAGGGAGAAAAAATTAAAACAATATTCAGTGTCAGTCAACTGGAGACCAATGAAGGAAAACGTACGGCCCATGCACACAATGAAATGCTGCGTGGCCTTTAAAAATGACAAAAATCTACATTTACTGACTGTTTTCAATCAGAAAGCAGAGCATCACAATCAAAAGCACAGACCCTGCAGCCAGAATGTGTGCATTCAGAGTCCAGCTCCACCCCTTACGGGCTGTGTGATGTTAGCAAACTCCTGAACTTCTCTGTGCCTCAGTTTCCTGGTCTATAAAATGGGAATGATAATAGTGCCTATGATGTTGCCATGATAATGAAATGAGCTATTGATAATAGTTGTAAAATACTGAGAACAGTATCTGCAACACAGAATGTGCTACAAAACAGCTTGTTAAAGAAAAAATACTGACATGAAAAATTTATCTGCTCCATTAGTGAGTGAAAAAAGATCACAGACCATTATATATGACCTCATTTCTGAAAAATGTATATGAACATACATAGAAGTGAGAAAGATCTTTCTTCACTTTTTTTACACAGTGTAATAGACCTTATACCTAGGCAGTGAAATTTTGGATTATTTTTACTTTCTTCTTAGTATTTTTTATATCATTCCAGGTATTAAAAAAGAAAACAAATAATAATGATAATATCCAATTGGTACTCTTGGCTACTTTTGGAATCTAAATTGGTGTGAGCTTTCTAGGGGGCAATTTGGCTATACGTAATATACTTTCTGGCCCAGTAGTTCTACTTTTAGGAATTTATCCTACAAAAATAACAAATAATAATCCACGCATACACATATATAAACATACACAAACACATACATATACATAAGGGAATGTTTATTAGAGTAATATTTATAACAGCAAAAAATATGGAAATAACCTAAATTTCACTAAATGTACCGTGGTTGCCATGAACAACAGAATACTATATGGCGTGGAAAAGTGACGCTGCAGAGCTCCATGGAAGATCCTTTCGGTGAGGGCCGTGGATACCCAGGTGAAGAGTCTGCACTTTCCTGTGAAGGGAGACACTGCAGAAGTGTGTTTCGGGAAGAAACCCCCGAGGGCAGCACAGCCTGGGGGAACGTCCACGGACGGGGCTGAACTTCTCACACACCCTCCAAGTTAGATCTAGGCCTAAGACCCGGAGGAAGAAACAGCCAGAATGTTCGGTGTTGCCAAAGAGGGATATCCCTGATTTCTAACCACAACTGTGCAGAAAGCCCAGGAGTCTCTCAGAGGGGGACTGACCGGACAAGCCAGCCGTGTGAAGGCACAAAACCAAAACAGACTCTCAACGAGACAGCCCTGAATGAGCAGAGAGACTTGGGTTCTCAGAAGGACTCGGGCCAGTACATGCAGAGCTGCCCTGAGGCTAGATCTGGCCCCTCTGGTTAAAACGAGACAACCATTGAGTATTTGTGAGAGAAAAAGAGAGTGGGGGCCAGGGTGGGGGGGGTGTGAGCGTGCGACACACTCAGAGGGCAGGGGGCGTGGGTGGAGAGAGGAGGGGAGCAACTGCATGACCAGGGCCGGACGGAAAGGATCCCCTGGAGATGCGCGCCTCAGGTGCACGGCCGTGGCCTCCTAACCCTTCCACCGCTCATCTTATTGCTAAAACTCTGTGTATTTGCCGAAAGGACATTAGGCTCTGAAGCAAGATGCTGCTTCCCCCGAAACCACCGTGCTCCTGCCCCGTCTCTCACACGGCAAGTACTCACGCTCTATCTTGGGACGGCTGCCAGCCCGCTGCCTTACCTTCTTTGAATCCGTGTCCAGTATTTGCATCAGCCCCTGCAGCCTAGTAAGAGTTCACGTGGTCACCTTGAGAGCAGTTCTTTAAAGGGAAGAACAACATTTTGTGTTCTCTACAACTTGCAACAGGTGTTGGCAATGAGCCTTGGCCACCAACCTAGATGTTTGATAAATATCAGGTGATGTCTTACCTCAATAATTCACCCAATCTGTGCTAGGATTTTACATACCAAGGGTCTTGCTCCACTGTTGGGAGGTGTTTCTAGGACTTAAGAATTGGGGTTCAGGGCTTCCCTGGTGGTGCAGTGGTTGAGAGTCCACCTGCCGATTCAGGGGGACGCGGGTTCGTGTCCCGGTCTGGGAAGATCCCACGTGCCGCGGAGCGGCTGGGCCCGTGAGCCATGGCCGCTGAGCCTGCGTGTCCGGAGCCTGTGCTCCACAGCGGGAGAGGCCACAACAGTGAGAGGCCCGCGTACCGCAAAAAAAAAAAAAAAAAAGAATTGGGGTTCAGAGTAAGACAGTCTGGGTTCAAAGGCCAAGACCCCTTTCTAGCTAAAGAACCCTGGACAAATTGCTTAATGCCTTAGTGTCTGAATGCTCTTATCTATAAAACAGGAAGGACAGAAATAGCACTGTGTCCATATGGCTATGAGTAATAGTAACAGCTAACATTTATGGGGTGTGGTTTTTTTTAACTTTTTATTTTATATTGGAGTATAGCCGATTAACAATGTTGTGACAGTTTCAGGTGCACAGCAAAGCGACTCAACCATACGTATACGTGTATCCTTTCTCCCCCAAACTCCCCTCCCATCCAGGCCGCCACGTAACATTGAGCAGAGTTCCCTGTGCTACACAGTAGGTCCCTGTTGGTTATCCATTTGAAGTAGAGTAGTGTGCACATGTCAGTCTTATGGGTGCTTTTGAAATGGCAAGTACCGTTCTAAGCACTGTACAAAGTCCTGTCTCATTGAACCCTCAGAGTAACCATATTAGCTAGTGCTGTTTTTATTCCCATTTTACAGATGAGGAAAATAAAGCGGAATGAAGTTAGTAAGTACTAGAGCTAGGATTCAAACCCAGGCAGCCATAGTCCAAAGTCCAAATCCGTAACCAGAACGGCATGCTTAGCGTGGTACAAAACACAGTAAGAGCTTCCTAAATTCTCAGACGTGGTTTGAAAACTTCAAAAATGGTGCAAGAATCAAACAACAACAACAGCACGACAGCAGAGGCCCTCAGCTCTCCGGTGCAATCTTGCCATTTCAGTCCTCCTAGAAAGTCGTCTAGGAGACGTTCCCCGCTCACACTCACATGTCCTTCGACCTCTTTTAGAAGTTACTTCAGAGCTGAAGCCTTGCTAAGTACTTACCTGGAGGAAGCACCTGGTATTCTTTACGTTCTTCAAGAATGCCTGCCACGATCTAGGCCATCAGGGTCACTCACAGGGGCCTCGAGCATCCCAGTGTCTGCTCTTCTGCTCACACGGTCCCACTCGTCCACTGAGACACCCTCCCTCCTTTACTCCAAATGCCACCCAAACTGCGACACCAGGCTCAGTCCGGAATTCCCATCAGAACACTTTCTCAACTCCTGATTTATTATCCTGTAACACTTTGCATTTTAAAAGCCCATCGTCTTACCCCGAACATAAGCTCGAGAGCACAGAGACTGTCTGACCCTCTCTGCAACCCCCCGCAAGCGTCTACTCAAGTACCCCCGAGACCTGCGCTCTGTCGGCATCAGCTACCAGATGATACACTCGATTCCAAGATGATGTACAGTAACGGTCAGTAATCATTGCAAAAACGAGCACTTTCCAGATAGGTGGGACATGTACAAATATGTGCAGTTTCCAAGTAACAAGTGAACCAGGAAAAACGGATGTGAGTAGTTACATCCGTGCGAGTTATCAGAAGGTGATGCGGTCGGCCCTTGGGCAGTACTTACCGGCCTCTCCCTCCTCCTCGCCCAGGTTCAGCACGATGATGCAGATATGCTTCCTCAGCTGGCGTGGGTTGGAGAACTTCCGGCAGCACTTGCTGCACTCCAGGCTGCTGGGAGTCAGGCTGCCCCCTCCCTCGGGGGCCCGCGGGCTGTCCCCGCTGGGAATAACGTTGTTTTCCGCCAGTTCCTCTTCGGGGCTGGCCTTCTTCGTGGACCCCTTTGGCCTGCCTCTCTTCCTCTTCATGACCGAAAACTCTATGAAGGAAGCAAGAGGGCACCATGTAGTCACAGGAGGCGACAGTGCAGGGCATGCACTCAATTTCCAAGTGCGGAAATATGTTTGGTTCCACGTTTTATTAAAAAAGAAAGTCTGAAGCAGTTCCAGAAATGAACAGCTGCAAACAATCTTTAGTGCTAATATCTCTGCACCTCTATGCTATTGTATAATCAATTTTGTAATAATGTGATTTAAGAATATCACTTCAGGGCTTCCCTGGTGGCGCAGTGGTTGAGAATCCGCCTGCCGATGCAGGGGACATGGGTTCGAGCCCTGGTCTGGGAAGATCCCACATGCCGCGGAGCAACTGGGCCCGTCAGCCACAACTACTGAGCCTGCGCATTTGGAGCCCGTGCTCCGCAACAAGAGAGGCCACGATAGTGAGAGGCCCGCGCACTGCGATGAAGAGTGGGCCCCGCTCGCTGCAACTAGAGAAAGCCCTCGCACAGAAACGAAGACCCAACACAGCCAAAATAAATAAATAAATAAATTTTTTAGAAAAAGAATATCACTTTATCAGAACCTTTGCATGTGTTTATTCAGTAAGGCGGGGAGGATGTTTTTGTTTTTGTTTTTGTTTTGGCCCAGCAGCCTGTGGGATCTTAGCTCCCGGACCAGGGGTCAAACCTATGCCCCCTGCAGTGGAAGTGTGGAGTCCTAGCCACTGGACCGCCAGGGAAGTCCCAGGGAGGATTTTAAGTTGTGACCATCAGCCTCCAGTTCACAAACCAGGCTCCTCATGAACCACCATTTCCACTGAAATCCAGTTCTCAGAAACTTGCTAAGGACGTCTTTGCAAAGCGTTCTCCAAGGCTGCTTGGCTTTTCATGCTCTTAATGAGTTACACAACTATTCAGACTTTTTCAAGGCATCATAATTATTAGATGCAAATTGTTCTGACGAAGAAGAAAAAATAATTACAATCTAAAGCCACCAATTATAGGACTAAAGACAATATTTTTCAAGTTTCCTAGAAACCAAATGATTTAAATGTCATGATCAGAGCTGCTTCAGAGTAAGTTTGAAATCATTTTTCATCTTGTATTTCTTCTTAATTAGCACTCATTGTTAAGGCACTTGTCTCCAAGGGAAGGTGGGAATTAAGATGGGTGAGTGGGGTCAGGGGGCATCGTGCCGTTGTGTGAAGGTGGAGTGGTGTGTCTTAGGTGATGTGGCTTGAGGGGTACCCAGAGGAGGCCAAGCAGGGGGCCAGCACAGCCTGGCCGCCGTGCCATCTTTGGAGAGCCACCTGTCTGGCTAAGGCACGGCATGTCAGCAGCCCTCTTTGCATCTGAACATCAGGGCAGAGGAAGGGTCCTAGGTTCTAGCACCATCTTGAGGGAATGTCATCTGCGGAATTATGATATGTTCAAGGTCCGTCCTGCTCTCCCCAAGGCTACGGTTCTGCCCAGGAAACATCAGCCACAGTGCCCACTGCTACCACCGTGAGGATCCCTTAAGTGGGTCACTTGTGCTCCCAAATCAGACAGGAAAGCCATGGGGCAGGAGAGGAGGGCAGGACGGTTCTGGAGCAAAGTCTGCAGGGAAAGAGCAGCGTGACAATGAGGGCCCTGGACAGAGAAGCCTGCTCTGACGTGGGGTCCCCAAGAGCTCAGAGGCATCAGGCACCAGCGTGGGGGAGGAGCCGACAGAGGGGAGCTCCCTGGGGACCAGAGTTTCCACTGAGTCTCAGCGCCAAGCGTGGCTCCCCCTTGACCTAGAGCTCCGAACCAGGGCCTTCCGTGGCCAGGGCAGCCCAGCCCGACACACAGTCACCACCTTCCCTCTATGTCACCGGGCATGTCAGAGACGAGGATGGGGGTGGTCAGGAACAGGGGAGAAAAAAGTACTAAACAACAAGAAAGCAAACAAAGAGACCAGAACAAATGAGCGCGGGCACAAGCCCCTTGGATCCCTCTGCCCACACTGAGATTTTACCGAGGGGAATGACAGCTGTGTGGACAGGAGGCCCAGCCTTTGCGGAAGGGAGGCTGGAGGGGGAGGCGAGGAAAGGGAGCTGCAGAGCGAGGACAAACCTTCACCCCGAAGCCATGAAAACTCTCCTCCTCGTTATCCTTTACAACAGCAACTTGCCGAAGCAGCAGCTAACAGAGGAGCGGAGCTCGCCAAGAGGCTACAGAACACCCACCTCACGTCCCACCCGCTGAGCTGCAGAAACTTGTTGCTTAACAGTTTGTAGGAGACCGTGGTCCAGCCCAACCCCGATGCCAGACTCCGCACCCCGCCATGCAGACAAAGGTCCTCCTCTGAAATGTCCTGAGGACGCAGCTGTGTAGTGAAGAGGGGGCTTTACCCGTAGAGAGGTCTGGCCTCTGCCCTCAGCCACTGGGGGTGACCTCTAGGCCCCTGGAAGGCCCTGCCTGACAGCAGTGCCCATGTGCACAGGGGCTTTAGCCACAGGACGAACACTGTGATTTGTTTCAGGGGCTCTGCAACAGGTCGGGTCAGTTCCGACCTCTGGATGAACTGGAGAAGAGAGGTATTAGTCTGACCCCCAGGAGAAGCTGGAGACTGGGGGCCAGCCACGTGAGCAGTGTGTCATCGAGCCCCAAACATCTCTGGACACCAAAGGCTCGGGCGAGCATCCCTGGTTGGAAATACCCTTGAGTCCTGTCATGTAACGTAGCCAGAAGAAGGCAGCGGCGTCCAGGACACCACAAGTATAGGAGCGGGACCGAAAGCCCCCTGTCTGGAACCCCCACCCCGTCCCGACCTCACCCAGGCATCTCCCCCTTTGGCTCGTTCTGACCTGTGCCCTTTTTGTTTAGAACTGTCATCACAAGTACAGTGCTTTCCTGAGTTCTGTGAGTCGTTCTAGAAAATTATCCAACCTGAGGGAGTCCTTTGGGTGCCTCAAGCTTGTACCTAGCTGCAGAAGTGTGGGTGGCCCTGGGAACCCCCAAATTTGCGGCTGGCGTCAGCAATCCTGGGCAGACGTCAAAGTCTTGCAGAAACCGTGCCCTTCACCTCAGGTTCAGATTCGGCACTCATGGCAGCAGGGTACCCAGCGCCCTCTCCCCAGGGACGCCCAGAGCAGGCGGCAGCCGCGGTGCCCACAGGTGCGACCCTTCTCCCCACACAGCGGGAGTGCAGCACGGCCAACCGGACCTGAGAGTCGTGCGTGTGCCTCCCCACAGGCAGGACTCCCTGAAGACTGAGTCCCGTCCCAATGGCTTTTTATCCCCCAGCATGTGACCCGGTATCCCACCCAGTGGGCACCCCGTAAATCGGGGTGATTGCACCCCAACAAGCAGGGTGCAATCTGCTGTCAAGGAAGAAACATAAAATCAGCCCTGAAAGCTCTGGAAAACCTCTAACAAGACGGTGACAAAACTAATCTTACATCTTGTTGCATCCATAATTCAGATCCTCAAGACCAATTAGTTAGCTAAAAATGAAATATTCATAAATGAACTTGGAATCATTTAAGCACCGAAAACAAGTTGCTGCTGTCAACTACCCCCTTGGTACAGAAGAGCGGAGAAGCCTAGAACTGGGCGAGGAAAATCCTGTCGCCTCTAAATCGACACATTTTAATGGCGTCTGAATGGAGGAAATTTCTATTCCTGTTCCCTGAATTCCTCTACTCAGGCGTCACTGAACTCTGTGGATTTTGTCCTGAAGACACCTGCCCCGTCTCCGCTCACCTAGACCCCTGCACGGCATCTCAGAGTCCAGCCTTCTGCTCTGGTCTCTCTCAGCCTCCACCCTGTCTCACTGCCACTCTCTTGCTCTAGAACTTTCCATTGTTCTGGAGGACTTTGCCCCATCACTCTGAGACCTGGCTTTCCAGGCCCTTTATCACACAGTTCACCCTACACATGTGCACATGCGTGCACACACAGAAACACACACAGGCGCACGCGTGCTCGCTCCCTCTCTCAACCACTCAGGGCAGTGTTCTAGGCCGCCCTGTTTTTACTTTTTTACTTCCCCGTGCTGTGTGCCCTCCTGAACCCCAATCAGAACCCTAACTCCAGGCCCAGTTCACATCTCAGTACCTCCTCTGTGAGGCAGCTCGGCCGACCCTGGCTGGCCTCGCAGTTGCGTGTAAGGCACACACGTGTGCAAGCTCACCCACACCATTTCCTGACTGTGTTTCTCTCCCCTCACCTTCCGTCATACACCCTGAGGTCCCACAGGATCTCGGGCAGAGCTGGAGACGTAGCAGATACTTAATACAGAAATACATGTTGATCAGCCGCTTAAGGATAGGAAAAGATGCATTTTGAAAACAAGGCATTTCCTAGGTCCCAAGTTTCCAACAGGAAGAAAGAGGCAAGCCACGGTGCATCTCGACCCCATCCCAAATCCATTACTGGGGACAACTTCCTCACAGGCAGAAAATTATCCTTGTAGATCCAAGGCCCGACCTAGCAAGGGACGGAAAGAATCAGCCCAAGGTTTCAAAATTTAATCAAAAGACGACATGAGCATTATGAAGGAAAACTCAACATTATCAAAAATCTAATAACATAAGCCCTTTATTTGTACATCACTCAAGTTTGTGAGGCGCTTTCCCAGCTATTATCACATTTTATCCTCATAAAAACCTTCAGAGATGGATGTAGCAAATCTAACTCCTCAATAGGAAAAGAAATGAAGGACCAACCCAAAGGTTGAAGGGACTTGGCACATTTTCCAGAACCTTCCACTGAGCTGGCAGACCCAGGATCTGGGTTCCTTCTTTGCCGCCCAGACCTTTCTGATGAGTCTTGTGGCCCTCGGGTCAGCTCTGGACGTGGTAGTGGAGCCAAGAGGTGCACTGCAGAGAACAGCAGCTGGGAGTTAGGCAGGCCTAAGTTCAAATCCCCACCAGCCTCAGTTTCTAACATGAAAAATAAACACAAAACTGCCTCTGTTTTATAGAGTCACTATTAATAAAAGGCAGTCCATTAAAATGCTGAGCACAGCACTTAGAAGGTGATCGATATATGGCGACTGCTTATTATTATGGCTACAGGCATGAGTATTCTGACTTGGACTGTCTCTCTGAAGACACTATTACCTTCCCAGTCCGTCCACTGTTAGATCGTGTGATTCCTCGACGTACACCCATTCTTGTTCATTAAGGCACTTTTTCCTCGATTTCTTCATTTTAAAACATCTCATACACCGAGAAAGCCAATATAGAATTAGAGGTGTATAAATTCCACTCTGCCTAAGACCAAGGATAAAGCCAGCCTTCCAACTCCCACTTTGCAGCTCAACCTCCAGTCACACCAACTCGAGAATTTAGGAATATCCTGAACCACTAACACTGCCAGGCCCTGACAGTCAGCCTCCCCGACATTTAGTTCCCAGGAGCCCAGGCAGCAACAGAGGGACAGTGAATGATGTCAGAAACTAGGGACCGTGGGGCTTTTAGGGGCATTTAGGTTTTCAGGGACGCAGCACCCCTCTACAGGACAGGCTGCAGCCTGCCCTATAATGCAAGGTTCCAGGGAGGCAGAGGGCACCCCAAGACTGCTCCCTGTGGTTTTAGCAGCGATGATGTGGAAATGCCACATAAATTAACAATTAATAATCACTAGGCACATACACCTCAGGCACACGCTAAGCCCTTCACATGCATTGCCCAGCAAATCCCTGAGGATTTCCCATTCTACAGAGGACACTGAGGCTTAAGAAGATTAATCAGGACTTCCCTGGTGGCGCAGTGGTTAAGAATCCGCCTGCCAATGCAGGGGACGCGGGTTCCAGCCCTGGTCCAGGAAGATCCCACATGCCACGGAGCAACTAAGCCCATGCGCCACAACTACTGAGCCACGTGCCACAACGACTGAGCCCGCGCACCTAGAGCCCATGCTCTGCAACAAGAGAAGCCACCACAATGAGAAGCCCGCGCACCGCCACGAAGAGTAGCCCCCACTTGCCGCAACTAGAGGAAGCCCACACGCAGCAACGAAGACCTAATGCAGCCAAAAATAAATTAATTATTCTAAAAACAATAAGGAAAAAAATCCAAGAAAATGAATCAGTCTGCCCCAAGACCCAGAAGTAGCCGAGATCGGATTTGAACCCAGATCTGTTTGCCTCAGTCTGTGAACCTCACATCCACGCCAGTTAGGTTAATATCGGAGCACAGAAATGGCACATTCTGACCTCTACTCTGAGTTCTGCAGGAAACCGATGATAGTTCACCCAGCCACAAGCTTCATTGTGACCCGACTCCTGACCTGAACAGCAGATGGATACCCAGGGGGTGGGAGGGCTAGAAGGGCACCGTGCACACACCAGGTTCTAAGGTGTTAGGTACTAACATGCATTTGTCTCAGAATCCGTTTTTATTTTTATTTTTATTTTTATTTTATTTTATTTTTTTCAGTACGTGGGCCTCTCACTGTTGTGGCCTCTCCCGTTGCGGAGCACAGGCTCCGGACGCACAGGCTCAGCGGCCATGGCTCACGGGTCCAGCCGCTCCGCGGCATGTGGGATCTTCCCGGACTGGGGCACGAACCCGTGTCCCCTGCATCGGCAGGCGGACTCTCGACCACTGCGCCACCAGGGAAGCCCAGAATCCATTTTTAAAAAGGCTAATATCTTATCCCCCTTTAACAGGTAACAAAAGCCACTTGCCTAAGCCACCAGCAGCCCCTCCACGTCTGTGGTGCAGGCTGACCCCTGTGTGAAGGCCACAGAGGGCAGGTGGGAGCCTGTCCCCATCCCTGTCCCTGTCCCAGGCCAGGCTCCACCAGCAGGCAGAGCGCCCTGCACTGCCTGCATCAGCCCTGAGCACACTCTATCCTTGTTCACCCAGAAAGAACGCCCATTGCTAACTCATCGGCCCAGGATGGAGGCACCTTTTTGTAATGCCCACAAAAGCAGCAGGTGCACGAGCGCAGCCGCGGCAGCCCATGAAAGCCCCAGCACTGAAACCTGAGTCCATTGGAGCCCGCTGCCCCCAGGCTGCCTGCCAGAGCAGACGAGAGGGCTCGGGGCTCAGTGGCTCCTGGGACAGCGAGTCCAAGATGCCTACACACTCAGAGTGACTTTATTCGTGGTTAGTGCCCAGAAGAGACAACACAGAGATTTAAACTTAGACGCCAACCTCCCCTGGGAAGCCTCCTTTCACCCTCCAACTAGACCACGTGTCCCCCACCTCTTTAGCAGCCCAAACCTAATCCCAGAGAAGCACCTTCCCACTGCACTGAAACCGCCTTTGTCCAAATGCCACCCACCAGCCAGGAGGCAGAACCAGCAGAACAGTGCCTGGCCAGCTCTGTGCTCCCAGCACCTAGCACTGCACCCAGGCATACAGCAGGTGCCATTAAGGAATAAATTAAGAAGGAGGGAAGGGGAAGGGGAGAGAAGGAAGAGAGAAAAGGAGAAACGAAGAGTTCCTATTAAAAGTATGAAAGGGCGGGGCTTCCCTGGTGGCGCAGTGGTTGAGAGTCCGCCTGCTGATGCAGGGGACACGGGTTCATGCCCCGGTCCGGGAAGATCCCACATGCCGCGGAGCGGCTGGGCCCGTGAGCCATGGCCGCTGAGCCTGCGCGTCCGGAGCCTGTGCTCCGCGACGGGAGAGGCCACAGCAGTGAGAGGCCCGCGTACCGCAAAAAAAAAAAAAAAAAAAAAAAAAAAAGTATGAAAGGGGAAGATGATGGAAGAACCAAAACCCGGCTCTCAGCAGACCCACGTAAATTCCTGCTCAGGTAAGCCCAGTGTCCCTGCCTCCATCAGAATGAATGAGTGTGTGCACACACACACTCACCCCTCACACACACACTCACCCACCACACACTCACCCAGCACACACACACACTCACCCACCACACATGCACTCACCCATCACACACACACTCACCCATCACTAACACACACTCACAGATATGCACACTCACATGCACACATTCTCTTTTATACACTCATACACACATACAAGAGGGAGAATGAACTTGGTCCATTAGGGCATTTTTTTCTTGGACCAGAGCCAGAGATTTGATTAGCAAGAAGGGAGAAAAATAAAAGGCTCTTCTGCAGACCTTTGCCAACACGAGCAAAAGAGATTAAAAGGCTATAAAATAAACCAGAGGATTTAGGAACCTTCATGTTATACGGGGAGACCAAAATAATAAATCAATTACTACGCAGTTAAAGGTTTAATTAAACCATTTCAAGCATCTCTCAACTTAAAATGAATTGTGAAGGTTAAACCTGAATGGAAATCATTTGAGAGAAACTTAAGATTCTGGAAGTCTCAAATTTTATAGACTTGGACAAAGAGGAGAGGAAGGACTTGGGGTTCTTAATAAAAGACTTTTCAAGAAATTTTCTCATATTAACAGTCTAAGTCTAATTAACGTCTTAAGAAATACTTTTTAAAATTAAATTACACAGGCAACTAATCTTCCAGTATACACACACACACGCACACACACACACACGGAAAATGTATTCAGGAAGAATTTAAGTGAAAAGTAAATTAGTTAATAAAGGAAAATAACTTTTTTTTTTTTTTTTTTTTGCGGTACGCGGGCCTCTCACTGCTGCGGCTTCTCCCGTTGCGGAGCACAGGCTCCAGACGCGCAGGCTCAGCGGCCATGGCTCATGGGCCTATCCGCTCCGCGGCATGTAGGATCCTCCCGGACCAGGGCACGAACCCGTGTCCCCTGCATCGGCAGGCGGACTCTCAACCACTGCGCCACCAGGGAAGCCCCGGAAAATAACTTTTAAAAGAAGTTCAAAGGTAAGAATCTGATTACACCAAGAGTACCACAAGAACACCGTATGGCCAGGCCACTCAAGATGGCTGTACTCTTGCTCTCTGTCCATCCCCTGCCCGACCAGGGCTGCTTCACCTACACCCTACTCACATGACTGACCTTCCTGTGTACTTGACCCAGGCCCCAGCTTGTGGTAGCTTATCAAAGGGGCGGTGAGGGGCGTGCCCCTCGACTGGTTTCCCTGGTAACTAATGAGCCCAACTGACATCAATTCCCCTGTAACTGGTAATCTCCCCTTCCCCCACCCCGACTAAGGCTACCAACACGTCCTGCCCTCCACGCCCCGCACATGGTGGGGTGTCCCTCCAGGACTTTGCTTCAGACCTGTAAGCTTCCCCACGCATTAAACCCCTGATGTCTCTGTTGCTGACTCTGGGCTCTTTCTTCGGCTTTGAAGCTGGGCAAGCACAGGCCTCGTAGGCCTGCAGGGAGCAGCCCAACAACTGGAGGAGACTTCCGTGAGCGCCGAGATGTCGGGAACGGAAAGCTGCGGAGGCCGTCCACTAGCATGCGGGGCCCGAAAGCTGCGGGCGTAATCTCGGGGTGGCTGTCCACTAACACGTGGGCCCCAAAGTTGGGGGGAAATCCCAGGGTGGCTGTCCTTGCTGAGTGAAGGCTGCCGAGGGATCTGGAGAACAGCACCCTCTAACGGCTCTGCTATTGTATCTAAGTGAGCCTTTTGTAATTGGTTAAGCTAGCTCTCTAGAAGGAACTGGTATTTCTCTTGTGCCTTTGAGAAGTAAATGATCTACCTAGGCTCCCGGGAACTTTAATCTTTTGTGATCTCTAGGAGTAAAGGAGAAAAAAGAGCCTCTAGGTAAACTCTATAGAAATAATTATGTTTTGGGAATGTCTATCTAAAATAGTCTCTCCAGATTTCGGTAACTTGAAACTAAGTCAAAAGAAGAAAATTCATGGGTCATTTCAAATAGGATAAAATATTAGAACATTAATTGCTGGGTGGGTCTAAGCTTATCTACCTATGCCTGCTTAGGAGAGGAAGACTAAAGCATTAAATTTTCCAATCAGGAAATGCAGAATGACTTGCTTCTTGGTTTTTGCCAGAGGTTATGGTTTTCAAGGGATAAAATTATCATCAGTCATAATTCTAGTTATTGTAACCAAGTTTATCGATTACATTGTAACCAGGTGTTTAACCATGACTTTTTAAGTCTTTTGTCTTTTATAGACAGTTATTGTTTTACTCTGATGCTTTTGCAAAAGTGCTTCACCTTCAAGAAGATTCACAGTTAAGGACATTTTGACAATAACAGGTCTCTGATAAACTTTAGAATATACTGCTGAACTGGGTAAGAAATTAAAGAATCCTAATGGAAAACCTGATGGCTTCATTAAAAGTTAACAGAAAGATAGAGGGAAATCCTTCCCCTCAAGTTGGTTATGACTTACAGCAACTGGGTAAATTACACCTGCGGGTAGAACTGAAACATTCTTCTTTTCTCTCTGCCTGGTCCCTCCAGAAACTGGGAACTCTAGGGTTCTGAGCAGCCTTATCAGATGAATGGGAAAGACCGTCTCCTGGCAGGTGCAGGAATCTCAGTGTTTTGGGGACCGAGAAGTCCACCGAGGCAGAGCCTGATGGCAGGCCTTTGGAATTGTTTTCCTGGCCCTGAGAGGCCTTTTGGGAATTCAGTCTGAGACTCCTGAGGAGTTCCCCCTCAGCCAGTTTGGAGGAGCCTATGTGGTCAACTGACCAGACTTATTTTGCCAACAAATTAATTTTGATTGGCTGAGTTTGCTGGAGATGAGGGTAATTTTAGAGAGAACAATATTATGTTTCAGTGGATGGTAAATTCTAGTTCTTTTCATTGAGGTCTGTATTTATGAAAGTTATTGCGTTAGCCATACTTTTGCCCTGATGTTCTGGATTGAAAGAAAATGATCTAGTGAAACTGTCACAGAGTATAATCACTCATGAAGTACGACACTGCTTGCTTTAAGCCTGCTGCTAAAAGCACATGTACAATGCTTGTGTGACAATTGGGTATAAGTGATCAAATGTATAACCTATAAAGTGTTTCCCCCATTAACATACCTGAGCCTGTTCCCGAGATCTGATTAGTTTTCCCCCAATGTGAATGACTAGGTGAATGTAAAGGAGGCCTAGCACCCACGTGATCTGAACCTGGGGTAGGAGAAAGCACCCCGGCATCTCGGGACAAATGTTTTGATCATCAGTGCTTTCTACTGGAAGACGTGCAATCAAAAGGGGAAGTGATGGAAAAATCTGCACATACTGCAGTATGGGGAAGTCATTCCGGCTTATACATGGTTTAACTTAAACTTTACTGACCAGAGCAGCCTGTCTTGTGGCCTTTCAGACAGCATTGTACATCTGCTTTGGCCACTGAGGAAGGGAATGCATTTGAAAGCCAAAACGGTTCAGACATCCGAGGTAAAACTAGGTGGCCATCGTATATGCGATTTTAGACACGTTCTCCTATTACTGAAGAGTTTTCTGAACTGTATCTCAGATGTGGTTATTGCTCGTATTCTGCTTAATTGCCATGATCTCCCCTGCGTCGTGCCTGTTAGATGTCTTACATTTCGTCCCTAGCCTGAGCAAAGGAAATGTATCTGAGGACTGAGCAGCAACACTGGCCTCACTGCGAAATGAGTCTAGTTGCTGAGTGTCCAGCGAGATACCATTGTCGCCCTCCTCCAGGCTTCCATGAACAATCGACCTGGCCAACGCGACTATGTGGGGACTACTGACCATGGGGGAAGAAGACTCACCATCTTCTGGTCCCACATGCCAGTACATCAGAAGGACCCCATCGGTAAACATTACTGTACAACTGACTGCCTATGAGCCCCCCTGGGCTATGCTGGGTGGAGTGGAATAGGCTGGCTTCTGGACACACAAGTCCAGCTAGTGGGATTAACTGCTTTTTGTTTAGAAAGACCTAATAGGGGCTTCCCTGGTGGCGCAGTGGTTGAGAGTCTGCCTGCCAATGCAGGGAATGCGGGTTTGTGCCCCGGTCCGGGAAGATCCCACATGCCGCGGAGCGGCTGGGCCCGTGAGCCATGGCCGCTGAGCCTGCGCATCCGGAGCCTGTGCTCCGCAACGGGAGAGGCCACGGCAGTGAGAGGCCTGCGTACCGCAAAAAAAAAAAAAAAAAAATAGAAAGACCTAATAGGTCCACCCCTAAGTGCACCCAACATAACATGGGGTGGCAGACCTGTGCTGTGACTGCTGACTCCTGGCTAGGCCACCAGAATGTTCCCCTTAAAGCCGGGCCTTCCCCTCCCCATGGGGTGGCTCTGGGTTTGTGAAAACCAGACATGGCCTTACCTTCCTTATAACTGGACAGGGCACTGCTGCTGTTGACTCCCTCTCCATTGACCTTGTAAGCACTTGACTCCAAAATGTGCCCATATCGTGGCAAATGACTGCTCTGAGCATCCAGTTCTAGGTATCTTACTCATGATACTTTGGCGGTATTGTATTGTGGTGTCTGGTTGCAGCGCCCCCTACGTATCTGACCCCAGCAATATCAAGGAAGATGAGCGGACCGAGACTGTAAGGGTCGTGCAGGGTACACAGGGGTGGAGGGTATGGTCAGGCCCCTCAGATGGCTGTTCTTTTGCTCTCTGTCCATCCCCTGCCCGATCAGGGCTGCTTCACCTACACCCTACTCCCAGGACTGCCCTTCCTCCGTCTTGCCCCAAGCCCCAGCTGGTGACAGCTTATCAGAGGGGTGGTGAGGGGCGTGCGCCTCGACTGGTTTCCCTCGTAACTAACGAGCCCAACTGATGTTCATTCCCCTGTAACTGGTAACCTCCCCATCCCCCGGGAGCAAAGACTGCCCCATGTCCTGCCCTCCATGCCCCGCACACGGTGGGGTGTCCCTCCAGGACTTTGCTTCAGACCTGTAAGCTCCCCCACCCATTAAACCCCTGGTGTCTCTGTTGCTGACTCCGGGCTCTTTCTTCGGCCTTGAAGCTGGGCAAGCACAGGCCTCGTAGGCCTGCAGGGAGCAGCCAGGAGACGGAGGAGACTCCCGTGAGCGCCGAGATGTCGGGAATGGAGAGTTTTCACCTTATGCCACTAACGGTAACAAGTAGAATTTCTCCTAACTTCTCAACAACTCAGTCTTCTGCCAGGCGTGTTCCTCTGAGCACCCTGGGAACGGCCAGAGGGACTCACCCAAAACATTTTGTGTCTGGAGTCTCTCCTTGTTAACAGTGTCAGACAGAGGATCAGTAAGCCAGCCTCTTTAGAAATGCCAGTCTAAATATTCCCAGGAAAGAGCAATTGGATTATTAGTGTGACTAACGAATCCTGCGACGGGACGTTTACTGCCACAGATCGAGCTTCTGCACAGGAGACTGGCCATTATCTCTCATCGTATAAAAATAGTTCTGTGGGGACATTTTCTGACTCTGGTTTTCAGCTGCTCCTCCTATACTACATATTTTCTTCGTCTGTGGGGACCTAATTACAGAGCCTGGATGGCTTCTCTAATCCATCCACCTGCTGCAACTCTGCCACTCAGTGGGAAGTGTCTGGACACTGCAAACAAGATGTATCTCACTTCTGACACTGAAGGATTCTGCGAGTCAAAGCTCTGCGATGGGAATCCCTGTTGCAGGTACACATGAGCAGTCCAGCCGTGCTGTTTCGAAGATTATATATCCTTATTCATTCACGACATATGTTATCATAAGAGCTTCCCTTTCGTCTTCTTTGTTCCAGGCACCATCCTTGGTGCTGTCACCATATCTTTGACTTAATCCTCACAGACCCCCTTGCGACAGGCAGATCTGTCTTCATTTTTCAGATGAGCAAAGTGAGGCTCAGAGGAGTAACATCATTTGCTTCAGGTAATGTAGTAGCAGGTGCTGGGGCTGGGTTAAACATGCCTGTCTGACAATAAGTTCGTGCTTTTTACCCGGGTGGATGGTGTCAACTCCTTTCATTCATTCATTCAATCATTCATTCATCCCTCCATCTACCAACCGGGCATTGGAGAAGCACCTACAGAGACTGGGTACAGGGAATTCAAACACACAATCTTACTTGAGCAGATCTACAAATGGAAATTATTGGGACTTCCGGTTGGAAATTTGGATTTTTATGAGACCCTATGCCCACCAGACAGAAACTGAGAATCAAAGTATTTGAGGGCAAATAAGCATCATCATCGCCCTCAGGCACACCGTGGGCGCAGGCCCTCGCCCAGCACCCCAGCCCCCTTACCATCTCCGGTTTTGCCTGGGTTGGTGGGTTCAGGGGTACTCAGAGGCCTCAGGGGAATGATGATCTCATCCACGTTAACTCCCTCTTCTGCGTGCTTCTCAGAAACGTGGGAGAGGAGTTCCGATTGACTTGGTGAGAAAAGGTTACAACATTTACACATGAAGATGGCTGGGTTTTCTGTAAGGAAAAAAAAAGCAAAGTATGTTATTTCATCTTCACCAAAACAATGACTACATCCAAATGCCAGAGAAAAATATTGAAGGTTGCTCTTCTGAGCAATCGCCAGGCACCAACAGGTGTGTCCTTCTGGTGGACGCTGCACGGCCAGGCAGCTCACTTCTAATTTCAGGTGGCCCCGGTTGCCAGAAAATACTTTCTTCAATATTCCAAGACCTCAGTCCTTCTGGACCGTGTCTAATATGGACCTCCCTGTTCCCCTAATCCACTCAAGAGCCTAGATTCGGGATTCACATAGCAAAGTAAAAAATGAATATGGAACTTGAAAATTAATGCAATCTTCAAATGAATGAACCGCACTGACAACAATGAAGTATTCTAGTGAGACTCACTCAAATTAGGTGCAAGGAAAAAATGATCAAAACAGCACCTCTTAAGAGCCAAGCACCTTTCCCTGGCGGGCACAGGAACTAAGAACAAGAAGAATGGGAAGCCGTTGCTTTCTGAAGCCATTTAATTCCTATTTAAAGCATTACCACCGTTCACAAATACAGTCCATTATGTTCACCCCACTATACTAGGCAGGAAGACATATGGGGAAAGCAACTCATTTTTGAGTCCAATAAAATAATTACAGGCACATATAGGAATATTAAATTTAGGATCCAATAACAAAAGCTAGATTGTTTTTCCACTGAAAGGAAGAATTGGTATGATGGCTTCGAAGGTTCCATTTCCAACTCCAGACCCTAAATGCTGTAAAGCTGGATGACCTCGGAGAGGCAGTAATAATCTCTCGGTTGCAACACTGAACAAGACATGCAGGTAACAAGTCTCCTCTGCAGCGGGAACCCAGGAGGCTCAGTAAGCCGCGCCCTGATTCAGTGCCAGCCTCCACCTACTCCGTGCTCTCGCCCGGCGGCTGTAACCGCTGAAAATCCACCCCACGCTACCGGGCTCCCGACACGCACCACCGCCAGCCTCACGGGGACCGTTAACACGGCCTCGTGCAAGGCGTCGGGGCCCCCGACTCTGCCAATGGCGAACAAGTCTATCGCGCCTCTTCCTCCCTCCTCGGCCCTGTGCTCACAGCCAGCTGCCGCCCGGCTTCCCACTTCACTGAAGCGGCCAGAAGACGGTGCCAGAGCCTCCTGGAGCAGCCGCCCACCTGCCGCTCCTGCCGGGAGGAGAGGGAGCCCGGCAGCGGCACAGAAGGGGGCTGAATGCGGCGCGGTCCACCCCGGGGCAGGCTGAATGTCGAACACGGTCCAGCAGCTCGTGGAGGTGAGAGAAAGCAGACCAGCACGGAAACGCTGCTGATGCTTTCTCACTTTCTAAAGACAACGCACCCCGAGCACCTACAGCTGGAAGACTGCTCGGCCGGCCCTCACCCGGGAAGGCACAGGACAAAGGGCAACGCCGGAGCTTCCCTGGTGGCGCAGTGGTTGAGAGTCCACCTGCCGATGCAGGAGACACGGGTTCGTGCCCCGGTCCGGGAAGATCCCACGTGCCGCGGAGCGGCTGGGCCCGTGAGCCATGGCCGCTGAGCCTGCGCGTCCGGAGCCTGTGCTCCGCAACGGGAGAGGCCACAACAGTGAAAGGCCCGCGTACCGCAAAAAAAAACAAAAAAAGAAAAAAGGGCAACGCTGTGGCCCGTGCGCTCCAAACCCCAGCCTCTCCCACCGCCTCAATGACATGTTCTCGAAACTCTGCTTCTCTCTCCAGATCATCGAGTCTTCCCTCTCTTCCCTCTCTGCTGGCCTCTGCACGCCATGACTGCTCCCATCTTACCAGAAAACCAAACAAAAATCTCTCTTGATCGCCACTCCCCCAATCTCCCCGACCCCAGTTTCCTCCTCTTTACAGCAAGACCAGAAAGGAGACGAGGAAGCAAAGCAGTGGACCTACCCGGTGCCGCCACACTGAGGACGGAGCCCGCGAGGCCCCGTCGCAGAGATGAGGCCCTCTCTGCCTTCAGAGAAAGGGCTTCTCCATGAACAAGCAGGCGAGATAATGACCTACGAGAATTGTTTCCCACCAAATGGCACATGAAACAGAAATTTAACAAAGCAGAACATTGCTTCGTCAATGAAAATCTCTCACGAATACCGTCAATCGATATTTTATTTTTTTACAAGAAATGCTTGATTCCTAAGGAACCTCAAATGCTTCCAAAACAGGAAGAGATTAAGTGATAGCTTTTTTCTTCGTATGAGGCCATGTGGTTTTCAACGGGCACCCTGCTGATCCTACGACGACCCTATGATTTAGGCAAAAGGGGGTCTGTCACCCCCGTTCCACAGCGGAGGAAACTGAGACGGGGAGGAGAAGCAACCTGCCCAGGTCAAACCCAGACTCTCTGCCACCTGCTTTGGACATGAACTCTGGCTACAGACCATGAGCTGAGCGCCCCCAAGTTACAGCTAAAACGCTTATCCCTGTAGCCAACTGAGTCTGAAATGAAAATCATCACAGAGCGGAGCATAATCCCCAAATCACGTATCAAGTTCTTTCTTGGTCATTTCGGCATCCACAGAGTAGCGGCCACAGGGTGGGCCCCAGTGCAGGCACCAGGGACGCAAAGATCAATCGGGCATGAGGTCCTGCACAGAGGAGGCCACCAGCCCACGGGGGAAACAGACACGCCCAGAACAGCGGCATCTTAGGGTTTTTACTGAAACAATTTCCCTACAGAACAGGACGTATTCTTGATTCCCGTTATGCTTTCAGGAGAAAGGGAATTCTGCGACACGTAACAGAGCAGCACTGCCGGGGAGCACAGGGTTACTGTGAGGGGTCCCTTAGTTCCCAGGCACACCACGCATTGTCTGGAGACCAAACAAGTACAACTACTTTTGCATCTGCATGTGACCAAGTGTTGGCGTCAGCTGTAACTAACCCTACTGCCCCGTGTCCCACAGAGCCTGGAGGCCTGGGCAGCCCGGGTGCTGCCTGGCCTTGGCCACCTGCCATCTATCAGTACGTCTCCCGCATGCCCACCATGTGTCCAGCGCTGGGCCTGGGGTCCCCGAGGTGCAGGCGGAGACAAGCACACGTGAGCAAGGACAACTGTCACAGGGGAGAGGGGTCAGCGTGCGAGGGAGGCGGCGTGGGGGACCGGCATCTGCGCTGAGACCACGGAAGCCAGCGGGTCCCGGGGAGCCCGGCTCAGCAGCCCCGCGGCAGGGCCCGCACTCGGAATGGCTGACAGGAACACACCCTGCCACCAGCGAAGGGGCCGGGAGCCCTCGAAGACGCCCGCTCGTGTCTTCTGAGCAGAGGTTCCACTTCTCGAGATCCAGTCTTCAGAAGCGTCCAAAACGCGGACAAGGACTGTGCACAGAGATACTCAAAACGGAGGTCCCTGTCAAGTTCCAGAAGCCACCACGTGCTCTGCAGCGGGCACGTCAGGGCATATCCCCCAGAGAAATTCCACGCAGCCACTGAAAATCATATTTTCGAAGAACCTGAGTGACACGGAAAATGCTCAGAATAAACGTTCAACTCGACAGAGTGGGACACACCACAACTCAGTACGTACATGACTTTGTTCCCAGTGGAGAAACGTGGTCTACGGGCGGATGGATGGAAGAACAGACAGCCAGGCTGAAAGGAAATACAGCAAGATCCTGCCTGCCGGACTCTCCTTTATAGGCACTTATGGATTTTCCACAATGAGCCTATATGAGTTTTAAAACTCAGGAAGGTTGCTAGACCTCCTGAGAAGTGAGGTAACAGGTAAACAGAGGAGTCAGGATGCGGCTCCGAGTAATGAGCGCTGAGCAGCTCAGGCAGGGCGGCCTCTTGTTCAAGGCCACATCCCCCAGCCCAGCCAGGAAAGGCGTTCAAGGAACGTGCAAGCCGAGACGGGTGCTGCAACCAACAGACACGGTGGGAAGAGGGAAGGCAGGGATCCTTGGCTAAAGTGCCCGGAAGGCTTCCAGGAGGAGGCACTGAATGGACTGTGAAAGCGGCCCTGGGGAGGGCACTCGGGCTGCAGCGGGCACCAGACTCGGGCTCCAGGCCACACCCCACAACATGACCTCACGCACTCCCCCACCTCCCAGCCCGCCAGGACTCTCATCCCCACGCGACTGGGGCAGGACTGGGGTTCGGAGAGGCTGACCTCGAGGCACAGCCCAGCTTTACCTGAGCCAGGCCCGGCGTCTCCGATGGGCCACTCGGTCCTTCCAGGGTCAGCGCTGGGAGGGAACACAGCCCCACAACAGCCAGCAGGACCACAGGAGCCTCCCGCGCTGGGCCAGTGGGGGCCAGTTGTGCTCCCAGCGGTGCAGTCTTGTACTAGGAGCGGCCTGTTCAGAAGCCCTGGCAATGTTCCCTCTGGAACATACTCTGCTATCCGCCCCCAGGCCTCTGACAAGGAGGGAAACTGCACTCTTTAGATATGTTCGTACGGCGGTGTATCAGCAAGATGCCAAAACATGCAAAGAAAGTGTCAGATCAGGCCGCATCCCGCAAATATTAAGAATTGTTAACCTACCAAAATAACAACAAAGCAGCTCTTTTCATTTTTTTATAGTAGACTAGTATGAAAAAAATGGATCTTATACCCTGAAATATAATCATAATTATGTTGTCAGCAAATTCTGATGAAGTTGCCACAATTTGGATGCATCTTTAGGTTCAATAACTGTGTACCCGTCCTTAACAGAAGGATTCAAAGGGAAAATGATGTGTTCAGCACAAGAAAAATCACAGAGGTTTGGGGTCTGAGCATCCGATTTCTATGAACTTTTGCCAGTTTTTAACCAGCTACTCTGTACTGTTAAAAAGGACAAATCTTAAAATAACTGCATAAAGTCCTCGTTTCTGAACTCTGATTTGCAAACACTCGCAGCCAAGAACAGCCAGGTCCTGTCTGCGACCTCTGACCACCTCCCTGCTCACCCCTGCCTAGGAACCAGAGACGAACAAGGGCCTCTGACCACTCCTCCCAGAAGAAGGTCATGAACTGGACGGCCTGTGGGTCCCGGGAGTGCGGTGGGGCCCCTCTGACCCCAGGGAAGGCCACCGGGAGCTGACAGGTCACCGGCGTGGCGTGGCCAGGCCTCCCCCCTCCTCCTTTGGCAACGGGCAGCCCACACGTCGGCTGGAGCTGGCCCGCTCCGAGGGGCCCCTCCCCATTCTCAGGCCCTCGAGTAAACAGGCGAGAAGGTCAGTCCGGCCTTGAGCTGAAGTCGTGTGACCGGGCCGGCTCACAGGACGTCCGGCCCAGCACACAATCAAGGGCGTCCTTTCCTTCTTGCTGTTGTCCTTTGTAAGTGCATCTCCTGTGGGGACTCAAGGGTGGGACGACCAGAGCAGGAGGCGATCCAGGCGTTCCAGGTCTCTCGGCCCTTAAGCCACCTTGTAAATTATTATTATTTATTATTACAGAAGTCACAGGGTGAATCCGCGCTCGTTGTGTAACAGGCAACACAGAAGCACGTGGAGCAGAGACAACCACCTGCCCATCCCCCCGAGAAGAACAGCATCACTGAGCACAGAGCTTCTGCTGTGCGTCCAGGGACAGAGAGAGACAGTCACCCCACGCACACGCCTCTGCGGCCCGCTGCCCCGTCTGCCCCCACGCCCTGGGCCCTCCTCACTCCCTCCGCCCCCCAGCGCTGAGCTCCACACAGCAGGAAGGGACGGGGTATCTGGTGTCGCTGACCTGGGGGTCTCAGGGACCCCGAGCAGAAACTCAAAATACGTTTTCTGACAGAAGCAATGTTAGAAGTGGCCTCACATGGACATGTATACACTACCAAACGTAAGGTAGATAGCTAGTGGGAAGCAGCCGCAGAGCACAGGGAGATCAGCTCGGTGCTTTGTGACCGCCTGGAGGGGTGGGATAGGGAGGGTGGGAGGGAGGGAGACGCAAGAGGGAAGGGATGTGGGAACAGATGTATATGTATGACTGATTCACTTTGTTATAAAGCAGAAACTAATAAAAAAAATATTTTAGGGCTTCCCTGGTGGCGCAGTGGTTGAGAGTCCGCCTGCCTATGCAGGGGACATGGGTTCGTGCCCCAGTCTGGGAAGATCCCACATGCCGTGGAGCGGCTGGGCCCGTGAGCCATGGCCACTGAGCCTGTGCGTCAGGAGCCTGTGCTCCTCAACGGGAGAGGCCACAACAGTGAGAGGCCCGCGTACCGCAAAAAAAAAAAAAAAAAAAAAAAAAAAAAAAAATATTTTAAAATTAAAAAAAAAAAAAAGAAGAAGTAGCCTCAAAGTCTGCGAGGTCTCATGGGGACAGCCGGGACTGGGCGGGCAGGGTCCGGGATCCCAGCCCCTGACTGGCTGCGTACCCGTGGGCCCGGCACTGACTCTTTCATTCACAGTATAAAGGGCTGGACGGGGTAGCCCAAGACAGAAGTCCACCCTGCGGTGCTTTTCAGTCTGGGTTTCATGACACAGGCGTGACACAAACACAGCAGCCAGATTCACTGGAAACACACAGGCATCAGAGGGTTCTGGGGAAGGGAGATGGCACAGGTAAGCTGGTTCCGACATCCCAACCTCCTCCTTCAAAGCACCAAGAGAGCGAGGGCCCACGTGAGGGCCCACGCATCCACCCGAGGCCAGGCCAGACCATCGGAGACCAGGGTGAGGGAGGAGAGCTGTGGGGACCTACTCAGAGACATGGACTCCCAGCCACACCCTGAAACGTGCTTCATCCAAAAGAAAGCTGACAAAAACCCAACAGGGCGTTATGGAGGTAAGAAAAGGAAGTGGCAGGAAGGTAGCCCCAGGGAGAGGTCATACACGGCAAGGCCCTCCACGTGGGAAGGCAGCTGGCAGAAATGGCAGAAGCCTTCAGGGGTTAGATAACGGAGCGTGGAGGGATGTGGCGGCCCGCATGGCCTAAAGGCCCCCAACGTACACGGATGCGGTTACACATCTCTCCTACGTTGCTCATGGGGATGCAAAATGGCATGGCCACTTTGGAAGACAGTTTGATAGCTTTTTATAAAACTAAATGTACTTCATCATATAACCCTGCAGTCGTGCTCCTGGGTATTTACCCAAAGGAGTTGAAAATGTGTGTCCACACCAAAAACTACAAACAAATATTTATAGCAGCTTTGTCATAACTGCCAAAGCTTGGAAGCAACCAAGATGTCCTTCAATAGGCAAATGGAAAACTGTGGTGCATCCAGACGATGGAATATCATTCAGCACTAAAAAGAAATGAGCTATTGGGAAGGGGGAAGGGGCAATATAGGGGTACGGGAGTAAGAGGTACAAACTATTAAGTATAAAATAAGCTCCAAGGATATATTGTACAACACCAGAAATATGGACAATATTTTATAATAACTATAAATGGAGTATAACCTTTAAAAATTGTGAATCACTACATTGTACACCTGAAACTTATATAATACTGTACAGCAACCATACTTCAGTTAAAAAAAAAGAAAAAAAATGACCTGTCAAACTATGAAAAGACACGAAGAGCCTGAAATGCATATTACTAAGTGGAAGAAGCCAATCTGAAAACGCTTCATTCTGTATGATTCCAACTATATGACATTCTGGGAAAGGCAAAATTATGGAGACAGTAAAAAGATCTCCAGTAAAAAGTAAAAAGACAGTAAAAAGGCAGCCACACTTGGGGTGGAGGGGATGAACAGGCAGAGCACACAGGGTTTTTAGGGTAGTGAAAATATTCTGCATGATGGATCCATAATGATGGATACATGTCACTACATATCTGCCCAAACCCACAGAATGTACAGCAGCAAGAGTGAACCCTAATGTAAACTATGGGCTTTGGGGGATGATGATGTGGCAGTGCAGGTTCTCCAACTGTGACAAAGGCACCACCCTGGTGGGGATGTTGACAACAGGGGAGGCTGTGCATACGTGTAGGCAGGGGGGATACGGGAGAGCTGTACCTTCCTCTCAGTTTTGTTGAAAACCTAAAACTTCCCTTAAAAAAATGAAGTCTTTAAAAATAAATATTGTGGGGCTTCCCTGGTGGCGCAGTGGTTGAGAGTCCGCCTGCCGATGCAGGGGACACGGGTTCATGCCCTGGTCCGGGAAGATCCCACATGCCGCGGAGCGTCTGGGCCTGTGAGCCATGGCCGCTGAGCCTGCGCGTCCGGGCTCTGTGCTCCGCAACGGGAGAGGCCACAACAGTGAGAGGCCCGCGTACCGCAAAAAAAAAAAAAAAAAAAAGGACACAAGGTTTCTGCACTTCACTCAAACTGATAAAATGTCAACAAACAGCTCTGCATCTTGATTGCAGGGGTGGTTACACAAATCTACACATGTGGTAAAAATGGATTAGAACCATACACGCCCACTGTACCAACATTAATTCCTTCATTTCGATATTGCACAACAGTTTCACAAGATGTAACCACTGGGTTGGGATGATGAAAGAGTTCTGGAAAGGGCTTCCCTGGTGGCACAGTGGTTAAGAATCCGCCTGCCAATGCAGGGGACAAGAGTTCAATCCCTGGTTGGGGAAGATCCCACATGCCGCGGAGCAATGAAGCCCATGCGCCACAACTACTGAGCCTGCAGTCTAGAGCCCGTGAGCCACAACTACTGAGCCCACTTGCCACAACTACTGAAGCCCGCGTGCCTAGAGCCTGTGCTCCACAACAAGAGAAGCCACCACAATGAGGAGCCGGCGCACCTCAACGAAGAGTAGCCCCCACCCGCCACAACTAGAGAAAGCATGCACGCAGTAAGGAAGACCCAACACAGCCAAAAATAAATAAATTAATTAAATAAATTAATTTTTTTAAAAAAGAGTTCTGGAGATGCATGGTGGTGATGGTTGCACGACAATGTGAATGTCCTTATGCCACTAAACGATACACCTAAAAATGGTTAAAATGGCAAATTTTATGTTATATATATTGTTTTACTCCCCTCCCAAAAACATAACCATTGGAGTAAGCCTGGAAAAGGGTATACAAGACCTCTCTGCACAATCTTTGAAACTTCCCGTGAATCTACTATTATTTCAAAATACAAAGTTAAAAAAAAAAAATACTCCAGCCAACAAAACATACCAATGGCTGCCAGCTTGGAGTCTCTGGAAAAGGCACTAAATTTGAGAAGAAGCGGGTATACTGTTTGACATACCCATGACCCCGTCCAATCCCAAGCACCCTATGAGGTCCAAACGTCCCGCAGAGGTGGAGTGAGGTAGCTCGCAGGGGGCAGCCAGGGCTCAGTCCAGGTCTCTGTGCTCACCTCCATGGGAAGCAGGGCTCTGCACCCCAGCACCTTCCATACCACCTGCACTCATTACCTGCAGCCAGAGCCCTGCCCAGCCCAATGTCATCCATCCTCTTAGTGATGCTGCTGCTAGGGACACAGTAGGCACTCAGTGTTAGATGAACTGATGATCACAAATAGCCTTAAACGTTTATCGATAACCATAAGAAGACAAAATGCTCATTACCAGACTATGAAATTCCTCTATTTAAAAGTGACAGTGGGGAGCCGGAGGAAGATGGCGGAAGAGTAAGACGCGGAGATCACCTTCCTCCCCACAGATACATCAGAAATTCATCTACACGTGGAACAACTCCAACAGAACACCTACTGAACGCTGACAGAAGACCTCAGACCCCCCAAAAGGCAAGAAACTCCCCACATACCTGGGTAGGTCAAAAGAAAAAAAGAATAAACAGAGACAATAGGATATGGACGGGACCTGCACCAGTGGGAGGGAGCCGTGAAGGAGGGAAGGTTTCTACACACTACAAGCCCCTTCGAGGGCGGAGACTGCAGGTGGCGGAGGGGGAAAGCTTCGGAGTAGCGGAGGAGAGCACAGCAACAGGGGTGTGGAGGGCAAAGCAGAGAGATTTTGGCACAGAGGATCGGTGCCCTCAGGCACACACCAGCCCGAGAGACTTGTCTGCTCGGCCGCCAGGGCGGGCGGGGCTGGGAGCTGAGGCTCGGGTATCGGCTTTCAGTCGGAGCGCAGGGAGAGGACTGGGGCTGGCGGCAGGAAGAGACCCTGAAGGGGTTAGTGCTAGCCCGGAGGGAGCCCGGGGAAAGGGTCTGGAGCTACCGGAGAGGCAAGAGACTTTTTTCCCTTTTGTTGCCTGCTGCGCGAGGAGAGGGCATTCCCCTCCCTCCCCTCTGCCTGAGTGAGCCAGAGCCCCCGAATCAGCGGCTCCTTTAAACCCGTCCTGTCTGAGCGAAGAACGGACGCCCTCCGGCGACCTACGCGCAGAGGCGGGGCCAGGTCCAAGGCTGAGACCCGGGAGCTGTGAGAGCAGAGACACGGAAATCTCTCTGTGCAGCCTCCGAGGCAGCGGATTAAAGCTCCACAGTCCATTTGATGTGCCCTGCGTCTGTGGAGTGCATGAATGGACAGCGAATCATCCCAAATTGAGGAAGTGGACCTTGAGGACAAGATTTAAGACTTTCCCCCCCTTTTTTTTCCTCTTTTTACAACGAATTATCTCAAATTAAGGAGGTGGACTTAGCAAGATTTCAGACTTTTCGCCCTTTTCCTCTTTTTACAACGAATTATCCCAAATCGAGGAGGTGGACTTGGAGAGCAAGATTTTTGATTTTTCCCCCTGCTCTCTTTTTGTGAATGTGTATGTGTAATCTTCTGTGTAAGATTCTCTCTGTATAGCTTTGCTTCCACCATATGTCCCAGGGTTCTTTCGGTCCGTGTTTTTTTTCAATAATTACTTTTTAATTTTAATAACGCTACTATATTTCATACTTTATTCTATTTTACTTTACCTGCTCTTTCTTTTTTTCCTCCCTTCCCTTCCTCCCTCCCTCCCTCCGCTCCTCCTTTCCTTCTTTCTTTTTCTTTCCTCTATCCCTCCCTCCCTCCCACCCTTCTTCTTTCCACTTTCTTTTTCTTTCCTTCCTCCCTCCCTCCCTCCTGTCTTTCTTTCTTTCTTTCCTTCCTCCCTCCCTCCCTCTCTTCTTCCATTCACTCTTCCTTTTGCTTTCATTCCTCCCTCCCTCCCTCCTTTCTTTCCTTTCTTTCCATCCTTCCTCCCTCCCTCCTTTCTTTCTTTCTTCCTTCCTTCCTTCCTTACTTCCCTTCTTCCTTTCTTTCAATCTCTCTTTCTTTCTTCTACTAATTATTTCTTTCTACTTTTTCTCACTGTTATTCTGAGCCGGGTGGATGAAAGGCTCTTGGTGCTGCAGCCAGGAGTTAGTGCTGTGCCTCTGAAGTGGGAGAGCCAACTTCAGGACACGGGTCCACAAGAGACCTCCCAGCTCCACATAATATCAAGCAGCGAAAATCTCCCAGGGATCTCCATCTCAACACCAGCACCCAGCTTCAGTCAACGACCAGCAAGCTACAGTGCTGGTCACCCTATGCCAAGCAACTAGCAAGGCAGGAACACAACCCCACCCATTAGCAGAGAGGATACCTAAAAACATAATAAGGCCACAGGCACCCCAAAACACACCACCAGACGTGGACCTGTCCACCAGAAAGACAAGATCGAGCTTCAACCACCAGAACACAGGCATTAGTCCCCCCCACCAGGAAGCCTACACAACCTACTGAAACAACCTTAGCCACGGGGGACAGACACCAAAAACAACGGGAACTACGAATCTGCAGCCTGCAAAAAGGAGACCCCAAACACAGTAACATAAGCAAAATGAGAAAGCAGAAAAACACACAGCAGGTGAAGGAGCAAGATAAAAACCTACCAGACCTAACAAATGAAGAGGTAATAGGCAATCTACCTGAAAAAGAATTCAGAATAATGATAGTAAAGCTGATCCAAGATTCTATTTCCCAGATCCAAAATCTTGGAAATAGAATAGACAATATGCAAGAAACAGTTAACAAGGACCTAGAAGAACTAAAGATGAATCAAGCATCGATTAAAAACACAATAAATGAAATGAAAAATACTCTAGATGGGATCAATAGCAGAATAACTGAGGCAGAAGAACGGATAAGTGAGGTGGAAGATAAAATAGTGGAAATAACTGATGCAGAGAAAAATAAAGAAAAAAGAATGAAAAGAACAGAGGACAGTCTCAGAGACCTCTGGGACAACATTAAACGCACCAACATTCGAATTATAGGGGTTCCAGAAGAAGAAGAGAAAAAGAAAGGGACTGAGAAAATATTTGAAGAGATTATAGTTGAAAACTTCCCTAATATGGGAAAGGAAATAGTTAATCAAGTCCAGGAGGCACAGAGAGTCCCATACAGAATAAATCCAAGAAGAAATACGCCAAGACACATATTAATCAAACTGTCAAAAATTAAACACAAAGAAATCATATTAAAAGCAGCAAGGGAAAAACAACAAATAACACACAAGGGAATCCCCATCAGGTTAACAGCTGATCTCTCAGCAGAAACTCTACAAGCCAGAAGGGAATGGCAGGACATAATTAAAGTGATGAAGGAGAGAAACCTGCAACCAAGATTACTCTACCCAGCAAGGATCTCATTCAGATTTGATGGAGAAATTAAAACCTTTACAGACAAGCAAAAGCTGAGAGAGTTCAGCACCACCAAACCAGCTTTACAACAAATGCTAAAGGAACTTCTCTAGGCAAGAAACACAACAGAAGGACTATACCTACAACAACGAACCCAAAGCCATTAAGGAAATGGGAATAGGAACATACATATCAATAATTACCTTAAATGTAAATGGACTAAATGCTCCCACCAAAAGACACAGAGTGGCTGAATGGATACAAAAACAAGACCCATATATATGCTGTCTACAAGAGACCCACTTCAGACCTAGAGACACATACAGATTGAAAGTAAGGGGATGGAAAAAGATATTCCATGCAAATGGAAATCAAAAGAAAGCTGGAGTAGCAATTCTTATATCAGACAAAATAGACTTTAAAATAAAGACTATTAGAAGAGACAAAGAAGGACACTACATAACGATAAAGGGATCGATCCAAGAAGAAGATATAACAATTGTAAATATTTATGCACCCAACATAGGAGCACCTCAATACATAAGGCAAATACTAACAGCCATAAAAGGGGAAATCGACAGTAACACAATCATAGTAGGGGACTTTAACACCCCACTTTCACCAATGGACAGATCATCCAAAATGAAAATAAATAAGGAAACACAAGCTTTAAATGATACATTAAACAAGATGGACTTAGTTGATATTTATAGGACATTCCACCCAAAAACAACAGAATACACATTTTTCTCAAGTGCTCATGGAACATTCTCCAGGATAGATCATATCTTGGGTCACAAATCAAGCCTTGGTAAATTTAAGAAAATTGAAATTGTATCAAGTATCTTTTCCGACCACAATGCTATGAGACTAGACATCAATTACAGGAAAAGATCTGTAAAAAATACAAACACATGGAGGCTAAACAATACACTACTCAATAATGAAGTGATCACTGAAGAAATCAAAGAGGAAATTAAGAAATACTTAGAAACAAATGACAATGGAGACACGACGACCCAAAACCTATGGGACGCAGCAAAAGCAGTTCTAAGGGGGAAGTTTATAGCAATACAATCCCACCTTAAGAAACAGGAAACATTTCGAGTAAACAACCTGACCCTGCACCTAAAGCAATTAGAGAAAGAAGAACAAAAAACCCCCAAAGTTAGCAGAAGGAAAGAAATCATAAAGATCAGATCAGAAATAAATGAAAAAGAAATGAAGGAAACGATAGCAAAGATCAACCAAACTAAAAGCTGGTTCTTTGAGAAGATAAACAAAATTGACAAACCATTAGCCAGACTCATCAAGAAAAGAAGGGAGAAGACTCAAATCAGTAGAATTAGAAATGAAAAAGGAGAAGTAACAACTGACACTGCAGAAATACAAAAGATCATGAGAGATTACTATAAGCAACTCTATGCCAATAAAATGGACAACCTGGAAGAAATGGACAAATTCTTAGAAATGCACAACCTACCAAGACTGACTCAGGAAGAAATAGAAAATATGAATAGACCAATCACAAGCACTGAAATTGAAACTGTGATTAAAAATCTTCCATCAAACAAAAGCCCAGGACCAGATGGCTTCACAGGCGAATTCTACCAAACATTTAGAGAAGAGCTAACACCCATCCTTCTCAAACTCTTCCAAACAATATCAGAGGAAGGAACACTCCCAAACTCATTCTACGAGGCCACCATCACCTTGATACCAAAACCAGGCAAGGATGTCACAAAGAAAGAAAACTACAGGCCAATATCACTGATGAACATAGATGCAAAAATCCTCAACAAAATACTAGCAAACAGAATCCAACAGCACATTAAAAGGATCATACACCATGATCAAGTGGGGTTTATTCCAGGAATGCAAGGATTCTTCAATATACGCAAATCAATCAATGTGATACACCATATTAACAAGTTGAAGGAGAAAAACCATATGATCATCTCAATAGATGCAGAGAAAGCTTTCGACAAAATTCAACACCCATTTATGATAAAAACCCTGCAGAAAGTAGGCATAGAGGGAACTTTCCTCAACATAATAAAGGCCATATATGACAAACCCACAGCCAACATTGTCCTCAATGGTGAAAAACTGAAACCATTTCCACTAAGATCAGGAACAAGACAAGGCTGCCCACTCTCACCACTCTTATTCAACTTAGTTTTGGAAGTTTTAGCCACAGCAATCAGAGAAGAAAAGGAAATAAAAGGAATCCAAATTGGAAAAGAAGAAGTAAAGCTGTCACTGTTTGCAGATGACATGATACTATACATAGAGAATCCTAAAGATGCTACCGAAAAACTACTAGAGCTAATCAATGAATTTGGTAAAGTAGCAGGATACAAAATTAATGCACAGAAATCTCTGGCATTCCTGTACACTAATGATGAAAAATCTGAAAATGAAATCAAGAAAACACTCCCATTTACCATTGCAACAAAAAGAATAAAATATCTAGGAATAAACCTACCTAAGGAGACAAAAGACCTGTATGCAGAAAATTATAAGACACTGATGAAAGAAATTAAAGATGATATAAATAGATGGAGAGATATACCATGCTCCTGGATTGGAAGAATCAATATTGTGAAAATGACTCTACTACCCAAAGCAATCTACAGATTCAATGCAATCCCTATCAAACTACCACTGGCATTTTTCACAGAAGTAGAACAAAAAATTTCAAAATTTGTTTGGAAAAACAAAAGACCCCGAATAGCCAAAGCAATCTTGAGAACGAAAAACGGAGCTGGAGGAATCAGCCTGCCTGACTTCAGACTATACTACAAAGCTACAGTAATTAAGACAGTGTGGTACTGGCATAAAAACAGAAAGATAGATCAGTGGATCAGGATAGAAAGCCCAGAGATAAACCCACGCACATATGGCCAACTTATCTTTGATAAAGGAGGCAGGAATGTACAGTGGAGAAAGGACAGCCTCTTCAATAAGTGGTGCTGGGAAAACTGGACAGGGACATGTAAAAGTATGAGATTAGATCATTCCCTAACACCATACACAAAAATAAGCTCAAAATGGATTAAAGACCTAAATGTAAGGCCAGAAACTATCAAACTCTTAGAGGAAAACATAGGTAGAACACTCTATGACATAAATCACAGCAAGATCCTTTTGGACCCACCTCCTAGAGAAATGGAAATAAAAACAAAGATAAACAAATGGGACCTAATGAAACTTCAAAGCTTTTGCACAGCAAAGGAAACCATAAACAAGACCAAAAGACAACCCTCAGAATGGGAGAAAATATTTGCAAATGAAGCAACTGACAAAGGATTAATCTCCAAAATTTATAAACAGCTCATGCAGCTCAATAGCAAAAAAACAAACAACCCAATCCAAAAATGGGCAGAAGACTTAAATAGGCATTTCTCCAAAGAAGATATACAGACTGCCAACAAACACATGAAAGAATGCTCAACATCATTAATCATTAGAGAAATGCAAATCAAAACTACAATGAGATATCATCTCACACCAGTCAGAATGGCCATCATCAAGAAATCTAGAAACAATAAATGCTGGAGAGGGTGTGGAGAAAAGGGAACACTCTTGCACTGCTGGTGGGAATGTGAATTGGTACAGCCACTATGGAGAACAGTATGGAGGTTCCTTAAAAAACTAAAAATAGAACTACCATATGACCCAGCAATCCCACTACTAGGCATATACCCTGAGAAAACCATAATTCAAAAAGAGACATGTACCAAAATGTTCATTGCAGCTCTATTCACAATAGCCCGGAGCTGGAAACAACCTAAGTGTCCATCATCGGATGAATGGATAAAGAAGATGTGGCACATATATACAATGGAATATTACTCAGCCATAAAAAGAAACGAAACTGAGCTATTTGTAATGAGGTGGATAGACCTAGAGTCTGTCATACAGAGTGAAGTAAGTCAGAAAGAGAAAGACAAATACCGTATGCTAACACATATATATGGAATTTAAAAAAAAAAAAAAATGTCATGAAGAACCTAGGGGTAAAACGGGAATAAAGACACAGACCTACTTGAGAATGGACTTGAGGATATGGGGAAGGGGAAGGGTAAGCTGTGACAAAGGGAAAGAGAGGCATGGACATATATACACTACCAAACGTAAGGTAGATAGATAGTGGGAAGCAGCCGCAGAGCACAGGGAGATCAGCTCGGTGCTTTGTGACCGCCTGGAGGGGTGGGATGGGGAGGGTGGGAGGGAGGGAGATGCATGAGGGAGGGGATGTGGGAACAGATGTATATGTATGACTGATTCACTTTGTTATAAAGCAGAAACTAATAAAAAAAAAAAAAAGATTAAAAAATAAAAAAATAAAAAATAAATAAAAATAAAAAAAAATAATAAATAAATAAAAGTGACAGTGTAAAACAAACTCTTCCTTCCTCTCCTTGATTAGTATAAATCATCCTTCGCTGCTTTTCAACTGTCTTTTACTTGGATTGATTAACTTTAAAGAGAGTTCAAGAGCCAAGATTAAGGCCCTATTAAACTGCCCACCTTATGAGAAGAATAGGATGGCAATTCTTTCAGAGTTATAGTATTGTTTTCTTGTTGTTCACTTGCCCTTAAGTTATTAAATTCAAAAGAGCTGGCAGCTTCCCAATAGGAGTGGAAATATTTTAGCAACATGCAGCCAGACTGCTGTCACATCCAAGGTAATGAATAACCTCTCGTATTGTGCAGCTTACTACAATCGAAAATACTTTTTCCCTTCATCTTCGGGAAAAGAAGCCTGGGCTTGGACAAAACACTTTCCTTCCATTTAGTTTATTTTGCAGAACTCTTCATGAGCTGTGGATATGCCATGTAACATCATCATCACCATCACACTTACTAAGAACTTGCTGTAACCAAACTAAGGGAATTCAAAGAGGAAGAGGGAGAAGAGAAGGAAGCTTGAACCAATTAAACCCTCACCATGAGCCGGCACCACGCAAGCCTCACGCTAAGAGTAGTCAGTCTTCACAACAATCCTATGCAATAGGTTTCTTTATTGTGTCTCCTCAAATCTAAGACAACATCTATTTTAAGAGGCACTGATACTTTACATACCACTAAAAAAGATGAAAATGCTACCAAATAAACTAAAACACCCTGGTTTCTTATCACACCAATTGTAAGACACCACCTGATTTTAGGGATGTTAAAATTAGTCTTTGAATCAGTGAAACTCGGGAATATTTCCAGATTCCGATGGAGACGCAGCATGGCCAAAGTGCCCGGGAGACTGTTCTTCCCTTGTAAGGCCCCATTTCCCCCCTCGGCACCCACAACAAACACACCTGGGGGCCCTGCCTCTGGGCTCACCTCCATGACCTCCTGCTTTCAAGAGAGAAGGAGACAAACGTTCCTTGAGTACCAGGCACTTTCACACTCCTTATCACATGTAACCCTGACCGGCAGGGCGGTTGCTAGCAAGGCACCTCTGTGAGAAAAGGAAAAAGGCACCCTTTCCTTAAGACACTAGCTCCCCCTGTCAGAAAGTGGTCAAATATACTGATTTTGTCAGAACAAGATACTACCATTTGCCGAAAACTGTCATAATGAATATACAAATCTATCATGTGAAATGGTCCCCTTAGAGGCGGTACCCTTGTGCAGTGTGCGACCTGCACCGCTGTACACAGTGGCCCTAATGAGTCAGCCACGAAGATACTATTATCCCATGTTACAGATGAAGAAGCTATAACTTGCCTAAAAGGATCAAGTTCAGGCCTATATGGTTTCAAAGCTACCTGGTCAACTCACAAGGGACTTAAAAATCAGGTAGAAACACAGGCCGTATGCGTGCATGTGTGCGGCGGTGGGGATGTCTATACAGGAATATACTAAACACATGCCACCAGAGAGCATGGGGAGGACGCAGAAACCCCGTGGCTGAGGCACCTGGGGAAGGCTTCTCGGGGGAGGGAAGCGGAAGGGATCCAGGAGGTCAGGAGAGCAGGCAAGAACAGAGGACAGCCTCAACCCCGGGGAGCCTTGAGTGTGTGTGTGGGGGGGACAAAGTCAAGGTCGGGGGGCAGCAACGCCTGGTCCTCGGAACAACCACCACGGGAGCCTGCCCAAGAAAGGCAAGGGCACCCAGCCTCCAGAGCAGGAGGCCCATCGAGAGGGACGGGGACGGGGCACGGCACACAGGAAGCTTGCCCCATTGGCAAGTCCCCAGTCCCGCTGATGGGGGCTGAGAAGCTGAATCTGTATTTGAAATCTGTGGATTTTTAAAGGCTGGCAACTAAATGAGATTTTCCTGAAAAAAAAAAAAAACTGTGCAGGCCAAACAAATCAAGTCTTCAGGTTACACCTATCCTGAGAGCTGCCAATTTTCAATTTCTGAGAAAAGGTTTTCCACCTAGGTGACTAGGACCACTGTTAAGTGGCAGGAGGAAAGCCAGAGAGCCTGGTCTGAAGAGACAGACAGACAGACAGACAGACGGACAGGCACAGAGAGAGCTGAGGCCCCAGACCCTTCCCCCACCCCTCTGGCTCCCCAACACCCAGCAAAGCGCCGGGCTCTGCGTAGGCAGATTCTGAATGCCAGTTATTTCCTATTTCATAGACTCTGAGTTTTTCAGATCTTCCACAATGATGCTGACGTGTAATCCAAGAAAAAATTAGATTGAAAAAATGTACATGGACATTAGAAATAGAGGCACAGTAAGTGACAAAATAAGGTCTCCCTCTTGGGGGAGAAAGACACTGATCCCCAGACACCCTGGGCCCCAGACAGTCTGACAGGCTCTGGGCCAAACACCAGCTGAGGAAGGACAGCAGGGCCACAGCTGCCGACACTCGGCAGAGATACAAACTCTGGTCACAGACAAAACGTGTCTCCCAGCTGATGGTGTTCTATGTTCCTCTCTGAGGCTGATTAGACATTTGTGTGTGGGGGTGAGCTGGGGGGGACGTCAAACCTTACGCCCGTCCCTGTCCTTCTCTCGTAAGGATATATTAGGGTGACACCAAAAGTGCATAGTGTTCAGGTGACAAAAAAGAAAGAAAAAGGAAAAGGTGACAGATTTAGAATCGATGAGGAAAAGGCATTCTTGACACAAGAGTTACAATTGCTACAAGAAGACACCTGGTAGGTGAGGACGGCCAAGCCTCGAAGTGCCCAAGTCCAGAGCTTGAACGTGTGGGCCAGGTGAGCCGGCGCCCAGGTGCACAGAGGGCCCAGGTGCACAGAAGGCCTGGATTAGGGGAGGCCAGGCATGGAAAGGTACGGGAGCTCCCAGAGCTGGGTGTCCTCAGAGAGTTCCCACGTGTCGGCCATGGGAGGGGGGGGCATGAAGACAGCATGGCCCGAAGCGGCACCCCGGCCTCCCTGCCCACCCCAGCTGCAGAATAACATTAGACTGCCTGCTTTGTTCACAAAGATCTGCATGTCAGTGACCGCACTTGATCCTCCTCGCTATCCTGTGGAGTAACCAAGTAGATGGTGCCACCACCACCACCACCACCATCATCATCACCACTATCATCACCACCATCACCACCACTACCATCAGCACCATCAGCACCACCACCAGCAGCACCACCACTGTCACCACCACCACCACCATCACTGCCATCATCACCACCACCAGCACCATCATCATCACCACTATCATCACCACCATCACCACCACTACCATCAGCACCATCAGCACCACCACCAGCAGCACCACCACCGTCACCACCACCACCACCATCACTGCCATCATCACCACCACCAGCACCATCATCATCACCACTATCATCACCACCATCACCACCACTACCATCAGCACCATCAGCACCACCACCAGCAGCACCACCACTGTCACCACCACCACCACCATCACTACCATCATCACCACCATCAGCACCATCATCATCACCACCGTCACCACCACCATCATCACCACCACCATCATCACTACCATCACCACCACCATGAGCATCAGCCTCACTATCACCGTCGTCCCCATTTACAGTGGAGAGAGCCAGGGCTCAAAGAAGTTAGCGAGATGCCAAGGAGTCCCGGGCAGACAACACACAAAGTCAAAACCTGACCAACATCTTCCAAGTTGACCTCCGTATCTGCCCACCCACGTGGGTCCAGCGCTGCTCCAGGAGGGAGTACTGACAGTGGGGCCCTGGGAGGAACACAACGAGCCTTGGGCCCCTCTCTGCACCCTGCCTCGTGGCTAGAGAGACATTCCGAACGATTCGTTACAACTAAGAGTAGCTACACCAAAAAGGGAACTTTACCCTCTGTGTGTTTATTATCATTTACAACAGGCACTCACTTCAGGGAGCAGAAAGCTGGAAAATGAGAGTGCCAGATGCAGGGCCACCAACCCACCCGGAGCACATCGTTAATATGCATGCCCCTGCACGGCCTGGCAAGAGATCTAGAGCTAGGGACAGAGAACCGCCACATACAGGGCATCAGCTTTTCTTGGCCAAAAAAAAAAGAAAAAAAGGGTACCAACACACACAGTAAACCCAGGGCCTTCAGGCAACAGTGGGCACCATACATGTGCCAGCAGCACCCCCTGGTGGCCAGTCTGAGCACTACACCCTCCAATCCCAGGATGAAGCCATTCCCAAGACTGAGCAGACAGACCCTAATGAAAATACGGCTACCATTCCCTGAGTCCCAACTCTGAGATGCTGTGCTTTGCCCGCCACCCACTTAATCTTCACATTAATCCAGTGAGGGAGGGGCTGCTATCCCCATTTGCAAATGAGTAAACGGAGCCCAGGGAGGGGACTGCAAGGTCACAGGGCAGGTGAGCACACAGCAGAAGCACAGCCCAGGCCGGCCTGACGCCTGTCCTAAATGACAAGTCACCACGTGATGCACAAAAGGGGTCGACTTCTCTGCACTGCCTGAGTCAGGCCGGGTTTCCCTTGGCGGGGCTGGGGCCGGGGGCTTCTGCCCCAGTTCCGTCTGGTCTCACAGTGAATTCAGTCTGTGACCAGTCACAGAGCTGCTCGTCTCTTCGACACACACTTTTCGATGTGTAGGTTATACGTCAATTTTTTAAAACTTAAACAGCAAAATTTTAAGGGAAAGATATAGGGGGAAAAGGGGATTCTGATTCACAAGTGAATCTCTTATTTAAAATGACAAAGTGAGGTGAGAAGCCCAGACCTGGCCGTGAACCCACCTTGGCCATGTGTTCTTGGTCTCCCTCCTGAGCTTCCGCTTCTACATCTGCTGGGGCTGCAGGAGGACCGCAGGACACTCCCAGCCCGGTGACCGACACCTCTGAGGCACCGTCTCACATGAAGCCATAGAAGGGCACCTGTCTGGGTCAGGACCGGGGTGCCCAGCCCCTAACCAGCCCCAGCTCCCCACCGCCAGTGTGATGGAGTCTGCGTAAGTCTCTGAACCTCTCCAGGCCCCAGTGGGAAGTGGCCTTCGCATGGTTTAAAGTGGAACCTGGTCTCTGAGCCTCACCCAGAGGCTAATTTACAGGGAGACAGACAGAGCCACCTGGACAGAAGCCAGGGTGTGCAGACGGCTCCAGCCTCCCCCACGGCCTGGAGGGGCCCGTTATGCACCTGCCCTCCCACCTGCTACCCCACTCGTGGATCACCTCCAAGGTGCCCTCCCAGCTCTGAGGTTCAGGGGGCTGAAGTTCCAATAAATGCACAGCCTGATTTGTGGTGTTATTACCATGCAGCTCACGAAATGCTGATGAGCCTGCCGACTTCTGCAGCTCACAAAGTTAACATTTCTATTAAATGCAAAGGAGAAAGCCCATGGGTGCTCCTCTGTTGAAACAGGATTAACAAAATAAAATGAGAAAGGCTCAGTATCAGCTATAATTAAGGCTGGGCCAACAGTTGTATTATAATTTTATGCATACGCATTTCTTCCATGTTGAAACTTGACATCATTTTTCTGAGTTATTTTTAAGCACTCTCAAAGTGAGAGCCCCGGGCAAGAGAGTCTACTAGTCACATTTAACATAATCATAGCTGAAGAGCAGCCCCAGGGCCCTTTCCTTCGGAAAGCACCACAAATAACTTTATGTAAACAGAAACTGCACTCCCATCACCCAGTTCTCTAAGTGGCAGCACCGGCCCGCCCCAGAGGGTGTGTGGGAAGCTCTGAGGATGTGGGAGCCCCCGTGAACGCTTCTGACACCACAGCTCCCCTTGTGCAAAACACCGAGGTGGCCCCAGAACTCTTGACGCCATGCCTCCAAAGCGACCGAGTCTCCGGGATCGTTTCCATGGGAAAAACAAAATGTGCAAAATCCTCTCCCGTTTTGCGATGTATTTTAGGGGGACTGCAATGCCCAGGGCTGCCACCATCACCAAGGCCTCTGAGTTTCCGGTTTGGGGTTTTTGCTGTTTTAGTTTATTTTGGTTCCTTTCTGTGGTGGAGACACCATTAGTCTTAACTTCAGAAGGTAAAGGGCTGCCTAGAACCGGCTTCAGCACTGGGCCTCAGGACAGAGGCTCCGAGGTCAAACCCCACCCACGTGGCCACTTCTGCCTGGCTGGAGGGACCTCTCCCTTCCCGAGCCCGTAGGTCCTTGGCTGGAAACCCGCAGTGGCAACTGCAGCCGCCCTGCTGACCTCATGAGGACAGTGGAGGCAGGGGTCACCATGTGGAGGGATACTGGGAAAAGGGCTTTGTGGACGGCTCCACGTGACGAAGGTGCAGAGCAGAACTGGGAAGAATGGGTGAAACGGGCTTGTGAACCCAACCCACCAGGCAGGTGGACACGGCTCAGCACGCACACCATGGCTGTACACACTGGGCAAGTTCCTGCAGATGGCAGGTGGGTCCCTGTGCACGGGTCACTGCCTCGCATGGGGAGACGCACACACGTGTGGCTCTCTGCAGACGCTCTGGGAGGGCAGCCACCATGGCTCAAGAGGCCCAGCGCCCCATCCAGGCCAGTGCAGTCCCACAGAAATAGGACCACTGGGACTTCCCTGGTGGCGCAGTGGCTAAGAATCCGCCTGCCAGTGCAGGGGACACAGGTTCGAGCCCCGGTCCGGGAAGATCCCACATGCCACGGAGCAACTAAGCCCGTGCGCCACAACTACTGAGGCTGCGCTCTAGAGCCCGTGAGCCACAACTACTGAGCCCGCGTGCCACAACTACTCAGCCCGCGTGCCACAACTACTGAAGCCCACGCGCCTAGAGCCCCTGCTCCGCAACGAGAAGCCACCGCAATGAGAAGCCCGCGCACCACAACGATGAGTAGCCCCCGCTCACCGCAACTAGAGAAAGCCCACGTGCAGCAAAAACACTCAATGCAGCCAAAATAACAATAAATAAATACATTTAAATTAAAGAAAAATTTTTAAAAAGAAATAGAACCACTGCTGTGATTTCAAATTTTCAAGCAGCCACATTAAAATGAAAAGAAACAAGTAAAATTAATTTTAATCATATGTTTTGTTACCCCAGTATATCCAAAATATTATCACTTCACTTGTAATCCATTTTTAAAAGAGAGATGAAAAATTTCCCATTCTTTTGATGTTGCTGTCGTACTAAGTATTCAAAATCTGGTGTGTATTTCCCACTTCCAGCACATTGCAGTCTGGACTAGAACACAGATCCAGTATTCACATTATTTCCAGGACACCTGGCAACTTTTTCACTGCAGATCAGAGAAATGTGGTTTGCAGGTGCCACTCCCCGACAGCCAGTGAGACAGGAGAGGGCCTCCAGCACCCCGAAATTGCTCTGTGGCATGTGGGATCTTCCCCGACCAGGGCTCGAACCCGTGTCCCCTGCATTGGCAGGCGGACTGTTAACCACCGCGCCACCAGGGAAGCCCCAACTTCAATCAAATTTTAAATACCTGCTTTACTTATCATGAAAGCCTGCCAGTCGTCTCAGTTACAAAGTATTTTGAACTTGCAAATTAATTTAAGAAGAAAGAACTGCCCTCTAATATTCAGACGTATCTAAGGTCTGTTCAAATTCCAGAACAGAGCCTTAAATTTAAGCAAGAGCCACAGGGAAAAGAAGAATTTTCCAAACCCCACCAGCCACCCAGCTCCAGCCTACCAGAATGATCTGGTCCATTCTTCCTGGTAACCAGTGTATGAAGTAAACATCAGGTGTGTTCTCCACATACCTGGGCTATTCAGTTTTTCACTAGGGAAAAAAGTAATTTTTAACTTAGTCTCACAATTCAACATTTAATGAATGCCTAATATATACCACATACTATGTATGCGAAGCACATTTAGAAATGAGTAAGACACAAACTCCAGAAACATAAACAAATAATGCCATGTTGCTCGTGAAAACAATTTAAAGTGACTGTGGTTTTATTTGTGGCCCAAATTCATTGACTGCTGCCTTGGAAAGAACAGAGAGTCCAGACTTGCAGCCAGTGCCCGACCTGCCCCTCACCGGGCTTGGGCAGCTACCACTCTTTTTACAGGGCAGGGACCTTTAGAAGGTCAGACAGCCTGTCCTCTTCCCTGACTCGCCTCCAGCTCGTGCAGCCTTAGGGTGACCCTGGCGAGGCCATCTCCTCCCACTGCCTCCGACCGAGCCAGCGGCGGCCCCTGGACCTCCTCCCCTGCAGGTCCAGCATCCCGGTCTCAGCCATGCCCTGCCATACCTGACGGGTCCCGCTGCTGGGACAGCGCCCACACGGTGGCCAGGCCAGTCCCCACGTGCAGCCGCCCCCTCTGCAGGCACAGCTGTCTCCTAGGCTATCTCCACTTCCGCAGGGCCTTTCCCATGCATGTCCCCTAGGGGGCGATAAAGCGCAAAGGAGAACTCCGGCCTCAGGGAGCTAGTCCTGAGCTGCCTGAAATTCTGCAAAGTGGAGAGGGCTGGCGAGTGCCTGCTTTCTGATTATCAAACTTTTTTTTTTTAATCCAGAACCTCATGCTTCAAGTTTCAGCTCCAACCTCCGTCTGTCAGAGAGGCTTTTCTTAAATCCCCTTCAATATAAATTAGGTCCCCATTATTTTCTCTTGCCCACTCCCCCCCCATCCTCCGCTTTGAAGCAATTACCGCAATCTGTAATCATGTATTTAACGGTGTATCTATTTATTTGTTTAACGTGCCCCTCCTAAAAGACTGTAAACTCCAAAAATATCAATATCATTTAATTCAAAATACAGCTAAAAGCTTAAAGAGATCAATGTTTGAGGTTAACAAATGCTGCATTTCCTTTGTCGTGAGGACTACAGCATTTCCAGAACATTCACGTAAGAACCCCCGAGGCTAAGGTTAACCAAGACAGTCAACTCACACTTCCCAGAGAAACAGACAAGACTAAGGGCTGGGGAAGAAAGAGTGGCTCAGGGTGGGTCAGCCGCCGGGCAACCCACATCCCGGTAAAACCAAAACTTCTCCGGTCCTCTGACTCCTGCCCAGCGACGGGTAAGGGCTGCCCCATGGCCGTCCTGGGGCAGGGCTGCACAGAACTTCGGCTCCAGGGGCCTCTTCAGAGTGGACGGAAGGGCCTCAGTCCCCAGGAAGGGTCTCTCTGAGGTGCTTCCAGTAACCCGGCAAGCCCTGCACCAACTCAGAAATAAAAACGGGGAGCAGAATTCAAAAGCTCTTCTCTCTACCGCTGCAGGAGGGAATTGAGAATAATGGACCACGGCAGTGTGTATGGAGCCTGGAAAGTTTCATATCCCTGTGCCTGTTCGGTTCATCACGGCTCTTTCCCTGAAACCAAACACAGACGAAGGCTGGCTGGTCTCTAAGCTAAAATCCACTCAATCACCAGTCCTATGGGTTTTTACTCTGGTCCATTTCTCTAAATCTGCCCCAAACCTCCACTCCCACACCCACTGCCTTGGGGTGAGTGTCATCCTCCCTGGGATGCACCGTAACGGCACCTGATGCCGGGTCTTGCTCCTGCCTGCATTTCTGCCCCTGCAAAAAATGTCCTCCTATTTATTCTTTATAACTTCAGAAATTACTAGAAAGCTACAGTAATTCACAGTGCGGTGCTGATGAAGGATAAACAAACAGATCAATGGAATAGACCAGAGAGCTCAGAAATGGACCCCCATGTAATTTTCAACAAAGGATCACAGTAACTACGTGGCTGGGCTAGGTGCACCGCACCCCCTCAAGCCTTCAACTCTCAGGGCTTACTTCCATCGTAGTCTCTGGCACCATCTCCTAAAGGATCAGTTCTCTACTGCTAGGACTGTGTGACGTCCTCAGGGGGAAACGGCGAATCATATCTGCCTGCATTCTCACTTCCCGGCACAAACTTTGGCACAAACATTTGGGTGAACCAAGGAATCTGCTTGGAAGAAAAAAAAAGGAAGAAAGAAGGAAGGAGGAAGGATGGGAAGGGGGAAGGGAGGGAGGAAGGGAGAATCCTAGGGGGCAGAGAAGTGGTGGTGGCCCCAGAGGAAGAGGCCTGCTGGCAGAGATGGGGAAAAAAATATCTAACAGAAAGAAGGAAGCCAGCTTGGGCCCCACAAGGAGGCTTGGGGCTGACTTACAAGGTCCTCCAGGTTGCCAGGACCTCCAAGACCCTTCGTTTCCAGAATGCGGCTCCCAAAGCCCCCTGATCCTTGGCTCCAGACGCGGTGGCTGATTTGGTCCCCTCATCCCCCTACACCCCCAACAAGGCCAGCAGCTGCCTCTGAAGTCCAGTCCCTACCCTTCCCATCCTGCCTCGGCCCAGACCCAACTGGGGCACAAACGTGCCAGATTCCAGAGTTCAAAAATTTGCAGCTCCATTTGTTACATGATTTAAAAGAAGAAAAATCTGTTACCCAAGTTAAAATCCTTTTTCTATTAATATGCCAAGCATAAGCTGTTTATAAGCATATAATTATATATTTTATGTCCCTTGAAAAAAAAGACATAACTTCAAACCTACAATAGCTGTTTAATATGACAATTTGTTTCACCCCCAGATTACTTTTCTTTCTTTTAAAAAAAAATCAATCAATGGGAATTCCCTGGCAGTCCAGTGGTTAGGACTCAGCGCTTTCACTACGGGGGGCCCAGGTTCAATCCCCTGTCAGGGAACCAAGATCCTGCAAGCTGCACAGTGCAGCAATAAATAAATTAATAATAATAAAAAAAATTTTTAACCAATCAAAGTCTATCACATTTTCCAACCACAACTGCTTTCAAGGAGCAAGTAGATCTCAATGCACTAAGCTGCACAGCAGAGAGACTGGGGTCTTGGTGAAAGGGATAAAGAGCAGTGCCCGCAGCATCTCCAGTGCACCATAACCCAGGTAGTGGGCAGGATCGTGTCTCCCGCAGATGAAGCGGTGCGTTCCATGAGTTATGTGACTCCCTCAGGTCAGGAATCTGGTGAGTAGCAGGTCCCTGGCCCCAGAGCACGTGTTCATTCCACCCTCCAGACTCTTCCAGCCCTTAAAGTTGACACCTGCCCTTGAGAAATGGCAGACAGTGAAAGTTTAACAGAATAAACAGCTGCTAACAAAGAGAAAACAACTCTAGGCTAAATCCCTTCTACATAATTAAATCAGCCCCTCTTGCTGGGGAGGTTTTCAGAAGCAGCATGCATGAAACTATCTACAAAGGAAATGCAATTAAGGAGCGTCTTTTTAATATACCCAATTCTTGACTGCCCTTGCCCTAGGCAGAAACTTAATTCTACTGAAGGATAGCTGTCTTTGAAAAGTTGTTATGTAAATTGTAAGGTAAGGGGAGAAAAGACACAGGAACCATTTTACAAGGTAAATGGGAAACCGGCTGAGAAGGGAGCGGTGCGGCAACAGATCTCCAGTTCACGGCAATGACCACCGCGGCTGGCTTACCATCAAAAAGCTGGACCTTAGAGACCAAATGCGACTCCATCTTATCATTTATTTTACTGGCTCTCCTACGTTAACCCAACAACCAAGCAAAACAGGAGACTCTTTTCAGGAATTAGCTGACCACAAGTTAACAGCAACGTATTTTAAAACATGATTTTTGGTCACTTATTACAGCTGAAAATTGAAGGAAACTACAACAAGTGCCAGGTTTAAAAAAAAAAAAAAAACTGTTAAGTAAACTCCAGAAGAGGAGAGGTGGGCAGTGCCTGTCGTGTATCATCGGCAGTGGCCCAATGTCTTGGGAGAGGAAAGGCACCAAACAGAGAAGAGAGTGTAATAGGGAAGAACAAATCTGACTCCATGCTGGATCTGATTTTTTTCCTTTAAACTTTGTATTCTATTGCTTTTGCTACAAGTTAAGAATGTTGCCTAAAATATACAGGTTAGCCCATTCTCAAGGCTCTGACCTTTAAAGGTACAACACTTCTCCATTCACACAAAGATAAAAAGTCGCGACACACAGGATATCATTTGTCTTGGAGGTTTATAGGAACACTGTGACCAGACCTAGATGCACAGCTGCAAGAACAACAGATTCCGGCACCAAGAAGTTCGCAGCAACCAACCAAACGCCTCCACTTTTGGTATAAAAGAAGGCTGAATTCTAACTCAGGTAAGATGGTTCCTTGGGACACTAGTCCACCATCTTCTCCGTCTGCTGGCTTTCCAAATAAAGTCACTATTCCTTGCCCAAAAAACTCATCTCTCGATTTATTGACCTGTCGTGCGGCAAAAAGTACAAGCTTGGACTCGTAACATCATCATTGTCAGAAAGAATGCCTGGCATAGTTCAGGGGTCCTGACCCACCACTCCGGCTCTGGGTCTGCTCCATCACTTCACACACACGCACATACACACACTCACTTGCCGGAATCTGACACAACAATGGGATGAGGGCAGGACCAAGGGTCAAAGGACTCTTTACCATCCCTGCCTGGCATGTCGAGAGGAGTGTCATGCAAAGCTGTTGGCTTGAACTGAAGAAGCCAAGAAAAGTGCCCCTGGCGTTTGGGCACCAAACACCCAGCAAACATAAGCTCTACGTGTCTTCTGCAGCCCTCAGCATGCAGGACACTCAGTATAGCTGCTTTGGTTATGAACCGGTAGGCTCAGAAGATGAAGCTGGAGGGGCAGTTGTGGAGGGTAAGCCCTGTGACACTAAGTTTATATTTCCGAAGTCACTGGGCTCTGCCAGGGAACCAGGCTGGAAGGGGGCAGGAGGCGGTCAGATAGTTCATTCATTTTTCCATTCAGTAAAGGCACCCTGGGCACCCACTCGGGGCCAGGCGCTGATCCAGGGGTTGGAAGTACAAGCCAGGCAGGCACCCAGAAGTTTGGATTTCATCCCAAGTCAGAGGAAGTTGATTTTTAAAGCCTCAGCTCTGCCATTTCTAAACTGTATGAAGTTGACCTCTCTGAACTTTTGTTCCTCGTCAGTAAATGACACACAAATTAGACTAGGTGTCGGGAAAACTGAGTAGCAAAAAGCATGAGGTCAGTGCCCCAGTGTGGATGCTTTCTGTTAATTACACAGGAAGGAGCCCCAAGGTCAACGTTAAGGGGCTTTGACCAGGTGTTCAGTAGAAGATCCATCGCAGTCCTGCATCCAGCCAGCAGAAAGGATGTGTCGCCCAAGAAGCCAGGGACGGCTGCCTGGAGGAGGTGCCATGTCAGCTTAACTTTAAAGGGTGAGGAACAAGGGCCCACAGAGCTAGGCGGCAGGTAGAGGCTAAATTACAATTTATCGGGCTTCCCTGGTGGAGCAGTGGTTAAGAATCAGCCTGCCAATGCAGGGGACAAGGGTTCGAGCCCTGGTCCGGGAAGATCCCACATGACCCGGAGCAATTAAGCCCGTACGCCACAACTACTAGGCCTGCGCTCTGGAGCCTGCGAGCCACAACTACTGAAGCCCGCGCGCCTAGAGCCTGTGCTCTGCAACAAGAGAAGCCACCGCAATGAGAAGCCCGAGCACCACAACGAAGAGTAGCCCCCGCTCACCGCAACTAGAGAAAGCCCGCGCACAACAATTAAGACCCAACGCAGCCAAAATAAATAAATTTATAAATAAATAAATTACAATTTATCACAGGGTATTACTGGGTTACCAGCAGTAACAAGCTAATCCCTGGAGTTTATGGCTCCCTCTACAGGACACAAAGAAACTTTCCTTCAGCAGCTCGGTGGAACCCTTTCCCTTCAAAACATCCTGGCCAAGAACATGGGTCTAAAGGAACTATCCATTTCACAGAGGAGGAAACTGAGGCCAGGCAACAAGGAGGCCGAGACAAGGCCCACGCAGCCACAGAGTCAGCAGCATCGGATTCGAACCTCCCGCCTGCCAGGACGCCTGCGCTGGGTCGCTAGCGCGCGCCCCGACCCCGCCCGTTGCCCCGGAAACGGCCCCGCACGCGCGAGCGCACTGCTTTCCCTTGCTCGTTCTTCCGCTAGCACCCTCGTTACTTTTTTTTTTTTAATAAAAACCCAAGGCGGCGGGATACTGCCAGCGATTTAACGTGCCGTCGAAGGACGCCGCTACGTCCGCTCTGCGCCCTGGGCCGCGGATCCCTCCGCCGCCCAGCGGCCTGCGCGCTTCTACCCGACTCCAAGCTCGAAACGGCTTCCCGCGCGCTGCGCCGCGCCCCACCCCCACCTCATCCCCACCCCAACCCCCAGCCCGGCTCACCTGCCGCCCGCGTCTCCATGGCAACGCCCCCACCGCGGAGGAAAAAAAAGCCTCGGGCTCTTCCGGGCCCCCTCCCGCGCCGACCGAGAAGGCGGGGCGCTCCGCTGATGCTTCGCTTTTTATTTTTATTTTTTTAAGAAAAGAGCCGGCGCGGTTATGGCGAATCTGCGGCATCCAACATGGCGGATGGAGTCTTCGCCCTCCTCTTCCCGGGGCGCTGACGACGGCGTAGCGGACGTCAGGCTCGGATGACCCTCCCCCAGCGGCGAGAACGGCCGGGCTGGGCCGGGCTACTGCGCATGCTCCGCTCCGGCGGTCGTGCTTTGTGTTCCGCTCCGCAGATTCCGTTGCTCCGGGTTTTGAGCCTCTCCTGGGAAGGGGCTAACGAGAGGCGTGGAACACAGGTTGGAGGATTGGGAGTCTTCACAGTGCTGCCAGAGCCAGCATCTATCTACCTGCCGGCCCATCCTTGGACCCACTCCTGCACTCCACCGGGCTGGACGAGGTTAAGGCAGCGCTCCGGTCCCAGTTCCCAGCGATTTAACTTTTCTTGGCTTTAGTTTACTGATTTGTCAATCGGGGCGGTAACAGCCTGCCTCCCTCTCAAAGGTTGCAGTGTTTCCTGAAGTGGGATGCTTTCCGCTAGGAGTACCCGACTTGATTTAGTCTTCCAGACTGAATTAAACAACTGGAACCGCCTCGACAGAATGACTGCCTTCTCTGTCCTCCTGTCTTGCAGAAAGTCTCAGTTGGGTGTGAGCACGCCTCCCTAACCCTTGCTCGTCTCCCTGAATCTGGCTCACAGTCTTCTTTCTGCAGGCAACAGTATCTGGTTGAGATGTAATGACCTCGTCTTCCTTTTGGTCTACCACTTCCTTCAGATCTCTGCTCAAATGATATCTCCTAGCGGGCCCTCCCAGACCACCCCATCCAATGTAACCCTCCTAAGTCACTTTCTGTTTTCTCCCTAGTATCAATTACTGCCTGACATTAATTTATCTCCATCTCGTCTTTGTCGCCCCTTTAGTCCCAGAATCTAGAACAGCCTGACAGTAATTTATTGAATGAATTGAGTTCCTGTTGCCTGTATTTTTAAGGTTAGCTTTTGTTTTAACAATGTTTTTCATTTATGGTAGTAATGTATAAAGTTTTCTTTTTAAACCCAACTTATATTTTTAAAAATTGGTCAACTTAAAATGGTGCAAGGCCTCCCTGGTGTTCCAGTGGTTAAGACTCAGTGCTTCCAGGACTTCCTTGGTGCGCAGTGGTTAAGAATCCGCCTGCCAACGCAGGGGACACGGGTTCAAGCCCTGGACCGGGAAGATCCCACATGCCGCGGAGCAACTAAGCCCGTGTGCCACAACTACTGAGCCTGCGCTCTAGAGCCCGCGAGCCACAACTACTGAGCCCGCGTGCCGCAACTGCTGAAGCCCATGTGCCTAGAGCCCGTGCTCCACAACAAGAGACGCTACCGCAATGAGAAGCCCGCACACCGCAAAGAAGAGTAACCTCCACTCGAAGCAACTAGAGAAAGCCCACGCGCAGTAACGAAGCCCCAATGCAACCAAAAATAAATAAATAAAAATTTTTAATTACTATTTTAAAAACTATTAAAAAAAAAAAAAAAGACTTCGTACTTCCAATGCAGGGGGTGTGGATTCGCTCCCTGGTCAGGGAGCTAAGATCCCACATGTCGCGTAGCATGGCCAATAAATTAAAAAAAGAAAAAAATGGTGCATGTGGTACAGAGACAAGGCCCCCAAAAATGTAAAAGTGAACTTCAAGTGAGAAATTTGGGAAATACTGATTTATTTTTATGGTTCTCTTGAAGTGCTAATCTGCGCCTGTTGTCTTTTCCTGGAATAGCCTTCCCTCTATTGCTGCTCGACTTGAGAAATTGTCCTTCAGTTCATGCCTGTGTGTTCCCACACTCCCACTCCCACTTCTCTTTACCCTCCCCACACCCGTTGCCTTTTATCTGTTTGCTCAGCCCCCTCCCCATGAGCTAGACCATGAACTTCATGAGTACAGATTTTTTTATCCTTGTTTCCCAGCTCCTACTGCACAGAAGTGTCACTCAGTGAGCACATTTGTTCCCATTGTCACTTGTTTTCCAGTTAGTAAAACTCCCACGAACACTGAGCTTTAGGGACGACGCTCTGATTTCTCATGAATATTCTGCCTTGCTCCTTAATCCTGTTCTTGGGAAATAAAGAGTCATTATAAGACCCCAAATTTACCCAGTCCATTAAACATATGTTCAGGGATATCTCCTCCCCCAACCCCTTTGTTTCATCCTCACAACAACTGGAGGGCTAAACTGGACAGATCTGATTATCGTGCTTTTCTTGAAGAGAAAAGGAATGTTCAGAGAGGTTAGGTGGCTTTCTGAGATCACACGGCAAGCCAGTAAAATCCCAGGTGTGGAACTGGACTTTCCATGCCCAATATTCTCCCCACATGGCCATCTGGGATGGGCCCGCAGTACCCACTACACCCCAAAAAGGGCCAATTTCAAGGCAATCATAGGGTTATTGCCACCCACCACGTCCTACATCTCAAGACAGATGGCGAGGTGGAGCCCATCACAGTCCTTCATTTGCAAATGAACTGCTCAAGAAGCTGCACTGATGAACTTTCCTCTTCAGAACGATAAATATTTGCAATAACCACTATTTTGCTGTGAATCGATTTCTGTCAGGAAATTAGAGTTATTCTGAGTTGCTGACAGTATTGGTTTTGTTCTGGGCTGCCTTTCTGGCAACAGCATTTAAATGTTAGTTATTGATTAGCAGACGGATTGCTCCCAGATGTGTGACCAAAATGAATTTTGGAAATGAAGCAATTTAAAGTTTGTCTCAAAACCCAATTGCCTCAGAATATTAATAAAGTCAAATTTAAAAAAAAAGAAATTGTGGATTATGAATGACAGTCCCGGGTTAATGATTTGGCCAGTTATGATTTTCTCCGTGATTCTCATGGCATTTTCTTCCTTCTCTATTCAAAGAAGAATCACTGAGCACCTATCATAACTGAAAACTGGCCTGGCCACAGGCATACAGAAATGACGAAGAGCCGGTCCCTTTCTATGGGACCAGATCTGCAAATGGAGAGAAGAGTCCACCCCTGGCTTTGCTGAGTGATTTGCACATTTTCAGTCAGCAAAAACCTTTTTTCTTTCTATTTGCGTACAATCCCAAAATGCTTTCAATTAATGAAGGTGCATTAGTGGAATTAAATATAAATTGCTCAAAATTGTATTATTAATGGCATCCTGCTTCAACGACAGTCCCTAGAGGAGATGAGCTTCCCAGCTGGCCCTCTGGTGTCCATCAGCCTCTCAAGGCTAGCACAGGAGTGAATTTGTGCCAGAAATGTATCACCATGAAACGGCATTTGGTTATATAATAATAAATTAACATAATTGAATATATTTGTGTCAATAATTTTATAGTTATGTCTAATAGGTATATGACAAATGAGCATTTACAGGAAAAGAGAAAAAGATATATAACTTTATAAGATGTTTTCTTGAAAGCAGGTTCTGATAAAGTATACATACGAGTGACCTCAAAATAATGGGCCTTGAGGCACATAGAAGTTGATAAAATCAGAGGTTGGGATAATCACAGTCTGAGTGAGTGTTAAAATCTGAATAGGCACGTTATAGAGAAAAATCTATTTAAAAATGTATAAAAGAAGAGGTTGTAATAGTAGAATGATCTGAGCAATTTGAGAACATAATTATGACCCTAGGAAGCCACATCCTCTCTAGTTCTTCCTTTTCAGTGGCCATGGTGTGCCGTCTCATCACCAGTACGCACATATTGTACCCTCAGCACAACACACATTGGTCTCAATAGCATTTTTCGTTAGCGGTACCCAGGGCTCCTTCAAAGGACCTGAGTCCACGTCTGGAAGCCGGGGAAAGTCAGAATGGCCTGAGACAACTTGCTCTTGCCAGAAAACCAGGCTGCTGTCAAAAGTGCTGGGCTGGGCTTCCCTGGTGGCGCAGTGGTTGAGAGTCCGCCTGCCGATGCCGGGGACACGGGTTCATGCCCCGGTCTGGGAAGATCCCACATGCCACGGAGCAGCTGGGCCCGTGAGCCATGGCCGCTAGGCCTGTGCGTCCGGAGCCTGTGCTCCGCAACGGGAGAGGCCCGCATACCACAAAAAAAAAATAATAATAATAATAATCGGTTGTTACGTGGAGGAAACTTAAATGCATATTTCCAAAATGAAAGAGGCCCGTCTGAACAGGCTACATACTGTACAGTTCCAAAGATATGAACATTCTGGAAAAGAATAGAGAGTGAAAAGATCAGTGGTAGCCAGGGGTTCCTGGGAGGGTAAATGAAGAGCGATGAATAGGTGGAGCACAGAAAAGTTTTAGGGCAGCGAAATGACTCTGGTTGATACTGTGTTGGCAGATACATGTCATTATACATTTGTCTAAATCCATAGAATGTACAACACAAAGAGTGCATGTAAACTATGGCCTTTAGTTAGTAAAGATGTATCAATATTGGTTCATCAATTGTAACCAATGTACCACACGAATGCAAGATGCTAATAATAGGAGAAACTGGAATGGGGCTGGGGGAGGGCGTATATGGGAACTCCCTGTACTTTCCATGCATTTTTTCTGTAACCTAAAACTTCTCTAAAAAAATAGTCTATTAATTTTTTTTAAAAAGTCAGGTGAGTTCATGGGAAAATCTGGATTTCTGGCTTCAGTGGAAAAATCTGGTCTGTGAACACAGAACCGGCTGCACTCCTCGGTCTGCCAGAGTCCAGCAACAATCAATCCCGTGGAGGAAGCACAGCTTTTCCTCTGGGGCTCCCTCTATTAGGACACCCCGATTTCGTCAAAGCCAAAACAAGCCAGGGTCACTCTTTTATGTTGTCCATCTGGACTTTGGGGTCATTGGAGTTTGGGATGCCAAGACTAAGACCAGTAATTTAGTGCAATAGGTTTCAACCTGGGTTCCTCAGAGACCTTCCTGTCTCCAGGGGTATGGGGTTTGGGGAGGACAGGGGGATGTGTGTGGGCTCTGGCCCCCTCAATGCTGCTTCTCCTGTATCTGCTGGACCTGTTGGACTTACTGTATAGGATGTACGCCAAAAAAGTGGTCTGTGGCTAAATATACATGCAAACACTGGGCTAACCCAATGCCTAGGGTTTTGAGGCTCCAAAGGGCAGTGTCCGGCTGAAGGTGATTGCTCAGAGGGGAGGTGGTGTTACGTCTCTTGATTGTCCCTCTTAAGTTCCCTCTATCGGACCCCTCAATTTCCATTTATGTCTCGTCACTAACAGTTCATCACGGTGTCGCCCATTTCTGATGTGACTGGTTTTGAGGGCTGTTTCCTGCTGATGGAACATCCCTTCCCGTCTGTGCAGGACTGCGGCGTTTGCTGCACCAGCTTCGTCCTCCTGCCATACCGCTCCTTCCAGACCCTCTCACTTCAGGGTGAAGGCCCAAAGATTTTATTAAAAGAAAACGAAAGCATGTAGGCCTGATAAACAGTAGATCTGTGAGATGCACTAGGAAAATGAGACCTCTTCACGAAAACAAACTTTCAGTGTGCTCGCTCTTGGGAAGTCCCTGGCGGTCCAGTGGTTAGGACTCAGTACTTTTATTGAGGGGGCCCGGGTTCGATTCCCTGGTCAGGGAACTAAGATCCCACAAGCCACGGTGCAGCCAAACAAAACAAAACAAAACAAAAACAAGTGCTTGCTCTTGTTATAGAGTGTGGGGAAGGCAGATGGAGTCCCACAGCACCTTCCTGCTCCAGGAGGCCCTCCGGGGACTCTGCTGTGAGCTGCTCTTGGGGTCCAGGCTCCAGGTTCAGAGCCTCTGGCCTGCCAGGTGCACCATCTGTGTCCCCTTTGAGCTGCTCAGGTATCACACTGCTCCCTCAGGCTGCTCTTAGATACCCTTGTGACTTGTCTTTACTTTTAGGAAAGAAGTTTCCATGAACTTGGTGCCTCTCCCGTGTGTCTGTCTCCTACACGTGTCCTGTATCATACTGCTCACTTTTTCATAGGTTGACCATATATATATCACTCAGTCATAGCATCCCCAAAACTTTTTCTTTTTTGGCCACGCTGCCGGGTTTGCAGGATCTTATCTCCCCAACCAGGGATCGAACCCGGGCCCCAGCAATGGAAGCTCAGAGTCCTAACCACTGGACCGCCAGGGAAGTCCGACCGGAAATGTTTATAAAATAACTGTTATGCGCCAGACGCTGTGTAAGAAGCTGGTCTTTGTCCTCAGGAAGCTCATCCTCTTGATAGAGAAGACAATAATGTGAAAAACTAACTGCTGTAGGAGTCCCACACTTACCATGTAGTAAGCACAGGAAGAGAGGGGTGTGTGTGGGGCGAGCAGAGCAGGAGGCAGCAGCTAAACCCACCCCCAGAACTAGGGCAACAGCTCAGAGGTGAAACCTGAGCCAGTCTCGAAGAGCAAGTGGGTACTTGACCGGAGGGGCGGGGCATCGTCCACAGAGGGCAAGCCTGGGCAAAGGTGTAAAGAACATCACCATGTGTTTCAGGAAAGGCTGGTGCCTCTGGGGGCCAGCATGCAGCGGCTGCCTGGGCAGAGAGACGTTTTGCATCCGAGGAAGAGCTGAGCTGGGGCAGCTGCTTAGTCCGAGGGCATTAGGGATGGTGGGAGGGAAGCCGAAACTTAATCCCCTTATCAGATCAGCACAGCTCGGTCCTGCCTCTGCTCCGTTCTTCTCACCGTGTCAGCGGCTTGCACAGGGGTGGTGAGCCACACCTGCCGCTTGTCCTGTGCTGGAGCGAGCTGGTAGAAGTGAAGTCACGTGGGTACAAGTGTGTGCTTGTCACCTGTTCCTCCTCTATGATTTATTAGGGTCAGCTGTCCAATTTGTGCTTCTTCATATATCAACTTCATGGTCATCTTCCAATGTCAGGACTAGAAAGCAGGAGTTTTTATCTGGGTCCATGGCTTTGGGGGAATGTTATCAACGTCCTGAAATTACGTACAAAATTGTGTTAGCATGGGCACTTTTCCCAGGGAAAGGCTCCCAAGCTTTTATCAGAGCCTTAAACGAGACCCTTTTTTCTGAGGCCCTTTTCATTGGAGGAAAAGGCAAACAAAACCTCCCAAGAGCCGTGGATGCTTTTTCCCAAGAACATAAGTACAGGAGGAGCAGCGTTGAGATCAGCACTGAAGTTGGACAGTGGGCGTAGCTGATCCTAAGTCCAATCAAATAAATACGTACTTCAAAAAACACTTTGCTGGGCTTCCCTGGTGGCGCAGTGGTTGAGAGTCCGCCTGCCGATGCAGGGGACACGGGTTCGTGCCCCGGTCCGGGAAGATTCCACGTGCCGCGGAGCGGCTGGGCCCGTGAGCCTTGGCCCCTGAGCCTGCACGTGAGAGGCCCGCGTACAGCAAAAAAACAAAAAAAAAAACCAGAAAAATACTTTGCTTACTAAAATTCAAAATAAAACATGATCTTTGACAATGCTGGACTATCTAGTGTAACCATTATAATAGCAGTTCTAATTGGCTTTTTCGTGTGTATTTGTGTGTGCTTTCATATTTTATTACCTTTTTACTTATTAAGGGACTTCCTCTCATACCTAATCTGCAAATGAAACACTGAGGGAGCAGGGTAACCTGAGGGCGTGGGCTTTGCTTGCTCGTTTGCTATAAACTAAGATCAGTAAATCCCTCAGGAGGGCCGTGATAGAGATTAAGTGCATACGACTATGACATGTCATGCCATTACTGTTAAAGCTGACCTCATGATCCCAAGAGGGTGAAACATGATTTTCACTGGTTCCAGGGTTGCACGAAATAGGAGTCACAATTTTTAAAAAGTAAAAATAACAACAACAACAAAAATGTCAAATGATATTGAATGCCAACTGTAAGTCCATCCCTGATTTACGCACTTTATAACCATCTCAGGAGGCAAGGCACCGGATCCAAGGAGGTGGGCAGAGACAGGTAAGGCCCAGCCTCCAGTTTTAGTCGGAAACCGGGGTCTCAGGCAGCTGAGAAGCAGACTGGGAAGCAGGGACCAGGGCTCTGCTGACCCCGGATGTTAGAACTGACATTCATTAATAGGGTCATGAGGGTGAGAGTGAAGACCATGGCCACAGAACCCCAGTTATTAGAACGGGAACATGGTAGGTAGGGAGAGAAGAATGGATGCGGGTTGAGAATTTAAAATGATCACAACCCGGCCACCTACTGCAGGTGGCCTTGCTTTATGTTCTTTCCAGCACTGGGTCAGTTTTCACGAATTATACGCTGACGCTCATGACCACTATCCATGTGCAAAGGCAGACATATTCACACATCAGAAGGTTTGGGGATCACAAACAAACATTTCAGGGCAGGACATGGGGGCCCTGCCTGCTGTATGAGAGCTCAGTTTCAACAGTCGACACCTTTGTTCTACAAACTTTGCTGCAAGTGGACTCGAGTGATTATTTGAGCGTGATGGCTTTCCCACCGCTCCGGAGAGCTGGATTGGCCTGGGCTGGCCTGCAGGTCCCCCGAAACCCTCCAACACCAGCAGTTCTGCCCACATGGACCTCTATACTGAGGCTCCCTGTAAGATACCACTTGGAAAAAAAAAAAAAAGGTTTTGCTGTTAGAACAACTTTTTTTTTTTTTTTTAAACTTAGTTGTAGGGCTTCCCTGGTGGCGCAGTGATTAAGAATCCGCCTGCCAATGCAGGGGACACGGGTTCGAGCTCTGGTCCAGGAAGATCCCACATGCCGTGGAGCAACTAAGCCCATGCACCACAACTACTGGAGCCTGCGCTCTAGAGCCCGTGCTCCGCGCAACAAGAGAAGCCACCGCAATGAGTAGCCCCCGCTCGCGGCAACTAGAGAAAACCCACGCTCAGCAACGAAGACCCAATGCAGCCAAAAATAAATTAATTAATGTTTAAAAAACACCACCTTTTAAAAATAAATAAATAAATAAAATAAAAACATAGTTCTATTGATCTTTCCATAATATTATTCTGTGAAGATCAGTGGAATGGGGCACGGAAAGCAATGACACTCATAGTAAGCTGGTCAAAAGCAGCGGCTTGTTAAGCCCAATAGGGACAACTCCTCAGACTTAAGCCAGGGCTCTGTGTGTTCAGTCTTCGGGGATAAACAAAGTTAAACACATACAAAATGCTGGGGCACGGGAGGTGTCAAAGACTGTGTCTACAAAGCAATGAGTCCTTAAGGAATAGCTCCCTTTCTGAACGTGGTTTTTAGTGCTCATCATTTAGGTTCTTTTTGCACATGCAAGTTGGGACTGCACAGCTGCGGCAGGCATGGAGATGGGGTAAATCTGAGCAGGATAGTGAGGGGCTGAGGCTGATTAATTCGTTTAAGTTTCCAGTCAGAATGGGTCTGGGGTCGGACAGCTGATATGCGTAACGAGGGTGATGGGTGGTGGATACAGGAGGGGTCTGACACTGCTGCACCCAGAGCCCCCACCTCTCAACTCCTAGCCTAGTAATTGCCTATAAGAGCAGTGAGTTTCCAGCCTGCTTACTTTGTATTTATTTATTTTATTATTATTATTATTTTTTTTTTTTTTGGTCACACCACGCGGCACGTGGAATCCTAGTTCCCCAACCAGGGATCGAACCTGCACCCGCTGCATAGGAAGTGCAGAGTCTTAACCACTGGACTGGACTGCCAGGGAAGTCCCCAGCCTGCTTACTTGGTATCCCACCAATTATTCAAGCAAAGAATGCAGTTCCCTCAAGATAAAAGCGCAAAACAAAACACACACACACAACCATTTTCGTGCAAGGAAATCGCTCTGCATTGTGTTGCTGTTCAGGTCTCTTGGTAGAACTGTTATGGGAAACAGCTGGCGCCCCACTTCACTGATTCCCATGATAGACCGAGGCCGAGCCTCACCTTGTCATGATCTTCATTCCTCCAGTCTAGTGTTGCTTGCATCTCAGTTTCCTATCAACACAGAGAACTAAATAATTTCATGAGCATCAACAAAGAAAACAAACAGGTAGGACTCAAATTTCCCTAAATGACTCCATCCAGCCTTCTTCCCCAAGGTCCCCAAGCTGTTGAAATCAGGCAGCTCTAAATCCAAAGGCTGAGCTGTCATCCTCAAAAGCTGTTTGGCCTTAGGCAAGCCCAAACCTTCTGAGTTTTGTCTCCTTATCTATAAAATGAGATTAATAATGGTTATCTTGGGAGGAGCTGGTGAGGATTAGCTTTTAATTTGATCATTAATCCATTCATGCGATCCAAATATTTGAACACCAGCTCTGAGCTGGAGAGGAAGTGTTGAGCAAAACCAGACATTGCTCCTTCTTCTCAGGGAATTTAGACTCTAAAAGGGGAAGTTGTCCTGCCCACAGATGATACCAATAAATAGTGTCCACTTTTGTGTGTGTGTGTGTAGTACCCGGGCCTCTCACTGTTGTGGCCTCTCCCGTTGTGGAGCACAGGCTCCGGACGCGCAGGCTCAGCGGCCATGGCTCACGGGCCCAGCCGCTCTGCGGCATGTGGGATCTTCCCGGACCGGGGCACGAACCCGTGTCCCCTGCAGCGGCAGGTGGACTCTCAACCACTGCACCCCCAGGGAAGCCCCTAGTGTCCACTTTTAAGCTGGAATAATGGCCAAGAGGAAAGTAGCACAGTTTCCAGGTGAGTGAGTGTAAGAGGGCTCACTCAGGTGTGGAGGGTGAAGGAGGCAAGGATGCAGAACATGAAGTCTTCCCTCAGGAAGACACCAGAGCTGATCAATGGGAAGGGTTACAGGTAATTAGGCAGAAGCAAGGGAACTGCTTTCCAGGCAGAGGGAATAGCATATGCAAAGTCCCCAGGATGGGGACAGCAAGACATTGGTTGAGGAATTCCCAGAAGCCCAGTGTGGCAGGACAGCAGAGCGATGGAGAGAGTGGTAGGACCAGGCACAGGGCCTGCACTCAGAAGCAAGCGTCAGAAGTCCTTCCAGGGCCAGAAAGAGAAAACCAAATATCGTATATTAACACATATATGTCGAACCTAGAAAAATGGTACAGATGAACCAGTGTGCAGGGCAGAAATAGAGACACAGATGTAGAGAACAAACATATGGATACCAAGGGGGGAAAGTGGCAGCAGGGGGGTGGTGGTGGGATGAATTGGGAGATTGGGATTGACATGTATACACTGATATGTATAAAATAGATAACTACTAAGAACCTGCTGTATAAAAAAATAAACAAAATAAAATTCAAAACAAACAAACAAAACAAAGAAGTCCTTCCAGGAAAAAGGTCAACAGGCACAGCTGAGCCTGCTAAGAGTCACCGAAATCAAAAACACTTTCAGGAGATAGAGGGTGGGTATGACTCCAGGAGACAGTTCACGGTGAGCTTGAGGGAGATAGAGCTGAAGCCACTCTCCTTCCCTTGCTTTTATATTGTGAAGTCCATTGGGGGCCATCCTGGACGGCCTCAAGAAGGACAACTCCATAGACCCCGGCCGGGTTTGCAACCTGTAAATATCTATCAAGAATATTCTTGGGCTTCCCTGGTGGCGCAGGGTTGAGAGTCCGCCTGCCGGTGCAGGGGACGCGGGTTCGTGCCCCGGTCCGGGAAGATCCCACATGCCGCAGAGCAGCTGGGCCCGTGAGCCATGGCCGCTGAGCCTGCGCGTCTGGAGCCTGTGCTCCGCAACGGGAGAGGCCACAGCAGTGAGAGGCCTGCGTACGGCAAAAAAAAAAAAAGAATATTCTTGTTACCCGAAAACTGGGTTCACCTCTTGGTGGGTGTCGAGCCAAAAGACACAACCAAGCCAAAGAGTAGGAGAAGGAAGGATGTATTACTTGCAGCCAGTGAAGACAGTATCGGGGAACTTTCCCAAAGCACTGTCTCTCCAAACAGCTGTATTGGGGAAGTTTTAAGCTTCATGCATGTTCATCTACATGCATGTTCATGAAGGATCTTGGGCTGTCAACAGAGCCAGAGCTTTAGTTGACTGAAGTCAGGAGGGTCAGAAAAGGTCAACATCATCATCTCCTAGGTTCCAGTTGATCTGGGGTTGGGCGCTTCAGGCTAATCTCTACCACACCATCGAAACAGATTGGGAGTCTTCACAACTGATACATTATCTTTGCTGTTGTTACTTCTCTTGCCTGGTAACAGTTTGTTCCTGCATTCTTTTGTTCCCTTAAGATCATGAATTACTGAGAGCTGTTCCAGGGCAAGCACTGTGGCCAGGCTTAGATCACAAAATGGCTTAGGCGAAAAATGGCTTCTCTTCTGTCAAGAAAGCCATGCCTGCTTCCAAAAAAGGTATCAAGTATGTACAGATTGGGAGTCAAAAGTGTGTGTAGGTGTGTGCATTGTAGGGTAGCATGGGGGTAAGGAATGGAGATGAAAATCCTTGGTAGCTGTAATCAGACAAAGAAGAACCAGGATTTGGAATTGGGAGATCTGAGTCTGCCACTGGTTAGCTACATAACCTTGTGCAGGTCACAGCACTGTCAGAGCCTCGGTTTCTTCATCTATAAAATGAGGATAAGGGCAATCCCACCCTGGGGTGTTGTGAGGGTCAGAGTCATGCATTCCTCATCTTCTGGGTACTAAAGACCACACCCTACGATGAGGTTCAGAGATCAAGGGAACAGCCTCTGCCTTAGAGGAGCTCACAGTCTAGGTCCTAGACTTTATGAAAGAAACAAGGAAATAGATAATTCAAACAATGCGACGGGCACGGAGCAAAAGGAAAACGCAGGCATGATGGCACTGCACCTGGAGGCTGCACACATAGAACAGGCTGCTGACTCCGTCCTTGTCCAGCTTTTCCAGCCCGAGCTCCCTGCCTGTTCTTGCCTGGAAGCTCTCTGAGCACTAGAGCCTGCAGGCAGGAAGTGAGGAAGGATTACCACCAGCAGCTCTCAACCTGTGCATGGCAGCTTTGCATTAACACCAAACCCTGCACCCTGAGTGGACTGACTTCGAGGTGAGTGTCCCCCGATTTCTCAGAACTTCCCCGAGCAGGACCAAGGCCAGTTGCCCCCATGATGACTTGCTTATCATGCCCCCTCTCAGTGACTCCTTCCCTGCCTCATTTCATTTTCCCAATCTTTTAACAATTCTTTCTGGGGTCATTTCCCTGTAATCTCCTAGCACTCAAATCCTTGTCTGGGGGCCTGTTTCCCTGGAAACCCACTGGAAGGGGGGTGAGACAGAGTCTCTGGAATGAAGGCTCTGACCTGAGCTCGCTGGGCTCTGAAGGTAAACACGGTTGACCACCCCTAACTCCCCGGCATGGGTAAGGCATCCAAATTAGCATCACTGTTAAAAGAAGAAATTGACCAAAGCCAGGTCCTTGAACCAAGGCATGTCCATGAACAATGTGGTACGGGTCCAATGACAGGAAGTGAGTCTACACGAAGAAATTAAACAAAACAAACCTTTATACAGATAGTTTGAGAAGCCCAAGCTTAGAATGCCCCGTTCCCTTCTTAGCCCTGTCTTTTTGTTTGTTTCTTGTGTCCACAAGCTAAACAACGGTACTTTGTCCCAAGTCTTTCCCAGGATAAGTCAACGCAGAGAAAAAATAAAGCACAAGGGCCCCTTGCATGGAATTTAGCCTCAGGCCTCTGGAACCATGGGATGCTCTGGCCTTAGGAAGGACCCTCTCCGGCCCCCAGCTTTCCAAGGGCTCCAGCTCACGTGCTACCCCTCGGGAGGGCTGGGAGCCGCATCAGCACAGCCTGTTAATCACCCCTTGGCAGAGCCAGGCAAGCAGCTCTGGGAAGCCAATTAGTGGAACAATGTCTAGAAGACTGAGTACCAAATAACATCAGAGGCAAGGGTTGATGGCACCTTATCTACCAGAGCCAACCTGTTAGCATGGCTTTGAAGATGTTTCTAAGAATAGGGTGGAAAATTATTAACCTCGAATTGCAACCTTTCTCCACCCCTCCCCAACTACAGTATCCAACACAGCTGGGGCCTTACACACAGTAGGTGCTCTGGAAAGTTTATAAGTACATAAGAGAAAAATATGTTATGTTTCTTTTTTTTTCTTTTGATTTCCATCTTAGTTGAAGACCTTCTCTCCGATACAAAGAAGCAAATTTCAGATATGTAGTTGGATGAGTGGGTAAGCACCTTATTTCATTCAAGTTGCAGCCCAGTTTTTTTTTTTTTTTTTGAGGAATTAAAAATAACTGTACTGTCTTACAAATCAAGTCCTCACAAGAACAGAAATGTGTCTCTAGAAACAATCTAAAGCCCACCTATCCCTTTACGAATCCCAAATTCTCCCCCATCGTCTCAAAAGGCTTGCAGATATTGTAAAAGACCTGGGCTTAGGGAACAAGTCCTTCTTGGTGGAAGTCTTCTCCATCTATATTGACTCCTTCCCGTCAGAATTCAAACCAATTCTTGCTCCCCCCGCAGTCCCTCACTGTCCTCCTCCTCCTGTCTCTCCCCACCCTGCACAAAGTTCTTTTTTTTTTTTTTAAGATTTAATTTTATTTATTTTTGGCTGCATTGGGTCTTCGTTGCTGCACGCAGGCTTTCTCTTAGTTGCGGCGAGCGGGGGCTACTCTTCGTTGCGGTGTGCGGGCTTCTCATTGCGGTGGCTTCTCTTGTTGTGGAGCACTGGCTCTAGGCACGTGGGCTTCAGTAGTGTGGCTCGTGGGCTCAGTAGTTGTGGCACACAGGCTTAGTTGCTCCATGGCATGTGGGATCTTCCTGGACCAGGGCTCGAACCCGTGTCCCCTGCATTGACAGGCGGATTCTTATCCACTGCATCACCAGGGAAGCCCCAAAGTTCTTGAAAGAATGATGCTCCATCCTTATTCTGTACTGTATTTACCCGTCACATCACCTCGCTCTGGCTCCTGCCCCAATACTCCTCTGAAACTGCTCTGGCCAAGATCTCTGACAACCTTGTCAACCTTACGTTGAATAAGCCCTTCTCAGGTCTGCACTGTACCTGCCTCTCCGCCGTGTTTTGTTCTTCTGATCCTCCCTTTTTCTCTCCTCTCTTCCTTGGCTCTCGTGACATCACACCCTCCCCATTTCCTTCCTGCTCCTGCACGGCTCCACTTCAGTTGGCTTTGCCAGTCTGCTCTTTTCTGGCTGTTTCTTAAATGTAAGTGTAGGTGTTTCCCAGGATTCTTTTCCACATCTTCTGTTCTCACCATTCACAATCTTTCTGGCAATGGAGACATCCACTGCAGATTCATTACCATCCATATGCAGATGCCTCCTAAAGCCATATTCAGTCTGGACCTCTCTTCTTAGCTCTGGACCCAGAAGCTTCCAGACCTAGACTGGTAGGGGAGGTACGTGGGTCTAGACCTCAGAGCCTGCTTCTCCTCCTTGGCCTCCGCAGGATAGTGAAGATAAAAGAACCCACTTATCTACTTCTTTCTACTCTACCAAGCACCTGGGGAGCTGTATCTCCACGAGGCCCTGCCAAAATTTACACTTCCCTTCCCTTCTGAGCAAAGAAGGACATTGATTTTTTTACTGCAATGCCACAGAAAATGCAGGCTCTCAAGAGAAAATGACAGGGATGGCCAAATGGGTTTCTCACTCCTGCACACACTTTGCATTGCATGTAGTTATTGCAAAACATATTACCGCACATTTAGAGACTTAAAGCTGTACACATCTATGATCTCACACTTTCTGTGGGTCAGAAGTCTGGACACGGGTTAACTGGGTTCTCTGGTCAGGGTCTCACCAGACTAGAATCAAGGTGTCATTTGGGCTGGGGTCCCATCTGAGGTTCGGGGTCTTACGCTAAGCTCACTCGTTGTTGACAGGAGTCATCCCCTTGTGATTGTGTGGTTGAGACCCCCAGTTTCTTGCTGGCTGTTGGCTGGGGCCCACTCTCAGTTCCTAGAAGCCTACAGTTCCTTGTCACGTTGCTCCCTCTCTAGGCCGGCTCATGTGGCAGACTAATTCTTCAAAGCCAGCAGGAGAATCTTTTGTACTTTAAATCTCTTCCTTATGAAGTGCTAGGTCCCTTTCAAGGGCTCACCTGATTTGGTCAGACTCACTCAGGATAAACTTCTTTTGGAGTAACCCAAAGACAGCTGGTTTGGGACCTTCACTGTATCTACCAAACCTCTTCCTCATTTTACCTAATAACCAAAATGAAACCCATCCTATTCACACTCCAGGGAAGGGGACTCTGCAAGGATATACACCAGGGGTCAAGAGTCTTGAGCCACTTTGGGCTTCTGCCTAGCACATCTCCCTATTTTAATTCCTCCATGACATGCAATACCAAGTCATGTCCGGGTGTCAGCTGCATTGCTCTTGTACTGTGCTGCGAGGGGCTGTGCAATCTGCCAAGCTTGCCTGGCTAAGGAGATGGATGCAGAAGGATTCTGCCCTGAGTCTACAGCTGAGCAAATAGTCCAGCAAGGAGAGGGTCGAGGTAAGTGTGAAAGATGGCTTTGAACCTATTACTGTCTCCAGGACAGAAATGGCAAAAATGGGGGCCGATGATAACATGAAATCACAACTTTTTTGCCTAATTTGGATAGTAAAAGTGCCAAGTACTCCCAATTGTTATAGAAAAATTCACCATAGGCAAACGTGATTTCTAGGCAAAGGAGACTTTATCAGGGGATAAAAATCTTTCTGCCTTGCAGGTTTGAGGATCTGAAGTAATTCCACTGAAGTAATTTCCACAAGGGTTATCAATAAGAGCACTGTCTTATTTAATCATCAAAAAAGTTCTGTAAATTATATAGAAAATGTATATACAACAAGGTCCTACTGTATAGCACAGGGACCTATATTCAATGTTCGGTGATGAAACATAATGGAAAAGAATATTAAAAAAATAATATATGTATATTATATATATATATATATATATATAAATCACTTTGCTGTGCAACAGAAATTAACACAACATTGTAAATCAACTACATTTCAATTAAAAAAAGAAGTCCTGTGAGATGAGTATGTTACTATTTCCATTTTATAAATAAGGAAACCAAAGCTCAGAGAGGTTAAGTAACTTGCTCACAGTCACAGAGCTATTAAGTATAGAAAGATAGGATTGATGGCAGGTCTGTATGGTTCCTTTACTGTCTGTAAAGACCTTGCCAGTTACCATTCGTGAGGTATTATCCCTCGTTCTTACCTCAGTCCCTGTGCATGTGCTCTTCTGGATCCCTTGTGTCCAATACTTCACAGGGATGCCCCTTCCATGTTGCATTGGCCCAAACTGTAGAAATTCTTTCTTAATTTGAAATCTACCATTCTATGAAATTTCTCTGAATTCTACCCTTTGCAGCACGTTGGAAAAGCAACCAACCAACCAATGAAAAGAACTTCCTCCTTCTGATAGCCATCCAAATATTTAAAGACGGCTCCCAGGTTCCCTCTAAGGTGAAATATTCTCAGGTCTTCTCACATGGCTTGATTTCCAGATCATCCATAATCCCACTTGTCCTCTGCTCATTTCTTGGTTTATCATTTCCCTCTCAACATGAGACACTCCAAATTGAAGAGTATTTCTGCTCTAACGAGTCTAGAACACTGTGAGGACATCACCCACTTGATGTGGACACTATGCTTGTATTAATACAGCCTAAAATCACGTTGGCTTTGCATGTGGCCACATCACATTGTTGGCTCAAATGTAGACTGCACTTGGCTAAAACTTTGGGTCTTTTCCAGCTACACTGATGTCAAGTCAGATTGTCTCAATCCTGACCTTGTGTTGCTGAACTTTTTCTAACCTACTGCTTTTCAGTAGCTACAGTCCTCTTTTGGAACATGTTTAAATCCTTCTACGTGTGAGTCTGCAGTGCAAGGTATAAACTCTTCTTCCAGTTCTGGGTCACATGTACAGTTGATAAGTAGGTTTTCTTCCTCTTAATCCAGATATTTATCAAGTGTTATATGGGCAGGCTGAAGCATTGAGTTCTTTGAGGTTGGCATGACAATTTTAGTAACCTGATAGCTTTTAAAAAAACATTAACTGCTTAATTGAACCAGCACCCATGCGTTGTGAACACTGAGATGTGGTGTGTCTGTGACATTCTCTTTATCCATGAACCTAGTAACTCTCTTAAAAATGGAAATAAGACTAATGAGAAAAAATTTCCCTAGAAAAACCATGCTGATTTTGAATCATTACTAACGATCACAAACCATCTGCTAACATTCATAGCCTACTGCTTTTAGAGGACTGATGCTATTATAACTTGTTCCTGGAGTATACCTTCTTCACTTTTCTAAAGATCATTAGACTGTCTGGAAACCTTGTTTAAGCATTCTTTCTGAAATTTCATTCATGTAAATAATTGGCTTATACGAATATTTTTCCTAATAGATTTTCTAAAAAATTCAACACTTCTCCAAAACACCAAATCGGCAAAGTCCTAACAAGGTTTCGACTACTATTATTTATAACACACATACCTCCAAAAGACAGCTAAATATACCAAGCTTGTGAAATACAGTTATGGAACTTACAACTGTGAAGAACCAAATCAGGTAAATCACAGCCTCCAGGTCAGCAGGGATGGAATCTAGGCCACTCGTTTTACTTCTTATTTTGAGATAATCTTTTCCGCACTCTTTCTGGGGCCCTGGAATTTTGTGTTTTTAATTCCTTTTTTATCATAATGAGGCATCATCATTATACTAAGCTCTGAGTAAACCAAAGGAAATGTAAATTAGTCTGAAGCATCTCTGGTCTCTGGTGCTGGTTGAAAGCCGCTTGGGCTTCAGTCTGGAAGTCCAGAATTAATGAAAGGTGGATGACAATGATCAAAGCTTATTTCTAATAATGAATATGCCTGGTGTGTTTGGATAGTTAAATCTGTCCATTTTACTATAATATCATATTTCATTGCATCTTAAAAATACCTGGGATTTGAGGTAGTTTTTTTAAAGCATTTTGAAGTTTAAAATACATTATGTACACAAAGCATAAAATGTACATATAGAGTTGAATAAATTATTGTAAAGTGAACACACCCATGCAATCACCCCTGGGCCAAGAAACAGACTCTTCTGCACCCCAGGAGTGCCCACTATATTCTACCGATGACTGTGTTCTTGCTGTGTCCTCACATGACAGAAAGAGAGAGAGAGACAGGGAGAGATCTTTGTTCTCTCCTTATAAGGACACTATCCCATTATGAGGACCCCATCCTCATGACCTCATCTAAAAGTAATCACCTCCCAAAGGCCCTGTCATATGGTAGTTCTATTTTTAGTTTTTTAAGGCTTTTCTATACTGTTCTCCACAGAGGCTGTATCAACTTACATTCTCACCAACAGTGCCAGAGGGTTCCCTTTTCTCCACACCCTCTCCAGCATTTATTGTTTGTAGAATTTTTGATGATGGCCATTCTGACTGGTGTGAGGTGATACCTCATTGTAGTTTTGATTTGCATTTCTCTAATGATTAGTGATGTTGAGCATCTTTTCATGAGCCTCTTGGCCATCTGTATGTCTTCTTTGGTGAAATGTCTATTTAGGTCTTCTGCCCATTTTTTAATGGGGTTGTTTGCTTTTTTGATATTGAACTCCATGAGCTCATACAGAGTGAACTAAGTCAGAAAGAGAAAAACAAGTATCGTATATTAACGCATATATGTGGAATCTAGAAAAATGGTACAGATGAACCTATTCGCAGGGCAGGAATATAAACGCAGACGTAGAGAATGGACATGTGGACACAGAGGGGGAACGGGAGGGTGGGATGAATTGGGAGATTAGGTTTGACATAAATATACTACTATGTGTAAAATAGATAGTTAGTGGGAACTTGCTGTATAGCACAGGGAGCTCAGCTCAGTGCTCTGTGATGACCTAGCTGGGTGGGAATGGCGGGGGAGGAAGATGCAAGAGGGAGGGGATATATGTATACGTATAGCTGATTCACTTCACTGTACAGCAGAAACTAACACAACATTGTAAAGCAATTACACTCCAATAAAAAAATTTTTTTTTTAAGTAGTCACCTCTCAAGGGCCCCATCTCCAAATACAACCACACTGGGGGTTAAGGTTTCAGCCTATGAATTTTGGGAGACACAATTGAGTCTATAGCTCTGAGCAAAGAGGATAAAGTTTTATAATGACTATTTGGCCATTTGTCCAGCATTCTGCTCCAGTACAGCACCTATGGTAGCAGGAATATGTTCAAAACAAGGTATCCTGCACATAAAAATCTATGTACATTTTGTAGGGGTGGAAGCGAGGGAAATGCAAAATTGAGGAGTGTTGAGAAATGAGGGAGAGACACAGGCAAAAGCCAGTTTGGGGGTGGGGTGGGGGTCCTGCATTTACAAAAAAGTAGGGATTTTATCTCCTAAATGACTGGGAGCATGAAAAAATAGGGTCAATGATATAGTCACACGTGGTTGGCTGTTAGCTTTAAGAGCTACAAAAATGTTCATCCTAATGATCCCACTTTGGGGAATTTATCCTAAGAAAATAAACCAGAAGATCAAGAGAGGTATGTACACAAAGACATTTATCACATTATTTAACAATAATAAAAACTGGGAGAAATCCACAAAGGAATACTTAAGTAGTTATTAAGTAAATGTTTGTTGAGTGAACCAATAAATTCTTGCTAATATAAAGCAACAATTAAAACACTGAAGTCCAGGTTAACAGAATGGAAAAACCTTTGAAGTAGGTCAAATAAACAAAATATAAAATTGTAACTACACAATAGTACAACTCTGTAAATACAGTGACAAAAGATGGATAAAACTAGGAGTAAATACAGATCAAGATGACCACAGACTATTTGTTAGGTTGGTGCAATTATGTGCCACCGATGTATCATGTCTACAAAAGATACTGCCATTTTACAAATAAAAAGCAACCCATCTTGTGAAAGGTAATCTGGTCAGCTTGACTGCAGTCACAACCTCACAGAGTAGCCTTTGTTTGTAGCCAGCCTGAATAAACACTTGGCTTTCAGTGACACAAGTGAATTGATGAAATACTTGGGGTCAATATAGTGGAAAGAAGGATGCGTTTTATAATGAAGCACAGAGCAACGTGGTAACTGGGGGAAGCAGGGTAAAGGAGGAAGAGGATTTGAGCTGTTAAATGAACTACATGCTTCAGGACAAATCATCCATTATCTCCCATGAGCAGGATGAGAAATAGGGAACCTAAACAGTATGATGATGGCTGAGCAGAACTGTGCTTATCCTCCCTGGAAACAAATACTGGAAAGAAAGAGAACCAGATACACGGCACTAGTTAAGACATTACTGGATTGTGCCATTATAGCGCATCGGGTAATACATTCCCTCAAGGTAGAGCTGTAGAATTTCAGAGCTAGAAAAGGGGTTAGGGGATTCAGCCAAGGTCACACAGCTGATGTTTAACACTGAAATAGAAACACAGCCTCTCTGCTGATGGGTGGGGTTGTGTTCCTGTCTTGCTAGTTGTTTGGCATAGGATGTCCAGCAGTGGAGCTTGCTGGTCGTTGAGTGGAGCTGGGTCTTAGCTTTAAGATGGAGATCTCTGGGAGAGCTTTCGCCGATTGATATTACGTGGGGCCAGGAGGTCTCTGGTGGACCAGTGTCCTGAACTCGGCTCTCCCACCTCATAGGCTCAGGACTGACACCCGGCCTGAGCACCAAGACACTATTTACAGTAGCCAGGACATGGAAGCAACCTAAGTGTCCATCGACAGATGAATGGATAAAGAAGATGTGGCACATGTATACAATGGAATATTACTCAGCCATAAAGCGAACAAAATTGATTTGTAGTGAGGTGGACGGACCTAGAGTCTGTCATACAGAGTGAAGTAAGTCAGAAAGAGAAAAACAAATACCATATGCTAACACATATATATGGAATCTAAAAAAAAAAAAAGGTTCTGAAGAACCTAGGGGCAGGACAGGAATAAAGACAAAGACATAGACAGTGGACTTGAGGACACGGGGAGGGTGAGGGGTGGGCTGGGACGAGGTGAGAGAGTGGCATGGACATATATACACTATCAAATGTAGAATGGATGCCTGGTGGGAAGCAGCCGCATAGCACAGGGAGATCAGCTCGGTGCTTTGTGACCACCTAGAGGGGTGGGATAGGGAGGGTGGGAGAGAGACACAAGAGGGAGGGGATATGGGGATATGTGTATACATATAGCTGATTCACTTTGTTATACAGCAGAAGCTAATGCACCATTGTAGAGCAATTATACTCCAATAAATACGTTAAAAAATACTTCATAGAAGTAAAAAAAAAGAAGAAGAAGATCTTTAAAGGAGTTTTATTAGCTGAACTTGTGGACATTTTTGGAGCATACTTTTTATTTAAAAAGATGAACACAAGCCAAGGTTTCAGGCAAACAATGAGCAAGAAATTCCCCTTCATCTTGGAAGTTCATTACAAATCCATTGAGCACTCTGGAATGTACGGAATCAGAGAGCAAGATCCAGAAAAGTGGCTGAACGGCAAAAATTAGGAATTTGCCCATTGATCAAGGTTTGCCCTATTTCATAGTATCAGGCAAGACTAAAATTCCAAAGTTGACATGGATGGATTTCAGAATATTTAAGGTTAAATGTAAACTCTAAGTCAGAGGTTTTATTCTTTGGACTAACTGTGAAGAAATCGATGGAAGATTTTTTTATTATGTTATAAATGGAGTTTTGTTTACTACTCAAAATAAAGTGGTTCTCCTTAAAAAACAAAATGAAAAAACTCCCGTGTAATTCTGAATATATAAACCTTTCAAAATAGATAAAATAGTAAGACGTCTATTTTTAATATTTATTACATTTTTTCTTTTCCATTATAGTTTATTACAAGATACTGAGTACATCGTGCCCTGCGCTACACAGTAGGACCTTGTTGTTTATCTCATTTATTCCCCTCTCCTTTCCCCTTTGGTACCCACAGGTTTGTTTTCTATGTCTGTGAGTCTGTTTCTGTTTTGTAAATAAGTTCATTAATATTTATTACATTTTAACTCAATTTAAAATCACATTATCTAAAAATATATTAACTAGAAATATCATTTTTATCCATTGTCACTTTACCTGAAACAATATTTACACTCTACATCAATGTCTCTGGTACTACTAGAGCCACTTTGGAATACAATTTGTCATAAAAAAAGAAAAAAAAAAAAAAAAAGAAACACAGGCTTCAGAGTCACAGGGACCGAGTTTCAAACTCCAGAACCACCGCTTTCTCGCTATTTCAATTATGCACTCCCTCAGACTACAACTCCACCATAACATGTCAAGGGCTGTCATCCTCCCCCTACCACCAGTGAAGGGGTCCTCACTGCTAGCTGGACAGCAAATGGTCCATCTCTAAAATCCCATTTTATTTTAGTTTTAATTGATGTCCAGTTGATTTAAAACGTTGTGTTAGTTTCTGGTGTACAGCAAAGTGATTCAGTTATGTATGTATTTTTTCAGATTCTTCTCCATTATAGTTTATTACAAGATATTGAATATAGTTCCCTCTGCTATACAATAGGTCCTTGTTGTTCATTTCACATATAGTAGTTTGTATCTGCTAATCCCAAACTCCTAGTTTATCCCTCCCCTCCACCCCACCCCCTTTTCCCCTTTGGTAACCATAAGTTTGTTTTCTATGTCTGTGAGTCTGTTTCTGTTCTGTAAATAAGTTCCTTCGTATCATTTTTTTGATTCCACATATAGGTGATATCCTATGATATTTGTCTTTCTCTGTCTGGTTTACTTCATTTAGTAGGATAATCTCTAGGTCCATCTATGTTCCTGCAAATGGCATTATTTCATTCTTTTTTTTATGGCTAAGTGAAATCCCATTTCAGAGTCGGCTTCCCAGGACCACTTCCAGTACCAACTGCCTCAGACTGAGATCCCTGCAGACAGACTCTGAGATGGGGAGTTGCATGTTGAAAGTTTGTAAGGAAGGAAGAAACGACGGCAGGAACGGGTGGAGGGAGAAGTTGGGAAAACTGACATTGGCCGTGAATTGGGATGGGATACCGGTGACAGGGGGCATACTCCTGGTATAATATTTCTGGCACTAGAGAGGCATGAGGAAAATGGTAACTAGAAAGACAGTGGAATTGGCTGCTGCAGAGTACCACTGATTTGATGGAAAGAGGATACAGGTTCAGGACGAGATAAGGAGAAGGGGTTCTATTTTGCAGAGTGAATTGCAGCAGACAGGTTGTGGGGCTGGAGCTGCAGTGGCTGCTTCCTGATTATGCTGGTTTCCCCCTTGACCAGGACAGTGGCAACTGAGGCTCTGGAGCTGCCAGCTCCCTTGGCAGCTCAGGTTGGCAGTGTGGCTTTGGTTATTGCTCCTGGAAGCTCATGCCAGATCTATTTCTTTAGCCCTCCCAAGGATTATGCAACTGAAGGCTGGTCAATTCCAACCCAAGCCTGTTGGATTTCAAAACCCATGCTCTGTCCTCAGCACCTCGTGGTGACTGGGAGGGCTGAGCTTTCATTACCTAAAATGAACTAAGTCAAGGAAAGGACACGTAGTTGGAGGGCACTGGAGGGGGAAATGTGCTCAGTTGTAGGCACAAGGAACTTGAAATAAGACAGCTGATGGGACCATCTAGCAGAAATTTGAGGGTGAGGGATTGGCTCTTATTAGAGAGCCCGGGACTAAAAATGTAGATTTTGAATTCTCTCCTAGAAGTGATGGTTGACAGCTTGGTCCTGGGTACGACTGCCTAGGAAGAGTGTAGGAAGAGAAAAGGGCTGAGAGGAGGACTGTAGGCAAGGAAAAGGATGCAGTGGAAAAAATAAAAGCAGCCATTTGGGGATAAAATACTTGGGTTCAAGGCCTGGCTCTACATCATACTAGCTGTGTGATGTTGGGCAAGTTACTTGACCTCTCTGTGCTCAGTTTAGGAGAGAGCTTTAAGCATCTCACACTCCTGGCTCCAATCTTTGGTTCTGTTTGGAGGAGAGCAGAGAAGTTGCCTGTTGCCTCATATTTGCAAAATGGCTTTTCACGGCTCTGGCCATTGTGTCTTCACATAACTGTGTTCAAGACAGGAAGAAAAGAGACTGAGTGGGAAAGCTGCCTCCTCTTTAATTTGGAGGCAGCTTTTCTCGATATTCTTCAGCAAATGTGTTCTCAGGTCTCATTGGTCAGGATCAGGTTGCATGGTCACCCTCAGCTGCATGGGAGGCTGGGAACAAGCCAAGTTTATTACTCTCTTGGAGCCTTTTTCTTGCTGGTCTCCTTAGAATGTTCTACCTCCAGACTTTGGAACGGCTTGCTCCTTCATTTCACTTAGGTCTCTGTTCATATCTTATATCTGACCTCCTTAACCTTCTCCATCACTCTCCTTACTCTTAGTATTTTTTTACAGTGCTCATTGATTGATTGATTGATTGATTAATTAATACGTTTATTTGTTTAGCTACCTGAATATATGTTTACTAGAATGTAGGCTCCACAAGGGCAGGGATTTCGATATACTCACTAGTGCATCCTGTGCCTACAACAGTGCATGGCACAGAGAAGGTGCCTCTTGTTGAAGGAATACATAAATGGATGGATGAATGACCTTTGCCAACAGCTGTATGAGTCATGTGAGTATATGAGGTGTCACCGCTTTTATGACTGAGGAAACAGTGGCTTGGGAACATCCAGCAGCTTGTCTAGGCTTTATAGCTAGCTAATCAATCACCCTGTAGATTTCTAGGATTTCCTGTCTATCCGATTCTATTAAACCACACTTAGTCTAAGAGTTGGGAAATCGGGCTTCCTCTCCTGGCTACGTGGACAATTTTCTGGATGACCTTTGGGCAAATTAGAAAAGTTGAATTTTCTAAGCCTTTTTAGTCCAATCATGTGAATAAAGGCAAGGTTGTTGTTGTGTGGTGGTGTTTTTTTTTAACCTCCAAGGTCCTTACCAGTTTTACCTTTACTTCAATATCAAATAATTCACACTTGTAAGTTAATCACTGTTGTTATATTTGCTTCCTGCCTTGGAACAGAGAGTGTAATCGATATGTACGGTGCAGCCCAGTGGTCCCACACTTACCAGCAAAGTCCACGTGGGCCTTTCTTGTTCTCCCTGGCAGGGGACCTGGTCACTCCTGTATTAGCTAGACAGCTGCGGCCCTTGTTCTTGCTAGTTCTTTCATCTTCGGCAAAATGTGGTTTCTCTGAGCTTCAAATCTTTTCTGGGAAGATTAAGTGGGATAATATACACAAGACAGAGTTGAAATTGCTTGTTGCTTGGAAATTGTTAAAATGAATGTCGGCCACATGGAGATAAATGGGCCATGATGTTGTTACGCTTTGATGATTGCTATGTGTCCCTCCTATATTGAAAATATTGCTTAACTGTGGAAATATAGTAAACACAGGATCCATGTATTTTTCTGGAAACATTTATTAAAAGTGCAACCTCGCACAGCTCATTCAAGGACGTGGCTCATAAAATCAGCCTAGCTTTTGCTGGCCAGGGTGAGGGAAGAGACCAAGTGGCAAGTACCATGTCGGATGCTTGTAGATACACAATCCCATATAATGCCCAATAAATATTGCTGACATAGTGAATCCCTGCCCTCCACCAGCAACAGTTCAAACATATCTGATGTGCATTTTTTATTTGTCTGTTCTTGAAAAGAAAGTCTGTTGTTTTGTATGTACTGAAATGAATAGTATTGTGTTATAGATCTCCTTCTGCTTTTACTTTTTATCACTAAGCACTATGCTTGTAAGATGGGTCCATGTTCCAGGACAGATGCTTGGCTGTTTCTTGGAACGCTGCATGGAGTTGCAGTGTCCATCCTCATTTTACTCATCCTGCAGTGATGCACCTTGCGAGGGGGATATGGAAGCCCTCGGGCACTGCTGATGGGAAGGAAGGTAAGCTGCTATGGCCATTCTGGAGAACAATCTGGCAGAGTACTGGGTCACATGCCAGTCATACATCCTGTGATGTGGGTAGGTACCATAGAGAAATCTGTTTGTTGCAGTGTTGTTTACGAAATCCAAGAGCTGGAGCTGGGCATGCTGGAAACTGGTATGCAGCTCACAAGGGACAATTGTTAAATTTTCAGGAATTTGATGAGCTGGTGTCTATATTCAGCCATTATTAAAAATCAAATTATATAAATATTATATATGTTATGTCTAAATATATATTAAAACCAAAGGTGATAAGTACTTAAAATTCATCACTTCCTAATTTTTTTATTATCAGTCACTGTTTGACTATCATCTAGGCCCTAGAGGTGATGACATCTACTGTATGGTGGAAATACTTTAGCATATTGTACTCAACTGTCCATCTCTTCCCCTCTCTGTGTTCAGGGACATCACATTGGCAGCTTGAAACAGGCCATTGTGGGAATAATTATACCATGAAAATTAGCAAACACTAAAACCAGGGTTTTTTTTTGTTTTTTGCCCTGAGAGCCATTTGTTAAACATTTACCAGTTCACTGGAGACTGGTATTATCTCTCCTTTCCAAATGAGGAAAATGAGGCTCAAACAGGTTATGAAACTTGCCCCAAATCATACAACTTTTGAGTAGGAGAAATTGGATTCAGACCCAGGTCTATCTCAGACCTTGTACTATGATGAAAATTAGAAGTGAGTTATACCATTTAGACTATCCAATTCTTACCTTATCACCACCAGGGCACTTATATTTTTAGTTTAAAAACAAAACAAAAAAAAACTATTGGCTGCCAGTATCTGGGTACAGTGTGAAATCAAGAAAAGCAGAGCTTCTCGAAACATGTGCTTTTACCAAGTGAGTGTCATTAACTGCTCACGTGAGAGTTCTGTCCCAAAACACAGGTGCTGTTGCTGACAGTACGGATGAAAAATAAACAAGCTGCTCTTCAGGTTTGTGTTGCGAGGCTGCATAAACTAATCATTCGACACCACAGCTAAGCTATTTTAGCTGTTTAACCTTATAGTATTTGTTAAGTAATACTATCTGCACACTGGAGGCCTTGACCCTGTCCCTGCCTGTTGGTGTGTGTTTACATACATGAAAGTTACTTCCTAAATTTTCCTTGGAGAGCAACTTGAAATTTAGCCACATTTTGTTCTCATTGTCAAATATCTATTCCCTCCCTCATTCAGTCATTCGGTTAGCCCTCAAAGAACCTTTATAAAGCCCCTGTTATGTACAAGACACAGGGGAAACAAGGATCAATAAAATATGTCCTTGACCTTCAGAAGCTAACAGTCCAGCATGAAAAACATACATTTTAAACATGGAACTCTGATTAAAGGCCCACAATAAAGGCAAATACAAAGGCTATGGGAACGTCTTAGTCCCTTCGGGCTGCCATAACAAAATACCACAGACTGCTTGTAAGTAACAGACATTTTTTTTTAGTGGCCTCTCCCGTTGCGGAGCACAGACTCCGGACGTGCAGGCTCAGCGGCCATGGCTCACGGGCCCAGCCGTTCCGCAGCATGTGGGATCCTCCCGGACCGGGGCACGAACCCGTATCCCCTGCATCAGCAGGTGGACTCTCAACCACTGCGCCACCAGGGAAGCCCGTAACAGACATTTATTTCTCACAGTTCTGGAGGCTGCGAAATCCAAGATCAAAGGGCCGGCATAGTTGGGTTCTGGTGAAGGCCCTCTTCCTGGTGGCAGATTGCCGACTTCTCTCTGTGTCTTCACGTGGTGGAGGCACAAGCAAGCTCCCTGGTCTCTCTTATAAGGGCACCAATCCCATTGAGGGCTCTGCTCTCGTAACCTAATCACCTCCCAAAAGCCCCACTTCCTGTCACCATCACCTTGGGGGTTAGGATTGCAACATAAGAATTTGGGGAGGACAGCACAAATATTCAGACCATAGCATAGAATAACTCATTTCACAGTATAAACTGAACCTCAGGACAGTATTGGGTCTCTTTGGCCAAGGAAGTGGTAACTTGGGGCCTGTACCAAAGAAATGAGTATAGAAGCATCTAGCTTGAGTGAGGTTACTCTGGCAGAGATTAGGCTACGTATTTATCAATTAAGCAAAGGGAAGGCGTACAACGCAATGAATATTCGAAGGCACTGGTTAAATTTCTGACTCTGCTGGTTCCTTACTGTGTGACCTTGAAGAAATTTCCCCTATCTGGGACTCAAACTCTTCATCTTGTGTATTGGTTAGAGTGAGGGCTAGGTTGTTATAAAAAAGATACAGTAGCTTCAAGAAAATGGAAATTTCTCTCTCCAGTAATAGTCTGGCCAACCCAGCTGGCAGGATAACTGCTCTGTGAGGTCATTCTGAGATATAGGTTCCTTCCATCTTGCTGTTCTGGCATTCCTGAGAGTTGCCTTATTTGTTGAAGAAGGCCTGCAGGCATGCCCATGTTCAGGCCATAGGGATGTGCACACACCCTTTCTGCTTCCATTGCACTGACTACATGCCATACCTGGCTGCAGGGGAGACTTGGGGTGCTCTAGGCCCAAGAAAAAGGAAAGAAAGGACTTTGAGAGGACAACCAGCTGTCAACCACAGCTTGAGACCAGAAAGTTGAACGAACTATTTCTAACATGACTCAGCTCAACACTTTTATGCATGAAATTCTCTCTGAAATATGAATATGAGATGAACATTACTTTTTTTTTATCATTACATCAGTTCTGCTAAATGGTTAAGTACAAAGATGAACTGAAGTGAGGGCATATAGATATGAAATGACTGGATTTCCTAGGCTGATTTTTTTAAAGTATTTTTAGTAAGGAAAATTTCAAGGGTACACCAAAGTACAGAATATAGTATAACAAATCTCTGTGTACCTACTACGAAGCCTCAACTATTTTCAACCCACAGCCAACTGTGTTTCATGTATACCCCCCAATACCTGGGCATTTCATTTATCCCATTTATATATATCTTAAGCATATCCTCTATTCTAGGCACTGTGTACTACATACATGATTCCACCACAGCCAGCAGGCTTCCTCGTGCTTCTATAGTAATTGCCATCATTCATTTTGTAAGTTAAGGCATTTAATCTTCCAATAATCCTATGCAATAGACACTACCATTCTGCAGATGAAAGAACTGAAGCACATCCCCCAGTGGGTTAAGCCCCAGAGCTGAGATTCAAACCCAGGCAGTCTGGTTTCGGTGGCTGTGCCTTTAGCCATGACACCATAGTGTATCACACAGGAATTTACGTTGCTCCACTGGACACTGAACTGCTTATCCAGAGCTTCTGCATTAAAATTGTCCCTGCCCTGCTTTTCCCAAGATCAATAAATAGAACTGTCCTTACAACACTCTTCGGGTGGTCCACCTTCCCCCAAACAAAATAACAACTTACTCAAAGCCATATTCTAATATATGTGTAATTTTGAAATGGTAGCTTCCTTTTCTTCTTTCCCTTTAACTATTACCCATCACGGTTTCACAAGTCTTAGAACTGAGTTTCTCTTAGGGCATGCTATTAAAATAACACATTTATAAGTGTTCTAAACAAGATTATTAATTTTAAAAGTGTTTACACTTATCCAATCTTATCCTAATTAAATAATTTATGTGAAGTGCCTAATACAGTGGCTAGCGGAGTTCACTATAAATATTAATTTCTTCATTTACTCTGATAACCGTATAAAGTAGGTTGGACAGGCTCTATTAATCAGATTTGACACATGAAGAAACTAAACTACAAAGAGGTCCTATTGCTCAGCAGTTTGTTAAGATCCCTGCCAACATGAAGTCTCTTGATTCATGAGGTCTCCTGGTTCACATCAGTGCATATTAATCAAAGCTTGCAATTCTTTGGGTGTATACGGTATTTCTTCCTAGAGAAGGAGGTGGATCGCCCCGCTTGGGCTGTGCTTGACCTGACTGCTGATCTGGAGGAAATAAGGGAGGTAGAGACAAATCTTAGGACAAACATCATCTCGTGAGGCTCCTGTTGCTGGTGGCGTCTCTGCAGTGTCTGCAGGCAAGAGAGACCACTGTCGGGACTTCCCTGGCCGTCCAGCGGTTAAGACGCTGCACTTCCACTGCAGGGGGCACGGGTCCGATCCCTGGTCGAGGAACTAAGATCCTGCATGCCACTTGGCAAGGCCAAAAAATTTAAAAACAGCAAACAAACAACACCCCCCACCCAGAAAACCCCACTGTCCTCTAGGAAGAGGGAGGGTACTGCTTCTGGGGTTCAAGGTCCTCAGGTTTGTCCATTCAAATATCCCTATCCCATGTCTCAAGGTCTACCGTTTCCTTTTCTGGGCCCTGACACTGATATCAGAGACTGTTAAGGCTGTGTAACCGTGCTGTACTCACAATTTGCCTTGGTAACTGTGCTGTACTCACAATTAAACCCCAAGACTGAATTTCAGCCATCTTCCTGTAGCCGTGGGAAGGAGGGGGACATCTCCACGCTGCTGGGGAAGCATTCCCAGTTTTACAGCACTCCTTGAGGTTGATAGTTGGCTAACCAAGTCTGACATTTTCTTTTCCCTTAACAAGACTTCTAAAGACCAGCAACCAAAGTCAGCCAGTTCTACATTCCTTATAATTAACATTGATCATATTTTTTTAATGAGTTGCGACTACATAAATCAATGCTTCATCTTCCATCTTCATCATTCCAATTCACTGCTGGTGAAAATCTCAGTAACTGTGATACTGCTGCATGCCGGGGGTTAAGATCACCCCACTTACCAACATTAATGGGATACTTATCACTATCTAATTGGTCCAATACTAGACTCTGTCTAGAATGTTTGTTTGTTGAGCTGCTTGTGGTACCAAGTGTCTTAGCCTGGGTTCCCAAAGTAGCAAGGTTCAGAGAAGTACTTGCATGCATGAGTTTATTTTGGAATATGATTCCAAGGAAAAAGAACGGGGTCTGGGAAGAGTAAAACAAGGAAGGAGGACAATCCAATTCAAGGGTGTTTTATTGAGCTGATCACTGCTGATCAGCTTTATTTTTCTGGGGACCATCTGAGGATTAATGTAGAATCAGCCACTTGAGGGTGATGTGGTGAATAGTAGGTAAGTGTTGCCCCTGGGAGTTTATGTGTTAAAATTTCTCACTATGATTGTGGATTTATATATTTCTCCATGTAGATGTATCAATTTTTGCTTCATGTGTTTTGAAGTCATATTGTAAGTAGAATCTAGAATTAGAATATTTCGCTGGTAATTTGGTCTTTTTATCATTATAAAGTGACCTTCTTAGTAATGCTTTTTGCCTTAAATTCTAGTTTATGTGATAATACCTACCATGGGATAACTTAATTCCATTTTTCAATCTATTGGTATTCATATGTTGGACTTTTAAAAATTTAGTTTCACAATTCTTATCTTTTAATTGGAGCATTTATTCCATTTACATTTGATCTTAAAGATATATTTTGATTTAAATCCACTCTTATTAAATGTGTTTCCTGTCTGTCTTGCCTATGTCCCACCACCCCCTGGATTTTTGTCTTTTCAATCATTCTATTTTGGACTATTAGTTGAAAGTAATACATTTTTATCTTTTTAGTGGTCCCATAAAGCAAAACATGCATTGCTGACATATCAGAGTCTAGTGTGAAGTAATACCTTTACTCTCTTCTCAGATGATGTGAGGACTTTAGTACACTTGAACTTCATTTACCTGCTTTGTGATTTGTATGCTAGCATTGCAGTGGATTTTAGTTCTAAATATTTTTAACTCCACGAGACGTTTACCACTTTCTTTCGTCTTCAATCATTCCTGCATCACTAAACTTCGATCAACCTGAAGATTATCACTAGAATTTCCTTTGTGCAGGTTTATTGGTGATAAACTGTGATTTTATCATCTGAAAATGTCTTTATTTCTTCTTCATAAATATTTTTGTTAAGTGTAGAATTCTATCTTTTTTTTTTTGGCTGCCCCGCACGGCTTGCAGGATTTCAGTTCCCCTACGAGGGATTGAGCCCAGGCCCCAGCAGTGAAAGCCCAGAGTCCTAACCACTGGACCACCAGGGAATTCCAACTTTGGCATTCTTTTAGCCCATTTCATCACTGTCTTTTGGCTTCTCCTATTGCTACTGAGAAGTTTCTCACTTTTTTAAAGGTAAGTGCTCCTACCCACCCCACCCCCCTTTTTTCTTCTGGTCAGCTTTTAAGATTTTTCTCATTGTCTTTAGTTTTCTACAATTTCAGTATGTTGTGGATTTCCATTTATTTATCTTGCTTGACATGTGTATGGTCTGCTTGAATCTGTGGACTAATGATTCTCTCCGTTTCTGGAAAATTCTCAGGTATTACGCCATACAAATTAGACTCCTCCCTATTCTCTCCTCTCCTCTGGGACTCCAATTAAACACACCACAGGTCTTCTCACTGTATTCCTTAAGACACTTACTCTCTTCTGTTTATTCCCCACCTCCCATCTGTTTGTCTTTCCGATCCTCATTCTGTATGATTCCTTCTAATCTATCTTCTCATTCACCAACTCTCTTAAACTATGTCTAATCTGCTGCTAAACCCCTCCAATGAATTCTAGAATTCTATTTAGAACCTAGTTCTATAGTCAAAAAAGTTACATAAGAAGTTCAGGGAGAGAAGTGGGCTGGACACTCTCTTTTGGTGGTTGGAATTCTAATCTAAACCTCCTCTCTCTGCTCTGCTGAGGACCACCCTCATATCTTTTGGAGTAATGATGGTTTAACCATTTGCATGTGTTCCACTACGCCCATTTGTGGAATGTTTTGACATTTTTTGATGGAGAATAGTATCTACACATCCAGATAATTACAGCAGCATATGGAGAGGCTTGTGAGTGAGGCATATGATGAGGCTAATAAATTTCATGTCTTAGAAGGATAAGCTTTTCTTAAGAGAAAAAACAAATGAAGCTCTGCAGAGTGAAATCCTCTTCATCCTTAAAGAAAAATCACCCATGTTCTCACTTGAGGATGTAGTGGAAAGAGTCTCTGGAATCAGGAATTCTGGATTTAGTGAAAAGTCCTCTGCTATTAATTCGCTTTGTGACTTTGAGTAAGTCACAAATTTATTTGGATTTTAATTTTCTCCATTGAAAAATGAGGATGAAATGAGATGTTGCAGATTCTTAGTAAACTCTTGAATTAATGTAAATTATCATCACTTTATACCATCAATCTAGACACTGAATAGATTAGTGGGGTGGGAGGGGGGAGGGGTGGGAGGGGGTGAGGGGTGGGAGGGGGGTGAGGGGTGGGAGGGGGGAGGGGGGAGGGGTGGGAGGGGTGAGGGGTGGGAGGGGTGAGGGGTGGGAGGGGTGGGAGGGGTGGGAGGGGGTGAGGGGTGGGAGGGGTGGGAGGGGTGAGGGGTGGGAGGGGTGGGAGGGGTGAGGGGTGGGAGGGGTGGGAGGGGTGAGGGGTGGGAGGGGTGGGAGGGGTGAGGGGTGGGAGGGGTGAGGGGTGGGAGGGGTGGGAGGGGTGAGGGGTGGGAGGGGTGGGAGGGGTGAGGGGTGGGAGGGGTGGGAGGGGGTGAGGGGTGGGAGGGGTGAGGGGTGGGAGGGGTGGGAGGGGTGAGGGGTGGGATGGGGGAGGGGTGGGATGGGGGAGGGGTGGGAGGGGGTGAGGGGTGGGAGGGGTGGGAGGGGTGGGAGGGGGTGAGGGGTGGGAGGGGTGGGAGGGGTGGGAGGGGTGAGGGGTGGGAGGGGGTGAGGGGTGGGAGGGGGTGAGGGGTGGGAGGGGTGGGAGGGGTGAGGGGTGGGAGGGGTGGGAGGGGTGAGGGGTGGGAGGGGTGGGAGGGGGTGAGGGGTGGGAGGGGGTGAGGGGTGGGAGGGGTGAGGGGTGGGAGGGGTGAGGGGTGGGATGGGGGAGGGGTGGGATGGGGGAGGGGTGGGAGGGGGTGAGGGGTGGGAGGGGTGGGAGGGGGGAGGGGTGGGAGGGGTGGGAGGGGGTGAGGGGTGGGAGGGGGGAGGGGGGAGGGGTGGGAGGGGTGGGAGGGGGTGAGGGGTGGGAGGGGTGGGAGGGGTGAGGGGTGGGAGGGGTGGGAGGGGTGAGGGGTGGGAGGGGGTGAGGGGTGAGGGGTGGGAGGGGGGTGAGGGGTGGGAGGGGTGGGAGGGGTGAGGGGTGGGAGGGGTGGGAGGGGGTGAGGGGTGGGATGGGGGAGGGGTGGGATGGGGGAGGGGTGGGAGGGGGAGGGGTGGGATGGGGGAGGGGTGGGAGGGGGTGAGGGGTGGGATGGGGGAGGGGTGGGAGGGGTGGGATGGTGGGGGGGAGCCAGGGACGCAGCTTTGCTCTTCTTCTCCAAAGGAAGGAAAGGAAAGAGGGAGAGAGAACAAACGAACATCTTAGGGCACTTCTTTTGCTTCCCATAGTATATTTACATTTGATAACCAGGCTTCCGACTGCCTGGTCATTGGGACACATTAAAATATTGGGGAAAAAAATGGAGATTTAAGCCAGATGGAACCGGTCCAACCCCTATCTGTGCCACATGTTGTGTGACTGACAAAACTGCCTAACGTCTCCGAGACTGTCTCTGTATCTGTAAAATGGGGATAGCCTTTTAGGGTAATCGTGAAGACTTCCTGAGACACCTTATGAAAAAGTACCTAACAGTGTTTTGGACATTGTAGATGCTCAATAAATTCAAGTTCCATTCTCTCTTTTATAGAGGGGAATTGCTGCATTTACAAATTTAATTGTGTTAACCTTTGATTGAGTGTTCATTGAGGCCCATCAAAGGAATTACATACGGAAGGGGAAAACAAGTAGAAAACCTCCATAGAACTTTCTGCTCTGCGATAATTATCTGGGGGAAGTAATGTGCCAGTTAGACTAAAACAAGAAGGAAGCTTAAATATTATCTGAGTGACTTTGAAAACTGTGTTATACAATAAAATAATCATATACATTAGGTAACACAGCTTCCAATTCATGCCATTCCATGTTTCATTGACTCTCATAATCCTCTAGAACTCACATGTAGACCACTCTTCCTTTCAAGGATATGATTTGCTGTGCAAAAGAAAAAAAAAAAAAGCAGGCAAAACGATGTATCACTGGCCTTCTTCCTGCCAGCTTTCAAACTATCCCCATTTAACCTCAGAACAATCCAAAGAGCAGCATCCTTCAGCTGAAATTTCAGCTTAAATGTTTCTATAGCTTCCCAGCTGAACTGTCATTTGTATGCCTCTTAAAAATTAATTATTAAAACCATTTCCATTAGTATTTTGCTTGGCCTTCATGCAGTCATTTTTATTGTGCTGTTTAACAAGTGACAAACCACCATCATTAGCTATAAATACACGGCACCAGATATGGAGAGAAGGCATATGACTCATGCTGGACTGTTCCCTAGGGCTAACCGGGTGATGACTGTATTCTGGGAAGTGGTGTCAGGTCCACTCTTAATCTACACACAAATTCCAAAGCAGCTGGCCTTATGAAGAGAATTCTCTTGTCAGTTCCTTCTACTCCCCCTGCTTGGTTCAAGGTATTGGGACACTTCATTCACTTGGTCTGTTGGTAAATTCCTTCTTCTACCTGTCCATACTCCTGGCTGTCCGTCCACCCACCCACCCATCCATCCATCCATCCATCCATCCATCTAGTAAACATTATTCATTACCTTACCAACCACGTGCTAACACAGGAGCCGGAAGACCAAATAAGAATGTGTTCCTGCCCTCAAAAAGAACACACCTGCAGGGGGCCTTCCCCGGGGGTCCAGTGGTTAAGACTCCACCTTCCACTGCAGTGGGTGTGGATTTGATCCTGGTTGGGGAACTAAGATCCCATATGGCATGGGATGTGGCCAAAAATTAAAAAACAAAAAAGCAAAAAAACCACACCTGATATGTGGGAGAGTTGGACAAACAAATGAACTGTTACAGTGTAGTAACTTGTACGAGAGAGGAATGAAGTGAATGGTCTGGATGCCCGGACAAGGATATCAGGGAAGACTTCTAGGAAAAGATCGTATCAAGAATGAGTAAACGCCATTAAAATAAAGATTCAGGAGGGTGGGGGAGCACTCTCAGTAGAAGAACAGCATATGCAAAGGCACAGGACTGCAAAACAGAAGGACTCTCTGGAGAAGTGGACATGGTTAAGAATGGCTGGGTTGGAGAGTTCGTTGAGGCCAGCGGCCAAAGAGGAGAGTAAGGAAGGTGGCCTTACACTAATGGCGGTCAAGTCGTGCCCTTCCCATGCTGCGAGGGACGACTGGGAAGCAGCCTAGCAGGTGGGCCCACAGGCATGTGCCTTACGTCGGGCTTTGGTGAAAGATTTCTTTTTAAAGAATATGTTCCGTTATAAGAAATATTTGAAAACCACTGGTCTAGATAATGAAGCGTCTGTGCTAAGTCAAGGAGTATGATCCTTCTCCTCCAATGTTCAGAAGCTTGAGAGACAGACGGTCTCGTTTCTGTCTCATTCCCCACAGGACAGTGAATCTCAGCAGGAATGAGTCTCAACACAAGTTTAGATCATGAAAAACCTATGGGCTGTTTTTAACAATACAAACTACAAGAAGTGAAATCTGACAAAACTGGCTGGTGGAAAAAACAAACAAACAAAAACAACAGAAATAAAGAAAGCTGGCTGGTAGAATATGGGTTAAAATGTAACAAAGCACTGCTAGACAGGTAAACACAGTGCAGGATACACTGTAGGTGAAGGAATCTACTCATTTGGTAACTCACATACCCTCCTGACTCTGGTAACCAGCAGGGCACACACAGGGTGGGGGAATTTACCATCTATACTTTCATTAATCTGGTCATTAAAAACCTAAAAACCGAGCAGTTACAACACTCACAGTGCCTTGTGTCCAAAGTGAGGTTTTCCTTGGCTCCAGGTACCACTTTTACTTGGAAAGTCGGGCTGCCAGAACATGATTTAGTTCTCTTTAAAAGTCGTTGCCAAACAAAATGAAAAATATATAGATACCTATTTTATAAGCCTTTTTAAAAATAAATTTATTTATTTTAGGCTGCGTTGGGTCTTTGTTGCGGTGCGCGGGCTTCTCATTGCAGTGGCTTCTCTTGTTGCAGAGCACAGGCTCTAGGCACACAGGCTTCAGTAGTTGTGGCACGTGGGCTCAAGAGCACAGGCTCAGTAGTTGTGGTGCACGGGTTTAGTTGCTCCGTGGCATGTGAGACCTTCCCAGACCAGGGCTCGAACCCGTGTCCCCTGCATTGGCAGGTGGGTTCTTAACCACTGCGCCACCAGGGAAGCCCCCCATAAGCCTTTTAAAGTTAGGGGGGAAGCCTTTAAAGCCATATTAGAGCACGTTATGATAAACGCCCTATTATCATCTTTGCAGTAGGAATGATGTCAGTGCTGCTGGAACATGAAACTCAACACCTACATCAAACTTCATATATTTCAAAGTATTCATATATTGGTTATTTTATATTCATGACCCAAAAGGTAGACACGTGATGGAGGCTCAATACACTCATATAATAAATGCATATAATCAGTGACTCATGCTAAGGGAAAAGGTATAGTATCCAGGTCTACTGAATTCTACCCCAGTGTTTCCAAACCCCCATCCCTTTCCACCCCACATCAGTAACTACTTTATAAGGTATTTTTTAAAAGGTACAAACTTTCTGTTATGAGATAAATAAGTACTGGGGATGCAATGTACAGTGTATAGCAAACACTGCTGTATGGTATATTTGAAAGTTACTAAGACTGTAGATCCTAAAATTTCACAAGGAAAAAGCTTGTTTCTTTTTCTTTTTTGTATTTATAGGATATGATGGATGTTAACTGAACTTACTGTCGTTACCATTTCACAGTATATGTAAGTCACGTCATTAGGCCGTACATCTTAAACTCATACACGGCTGGACATCAATTATACCTCAATAAAACTGGAAGAAAAAATAAATTAAAAAATAAAATGACAGACTTAAGCAAACACTCAAGTCGGTTGCCACCCACAAAACGTTTACATGGTTCTCTGATGTGGTGTGTTTACAAAATTATGAGAGTTGCAGCATGGGCTCTATCCTGACGTTGAGCCTGGGCCTTGTTCTTGACTTCTGGAAATGAGAATCTTCTGTCATTCCTCCCTGCTGCCCCAGTAACTCCCCCATTTACCCACGCCTATTTCTTGTCCTGGAACCAACTGACCGCAGAGGCAGCACACCTTGTGAGTGTTCTCATCCCGAAGACGCACACTGTGGGCTCAACTAGGTAGGGAACCCAGGAAGTGGTCACCAGAGTTACCACTGTCCCCTGCTGACAACGTTCATTCTTCTTCACCTTCCTATTTCCAGCTATCCTCCAGGGCCACCTAAAAGTCCTACCTGTTTCAAGAAGCCTCTCCTAACTGCTCCCCTGCCCACACTAGTGTTTTCTTTCACGTATCTCCTCTACTATTGTTTCCCTTCCCCAGACTTTTAACTTTTGGACCCTAGCTTTCTTGTAGGTTGTTTTTTTCTTTTCTCTTTTTTAAATTAATTAATTTTTTAGCTGCATTGGGTCTTTGTTGCTATGCGCGGGATTTCTCTAGTTGTAGCAAGCAGGGGCTACTCTTCGTTGTGGTGCATGGGCTTCTCATTGTGGTGGCTTCTCTTGTTGTGGAGCATGGGCTCCAGGCGCACAGGCTTCAGTAGTTGCGGCATGTGGGCTCAGCAGTTGTGGCTCGTGGGCTCTAGAGCACAGGCTCAGCAGTAGCGGCGCATGGGCTTAGTTGCTCAGCGGCATGAGGGATCCTCCCGGACCAGGGCTCGAACCCATGTCCCCTGAATTGGCAGGTGGGTTCTTAACCACTGCGCCACCAGGGAAGTCCTTGTAGGTTGTTTTTCAAAACATGTTTTGAAGCCAGAAGGAATGGGTTCAAATGCTAGCTCTGGATCCATACGATTTTGAGTTAACTTCTCTGGGCCTCAGTGAGAAACAAGGATAATACCTCGTCAGGCAAATATGAGGACAATTAATATACCAAGTTCTTGGCTACCCTCCCCCCCACCTACACATAGTAGCTGCTCAATAAATGTTGAATTGAAAAGAAGGGCATGAGCTGTGTCTTAGTCTTCTTTCATCTCTCATGTAACCTCGTATGGACTACAAAGACAGAGCTAGATGAATGTTAATCACTTTTCCTTATTCATAGCTGACAGCTCACCTCTGGTCTCAGGAAACCAAGAAAGCATGTTTTGTTTTTGTTTTTTTTCCCTTCACAATTATAATTAGCCCACATGAGTGTCATCACAGCCAGGTTGATGGTAATTTTTTTTATAAGACTCACTTACATAGTATTTTGACATTTATAAAAGGTTTCTTCTTTTTTTTTTTAACATTTATTATCTCATTTGATTCTCCCAGTAACTCCCTGAATGTTGGTAGGGAAGGTATCATTAAATTTTATGTACTAGAAATCTGAATTCAGTGTGGTTCACATTAGTACCACTTTACCCTAATTTACAAAGCATTTAAAAAACCATTTTCTGGGCTTCCCTGGTGGCACAGTGGTTGACAGTCCGCCTGCTGATGCAGGGGACACGGGTTCGTGCCCCGGTCTGGGAAGATCCCACATGCCGCGGAGCGGATGGGCCCGTGAGCCATGGCCGCTGAGCCTGCATGTCCGGAGGCTGTGCTCTGCAACGGGAGAGGCCACAGCAGTGAGAGGCCCGCGTACCCCCAAAAAACAAAAAAAACAAAAAAAAGCCATTTTCTTATTTGATGATTACTTAAGATCCTAATAGTACTTAACTTTTTAATACCCTTAAAATCTTCTAGATATCACTGGACACTAAACTTGGCATGATCACTATGACTGCTTCAAAGAGGAAATTTTTTTTTAAAAAATACAAATTAGGTATATTTCCTCCATTGTAAACCGAGGGTGGATTTAGCAGCTCATCACCAGCATAAAGGATATTAACCCCTGAGAAGACAATGCTTATAGACTGAAAAAATTGAAAAGAGAACTTGATATATCTCTGGAATGTATACCATAGCCCTTATGTCTTTATGAGAATCAATTTTCAAGTTTCCACAGTTCAAAATAACTGACCCTGCCAGCACTAACATACTTCCTACAGAACAGCCTCTTTAAACAAATAAGAATTCAGCATGACCTTGGGCAATCCACCTACCGAGATCTGTTTCTTAACTGAGAACTTGAGGAATTTGAAGCAGCTGAGGTCTTTAGCACAATCATTCTATAATTCCAAGCTGATTTGGGGAAATAAGCCAAAAAAAATTAGTAAAATAAAACCTTTTCATTTGTTTTACGAGACTCATTTTTCCCCCTTGAATCTCTTTTTTCTTTCTTCTTTTTTTTTTTTTTTGTGGTACGCAGGCCTCTCACTGCTGCAGGCCTCTCACTGCTGCGGCCTCTCCCGCTGCAGAGCAAAGGCTCCGGACGTGCAGGCTCAGTGGCCATGGCTTGAGGGCTTACGTGGGATCTTCCCAGACCGGGACACGAACCCGCGGCCCCTGCATCGGGAGGTGGACCCTCAACCACTGCGCCACCAGGAAAGCCCTGAATCTCTCTTTTTAAGAATGAAAATCTGGCAAATAACTCTTATCTTCCATTCCATTTTTCCCCCAGAGCTCATGACTATCTTAAAGTTCAAGATATCCTCCTTAGTGTTTTTTTTAGGTTTTACATATACATTTACCCATAACAATAGCTTAACTTACATAAACAGTATCATACTGTTTTATCCTTCTATTACTTTTTTCACTTAAAACAGTTTGAGCTTTATTTATATAGCTATTCATCCATTTTAACTGATATGATTTCAATGTAGGAAAATAACATAGGTTATTTATTTGCTACATTTCTGCATGAGTTGGTAAACATTTTCTGTAAAGGCCAGATAGAAAATATTTTAAGCTTCGCAGGACACATATGGTCCCTACTGCATTTTTTTAAAATTAATTAATTAATTAATTAATTAATTTTTGGCTGTGTTGGGTCTTCATTGCTGCGCGCGGGCTTTCTCTAGTTGCGATGAGCAGGGGCTACTCTTTGTTGTGGTGTGCGTGCTTCTCATTGTGGTGGCTTCTCTTGCTGAGGAGCACGGGCTCTAGGCCAGCGGGCTTCAGTAGTTGTGCCTCGTGGGTTCTAGAGCACAGGCTCAGTAGTTGTGGTGCACAGGTTTAGTTTCTCCGTGGTATGTGGGATCTTCCCAGACCAGGGCTCGAACCTGTGTCCCCTGCATTGGCAGGCGGATTCTTAACCACTGCACCACCAGCGAAGCCCCCGCATATTAGTTTTGTAAAAAGGAATCCTTTAATTAATGTTGTGTCAAGGTCTCCAAGACCACCCTCTAGTTCAATGACTCACAGAAGTCAGAAAAGTGGTTATGCTGACAGATACAATTTATAGCAAAAAGGTAAAGGTTAAAATCAGCGAATGTAAGAGGCACATAGGCAAGAGTCCAGGAGACCAGGCACAAGCTTCCAGGTATCCTCTCTGGAGACGGTGCATGGACAGACAGCAGTTAATTCTCCCAGAAATGACGTGGGACAACACATACATATAGACTCTTGTCAACTGGGGAAACTCACCTGAGACTTCATGCCCAGGGCTTTGAGTGAGGGTCAGGTCTCACCGGCATGGAGCATACACGTGGCTGACCTTAGTTATTCAGTTTCCAGCTCCTCCAGAGATCAAACTGATCCTGCGTACTGCAATGCCCCCACCAGAAATCACTGTTAGCATAATCTATCTGATGTGGCTCAAGGCCCCAGGTAAACACAGGCACTTACAGAAGGCAGGATATTCCAAGAGCTTAAAGGTTATCTCCCAGGGACTTGGTCAAGGGGCAGACTTATCTTTGGAATGTGCAGGGTTTGAGTAAGCCAGACTTGCTAAGTCCTTCACTGCACATCTGTAAAACCATTCTTAGCTTACAGGCCATAGACTTGATTTGACTGGAGACTCTAGTGCTAGGGTCATGTAAGTTACTTTTCTTCCCCCCGTTACTTCAAACATTGCTGTAAGAAACATCCTTATGGATGTCTTAGTGTATAAATATAAATACACAACATATTGTGGGAATAATGACATAGGTAACTTCTTTCAGAAATAAAAACATGAAATTAGAAATATGTGACTCTCTTTAAAAAGGAAATCAATCTATAATGCTTATCACTTGGACTTAAAAATTATGTATTTAGGGCTTCCCTGGTGGCACAGTGGTTAAGAATCCGCCTGCCGGGCTTCCCTGGTGGCACAGTGGTTGAGAGTCCGCCTGCCGATGCAGGGGACACGGGTTCGTGCCCCAGTCCGGGAAGATCCCACGTGCCGCGGAGCAGCTAGGCCCGTGAGCCATGGCCGCTGAGCCTGCGCGTCCAGAGCCTGTGCTCCGCAACGGGAGAGGCCACGACAGTGAGAGGCCCGCGTACCGCAAAAAAAAAAAAAAAGAATCCGCCTGCCAATGCAGGAGACACGGGTTCGAGCCCTGGTCTGGGAAGATCCCATATGCCACGGAGCAACTAAGCCCGTGTGCCACAACTACTGAGCCTGCACTCTGGAGCCTGTGAGCCACAACTACTGAGCCTGCGTGCCCCAACTACTGCAGCCCGCATGCCTAGAGCCCGTGCTCTGCAACAAGAGAAGACACCACAATGAGAAGCCTGCGCATCGCAACGAAGAGTAGCCCCTGCTCGCCCCAACGGGAGAAAGCCCGCACACAGCAACAGAGACCCAGTGCAGCCAAAACGAATAAACAAATAAAAATAAATAAATTTATAATAAATAAATTAATAAATAAAATAAAAATTATGTATTTAGATGTAGGACTATAAAATCTCAGCCTTTCTTAATAAGGAAAGTGAATTTACAACTAGTGAACTAAATACAAAAATCTGTGTTAGATACTAACAGATTAAAGCCAAGGTCTCAAAGAGATATTAAATTTGAGTATACGTATTTTATCACAAGCAACATGTTGCTCTGTTGTGTTATTCTGCTATTATATATGAAGGAACTTCTTTTGTCAAATTAATTTGTACACATATTTTCTCTTAATCTGAACTGTAACCTTCGTCTGAATGAATGTCAAAGTTATGCAATGTCTTACATAATTGTGGAAAGTCAAAGCATGACCAATGTAGGAGACACTGGTATTTCACAAACTGTATTTATTGTTAATATCTTCAAAGGTAGCTGGATTTAAAACAAAATATTACACTTTCTTTCTATCAAGAGCTATTTTTTTTAATCAATGAAAACATCAGTGTGATTTCCCAGATTTTGGAAAAAGCACTTCAGTCTTCTATTTCCCTGCTACAAATGTCTATAACAAGCTTCAAGTGTTCAATAATTTCTAAACCTAAGTATGATGCAGAACTTTAGTGTTGTAAAAAGACTTACATGCGGAACTGTTGCTATAAGCAATGTGTAACTTCAATTTTACTAAAGTAATGAAAAAAAGTTGTGGCTCGTGGGCTCTAGAGCGCAGGCTCAGTAGCTGTGGCGCGCGGGCTTAGTTGCTGCGTGGCATATGGGATCTTCCCAGACCAGGGCTCGAACCCATGTCCCCTGCATTGGCAGGCGGATTCTTAACCACTGCGCCACCAGGGAAGACCCTAAATAGACTGTTTTGAGTGGAAAGGAGCACTACTTATTCTTGCATATTGGTCTTATATCCCCAAACCCTCAACTTTCATATTAGTTATAATACTTTGTAATTTCCTGAACTTTCAAATAATTTTCCTGCCACTAACAGTAATTGTCTCTTACTTTCCAATCCTTACACCTATTTCTTCTTTTAATCTTACTGCACTGGCCAAGATCTCAGTGCAATGTGAAACAGATGCACAATAGCCATCCTTGTCCTATTGCTGACTTTAAAGGAACATCTCTAAAGTTATACCATTAACTCGTCATGTTAAACATGGGTTTTTAATTATCATTTATCATACTAAGGAAGCTTCTGTCTATTCATAATCTACCAAGAGGATGTTTCATTTGGTTGATTTCTAAAATGAGTGCTGCACTTTGTTGTTTCCTCCTGCATTCCTTGAGATGATAATGTGGTTTTTCTCTTTAATCTATCAATGTGCGTATTATATGAAAAGATTTTCCAATGCATACCATTCTCCCACTTTGGCAATAAATTTTACTTTGTCACAATAAGTGAATTTTAATTGGTGAATCTGAAATGCTAATATTCAGGCTAGTTCAGCCATGTTCATAGGAGACTGAAGTACAGTATTTTTCCCCTCACATGTCCCATTTGACTCTAGTATCATAGTTGAGCTTCACCCATCTTTCCCCCTTTCTAAAAATTCTCTACTACAGTATTTATAAAGATTGTTTCTTGAAGGCTTAACAGACCACATCATAAGCCATTTAGATCTGGTGGATTACTTGGGAGTAGATTTTTAAAAAGATTCAGATTTAGTGTTATTTTATATACACACAATGATCCTCATTTAAAAAATAACTAAAATTTCAAATTTATCCACATAAATTCAGCCACTCCGCGGCATGTGGGCTCTTCCTGGACCGGGGCACGAACCTGTGTCCCCTACATCGGTAGGTGGACTCTCAACCACTGCGCCACCAGGGAAGCCTATATTGTCTTTTTTATTGAAAAAAAAATTTTTTTTGCCAGGGTAGTGGTAACCTCTATCTGATCCTATCATCATAGATTAGCTTAAAACCTTTTTCCCTTTATGCTTCTATGTACTTTAATTGTTGCCTGCCCCAAATCACTGATATTCTCCTATGTTTTATTTCTCCTTTCACATTTAGACTATATTCCATATGGAACTGATTTTTCTGCCTTGTGTCTGGAAGGGGTCTAGGTAATTTTTTTTTTCTCATATGGATATCTGACTCTGCACTATTTATTGAAAAGACCATCTTTTCACCCATTGCGATGATGTCCCCTGGTCAAAAATCAGATCATCTGTATTTGTGGATTTGTGCCTAGGCTTTCTGTTACATTGGTCTATTTATCTATCCTTATGCCAACCAATTTTACAGTCATAATTATAACTATAGCTTTATAACAGGTCTTAATATCTGTTGGTGAAATGTTTTCAGTTTTGTTGTTGTTCGTTTACCTTGGATAGTCTTGTCCTTTGCATTTCTGTCAGTTGGTTGATTTCTCAACATCCTGCTGGCATTTTGATAACTGTGAAGTTAGGTAACAAGCCAAACATTTATATCTTCTCAAATTTCTCTCAATATTATGATTTTCTTTCAAAAATTTATCTTTAGGTATTTGATATTTTATGCTAGGGTAAATTGTATCATTTTAACAACTTCTATTTCGTTGTTTCTGACATAAATACAATTGGTCTTTGTATATTGACTTTGTATCCAGTGACCTTGCTAAATTATTCTGTTCATAGATTCCTTTGAATTTTCTATGCACAATAGCAGTTGTCTATAGTGTTATTTCCTCCTTTCAAAACCTATGCTGTTATTTCAGGCCTCATTTCACTGGCTAGGATCTCAAATAAAATGTTAAACAATAGTGGTTATTATTGCTATTAGACTTCAATGAACCAAACTTTTGGCTTTGTTGACTTTCTCTGTTGTACGCTATTTATTTCATTGACCTTAAACCTTTTATTTTTCATTCTTCTTCTTTTTCTAGCTTACTGAAAATAGTTTAGGTCATTGATTTTCAACCTTTTTTCTTTTCTAATATATACACTTAAGGCTATAAATTTCCCTACATACACTGCTTTAGCTGAAACAAGTTTTGGTATCTTTGTTACTGTTCACTTCAACATATTTTAAAATGTTTTTTTTTTGACCCAGATACTGTTTTCAAATGTATTACTTAATTTCCAAGCAGTTGGGGTTTCTTTAGCCATCTTTTTGTTACTGGTTTCTAGCTTAATTCCAGTGTTAGGGAATACAGAAAGAAGGCTTTTGATCTTTCACAATTTGTAGAGGTTTGTGTTATGACTTGGCATAGGGTCAACTTTGGTAGATGGTTCATGTTTACTTGAAGAAACTGAATTATGCCTTTTTGATCAAGCGTTCAGCATACATAAATTAGTTGAAATTTAGTAATGGTATTGTTCAGATCTTCTGTATTCCGACTTTTTTTTTTTTTTTTTTTTTTGCTTTTGGTCTGACTATTCTATCAGCTATTGCAGAAGCTGTGTAAAAGTTACTAACTATAATTAGAGATTTACTTATTTCCCCTCTCCTGTCACTTTTGCTTTATATATTTTACATTTGTCCTAGGAAAAAACACATTTAGGATTGTGTGGTTTGGGTGCATTAATTCCTTTACCACTTTAAAATGTCCTTTTTATCTCTAGAGATGATTCTTGCCTTAAGTCTCTGTGTGGGATAAAACTATGGTTACACTCTTTCCATTTGGTTGTTTTATGTGATCTTAGAGTTGTGTCTCTTGTAAGCAGTGTGTAGTGGGATACTGATTCAGCTGATAATTTTTCAACTTTAATTCAAGTAATGAATCACTTTATGTGTTTGGGTTTATATTCTGCAACTTAAAAATCTGACCTGTTTTATGTTCCCTTTTCCATTCTTGCCTTCTTATATTTTATCCTCTATTAAAGTGTTAGATACACATTCTATAGTACTCAACTAACTCCATTTACTCTCCCTGTGTCTTTTGTTATTATATGATGCATTTTAATTCTACAGATATTTTAAATCCCACAGTTTTAGTTATATTTACATTTACACATCTACCATTTCCATTGCTTTTCATTTATTCCCTCATTTCTAGATTTCATCTGGGGTAATTTTGCATCCACCTGAAGAATATCCTTTAACATTTCTTCCAGTATATGCCTACTGGTAACAAATTATTTTTCCTGGAAAGTCTTTATTTTACCATATTTGCAGTGTATCTTGCCCTTGCCTCTTCTTTCTTATCTGGAATATGAGCACTGCAGCTGCCATCTCTTCACAAGGACGGAAGTCACGCACAAAAGATCGTGGGTCATAAGGAAAGAACAGAAAAAGCCTGGAGCCCCACTGATCTTGTGGAGCTACTGTACTGGACACCTAGACAGCGAACATGTGAAAGAAAAGCAAACCCTAACAGTTTACTGTTCTTACTTTGGTTCTGTTACAAGACAAATATCATTCCTGATACAATGTCTTTGATCAATTCTGGAAGCTTCTTAGCCACTTATCTCTTCCAATGTAGCTGTTAAGATATCTGTAATTTACAGTTAAATAATCCAGCATTTGTGGCACGAGTTACTCATGTAAAGTTGTCACAAAGATCCTGCTAGTATTATTCTGACCAAGTACAGTCCAGGATGATCAGCTCACACTCTAATTAGAGAATCCATAATCCAGAGGCAACTTCCCTAGGTACTGTTGTCTGTCTCTTGACCAACATATAATGCTTTGCTAATTTACATACTAAAGGTCAGAAATTTTTATTGGTGAAATTAGAGGCCTGTTAACTAGAATGATGAACTGCAAAAATTGGCCCCTGATGGTTAAAGGTTTTCAAGATTATGTGGATTGGCTAAAAGTAGAGTTGCACACCCACCCAGCAAGAACAGGACAAAGAATCCAGCTTGGTCTGTAGCCCTTACCCTTTGGGAAGATGTCCTAATATAATCCCCTGAAAGGTCCTCAGTGTCCAGCCATGAACACAGGTTTTGTTAAGGGTAACAGAATTCTGCTTCTTGAGGGGAACTTTCAGGCAAGGTGGTTAGAGCATCTCAAAGGGTAGAGAACAACTTCCTTAAGCCTGTAGAACAGGCAGTAAGATTTTTTTTTTTTTTTCTTACTTAATATCTGTATTGGTGACAGAAGTTGGTGAGAAACTGCCTTCATTATAACCTGGCTGTTAGGGGGTGATCTGGGGGCAGGAGTGTGTTTGGGGTGGGTGGGCATTCAGTGGGTACTACTATCTAACAAGGGTTGTACACGAATACATTGCCTTCGGTCAGTTCACAACTGCCTCACCCCCAGTTCTATTTCCTCCTGCTTAAAACTCCTAAAATATATATGTACACTGGATCTTACTTGTGTGAATCTTTCATTTTTTTTCCATCTCTTTTATGCTGTATTCTAGCTTATTCCTGTCGTTTCAAAAATTATCAAGTGTCTGAAATAGTAAATTTCTTCCCAGTGAAACTAGAAGAGAGGCCCCAAGAGGGCAGAAATTTGTTTTATTCGTTGCTTTACCACCAGCACCTTACTGTGCCCTGCATATTAAGGAGGTGGTCATTATATATATATATATATATATATATATTTTTTTTTTTGGGCAGTACACGGGCCTCTCACCGTCGTGGCCTCTCCCATTGTGGAGCACAGGCTCCGGACGCGCAGGCTCAGCGGCCATGGCTCACGGGCCCAGCCGCTCCGCGGCATGTGGGATCCTCCCGGACCAGGGCACAAACCCGTGTCCCCTGCATCAGCAGGCGGACTCTCAACCACTGCGCCACCAGGGAAGCCCCCACAATAATTTTTAAGCTAAGCTTGGATACTGTGAGAGCAAGACTGTAAGGGACATTTCAGCTCTTTGTCATGGAAATCCTCCTTTCCCTCCACCTAGTCTTAGGTTCAGAAGCTGCTTTGCAGCCCCCAGGCTGCTGTGCAGAGCTCTGAGCCCCCCTTCCTGAGGCTGCAGTACCTTCTAGGGTCTTGGCTTCCTGCAGAGGTCTCAGTCCCACCTTCCCTGAATTGTCAGGTCATGTCTCACTGTTAAAAGTCCCAGAGTTCACTGGCGAGGCTCTTAGCTAAGATGATAATCCTGCAGGTCAGAGGCGCTTTCAGTGCCTCCGTTTACTACTTCGGCTTTGTTTTCTCTTCACTTCTGGCAGTTGGTATTTCCTTTCTTTTCTTTTGCAGTCAGCTGCGTGTATATGTTATGTTTTATTTGGCATCTTTCTGAGTTTGGAGCTATGGGACGGTGGTGGTAGCAAGGTTTATGTTAATTCAGTCTGCCATGCCACCAAGATTCCTGGAAACAAACTATGCGAGAAGGTAAAACAATAAACCACCATTTTAAGCCACTGGTTTGCAGTTTTCTATTACACTGCAGTAACATTCAATCACTAATTGATGCACTTTGAAAAGCAGAACAAATGAAGAAAACACAAACTGAGAGTTGGAAGAAAATGTTTATTTCGTAAAGAGGTATGAAGGTAGAAAACCAGTAAGAACAGGGAAAGGAGAACTTACAAGTGGGGGATTTTGAGTCAACTGGGAAGTGACTTGGACAAAACTTTCATAGGCAACAGAGCTTCATATACCAAAACCACTACACTGAAAGGCAACTAATAATCAGCCAATTTTATCTGTATCAGTAGTCATAAGAATAATTCTCTCTACACGTCCACCTTTTCGAAAGGAAAATGTAATCAGTGAAGACCTAGTTGGCTTTAATGTTTCCAGTGTGTGTCTCAAGTTATCAAAAATTAACTGTAGGAGAGTAGGATGAAGTAGAGACCTGCATTTTTGGGTTGAGAAAATATTAACCTTTAATTGTGCAACTTAATTCTTGGGTGTGCCTTTGCTGTTTGATTTTTGATTATTCTTCCCTACAACATTAGCATGATGGAAGTATAATTACTTGGTCACCACTTAACATTTCAGTTCTGTTTTTCAACATGTAACCAAGGGTACAATTAATTTAAACACTTTTAACAGTAAATAATTGTGTACATGGTAAAATAAGTTGGCTTCTTTCAAATTTAAAGGGTATAGTATCAACTGAAACTAACTCCACTCAAGAAATAATTGAGTGTCTTCTATTAAGCAGGCATAGTGCTGGTACTGCATGAATATTACCCTCCTATTAATCATTCTAAGAACTTTAGAAAAGACTTGTGAAACCAGAGCACTACCAGAGGACTAACTGTAACCCTTCACACCCTGTGGTCTATTTTTCTTGCTGTTACAAGTAACATGAAGTACGCCCACTGTGTAGAGCCAGAGAGATAAAATCATTGATCACTGTCATATGGCTAGAAAGTAGCAGATGCTATAACATGAACCCAAGGCCTTGATTCCAAGATCAACTTTTATACTGTCATTATGATGCCTTTATACAATTCTTTAGCGGACAGTTTTCTCCACCTGGCAGTCATTTTCTTACTTTAATTTTTTATAAGGAAAACACTGTGAAGAAGCAAAGTAAAAAACTGATTTAATCCTTGGCAGTACAGTGGCAATTAAATAGCTGTTAAAAAAACAGTGTTTTGAGAACATGCCCAGGGTTTTTGAGAACATTTCTACTGGACACCTTTGCTCCAAGCTTATCTTCCATTGAGAGAGGGAGGGGACCGTATTTAAAAACAAGAATAGGGACTTACCTGGTGGCCCAGTGGTTAAGACTCTGCGCTCCCAATGCAGGGGGCCCGGGTTCGATCCCTGGTCCGGGAACTAGATCCTGCATGCCGCAACTAAAAAAAAAAAAAAAAAATTAATAATAAAAATAAAATAAAAACAAGAATAAAATTTTCTTCTTTCAACAAAATTTATCATGTCAGACACTGAATTTATGAAGACAAGCTTGTTTCTGTCTTCAAGGGGCTCATAATTTAAGAGAACTACACATGTAAATAAATTAGTGATAATTTTAGTACCAGTGATAGTGCTAAACTAGAAGATAGTAAAAGACATACTTATGACACAAAGAGAAGAACCTCCCCCTCCCTTTTACCTGGAAGGTCCAAGATCCAGGTAATATTAAGACATCTGAACTGAGTTTTGAAGAGTGAGTTATTTCAGGAGGGCTTAGTATGTGCCAGATAGTGTGCTAAGTGATTATCTGGATTATCTAATTAAATTATCACTGCAATTTAGGAGATAGGTAACCCCATTTTACAGATGAATCCAAGTGGTTTAACCCAGAACTCAATCTGCTAAATATTGTGAGCTACTGACATACGCAGACACAAAATAAAACAATCACTGGAATCACAGAGATAAAGGGTCTTATAAAACTGTAATGTTCTCATTTATATACAAGGCATATGAAGTGAGTATGCTTCAGGAATTAGCCAAAGGTCACATAATATAGAGACAATCTCTTATTCTCTCAAGGGCCTGTCCATTGTATGATCACGTTTCCCTGAAAATGTTATTCTCTTCCTGCTTTTCCCTTTAACTCCTTCAAACTCTCCATCACCAAAAGCCACTTCAAACCACACTCCAACTTAGCAAAGGGTGAGGTCATTAAATGAGTGCAGCGCAAGGACACACGGTTTGATAGGGTGAGCCTGTATTTAAAACAAGATATTTACTGTAAATGCCAGTGTTTTATAAGCAGTGATCTGAAAAGATTGAGGAACAAGTAAAACAGGTTTGCCAGCTTTTATGAACACTGCTTCTTACATACTCGACCTATTACATACGAAAATAAATACAAGGCATGAATTCAAATCCCAGATATCCTGAAAACTTCAGAAAAGACTTGTACTCTGGTCTACCCAGAGCTCTACCTACAACTGTACAGTACACATTCCTGTATGGTATGGCTACATCAAGTTTTCTAAGCACTTGGATTAGTTTTCCTAATGTCAGCCCTCGGAGCCTTCTACCTGCCCTGTCTGAGCTGCCTGGGATCTGTTCAATCATTTTTTTAAACATAAGTAAACAGTACAAACTGTTCATTGTTTAGTTTGAAACGAAAACTTTAAATGCTTGTGTGGAAACAAAAAGCTGAAATAACTTCCTTAGGGTCATAATAAAGCTCTATCATTCTTATCATATGTGCAGTTTTAAAAACATACTTTAAAGGTTCAAGGTGGACGACTATTAAGACTTTGAAAAAAAAAACAAAGACTGACTGGAATTCTAATGTAGATGACTCTGCTCATGGCTAGTGCGCATGAGCACAGTAAACCTGTTGTGGTTTAGGTTTAACATACAGATGGAGAGAATGGATATGCAACATTCTCAGTACTACTGCGTTTATTTCCCACCTTAAAGTGAAGACCCAATTATAAATCCTATTGATTCTACAACAGTAACAATATGAAAATTGACAGGAGCCAAAGAATATCAGCAAACTTATTAATAAGAAAAGGACAAAAGTGAGCATTTATTTGGTAGCACAGCATACACTGGTTCTGAAAGGTATGAAAATTAGAATCACACATTTAATCACACACCTTTAAAAAATTATAGGTGTTCCTTTCTAGATTGACTGTATATTTGACGGTAGATCTCTCCCATGCATTTATTTCTTTAATCTCCACAAATGCCTGAGACCCACAGCCTGCATATATGAACCACTTATGGTACCCAGGACACTTGCTCTGAGGTCAGGGATCTCCATCACTTTAACTGCTCTGTGATTATAAGCAACTTAACTTCCCTGGGCCCCAGTTTCCTGAACTGTAAAGTATACTAATAACACTTACCCTAAACCTAAAGGGCTGCTGCGAGGGTTAGATGAGAACATTACGAAAGTAATAAGTACCTGTACCGTAATAGGTGTTCCTATTACGGTGGTATTTATGAATACTCAGACAGTAATAATGACAGACGTATTAAAATGAGTGACAAACTCAGGGGAACACCCGAGGTCTAAGGACTGTTAACGCAAAGATAAAGAACTGATAGAATAGACTTTCCTTTTTATATGAGTTTTATGATTTAAAAAAATTGATCAGAATAAATGTCTTAAAAGAAATCTTTAGGTAACTAAAAATAAAATTTGAAATGACGAGGGCTCCTTAATTGCGGCTCCAGGGTTCCTTAGTTGTGGCTCGCCAGCTCCCTAGTTGCGGCACACGGGCTCCTTAGCTGCGGCATGCATGTGGGATCTAGTTCCCTGACGAGGGATCGAACCTGGGCCCCCTGCATGGAGAGCACAGAGTCTTATCCACTCCGCCACCAGGGAAGTCCCCAGCATAATGTATTTATAATACTGAGGATGGTATGGGCCTTCCTAAGACAACAAAACCCAGAAGTTACTAAAAATTACATAATGATTTAAAATAAAATTTTAAAAAACACATGACAGATTAGGAGGAAGTATCTGCAACACATTTAATAACTTAGAAAGAAAAAAAAATCCAAAATACATACAGTTCCTAAAAAACAATAAGAACAAATTAACAAACCAAAAGAAATATGGGCAAAGGACATGAATATACAATCAAAAAAATAAAAATGAAAGAAAGAAAACCAATGAAAATGTGAAAAGATATTAGCTTCACTCTTAGACAAGGAAATGAAAATAAAAACAGATACTTCTTTGCAACCATCAGGTCAGCAAAAATGAACACGAATGGTAATGCTTTGGGGCAAGGATGTGAGGAAACAGGTACTCTCTTACATGGCTAGCGAAAGTATAAACTGGCACAGACTCCTTGGAGAATAATTTTGCAGTACCTGTAAGTATTTTAAATAGACATGTTCCTTGACACAGCAATTATACCTTTGCAAATGGTTTTATAGAAATTATCACACAAAATATGAATCAAAATATTCTGTATTTTGCAAGACTGCCTAAAACAGTGAAATACTGGAGCAACCTATGGTTCCACTAATAGGGAAAAAAGTACATTGTGGTATATTTATATATGGAACTAAAAGAAAAATACGTGATGCATAGATATGGAAAGTTCTCCAATGCATGAAAAAAAGTATAAGATACATATACAGTATGATTTCATGGTATTATAAATCCCACCCATATCACCAAGGTATATGTGTGTACAAACACGACAAGAGCTTGGAAGGATCACCACTGTTAATAATTCAGAGTGTAAGAAAAAGGCAGGCTGTGGTATGTGAATGTGAAGAGAATATTTTTATATACTCTTCATGTTTACTCTAAATATTACAGAATGAATGACCACACATTTAGAAAGTTATCTGAAGGGACTTCCCTGGTTGTCCAGTGGGTAAGACTCTGCGCTCCCAATGCAGAGGGCCCGAGTTCGATCCCTGGTCGGGGAACTAGATCCCACATGCAGGCCGCAACTAAGAGTTTGCATGTCACAACTAAGAAGCCCGCACGCCACAACTAAGACCCGGTGTGGCCAAAATAAATAAATAAATAATGAATTAATAAATAATAACTTAAAAAAAAAGTTATCTGAAAATGAAGGATTTGCCAGTACCCAGTTCCCAAACTCTGTTTCTCATTCATACTCATACATTTACTTGAAAATAACCCAGTATTCTGGTTAGCATGGAAACTTCTTGTGCTACTAATTATTACATAATTTTAAACAACAATTATTAAATATAAACAGGATACCCAAAACAAAAATTTTCAGAGATAACGTATAGTATAAGAAAAATTTATGTCAAAATTAAGACAACTGTATACCTTTAGCGACCTTTTATACTTTTTCAATCAAAGAAACCCTGCAAAAACCCTTATTTTCCCAGGGAATTTGAACTCCTATAAAACTTGCATGAAGAACAAGTAGCAAAGAAACGTTCTCAAACTACTTTTAAAAAACAAAACAAATAACCCAAACCCTGTTTTTAAATATTTTTAGACAGTAGGACAAATACTAAACACATAGCTTAACAGTCTCTAAAGAATCACTTTGAAATAAGCAAGGAAAAGGTCAGAACTTTTAAGCCAGTTATAATTGCATCTGGTTAGTCCCAAGACAGTTAAGTGACTGAACAGGTTCTACTGCTAAGACTTTGATTCCCAGAACAGTTTTACTCAGCCTCACAGGAATAATGTGTATTAAATTATACAAACGCCCTTGGGATGTGTTCTTTTCCATAAAATTAAAGGAAGTTAAGGCTAATGTTAATGGTAGAATTGCTTTTTAAAAAAACTGAAACGAATAGAACTAAAAGGTAAACTCATGTGTATCAGATTCCCCATTTTAACTGACATTTTTTGATTACTGAAGCCAAAGGACACATTTGTTTGGAACCATAAAATCCTACTACTGGGAACTGATGAAATGAGAAAGATATAATGAAACAGGAAGAAGTTAAATAATTTATGCCAAATGCATAGCAAATAATTATGAGGAGAGATATCAAATCTTCAAACTTGATAGAAAATAGTTGGAGTTTAATTTTGGAACATATTCAAATATTATTGAAAAATCCAACTTTATATTATATGCTCTATCAATCAATTAAATAAAAAATGACATTTGGAAAATAAGGGGGGAAAATGGGGACATTTTAACATTTACCCAAATTCTGTAACATTTAAAACTGATAAGCACATGTTCATCAGAAAAAAATTTCTTTTACATTTCTAATAAATGTTTTTTTTTTTTTTTTTTTTGCGGTACGCGGGCCTCTCACTGTTGTGGCCTCTCCCGCTGCGGAGCACAGGCTCCGGACGCGCAGGCTCAGCGGCCATGGCTCACGGGCCCAGCCGCTCCGCGGCATGTGGGATCCTCCCGGACCGGGGCACGAACCCGTGTCCCCTGCATCGGCAGGCGGACTCTCAACCACTGCGCCACCAGGGAAGCCCTAAATGTACGGTTTTTAAAGAAATCAAGGCATGTATTTTCTAAAGGGTGAGAGACAGCTCAGTATAACAGAATAATTTACAGTATTAACTAAAAGAAGATAAAGTGAAAAAAAAATTTTCACTTAACTATAACTCAACTTTCATGTGGAGCTTTTTCTGAGTGATAAAGTGAGGCAAAGCTGATAGCCCAAATGATCAAAGACCCCATAATATAATCAGGAAAGTATGGAATATAAAGATATAGATACAGGGCTATTAAACAAAAGAAAAAAGCAATAAATTAAAAAACACTATAAATTAGGAATTTAACCTATAGGCCATTTGGGAGCCTAAACCATATGATATGCTAAATATTTTTTCATATTGGGGAATATGAAAGAAAAAATTTATATTCTGTTCACTGAGGTTCAAAGGTAAACTGATGGGGAACTCTCACATATGCTTAATCTGAAAAAATATATTTCATAAAACTACCCTTAGGTTATATGATGCTTCCATAATGCACTGCAATATTTCTCTTGAAGTATTATAAATCAGAAAATAACCTAAGCACTTGACAAGTTTTAAATGAACATGTGGAACTCACTGAAATATACATTTTACATCCAAGCACATAACAGAACAGCTCCCACTTAATAAAATTTTAAAACTTTAGTATATTGAACAAATAGAATACAATTAGAAAGATAGCACTCACCTACTCAAGAACAAGTCTCCCTGACTTGACTCCACATTTTTTATTTAATTGTGAATGTTTCATAACACATAGACATCTTCCAGAGGAGAAGCAGCGAATGTGAGTTCTAATTCTGGATTTAGGCACAGATTAGAGTTTATGGATACTTGCCAAGCTGCTAGAAAGAATAATATGTACTTCTTAAGTCATTTTGATTTCGTGGTTGTTGTTTGCTTTGTGTTTTACCTGTACAGAATGTGGATGTGTCACCAAAAAAAGAAAAGTAGAGCTGATTTCATGGATTTGAAAAACAGCTACAGAAAATTAATTTTAAGCAGAGTGTTTTCAATAAAAGCATGAAATATGAAAGCATCATTTAAATCAAACAATTCATACCTAGAACTAGTTATCAGGTATTAGGTTGTCTTTATTTACAAATGTATGGCACAACTATACTCTGAAAAAAAAGGATGACAAACACATGTTTAAAATAATAATAATAGTAATAACAATAATAATAGCTACCATTTTTCAGGAGCTTAGTATGTACCAGGAATTATTTTAACACTTTACTGGTATTAACTCATTTATAATATTAATCCATTTAATCTCATAACCATCCTATTAGGTAGGTACTCTTATAATCCCAATTTAGCAGATAGAAGAAACAGAGAGAGTAACAAACTTCCCCAAAATAACATAGCTAGTAAGTGGCAGTACCAGGATATGAGTTCAAGAAGCTAGGCTTCAAAACTCTACCACTAAATTACAGTGATTTCAAAGATTCAAACCATTTCCATTAAATCAGAAAGTTGGTATCATCTTTATTGCTAAAATAAAAATGAGTTAGATCTACTTTAAACATAACAGCAATTATTTACTGAACACCTAAAATATGCTATGTACTATTATTAGGCATTATAGCTGGCATTAACAACAGCTAGCATGTTAGCATGTATCAGGACTTAACGTGACAGGAACTGACGAATGAACCACTCTGCATTGATCACAGAGGCCGATCCTTACAACAATCCTGTGAAGTGGATACCATGCCTATTTTGCAGATGAGAAAAACACCAAGGTGGGAAACAGCGCCTTTCCCTCCTCCAAATCACATACCAAATTGACTGGCAGAGCCCAGATGGCTACAAATGTCTAATATCAGAGCCCTTGCTTGTCAGAGCACACTGAAAGGGCTACAAATGTGATGTCACCGACCAAACAAGACATTCTTTTGCCCCAAACCCCAGAGTCTTATGTCATGTTAGAGATACAATAACACAACTGAAAAGATATGACAGTAATTAAAATTTATAGTTATTACATTAAAAAAAAATCAAGCCCCCGTGTACTATTTTTGCCAAATCCTGTATCAATGTTAATGGTTGAGATTCCAAGTCAGCTGAAGTAAACATCCACCTCCCAGCCGATCCATGTATTACAGCTGAGTGTAGGATGTTTACATGAACTGAAAACTTGGTTTAAAGCAGGACTTACAAAGACTGACATAAATGAGGCAAAAGTCAAATCAAAAAGTATTTTGAGACAAAGTTTAAACTCCAAGGGAAAAGGCAGAAGTGACATTCTTTTCACTGAAATAATTTATGGCAATGTAAGCAAACATCTTGTAAATGTTCCCGATCTAAATGTGGCTGAGTTTACAGCCTCTCATCTTCCCATATCCCTCTCTTCAAAACAACTGAACTTGCATTTAGAGGAACCCGGCTGATGGCCTTGACGATGCATCAATCACCCATTCTTCCTCAGGAAGGAGATTCCTGTTTTGGGTAAAAGACAAAGTTAACAATACACCTCTGAGGAGCTCAAAGCTTAGCTGGAGCCTTCCTTTTCCTCATTTCTCTTCCCCCTCCCCGAGCCTCTCCCCATCTCCTCCCTCAACTCATAATTCAGTTAAGTTCGCCTCAGTAACATCTCTCCCATACTCTGATCTCAGTACACCTTCTACTGGCCCAAGTGTTGCTAAGTTGCCTCTCAGAAATCCCTCGTCTCTTTGCATTCCTCTGATTAAGAAAATATTACCACCGACACCCCTACAAAGCATATGTGGCCCGATCAGTACACTTGCACCAACGAAGAGGAAATCCTCAAATTTGGAAGTAAAATTAAATATTAAGAACCACTGCCAGCAAATTCTAAAAATCTCTGGAATTTCAGAGGCATTCCAGGACCTTCGGGAACATCCCATCTCTACCTGGCCTCTCTCCTCTTCGGGCTACTTCTCCTGAAGCACTAGTTCTCAAGATTAAACATACACATTTTTTTTTTTCTCTACAAGTATATTGTTTTCTTGTTTCAAGTATTCCACTGCAACACTATTTTTTCCTTCTGCTTTTCTTTGCAAATCAAATAGGTTTTGTGGGCTAGACAATTAATATGATGCTTTCTCTGGGAGAAAAATGGGTCTCAGGTTTCCAACAAACCTTTTTCAAAACAAACTTTTGGATTACTACATGTTTTTAAATTGGGGATTTTATGCGTATTTTTCTTCAGTTGCTAACTGGGCATAATACCGAACAGGGAAAAGAATGTAAGATGAGCTCCGCGCTTCTGAAAGCCTGGACCCAGGACAGCAGCATCAGCAGCACTTGGGAATTTAGGAAAAACAATGCACATTCTCAAGCATCACCTCAGACCTACTGAATGAGAAGCTCTGGCAAGGCCCAGCAATCTGTATTTTAATTAATAAGCCCTCCAAGTAATTCTGATACATGCTAATATTTGAAAACCAGTGGATTAAAGATGAAATTGTTTCACCAAATATGCTGGAAAGCCAGAGCAAAGATAGCAGTGAACATCAAACTGTTAGAAAGTCTGTCATATGCTACAGATTGGGGGTGGGGTGGGGGAAGGCAATGTCAAAACACTCATCACATGTCCACCCATAATGAACCAGGCTGGGGAAACTGTGGCAGAGACAGCCCGAAAAAGCATAATTTTGAAAAGTAATTAAGTTCAGACTGATATTCAAACTTGAAATTTTTTTTTCCCTGAATACACACAGCAAATAGAGGCACATCCGCTCAGTGAATAAAGTTTTAACCAGAGGAACAGAAGGGGCCACAGTCAGAGCCCTCTGCATGCAATGAGGACGGCACGCTGGGATCCGAAGCTCACCGCCCACTTCTGGGTCACCCACCCCACGCCACCTCTGGCTCTGCGTAAAAGGGACTCAGGCATCAAGACCAATGAAGATCCGTCCAACAATGTAATTTTAACCAAGAATATTTGTACATGAGCATATCTAATTGGAAATGAACTTGAAGACAATTCTGTAGTTGTCTGCTTAAAAAAGTAACCCCTAAGGAATCTCAAATCAAATGCTAAGGAAAAAACCTGTCATTTTCAGAAAACAGTATTCAGTAACTAAAAATGTTTTACTTTCAATATTAACTAAATCAAAATATCTTCTTAGTAAAGAATTCCTGAGGTTTCTAAGACCTGTCAATAAAGACCACACACGTCTTCCTCAATACTAAGTTAAAGAATGGGGAAATAAGCTGTTACTGGTTCACTGGCAAATACTAATGCTCTAACATTTTAAAGCATTTGTTTTGTATAGTCAATTGCTAAATTTGCAGGCCACTGGGAATTTTGTGGTTCTTCCAAATTAAAACATAAAGAAGTCATCTACAAATGACTAAAAGGTTGTACTGAAGTACACTGAAGCAAGGGCATCCAGAATTAAAGCTGACATGGTCTCTGATTCACCTCATTAGGGCAGAATAACATGGAACAAATGTTACGTAACACAGATTGTACATTAATCCTGAGCATCCAGGGATGAGTGGACGGCTGTGCAGAGTGTCACAGCTTTGTGCAGGACACCCACCCTTCTTTTAGCATAGATCTGGGCTATCATTTTAAAAAGTCTTTCAAATTCAGCTAGGCAAATGATTAAACTAGGCAGTTTCTATCTACTTTACTGAATTTCAAAGCTATGTAACAAAATTTTTCGTAGGAAACAATGTCACCTTGTCTAACAAAATAACCCTATTACCAGAGGACTCTTTCTGCCTTTCCAGGGATCACTCCCTGGGCTCTTAGAGCAAATGGCCCTGTTTGCTGCTATCTGGAACCCAAGGCCTCCAATGTGCTAAATCAGAGGGTCAACTCTTAATAAAGCATGTTTATTAAGATTTCAGTATGAAGGGATACCTGCTGCATGCTAATCACCAAGTTTGAAAATTATACTTCAACTTGCAAAGCTACCTGTGTCTGAAGCAACTCCCTACGCCACCTCCCTCCACTCTGGCCACGCAAGTCTTGTAAACCAGCACAAAGGAGCATTTAAGAATCAGTGCTGCAGCACGAATACATCTGGGCAGCTACATTATGACCCAAACTGTCATTTGCTCATCTGTATAAAAGATATAAGCAAATAGTAGACACTGCTGCAACAAAACAAAATTGTTAGTGGGGCCCCAAACAGGCAAGGTGCTCTACTGGACACAGATGGCAGGAAAACTGGTAATTCTAAAGATATAATGTCCTCACCCTCAGAAAGCTTATGATCTAATCAAGGAAGACATGCATGTAAAAAATTAGCAAGAACTTTACCTTTTGGTTTAATTATGCGCTGAACCTAACACAGTAAGATGTTTAGCAGTTTAATATTAATACATGATAAAAATACCAAAGCTTTATTAAAGAGAAAGATTTCAATAAAATAGAAATGTTTCCCAGTGTCTAAAAGACAAACAGAGCTAAGAAAACAAATTTTCAAAACTCAGAAAAAGAGCTGTTGTAAAATTATGTGTTATCAATAGTCTGCCCTGAATGCCACCTGTGAGAAAAGCCCTGTATTGCTCAGCATTGTGAGGAAACACAAAAAATAGATACAGTGCACCTGCTCACAAGGCATCAACATTCTAATGAGGAAGAGAAAAGGCAAGTGATAACCTGAAGATACTCAGGAAAATATACTCAATAAATAAGACAAATATAACCAATGGTGAATGTTGTAAATAGGCTCAGTGGTTTGAAGTCCTGCAAGTTTTTAGAGGACAGTTCTGACTAGGAGCTGTGACATCATTCCGGGTGGAGAACAGGAAGCTGGGTGGGGGGGCACGGGGCTGAGAGGCGAGAGACGAAGTTTGTACACTTCTTCACTACAGAGAAAACTGAAACGTCTCGGTTGTGTACTGCTGGGCGGTAGGGTGGGGTGGTGGTGATAAATGTACTCTCAATAACGTCTCCAGAATTTCTAAAGGAGGAAATCAGTCTTCTGAACTGTTGGGAAGTTAAACTCTAGCCTACTTGGAAAGGCAATAAAGAATGAAAGTTCACTGCCAGGGCAAAAACAGAAATAAGAACCCATAGTGGAAAAAAAAATTTTTTTAACTAAATTCTCTAAGGCCCAGCAGCAGCAGCATCTTAAGTCTGGGAAGCTCAGATGGCATCTGCTACAGGATATCCTGTTCTTAGGACAGCATCCCACACTAAACTCTAGCATAAAACATGCATTCTCACAGAGAGCAGTACATGAAGAAACCTAAAGACTCCTGGTGTTTTCCACACATTTCATAGCCTCCCCTGTTCCACTTCTTAGATATAACTATCCTGAAATGATGTCTGTGAAGAGCCGGTAGCAGCAAACATCTGACTGAAAGCTTAGCTATGTCTTACAGCTTCCAGTCGGGGATGTTTACAACAACAGACTTTCTGGACAACGAATTAACAGAAGGAATAAACACAAATGTTGCCAGTCACCATCTTTATCTAATGATTGATAGGCTTTTTAGTCCTGAACGCTATCTGTGACATCTTGGGACAAAAATGATAAAGTTAATGCTATTCATTGGCAAGAGAGAAGCAGTTTATCAACAGTAATTTTTTCCTAAATAAATTACAAAAGACAATATGCATTATAAAGTTGTCTTGGCAAATATGTAACATTAAAGATTTTACCCAGTTATCCTATAAGATACATTTTCTCTTTGCTACATGCAAAAATGAGGTTTTCTCTTCCTAAACCCAGAGTTTCAGAATTAATAATAAACAACACACTAGAATGACAACCCTAATGATCAGACTGACCATACATCTGCCTGAAACAGTCCCAATTTATGACTGTTGCCCTGATATTATCATTAAAAGCGACTCTCTTCATTAACAAAAGTGTCCTAATTTAGATTGCTAATACACTGGGTTTTACTGGTAGCGGATCTAAACCGAGTTAAGTGTCTAATATTTTCTTCCCCTGTCCCCAGCTGATTTAGGTTAGGGATGTGCAGTCCATGGAAATGAACAAAGCACAGTAGATAATAAGCAAACAAACTCATGACCTTGGCTTTGTTCATAAAACAATAATACACTGAAACCATTTTGTTTCCCACACCACTTTCCTGAAAGAGAGACGGAAGACTAGGTGAAATATAAAAAATCTGCACTCCACTGAAACCAAGATTTGCTTTAATCTAAAGCATGTGAAATTACTGTCTCTTAAAAAAAACAATTAAAACAATTAGAGTCTACAATTTTCAGTGATTTCCAAGAAATGAACATACATACACACACACACATACCCTGCAGGATAACTACTGAACACACCAACATACACAATTTTGAGAGGCTACTAATTTTCTAATATTAATTAATTTCTTTGAGAAACTATGGAGTAAGTAATTTCAGTCATTGATATTTACCGTGTGATAATATTTAAAGTTGCTTTCTGAAAAAAATTTTTTTTGGTTTAAATGTCATAAAACTCTACCCATTACAGAAATAATGCTGGAAATAATGAGGAAAGTGCATGTGGTCTCTATGGATACAAGATGACCTTCATTGTTTCTGAAGATAAATACCTTAAAAACAAAAAAACAACAACAAAAAACCCAGTGGCTATTTCCAACGAAGGCTATTCAAGCTGTTCTACAATTGAAGATTTCCAGATTTAAATTTAAAAATATAGTTATTTCATGCCTAGGTAGGTACATGATACTTGACTAATTAGGATGCTGCACATTAAGTTGCAATAAACCAGTGATTACAACTCTCTTCTTCAAACAATTTCCCCCTCTGTTCTCAGTTTAATTTTTTTTAAAGGTTGATCAAATGACAGAAATGTTTTATCAGAGCTACTGTATTTAACTTACACATAATTCTATAATACACAGAATCTTTTCTTCAGGGTTATTAGGGAATTTTGTCAAATGTTATACATTTGCTTATGATGTATTACTTTTTTTAAAAAATGCTGGTTTTTATTTATTTTATTATTATTTAAATTTATTTTTGGCTGCATTGGGTCTTCGTTGCTGTGCGCAGGCTTTCTCTACTTGTGGCGAGCGGGGGCTACTCTTCATTGAGGTGCGCGGGCTTCTCACTGTGGTGGCTTCTCTTGCTGCAGAGCACGGACTCTTGGTGTGTGGGCTTCAATAGTTGCAGCACATGGGCCCAGTAGTTGAGGCACTCGGGCCCTAGAGCACACGGGCTTCAGTAGTTGCAGTGCATGGGCTCAGCAGTTGTGGCACGTGGGCTCTAGAGCAGAGGCTTCATAGTTGTGGTGCATGGGCTTTGTTGCTCTGCGGTATGTGGGATCTTCCTGGACCAGGGCTCGAACCCGTGTCCCCTGCATTGGCAGGCGGATTCTTAACCACTGCACCACCAGGGAAGTCCACTTATGATGTATTCTTGAAGACAGTTGAAAATTAAATGTACAGAAGTTGAATAATTAAATATAAGAAAATCCATTATGAAATACATTCTATAATTTAAAAGTATCTTCTAGACACAAACTATAATAATAATATATAATCTGTATTTCATAAATGTTCTTTTTGTTCTTTTATTCATCATCAAAAACAGAGTAAGCAGGTCAAATCTAATGAAGGTATAGCTGAGGCTAAAGATTAACAATTTTTGGTGTGCTTAATGATTTCCATATTTGTCATAAATGTATTACATACTTGAGAGCTACCATTCTTACTACTAGTGTTAGCACTTTACTTTTCCCTTTACAAATTTTTATAAGAACGGGCAAAACACACATTAGATTCATACAAACAATCTGCTGTTCAGACAGAAATGGGTATGAACTGTTGGCTGGCATAGTGCTACTGTGCAGAAACTGGAAATGTTTGTCAAATCAATCTGTCAATGATAGTTTTGAGTATCCACATATAATGTATGCCAGGCCACATCTGCCACAGACTCTGTCACACCATAGATCCCACAAGTACAATGCTGAAAACGAGTTAGATACCTAATACATTCCCTTCAATGTGACAACCCATAATGAAGACATTATTCCTCAAAAGTACAGCTGACATTTGAACAACAGTTTGAACTGCTTGGATGCACTTATATGCAGATTTCTTCCAATACATACATAGAGTATTACAAGATCCGCAGTTGGCTGAATCTGCACATATGGAAGCATGGATGTGGAGGACCGGCTAAGGGACTTGAGCATCTGCAGCTTTTGGAGTCTGTGGTGGGTCCTGGCACAAATGCCCCGCAGATACCAAGAGGCAACTGTATTATTATAAGGAAGTTTTCCTGGGTACAGGAACTTGTACTAGACTACATAAGAAAATAGTTAAGAAATACCATTTTGTAACTTAAGATAAACATGCTGAAAAAAAAATAACTTCTCAGTTGGCCTAGATTTTGCATCCTCTAAGAGAAATCTAAGGCAGGGACACTGCTTGGACTAGTAGCAGAGAGGTTATATGCCAAGTCTTAAGGGAAGCAGGGTGGGACTGGGAGAAAAAGCTGGCAAAAGGCAAGAATTCACAGACCAGTAATAAAGGTTATGAAGCAGAAAGCATCCACATTAAAAGAAAAAAATAACCCAGATACCCCAAAAGATATTCTCTTCTCTTCTTCAACCTATTCAATAATACTTATCACCCTCTCTATGCTTCATGTTAAAAAAAAGCAGAGATTAAAAAACTAAGGAAAAGAAAATGATAAAATATTTAAATTAATAAACTCAATCCACTTGAAAAATTTATAAAGTGATGAGGTGCTTAGGACAGATGAAAACAACATGCTTCCTGTTCTTTAAGGCTTATTTATGATTTACTCATTATTACCAATTGCCATATGTAACACAGGCTTGAGCGTGTTTTCATACAGTTTCTCAAGCTAGCTTTATAACTAGTTCTAAGGTTAGTAGTAGGACAGGCATTAATTCTACCCTACAGATGAGGAAGAACGTACAACTTGGAGAAGTGATTTGAGCAAGCTCAGCCATTGATGATGAGCCACTATCCAGGAACCACCGACATGGCGACTACCTCTGTGGACAAATAAGCCTGGCAAACTGAAATACCTGAAAACAATCAATGAGGTGATGAAGATGAAAGCGCTGAAAAGCAGTGCTCAGTTGTAAAGTACATGATAATCATCGCCATGACATCTTATGTCTGCAGAGCATGTTCACACCTTTCATATGGATTTTCATAGTGATAATTCTGAGAAGCAGGCAAGGTGGGTACTATTATCCCTACTACACCCAGCTTAAATCAGTTCTGCTATAATAATGAATATGTGTTCTCTGGAAGTAACGACCCATATCAGATACTTTATGTGATATTCAAATTGATAATCAAATGAAAGTTTACCTAAAAAACTTACTATAATATGTGTGTATATACAGTGTGTATGTGCATGTGTGTGTATACATATATATGTATGTGTATAAATGACTTATTTTCGACTTTTTTTTTTTTTTTTTTAAACTTTCCCATTTCTGTCACCTTTAACGGGATCAGCTGTTTTTTGTGCTGCATGGTCACAGCTCAGACACACAAACACCCTTTGGGATGGTCAGTGCTTAGGCTCGTCAGCAGAGAAGCAGTTCCTTTTTCTCACAAATCTGAATAAAACACCATCACACTCACACTGGACATGGCTTGACCCCAAACCAGCAGCCTCACCTCTACCTATGAAACTGTTAGAGAAGCAATTCTCAGGCTTCTACCCCAAACCTAATGGATCAGGAATTAGAGGGAACGAGACCCAGAAATCACTGTTTTACAAGCCTTCCAGGTAATTCCGATGCACACTAAATTCTTTTAACCACTGATCTAGGTTTCTACCATAGTTCCAATAACATGCCTAAAGCCCACTGACAGAAGAGCTCTCTGTTAGGGTGACCACTAGCCCTGCATTAGGGTTTGTCTGGGACTGAAAGGGACAATCAGTTTTAAAACCAGGACAGTCCTGGGCAAACAAGGACTAACTGGTCACCCTAATCGCCATTACAGATCAAAAATGAAAAAACTACTCACTTAAAATGAAGCATTGATATTATGGATGAAATGCACGTTGCCTTTTGGGTAGAGAGAGGAGGTTATATTAAAACCCCAGGAAGTGTTAATGGATAATTTAGTTTACCATTTCAGTGTAATTATGCATTTTCTCCATTAATGCTCGGAACAAAGAAAGTGTAGCTTTCCACAATAGGGGTGCCATATAGCTACATATAAGCACTGATTTGTTATGTACTTACTGAAAAAAAGTTTGCCCAGGAATGCTTCAAACCTGAAGGGAGGTAGGGTAGGGCAGTGTTCAGATAAAATGATCAAACACTTTTTATTAAACTATAGGGTAATCAGAAAGTTGTATTTTTAAATTAAAAAAAAATTTTTTTTAATGTTTTTCGCCACACCACATGGCATGTGGCATCTTAGTTCCCTGACCAGGGATCGAACCTGTGCCCCCTGCAGTGGAAGCCTGGACTCCTAATCAGTGGACCACCAGGGAATTCCCTGTATTTTTTTAAATAAAATTCTCTGACCACAGTCAAAACTGATAGTGAGTTGAATAGCAGCCAGATTTTTAGATTCTCAAGATTTTTAGATTTTTAAGAATCCTTTCAGATTCTTCAAATACTGCCCACTGAAAGTCCTAGGTCATAAACAAGGTAAAATTAGTCACCAGTGACACACAGCTGGCTGTGAGTGTTAAGACCATTTACATCAGGTAAGCTGAGCAGGTCTGTGGTCCCACAGCACTCAGACAACTGAAAGGCAGATTCTCTTTTTTAAAAAAAAATTATTTATTTGCCTACGTCGGGTCTTAGTTGCCGCACGTGGGATCTTCGTTGTGGCATGTGGCTTCCTTCATTGTGGCACGCAGGCTCTTTGTTGCGGCACGCAGGCTCTTTGTTGCGGCACGCAGGCTCTTTGTTGCGGCATGCAGGCTCAGTAGTTGCAGCACACGGACTTAGCTGCCCCGTGGCATGTGGGATCTTAGTTCCCTGACCAGGGACTGAACCCACGTCCTCCGCATTGTAAAGCGGATTCTTAACTACTGGACCACCAGGGAAGTCCCAAGGCAGAGTCTCTTCAGCCAACAGGATGCAAGAGGCTCCAAACTCTTTTTTAGACACGTAAACACCATGAACTGCACCCAAAACAAAACCGGTAACTCACAGACCTAGAGTGCTCTCCATGATTCATATATACCATAAGCCAAACTACAACGCTGAAAATTTCCCATAATCCTGGAGGGTAGCACCATATAAATGCATCACGATGATGCAATTCACATTTCAACAAGTGTACTTCATTTTCAAAATCCACACCTGGAAGGAAAATTGCCAACTTCAGCCTCAGTGTACAAGCAAAAGGAGATTTCAACAAATAAGGATCTAAGAAACCCTAACTGTGAACCTTAGTGACACAGAGAATATATATCCACACACTTATATATTAGACATACCTCTACATGTGAAACCTTAAATGGTTGTCATGCTTCTCACTATGTATGTCCTAATTTCAAAGCTGCTTTTTTTTTGAATTTTATTTTATTTTTTTCAAAGCTGTTTAATCTTCAGAAATTATCCATTTGTATCTATTTAATTTTAAATACTGTTTTCAATTTTTCAGGCTTTTCTAGTAAGAAATCTACTTAATGCTTTACTTGAGAAAAAGAATCCTTTTCTAAGGACAAGAGGTATAAATGACTCTCCTAGTAATTTATCTTCCATGAAGTCTGTTTACACTGTTTCCCTGAAGTCACACCTGTTCGATCAAATGCTTGCACTTCCACTGATATACTGGCTGTGTGACTTTTAAGTTACTTAACTACTCAGAATCAGTGTCCCAATCTGTAAAATAAGAAAATCCTATAATGTGAAATTAAAAATAACCCTCACAGAGTGGCTGTGAAGTTTAAACAAATAAAATTATGTGAGTATAAAAGCATATTTGAAACAATAAAACACTATATAGATGTTAATAGCGTTTACAGGTTTGTAACTACACTTTCTTGAAAACCTTCCTCCTGAAAGCATGAGTCTGAATCTGAAAGACCTGACAACCATGAGGGTCATGGTTTGTGTGAAGACAACAGAGTTCTACAGAATTCTCTTTGACGTGGCATTAACTGACCTGGGCAAGAATCAAAAACAAAGGAACATCAACAACTCTGGCCGCTTTCACACTAAACAGGCTAACTAGGCCCATCCATCAGTAATGATATAATGACAGTAATATTGGGTTGGCCAAAAAGTGCCCTCAGTTTTTAGGTAAAAATAAAAGACACATTTTCATTTTCACCAAGAACTTTATTCAACAACGTATTCACCCTTCTGTTCCACTACCTTCTGCGATTTTTCAGGCAATTTCATAATTCCAACTTCCCAAAACTTTTTATCTTTTTGAGCAAAGAACTGTTCCAGGTGCCTTATACAGTCTCCCAGGAAACTGAAAATTTCTCCGTTAAGAGAATTTTGTAAAGACCGAAATAAATGGAAATCTGAAGGTGCAATGTCTGGTGAATACGGCAGATGAATCAGAACTTCCCTTCCCAGCCAAGCTGCAACAGTTTTTGCCTGGTCATCAAAGAACATGTGGTCTTGCATTATCCTGATGGAAAATTATGCATTTTCCGTTGACTAATTCTGGGCGCTTTTCATCGAGTGCTGCTTTCAGTTGGTCTAACTGGGAGCAGTACTTATTGGAATTAATCGTTTGGTTTTCCAGGAGGAGCTCAAAATAGAGGACTCCCTTCCAATTCCATCTTATACACAACATCACCTTCTTTGGATGAAGACCAGCCTTTGGTGTGGTTGGTGGTGATTCATTTAGCTTGCCCCACGATCTTTCCCGTTCCACATTATTGTACAGTATCCACATTTCATCCCCGCCACAGTTTGTTTTAGAAACGGAATGTTTTTGTTACTTTTAAGTAGAGAATCGCATGGGGAAATACAGTCAAGAAGGTTTTATTGGCTTAACTTATGTGGAACCCAAACATCAAAGTGATTAACATAACCAAGCTGGTACAAATGATTTCCAATGCTTGATTTGGGTATTTTGAGTATGTCGGCTATCTCCCGCGTGGTATAACGCTGATTGTTCTCAATTAATGTTTCGATTTGATTGCTATCAACTTCAACTGGTCTACCCGACTGTGGAGCATCGTCCAGTGAGAAATCTCCAGCATGAAACTTCACAAACCACCTTTGACACATTCGATCAGTCACAGCACCTTCTCCACACACTACACAAATCATTTTGTGCATCTTGGTTGTATTTTTACCTTTCCTGAAATAATAAAGCATAATATGCCGAAAATGTTTTTTTCTTCCATCTTCAATGTTAAAATGGTTACACAAAAATTCACCAATTTTGATAAGCCTTTTTTTGAAATGCACGCTGATATGACGGCTGTCACATACAATCTAACAAAACGATTTTGAATGAAGTTAAAGACAACTAAGTGCTACTAGAGCCATCTTACAGAAAAAAACGAACGAACCTTTTGGCCAAAACAATACTATAAACACTACTCTTCGTTTTCACTTTAAAGTGAAGAAAGGTTTTAAAATCTAAAATTATAAAAGATAAACTTGGTTTTAATTATATAGTTCATGGACTGGTCAGCCCATGGCTAACTTGAATGCTACTAAATGGGAATATCAGCACAGAAGTAACAAACGTATCCAACGTAAGTGAAGACAGAGGAGGCTTCTACCAGAAGCTGGGAACCCCGGACTGACCTCCTGTGAGTCTACCCTCACCTCTGAGTAGCAGCACCTTTGGCTGTGCTGCTCAGGCACCTGCATCATAAACTCTCCAGCAGCCCCATGGCCCCTCACCTACGTGGGCAGTGGGACGCTCTGAAGTGGGCAGCTAAAGTAGATAAGCAGGTCGCAGAGCATCTTCTTGCCTGTGCTCAGCACACCACCAGTCATCAGGCAGAGACCTTAGACTCCAATTACTCTCAGTGGAGTCCTGGATGAGCCACGCTCCATCTGGCCATCCCAAAGGTGGAAGGCACCCACCAATGCTTCTCAAGAAACCTGTAACCTATGAGAGGCAAACCTAGTACCTGTTTTTGGGAAGCTCTGGCCTAGAATATTTATGGAGTGAATAGCTGTTTCCGACACTGGTCTAGCTATGGGGGAAGTGGTGGATAAAATACCTGTTCTCATGGAGCTTACCACTTCTAGAGGAGGCTCCAAGGTTGAATGCAGCATGTTAGGGATTTAGACAATACTACAGGCAACGAGGAGCCAGAGAAGACTTTTAAGACACAAGATTAGAGCCTGTTTAAGAAAGATCAGACTGCTGCTGATATATGTGACCTAAAACAGGGGAGGTGGGCAGAATAACTGGCTGTAAGACCGCTGCAACGGTCCAGACAGGTCATAAAGGCCTGCTTCATGATGACGGGGATGATTAAAAATAAATAAATAAGTAAAAGGTACAGTAAAAGTAAAAACCTTCAAAGTTTCTTATAGCCTACACAGCCGATGTGAATGGTAAATTCACTGATAAATCCTGCATGTTTCTGCTTTTTCTTTTGAAATTTTTGGCTAAATCTCTGATTTTTTTTTCTCTTAAAAGCAGAGAGAAAGATATAAATTCTAGGGAAAGATACTAGTTACCAAGATTCTAGTTCATTTTAGTCTGATTCTAGTTTTATAAAGGCTAGCACCTGAGTTGCTGGCTGTATCTTCTGGAAAGAGTAGTTTTAAATAGTATAGAAGGCATTAAAACTATAGAGGGGAAAAAACAGCCATCAGCTAATTAACGGAAGGAAGTAGTACATGGGGACGGAACAATTTAAAATTCAAGTCAAGGCCAGTGAGCTCCTTGAGACAAAAAGTATGAGGATGAAATGATCAATTCCATTAAAGGTTCAAAAGGAAGACAGTGTGACAAACTAGTTAGAGGACAGAAGCAATAAACAGCAATAGAATTACGATCATCCTCATTTGCATGACAAACCCCATGCACATGAAACCAAAAATGCTGAAGACTGGGAAGCAGAACTGTAGACACACCTAAGATGTAGGAAACTGAAAAGGGTACTCAAACAGCAGTCAATCTGAGGCAACTAAAGTTGAGGCACTGAAGTCCAAGGGAAATTTGTATAATTTCTGATGAGAAAAATAATAAAAACTTCAACAACCCAGTGCTACCATTCTCAGTTCAGAAAAAAAAACAAGCACCTCCACACTGTGAGAATGACGGGGAACAGCGATATATTCGGCAAGCACTGGCACGCGTGTTTCTCTTCAATCTTCTGAAATGACCAGCATACACAGTATCCAGAGTCTTTCGCTGTGACCAAGTGCTCACGTGCATCCCTGTTAATCCCCAATAATCATAATTCTATGAATGTCTAGAATTCTATGAATGTCTAGAACGCCAACCCCAGAGCATTCTTTTAAAATATTTTTTGGAATCATCTTCTGAGAGTCTACTCTTAGGAAGGAAGTACTGGATAATAATTAAGAACCTGAGCTTTACAGTCAGAACTAGGCCAAGCATTTAACTTGGTGACTCTGAAAAAGTGACTTTACTCTTCTATGGCTACTTTCCCATCTGTAAAATGAGATTTTAAAATACCTATCTGGTAGGGTTATCGTGAGGGCTGAATACGATTATGTAACACCCATCAACGCTGAGCTCTGCGGCAGGTGTAAAGCTAGTAGGCAATAAATGGAAGGAGAAAAGGAGGGGAAAAGATTCTTCACCTCCTCTTTGCAACTTTTTTTTCACACAGCTTTCCCCACTTTAAATTCTTTATATTTCATTTTTACAAATCCTGTTTATCCTTTAAGGCCCAGTTCAAATGCCAAACTCTCTATGAAAACTGGCCACTTAAAATGTATGATAGATATGCATCAATAATCAGAATAGTTAACACTTACCTAGTGTTCTAAGTGCTTCACACATATTAACTCATTTAATCCTCCTAGCGGCCCTGTTAGGTAGGTAGTATTATCCTCTTTTTGTAAATGAGTGTGAAACAGAAAGCAGTCTGCCCAGAGCGACAGGAGCTGGTGGACTGGGCTCTGAACCCCTCGCACAGCCTGGCTCCGGAGGCAGCTCTCACCTGTGCTGCACGCCGTCGCTGTCAACTGAGATGGATGAGTAATTACTGCAGAGATCTTCAGAGAGTTGACAGCTTTATATTTAGTATAGCTGGAGATGTTTTCTGTACAAGCTACGGATAGCTTATTCACCTTTCATTAAAAATACCCCTATAGCTCAGTTCCTCAATCTGCACAAGATAAAGGGGGGAAAACTGTTATTCACACACAGTTTGGTTTTACTGTTTTTTAGGCTGCTAACTTGAGTCCAATTTTCTCAGTGCACATTTCTAAAATTCTAGTTCCCTTCTCTTATAAGGCCCAGGAGATGGATAACGGAGACCATAAAATGGAGATCATTTTACCCCCATATGACCCAGACGATAGAGAATGCCATACCACCTACTACATTAGACGGTCAAAACTGGTTGTCATCTGGTAATTCTGTGCAAATAAAGTATAGTCATCAGGAACTGATTATCTAATATCCTCAACAGTGTATGCCATATTTCCAGGTTTCGATTTTATACACACACACACACAAATACACACACAATGGCAAAGATACTCCTTGTAGATAAAAGATATTGATATTACTCTTCAAACTAAGGAAGGCTCAGGGGTATGAAATTGAGTTTTACCAAAAAACTAAATACAAATATGAACATTCTTTGTGTGGGAGACAAAATGTTAGTATCTTCCCTTTTAAATCAAACTTTCTAACACAGAATCAGAGCAAGAATAAAACATACCTGGCCAAGGGATAATGTTTGGCTTTTACAGAAAATTATAAGCTCTTGAAAGAGAAAGGCTTAAAAGGAAACTACTGTTTCTCCATAATCAGAGCAGTGCTACTTTATCTACCTGTTCTCTGAATGCATTTTTGGTGCCTTGTTTTAAGATCGAAAACATGCTGTAAGATCATGATGAAGTTCATACGCTAGTTTTCTGAGGAATGGCCACCCCCCAACCCCAAAATAAAACACAGTAAAAAGGCAAATAAGCCAAAATAAACAAGAAAAGTCATTGTTTCTCAGTTTCCTTTAAGGACTTTTCAAAAATTAAGAGTAAAATCTGCACCATTTGAGAGGAGGACTATATCAAGTTCAACTATTCTTAAATTAGTCTCTAAATGGGTTTCTATTTAAAATAAGACAAGCTGTCACCGGTGGCTTATCACTAGCTGTGGGTCCATACGGAGGCTTCAGGCCTCTCAGGTGGCAGAAGCAGAGCAGGGCTGTCAAGACAAGTCTTCCTGGTCAGATATAGTCTGACCTTTGAATTCACTTACATTTAGCCCAGGGCTATGGCTGGGAGGCAAAAAAGCACAAGAAAGCCCAAATAGCTAAGGCAATATAATGCATACTACACTAAAAGGCGGGGCTAAGCACATCCCCGACTCTGCAGATAAACAGATTCTGAACTCAGCCACTTAACAGACACAACCATCACAACAGGCTAAGCTCCCACAACAGGCTAAGCTTGCCCTTATCATGGCATTTAACTTGTATGGCACCTGTTTGTTTACTTGTCCGTTTCCACACTAAGGGAATGGCTGTCTGGTTCATGCCAATATCCTCAGTCCAGGGGTAAGTGTAAAATAGCACAGGTGTAAAATAAACGAGCAACAGAGAAGAAGGCAGCAAATATAAAGAAAATTGATGTCCCCGTCTTTTCCCTGGTTCCATATTTTGCCTCAAGGACCTCTCATCTTACACCTGGGGAGGATAATATAAACCAGGCTTATTATTATTTTTTTTATGTTTATGTAATGTGAACCATTTAACCTCTTTGGATCTGAGTTGCCTCGTCTATAAAAGGAAGGAACTGAAACCAACCAATTCTTAACTTCACTAGTTCCATGATTCTATGATGGAATCATATTCTAGTAATAAAGTTTTGTTAATATTTACTGAATGCCTCCATGTCAATAGTTACGCTTATATCTGAAACCAAAGTTGTGCCTTTACTGCTATGCTAGTCAAGGGCCATATAAACTTGTAAAAGGAAAAAAATCCACAAGACACTATTTTTGAAAATACATGCAAGTGCATAACAAGTCTTAGTAAAATTTAAAAGATATAAAATAGTATAAAAGTATTTGCTTTAGATAATGCATACTTGGCTTAGAGTCTGGCTGGGATTTTTATATCAGGGAAAATAAGTAGTTTAAAGTTTCTTGGGCAACTGGAAATCCAAGTCACACTGAAACGTGCAGCTTGCTGATGTCTCAGAGCTGCGCTCACGTTTCCAAAGGCCCGCGGCAACAATGCCACCTATGATCAGGTCACTTCCTTTCTTAAAACCCTCCCAAGGCTCCCCTCTCTGCTTGGAGGAGAATGCAGTCTCCTTCCTGTGGCCCTCTCGGACTTCACTACTCCTCTCCACCAGCATTCGGGGAGCCTCTCAATTCCTCCAATGTGCCGAATCTTTCCCCCTTCAGAGGCTTTGCACTTTCTCTTCCCTGCCACACAAGCTCACGCAGATCTTCACATGGCTGGTTCCTTCACATCCTGCTCCAACACCGCCTCCTCTGAGAGGCCATCCCTGCCCACCCACTGTGAAGGCACTCCCAACTTTACCGTACCTCCCTCTTTGGTCTTCCTCACAGTTCTTATCATGACTTGAAATTATGTACTTTGCTTATTCCTTTACTTGTTTACTGTCTGCTTCTCCTGACATAACCTGCCAGGTTGGAAGCTTTATGAGAGCAGGAACCTTGCTTATCCCTTTTCCTCCCGTAATTCTAGAGCATGGAACAGTGTCTGTAAGCTTTTTTGGAAAATTTGACCAACGTCTTCTAAAATTCATTTAAAAATGCAAATGTAAGTGTTAAACATTTGTTGAATAAAATAATAATAGTAATGGGAGCTATTTTGTTTAAAAGCACTATTCCAGGCTCTTTACACAAAGCGGCTCACGTAACTTCACGATGGCTCCATGAAATGGACGTTATTATTCCATGTTACAGATGAGGAACTAAGGCTCAAAAAGTTAATCAGAAAGAGAATGGCATAAAGGTGATGCCTACCGCTCTGGAATTTTCTAGGTTCTAGACTCTAAATCCACCTACATTTTTAATCTCTAAAATATTTAAGAACTGTTATAATGCTACAATAAAAAAAAGATAAAAGGAAAGATGACTCAAATGAGGTAAGACCAGATTCTTAAAATGAAACTGCCATTCCTGTCAGATGATTCCAATAAACAAGAGAAGTGAGAAGTATGACATTACGAAGTACCTGAATAATTCCTATTTTTAAAGGCTACGTCTAAAAAGATGGAAGATAATCCTACACTAGATGAAAAGACTGCCATTCATCTGTTTAAGAGTTGTGAAAAGGCAGCCACAGTTAAAAAACAACAACAAACTAGTGAGCTAACAATCACAAGTTGAACTTTAAAAATACATATTTATAACAGCATTAAAAATATGAAATATTTAGGGATTGTGGTGGTTAAATTTTGTGTGTCAACTTGGCTAGGCTTTGTGCCCAGCTGTTTGGTTAAACACTAGTCTAGGGACTTCCCTGGTGGTCCAGTGGTTAAGACTCCATGCTTCCACTGCAGGGGGTGCGGGTTCGATCCCTGGTCAGGGAACTAAGATCCCACATGCCACCCCGGGGCCAAAAAACAACACGAAACAAAACGAACACTAGTCTAGAGGTTGCTGTGAAAGTATTCCATAGATGTGATTAACATTTACAATCAGCTTATGTTATGTAGAGGAGATCACCTTCCACAACATGGGTAGGCCACGTCCAATCAGTTGAAGGCCCTCAGAGCGAAAAATGGAAGTTTGCTGGGGAAGAAGGACTGCTGGGTCAAGACCAGGACAGAAATCCTGCCTGAGTTTCCAGCCCCCTGGCCTATCCTACAGATGCTGGACTCAGGACTGCAACAGCAACTCCCTTGCCGGATGCAGCCTGCTGGCCCATGCCGTGGATTTTGGACTTGCCAGCCCCCGCAATCCTGTGAGCCAATTTCTTAAAATAAATCTCTCTTTCTCTCTCAACCCCTCCTTCTCCCCGCCCCCCACCCTGACACCCCTACCTTACGATTCAGCCACTCCACTCCTGGGTATTTACCCAAGAGAAACAAGGGTGCTATGTCCACATAAAAGACGTGTACATGGACGTTCACAGCAGCTTTATTTGTAAAGGCCAAAAACTAGAAACAACCCCTATCAAGAGATGAATGGATACACAAGCTACAGTATATCCATGCAATGGAATACTACTTAGCAATAAAAAGGAATAAACTATTAATAAATGCTACAAAATGGATAAATCTCAAAATAATCATGCTGAGTGAAAGAAGCTAAACTCTTTTGAGTACATACTGTATTCTAGGACATGCTGACTAAAGTAAAGTAAAAGAAAATAAATAGTAGTTGCCTAGGTAATAAAGGGGGGAGGTGACCAAGAGGGACTAGAAAAATTTGGGGGTGACAGATGCTCAGTATCTTGACTATAGTGATGGTCTTCTGGGTAAACACATATGTCAAAGCTTATCAAATTATACACTTTTGATATGCACAGTTTACTGTGTAACAATTATATCTTAATACAGCTGCTTCAAAAAAAGATATCTGTCAGAAGTGTTAAGGAAAATTTTCTTTTGTTTTATTTATTTAGTTTTCGCTGTGTTGGGTCTTCATTTCTGTGCGAGGGCTTTCTTCTAGCTGCGGCAAGCGGGGACCACTCTTCATCACGGTGCGCGGGCCTCTCACTATCGCGGCCTCTCTTGTTGCAGAGCACAGGCTCCAGATGCGCAGGCTCAGTAGTTGTGGCGCATGGGCCTAGTTGCTCCGCGGCATGTGGGATCCTCCAACACCAGGGCTCGAACCCATGTCCCCTGCATTAGCAGGCAGACTCTCAACCAATGCGCCACCAGGGAAGCCCAAGGAAAATTTTTAAGGTTTAAAAATGCCTTCTCGGCGAATTCCCTGCCTGTTCAGTAGTTAGGACTCAGTGCTTTCACTGCCAAGGGCCTGGGTTTGATCCCTGGTCAGGGAACTAAGATCCCACAAGCCCCGAGGGGTGGCCAAAAACTAACTAACTAAATAAAAAGCCTTCTCAACAAAAAGAATAACAAAGGCCATCTCCTTACTTGGGATCAACTGTCTAAAGATAATCTAAAGAACTATTTTTCTCCTATCTTGAGTCAGCCTTTTTAAATAAGAAGACTGATCTTTAATCTGGAAGGGTAAGTAAGGATTAAGGGAAAAAAAAAAAGAAAAAAAAATTGAAGCCCAAGATAGGAAGGAGACAGGAACAGAAAGAAGAAGGAACTGCTTTAAATTCATATTTATAGATTAAGAAAAATCACATCCTAAAATATATCTGAAAATTGGGTAATTTCCAAGGAATCATAAAGAAGTGCCATGAGAATGGATGTAGAATCCATGCAAAATTCTAGAACAGGGGCTTCCCTGGTGGCGCAGTGGTTGAGAATCTGCCTGCTAATGCAGGGGACGTGGGTTCGAGCCCTGGTCTGGGAGGATCCCGCATGCCGCGGAGCAACTAGGCCCGTGAGCCATGGCCGCTGAGCCTGCGCGTCTGGAGCTTGTGCTCCGCAACAAGAGAGGCCGCAATAGTGAGAGGCCCGCGCACCGCGATGAAGAGTGGCCCCCGCTTGCCACAACTAGAAGAAAGCCCTCGCACAGAAACAAAGACCCAACACAGCAAAAATAAATAAATTAATTAACTCCTACCCCAAACATCTTCTTTAAAAAAAAAATAAAATTCTAGAACAGACTTTTAAAAACCTGATTAATAAGGAACTTCTACAACATTTATTTGCTCCTGGTCCTCAACCCTTTCTAATTCACCCTCCTGGAACTTCTTTCTGGGCTCTGGTTCCACCTGTCCCTTAAACACTAGTGCTCTCCCAATCCTCGTTCAACTTGTATGCTCACTCCACAACAGGGTTTGCAACCTTCCATGGGAGTCATAATTCTCTTTGATGATTTGATGAAAGCTATAGCTCAGAACAATGTATGTTTGTTTACAGAAAATTTTACATGTAATTATTTCAAAGGTTTCAAGAGCCCCCAGGACCCTGGCCATGCAGTCCTTAGCTTCTCAGGGCAAGAAAATTCCTCACAGAATCCCAGCCTGGGCTTCGTCTCTAAAAACCCCATGCAAAGTGAGGTTGCACACAGCTGTGGCAATGGAAAATCTGAATGCTAACAAATAAAATTCAAATAGCACCTAGGATCTCATGATATTTTTCTGGGTACGTTGGAGAAATAGTTCAGCTAGGCAGATTCTTGGTTACCTAGTGAATGCTAATGAATAAGATTTATGAAAGAAGTTTCTAACAACTATTCTGCAGAAGCCCATCCTCTTAAACATTCGATTTTAAAAAGGTGATTTGAATGAGGACACAGAAAACATCCTTATCAAATTTTGGATGAGAAGTTGTGACAGTGAGCAGCTGGACCTTAGACCCAGGATTTAAAACATATCGACTAGATTCAGCCTAGGGGTGAAGTGGAGTCGGGAAAGATCCTCAACTCAAAGACCTTTTCATACACATACTCTCCTCTTCCTCAAATACAATAACTGATGGAAATTTAATGCACCCCCCAAGACTGCACACTCCTTGAGATCAAGGCCTAAGTCTAATTTATCTTCCTATATTTATCTTCATACAGCACCTTGAATAATGTCAGTATCACGGTCTGCTTGGGCTATATCATGCTATGCTAACAAACAGCTCCAAAATCATGGTGCCTACAACACAGGGGTTTATTTCTCATGTACATTAAATGTCAATCGTGGACTGGCTTCAGCTCTGGTCCATCATTCTGGAACCCCGTCGGAAGACCCCATCATTCTGGGACCAGCCCCAGCTAAGGCAGGCTGGTTCCATGACAGAAGGAAAAGAGCCACCGGCAGCACCACAAGATGGAGTTTAAAACATCTGCTCAAACACGGGACACATCACTTCCTCCGACATTTTATCGGTCTAGGAAAGCCAAGTGTCCAAACCTGATGTCAGCAGAGTAGGAAAGACAATCCTCCGACAGAGAGGACCCTGGTAGAGAGGCAACAAATACTGCGAACAATCATACAATCTACCACAGTGCCTTCGTAATAGAAGGTGCTCAGTAACTGGCAGTAATTATTTATATGCCAGGCCATAAATACCACCGGGCAGAGACCGTAATCTGTCTCGCTCACTGACGCATCAGCGCCGCACGGTGCCCGCCACATGGCAGAGGACACGCTAAATCCTTACTAAGTGAACAGGGATAAGATGAGCATGGGATCTGGAATCAAAAACACCTGCGACCAAGTACTATGTCTGCCAATTCCTGACTTAGCAGAAAGCCATTTTTCTCTTCTGATTCTGGGATGGTTGTTGTAAAGATTAAATAAAAATACATGAGAAAAAGCACCACGAAAACTGTGCTCTTTTACACAGATGTTATTTCTCCAGATAGTCGAATGGGATGAAATTTGATAAAAAAATAAACTCATTTAAACTTCTATAGTAATGCACTACATAATATCCTGCATTTATTTTCAAAGCATCAACTGGCAAGTAAAGAATGAGAAAGATTAGACTTAAAGCAGTTCACATGAAAAGGAGACAAAGTTTTAGTTGACCATAAGCTAAATATGATCAAAGGGTAATGCTGCTGCCAAAAAATGTAATGCAAATTTCAGGCTGCATTAATAGAAGGAGAGTATCCAGATAATAGCTTCATTGTATTCAGCAATGGGCAGTTCACATGTGAAGCAGCCAGTCAGTTCTGGCCACCGTATTTGAAGAGGTATACTGACAAACAGACTTTGTCATGAGTTTAGCAATGTGCATGAAAAAGGTCTGTAAACCATGTCATGTGCATATGGTTCGAGAATTGGGGCTTTTTTTCCCTTAGCGTGGCAAAAAGAAGACTCGAGTAGGATTTAACAGTCATTTTCAAACACCTTAAGAGTTAACTGTGTATAAGAAGAATAAGTTTCAAATATATTGCGCTAGACTGCCAAGGACCAGTAAGTGAAAGTTAAGAGGGGAAACAGATCAAGCTCAATGAGAAGTTATTTCTGACACTTAGAAACCTAAAACAAGGAAGGGTGGCTGATAACACGGTTAGAGATGCTACTGAGGAAACTGAATCGGGTGGGAGTCCTACAAATCTTACTCACTCCTCTACGGAACCAAATATTTTTGAGGCGTTTGAAACCGTCCAAACAGTATTTCTCTTTTCTGATTAAATAATAATACTATTAATACTACTAATAACAACAACAAAGAACAAGAACTGAGGTTAAGTAGTAAAACAAGAAGTTGTTTGGCCTGACAAACACAGAAAGGCATGCTGTTGGAAGGAAATGAAATTTCAAGCCTAGATAACATTAAACATAGACACAGTGTCTAGGTCTGTACAGAGGAAATAGGCTTAGTCAAAATTGTATTTATTCTGGAAGTTGGTTTTCCTTGCATGACCTAACTCCTATCATTTTCACGGAGGTGCAAAAGATTTTGTAAAAGTTCCTACAATGGCACTTAAGCAAAAATTTGCTAACATTAAACTAGTGCTCTTGTTGCAAAACAGCACTAGCGCTATTGATCAACTTGTATCATCATTCACACTTCCCACGGCAGACTATTACACAGAACACCACTGTCATTTAAAAATGGTCCCTCATTAATATCTTATTTTGTTTCCTTAATCTATTCAACATCCAGCACTTTTCCAGTCTCATTCCCAGCTTTCAATTTCCAAGTATTCTCTGCACACTCTGGTCTCTCTAATAGGTCCTAAGTAGTAAAGATAAGTGCCTGACTTATCTTTGTATCCTGGCCCCTCAGCTTCACATCACTCACAGCATAGTAAACACTCAAAATTGTTTGTTAAATTCCTTTCTTTTTTTTTTTCTCGGTATGCGGGCCTCTCACTGCTGTGGCCTCTCCCGTTGCGGAGCACAGGCTCCAGACGCGCAGGCTCAGCAGCCATGGCTCACGGGCCCAGCCGCTCCGCGGCATGTGGGATCCTCCCGGACTGGGGCACGAACCCGCGTCCCCTGCATCAGCAGGCGGACTCTCAACCACTGCGCCACCAGGGAAGCCCTGTTAAATTCCTTTCTTTAATGAAATATTAAAAAAAAATAACCTAATGAACTTTTCATTATATTTTAATTGTTACACAAGAGAGAGAAAGTCATAGTAGGCTGTAAGGATATACTGGATATTATGTTCTTGTTATACTAAGAAGTGAATAACCACTCTTTACAAAGTATCTTGGAATACAAATTTCTTTCTCCTTTAAAGTCCTCTTTGCATCCTAAAAGGGCACATTGAACGCGATTTCGCCGTACACAGGATTTTCAGAGTACTGACACAAGATGCTAACGCCCCACTTACTTCCCTCACTACAGGTACGTGTGTAAAAATTGAGCTCAAAAACCAGTTTCTTTGACTTATTAAAGTAAATCTGTATGTGCCTTTCCAGAATATATGTAAATTCAGATTTTAAAAAATCTATTCTTGGGCTTCCCTGGTGGCGCAGTGGTTGAGAGTCCGCCTGCCGATGCAGGGGACGTGGGTTCGTGCCCCGGTCCGGGAGGATCCCACATGCCGTGGAGTGGCTGGGCCCGTGAGCCATGGCCGCTGAGCCTGCGCAGCCAGAGCACAGGCAGCGGGAGAGGCCACAACAGTGAGAGGCCCGCGTACTGCAAAAAAAAAAAAAAAAATCTATTCTTCCAAGCCAAAAACATAAAGGAAAGTGTAAAGGAGAAAAGTTCAACACCTATCCTCTACCAAGAAGTATGAAAGTTTAGGACTTACTTGGTACAGGTTAAGGCTTGTTTAGGAACTTGTCACTGGATTCCTGTTCTTGTTACTTCTCTCCTTCCTCTTTTGTGGCACTATCGAGAATTGCACAGGTCATGGGGACATAATGCTCTGCTGCAGAAATCAGGAGAACACGGTTTCGCATCTCCCATGTCCATCCAAAGGACAGAAACGTCTCCATTCCACTGGGAGATGGCAGAATGAGTCAGTAAGGAGATAAACCAGTGATCAGTTAAACGATACAGTAACTAAAAGTGTTCATTTTCTTTTAAATTAGATACTTACATATTAAAGCAATTATTTCTAAATGATGGAAATGATGTACAACTAAAAAACTGTTTAAATAAGAAGCCACTAGAAATTAATTATAGCTAATATGTATTGAATGTTTTCTGTGTGTTGGGCATTCTTCTAAGTGCTCAACATACATTAACTCATGTTTACCCTTCATCACAGCCATATATGGTAGTATCCTCATTTTACAGATTAGAAAAAGGAGGCATAAGAAGATGTGGTACATATATACAATGGAATATTACTCAGCCATAAAAAGGAACAAAATTGGGTCATTTGTAGAGATGTGGATGGACCTAGAGACTGTCATACAGAGTGAAGTAAGTCAGAAAGAGAAAAACAAATATAAAATATTAACGCATATATGTGGAACCTAGAAAAATGGTACAGGTGAACTGGTTTGCAGGGCAGAAATAGAGACACAGACCTAGAGAACAAACTTATGGGCACCAAGGGGGAAAAGTGAGGGGTGGGGGTGGTGGTGTGATTAACAGGGAGATTGGGATTGACATGTATACACTGATGTGTATAAAATAGATAACTAATAAGAAACTGCTGTATAAAAACTAAACAAGATAAAATTCAAAAATTCAAAAAAATAAAGAAAGAAAGAAAAAAAGAAAAAGGTGGCACAGACTAGTCAGATAACTTGCACAAATCACACAGCTATTGACAGGCAGGAAAGGGACTGGAATTCAGGCAGGACAGCTCCAGGGCTCATTCTTTAACTTTATGGGTAGGTATCACTATGGTATACTTGAACATTTGAAGGTCTTTTTGAGTCTATTAACATGAATCACATATAAAGAAATTTTTTTTCAAGACTGCATAGAATTATTATTAAAATGCTTCCACAACCAACTTTTAGGATTAGATGACCAAATCCAATACATTACTTCATTTAAACCACTAGTACCTAACCTAATCTAATTTTCCATATAATCTATCTTTTGGCTTTATTATACTTCCTGATAAGTGCAACTGGGTACCTCTTATACACTTAACATTGTGCCCGACAATATGTCACTAAAAGTACTTTGCATAGACTAGATCTGTGATGTTTTATTCATACGAGTGTGCATTAAAGTAGTTCTTCTACTTCTCAAGTACTGAATACAATTATTCAACAGACATTTGAATACTTAATGAACACCAAGTAGTATGGATACAAAGATAAATTAGATGGTTTCTGCTCTCAAGGGAGGCCACAGTTACAAAACAATGAAGCAAGTGCTTTTATGGAGCGATGACCAAGGCTCCAAGGGAACAGAGTTCCCCCAGCATGACAAGGATGAGGGCAGTTCCATGCGCAAAGGCATGGAGATGTAAAAGAACATTTTCCTCTTGGGGAATATCAAGCTATTTAAGTAGGACTACAATGCTAAGTTTAGAAGGAAAGCAAGGGAAACAGTGATAAGAGATGAAGGATGAAGCTGGAGCTAGATAAAGAAGTCTTGTAAGTCATAATATAAAAAGACTCAAGCATCTCAAGGATTTAAGCGGGACGCTGATAAGATCAAATATGCTAACAATAATGGTTATCACACTTCTTGTTTTAAACAATAGTACCCTGATTTCATGAAATCTTACGCAAACGTCCACACTTAAAATTGATCAACGTAAAACTGCACTGGTAGAAACTGGAATGAATATGCTTGGAATGAACCCTTCACAGAATAGTTTCAAAACCACTGCTTTTCAAAGGAAGCATTAATATAGCCACACAGTTGCGTTTTATTTACTTTATGCCTCTCCCAGTGTGATTCTAACTTCTCAGGTGCCAGGATTCATTCTCATAGTTTCTCTTCAGTCATAGAACCAGGAACACATAGAGCTAAGCAAATAGTACTAGGCCTTCAAAATCAATGACAAAAGTTATAATATAGAAAAAGGAAGATCAGCAGCTTCTTCACTTATGAGTTAAGCTATAATTTAAGTGACTACATTTTCTAACCTAAAAGTTAGGATTTATGGTTGGACAAATACTAGTGTATTTATGGCCACAGAATATTCAAAACTGGTACAGTGCTGGAAAATATAGGATATATGATTGTAACTGGTATGATGTAATGTTTTAAAGATTGGTATACTTGTTTTCTTAACAATGACTTTGTACCTGAAAATGCTTCCCCATCTATCCCTTGAGAATCTGTTCTCCCACCTTATAGAATTTGGAGCTCTAAATAAGATCTCTGAAAATGACCTTCAGTGTGGAACTGCTTATCTTCCTCATAGCCATCTAATATGTCCCCAGCAATAACATGTAAAACTGATTAAAGGTACGCATATGCCTCTCCTGCAGTTCACTAGTCTTGATTCTTCACAGTGAGGTGTGCTAATAAAAAAAGCAAGATTACCATTCTATGGAAAAGGTATATAATGATTAATTTAACATGTTTTATATCAAAACGATTATATTCACTTCATACAATTTAATCAAATCCCTATAATCCTTCCCTCTACCCTTCCCCTTCCCTACTGTGGTAACATAACCACTTACACAGTCTCAAGAATTGTTAAAATATCATCCCCTTTAAAAATAGATTGATTAAAAACAAATGTTCAAAACAATGTTTAACACATATTAAAAGAAAGTTAAAGAACAATCTCACTTTTCTCATTCACATAAGATACCAACAACCAGACTGGGCCACTCTTATCATGCGTTGAAAGTTCTCTCATAGCATGTGGTTCAAAGCCCACCAGTGACAATTATTAAAAGGAGGAAGAGGGGAGACAGGCACAGGATACAAATTAAATTCTTCAATATATCATTCGACCAACATGTACAATATATTCACTTACGGACATGTTTAAGAAATGGTCCTTAGGGCCTCCCTGGTGGCGCAGTGGTTGAGAGTCCGCCTGCCGATGCAGGGGATACGGGTTCGTGCCCCGGTCTGGGAGGATCCCATATGCCGCGGAGCGGCTGGGCCCGTGAGCCATGGCCGCTGAGCCTGCGCATCCGGAGCCTGTGCTCCGCAACGGGAGAGACCACAACAGTGAGAGGCCCGCGTACCGAAAAAAAAAAAAAAAAAAAAAAAAAAAAAAAAAAAAGAAATGGTCCTTAAACAGAAACAATATAAATATTACTATAAGGAAAATACCTTCTCCATATGATATAGCAAATTCAGTCCAAAACTTAGTATTCAATGCATCATTTCGGGGCATACTCTACACTCCCTAAATTTGCAAAAATAGCCAACTATTCTGCTATAAATTTGTTGGGGATGAAGATAACTCTCTTCATTATAGTAAAATAAATTTTATCACATGCATTTTAGGAAAGCAGCTTAGTAAGTTACTCATTTATATTTCTTTCAAATATAAAAGTCTGAGGATTCTCAAATAATCATTAAGAACAAACTGACTTTTAAACAAAAGCTTTTTATAAATAAAAATATACTTGAAAGTAATCCTACAAAAACGTACAAGGAGTCCTCATATGTAACTATCAAAACAATACCCAATATCAAACATTTAACTATACACATTTAACTACTGATATATATTCAAGTGGAAGGTTTCAGAGTAAAATTTCCATGTCTTTTCCACTTAAGGGCAAGTTTTTTGAAAAATATTCTGCAGATAAATAGATATTTTTTAAATAGACTGTACCACCACTATGTTGATTTTAACAATACCTCAAGTAAAGTTAACTTAGAACAAATACTAATAATAGTTAGAAATATTAAATTATATACAATGTTTAATTGCCCTTGCCTTAATACAAAGAAGTTCATAAATTATCTTAAGATAAATCTATATTTTTCCCTAGTTTGTGAAAACTGCAATAACCTTTCTATTAAGGATAACTTCGGATTAAACCACCCTCAATAACTGAGATTCAAACATCTCCCAGATGGAGCAGCTGGGAGAAAATAAAGAGGACAGTTTTAAAAAAGAACTTTGATGCTGTAGATAAGATGATACTACATTAAAAACCAGTGTGACTGGAGTCTGCAAAATATAAATACGTAACAGTGAAAGAACACCCTTTAAGGCCAATGAGGAAAATGCAATTTACAGGATCATCTATGATTAAAATTCTGAGCTCAGCCTTTCTTTTTTTTTTTTTTTTTTTTTTTTTTTTGTGGTACGCGGGCCTCTCACTGTTGTGGCCTCTCCCGTTGCGGAGCACAGGCTCCGGACGCGCAGGCTCAGCGGCCATGGCTCACGGGCCCAGCTGCTCCGCAGCATGTGGGATCTTCCCGGACCGGGGCATGAACCCGTGTCCCCTGCATCAGCAGGCGGACTCTCAACCACTGCGCCACCTGGGAAGCCCCCAGCCTTTCTTATTTCTAAAATTTTTGCCCAAATTTCTTCAGAGTACAAAGTCTAAAAACTTTAAAAAATCCTATATAGTGGACTTAAACATACTTATTAGTATTAGGTAATGTTTTATGCTTAAGAAGTCTACCAAATATTATTTAAAAATCCAATTTTCCATAAAGTATGTTGCACTACTGATTGCATTTTATAGAAAAGAAAAATTAAATGACATTTGAAAGTGACATTGGGTTAAATAATGAAATTGAGACCATAAATCAGACTTAAGTTCCAATTAAAATTTCTAATCATTATTTCTATTCTCACAGATCTTGGCACAAATATTTTTAAAATGCAGTATTATTTTGCATGTATTTAAAAAAAATTTTAATTACATTCCCTCAATAATGATAAATCCAAGTAATGAAATTTTTACCTATGCTCTAAATTAGCAATTCTTTGAGGTAGTCCTTTGAAATTAAAAAAAACAAAACAAAAAACGAAAAAAAAAAAAACTTGGAAACATTTCTTTTAACATCACAACTTCAATCTTCATTTTTTTTTTAAAGGAATAACTGGTTTTTTCGGATTTATTTATTTATTTATCTATCTATCTATCTATCTATGGCTGTGTTGGGTCTTCGTTTCTGTGCGAGGGCTTTCTCTAGTTGCGGCCAGCGGGGGCCACTCTTCATTTTTACTCATTTGTTCAATAGAGGAACTAACAGCCTATACTAAAAAAATCAATGGGGGCTTCCCTGGTGGCGCAGTGGTTGAGAGTCCGCCTGCCGATGCAGGGGACACGGGTTCATGCCCCGGTCCGGGAGGGGCTGGGCCCGTGATCCATGGCCGCTGAGCCTGCGCGTCTGGAGCCTGCGCTCCGCAACGGGAGAGGCCACAACAGTGAGAGGCCCGCGTACCGCCAAAAAAAAAAAAAAAAATCAATGGCATCATTCTAGCTGTTCCCTTAATTTTATAATATTCAGTTATGCTAAGAGCAATAAAACCGTGCCTGTTATCCCAAAGTTGTGCTCTCAACCCATATTCAACATGAAAGTAATTTCTTGCTTTCTGTCTCATGCACAAGAACAAAACAAAAAACTATTAAAGTGCTCAAAAGATACTCTGAACACATATACTCACATGCTTAGCTCTTAACCCTTAAATCCCTTCTCTAGGAATAAGACTTCTCTAAAATTGGGGAGGAAGGGTGTCACTCTTACACAGCCAGGCATGAATAGCATAAAGCAAAGTACATTTGATTGATCATCCTTAATTAAGTTTGTGTCCAGTTCCTCCCTTTCCCCCTTATCCCACCATAAAGTTTGAGCTAACTCATAAGCAAGTTCTACTCATATTAACTCACATTCCTTTTTTCAAAGTCAACAAAGTAAAATGATTTCAGAATGAAGACTCCCCAAGTACTTCATTCAATATCTCCTGCGATTTCAAATAAACCCAAATGCACTAACAAAAAGAGAAAAAAGCTCCCTTGAAAGTTAGAGTATGCAGTTGTTCTTTTAACAAAATAGATTTTTCACAAGTGACCCAAACACAATTACAGCTTAGGAAAATCAAGCCTTTAATTCTGAAGAATAATTTGCACCTAGAGAAAAATTCAAGGTGATGGTTTTCACTGCATGTGGACTGTAGACCAAATCTATTTATTTTGACTTTGCTGAAGTCTGGGTGTAACCACTTGTTGGCCTATGTTGCAGGACCACCGTCCTAGTGAGAGCATCTTACAACAAGCTGCTTTTGATACCTTACTAATTAAACTACCTTGGATAGGATTCCAGACAAACCTGACCATAAAATTTTGGCATTCTAATTTGGTTTCAATGTACTCTAAATGGTACAACTCTAAATCACATGGCAATTTTTCCATTCAGTTAAAAACCTTAATAGGTAGCATATAAGTGGCACAACTTTGAGTTTAGCAAGCCCATAAATATTAACTTTGCCCCCAAACACTTTGGGGAAAGGGATAATTCAAGGAACACACTGATAAATCTTAACATTATGCAAAAAAATGTTCTTTTTTGTTTTTTGCCATACTGCACAGCATGAGGGATCTTAGTTCACCGACCAGGGATCCAACCACTGGACGGGCAGGGACATCCCCAAAATTTGTTCTTAAATTGTTGTACGACAACTGACTTTTCATAAATCAAATCACATTTGATAAGTACCATATAAAAGGGATCATGTGAAGGCACCTTTTAGTGAATTCTTTTTGTAAAATTTAGAAGTCTCATATAACATAACTAACCACTACTTGTTTTATAATCTTAGACTTGTAAATATCAAAGTTCTTGAAGTGGAGCATAACTGCTTTCTTGGGCTAAATACATCCCAGCATCACTGCCCTTCTCTCTCTTTCCCAAGTTTTAAAAATGTCACCCAAAAAACCAGCTTTTCATCTGTAGTAGAATATACAACACTAGGAAAGTCGAAAAAAGAAATTAAGTGATTTTTTAATGTAAAATAGAAATGTATGTACTCCCAAAGATAGGTCAACGAATTATTTTTGGCAATGATCACAATAAGTGTCGAATTAAAATGATTTTTTGAAAAATCAAGATATGCATTTCTTAAATCACTTTCCCACGTGCCTTTGTCACCTGGAGGAAACTGTTCAAGAACTGTTCATCTCCATGAACACATGACCTCCACAATGGCACCAAGGTCAGCGAGACATACAGGAGGGGGGAATGCTGAGTAAGTGCTGATGTGCCCAGTTCTACAGTTCCCTTTAAAAAGAGAGAAGATAAATAAAAATAAAAATGTATTTATATAGTACAGGAAAGGAAATGATGTTCTAAGTCGTAACATTCAAGTACCCCATTACAGAATTGTATATGGACATATGTCAGCAACAGCCACAGGAGCAAGACGTAAAAGGGGCATCACAGCACAGAACCAGGTACAAAAATTGCTGCACAGAAAGAATTAACAAGATACCAAACTGAAAAATCCTCCGTTACATCTTGTACTGAAAACCTCTGGTACCCTGGCTACATGCTACAACGACTCAATTTCAAAGTGAGAGTCTCTGCTGACAGAACTTCTTGAAAAAAGACGAACAACCAAAGATCCACAAACAACCGAAGAAGCACCCGCATATCAGAAATGCTCAGGTAAGAAGTAAATTTGTATATGCTGAGCCTGCCAGTTAATGTGAAATTCACCAGGTGTCCCGGTGTTCCCTCATTCTTTACCAAAGATTCCTTCGGACATTTCCTCAGCTGTCACAATCCCCAACCTTTCAGAAACCAGAAGTTTTCTTGATGACATTTAAACTCTAAAACACATTACCCACTTGGTATAATCTGTTCAAGCTGGACTTATACGCAAAAAATCCTTATCATGTGAAATTACTATATTTCAAATTTCCAAACAACTTTCAAATATGAAACAAACATACGTCAGAGGTAGCACCTGAAAATTTAAAAGTGACTTAGCGGAGACCAATTCAGCTATGGATAATTCATTCCAACGTTTGGTAAATAGGTTGCATGCATTATAATAGTAGAAAACTAAAGAGGGGGAAAAAATCAGCAGAAGCACTGGGTATTCACAATCAGCAGAGAACTGGGCTGACAGCAGTCTTCCAAGTTACTTTCAGGGAAGCTCCTGATTGGTGGGCGGCACTGGGTCAATGTGATTACTTAACCCTGGCAGTTACAACTAAACTCCACTTTGATGGGCTCCAAAGCTTATGACAAAAAGACGACTGCTTGAGCATATCAAGTACTTCGCTGTCCTGCTTCTATTTCTCTCTCACACAACCAGGGGCCTGACACCTGAAACTCATCAGAAAAACATTACCTCGTTTCGGGGCTTTAGAGTTTTGTATTTATTACTTTTAAAACCCACTGGGCATAGATTCAGTTGGGGATGGTGGTGGTGATGTGAAAGATTAACCCATTTCCTGCACACACAGGGAAAAACTCATGACCATTCAAGCAGTTCCCTCTCTCCCTAGTAATAACTTTTTAAAATATCATTTAGTCCTAAAATAACCATAAGCAACAAACATCAAACATTGGCATGGCAACGTCCACACATCATGCCCTAGTGCTACCCACAGGCAGATCTGTTCGTCTCTGGTCCCCAACCAGGCGGGTCCTCCGGGTCCCTCTCGCTTTCGTCCAGTCCAGCAAGGCTTCTCCCCGAGTTTTGCTGTAAAATCCGCCACTTTCGCTGGCCCGGGCAAAAGCAAGGCGCCTCGTCCCCAGGGCAGAGTTTCTCCCAACTCCTAGCAAACATTTCCTGAGCGCTTCCAACGGGTCCCCCGCGCGCACCTGGCCGGGCCCCTCGACCCCTCCCCGCACTTTACCAAGCCCCAGACAGGGGCCCACCTGCCTCTCGTCGCCTGTCCCACGGCCGGGTCGCCCAGCCAACTCCTGCCCGGAGGCTGCACCCCCCCGGGTCCCGAGCCCCCATCAATCCGGACGCCGACCCCGAGGGTCAGGGGCTCCAAGAGGGGCCCCCAGACAGGGTGACCCCGCGACGCCCCCCAGAGGCCGGGTCCCGCGCGCCTGTCAGCGCCCCCGGAAAGGGTCAGGCAGGGGGGCTGAGCTCGCCGGGTGCCCTGTCCGCTCCTGACACCCTCTCCCCCCACCGCACTCACCTGGCGGGCTCCGGCCGAGGGGCCGGGCGAGGGACTCGGGGGTCGCGCGAGGAGGCCGCCGGGCCGCCCGCCGCGCCGCCCGCCGCAGCCCCCACCGTCCCTCCCTCCCTCCCGCTCCCTCTCCCTCTCCCTCTCCCTCTCCCGCTCCGGCCGGCGCGCGCCCCGGGCCCGACGCGCGCCCGGAGCGCCGGGGGGGAGGGGGCGCGCGGACGCGCGAGCGCCGGGGGAGGGGGCGCGGGAGGCGGGGGCAGGGGGCGCGGCGAGAGCGGCGTCGGCGGAGAGAAAGCAGCCTCAGCCGTGTCCGTCATGGCGCGCGGCGGCAGCTGCGGCTCCCTCCGGCTTCCCGGCTCCCTCGCCTTTAGTTTGACCTTTCCCTCCAGTGTGTCTCAGCGAGAGCGACGATGCGCGCGCGTGTGCATGTCTCTGTGTGTGTGTGCGCGCGCGCGGGGAAGGGGCCGGGTTCGCTCCCCGACGCCTGACGTCACTGCTATGGCAACGGCAGCCCCGCCCCTTGCCGCCTGTTTCCTGCCCCGCCCTCTGCGCACGTTCCGCGGCCTCACGTGCTCACTCACACGCACGCACGCACGCACGCTCGGAGCTCGCGCGCCCAGAGCGTTAACCGGGGGGAGTTGGGAGGTCAACTGGGCCTCCTGGTAGCCTCCCTGAGTTCAACCAATCCAGTGAGGAGAAGCCGTGGGCGGGGCGAGCTCAACTGCCAGAGCGGCGTGAAAAATTTCCCAAGGCAGAGCGAAAACCTTTCCTGAGCGACTGAGCATGCCCGGTGGTGAAAGGTGAGAATTGCCTGAGAGTTTAGGTGGGTGGAGGGGGAGGCGGTCCGGTAGTCGAGGGAAGGGAACTCCGGGGCCCAGTATAGGGGTGGTTAACTGGTATCGAACTGGGACTGCGTGGTGTGAGAGTCAGGCAACCCCGGATTGCAATCCGGCCCGGCCGCTGTTGCTGTGTGACCTTGGACGTGTTACTTAACCTCTCTGAACTGACTGTCTTGAGTAAAATAGGGTTACTAAAATCTACCATTGTGGTTGTGAGAAGTAAAAGCGTGGAAAACGCCTCACCCGGCAAATTGTAGACCCCAAACACTTAGTTATGAGTATGGAGTCCACAGCCTCCTTATTTTATGAATGGGGACACAGGACTCAGGGAGATTAAGTGACCTGTTCAATGTCAGGTAGTGGCAGAGACCCAGGCTTCAAGTTCAGTACTCTTTCCTACATGGCCTTCCCTCAGAGAGAGGGGGAAAAAAACACACTACAGAAAAACATGTAAAGATCCTTTGCTCTCTGTGGATCCCTTTTTAATCCACACCAATTCTCTTCCCATCCCCCCAGAAGATTAGAACTCTGGACATAAGGGCTGGACAGCCTTGGTGCAATGTTTGGAGGGCAGTTATTTGGCTCTCGATTTGTCCCTGAACAAGCAACAGAATGGTGCTTTCCTCAGTTCCCTTGGGGAGCCTAAATTTCTTCTAAAGTTTTGGTTAAAGTGTAAACACAGTAGCAAGGAGCTCCAGTTCCTCCACAATTTCTAGCTACCTGAGGAAAGATTAACTCAGTTAACCAATGTTTACCCAGCATCCACTGAGTAAGTAAGAATGCTTCTCCAGCCCACAAAAGGCCTGTGACCTCAGGTCTGTGCAGGTACCTTATGATCCAGACCCACTGGTGACCTCATCGTTCCTTGTGCTTCTAGTCCTTTCTCTGACTTAGCTCTTAATCACTTACTGTCTCATGGTATTTCTTGAATGATATAGTACTCTTTAACTCTAGATTTGCTGTTAACTTTTTTAAAGTATTTGTCTCCTTTCCTGTCTTATACACCCCCCCTCACCAAAATACCTAAATCTGATCTTGGCAAAAGACATCACCAGCTCCTCAAACATGCCCTTATATTCCCCATTTTCTCTCCAGAAATTAATTCACTTGAGCCTTTCAAATTCCACCTGTAACGTACTTGCTTCCAAAAGGTCTTGCTGGATCTACTCAATGAATTAGTCCCTTTTCCTGAGCACTTGGTACATTCCTTGCTTCGGACATTGTTCCTAGTAGACTTTGTTTCTGTGATTTGTGCACGTCACCTAGGGAAAACTTCTCTGAACATCCATGTATGCGTTGGCTGTTCCTATTCCTTGCTCTCATAGCATCTTATGGTCTAATATACTGCTCCTTACCAGTTCCTTTACAGTTTGATTTATTTACCTTCTCCATCAGATGTAAAACTCTCTAATGGCAGGAAACATGTTTAGTTCCACTTTGCATTTCCAGCATTAACCTCAATACCACAGCTATAGAACGACTAGGTATTGAATGGCTGAATGGGCTCCTTGCCTACTGCATAAAGTTCTTAGGGGCAGACTTTACTTTGTATTTATATATCAGAACTAAAGATTTTCTGGAAAGTTATAAATCTTGGACTACTCTAAAAGGCACCAGAAATTACATGGTCACACCCATGCAATGAAGGAAGGCTTTGGCAGTAGCATAAAATGCTGAGCAGAGCAAGAAGTAGGAAACCCAGGTAAAAAGAGGTGATTTCTTAACTGCTGCTGTGGACCTAGAATGAGAGATTTTCAAATGTTGTTAAGGATATCAAGCAGATTCCTCCAAGGTGTGTCAGTGATGTTCCTCCCAGAAAAGGGGAACAGTTATGCAAAGAGGAGTCTTGGAAAAGAGATCAAGCAGTGTTTGCTTACTCTGAACTGGAAGCATTTGTTCCTTTGCCTAACTGGACACAAGAATCTAAAGCCTGGTGCTATTCTTGTGTGTAATATTGTTCTCCCTCTGCTACGCTATTTAACTACCTGTGTGTGTGTGTGTGTGTGTGTGTGTGTGTGTGTGTGTGTAGATGTGCGTAAATCCTTAGCAAATCTAGTCCTCTTATTCCTCATCATGTGAATGGCACTGCCAAACAGCCAGTAGCAGCAGTCATTCTCAGTTTATCCCCATCTCCGTTCTGTCAGTCTCTGAGTCCCATAACGTCTTCCTCTTAAATGGCGGTGGTAGCCATGAGCTGCCCTCAGGCTTCGTGTGAGCCCTCATATCTCTCATCTGGACAAAACCCTCCTAATTGGTCATTTCACCCCATCTTGGCAGGTCCAGCCCAACTTTCACCACATCCCAGACTCCAGAGGGACTTTTCTGAAACCCAGAGAATTGACCATGTCCTCAAACAGCTTAAAAATCTTCCATGGCTCCTCCATGCCTCCTCAGGAAAAAAAGATCACACTTCAGTGGTTTTTTTATGCTTCATCCTCAACCAATTTCTTCAGCCACGTCTCCCACTACTTTTGCAAGAACTCTTTTGCTCCACGGATGTTGAAAACTTGCAGCTTCTCATACATACCATGTTCTCTGTGCACACAGGTTCACCTACCTGCGATTCTCTGCCCAGGCCCTCTCTACCAGGTTGATTGCATCTGTGCTTTCTAGGTCTATGAAGACAGTCATGCTTCATCCCTCTGGCATAGCTCTTCTTCTTTTTTTTTTTTTTTTTTTTACATCTTTATTGGAGTATTATTGCTTTACAATGGTGTGTTAGTTTCTGCTTTATAACAAAGTGAATCAGTTATACATATACATCTGTTCCCATATCCCTTCCCTCTTGCGTCTCCCTCCCTCCCACCCTCCCTATCCCACCCCTCTAGGTAGTCACAAAGCACCGAGCTGATCTCCCTGTGCTATGTGGCTGCTTCCCACTAGCTATCTATTTTATGTTTGCTAGTGTATATGTGTCCATGGCATAGCTCTTCTTATTCTGTGTTGTGAATATACTCTATGTGCTCACATGTCTTATCTTCACTAGAATGTGAGCTACTTGAGGGCAGGGGTCTTGGCATATTTTATACCTGTATGGAACTCTAACACCTACCAGGGTGCCTGGCACAGGATAGATACTCAATAATTGTTTATTGAATAAATGAATGGATTATGAGCTCCATGAAGGAAAAAAAGTATTACATTTCTTTGATTCTTCACAGTATCACGGAAGTAATAAGTAGGTACTTAAAGTAACAACGAATGAATGAAAGGGTAGTAATGAGGTATGAAAAACCTACCATGCACCCCTCACCTTCCGAGACGGCCCACACTCTGTCTGTGGAGTGTGTATCTCCCCGAATAAAACTTCTTTCAACAAAACAAAACAACCTACCATGTATCAGGGACTAAACTTAATACTTTCCATTCATTGGCTCATTTAATCCCCCAGCAACCCTATACTGGAGACATTGGTATCTACATTCTGCAGATAAGGAAATCAAAGCTTAAGGAGGGGACATGACTGGGCCAAGGTCACACTGTTAGTTGTTGGCCAAGCCAGGATTTGATTTCAAGTTCGCCTAACTTGGAAATGGACTATTATGGAAGGTATTCTGCTGCTGCTGCTGTTGTGATGGTGGTAGTACTGCTGGTGAGGACGACTTTGACATCTATTTTGTCACAACCGAAGGTTCCTGCTTCTTATCAGAGAAATCAGTGCTCCCTGTGCTCCAACGGGAAGAAATGTGATTGCATTACCTGCAGTCAATATGTACAAGTCAAGCTAAATGGAGGGGTCATATTTTTTCTTTTTCTTTTTTTTTTCCAGAATTATTTTTGTGTAACTGAAATAAAGATTACTTAGTTTTAGGATACAAATGTTGCACATATAAGGATAAAATGTTTAAAATTGGTCTTTGGGATATGAAGGACCCAGCTGAGGCCATTTTGGAGGCTAGAAAATGAAAACTTTTCTGGGTTAGTAACATGGTCAGTTCATGAAGAGCTAAGGTGAATCTTAGTATTTAAAAGGCAATCCTTAAAAAGTTGGGTTAGGAAAAAAGACACTGGGTAAGTACCTCATTAGGAAGAGGCGGAGAACATTTGGTTCCTGTCTGGAGGGAGTCTCTTGCTCCAGGCTTACAGTACCAAGAGGCCCCTGGAGTTGGAGAGGGGCTCCCACAGAGTTACAAGCACACCCTTGACTGGAGGGCACGCTCCCCTCTCTGGGAAGGTCAACATCTTTGACCAGAACATAGACTTGTTGGGGGAGGTGGTGAATGAGGAAGAAGCGGGGAAGGGAGAGCCCACATCTACCCGGTTAGCCGACCAGCTCATTCAGGCCTGGTGATGAGCAAGGGAAACCAGCTGTTCTACCCTCATAGCCTGTTCAGACTGATACATTGAAATTAGCAGCTATGTGGATGCTGTACACTGCACAACCCTAGGGGGAGCTATTTACATGGGTGTCTATATGAATGACATCCTCTGTACAGTACTCAACGTGTAGCAGTCCTGATTGTAATATATTCAAGGCACATCTCTGTCTACTTTGGCAATTTAAATGATCCTGATTAAACCTTTGATAATACAAATAAATAAATATTTATTGACTGCCTGCCAGTTATCATCTCAGAAATTTAAATGACTTTTATTGTACAAAGTTATTTCTAACGATTTGTGCATATTTCAAAGTGCTTATTAGACTAATAGCATTACCATTCATTTATTAATTCTAATAAACAACAATTGAGCAGCTAAGTTCCAGGCATGATTCAGAAGGCTGGATTCAACAAATGTGTTGAACCCTAACTACAAATCTTACAAAAACTATTAACTGATTCCTTCAAAAATAAAAGCTTATGCATTTTTGCAGTTTGTTTATGCCACTTTACATATGAAGGTAGTCTCCAAAGCCTCTTTGTGCTTCTACATATATATATATATATATATATTTTTTTTTTTTTTTTTTTTTTGCAGTACGTGGGCCTCTCACTGCTGTGGCCTCTCCCGTTGCGGAGCACAGGCTCCGGACGCGCAGGCTCAGCGGCCATGGCTCACGGGCCCAGCCGCTCCGCGGCATGTGGGATCCCCCCCGGACTGGGGCACGAGCCCGTGTCCCCTGCATCAGAAGGTGGACTCTCAACCACTTCCCCCCCAGGGAAGCCCAACATACTTTTTTTTTTTTTTTACATACTTTTTTTTTTTTCCCCTCCTAGCTCTATCAAGAGAAGGGCCAGAAAGTTAAGTTGGCTGCTTTAAAGGTTTCCTGGAAGCACTAGGGAAACCATTTTTCATAGAGTAAGTGTGTGACTGCATTGTCCAGGAAAGAGAGTGTAATCAGTCTTGGATCCCTGGATCACTCTGTGGAAGAATGCTAATCTCCACCTAGAAATATTTCATTTAGACTGTTAGATGAGCAAGAAATAAATGAAAATTTGGGGGTTTGTTTGTTTTAGCAGCAAGCTCTACTCAACACCTTCACTGGAGAAGGAGACAATATGGCCATGTTTGTACCCCAAATTTGCTGAGCTGCTCATACAAGTAACATTACATTCTTAACTTTGGAACCCAATTAAGGATGGCTCTGCCTCCAGTCTTTATTAAATTGCTTCCAAGTGTATGGATGGTCTAACTATGTGTGACTGTCACTACTGGAAAATTGTTATGCGCAGCTCCAAAAGCTGATAATTAGCTTAAAAAAGCCACTCAGGAGGAACAAATACACACATACATACATAGAGTCACACACACACACAAACACAGTAGTATGCAGACTTTCAGGTAACTTTTACCATTTTAACTATTGTCATTATCAGCATCAGCATCTTCCTCATCATTATTTTTTAAGTCAAGAGGCTTAAAGAAATCTGAAATAATAATCCAGAATATTCGCAACAACTCAGGAAGAATGAATGAGGTGACCCCAGGAAGGTAGTGGGCTGTCCTTTTAATGAATCATCATCACAGTCTCTCTGTGCTGTTTGTCCTGTGACCTCAGGTGGCATGCAGCATGATGCCAGGCATCTGTGTTTGAGTGGCCCTCCAGCTCCTCGAGAATTACTGTAAAGTTGGAGGTAGGATTTGCTCCTGATATTTTATGTGAGCGTCGGTATGAAAGGCTGCAGCATGGGTGAGTGCGCGGTTTATTCTCCCTGAGGATGGGGCTCAGGATCCACCCCCTGCAGGCCACAATTTTGCCCTGGGGCGGACTGTTCAGTCTTTCTGTTGGACTGGCAATTTGAGCCATGCTAGGGGCCAAAAGCCATAACGGACTAAAAACTAGGGAGGTGAGTTCTATTAAATTACAATAACATCCACACTTCCAGGGAAGCTGCAAAAGTCATTCCTGTCAGATGTACTCAAAATCAACAGCCAAATTACTCCTGCTAAATGCTCCGAGCTACTGAATAAAGCCCTGTACTGTTTTAAATAGTAACTCAAACCCTCTAGTCCCATGCCTCAACAATAATTATGAAAATGCTCATCAGTATCCTCCATAATGCATGGTAATGATTATTTAATTGATTGGCTACCACGTGCAAGGTACTCTTTTAGGTGCTTTATGTGTGCCGGATGCTTAAGTCTCATGACAGCCTTGCAAGGTTATAAGGAATAGCAAGAAGTAAGAGTTGTTATCCCATCTTGTAGACGGGGCAAGAGAAATTCAGGGCACATAAGCAACTTGCTCAATGTCACCCCAGTGGTGATATCAATGTAGTTAAAGTATATTCTTCGGAAAAAAAAAAAAAAAAAAAAAAAAGACTTCTGTATGTAAGAGCTGATTCCAAGCTCAGGGACATTTTAAGCAAATTTTTACTAGAAAAAAGTTCCTATGGTAAACATTGAGAATAGCGAGGTGTCCTCATCAGGCAACTCCTATCATGAATAATTTGGAATTAAAGGGTTTTGAAGGATCTCTATCTTATTTTCCTTGGAGCAGAGCCAAGTTCTTAATAAGAGTTTCTGCAAAAGAGGAACCTGGGGCTGAATCTTATTTATAGAGGCAAAAGATTTTTTAAATTTCCGTCTCACATTCTTACTCTCCACTTGAATTTTCCAATTAACACAGCAATAGCAAATGACGTGAAGACTAAGTCTTAGTCGTCTGGGTCCTCTTCCTCCTTACTGCAAATCCTTAGTTTAGGTTTAAGGCAGGGTTATGCTGAGTCGTATGATTGCTCTAGTCCGCAGCAAGATTTCATAGTCATACTGTGGAACAAGTATAGCTAACTTATGTTTAGTATGGTAATCTCTCAGGATCCCAGGGGATTGGTCCAGGACTTCCACAGACACCAAAATCCATGAATGCTCAAGTCCCTTATATAAAATGGCATATCATTTGCATTTGACCTACACACATTCTCCCACATACTTTAAATCATCTCTAGATTACTTATAATATCTAATACAATGTAAATGCTATGTAAATAGTTGCAAATACAATGTAAATACTATGTAAATAGTGCCGTGCGTGGCAGATTCAACTTTAGCCTTTTGGAACTTTCTGGAATTTTTTTTTCAAAATATTTTCAACCTATGGTTGGTTTAATTCACGGATTCAGAACCTGTGGATACGGAGGTCTGGAGGCCCAACTGTAACTGATTTAATTAAAGTGGGGGTAGATTCATTGCTGTGCTATAGCCTGCTCACACTTGTTCACAAAGCTGACGGCACACAAGGCTTCCTCATTCTGCATTTAGTGAGGTCTCATTGGTATTTTGAAATCAGCCTTTGTGGGAGTATTTACCCCATGTAAATAGGCAAATGCTACAAATCAGGACTTTTATTCCCCAAGAGGCAGTTAAACGTTTACCAGCACGCTACTGACTAGATTGTATTATTTGCTCCAAAATATCTGTTGTCTTCCCTGTGGGTCTGTATACTACCTTTCCCTGTGAGAGGACAATATTTTTCACCTACTGCAGTCAGGCTTGACTATATGACTTGCTTTGGTCAATGGAATGTGACCGGAAGTATGTGTGCCATTTCTAAGCAGAGGAGAGTGTGCCCATTTTTTTTTTCCTCTGCCACAAGCTGGCACGTCCCACATAGTGTCTGTGCCTACAATCTGAGTCCTAGAATAAAGAGGATGTGGAGCAAAATCACAGCCAACCTGTAAAGGACATAGACGTAAACAAGGGATACAGCTTTCCTGTTATAAAGATCTGGGTCTTGTTGTTACTCTGGCATTACTGAGGCTGAGCTGATTGATACAGCAATTGGGACTTACAATTGAGGCTGCCAGAGTGGAAAACCTAAGGTGTGGGGCATTAACTCTGGGGCTTGGGAGTGGGAAGCAAAAAATATGCATTGAAGGATGGAAAAACAGCAACTCATGTTATCTAGTGGCAATACATTTGGTAGAACTCTCACCTATGATCACCGGGAGGACAGATATGGACTGAATGACCTTGTGGCTTTAGACAAAGGTTATGGAACGGAATGTTACTGACATGCCTGGGATGCTACGGTCTGCATGGGATGAAATATTATATGAAAAAGTTGAGTTTAGGAAAAAATTGTACATTTTGGAGAGATTGAAGGGAGTAGAAATGTCCAGAAATTTGAGGGCTCAGAGGAGAATGTAATTGATTCTGATTTCCATACAAAAGATAAAATTCAGCCTTGTACCAAGGATCAATAGAAGGTATGGTCCCTCTATGAAAACCTCTGAATTGATGAAGGTGGCACCAATTAAATCTTTTCAACTGGACAAAATCACTCTGGGAAAAGAGATTATAAATGTGGTTCTCCCACTGAAGAAAAATAAACTCAAAATACCTGCAATTAAGTTTAGGGAGAATCATAAGTAGAAAAGAATTGGGGATGTGGCCATAGGCCATGACGTTTGATTTTGGAGTCTACCACTTGCAGCTAAGAGCACTCTCCATAATAAACTGCATTACAGGGTTATTGGCAGGATAAACTGAGATTGTATACATAAAACATTTAGCAAGGTAGAGTAGTTCTTTCGACTAACACGGGCCAGAGAGCAGGTAAGAAGTAGCCAAGAAATCTCAGTTAAAAGATTCAATGCTAATAATTGCAGCAAATGAAAATGATCCTGTACTGGGTCTGTGTGGAGGAATGGAAAGAACTTGGGTTGTAGAATCATATAGAGTTGAGTTTGAAATCTACCTCTGCCACTTGACAAGCTGAATGGCAACGAGCAAATTGCACACAAAAAAATTCTGGACCTTGGTTCTCTCATCTATAAAATGGGGATAATATGGTCCCTTGTAATGATTAACATAAATAAATAATAAAGCATGAGACGTCATTCTTGGTGTCTAGACATTCAGTATATACTGGACAACTCTCTCCTCCAAACGTACCTGCTACCACCACTACCTCATGCTGGCCCCTCCTGACTGAATATGATTTTACCTGTCAAAGGAAAGCAGGAGGGTTATTGCCCCAAAGCATCTTCTCCTATGATGCCTCTGACGAACAGGAAGGCTGTTGAAGGGCTGGAAAGAGGGGTGTATTGTTTTATACCCAAGGTGCTTTCTACTGAATATTTTATGATTTTCTCAGTATTTATTATTTTGCCAGAATTCAAACAAACAAACTTGATTTGCTTTAGAAAAGAAAAGAGAGAGAATCACAAAAACTAAGAGCAGAGCTCCTGGGTAATACAGAGCGCTGATGTGGTGAGCCCATCCCTGACTGCAGGGAATTATCTATCCCAGTCAACATGTAGCATTCCCACTAATGACCTCTGTTGTCTAAGGATGGTCATTTGCCTTCATTGGTACAATAAACTGAATTAAAGTGTATATATTCCAGTATATTCCATGCTTGGGGTGAAGACTTCTCTCTCTTGCTGGCCATGAAAAAGAAAGCACAAAGCTTCAGGACTGTTGGCTGCCATCTTGGAACTATGAGGGGAACCAGCCTTAGAATGAACCCAGATGCTGAAGACAATAGCACACAGGAATGGAAACAGCTTGCATCTGTGATGCCATCTTTGAGCTGATAACCATACTGCATCTGGATCCCCATTCAATCTCTGGGTTTACAGTTACAGGAGGTAATGGATTTCCTTATTTTTTTATTTTTATTTTTTTTCGGTACGCGGGCCTCTCACTGTTGTGGCCTCTCCCGTTGCGGAGCACAGGCTCCGGACGCGCAGGCTCAGAGGCCATGGCTCACGGGCCTAGCCACTCCGCGGCATGTGGGATCTTCCCAGACCGGGGCACAAACCCGTGTCCCCTGCATCGGCAGGCGGACTCTTAACTACTGCGCCACCAGGGAAGCCCTGGATTTCCTTATTTTTATGCCAGGCTATCAATGAATAGAAACTGATCAGTCATGAGAGTGGGGCAGCACCAAAGGGTAGAGTACACCAGGGGGGCTGAGGGTCACAGCCCCAAAGTCTAGTCACCTGGGTTCCTATCCTGCTTCTACATTGTGCTAGCTGTGTGGCCACTGGAAAATCACTCAGCCTCTCTGCTTCAGTTTCTGCATCTGAGAAAAAATGATAATAATAGAGCTTATCTCATAGAGTTCCTGAGAGGATACATTTGCACAATTCACACAATACAGTGCCTGGCGCCTAGTAAGTTTTAATATAATCTAATGCATTATCATGATTACCTCCAGATGCGAAGATCATCTGAGGATCTACAGAATGATGCTGAACTGGGGCCCCAATTCTCTTCCTTTCTGTCCTTGACTGTATCTCCTCATTATGTCAGATTTTGTTCTCATTCCCTTTCTGGATCGTCTTTCCTTCCCTTGTTCCTTTCACTAGCCATAATTGGCATTGATTTATAGCATTATTTGCTGTATTTTTTTAAAATTATTTATTTATTTATTTTTTGGCTGGGTTGGGTCTCCGTTTCTGTGCGAGGGCTTTCTCCAGTTGCGGCGAGTGGGGGCCACTCCTCATCGCGGTGCGTGGGCCTCTTACTGTCGCGGCCTCTCCTGTTGCAGAGCACAGGCTCCAGATGCGCAGGCTCAGTAGTTGTGGCTCACAGGCTTAGCTGCTCCACGGCATGTGGGATCTTCCCAGACCAGGACTCGAACCCGTGTCCCCTGCATTGGCAGGCAGATTCTTAACCACTGCGCCACCAGGGAAGCCCCTGCTGTGTTTTAAAATATGTAATTTTACATTTCTTCTTTTTAATTTACGAAGTCAAAGATAGAACATTTTTCTGTTTCCTTCAATAAGAAAAGAATGTTTAGATTTGCTTTTTTTATATCCCTATTACATTCATCTTCTTGGCTTTGGTCCAGTGTTCCACTCTGTCAAAATAATTTTAAAGCTTGACATTGCCAGTTATTGCCTTCACCATCTTTCCTGGCTTTATATCATCTGCCTTTGAAGCTTTCACCAAGTCCTTGACAAAACCTGCAATTTAGGACTACTCTATCAGTTATCAGGTTAGGCATATGTGGTGGAAAACTCTAAATCAGTGCCTCTCAAGCTTTATTGAGTATGTGAATCACCTGGAGAGCTTGTTGAAACACAGATTCCTGGACCTCAGAGCAGCTCTGTAGTGGGGACTGAGAATTTGCAGAGAAATAGTGCTGAATAGGGCTACCCTAAATAGTGGCTTAATCAAGTTAGTGGTTTATTTTCTCTTATGTTAAAGAAATTCATAGGCACGTGGTCCAGGGCTGGTACTATGGTGTCAGAACCTAGGCTTCTTCTGTCTCCTTTCTGCTGTACATGCATGCGGTTTCCTATTCCAAAATGGTTGCTTGAGCTCCAGCCATTGTGTCCACATTTAAGTCAGTAAGAATGAGGAAGGGGGTGAGGATGTCCCCTCTTTTTTTTTTTTTGCGGTATGCGGGCTTCTCACTGCTGTGGCCTCTCCCGTTGCGGAGCACAGACTCCGGACACTCAGGCTCAGCGGCCATGGCTCACGGGCCCAGCCGCTCCGTGGCATGTGGGATCCTCCCGGACCGGGGCACGAACCCGTGTCCCCTGCATCGGCAGGCGGACTCTCAACCACTGCGCCACCAGGGAAGCCCGGATGTCCCCTCTTTTTAAGGACATGTTCCAGAAGTTGTCCATGGCACTTCCACTTATATCTTCTCGAGAAGCACTTGGTCATATAGTTAAATCACACTAGTGAAACCAGTTGGGGTGTGGGTAACTTTGGGCTCCTGGGCACAGAAGCTTTTTTTTTGTCCCCCGTATCTTGTAGGCAAGACTCCCGCCTCCATGACCTTCCCTGAGTTCCAAAGGGCTACTCAAACAGTTGCTAAAGGGAGGAGCAGCCAAGAGACCACCTGAGGCGAGATTAAAGGGACCAGAGAAGCTCATCAAGATTAGGAGACCCACTACCTGAGACCCTGCACACACCCTCATCTTGTCAGAAACCCCACCCTTGAAGTATTGTTATAAAACTCATCAAATCCTCCTGGGTTGGGACACATAGTTTTTTGAGACAGGAACCTGCTGTGTCCCCCTTTGCCTGGCAAAGCAATAAAGCTATCCTTTTCTACTTCACCCAAAACTCTTCTCTCTGAGATTTGACCCGGCACCCATGCATAGAGGCTGAGCTTTCAGCATCACTAGTTGCAAAAAAAATCTAGGAAATACAGCTTTTATGTTGGGTGCCATGTACCCAGATAAAAATCAGGGTTTTATAACAACATTAGAGGAGAATGCCTTTCTGACATTACTGATTTTTCAATGTAGTCACATTCAATCTCTTCCCAGCTCTCCAGCTAGAGGTTTGTGATCCGAACCCCACTATGTGCTAGGCAGTTAACTTTAAATTCTGAATTTCTAGGTCTGATCATCCTCTTGTTTATCTGTTCAGGCTACTGTAACAAAACACCATAGACTGGGTGGCTTAAACAACAACATTTGGTTGCAGGTGAGAATCTCATTCTGGCTTGCAGACAGCGTGAGAAAGAGAAAGAGGAGATAGATTGTGCTTTGGTATTTGGTATCTCTTCTTATAAGGACACTAATCCTATCACATCAGGCCCTACCCTTATGACCTTATTTAACCTTGATTACCTCCTTGTAGGCCCCACCTCCATATATAGGCACCATGTTGGTGAGCGGTGGTTTAGGGCTTCAGTATATGAATTTTGAGGGTGAAAATTCAGTCCATAGCATCTCCTTATAGGTAAGTATTACTACTTTAATTTTAGAGTTCAGGAAATCGAGTCTCAGAGAGTTTTTGTGTTTTTTTAAAAGATTTTTTTTTGATGTGGACCATTTTTAAATTCTTTATTGAATTTGTTACAATGTTGCTTCTGGGTTTTTTTTTTTTTTTTTTTTTTTTTTTTTTTTTTTTGTGGTATGCCGGCCTCTCACTGTTGTGGCCTCTCCCATTGTGGAGCACAGGCTCCGGACGCACAGGCTCAGCGGCCATGGCTCACGGGCCCAGCCACTCCGTGGCATGTGGGATCCTCCCGCACCGGGGCACGGACCTGCGTCCCCTGCATCGGCAAGCGGACTCTCAATCACTGCGCCACCAGGGAAGCCCGCTTTTGTTTTTTATGTTTTGGTTTTTTGGCCACGAGGCATGTGGGATCGTAGTTCCTCGACCAGACCAGGGATCAAACCCACACCCCCTGCATTGGAAAGTGAAGTCTTAACCACTGGACTGCCAGGGAAGTCCCTCCTTTGAATCTTGGTTTGAGCATTTAGTTACTTTGGGACCTCAGGAAAATCATTAAAACTTTCTGAGGGTCTTCCCTGGTGGTCCAGTGATTAAAATTTCACCTTCCAATGCAGAGGGTGTGGGTTCGATCCCTGGTTGGGGAACTAAGATCCTACATGCCTCGTGGCCAAAAAACCAAAACACAAAAAGCAGAAGCAGCATTGTTACAAATTCAATAAAGACTTTAAAAATGGTACACATCAAAAAAGTCTTAAAAAATAAAAGATTCAAATGAATTCTGTCAAAGTTCAGGATCCTTCTAATGCATCATTCTGCATCACAGGGATGATACATTTGTTTGCAGGATGAGCCTTGAATCAGCCATATTGTTGCATAATATGCAACCACAAACAAATCTCAGGGATAGACATCCATTTCACTCCTGTGTCTGTGCATCATCTGGGGACCGGCTGATCTAGGCTGGGAACGACTGGGTGCCTCTAAGCTGGGGCAAGGTCTGCCCCCACAAGTCTCTCATCTTCCTTGGACCCATGAGCTTGTGAGGGTCTCATGACCCACCCCTCAAGCACATTCCTACCCCTGCTTGCAGTAGATCTGCTTCTGTTCGAAGGCCAAAGAAAGTCATGTGCAGAAGACCAAGGTATGCAGTACGCTTGTCCCAGGAGGGAGTAAATATTTTGGAATGTATTCTAATCTTCCCCAAGCCTGTAGGCATATGCATTGAAGTGGAAAGAGAGCCAGACTGAGAATCAGGAGTCCTGAGCTCTGGGTCCAGATCTGCCGTTAATGGCTTGTGTGACCTCGGACACATCACTAATCCTTTCCGGATCTCGAAGGCCTATTCAGACTTTGGCCTTAAGAAGATATGGCTTGAAAAAACAAATCACTGCCTCTCAAACTCCTAATCTCCTCTCAGTGTAGTTTAGTCTCTTTACTTATTCTGAGCTAAAATACACACAGCTCTAGAGCCCCTTCTCAACTGCATGACCATTCGGTCATGACTCTGTTAATGATCAAACTGGAGCACCATATGCAGCAGTCCTGCTGGTCACACGAAAGCTCAGGAAGAAATGAAGCCACTGGGAAAAGCCACTGATGCCATGACCTTCTGCTCCCAGGGCCCGAGTGCGGGCCAAGCCTCTGCTCAGACAGGTGAGCTTTAATTTTAGTGATTTATGATAATGCCTCTGAGCGCGTGGGTAAACATGCCATGGTTTATTTTGTAGAATTAGTGAAGTCTGATTAATCTTGCAGTCCCCAGCAGATTCTGTTCTGAGAAATGAAGCGAGACTGTCAGGCTTTTGTGTGAATTACGGAGGGAAGATTCACGACAGGGGAATCATCTGGTGTCCTCACAACGTGATCTTTTTTTTTTTTTTTTTTTTTTTGCGGTACACGGGCCTCTCACTGCTGTGGCCTCTCCCGTTGTGGAGCACAAGCTCCGGACGCGCAGACTCAGTGGCCATGGCTCACGGGCCCAGCCGCTCCGCGGCATGTGGGATCTTCCCAGACCAGGGCATGAACCCGTGTCCCCTGCATCGGCAGGCGGACTCTCAACCACTGCGCCACCAGGGGAGCCCCCACAACGTGATCTTTTAAATCCCGAGCATCTCTGGGTGGAGGCTTTGCCATCGTTAGACGGGATGACTGCTGCCTAGGGAGAGTGCCTTCTAAGAACACATGTGATACAGTAATAGCTGCTACAGTTAACTGAGCTATTACCACATGTCAGGCCCCTGCTTGATCCTTCACACATGTGGTCCTAGTTATTGGAAAGAGCATCCACTTTTTTTGTTGTTGTTGTTGTTGTGAATGCACCGCGCATGTGAGATCTTAGTTCCCTGGCCAGGGATCGAACCCACGCCCCCTGCACTGGAAGCTCAGAGTCTTAACTACTGGACCACCAGGGAAGTCCCAAGAGCACCCACTTTGACTTGGATACATATTAGCTCAAATTCCGGCCTCCTAATTTACAAGCTGGGTGACCTTCACCATGTAGCATGGGCACGGTTTTCGCCCCTCACCCTATCTTTCACCCACAACTTCTCTGCCTACCCACGTTCTATAGCATGGATCACTCCAGCACGTTGACATCTCACACTTTGGTAGGAGAGATAAATATGTAAACAGCAAACTATACTGAAAATAAAACTGATGAACCCTTGGGTGGCTCCATGCTGCAGGCTGGAAAACTCAATTTATCTACAACACTGGGTCTAAATCTCTCTTAAAAAGAATTGGAGGTTATAAAGACTTGTCTCAAAATTTGTGGTTGCTATTACTGGGATACACAAATGAGGTGAAGGAGGTTATAACGTAATGGAAAGGGCACTGGGATAAGGATCAGGAGAGGTGACTTTGAGTCCTGATTCTGTTGATCAAAATGTGTGATTTGGGGCAAGGTCACTTTTTGAGTCTTGGTTTCCTCACCGGTGAAGTGGGGAATGTTAATGCCTGTCCTGCATTCTGCACAGGCTTCTTTCAGAGACCCTAGCAGATAAAAGCTGTCAATGAGGACTTCCCTGGTGGCACAGTGGTTAAGAATCCTCCTGCCAATGCAGGGGACATGGGTTTGAACCCTGGTCCGGGAAGATCCCACATGCCGTGGAGCAACTAAGCTCGTGTGCCACAGCTACTGAGCCTGCACTCTAGAGCCCACGAGCCACAACTACTGAGCCTGCGTGTCGCAACTACTGAATCCCGAGCACCTAGAGCCCGTGCTCTGCAACAAGAGAAGCCACCGCGGTGAGAAGCCCGCACACTGTGATGAAGAGTAGCCACCGCTCGCCATAACTAGAGAAAGCCCTCATGCAGCAATGAAGACCCAATGCAGCGCCCCCCCCCAAAAAAAAGCTGTCACTGATTAGCAACTCCATTTTACAATTTTATAGATGGAGAAACTAGGGACAAACATATAATGGGCGGGACAGAAGACAGACAGGTCTCCTAGGATTTCTCCAACCTCATCTTGTACCACTGTTCTCCCCACTTTGTTCTAATGATGTTGGCATTTGGTCCTTTCCTTGAATAAACCAAGCTCATTCCCACCTCACGGCCTTTGCCCTTGCTGTTTCCTCTCCCTAGAGTGTTCTCCTAGATCTTCATGTTCTTCAAGAAAGGTTTGGCCCCCTGTCCTTCAGGTCTCAGCTCAGACATCACTTGCTCAGAGAGGCATTCCATAGACACCCCTCAAAGGTATCCTCTCTCCCAGGCTCCCTTTAGCACATCATCCTGCTGTATTTTCACATAGCATTTATCACTTCCTGAGATTATCTTATTTACTTGTTGGCTTATTAATTGTCTCCCACCACTCTTTCTGCTTGAGAAGAGAGACCCTGCTCGTTTTCTGCTGCGTCTCCAGTGCCAAGAACAGGATTTGGCATGTAGTAGACACACAATCTTTTTTTTTTTAATGAATGAATTAGCATGTATAGATTTAGCTTATTCTTTTTAACGGCTTTATTACATCCCGTATGATGTACCATAACTTACTTAACCAGGCCTTTAGAGATGGATACTCCATTTGTTTTCACTCTTTCTTTTCTACTCTTGTTTATTTTTATTAATTTTTTTTTTGCTATAAAAAATGAGTATAATCTGTGTGTACTTTGTAGGTTTAGCTTTAGGTTTAGGAATGCAAAGGGCATGTGCATTCACTAACTGTGAGATATACTGACAAATTTCCCTATATAATGTTTCCATCAGCTCATGTTCCCATCAACTGTGTATGATGACACCAGAGCGGAGTTCCCTTCAAGTCCCTGCCAATAACACATTCTTTATTTATTTTTGGCTGCACTCCATGGCTTGTGGGATCTTAGTTCCCCAACCAAAGATTGAACCTGGGCCATGGCAGTGAAAGCGCTGAGTCCTAACCACTGGACCACCAAGGAATTCCACAATAACACATTCTTACTGAGAAGATGTTATTGCCCTCCCCCATGCCCTCCGAAGTGCTCCATCTTCTTTACTCGTTACCCGAGGAAAGGCTCTGTGCACTGCAGCTCTGCTCTGTTTCTGTGTCATCTGAATGCTCTAGGCATGTTTTCTGCCTCTTTATTTGCATTCTACAGGCTGCTATGGCAAAAGAAGGGATATTTTAAATGCATTAGTGTCTGTAGAGATTATTTATTGTTCAGCAATATTCACTCCCTTCCCTCTACCCCCATGAGAGGAAAGTACTGTGTCTACTCCCTGACTTTGACCTTGCCACGTGATTAGCTTTGGCAAATAGGATGTTAACAGATGTGCTGTGAACAGAAGCTTGAACTATGCTTACATGGTTGGGCTTACTAGTGCTCCTGCCTTTTACCATGAGAATAACATGCCTTAGGAAGTGCCTACACCAAGGAGGACGAGGAACATGGGGAGCACACCTGGACTCAACTTGCACTTGGGGCTAAGCCTGAAGAAGCTCTGCCTAGATCAACAGAACTCCAAATGCCCTGTAGATGTGTAAGCATACTGTCATATGATGCAGAGATTTTTGTTCTTATTTGTTACACAGCAAAACTGACTGGTACAAAGCTCAGGTTGAACATGGAGCTCCCAATCTGCAGCACCTTGGCACTTCCTATGTCAAATATTAAACATCTCCTAGGACAGTGGTAGCAGAGGAGTATGTAAACTACTCATATTCACTTTGTGTGGGTTTCATTGGTCCTTGAGGAAAACAAAGGGCTAAGTGAGTCCTAGGTGAGGTGAGAAAGCAATACCACTGCTGGAACAGTATGAGCAAAGTTGTAGAGGAAGGAATGTGAAAGATCTGGTCTAGGACTAGTGAGCAGCCTAGATTGTAGATCACTTGTTGAAGAGTATTGGGAGGAGGCAGTACTCAGAGTATTTGGGTTAGAAACTAAGAAACTGAGGAAGTTAGAATTAGCTTTTACTCTTTAGCTACTGGCTTGAGGAGAGAAATGTAAGCTACAGAGCACGCTGGATGCTAATTGTGCATCAGTTATAGACAGTGAGTCACGGACATTGAGAGGTCAACTATATAATGCAGATGGGTAAGGGCCTAAGAATAGGCTGCCTGTGCCAAGTAGAAAAGGCTGGCAGGCAACTTCATTTATAATTTCATTGTTTCCATTTAGAATATCATTATTAATTAAGCTGTGTCTAACATAGTGCCAGCCCACGTTTTTGCTCCTAAAATACGGTGTGAATGTGGGTTTGCATTTACAGAAAACAGACATCAATTTTCATACTCAGAAGTCCTCTTGAACGTGGCCTCATACTTATCTGATTTTTAGTAGGGTACAATTTAAAACAATTTTTCTGTGAGTAGTTTTTGGTATTTAATCAAGTCAATTATGCTAACATTCGCTCACTAAGTTTAAATATTTAGCATCATGAGAAGTCCTATAGATGGGTGTTTGAATTCCACATCCATCACTTACTGGTTGTGTGATGTTGAGCAAGTTACTTGATGAGACTCAGTTCTTTTCAACTAAAAAACAGGGTGAATAAAATCCATCACATAGTGTTTCTGTAATTCTTAAATGAGTTAATACATATAGAGCACATAGCAATGTCCCTGGTCCAAGACAGGGCTCAATAAGTGCCATCTTCCATCATTCACTTAAATATTTATTGAGAAGAAGAGGCAACTGTGAGGCAGGTGCTGTGCTGGGCATAGCAGAGGAAACGGGCTCCTTACCCTCGAAAAATCTCAAGACCAGGAAGAAGCAAGTCAAGATTGGCTAAACAAAGTGAGAAGTGAAATGAGGGCTGTGTCCTCAGTGCGGTGGACCCCTGCCTTTCTGTCTGCGTATCTCAGTAGCAGTCATGCTCCAATCACAAAGCCGCCTCTTTGGCTGCCATGTTCTTACAACCTCTGTTAGAGTGACTGATCCAAGGCGGGGGGTGCACCTGACCCTAACTGGGTCTATCAGTCCTTCTCTGGGATTCCATACTTATTCTGGATGGCAAGTGGACTTACTCCAGGCTGTAGACCACATTTTTTTTAATTTGATTTTTTTAGGTTGATGGGAGTCTCCCATACCCATCTTGAAAGCAGAGAGGACCCTTTCCCTTGCTGTCTCATCTCTGTTTCTCCTTGAGGGGGTGATGTGAGTTTGTTGGTCAGCGTCTGAAACACAGATTAGGCTGGGCTCATCGCTGGGGGGTTCATGGTGTGTTGAAGGTGGTAGACTGGTTTTCACGTCTCTCTTTCTGACTTCCTTTTTTCCCCCAGGGGCTGGTTAGATAAACTGAGCCCTGCCTAAGGACATTCTTCTCTCTCTTGTCCTCTTGTTTCCTCCATGGTCAACATTGTGTAGTGGAACTTTCTGCAGTGATAGGCATGTAGTACATCTACTCTGTCCAATATGGCAGCCATTTGTGCGTGGCTATTTTTTATTTATTTATTTAATGTTATTTTACTTTTGGCTGCATTGGGTCTTCATTGCTGCATGCAGGCTTTCTCTAATTGCGGTGAACGGGGGCTACTCTTCGTTATGGTGCACGGGGCTTCTCATTGCAGTGGCTTCTCCGCGTAGAGCATGGGCTCTAGGCACGCGGGCTTCAGTAGTTGTGGCACGCGGGCTCTAGAGCGCAGGCTCAGTAGTTGTGGTGCACGGGCTTAGTTGTTCCGCGGCATGTGGGATCTTCCCAGACCAGGGCTCAAACCCATGTCCCCTGCATTGGCAGGTGGATTCTTAACCACTGCCCCACCAGGGAAGTCCCTGTGTGTGGCTGTTGAGCACTTGAAATGTGGCTAGTGTGACTGAAGAGTTGAATTTTTATCTAATTCTAATTAATTTAATTTTAAATATAAATATCCCCATGTAGCTAATAGCTACTGTATCAGACAACACAGCTGCACCAAATAGAAAAGACTGGCAGGCAGCTTCATTCATAAACTTTATTACTTCCATTTAGAAAACCAGTATTAATTAAGCCACGTTGAACATAGTGCCTGTCCCACATTTTTGCTCCTTAAATGTGGAAGAAACAGTGGGAGAAGTCAAAATTTGGATGTGGATTTTTGGGGATGAAGAGGCTACACTTAGTCTGTGGTCTAACATGTTTATGTTAATTCCTCTTTAACAGGGAATGCTGAGTTCAGGTGCTGGGTGCTGGCCCAGCTAATAACAGAAAGGTATTTTATTTCCTTTGTGGCCACTCTTTCTTGTAGATCTATTGGGACCTCTGCAGTGGGGAGGGGTCATTGGCAGGGCAGAATTCAGACATTCAGGGGCTCCAGAAATACTACATTTGTAACTCCATTCCAATTCCCAGCACATATTATAGCTTAGGTGGTGTCACTTCATCTCACGTGCGGCTTTATTAAATGCAATGGGATAAAGCATGTGCGACGGAAGTGCTGGCCCAGCTTGGGTTGCACAATGTCTACATTTGGGTTGAGTGGGTGGGGCGTCTTTTATCCTTGTCTGTGGTGCATCTCCAGGTAAGGGGACTCTAATGTGTCCAATGGTGAGCCTCTGGAAAAGGTTGCAAGTGTGAGGTGTCAATATTATCAGCTACACCCGCCTCCCAATTTCTACATCCCTTGTCTGAATTTTGTCCACCTGGGCCAATTTTGAAATAAAAAAATTTCTCTGGATTCTATGTCTTATGCTTTCCCTAGTACTATGTTCTATGGTATCAATTCTTTTTAAAAATAATTTATTAATTAATTTTTATTTTTGGCTGCATTGGGTCTTTATTTCTGCATGCAGGCTTTCTCTAGTTGCGGCGAGCAGGGGCTACTCTTTGTTGTGGTGCGCGGGCCTCTCACTGCGGTGGCTTCTCTTGTTGCAGAGCATGGGCTCTAGGCGCATGGGCTTCAGTAGTTGCAGCACGAGGCCTCAGTAGTTGTGGCTCACGGACTCTAGAGGACAAGCTCAGTAGTTGTGGCTCACGGACTCTAGAGGACAAGCTCAGTAGCTGTGGCGCATGGGCTTAGTTGCTCTGCAGCATGTGGGATCTTCCCGGACCAGGGCTCGAACCTGTGTCCCCTGCATCAGCAGGCAGATTCTTAACCACTGTGCCACCAGGGAAGTCCCTCAATTCTTTTATTTAAAGTGGTTAACACTTTCTAAAATTGCCATTTGACTTCCCCCTCTAGGCTTGACCTCCTGAAGAGCAGGAATCTTGTTTCTCGATTTCCCCCCTTTTATTGCTAGTGGGTAGAAATGTGGCTCCAGGAATGAACCTGGCTTTCCTGGTTCCTGACACTTTCCTTACTCCAGCCAGGGATACTACCTGTTTGGAGCTAACAGAACCCAGGGCCAATCCTGGCTCTGCCACTAACTAGCTGAGGGTTGGCCAATGACTAGACTTGTCCAAATCTGTTTCCTTACCTGTAGAATGCAGGTCGTCAACAGCTGCTGTGAGGACTGAATGCCATTAGGCATGTACAATGCTTAGCATGGTACCTGGAATGTGGTAGACACTTAATAAGTGGGGATATAACTATAATTATAATATTTATCACAGTTTGCTTTCATTAGAAATAAATGTGTATTTATTGATCCCTCCTCATTTTGGCCATTACCACCTTGAGGGCAGTAACTGTGCTTTTTCCTTTTTCTTTTTTAAATTGAGGTATAGTTGATATATTATACTAGTTTCATGTGTACAATATAATGATTCAAAATTTTTATAAGTTATATTCCATTTAAAGTTAGTATAAAATATTGGCTATATTCCCCGTGCTGTACGATATATCCTTGTATCTTATTTATTTTATACAGAGTAGTTTGTGTCTCTTAATCCCCAACCCCTATCTTGCCGCTCCTCCCTTCCCGCTCTCCACTGGTAGCCATTAATTTGTTCATTATATCTGTGAGTCTGTTTCTTTTTTTTTTTTTTGAATTTTTGAATTTTATTTTATTTATTTTTTTATACAGCAGGTTCTTGTTAGTTATCCATTTTATACATATTAGTGTATATATGTCAATCCCAATCTCCCAACTCATCACACCACCAACCTCCCTGTTTCTGTTTTGTTATAGTCACTAGTTTGTTTTATGTTTTAGATTCCACATATGAATGATAACCTACAGTGTTTGTCTTTCTCAGTCTGACTTATCTCGCTTAGCATAATACCCCCAAGGTCCCTTCGTATTGTTGCAAGTGGCAAAATTTCATTCATTTTTATGGTTGAATGATATTCATATATGTATATCACATATTCTTTATCCACTCATTTGTTGACAGACACCTAGGTTGTTTCCATATTTTGGGTATTGTAACATTGCTGCTATAAACATGGGGTGCATGTACCCTTTTGAATTAGTGTTTTCATTTTCTTCTGACGTATACCTAGGAGTGGAACTGCTAGATGATATGGTAGTTCTATTTTTGTTTTTTTGAGGGAGCTGCATACTGTTTTCCATAGTGGCTGAACCAATTTACATTCTCACCAACAATGCACTAGGGTTCCCTTTTCTCCACATCCTCACCAACACTTGTTATTTGTGGTCATTTTAATCATGGTCATTCTGACAAGTGTGAGGTGATATCTCACTGTGGTTTTGGTTTGCACTTCCCTGATGATTAGTAACGTTGAGCATCTTTTCATGTGCCTGTTAGCCATCTGCATGAATTCTTTGGGAAAATGTCTATTCAGGTCTTCTGTCCATTTTTCGATTGTGTTTTTTTCTTTTTGATATTGTTTTTCATCCTTTCCAGCCTTAGACACTCACATAGAGCTTGGGTCATGGAGCTTGTTATGCACTGAATGTTTGCGTCCCCTCTCAAATTCATATGCTGAAGCCCTAACACCCAGGATGGCTGTATTTGAACACGGGGACTTTAAGGAAGCAATAAAGGTTAAATGAGGTCATAAGGGTGGGCCCCTGACCTGATAGGATGAGTGCCCTTCTAAGAAAAGTCACCAGGACACTCTCTCCCACCTGCATCCCCCCTCCATCTCCTCTCTCCCTTGTACCACACCCCACCTCACACCATGTGAGAACACTGCAGGAAGGTGACTCTCTGAAAGCCAGGAAGATGGCTCTCACCAGAAACTTGGACTTCCAATCTCCAGAACTGCGAGAAAAGGGATGGCTGTTGTTTATACCACTCAGTCTATGGTACTCTATTATGGAAGATTTAGCTGACTAAGGGAGAGCTGATTAGTACATGCTTATTGAGTTAAAGTCCCTATAATGGGAGAAGAACAGAGTGGAGGTAGGGTGGGACAATTCCCAGAGGGTGATGTAAAATTAAATCTAGTGAAAGTCAGTAGGTGTCTTTAGAAAAGCACAAGGGGTAAACTTATTTGTATATCACATTCTTTAAAGAGAATTTTAAAATTCTTAACATATTTTTTCAACTTATTGAAATATAATTGACATATAACATTGTGTAAGTTTAAAGCCATTTGATGTGCTGATTTGACACCCTTATGTGTTGCAAAATGATTATTCCCCTTAGCGTCAGCTTACACCACCATCACAGCACATAATTACCGTTTCTTTTTTGTGATGAGAACATTTAAGAATCTATTCTCTGAGCAACTTTCAAGTATATAATACAGTATTATTAACTATAATCACCATGCTGTACATTAGTTCCCCAGAACCTATTCATCTTATAACTAGAAGTTTGTACCCCTTTGACCAACATTCCCCACCCCAGTGCTTGGTAACCACCACTCTAGTTTCTGTTTCTATGAGTATGGCTTTTATAGAATCCAAATAAAAGTGATATCATACAGTTTTTGTCTTTCTCTGCCTGACTTAGCATAACGCCCTCTAGTTTCGCCTGTGTTGTCGCAAATGGTAGGACTTCCTTCTTTCTTGAGGCTGAATAATATTCTATTTATCTATATCTATAGCTATATATCTGTATCTGTATTTTCAGTCATTCATTCATATCCATGAGGGATTGGTTCCAGGAGCCCCCACGTATACCAAATCTGAGGATGCTCAAGTCCCATAGTCAGCCCTCTGTATCCATGGTTCTGCATCCACAGAGTCAACCAACCATGGATCGTGTAGTACTATACCTATTTATTGAACAAAAATCTGCATATAAGTGGATTTGCATAGTTCAAACCCATGTTATTGAAAGGTCACCTGTATGTGTGTCTGTGTGTGTGTATAAAACTGTATATATAATAGGTACAAATATATATAATATATATAACTATATATAACTGCATATATAATAAATATATAATTATAACTATATATATGTGTGTTACATATCTCACATCTTCTTGATCCGTTCATCCACCAATGGATGCTTAAGTTGTCTCCATATCTTGGCTACTATGAATAATGCTACAATGAACATAGGGATGTGGATATCTCTTCAAGGACCTGTTTTCACTTCCTATGGATATACATCCAGAAGTGGGCTTGTTGGATCATATGGTAGTTCTATTTTTAGTTTTTGAGGAACCTCCATACTGTTTTCCATAGTGGCTACACCAGTTTATATTCCCATTAACAGTGAACAAGGGTTCCTTTTTCTCCCCACCCTCACCAACATTTATCTTTTTTCTTTTTGATAATAGCCATTCTAACAGGTGTGAGGTGATATCTCATTGTGGTTTTGATTTGCATTTCCATGATGATTAGTGACATGAACACCTTTTCATGTACTTGTTGGACATTTTATGTCTTCTTTGGAAAGATGTCTGTTCAGTTCCTCTGCCCATTTCTTAACCGTATTTTTTTGTTTACTATTGAGTTGTATGAGCTCTTTATATGCTTTGGATATTAACCGCTTAGGAGATAAAAGGTTTGCAAATATTTGCTCCCCTTCTGTAGGTTATATTTTCATTTTGTTGATTGTTTTTTTTAATTATTATTTTTTATTTATTTATGTTTGGCTGCATTGGGTCTTTGTTGCTGCATGCAGGCTTTCTCTAGTTGTGGTGAGCGGGGGCTGCTCTTCCTTGTGGTGCGCGGGCTTCTCATTGCAGTGGCTTCTCTTGCAGAGCACGGGCTTTAGGCACATGGGCTTCAGTAGTTGTGGCACACGGGCTCAGTAGTTGTGGTTCGTGGGCTCTAGAGCGTAGGCTCAGTAGTTGTGGTGCACGGGCTTAGTTGCTCTGCAGCATGTGAGATCTTCCCAGACCAGGGCTCAAACCCATGTCCCCTGCACTGGTGAGTGGATTCTTAACCACTGCACCACCAGGAAAGCCCATGTTGATTGTTTCTTGTGCTGTGAATAAGCTTTTCAGTTTGATGTAGTCCCACTTATTAATTTTTGCTTTTGTTACTTGTGCTTTTGGTATCATATCCAAAAAAGACCAATGTCAAGGAACTTTTTCCTGTTCTTTTTTTTTTTTTCCTAGGATTTTACTATTTGAGTTCTTAGTCTTTAAGCCTGTTTGAATTAATTTTTGCACATGGTGTAAGATGCAGGTCCAATTTCATTCTGCATGTGGTTATCCAGTTTTTTTTTCAGCACTATTTATTGAAGGGCCTGTCCTTTTCCTAATGAGTATCCTTGGCTCTAGTGTCAAATATTAGTTGACCATATATGTGAGGGTTTACTTCTAGGCTCTATATTCTCTTCCATTGGGCTATGTGTCTGTCAAATATTAGTTGACCATATATGTGAGGGTTTATTCTAGGCTCTATATTCTGTTCCATTGGGCTATGTGTCTGTTGATAGGCCAGTACCATACTATTTTGATTACAATAGCTTTGCAGTATAGTTTGAAATCAGGAAGTGTGATGCCTCCAGCTTTGCTCTTCTTTCTCAGAATTGCTTTGGCTAGTCAAGCTCTTTTATAGTTCCATGCAAATTTTAGGATTGTTTTTTCTACTTCTGTGAAAAATGCCATTAGAATTTTCATAGGGGTTCTATTAATCTATATGTGGCTTTGGGTAGCATGGGTATTTTAACAGTATCAACTATTTGATCTATAAATGGGGGTAATATTCCATTTATTTGTATCTTTTTCAATTTCTTTCATCAAAGTCTTATACTTTTTAGTGTAGAGATCTCAGATATTTTAGTGTTTGCTTAATATGTTTAGGTGCTTTGATGTTGACTGCATATGTATTTATGATTGTTATAGCTTCTTGATGAACTGACTCCTTTATCATTACATAATAAACTTGTACCTTGTTCCTGTTTTTGGCTTAAATTCTGTTTTGTCTGCTATAAGCATAGCTATCCCTCCTCTTTTTTTACTTCAACTTGCATAAAATAATATTTTCCATCCCTTCACTTTGAACCTATGTGTGTCCTTAAAGCTGAAGTAAGTCTCTTGTAGGCAGAATATAGCTAGGTCCTGTTTTTTGTTTTCTGTTTTTTGTTTTTTGTTTTTAATGCATCCATCCACTCTGTGTCATTTTTGATTGGAAAAGTCAATCTATTTACATTTAGAGTAATTATTGATAGGTAAGGGCTTACTAACACTATCTTATTAATTGTTTTCTGGCTATTTTGTAGTTTCCTTGTTCATTCTTCCTTTCTTGCTGCCTTCCTTTGTGAACTGATGATTTTCTGTGGTGGTAAGCTTTCATTCTCTTCTCTTTATATTTTGTGAATCTACACGAAAATAGTCTGGTTTTTGCTATGTGGTTACCTTGAGGCTTACATAAAACATCTTATAGATATAACAGTGCATATTATGCTGACAGCAATTTAACTTCGATCACAGAAAAACTCTACCCTTAAAGGAAATTTTTGTAAATACACTCAAATGCCTTACATTGCCTAAATGAAACTGTTTCAAACAGATGCAAACACTTGATTGTATCTTCTAAAGGAACTCTTTACTTAATTTGAGAGACCAAGGAAGAGTTAGGTGGCTGAGAGCTTGAAGGCAGAGCTGCCAAGAATCCCATTCTGCTGCAGATGAAAAGTAACCCTCCACCCCCTTTTCTTGATGGATGGTTTTTACTTTCTTTTGCATGAGAGATGAAGTGGTTTTGAGGGCAAGACCTATGTCTTTTTCAATTTTACAGCTTAACACCCAGCATAGTGCATGAGTAGAGTCAGATGTTTAATTTTATGTTAGTAAGGTGTTTATTTAAGTTTATTAATGAATGTTGGACACATTGGGGTGTGTAATTGCTTCACTGTTTTCATTTTGTAAGGCAGGAGTTCTCATCCTCAGTGCACATTAGAATCTTCCAGGGAGATTTTTAAAATACCTGCTCAAATCTTCATCCCTAGATGATCTGACTCACTTGGTCTAGGGGAAAGCCTGCACGTGGTGGTGGTTATCAGCTCCCTAATGAGTCTGAGTGGTCAGAGGTGGGCTCCACTGGTAAGGAGGAAGATGTAGGGTTATGATGAGTCAGCAGAACTGAATTCTGGTCTATGTTCTGTCACCAACTTGTTGTGTGATGTGAAGCGAGTTACTCGTGACTTGGGTCTCTGCTTTCTCAACTGTAAGATGTGAACGGTCAGTTTTAATCTTTTTAGTTCAGGAACTCATTATGAATACTGATCCTCTTTCTAGGAAAATATACCTCTACATATTTACAGAAAGTTTGCATACTATTTCAAGGAATTCCTGAAATCTCATGTATTGGTCAGGGTTCTTTTGGTTTCAGGGACCCACCTGAAACTGGTATATACCAAAAGGCAATGTCGTGGTCTATGGTTCTCCAAAGTTTTGGAGAAGCTTCAGCTTTAGGCTTGGCTGGATCCAGGAGCCCAAGGGATGCCATTAGGAACCTATCTCTTTCTATCTTTTGACACTGCTGTTTGAGTTGTTGACTTTCTTTTCAGGAAGGGTCTCCCCAGGTGGTGGCAAATATGTCCATCAGCAACTCAGGCTGACAGTCCAGCAGTTGAGCAACCCCAATATAAAGGGCACAACTTTTTCTCATGGTTCTGTCAATGTCCAGCCCAGGTCTGATGTTTTCCCTGTGGATAGAGGGATGGATGCTGAACTGGCCACACGCCTGTCACTGTAACATGGCAAGGGCAGGCTCCACTCGAACCACATGAAGAGTGAAATGGGGTGGTTTTCTCCCTCAAAGTTAGGATATTGTTTCCATGATATGGGACAGTGCATACTGGAAAGGCAAAGACTGCAGAAGTCCATCTCACATTTGAAGGCTGTGTATCTATGGAACCCCTAGAGGTGCATTACTCCAGGTTGAAAACCTCTGGACTCATGAGCCCTGAGGTCTCTCTCTCAGCACTAATAGTCTACAATGATAGGTAACACGGTGCTCTCATGAACCCTATATTTGAAAAAAATATATATATATGTGTAAGAAGAGCTGTTGATTTTTTCCCGTCTATGTTTAATTTTATATTCCCCTTATTTTCTGGAGTGCTAGATCTTTTAGTCCTGTGTTTTTGGACAGCAATAATGAAGATTAAGGATGCTTGGGAACTCCCCAAAAAAACCCATGGAGGAAATATAAGGACTTGGGATTTGAATCCTGGACTCCCAATTCCAAGCACAGCACTGTTTCCATGAAAATACTGCCTGATGTCTTGTCTTACATGTTTTCTCTGTCTTGAGAGAGATTTGCCCCATGGAATACTGGTTAACATGAATGAATTGTTCCTCCTCAATCATTTAGGTGGAATTGTTTTCCTAGTGACAGTGGCCTGGTACACCATCATTTAGAAACAGGGTAGTTTTCGTTTGTTTAACGCTGACCCTTTTATTTAAGAAAATAATACATCCAGTGATTTTTACCTACTGCTTGGGGCTATACTTATCTAGTTTATATTACCTCCTGTTATTCAGGAAGTGAGCCTCAGCTAGGGGCACATGTCTGCAATCAGTGAGTGTGACGATTAGGACCGTGTCCAGAAAACCCTGGGTAATTAGTGGGAGAGGAGGTTGTTAGGTTTGGCATCCTGGAACATCTTGGGGTTCCTGAATTGCTAAGACCAGGATAAATGAACTTTTTTTTTTTAATAGTGTAATTTCAAAGGCAGTGATACAGCCCAGGGAAAAAGGACAGGATTTTTGTCTGAATTATGAAGTCATTTAGCTATTTAATCTAGTACCTCTAATGACAATCTAATGGAACAAATAAAAAGATTCACTGTTTGGGGCTTCCCTGGTGGCACAGTGGTTAAGAGTCTGCCTGCTGATGCAGGGGACATGGGTTCGTGCCCTGGTCCGGGAAGATAACACATGCCGCGGAGCGGCTGGGCCCGTGGGCCATGGCCGATGAGCCTGTGCGTCCGGAGCCTGTGCTCCGCAACGGGAGAGGCCACAACAGTGAGAGGCCCGCGTACCACAAAAAAAAAAAAAAAAAAAAAAAGAGATTCACTGCTTAAGCTGCCAAAGATTTATTGCTTAGCTTCTACAGATATTTAGAGGATGAGTCTAAAGGATGAACAAAACATGGCTTCTTAATGTGTAAACAAATTTTGCTGAAGGAAAGGAATAAAGTGAATGATCTGGAAAAAATACATTCACTTACTTTATTCGATTATAATCCATGGTAGAGTACATGATAGATAACCATGAGGATTTCTCTAAATAGGGTCTCGCAGTCCGTGTCACAATTCCGATACTTTTGTCTTTCAATTCTTCAAAGTACTGGATGTTTATTATTCATGCTACCTCTCTAACAACTTGTGCACATACTCTTCCCCTCGGCGACCTGTGTTCGAGTCCCAGCCCTGGCACTTACTTAGTAGGCTGAGTCAATTAACCACTGTTCACATCTTGTGACATTTCCTTCTAATCTTTGTCTTATGCACTTTTGATTATTGACATATTATTGCATAATTTTGCGTCCTGCCTTTCTCACCTAAATTAAGCTCTTCATTTCCCCACATTATTGAAAGCTCCTCTTTATGTTTTATTTTAAATGACTGCTTATTATACATTTGCATGGACACACCATGATCTTCATGTCCCTTCCTCTGCTCTCAGAGGAGTTTCACACCGCGGGTGGCGCCATTAGATTTACACTGGTAGCTGTCTGGAGGGTGACTAGGAAGGGTGCGGATTGGGAGGGACCAGGGTGACTGAGAACTACTTTTATTAAATGATTATTATAGGTGGAGTCAGAGCAGCTCTGCTCAAGAGGACCCTAAAGGTCTTTTAGTCCAACTCCCTCCTTTTATGGTTGAAGAACCAGTGGGAGACTCGGGTAAAATGACTTCTCCAGGGTCTCCCAGCCTCACCTGGGGCTCCCCAACAGTCCAGTGCTCTTTCTAGTCTGGTCCAATCACAGCCAAGTAGTGGCCGAACGTCAGCTGAAACCCACTCCCAGGGGAATGTTTCATTAGCAGATAGAGGTCTGGTCTTGAAATGCATTTGGCAGTTCTTTTTTTTTTTTTTTTTTTTTTTTTTTTTTACAGATTGTCAGTGTGATTAGTAATTACTGGCTGCTGGCTGAAAATAATTTCCTGCCTACCCAAACAAAGCAAATTAAGGGGAACAAATGATGTAACCCTGTTCCCAAAAAAAGGCCACTGGGAAGCTATTATTATCTCAGACTTATAAATGGGAAGATGAGAATAGGGAGGCTGGACAACTTGTCCGAAGTGATCAGCCCAAATTAGAAGTCAGAATTCCTGATGGCTACCCAAGGCCAAGACCTCTGCTGACAGTTTAGCTTTGTTGGCTACAGGGAAGGCCAAGTTAAACAGGACATAATTAGGGGCAAAATTCCATGCTTTCTCCTGCTCTGTGACCCCCTGACTAAGAAGCTTTTGCCAAATTTCCTCACTGCTATATCAACCTTCTGACCCCCGTGCAGTCAGCAAGATGAGGCAGAAATATCGGAAGTGGATAAAACTCTTCCACTGCTTCCTAACCATGCCCCACTGGGCAAGTGGCTTCATCTCTCAGACCTCAGATATCCCATCTGGAAAGGGGGATGAGAGGTAATCGCTCGCCCAGCACAGTGATCCAAAATGTAAAGTGAGAGAGTACATTTCCAAAACACATTTGCCAGGGCTTTTTTGCTGGCAGGTGAGAGAATGCCTGTTCAAAAGAGTTTGTCATACGGAGTGAAGTAAGTCAGAAAGAGAAAAACAAATACCGTATGCTAACGCATATATATGGAATCTAAAGAAAAATGGTATTGATGAAACTAGTTGCAGGGCAGGAATAAAGAGGCAGACAGAGAATGGACTTGAGGACATGGGGTGGGAGGGGGAAGCTGGGGCGAAGTGAGAGTAGCACTGTCATACATACATTACCGAGTGTAAAATAGCTGGCTGGTGGGAAGCAGCAGCATAGCACAGGGAGATCGGCTCCGTGCTTTGCGATGACCTGGTCGGGGTGGGATAGGGAGGGTGGGAGGGAGGCTCAAGATCTTGGGAGGGAATATGGGGACATGTGTATGCATATGGCTGATTCGCTTTGTTGTGCAGCAGAAACTAACACAGTATTGTGAAGTAATTATACTCCAATAAAGATCGATTTTAAAAAAAAGTGCTTAGGCAAAGCAGAAATTTACAGCAAGAACTCAGTGCCAGCAGTGACCACCTTTCCCTGCAAAAGTTAAGGTAATAATAATAGGACTTGCTCCCAGTCCCTACTAGAGAGGGAGCCTAGGTCTTGCATGACTTGTCTCATTAAATCCTTGTAAACTACGAGATGCCTCATTTTACCAACCTTGCTTGATACTGGGGCAAACCAAGGCCTGAAGACCAGGATGCCATCAGACAGAACTGCAGGGTTGGATTATCTGACTCCAGACCCCAGGCTCCAGGCCTCCACGCTCTTTCGCCTTCAGGATTTGAGGAAGGACAGGCAGGCATTTGTAAAGCACTTGCGTCCCGGCACTGTGACAATTTTTTGAGGGAGGTATAATTATCCTCTTATCTCTACAAGAGAAAAATATTTGTCCTATCTTAGGAGTTTGGATTTAAAGGAGCAGGTGCATTATGTACTCTTTTCCTTATGGGTTGGGTCCAAACCCAGTCAGCAGGCCAGTGTGTCTGTGACTAAAAAGAAAGCAACTTGACCTTGGTCGGCTTACGCCGAAGTCCTGCAAGTTGAGGATGGTGGCTCCTCAGACCTTGAGTGTAGCTGTGTGAATAATTAGTAACTGGACATTTTCTGAGTGCTCTCTGTGGGTGAGGCTCTGTGCTGATCAGTCACATTTGCCTCCTCATTTCAGACTCACAGCCACTCCGTGGGATGGTATTATTTCCATTTAACAGATGAGGAAATGGAGGCTCAGAGAGTTTAAGTGACATGTCCTGGGTTATTGAGCGAGTAAACAGCAGAGATAGAGTTTGGATCCACAAATGTCACATTCTGGATTTAGGACACTTTCTATCATTCCTCAGTGGTTTCATTCGGAATCAGCACCAGAAACCTTCTAGGTCTCTGGTTAATGAGATCAAAACAAACCACAGAGATGCTTTGTGTCCCACTACATTACAGAAAATCAGACTGGAAGGGCCATTCAAGACCAGGAAATTTAGTGGTCCTTGAGTTTTGGGGGATGCCAAAATTCTTTGACACTTTTCTCTGGAAAATGCACATAGCACAGATACACAAATTCTTGCTTACAAGTCTGGGGAAAAAATTGTCCTTTCCTTCATTTTCTTGTGCCTTCACATCAAGTGTGAATTTAGTATGATGAAAGGAAGTCATAGTCAGTATACTTCCCACTAGACTATGAGTTCCTATGTTAGTCATAGTTCTCTAGAGACACAGAACCAATGAGGGGTGTGTGTGTTTATCATCTATCTATCTATCTATCTATCTATCTGTCTGTCTGTCTATCTATCTGGAGTGGAGAGAGTTATCTTAATGAATTGGCTCATGTGATTGTGAGGGCTGACAAGTCCAAATCTGCAGGACAGGCTGGCAGACTGGAGACCCAGGAGAGAGTTAATATTGTAGCTTGAGTCCAAAGGCAGTCTGGAGGCAGAGTTTTCTCTTCTTCCAGGGACCTCAGTCATTTCTCTAAGACTTCAACTGATTGGATGAGGTCTACCCACATTACCAGGGGGCATCTGCTTTATTCAAAGTCTGCTGATATGAACAGTAAACACATCTAAAATATACCTTCACAGCAACATCTAGATTGATGTTTGGCCAAACACCTGGGCACTATGGCCCAGCCAAGCTGATACAAAAAAACGGACCATCACAGCTCCTCAAAGCAGAGCCTGGGTCTTATCTGACTCTGTGTCCCCAGGGCTGAGCAGTGTGCCCTGCACATTGGGTACTCAGGACATGTAGGTGCATGAATGAGTCAAATTCTAAAGCTCCCAGGATGACCTTGGAGGAAGCAAGGAAAGAGAAAGAACATTATACTCAGCTCAGAAGAGTGGATGTGAGTCCAAGAAGCAATTGGGAATCACTGAAACTTTATTTTTTTAATGTAATTTTTATTGGAGTATCATTGCTTTACAATGTTGTGTTAGTTTCTGCTGTACAATGAAGTGAATCAGCTGTATGTGTACATATATCCCCTCCCTCTTGGACCTCCCTCCTACCCCCCATCCCCCCAACCTAGGTCATCACAGAGCACGGAGCTGAGCTCCGTATGCTCTACAGCAGGTTCCCCCTAGCTATCTGTTTTACCCATGGTAGTGTATATACGTCAATCCTAATCTCCCAGTTCATCCCACCCTCCTCTTACCCCGCTGTGTCCACACATCCATTCTCTACGTCTGCGTCTCTATTCCTGCCCTGGGAATAGGTTCATCTGTACCGTTTTTCTAGATTCATTGAAGAGCTGTGGGTTAGGGAGGTGAACGTGGCAGTGACGTGCAGGGACCTTGGCAAAGGTGACCTTGCAGATGTAGCTCATCAGAGCAACCTTGGCGGGGATCCACGCCTGCTGAGACCTGCAGAGCAAGGGCTGGGCTGGAGCCTGGCCATCAGGAGGTCTGGTCTCCATGCTGTCTCTGCCACCAGCAGGCTGTGGACCCTTGGTCGCCTCGCCTCCCTGGACTCAGGTCTTGCTTCTGTGGTTGGGTCATCAACTGGCCATCTGTAGGCAGGATCCAGGCTGCAATGGGGTTTATTGATTCAGGTAAATTTTTAAAAGCAGTTTAAATAAATGGCCAATATTTTTAAATGGGGGGCCTCCCTGGTGGTGCAGTGGTTAAGAATCCGCCTGCCAATGCAGGGGACACGGGTTCGAGCCCTGGTCCGAGAAGATCCCACATGCCACGGAGCAACTAAGCCCGTGCACCACAACTACTGAGCCTGCACTCTAGAGCCCGTGAGCCGCAACTTCTGAGCCCACGTGCCACAACTACTGAAGCCCGCATGCCTAGAGCCCGTGCTCTGCAACAAGAGAAGCCACCGCAGTGAGAATCCCATGCACCGCAACGAAGAGTAGCCCCCACTCGCCACAACTAGAGAGGGCCCGTGTGCAGCAACGAAGACCCAGCGCAGCCAAAAATAAATAAATAAATGTATTAATAAAATAAAATAAAATAAAAATGGGTAGATTTCACAGAATATTATGGACCTGTGGCTTCTGAAACATTGTGAAGGGCTAACAACTCTGATCCTGACTTTACCGGGCAGACAGGGCAGCTGCTGCCTCGCCAAAGCTGTTAGGCTCTTCCCGCTGGGATGCAGAGGCTGCAGGCAGCCACTCGTCAGCACTGAGCTGGCATGGCTGTCGTTCACGCTTCTCTATTACCTGCCAGGCTTCGGCAGGCCTTGGAGTTTATGGTCCTTGCTCTAGATCCCGCCAAGGTCTCTTTTACACTAATGCCAAGACATCCGGTGACTTGCCCCACTGTGTGTCTGGCACGGAGCGAGGCAGTTTATGTGCATCTCAGAGGCAACAGTCCAAGATTCTAAAGGCATAGGCTGAGCAGGCTCGGAGGAGAGGGAGCACAGGGGTCGGGCTGGCAAAGGCTAGGGAGGGAGTAATGAGACAGACCACCTTCTCTGGCAAGTTGGATGGCTCCCAGCTGGGACGGCACTGAAATAATTTTTCTCTCGTTTCCTGGGAATTCTTACATAACATGCTTTTTAAATATACATCTCAACACCTTAAAGAGTTTGGGAAAATTTTATCTCCCCAAATGGTTCAAATTTGGGGAATTGGGACTGGAGATGTACACAAATGCTTAGTTACAGCCCTTCACTGCCTTGTGTGAGGATGCCCAGGGTGTAGCCTTATAACCTCCCGTAGGTGAATTCTTGAGCCCCACTTAGAAGGACATTACCAAACTGCATTTTCTAGGATTCTTTTGGTGACAAGTGACAGAAAGCCAATTTGTAATGGATCAGGTACGGGGGAAAATTTAGTGGAAAGACTTTTGCTTGTATCCAGCGGTGAGAACTTCAGGGACCATGGGATTATGTCCTTGATCTCAAGGAGTGTAGGATGTTTCCCAGGAGCAAGGGGAGCCCATGAGAAAAATAACTACATTTGATTTCTGCATGGAAGACATGTGGGATCTGGGGCCAGGAAGCCCGGCTTAGTCATCCACTAGCTCAGGTAATAGGGTAAAGTCCGTTTCTTCATCTTTAAGACAGCTTCCTTCCTTGCAGGATTGTTTTGAGAATTAGCACAATGCCTGGCAATGTTCTGGCCTACAGTAAGAGCTTAATACATGGCACTGTGGTCGTTATTATTCTAATAGCCAATCGGTGGTTCTGGAGTTGCTGAGATCCCCATGGTCTGGGGGTCTGGGGAGGGTTCAGAAAGGAGATGGGCTGCAGCTGGGCCTTGGAGGGTGGAGAGGATGTGAGTGGGCTGCCAGCAGGGCGGAGACACCCCAGGGGAGGGCGCAGTGTGTGCAGGGGTGAGGCAGGAGTTAGCACTGGGTGCTCAGGGGAAAGGGCAGACTGGCCTGGCTGGAGAGGAGGGTTCACACAGGGGCAACTGGTTAGAACAACACTCGGCCCTTGTGACAGCTGGTTAGAACTGCCTCTGTAATCCTCTCTGAAATGCCTGCCCCTTTGCCAAGTGGGAATTGGCATCCTTTGCTCTGGCCTGGGACTCTTTCTCCCTTGCCTGCGTACATGTAGCCTTGGGCAGTGGACCCAATGAATTGTCCTCATTCTCTGCCAAGTATCCAATTAAGAATTGCATACCTGGCACTGGCATTTCTGTGGAGCTGGCCTTAGGAGTGCGTCCAGAGAGTGGGTCAGCCAGGCTCAAGGAGGGTAACGTTCAGTGACCACAGAGCGGCCAGGCTGGGGTCCCTCTGACTTGGGATGGCTACTTGCCAGGCTTCTCTCCCTCTCTCTGTGCAGACATAAGGGACTGGGGTGTCAGAGCAGGATTTAGACACCTTGGTACCCAGAACATTTTTCTTGGGGGAGCCCAGGGAAGTCATGCAGTGCCTACCGATATCATGTCCAACTTTCACTGCAGGCAACGCTGCAGCTTTTCCAACAGGTGGTTGCAGCTCTTGTTTGCAAAACTCCCAGGGGGGGCAGGCGGGGGGGTGGGGAGGCGGGAGTGGGGCTGTCCCGCAGCTGTCCTTCATTCTGTTGAAAGCCTTAGCAGTTTGCAAGCTTTTCCTTACGTTGAATTACGGACCAGCACGTATTCTTTTTCCGGTACTGATTTTTGTTTCACTTTTATTGATCGCATAGTTACAAGTGTGGATGACGTTTTCTTAATCGGTTTTAACAGGGTCTAAACTCTAGGAGGGGAGGTGTGTGAAGAAACGATGCAATGAAGGGAGCTGAGAGGGGAGGGTGTGGGGGTTCGGGCTGAGAACAGAGCCACACCCATCGCAAGGCTCCAGGCTGGACACTTGACCCCAGGGGTCCCTCTGAGGCGAGGCCAAGTTGCCTAGTCCTGGCACAGGAGAGCAGGCTTGCTGGAGATGGCTCTTCAGGAGTTTCGCTCTGTAACGACCCCCCTTTCGATTTGTACTCTCTGCCAAAGAATGAGCGACTCCCTTTCATCTGTGACAGCACTTCTTTCCCTCCATGGGATGAATAAGACAGTCCCTGCCCACAAGGACATCACAGTCTAGTGGGGAAGAGAGATCTGGAAAGGAAACTATGCTGACAGGAGTACACCCTGGGATGGGGCGTCTATAAAGCACTAACAGGAAGACGAGGGCCCTAATCCACCCTGAAGGGTCCTGCCTTTCCCACCCCACCCCACCCCACCCCACCCCACCTCTGGTCCATCTCCTGTACTTTGCAGGTAAGATCAGCGGTCATCTTAATCGTTCCTATTTCTAGCTACTCTCTGTCAGTCGTACTCTACTGAATACTCACTGCACTGGGTCCTGTGCTAGATGCTCCTCATAGATTATTTCAGTTCACAACCCATTGAGGAGAGGATTTCTCAGATCCCCACGTCATGACTGAAGAAACTGAGGACAGAGCCATGACGCAACCTGCCCAGGTACACAGCCAGAAGGAGGCAGAGGCAGAACCTGAATCCCGGCCATCTGACCGCACAGCCTGCGCTCCCCGCGGCCCTGATGTCAAAAGCTCCGCCTCTGTAGTGCTGAATCAACTCTCAGAGATTTGGGCGAGGTAGAAAAGGATAGCTGGATTGCTTTGCCGGGCAAAGGGGGCCTCAAATAACTCGGTGTCCCAGCCCCTGGAGGATGTGATGAGGGGTTTTATAACAAGGGTTCAAGGACGGGGTCTCTGAAGAGATCAGGGGGTGTGCAGGGCCTGCTCCCTTTAATCTTGTCTCAGGTGGTCGTGTCCTAATCCTTTTTTATTTTTATTTTTTGCGGTGCCCCTCACTGCTGTGGCCTCTCCCGTCGTGGCTCCGGACGCGCAGGCTCAGCGGCCATGGCTCACGGGCCCAGCCGCTCCGCGGCATGTGGGATCTTCCTGGACCGGGGCACGAACCCGTGTCCCCTACCTCGGCAGGCGGACTCGCAACCACTGCGCCACCAGGGAAGCCCGGCGTCCTAGTCTTGCTGAACTCCTCTGGTCCCTATAACCTTTGCCTCAGGTGGTTTCTGGCTGCCCCTCCCTTGATTAGCAACTGTTGAATCCGCCCTTGGAACTCAGGGAAGGTCACGGAGTCTTGCCTACAATCAACAGGGGACAAAAGAGTCATCCATGCCTGGGAGCCCCATAGGGTCCCACTCCATTCCCCGCCTCCCGCCACCCCGATTCCACACGACCTCAGCACTCCACAGCCCTAGTACATCATTCCTTGACAGGTTTCTCCTAACAAAGTAGGGCTAGTCTGGGGGGGTTATTCAGAAGCAGATGAGACTAGAAAAACACAGAAGTAGATTGGAGGAAGTTGTGCAAAGCCTTGTATTTCACAGCTTCCATTTGGATTCAGTTCTACAGGCATCAGGGAAGCACGGGGGTGTTTTGAAGAGCAGTGACCTCGGATTTGTACTTGAGGACCGTGTTTCTGGAAGTGGGGTGGGGAATGCACTGTGTGGAGGAGAGGGGGCAGAGAGGCCGAGGGAGGCTGGCCAGGTTTTCCAGGTGAGACGTGAGGGCGCAGGGGAGGAAACTATACGGATAAACGCGAAGTGAGTTCCAGGCATGGTGCTGAGCACGTGCCGAATAATTGCATTTGACACTTACAGTTGTGTGAGGTGGGAATTACAGCAGAGTGTCTCATTGTGGATATTCCTGTAATTACCCAGTGAGCTTTAAAGAGTGAGCTTTAAAGAGTGGTCTCCCCGTGTGGTCTGCACCAGCTCAACAGCATCCCTAGGCACTTGTTTAGGCGTGCAGATCCTCCAGCCCTACCCTAGACCTACTGAATCACAAACGCTGGGGGTGGATCCTCCCAGCAATTTCTGTTTTAACAACCCCTCCAGGTGACTGATTGCAGCTCAGGTGGATTAGAGGTTAGGTATCTTCTCTGACCTGGGGATTAGGCCACATGCTTCCCAGCCCCCCCCAACTAGGTGCACGGTGGGTCTGACGCTGTGAGGACAAGAGTTGCAGGGTTCCCAGGGGAGAGTTGTTCTTCAATCAGGAACTGATTTAATGCCCTGTGTATACTCAGTGTCTCGCTAAGTGCTCTCGGGCCTTCGAAGGCCCAGCTTCACAACCCACTTCCAAGGAGTTAAAAATATTTTATTTGTCTATTCACTCAACAAACAACTCTTGAGCACCTATGATGGGACAGTCAGTCACTGCGCTGGGCATGGGATGCAACTGTGAACAGGATAGAAAAGGTTGCCACCCTCAGCTTCTGCATCCTAGGTGGGGAAAATAAAAGGAAACAAGTAAGTTAAAAACAATGACATATACTATAAAGGAGGTGAAGCAGGGTCAAATTCAAGAGTATCTGAGAGGGCTTCCCTGGTGGCGCAGTGGTTGAGAGTCCACCTGCCGATGCAGGGGACCCGGGTTCGTGCCCCGGTCCGGGAGGATCCCACATGCCGCGGAGCGGCTGGGCCCATGGGCCATGGCCACTGGGCCTGCACGTCCGGAGCCTGTGCTCCGCAACGAGAGAGGCCACAGCAGTGAGAGGCCCGCGTACCAAAGAGTGTCTGAGAGAGAGAGGTGGAAGGCATGGAGGGTATCTCTCGGAGAAAGAGAAACTTGAGCTGGGATCTGAATTACAAGCCAGGCATGCAAAGATGTGCAAAGGGCAATCCAGACAGAGGCTGGCGCCAAGTGTCTGATGTCTGAGGTGGGTGAGAGCTCAGGGAGCTTGAGGCTGAGGCAGGAGGCCCGTGGGCTGGATGGTGGTGAGCCGGACAGAAGGCCGTGTGGACCAGCTCTGCAGTGGGCTCAGGGGCGCAGCCGTGAGGTAGCAGCAGTGCCTGGCGGGTACACACAGGACCCAGGAATCCTCCCCAGGCTGATGGGCCCCACCTGTGATTCCAGCACCTGGAAGTCGTGCGAGCCTCGTGCGAGCCGTCCTTGACCTTGAGATGCAAGGAGCCTCTGGATCCCTTAATCCAAGCTCAGCCTCCAGGAAACCCAGTTATGTGTCTGTCGACCTTTCTCTTTCTCTCAAAGAAAAATCAACCGAAGGAGGGCACCTTCCAGAAGAGGAGCCCGTTTAAGCTTTTACAGAGATCCCACTCTCAGAAACTCCCGTGTGAGAGATGAAGCATCCACAGCCTAAGTCTAACAGTCCAGTTTTACTGGTGAAATCGTGGTGCAGGGAGCAGACGGGGCTCCACACCACTCAGAAGGGGCTGCCCCTGACGATGGGTTTCATGCCCTTTTCTCCACCTTCTAAAGCTGGGCATGAACTCACTGACCCTCAGCCCTAAACCCAGCCTTTTCTACTCTGCTCTGAGATGCTGGGACTGGGATTCTGAAACCACATTTCTATCCCCCCACAGGCTCTGCGTTAGGTTCTTCCATAGCAGGTGCCAGAGGGCGTCTATGAAGACACAGGAACACTGTATACTTCAGTCTGTTCCTCCTCTCAGTTGTCACTAGTTGACCCCAGGGGTCAGATGGGCTGCGGTGACAGGTTCCACACTCCAGGGTCAACTTCCGTGTGCCCACGACAAAGAAAGCCCCCCACTAGCTAGCTGCAGCCCTTTCCTTAGATGTCCGTGTTCCAGCTCCACAGGGCCCCTCCCCGGAGCTTCAAAGCGTTAGTAACCCCAGACTCTCCTTCCGTGTCCCAGGCCTGGGCTGCTGGCTGCTTCCTCAGTTGTGACTCTGTGATTTCCCAGTGTTCCCTTTGTTTTCTTTTCATTTCTCTCGTACCTGGTTGATGATTCTTTATACCAGCTTCTCTCTGTTCAAGTGACTGGTAGAATTTCTGTCTCCTGATGGGACCCTGAGATGTATCACTTCTTAATTTCAAGTAGAGTTTTAAAAAGCTCCTTTGCATCCTTTTTCTCCTCTGGTCCTCATTTCCTTCTTGTAAATCAGGGCTTGTTCATGTTACCAGGGAAACTGAGGCCCAGGCAGCTCAGGCCCCTCAAGTAGTAAGTGGTAGGGTCAAGTAGTAAGAAGTCAGGTGGTAACTTGACTTCAGGTCCCCTGCCATGAAGGGCACTGTGCGTCCTTCCAAAGCCTGGCTGCTTGTCCTGGTTACAAGGGAAAAATCCAGGATTCCCACCTTGACTTGTGAAGTTGAGGTTATTACGTACTTTGTTATAAGCATTATAAAACCTATGTGTTAGGGAATACATTCCTTGGAAATAAAAAGGCAAGAACTAGAATTTGTTAGTAAGTGCCCGTGATAAATTCCAAAAGGAAGAAGACATCTCAATAAAATAGGATTATTCTATGAGGCTTACAGTTCTAAAAGGAATTTACTGTGAAAATGATGTACTTTCCAGGTTAACTCTTGTTCCTCTCTACGTGACATTATATTGGTTGTATGTTTTACAGCGAGTATTTTAGTTGTGCATTTTTCTATATGTCTTGTATTTATAGGAGTTTTGGAGCACATAAAGAAAATGTGTGTTTATCCATAGTATCAGGGAATAGAGCTTCTCCTTAGGGTATTCTGTTGGAATGACTGTAGTCATTCTGTTGATCGACCATTTAAAAACAGAATAACGTGGCAAACACTTACACGGTATTTACAAGATCCCAGGCACTGTTCTGAGTGCTTCATGTATACTAACTTACATAATTTCCAAAACAACCCTAAGATAGGACTGTTATCTTTTTCACTGATGTCATTAAGGCACAGGGAGGTTAAGTAACTTGTCCAGGGTCACACAGCTGATAGAGAGCTGGGACTTGACCCCATGATACTTGGCTCCAGAATTCTTGTTCTTATCCAGTACACTGATCCTTTTTCCAAACTCCTCCTTTTTTTGCATCTGCCGTTGCCGGCATAGTCAGGTTATATGATCTCTAAAAAATAAGAAAAAGCAAGGCTGATCCAAGTTTGTAGAGCGTGCAGTCAGGGTGGTGCAGTGTTACTTTGACAAGGTGCTGCCAGCATTGGCCAGCCTCGTCGGTGCTGGAGAGGGTGACGGATGGCATGTGTTCATCCTCCCAGTGGTCCACGTCTCTCTGTGTCTCACCCTTTGGAAGTGTTCTGCTTGCTGGCTTTGGGACTGGCCGTGCAACTTGTTGCATTAGATTCCTATCTTGCATGACAAATTTCTACAACCTTAGCAGCCTAAAACAACATACATTTATTGTCTCAAAGTTTCTGTGGGTCAAGGATCTGGGCATGGCTTGGTGGGTCCTTAAAGTTTCACAAGGCTGCAATCAAGGTATCAGCTGGGCTGTCTTCCTTTCTGCAGCTCAGATTCCTCTTCCACGTTCGGAAGGCCTTTGGCAGAATCCAGTTCCTTGCAGCTGTAGGACGGGTGTCTGTGTTCCTGCTGGCTATCAGCTGGAGGCTACCCTCAGCATCTAGAGGTCACTCATGGTTCCTTTCCATGTGGCCCAGCATGACAGCTCACTTCTTCAAGGCCAGAGGGAGAAACTCTAAGGCCGGTCCGCTAACAGGTAGGCTGTTAGCAGGACATCACTCACTGGAAATCATGTGAGGGACAGTCCCACCTATGCCATATTCTATTGACCAGAAACAAGGCACAGGTGCCATCTGTATCCAGGAGTAGGGGGTTATGCATGGGTATGACTCACTGGGGCTCCTCTCAGAACTCTGTCTACCATGATTGTTTTGACCAGTGGGACAGTAGCAAACCTGACCCAAGCAGAAGCTTGGAAATGTGCTTGCATGTTTCTGCTGGGCCCCTGGCATTACTGTGAGGCCACGCCTGCCTCGTCTCCTGGAAGGAAGTAAGAGACATGTAAAGAAGCTCTGAGGCATCCCAATCAGAGCTTAGACCAATTTAGAACCAGTCCAACTCCAAACATGTGAAAGAGCCCAGCCAAAATCCCCAGAGTTGCCTGTCCAACCTGCAGCTGACTGTAGATGCATGAATAAGCCCAGTCAAGACCAGAACCATCATCTGGCCCATAAATTCATGAGCAGTAATAAATGGTTGTCGTTTCAGCTGCTCAGCTTAGGTGGTTTGTTATGTAGCACTATTGTGTCAATGCTAACCGATACAGAATTACCATTTGCTGCATACCCACTCTTTGCCAGGTGCCATGTTAGTTTTTCCATGTCTCTTTTCTCATTTAATCCTCAAAACAGCCCTGCAGGAGAGCTTGGGTCTATTCAGTATTTTCATTATTGGTGTCGGTAAGGATATTAAGGTTATGATTACTAATGGCCAACAAGCACAGGAAAAGATGCTCAGCATCACTAATCATTAGGGAAATGCACATCAATACATTGAGATACCATCTCACACCCAATAGGATGGCTACTATTAAAAAAAACAGAAAATAATAAGTATTGGCAAGGACGTGAAGAAATTAGAGCCCTTGTGCACTGTTGGTGGGAATATAAAATGGTGCAGCTTATAGGTAAAACAGCGTGGCAATTGCTCAAAAATTAAACATAGAATTACCACATCATCCCCGCAATTCCCCTTCTAGGTTTGTACCAAAAAGAATTGAAAGCAGGATCTCAAAGAGATATTTGTACACCCATTTCAGAGCAACATTATTTACAATAGCTAAAAGGTGAAAACAACCCAAGTGTTTGTCAATGCATGAGTAGATAAGCAAAATGAGGTATGTATATATTTTATATATATATATATATATACATACAGTGGATATTCAGCCTTCAAAAGGAAGGGCATTCTGACACATGTTAAATTCTGGCTACATAGACTCAAGTCTTCTGACACCTGCTACAACATGGATGAAACTTGAGGACATTATGCTAAGTAAAATAAGCCAGTCACAGGAGGACACTGTATGATTCCATTTGTATGAGGTATCCAGAATAGTCAGAGTCATAGAGAGAGAATGCAGAATGGTGGTTGCCAGGGGCTGGGAGGCCGGGAGGGAGAGAGGAGTCAGTGTTTAATGGGAACAGAGTTTCAGTTCTGGAAGATGGAAAGAGTTCTGGAGATGGATGGTGGTGATGGTTGCACAACAGTGTGAATGGACTTAGTAGCACTAAACTGTACACTTGAAACGGTTAAGATGGTAAATTTTATGTTATGTGTATTTTCCCACATTTAAGATTATGATTTCTGTCTCATCTGCTTGCAATACAAATCCTCCTGTCAAGAGTAAACAAGGCATGGAAGCTGCCGAGCCCTTACACTCATAGGCTCTGATGGGAGCTTAGCTGGGTTCAAATCTGGGCTCTAGCTATGTGATGCAGCAGTACGATCTTGGCAATGCTACCTAAGCTCTCCAAGCTGCAGCTGCCTCATTTGCAAAACTCAAGATAATAATAGGACCTAACTCCTAGCATTATTGTGAGGGTTGAGTGATGGGATACAAGGAAGATGCTGAGCGCAGTGCCTGGCAAGAAGAAAGCACCCGGTAAATGTCAGCTGTTGTTGGTACCTGATAAAAGATAACACCCACCCCAGTGATCCTAAAAAACCACCCAATACATACTCATCACTATGCAGAGCATAAAGAACATAATTAAGAATCTTGGCAACTGTAAAACAGCATATGGTTTCATACCTACTGTGTGATCATAAGAACAAACAACTTGTTCTTTTCCCTTTGGGTTAGTATTTAAAATTAAGGGAAAATTGCCCACAATCAAGTCTGGGCATGATGAAAATGGGTCACAGTACAAAGCCTTCCACAGTGAAATGATTCAGTTAGTGTTGAAACAGCCAAGCCACAGCTCTGGATCCTCTTTTCAACTCCCTCCAGCTTGCAGACCCCTTTCTCCTCTGAAGCCCTGAGCCTCTCTTGAAGGTCTTGGGATGCGATGTCTCACATCTGGGGCTACATCTGATTTACCCTCCAGTACATCTCTGTGCTGCTGACACTAAGAAGGCCTTTCTGAGCACCCAGAGGATTGGGTTCCTTTTGTCCTGAGCACTTGGGGGACATAGTTAGAGGTTCCCTAAGAACTTAGAGAGATAAGTTTACACTTAGAGTATTCAACTCTAAATCCCGCCCATAATGGATTACAGCAGAGATGCAAAATGTGGCCATTTAAGCATGAAGACATCCGGGTCACCTAAGACCTCAGTATCATCCGTTAAAGAAAAAGCGTGTCCATAAGTAGGCAGCCTTAGCTCCTGGTGGTGGTGCTGGTGGTGGTTACTCAACCTTGGAGGAATGGAAAAGGGAGTCATAGAGGCAAATATTGTCAGGACCAGCCCAGCTCTCATCAGGGAAGGAGTCATACCTGCGTCCATTGGTTAAGCCATGTCCATGGTGGAGGTGGACACCCTGGACTGTGTTAAGTCTGACACAATTGTGGCTCCAGTTTCATGCTCACCAAGCCTGTTGGGTAGACCTGTCTACAGGGAAATAACGTATTGGTTATATGAACTCAAGTATTCTTGTTCCCATATGTGGTAGGCAGAATAATCTCTCCACCCCCAAAGACGTCGGGTGTCCTAATTCTTAGAAGCTGTGACTATGTTATGTTAAATGGCAAATGCAAATTAAGGTTGCAGATGGCATTAAGGTTGCTAATCAGCTGATCTTAGAATAGGGAGGTTATCCTGGATTATCTGGGTGGGCTGCATGTAATCACAAGGGTCCTTAAAAGTGGAAGAGGGATGCAGTAGCAGCAGTGTGAGGTCAGAGCGATGAGATGTAAGAAGGATTCAGCCAGTGTTTCTGGCTTTGCAGATGGAGGAAGAGGGCAGCAAGCCAAGGAATGCAGCCACCTCTAGGAGCTGGAAAAGGCAAGGGAACAGATTCTTAGAGCCTCCACGGGAACGCAGCCTTCTGACAGCTTGATTTTAGCCCAGTGAGACGGGTGCCAGACTTCTGGCCTACTGAACTGTAGGATAATAAATTTCTGTTGTTTTAAGCCACTACATTTGTGGTGATTTGTTACAGCAGCAAGAGGAAACTAATACACCGTGGCAGTGATTTCTCAACATAAATGAATAACTTGGCATTTTGATTTATGTTTCCGTTTCAGGGTATGTGGTTTAAACTCTCCATGGACTGACAAAATCAGATTTCTGACTCTGCAAAGCTGAGAAGGCTCTGCTCCTGGAAGGCCTCTCCACTGACAGACTGTAAGATTAATTTCCATATTTTGAGAACGTCTATGTGTTGAGTGCTTTTGGTCTATTTCCTAGAATTCTCTCTACAGCCCTGTGAGCTAGGTATGCTTATGCCCATTTTATAGATGAGGTAACTGTGGTTCACGCTGGACCAAACGACCTCAAATGATCTGGATTTACACCCCATGTGGGTGTCTCTAACACGCATACCTCACTGCAGTGCTGTTCTAGAGAAGTTCCATCCCTTGGAGAACATTCCATCTGGTCACGCCTCATGAGAAGAGGAGCTGGGCCAAAGGAGGACAGCGAGCGTTCTCGTCTTCGTGCTCAGCTGGGGCTTTTACCATTCTGTAGGGAGAAGGGGCTGGAGTGAACCCCACACACATGCTGTTATGTGCAAAGAGCCGCCCTTCAACTTCTGAACACTCTCTGTACATTAACTGTTTTACAAACTGTATACGGTTCATCACACGGTGCGTTCTGTTATTCTCAATTATTATTATTATTATTATTTTTGTCTCAAGGATTTCTGAGTGAAAGAACTCCCTTAGGTAACCTGAGCCAGATATATTTACCCTGAACCTGGTGTGTTTCACCCAAAGGAAGAGTAGGCAACCGACAAATGGTCAGAGAAAGCAGCCTCGGAGCCCACCATCCTGCATAGCCGAGGGTCTCCTTTTTCTACATAAACCTCTTGGTGGAATGCTCATAGATATAAAATCAGGGCCAGCAAACCCTCTTGGTTTCTCCTGTGCCTCCAGGAATGTGATTGGTCTACCGAAGAGAGTTGAGAACAGATGTTGTTTGATCACGGTCTGCTCCAGTGGGTCTACATGACATGGAACATGTGACTGCCACTCCCCGAGCCTCCTGACTCACTTGGTCCAAGAGGGGACTTGCCCTGAGGGTTGGGGCGATGTTCCCGAAGTCCTGCAACTACAAAGTGGCAGGGCTGGGATTCACACCCAGACTCCAGGCTCCAGCATTGCCTTTCCAGCTGTATCCCAGCCTCTGCGTTCCCCACGGCGCTTAGCCTGGTGCCTGGCGTGGATGAAGAGCCCCGAGGAGCTTCCTGAATGAAGCTGAGGCTGTACATGAGGGAGAGAAGCGTGACTTCCTCTCCTTGTCTGCAAGGGGTTTTGCTGGGTGACCGTAGGAATCGCTCGGCTGGCTTTCATCATCTACCAATTGCGGGTATTCACCTCTGGAAGTCATTCCGTCACCTGTGTTCTCAAGTCACTCCAGAGGTAGCTTGCTGGGGCCTTGCAGCTTTACTCCGAATTTTCCATACAAATAAGCATGTAAGTGGAGAAGCCCCTGATTCCAGCCAAACCCCAGATTGCTGCTCTCTTTCCCAAAGGGAAGAAAGGAAATGTGTCTCGCGCTGCAGTGGGGCTGCCCGAGCGAGTCAAGAGCTGGGAGGCACTGATCGCTTTGGGGCCGGCATCTTCCTCGATTTCATCTTTTCATTTTTCTGCTGGGCTTGAGGAGACCCGGGTCTTATTATTATCATGTGCCTCAGCAGAGATCTCGTCCTTCCCACCTTCCCCACTTACGGTGGGCCCAGCGAATTCAGTTCAGCCCCAGAAGCACCGATTGTGTGCCCATCACGCCCGAGACCTGAGTGCGGCAGAAGGAACACAGAGATGAGTGAGGGGTGCCTTCTCCAGGGAGGACACACTCTGGCCGGTGACCAGCTGAGGAGGAGCTGGCACGAGCAGAAGTGTCTGTCCCCCCGTGCGGCTGGGGAACTCACCGGGGTGGGGGGACCTGTGTCAGGTGCTTCCCTGTGTTACCTGCATCCTTGCTGTTCCCCGCCACTGCACAGACAGGAATCCAGGCTCGGAGGCAGCGGCCAGAGCACGGGAGGTGGCAGGTTCCTGAGGACCTGGCTTCCAACCCAGTCCCCGCCACTCCCTATGCCTGTGACCTTGGGCGCTTTCCCCAGCTTCTCTGAGCCTCAGCTTGGTCATCTGTAAATGCAGAGGTACAGGGCCATGGGGCTCAGTGAGAACGCAAGGTTGGAAAGTTCAGTGCAGCATCCTCAGCGCTCCTGGAGGTCAGATAGCTCCTTGGGGGCGAGCTCAGGTGCTGCCTCCCCTCCGGCTGTCTGCTCGGTTCAAGAAGAGCTGGGCTCCGTCACCCCAGAGGAAATGCCTGCGTGGATCCCATAGGAATGGGTTTAGTGGCCTTGTTCTTCATTATTAGCCTCCCCAGAGGGACGTGTGCCTTGCCTGCCTGGCAGCCGTGGAACTGATGGATGAGAGGGGAGGGCAGACCGGCCCGATGGGTCTCCCCGCAGGAAGGAGCCTGGCCCTGAGGACAGCCACCCATGCAACTGTGGCTGCACAGCCTTCCAAGCTCCGAGCCAGACCTCCACTCCCTTTGCCCCCCTTGGGAGGAGGTGGTTGGAAAGCTCATTTGCCGGGACTGCAAGATGCTGTGTGGCCCTGGGTTTGGTGAAGGTGGCAAGGGGCCTACGTGGGGGTATATCTATTGATTCCAGTGGCTTTCACTTCCTTCCTTGTTTCTCTCGTTTTATTTTGTTCCAGCAGCGGCTTTCTTTTTGCTGCCTCTGAGAAGACCCTCGGGAGAGGCTGGCTCGGGGTCTTCCTTGCAAATGCACGTCTGGCTCAGGGTTGCTTTGATGGATAGAGGGCAATTCGCCTTGGAAATCGGCTGCAATATTGGCAGTTCTGTGGGACATCCATTACATGCCTCCTGGAGAGAGCTTTTCCGGGGGGCCTTGCGATGGAGTGATGCTGCTCACGAGGGGGTGGGGAAGCAGAAATAACCTAAAAGGAAAGGCATCTATTTTAATGTTTTTGCAGAGCTGCGTCTCCTGCATATGGGTCCAGCCCACTCTTGTGAAGCGGCTCCTTTTGGAAAACAGGGGACTTGCAAACGGCTTGTTAAAGCTAAGGAAACGAAGAGGAGAGGAAACAGAAGCGTGTGTAAGCAGAACCCAGCGCCTTCAGCTGGATTGGCAGGCCCCTGAATCCAAAAACCCTTGGTTTTCATTGTAGACCAGAGAGACCTCATTTATCCTCATGGGATGGAAAGTGCCAGGTAGACGGGAAGAAGGGGGCACCGTCACCCCCGCTGCCCTCTCTGTGTTGACAGCTTTGCTAGTGAGACATACACAAAAAAGCCCTCTTGGTATAAGAGAGCAAGTATGCCTAATAATAACGGCTAACATGCTTGCTGTATGTCGGTGCTTCAAAAGCATTAAGTAATTTAAGTTCACCAAAACCTTGCGACGCAGATATTACGATTATCGTCTCCATTTGACAGATGAGAACACAGAGGCACAGGGCAGTGAAGTGACTTGTCCAAGGTCATCTCTAGTAAGCAGAGGGGCTGGAATCACATCCGTGCTCTCTAGAACCCGTGCTTATGTTCCTTACCGCTCCGTGTTTCTGTCTCTTGCTCACCTTGGGAAATCAGGGCAACTCCGAGAGCTTCAAGTGGTGCATCTGCTGGCTTTTAAATCCCAGATCCCTGTTTGGTCGGCTTGTTGTACTTTTCTCCAGACTCACTTCTTTTTTTTTTTTTTTTAAATAAATTTATTTATTTATTTATTTTTTGCTGCGTTGGGTCTTTGTTGCCGCGCGTGGGCTTTCTCTAGTTCTGGCGAGCGGGGGCTACTCTTCGTTGCGGTGCGCGGGCTTCTCATTGCGGTGGCTTCTCTTGTTGCGGAGCACGGGCTCTAGGTGCGTGGGCTTCAGTAGTTGCAGCACGAGGGCTCAATAGTTGTGGCTCTCGGGCTCTAGAGCACAGGCTCAGTAGTTGTGGCGCACGAGCTTAGTTGCTCCATGGCATGTGGGATCTTCCCGGACCAGGGCTCGAACCTGTGTCCCCTGCACTGGCAGGTGGATTCTTAACCACTGTGCCACCAGGGAAGCCCTTTTGTTTAAAATTTATAAATTGAAGTATAGCTGATTTACAGTATCACTTAAGTTTCAGGTGCATAGCACAGCGATTCAGTTATACACACATATATGTGTGTGTGTGTAACTTTTCAGATTCTTTTCCCTTATAGGGATCCACATAATATTGAGTAGAGTTCCCTGTGCTATACAGTATGTCCTTGTTGGTTATCTATTTTATGCATAGTAGTGCGTGTATGTTAATCCCAAACTCCTAATTTATCCCTCCCCCGACCCCCCTTCCCCTTTGGTAACCATGAGTTTGTTTTCTGTGTCAGCAGACTCACGTCTTCTTGAACCTTGGCCTTCTTCCTCTTGTGTGACTCACCTCACCGTGGCCCAAGGGCAGAGTCTGGAGTCAGCAGAGTGCAGGCTGGGAAAGCAGAGGGTCTGGTCCAGGGGTAGTTGTGGTCTTCATCTCAGAAGCATCTGCCTGGCACATAGGAGCTTGCTCTGAGCCAGGCTCTGTGCTGGGCACCGGGGATACACCTGGCCTTCTGCATCTTGCCATCTACTTGGGGAATCAGACAATAAACGAATCAACATATAGAAACCCGGGTGAATGCTACACAGAGCATTACAGCTGGCTCACGTGTTCAAGAGTGATGGGTGTCTATTTCGAGTTGGTTGACCAGATGAGGCCCCTCAGAGAAGTGACACGGAAACTGAGATCTTTTTTTTTTTTTGCGGTAGCAGGCCTCTCACTGTTGTGGCCTCTCCCGTTGCGGAGCACAGGCTCCGGACACGCAGGCTCAGCAGCCACGGCTCACGGGCCTAGCCGCTCTGCGGCATGTGGGATCTTCCCGGACTGGGGCACGAACCCGTGTCCCCTGCATTGGCAGGCAGACTCTCAACCACTGCGCCACCAGGGAAGCCAGAAACTGAGATCTTAATGTCGAAATGGAGCCAGCCGTGGGGTGATTAGAAGGAGGGGTGTTCCAGGGGGAGGAACCTGCGCGGCTCAGGGCCCCACTGTGAGGGCAGGATGGGTGTGTGTGGACAGAGGCTGTGTCACGGGAGCATGGCGGGTGAGGAGTGTGGCAGAGATAAGGTGGGGGAGGAGGCTGGGATGCAGGGCTTCGTAGGTCACGGTGAGGCGCTACGATTTCATTTAAGCGCGTGAGAAAGCCACGGAGGCTGTGAGAGCGGGAGGGACAGGATCGCATGAAATGCTGCCATTTTGCTGACACCAGCCCCTCTGCTATGGTGCGTGTGTCAGCCTCAGAGGCCAGTAGTGCGGCCTCATGGTTAGAGCTCTGGTCATGGAATGAGAACAGCTATGCCATTCATCCTCTCGTTCTTCATCCAGCAAGCGTCCTTGGGCACCGACCACGGCCCAACACTTTGCTTGGCCCCAATGATACAAAGTGGGCTGGGGTACATCCCCGGCCTCCAGCAGTTCCTGCTATGGGGACACAAGGAAAGTATTGGCCCAGCACTGGTCAGCAGAGGTTGAAAGTCAGCTTCCCTGAAGGGTACAGGACAAACGTACATGATCCTCTGGTCTTTTATGAGATGCACCCGAGACAAATTAGAAAATAAGAGTAATTTTCTGACTGTTAAGAAATCTTAATTAAAATAACACGAATACGATCCAATGGAATAAATATTAACGGAACCACTAAGTTTGTCTGGTTATGGGGACTCAGAGAGAAGGTGGTCCTGGAAGATGAGGAGGAGAAAGGGTTGGGGGGAAATCTGGGCAGAGGGAACAGGGTGCTTGGCCTGGGTGTTCTGGACCCTCTTACTAGGAGCGTCGGGGGAAGGAAGGGAGCATGACGAGGTCCAACTTGGAAAACAATCCTCTCTCATCTCTCCTTACAAATGTTACAGCCTCACATTTCAGTCAACACCCTTTCATGGGTAGGGACACTAGCAATGCTCAGAAGTAGCCAGGTTCCCAGCAGCTGGAAACTTACAAGACCTTGCTGACAACTGGTAGAGAAAAACCAAAACCAAAACCAACTTTCTTCCCCTCAATCCCAATGCATGTTAGAGTGCCCTCCGGTGGCTCAAAGGGAAATGACAACCCCACAGACCCCAAACAAAACGCTCCATTGTTCTCTACTGTTTACTAAGTAACCGACCTATTTATTGTGCTTCACTCCGTGTACCTACCATTCACAGACCTGGCAAATGTTGTCTCTTCCATGACGTTCTCCTATATTTCCATCCGCAAATAACTTCTGCCTGCTCAGTCCTTATTACTCATCCACGCATTTTTCACTTATCTTTGGAGAAACTACTATTATATGCTGGGCTTTTCAGCATCTGCCTTGAATTCGAGGTACCTGTGAGTACTCCCCTGTCTTCCCAGGCACACCAGGAGCTTCTGGAAGGTGGAGAATCAGACTGAGTCCCTCTGTGTTTGATAGAGGGGAAGGACATTAATTAGAAGCAAACCAAATGTGGCCACTTGTACCTGCAAGCGGGGTGTGTGAGACACAATTCACTCAAAAAAGGACATACGGTTCTTTTTTTCCCTATGTTTAATTAAAAAAATCTTAAATTGAAGTATAGTTGATTGGCAATGCTATGTTAGTTTCAGGGGTACAGCAAAGTAATTCAGTTATATAGAGAGCATTATATACATATATATGTGTTCTTTTTCAGATTCTTTTCCATTATAGGTTACTACAAGATATTGACCGTAGTTCCCTGTGCAATACAGTAGGTCTTTGTCGTTTATCTGTTTTATATATGGTAGTGTGTAGGGACATACGTTTCTATTCTGACCTTTTTCCTTTGCTAAGCTTTGCTGGAGAAGAAGCAATTGTCGCGACTGCTGCTGATGGAGGGCCAGCTAATGTACTGAGTGCTTAGGAGATCTGAGTGATTAACCTTTCTGCACCTCACTTTATTCCTCTGTCCAGTGGAGATGATAATACCTCTTGCATAGACAGCTCTGTGAGCGTTAGCTGAGTTTCTGCATGTGATGTGGTTAAGAGCCGCTCTGCTATTCCCCAGAATGGGACTGGCTCGTGGGAATACAATAGAATAATGACTGCCTTCTCGGTCTGCTGTGAAGATGACATTTGATAATGCCTGTAAAGTCCTAGAACGTGGCCTGACATCATGAGATACAGTCAGCCCAGAGAGGCATCCATCCACCCGAATGGGTGATTTGAATATATAGACTGGAAAAACTCATTTGGAGACATTTGTTAACTGAACACAGGCTGGCTATTAGATGACACTGGGAAAGAGAAAAGTGGTCCCTGACATCCAGGAGCTGGCCTGATGCTCTCAGCCTGGCCTGGCTGTTGTCATCTATTCTGTCTTTGTGGCTACTGAAGTCTCTGTTTGCTTAGCTTAGTTGTGTGCTCATAACTGGACAATTATTTCCTGAAATGCCGGGTCCAGTAAGTCGCCCAGACTATGCCAAAGGGCTTTGTGTGTGTGTGTGCTACCTGCCTTCAACACCCATTCACACAGGTAACAACTCTGCCTTGACTTTCACTTCCTGCTTGCACAAAACCACGAGGGCAGCGGGAAGGGTGTGCTCAGGGCCTCCCCGGGGCTTTCCTGAGCGTGAGAGCAGCCCTGTGCGCACGTGTGATCTTCTAGGTTCCTAGGAGTTGTGTCAGAGCTTTCCAAAGCCACCTATGAACATCTCACTCCCCTGTTTGGTCAGCTGGTTGCTTCCCCAACCCTCCTTGGGCAGCTGTCACGTGGAACATTTGCCATGAAGTGTTTCCCAGAAATGTCCCAGGAAAAAGTCTCTTCCCACTTGGCGAGCTCTGAGTCAGGTCAAATAAAGACAGGCCGTGAGAGTGGAGAGTTCCAGCAAACGGCCAGACAGGTCCCGGAGTGACCGTGCTTGGAGAAGGGAGCTTTGGAGGGGCTTCTAGTCCCACCCTGCCCGCCTCCACAGGCTGCTGGTTTCCACTGTGACTTAGGGCTGTGGTTTTCAAGCCAGTTGTGGAGCTGGAGAGGAAGGATGGGAACACTGCAAGTGAAGATGCCACATGGCTCACTTTTTTTCAAAAGAACAGACTTAGCCTTTTTTTCTGAAACAACTGTTTCCCAGATTGTTGCGTTTACGGAGGAGTGGATTTTTTTTTTTTTTTTTTTTTTTTTTTTGCGGTACGCGGGCCTCTCACTGTTGTGGCCTCTCCCGTTGCGGAGCACAGGCTCCGTACGCGCAGGCTCAGTGGCCATGGCTCATGGGCCCAGCCGCTCTGCGGCATGTGGGATCTTCCCGGACCGGGGCATGAACCCGTGTCCCCTGCATTGGCAGGAGGACTCTCAACCACTCTGCCACCAGGGAAGCCCACGGAGGAGTGGATGTTTGAAGGGCTTCACTCCACCTCGTCCCCATTGGCGTCATCCTCCCAAGCCGTTTTTAGGAATAATTAATCTGAGTCACTTGCATTGTGCTGGTGCAATCACTCCTTTCTTCTCTCCTCACATATTCAAACATTCTGCAAGAAAGCCCCACGCCTTCCGCAAGTACGTTTCTTTGTACAAGTCAAGAGGAAGGGTCTAGGGCTATATCTGGGGCAAGAGGATTTAAAACAGGGACAAGAAGAAAATAGAAGCGACCTTCTTCTATTTCTCTGTCTTGCCTCGTCTCCCAAATTCTTGGGGAGATTGCCCTGGCTGTGGGACTCAGAGTAATTTCATTTAAATTTCAAAAGACTGAGAACAAGGCAGATACCTGGGATGTCCCAAAAGAACATTTCCTGAGCCCATACGGCAGCCAGGGGTTGGGTATCCAGTGATGAGTAAGACAGAGACTCTTTTGAGTATCTCATAGTTCAGGGGAGACATAAAGGTGTATGATTAAGGGAGATGAGGCAGGTGCTATGAAAGAGAAGTCCTGAGATCTCAGTTGTTTAACACGAGGAATGTTTCTCGCGCACCCCCAGCCCCTCCCCTTTGTGATGCAGGCTGTGGCAGGGCAGGGACCCAGGCCCCTTCCACCTTGTGGCTCCTTCCTCTGTGGATCCTCCGTGTCCTCTCCATTCAGCCTGACGGACGGGGGCGGGGGGAAGGGGGGTCAGCACGTGGCTGTGATGCGAGCTTGGAAGGGCTGGGTGTCCTGAGAGAGATCACGGGGGTTCTGGGTGGGGAAGGACTTCTTGTTTCTTTTGAAAAGGTCAAGTCTTTTTTATTATTTATTTATGTTTGGCTGCGTTGGGTCTTTGTTGCTGCACGCGGGCTTCCTCTAGTTGCAGCGAGCGGGGGCTACTCTTTGTTGCAGTGCACGCACTTCTCATTGCGGTGGCTTCTCTTGTTGTGGCGCACGGGCTTCAGTAGTTGTGGCTCACAGGCTCTAGAGCGCAGGCTCAGGAGTTGTGGCGCACGGGCTTAGTTGCTCCACGGCATGTGGGATCTTCCCGGACTAGGGCTCGAACCCGTGTCCCCCTGCATTGGCAGGCGGACTCTTAACCACTGCACCACCAGGGAAGTCCCTAGGGGAGGGACTTCTAACCGAGCGCTCTGGGATAGTTTTTTTGAGCAACAGATCTTTCGGCTTGGCTTCAGTGGCCCTGGCCTCGTGCTGTAGACAGGAATACAGATGGGCGTGGGCCCTTCAGAGTTCAGCTTAGGCATCTCTAGGGGAGTCAGGCTACTCCCTGAGCTATCATGGCAGCTGGGAATCAGCAACATCAACATACTTTCTGTCCTTTCTTTACTTGTGCATCGGGCTGGACTCTCAGCTGCAAGGGACAGAAATAAAGCGGGTGAGGGCGGGAGATGGGTGAAGAGGGTCAAAAGGCACAGACTTCCAGGTATAAAATAAACAAGTCACAGGATGTCAGGTACAGCATGGTAACTGTAGTTAATGATGCTCTATTGTATATTTGAGAGTTGCTTAGAGAGTAGATGTTAAAAGTTTTCACTGCAAGGAAAAAACTTCGTAACTATGTGTGGTGATGCGTGTTAACTAGACTGACTGTGGTGACCATGTCACAATATCTACAAATACTGAATTATTCTGTCGTGTACCTGAAACGAATATAATGTTGTATGTCAATTATATCTAAAATATATATAATATAAAATATTTCATATTATATAATATACAGTGTTACATATATACTATATATGTATGTATACTATATCCACGTATCCATACATATATTATACAGTACATATACGTATACTGCCATGGTCACAGGAAGTATAAATCAATCAAGTACAGGTGAATTTAAAAAGAAAGAAATTAGTTTAAGCAAAGAGGGGATTTATCATGTTGATAACTTGTATCAGTTTAGGTTCTAGTGGTCAGGATACAGTCAGGAGAGAAAGAACCCAGGGCACAGAACAGGGCAAGTTTGATAGAAAGGAGCCTTCATTGTAACGAGGGATTAGAGTGATGAAGGGTCGGCCCGAGGAGGGCAAGAGAACCCTAAAAGGATGTAGCAAGAGGTGATGTAAGGAGTGGCCGTCACCCCTCGGGCTGAGGTAGGGAGACCGACGGAGGCCCGGACAGCACTGGACACGGACGGCATGGCTTCGACCCTCTGAATGGCAAGAGAAGTTGCTGTGGTGCTGGGCCAGCAGAACTTACTGGAACTTGCAAGAAATCTACTTTCTATGAAATCAAGGAAAGCTGTTCACAGGGAGGTGTCTCACCAGGCACTCTGCACTCACCCTGAGGGGGCGGCCAGGGAAGCTGCTGGCCACTGTGCCCTGCAGGAGCCTGGGCTGGGGGCGTCGCCTGAGCTGGGTGGAGGAGCCCTGTGGCCCCAGGAGCTTGCCTAAGGTGCCCTGGTACCAGGGGCATGTCCCCTACGCCGGTAGCCTCTCTCCCGCGCCCTCTACAGACAAACATTAGCGTTATGCCAACTGGCAAAGGAGAAATATTTAAAGGATCCAGGTCTATTTCCCCAGAGCCGGTGATGAAGACTGAATTTGGAGCTGAGAGGCAATCAGTGGATAATTGGCACGGTGGTTAATGGTGATTTGTGGCCTTCAGGGAAGGCTGGATCCAGAGGTAGTCCAAAAGACGTAATAGATTCTTTTCATCTCTTTGTTCTGCTTGTCTCCTGATTTTATTCTCTGTTTTTTTCCCCATGGGTCAGGCTAGAGAGCTTTTGGCAGCCCTGGGCTCACAGCCTCCCAGTTTAGGCCCCTCATAAGAAGAGGTCTCTTCTCTCTGCAGATTAATCCCAGGGAAGACTGACTGGCCCTCCTTGCACTGGACCCCATCTCTGAGCCAGTAATGGAGGCTTTATCAGCCCGGGTCACATGACTACCCTGTTCCTCGCCATGACCGGGAGCTCACAGGACCACACAGGAGAGGGGGAGGTCCCAGGAGCCAGTGACGTCGGTTTCACCAGCCCAATGCTCTTCTCCGGTCCTCCGCCACGCCACCCTGCCCACACAGCCCCCCATTTCACTTACGGGCAGCACCATCTGGTTGTTCAGACCTCTTGAGATCCCTTCTGCTTCCGGACCTAATCCAGCGGCGAATCCTCCACTGCCCCCTCCCCCATCCACCCTGCCCTCTCTCCCTTAGATGCTCCTGTCAGCGCCCAGCCTGCCTCCGCCTCTCTGTGCCCTCTTGTCTATTCTCAAGATGGTAGTTACAGTTTTCCTGTAAATAGTGAGTCGGACGCATCACTACTCCCATTAGGCCACGTGGAGCGAGCGCCAGAGCCCTAACAGGTCCCAGGTCCCACCCACCTGGCCGTTCTCCTCCCATCTCATATCTGCTCACTCTACCGCTCACCACGCCCCTCCAGCCACACTGGCCTCCCTGCGATTTCTCAGAACTTGGCTCCAGTGGTTTCATTCGCCAGGAACCCCTCTTCCCCAATCCTTCATCGGACACCAGCACTCCGTGGGGTTTCCTGCTCATCCCTGGTAGAACTGCAACCCTCCCTGGCGCGTGATCCTCCGTTACTGGGTTCTATTTCCCCCGTGGCACTTGTACTATCCAAAAATATGAAATCGTTCACTTATTTACTATTTTTTTTTTAAGCAATATCCTGCTAGGTATTAGCTCCACAGGGCAGGGAGTTTTGCCTGTTTTGTTTCTTGCTCTATCTCCAGAATTTAGAATGGTGCCACAGGCATGGTAGCCCTTAGTAAATATTTGTTGGATGAATGAATGGATCAGAATAAAGGGGGTGAGAATGTGGGCTGGGCAAAATTATCCCACCTACCGCAGTGTATTCCTGTCCCCACCAGACTCTGCCCCTTGACAGCAGAAACACGTCCCATCATCGTTTACTTTTCAGGGGCCAGAAGATTCTCACAGGTATAACGGATGCCTTTGAGGAAGACACTTATGACTGGTGCTTGGAGCAGAAGAACAAAGAAAGGAAGTCGGACTCCAGTGGACATTGACAGAGCACCTACTGGTAGAGGCTCTGTGTTTGGTCTCCCGTCCTTACCACCTCCTGTCCATCCTTCTTGGTAGAGGACTGTTGACCCCAGCTCCTTCCTTATACATGTTGTTGGGATATTACAGAGTCAACTTAATAATTCATATTGAAGTGATTAATTCAGGACTATGATGTGTCGGGGAGCTAGTGACTAGGATGCAAGGATGCACAGGGCAGGTGGTCCCAGTTCTCATGGATTTGCAGTCTAGTGGGGAGACAAGTAAACATGGACTTAGGGTGCAGTGTAGGTTCTATGTGCTGCTAACAGTCAGAGAAGGCTTCCTGGAGGAAGTGTCATTTCAGCTGGGTCCTTAGCAATGAGTGGAAGTTAATTAAGAGAAGAGGCGGAGGGACTTTCCTGGCGGCGCAGTGGTTAAGAATCCACCTGCCAATGCAGGGGACACGGGTTCAAGCCCTGGGCCGGGAAGATCCCACATGCCGCGGAGCAACTAAGCTCATGCACCACAGCTACTAAGCCCGTATGCCACAACTACTGAAGCCCGGGTGCCAAGAGCCCATGCTCCGCAAAGACAGAAGCCACTGCAATGAGAAGCCTGCACACTGCAACGAAGAGCAGCCCCGGCTCGCTGCAACTAGAGAAAAGCTGGCGCGCAGCAACGAAGAGCCAATGCAGCCAAAAATAAATAAATAAATAAATAATAAATAAAGAGAGTATAATCCATAAAAAAATATCAAATCACTAAGTTGTACACTTGAAACTAATACTGTGAATCAGTGATACTTCAATTAAATAAACAACAAAATAAATAAATATTTAAATAAAACTATAAGAGATTTTTGTTGTTGCTTCTCTAAAGATGGCGTCTTGATAGTACTTTTGGTAGCAAGGACACCCTAATGAGGACAACCGCTGACGTCTTTTCCTGGAGCAGTCGGGCTCCTCACCCCCAGCCCATTCCAGAATAGGGTGTTGGTCCTACCTTAGCACGGGCACCACCGTCACGATTGCTTTTATTTTATTTTATTTTTTTTAAATATAAACTTATTTATTTAATTAATTTATTTTTGGCTGCGTTGGGTCTTTGTTGCTGCGCACGGGCTTTCTCTAGTTGCAGCAAGTGGGGGTTACTCTTCGTTGTGGTGCGCGGGCTTCTCATTGCGGTGGCTTCTGTTGTTGTGGAGCACGGGCTCTAGGCACGTGGGCTCAGTAGTTGTGGCACGTAGGCTCAGTAGTTGTGGCTCGCGGGCTCTAGAGAGCAGGCTCAGTAGTTGTGGCGCATGGGCTTAGTTGCTCCGCGGCATGTGGGATCTTCCTGGACCAGGGCTCGAACCCATGTCCCCTGCATCGGCAGGCGGATTCTTAACCACTGCACCACCAGGGAAGCCCTATTATTATTATTATTATTGCTATTATCATTTGGTGGCAGTTTGCTACCAAACGTACTATCAAGATATCTTTAGAGAAGCAACAAGAAAATCTCTTCTAGTGTTATTTAAATATTTATTTATTTATCTGGTTGTTTATTTAATTGAACTATCACTGATTTACAAGAGTAGTTTCAAGTGTACAACTTAGTGATTTGATATTTTTTATACATTGTACTCAATTTAAAGTTATTACAAAATATTGGCTATATTTCCTGGGCTGTACCCGACATCCTTGTGTCTTTTGTGTTTCACGTTTACTTGTTTGAACTTCTTAGTCCCCTCCCCCTCTTACCACTCCTCTCCCCATCGGTAACCACTAATTTGTCCTCTGTATCTGTGAGTCTCTGTTTGTTTTGTTATAGTTTTTAAAATGACAGCTTTCTCAGTCTGTCTCTATCTCTCTATTCCTTCCTCCCCTCCACCCACTTCATTTCTTTTATTTTTTTAATACGGAAAATTCCCAAATCTATCTGAGAGCAGAGAGAAAAGTGTAATGAACTCCCATGGGCCCATCAATCAGCTGCAACAATTATCCCAGTTTTGTCAATCTCATTTATCTGTACTCCATCCCTCTTTGTGTCTTTCACCCCATGCTGGGATATATTAAAGTAAATCCAAGACAGCAAATTATCTCATCTATCAATGACTCAGTATGTGTAACAGATAAAGTCTTTAAAAAATATAATGACGATACCATCATCACTCCTAAAACTTAAAAATAATTCCTTAATAGCATCAAATATACAGAGCGGTTTCAAATTTCCCTGATGGACTAAAAAATCTTTTCACAATTGCTTTTGTTTGGATCAGTCTATACATTGTATTTGTTTGATGTGTTTCTAAGTTTCATTTAATCTCGGATAATGTCTCTCTGTCTCTCACTCTTTTGCTCTCTCTTACTCTTGTCAATTTCTTATTAAAGAAATCATTTATTGTCTAGATTTTTCTGTGTTCTGGATTTGATGGACTGTACTCTAACATATTCCTATATCTTCCATATTTCCTATAAAGCGGTAATTAGATATAGGGGTTTGATCAGATTCACATTTAACATTACGGCAAGATAAAATGACACTTTTTTTCACTTTGACCCATCAAGGTTTTGCACAGTGCACAGCATTACGCTGGTTAGGGAACTCGGGAGAGAGGCTAGTTGGGTGATGCTTCTGTGTTTATTATGAGGCTGGGTTTTGCGTGAAGAGGGGCTAAGGGCTATCCCAGGCTAGTGATGCAGGGAAGGGCCAGTGCTTACAGACCCTCCCCCCCACCTCAACCCCCATGCAAAGGGAGCAGAATTAACATGCATCTTCTTTCATCTCTGTCTTCTCATTGGACATGTCTGCTCATGGTCTCCTGCAGACTGATTGTACTAGGGAAACAGAGGCAGCTTAGAACCTAGCATAGGATCCCCAGCAATAATCAGGCCTTTGAAGGATGACATTTACCCTAGAAGATCTTTCTGATGACATGAAAGATATTCCACCGACTCAGGAGCATGGGTTCACCATCATCTGAATGTTTTTCTTGGACTTAGCCTGACTTCCTCCCAATGCAGAGCCTGACCTGAGCTTGTGTACGTGTAGTTTCTTTAGGACAGTGATCCCAAGGAAGCAGACGGGGAATTGAGAAGACTGAAACAGGGAAAGAGAGGAAACCAAAGCAGGTGAGCAACTGAGCTGTTTGATGCTGTGGACAACTGGAGCTCGGTTTTGCTGAGGATTCTCAGGAGAACTGTGCTGAATGCCTTCTGGAATTTTCCACCTGAGAGATGAGAATGAGTGTCTTCATCACTGGCTATCACCTCCCATTCATGAAGAGTAGACACAGGGGATGTCCACGTGCACCTTCCAGGTTTGCACATGCACCAGAATGGCTGAGTTAGTCCTCAGCTGTGTCCCACAAGAAGTTAAAAAAACAATGCTGATACAGAAAACCAGAGTTATATGGTCCAACAAAGGCAAGGCCCTGTCCAGATGTACCTCTGTGCTGCTGTTTGCTACATCTTGAATTAAAAGGTGGACCGTCGCCAGGCATGTGAAAAGATGCTCAACATCACTAATTATTAGAGAAATGCAAATCAAAACTACAATGAGGTACCACCTTACACCAGTCAAAATGGCCATCACCAAAAAGTCTACAAATAATAAATGCTAGTGAGGGTGTGGAGTTAAGGGAGCCCTCCTGCACTGTTGGTGGGAATGTAAATTCCCATTATGAGAACAGTATGGGGGTTCCTTAAAAAACTAAAGTTACCACATGGTCCAGCAGTCCCACTCCTGGGCATATATCCAGAGAAAACCATAATTCAAAAAGATACATGCACCACAATGTTCATTGCAGCACTATTTACAATAGCCAAGACATAGAAACAACCTAACAAGCTACTGGGCAATACCTTTGGTGACTGTCCTTGGACAAAACTTTGGAACTAGCTACACAGTATCTGAACGAATCTGTCCCCAGTACTTAGTAATTGTCACCTGGTAAACAGTGGGAAATAGCTAAATTTTCACTGGATGGATTAAAGAATTATTTCAACCTAATCATAATGTTGACAATAAAAGCCAATGTCTAAGCTTTTAGTACCTGTCAGCCACTGTGATTTACATTAATTCTAACTAGCACTGTGTGAGGAACTTACCATCATTATTCCCATTGGGCAGATGAGAAAACCCAGGCTCAGAGAGGTTGAGTGATTGTCCTGAGGCTGAAGCCAGCATGTGAACACAAAGCCTGAGCCCTGAACATCTGTGGTATCCAGACTGTCAATGGGAGGGGCTATAGGTTATACTTCTGTGTCCCTAGCCAACTTGTAAGGGAGATTTTTGAGTATGTTTTGGGCCCTCCATAATTTCTCTTATCTCATTGATGAACTGCATTTAAGTCAGTGACATAGTTCACTAAAGCAGAAAGAGTTCCCACTTTGCTCTAAAGCACAGATTTCCAAGTAATCAGGAGGGAAGATTCTCTTAGTTGGGTGCTTGGAGGAGCATCACGGAGCCTGAAAAACTCTAGGTTGACGTTACATGCAGCATGTTGCTACCTATAACACTGGTGCATTTTCTGGGAGCACAAACCCACAGGCTTCACCAGATTCTCAGTATGTGAACTCAGAAAAGCTAAGAACAAGTGCTTCAGACAATTAAAACTAGCTCTATCAAGAATTATCCTGATGGATATAATTTACTCTCCAGAAGTTCCAGAGAGAGGAAGTAATTTTGAACATGTGGAAAAAAGGGGTAGGATTGCTAAAGAGGGGTTGACCTGATTACAAACTGTCAGGCACTGTGGGCTCTCTCTTCTAGCTTCTACCAGATCCTGCTGAATCCTTTGTGTCATATCACTCTGCTCCCGTGAGACGGGGGCCATGTCCTGCTCATCATCGATTCTGTGAAGCGTGGCTTGGTGTCTGGCACACAGCAGGACTATGAAGATGTTAGTGGAACTATTAGGTCTGGGAAGCAGTGGGCGTTTCTCTAGAGTTTGATTTCCCACCAAAATGAGGTCGGTCTCTTGTGTATTCTGAGTCTCGGATGATGGGGAGATGAAGATGTCTTCTTTTAGTCTACCACTAGGCGGCGCTATTGGTCTGCAGTTGGGTCCCTCCATTGTCTCCTGCTCTGTAACAATGCATTATTCAAAAGGATGGTTGCTACCAACAGTTAGACTTACAATGTATAATGTCACATAAAAATGATCAATAACGAATGGGATGGGGCCGATGATTAGCTGCATCCCGACTCCCTTGTACCTGCTTTGGCGTGGATGGTACCTGCAGGATCGACACCACCTTGCCTATGCTCTGAAAGATTCATAGATTTGTTGTGAGAACCCACAGGTTGCTGCCAACTATTTCAAAGGGATTTGCCTTCCTCGCTGCATATGCTCGTCATGAGGAGGATGGAAAATGATCCCTCTCGTGCAAGGTGCACCTATTTCCAGTCTCAATTTTAGGTTAGCAACATCAGATTGTATAACTTACAAGAGTCTCCCCTGGAGGGACGTGCAGGAAGTTTTAAGCGTGCAGGCAGCAGCGGGAGGCAGAACTAAGGTGGTCCCCAGCTAGGCTGAAAGGTAGATGAAAGGTGCCTTTGAGGATGCTCTCTGAGCATCCCTCCTTCCCCACTGTGGTCCTGCCCTCGCCGAGACAGCCTGCCTTCCTTCGGTCCCCTTGCTCTAAGCTCTGGCCTCTAGGGGGCAGCATGGCATAACGACAAGCACTCTGGAGCCTTGGTCAGGGCACTGGGGTTCTAGCTAGCGCTGCTTTTGCCTGGAACTTCTGCTGTGTGATTTTGGGCAAGTCACTACCTGTCCTATAGACAGTCTTTGTTTCCTCGTCTGCAAAATGGAGATGTTAATACCTGCTTTATCAGAGCGTGTGAAGGCTGTTCCTATACTGTGCTATGCTCTCTCAGTGGGAGGCATCTAGAGGATTAGAAAAACCCAGGTTTGAGGTCCTTTTTAAATTAATTAATTATTTTTTTAATACAGCAGGTTCTTATTAGTTACCTATTTTTAAAATTTTTAATTTTTTTATACTACAGGTTCTTATTAGTCATCCATTTTATACACATCAGTGTATACGTGTCAATACCAATCGCCCAGTTCATCACACCACCATCCCCACCCCCCCACTGCTTTCCCCCCTTGGTGTCCATACGTTTGTTCTCTACATCTGTGCCTCAGTTTCTGTCCTGAAAACCGGTTCATCTGTACCATTTTTCTAGGTTCCACATATATGCGTTAATATGCAATATTTGTTTTTCTTTTTCTGACTTACTTCACTCTGTATGACAGTCTCTAGATCCATCCACGTCTCAACAAATGAGCCAATTTCATGCCTTTTTATGGCTGAGTAATATTCCATTGTATATATGTACCACATCTTCTTTATCCATTCGTCTGTCGATGGGCATTTAAGTTGCTTCCATGACCTGGCTATTGTAAATAGTGCTGCAATGAACATTGGGGTGCATGTGTCTTTTATTTATTTATTTATTTATTTGCGTTATGCGGGCCTCTCACTGTTGTGGCCTCTCCCGTTGCGGAGCACAGGCTCCAGACACTCAGGCTCAGCGGTCATGGCCCAGGGGCCCAGCTGCTCCACAGCATGTGGGACCCTCCCAGACCGGGGCACGAACCCGTGTCCCCTGCATCGGCAGGTGGACTCTCAACCACTGCGCCACCAGGGAAGCCCTTCTTTTTTCTTTATTCTGTTCTGCAGCAGTGAATTCCACCATTCTGTCTTCCAGGTCACTTATCTGTTCTTCTGCCTCAGTTATTCTGCTATTGATTCCTTCTAGTGTAGTTTTCATTTCAGTTATTGTATTGTTCATCTCTATTTGTTTGTTCTTTAATTCTTCTAGGTCTTTGTTAAACATTTCTTGCATCTTCTCGATCTTTGCCTCCATTCTTTTTCCGAGGTCCTGGATCATCTTCACTATCATTATTCTGAATTCTTTTTCTGGAAGGTTGCCTATCTCCACTTCATTTAGTTGTTTTTCTGGGGTTTTATCTTGTTCCTTCATCTGGTACATAGACCTCTGCCTTTTCATCTTGTCTATCTTTCTGTGAATGTGGTTTTGTTCCACAGGCTGCAGGATTGTAGTTCTTCTTGCTTCTGCTGTCTGCCCTCTGGTGGATGAAGCTATCTAAGAGGCTTGTGCAAGTTTCCTGATGGGAGGGACTGGTGGTGGGTAGAGCTGACTGTTGCTCTGGTGGGCAGAGCTCAGTAAAACTTTAATCCTCTTGACTGCTGATGGGTGGGGCTGGGTTCCCTCTCTGTTGGTTGTTTGGCCTGAGGCGACCCAACACTGGAGCCTAGCTGGGCTCTTTGGTGGGGCTAATGGCAGACTTTGGGAGGGCTCACACGAAGGAGTACTTCCCAGAACTTCTGCTGCCAGTGTCCTTGTCCTCAGGGTGAGACAAAGCCACCCCCCCCCACCTCTGCAGGAGACCCTCCAACACTAGCAGGTAGGTCTGGTTCAGTCACCTATGCAGTCACTGCTCCTTCCCCTGGGTCCCAGTACACACACTACTTTGTGTGTGCCCTCCAAGAGTGGAGTCTCTGTTTCCCCCAGTCCTATCGAAGTCCTGCAATCAAATCCCGCTAGCCTTCAAAGTCTGATTCTCTAGGAATTCCTCCTCCCGTTGCCGGACCCCCAGGTTGGGAAGCCTGACGTGGGGCTCAGAACCTTCACTCCAGTGGATGGACTTCTGTGGTATAAGTGTTCTCCAGTTTGTGAGTCACCCACCCAGCAGTTATGGGATTTGATTTTACTGTGATTGCACCCTGCTTACCATCTCATTGCAGCTTCTCCTTTGTCTTCGGATGTGGGGTATCATTTTTGGTGAGTTCCAGTGTCTTCCTGTCGATGATTGCTCAGCAGTTAGTTGTGATTCTGGTGTTCTTGCAAGAGGGAGAGTCTAGTTATCTATTTTATACATATTGGTGTATATATGTCAATCCCAGTCTCCCAATTCATCCCACCCAGGTTCTAGGTCTTAATTTGCTGTGCCGTCTTGGGCAAATCTCTCTGGGCCTGAAATTGCTGATCTGAAAAAGACAAGGTTGGAACAGGTGATGCTTAAAGCCTTTTCCATTCCAACCGTTTATAAAATCTACCTGTCCTGTGTTTTACATCTTCACAGCCTTGACCTGGAAAGCAATCAGGGAAACTAAAGAATTATGGAAACAAATACATGAATGGGCCGTTAGGACGACCTGGTTTATTCCTCTTGCATAATTCATTTTTTACCGGGGGATGAAAATGTCCAAGATACGTTCTTTTCGTGGTTTGCTGGTCTTTACTACTGCAGCTCAGAGACTACCACCCTTCCCACACACACCTTTTCTAATATCCCCAGGCAACGTCAAGGCTTTTTGATTCTGTGAATTCTCATTACCACCTCAAGACACACGTGTATCTTTGAATTGAGTCCTACTTTTTTTATTGCTTTTATAGGATGTTATAGATAAAACTTATTTTCATTTTATGATTATGTGTACATGCTTGTTTCACTCTGTACGTGTAATGGGGTTGCCAATAATTTCTGCGTTCTCAACACGTAACACAGTGCCTGGCACGTGTAATCACTTGAGAAGAGATACTTAGATGAATGAATGAGTGGAGAGAGTTGATGGGAGACAGAATTGATAAATGAATAAATGAATGAAGTGTCTCTAATAATGGGTTTCAGGGTCCCTGGCAGTGCTGTGGATGAGGATGGATTTTAGAAATCATCTGATGCATTCATTCTCTACCAACACAGATGAAAATAATCCTTTTTATGCTGCATGAACAATGGATGTCAAGTTCATACATTTGCAATCCCAGGCTCAGTCTTTTTTTTTTGTATTGTATGTGTTCAGGTATAGAGTTCATGTTCTCTTTTATTTTCCTTGAAGGTTAAACTTTCGCTTCTTTTCATCTATACAGATGGTTTAAAATCCCATCTTGAAGCTTTAAAGATTTTTTTCTCACAGCAGCTAGATATAGATATATAAAATCCACCCACCTTACAAGTGAAAATGATTGATATACATCAAAAAAGTTATCTGCATCAGATAATAAAACCCAACTCAGGTCTCTCTTTAACAGCTCACTCCAGGAATTTCACTAAAAAGGCAGGTTCCTTGGAGACTCAATGGTGGGGATTTAGGAATGAGGAGAATTGGTGGTGGGAAGTGTCAACTGAAAAAAAGCACAACGTGAGAATTGTGAGTTAAGTTATATCTGGGGCAAAGTGAGGACTATAGCCTGGGAGACAGCATTTCAGATAATATATCTGGGGCAAAGTGAGGACTATAGCCTGGGAGACAGCATTTCAGATAATATATCTGGGGCAAAGTGAGGACTATAGCCTGGGAGACAGCATTTCAGATAATATATCTGGGGCAAAGTGAGGACTATAGCCTGGGAGACAGCATTTCAGATAACATATCTGGGGCAAGGTGAGGACTATAGCCTGGGAGACAGCATTCCAGATAATATATCTGGGGCAAAGTGAGGACTATAGCCGGGGAGACAGCATTTCAGATAATATATCTGGGGCAAAGTAAGGACTATAGCCTGGGAGACAGCATTTCAGATAACTCTGAGAAACCGCTCCAAAGAGGTGGGGGGGAAGGTCAGTGTTCTATAGGATTTTAGTGAAGGAGGACATGTGCATCAAGCACATATGTTGGCAGAGGCTGGCTGCTAGTCACGAGGAGCAGATGCCTCCATTAATGATTTTAGTGCTTTTTCTAGATATGAAGAGATGCAAGAATTGGGCTCATAAAGTCTTCTCCTGAAAATATCTAACTATCTGATGACCTGTTCTGCCAGTTTCTCCCAGAGCACAGAGGGCCTCATTCCTGATCTCCACCCTGAACTCCTTTCAGGGGATGTTGAAGGTCCGCAGCTGCAGCAGCTCATAATTGCATCCTTGTAGAGGTAGATAGCAAGTGCCAATCTGTAGTTGGCAGAAGGGAAAATCATATTTATGTAGGATTTATTTATAAATGTATATTTATTTATTTATGTATCCTAGGCACTTTATATAGGATACATCATTTAATCCTCCCTCCTGCAAAGCAATTAGCATCAGCCCTAGTTTTGCAGGGAGGGAATTTGAGGCTCTGATATCTTAAGCAAATTGTCCAAAGTTGCACATGCCAGCTGGTGGTACTGGCCTCCAATCAGATTTCTGAACATACAGACCCCTTCCTCACACTGTATGATTCCACCATTGTGGAACTCTGTGAAAAGAGACATCGGCAGGATTTTAATGCAAAAATTGAGTTCATCTTGTAAGTTTCTTTTGATCCCTCCTTGCCCAAGGCTGAGTCCTGGTGTGTCTTTATCATCCATAGAGGTTAAGAGTGAGGGCTGAGAAGTCAGGCAGACATAGGTTCAAATCCAAGCTCTTCCACTTACTAGGTTTACAGTTTTGGACAAATTACTTAACTAATTCTTGGTTTCCTTACCTGTAAAATGGGGGTTCTCATGTTGTCTACTTCATGGGATCATTTTGGAGATTATGTGATACAATGCATATAAAGTACTTAGAGATGTGCCTGGACGTAGTAGGTGCTCAATGTTAACAGGACGAGGTATTGAGAAATTAATGGTGTTTTGACTCTTCCTGCTTTGCTTTGTGGTGGATTCCTCTCAGCCCCACCTCTAGCCCAACTGAGAGTCCTCCCCTTCCTCAATTTATTTCAGTATTCTAGAAACGGCCTTAATAAGTATTTCAATCTATGATAGCTATTGATATGAATGGCATCTCCTGGACTAACACAGTGGACCACTTATACAACAGTTCTCTGGGGGGGAGGAGAAGTATTGTCCCTTTCCTAAGGCAGAGTGGAAGTCTTCATGTCTTGGAGGGATGGACCTCCCTTGCCCCAGGGTGGAACTGACCAGTGGATGAAGGCTCAGTCCCTTCTTGGTAGGGCTGGGGATGGAGGCTGATTCTCCAGAGGGGAAAGGATCAGGGATACAATCCCAAATAAAAGGAATAGAAATTCCCAGCCACCAAGAAGAAGGTGAGGGGTTTGCCGAGGCAGAAGGACCTTGAGCTGGGGAACAGTGGGAGGGTGCTGGGTGGACTAGATTTGGGACTCCTTTAATGGGGGACTTTGGCTGATGGGCTCCTCATCAGCCTGGCCAAATTTTTCTTAAGTTAACTTTCTCTCCTTCCCAAGTGTCGGAGTGGCATGGTGGCTCTCCCTTCTGTCTCTGACTCGCTCACTTTATCCTTTACAGGTGTTTCCCCCAATAAATATTGTGCACATCTTACAGTATTTGTTTCTCAGAAGACCCAAACTAACACATGCAACATGATGACTGTGGATAATTTCCAACCCTGAGTTAAGTAATGTACTGTAGAAAATTTTAAAAACATTTTGTGTATTTCATTTACTTACCTTTAGCTATTACTTACTTTTTTTTTCCCAAGGGACCTAACATCACACATGCCATCAGTCTGTTTTATTTTCCTGAAGACCTCCCTCCAGGAGCACTCTGACCCTTTCCCCCATCTGGGATGGGGGGTCCTCTGGGCTGGGATGCTGCTCTCTCTAGATCTTCCCTTTGCCTGGGCTAGATTTGCCGTCTTCCTCTTGACTTTCTTGTGTCACTGAAGCACAACTTCCAGTAGCTTCCCAAGAAAGGATACATAGAAGATAATTTTTGACTCTGCAAATATCTGTACATGTCTTTATTTAGCTTCTTCGGTTAGACATGGTCTGATGGTGTTCTGAGTCCACTTGTTTGTATGGGACCTCTTTTTTTTTTTTCTCTGTCTGGAAGTTGATAGAATCGTACAATAGCGTCTTAGTGTGGCCCTTCTTTCCTTTCCTGTGCTGAGCATTTAGGGCCCTTTCCCACTGGAAGATTCAAAAGGTATGAGACCATGAACAATGCAAAGTGTCTTTCCTAACCCCGTCTGCTGGCCACGCACTTTCTCTTCTCAGAGCATCATTGTTACCAGTTACTCATGTACCTTTTGGCCATTGACACCTGGACGTTCACATTATTAACATTTCCTCATTCCATTAACAAGTCTTTGAAAACATCCCTTTAATAACAGTGCAGTATTCTGATAAATGGATCTGCCATAAAATAGATGTAACCAATTCACTCTCATGAGGTTTTAGGCTGTGTCTACTTTTTATAATGTCAATAGTGATGTAATAAGCGTGTCTACATATCTTTGTGTACATATCAAATTAGTCCCTTATTTTCCAAAGTGTGTTGAGGATCTCAGTTTTGGGTTAGAGTGGACATGGTTTTGTCTGGTTTCATATTCTTTTTTCCCTGTGGACGGTTGAGGATGGGACTCCATTTTTACTGGTAATGAAGTGTGAATGCCAGGGAACATTTGGTTGTCCTGTGCCCACACGGGGTGTTCAGAAATTCCCTTCCTGCAAATCACTTTTTGCTAAAGGGAGGCTTTCTCTCTCATGCCAGATGACATCATCTCCAGGCCCAGCTGTCCACAGAAACTCAAAGCTGTGAGCTTTGGAAGTCACAATTTCGAAATCCCTCATTGAGCTTCCAATAACCAAAAAAAATTACGTACCTATTTCTTCTTCTCCGCAAGTTCTGAATGCTTAGAGTATTCAGATGCTTTCAGAATTGTGCTCTCAGCAAGGTCTGATGCACACAGGATAAGCACCATCTTATATTGGTTGGACAGTTTCCCTCTTTAAAGCATTTTTATATCTGGAAACACATCTGATCCCACCCACATCTCTGCAAGTTTTCAGAGCCAGGCTTGTAGTTCCTCCTGGTAATTAAATGGTCTCACAGGGGGTCATGGTCACAGAGTGACTTCAGGGCAGATCTGGGTCTTAATCCCTGGCTTTCAAGCCAACCTAGAGCTGATTCCACTAGGCAACATAACTGGGGTGTTTTCAGAAAACAGAAAGAACCATCAGAGAATCAGAGCTACTGGTGAAAAGATTCAGGGGCTCTGGAGTCAGGAGGACCTGGCTGTAAATCCTGGAAACTCTCTCATCCTCTCTGTCTCGAGTACTTCTTCTGAACAATGGGAATAATGCTACCTACCTCACCGTGTTGTTAGGGGCATTAGAACACATACATGAAAATATCAGTCATGGTGCCTGTTGTACAGCAAGTTTCCAAGCACATGAATAGGATTGTTATATGAGTGATTTGAAATGCAAGTGAAAAACTGGAGTCAAAGTCTTTAGAATCATGAACCGCCACAGGTAGAATGGACCTCCCATATGGCAATCCGGACCCAGGAGAGGAAAAGGGACCCCCTTAGGGGTAGAGCCAGGATTAGAACCAAGAGTCCATCTTCCTGTCTATTGTTCTTTTTGCAACTCCACTGAGATGGCCCAACCTAGGACCCCCATGACCTGATTGTGGCCAAATTCAATAGACACGGCTGTGCACGTCTGTCTTCTTGAGATGCTTTCTTCCTTCGGCGTCTGTGACTCTGTACTCTTTTGGTTTCCGTCCTGCCCTCTGGTTGCTCAGTCCAATCTTTATTGGATTCCTCTTCCTCTGTCCTCTTGCAATGCTGCTGTCTTGGGGGTTACCAGGGTCCCCCGTGAGCCTTTGCTTTCCTTATCCCAGGCACTCTCCCCGGACGATCCCATCCACACCCATGGCTCTGTGGCTTTTGTAAACTCTGGCCTCTCAGCCTCGAATGCTTTTTCCCCAGCCCTTCAAGTCCCAACTTAATGGTCATGTCCCTGAGAGGCTTTCCCTGACCCCTTATTAAAAAGAAGCTCCATCTCGTCACCATCTTTACTTCCTCTGGAGCACTTGGCGCCATCTGGTCATTGTGGCACATTTGGCCACCCCCTTTTTTGTTTCTTCCCCCATTAGAGTGTACACTTGGGAGAACAGAGGCCTTATCGGACCTGTTTACCAGGGCCGAGCAGAGTCCACGATCACGGTCCATATTCCAGCACAGTATGAGCTGTCCCAACCCCACATCTGATTATCTTCCTGGTCCTGTCTCAGGAGGTGGCACTATCTGCCAAGTTGCTTAGGTCAGAAACTTGGGAGCACTTTTCAGCTCTTAATCCCAATCGTTCACCAAAGCTTGATCATCATAGCAGTGCTCCCCACTGGGGGGAGGGCGGTACTGCCAACGAGACAAAGGTGGTTGGAAGTGTGGAAGGTCTTTTATTGGTTGTCAAAAAACTGAGGAGTGAAACCAGCCATTGATGGGCAGAGGTGAGGGATGCTAAATGCTACCCAATGTGTAAGATAGTCCTACCCCCAATGTCAGTAGTACTCCCATGGGGAGATTCTGTGAGGGTCTAGCTCACTTATATCTCTTGAGTGGGGTCTCAGTCTTTCCAGACTGTTGACATGACAATAGTCTCTTTTGGAATGTAAGACCTTTGAGTTCTGTAGTCTGGAGTAGGGGGTCCTCTGGGCCTGGAGATGAATTCAGAGATAGCAAACAAAGACCCAGGGTTGGTCTTAGGGAGAACTCAAAATATGCATGTGGAGGAGAACGATGGGTTGGTGAGGAAGGATTTGGAAGAAGACAGGGGAAAACGGTGTTTTTGGGTGCAGTGTTGTGAGGACCCAGTGGGAGGACGCAAAATGTTTGAATAATGGATGGATTATCACCTGTTAGAATAGTTCTGACTGTTCAGTTACTATGGTTGGGTAACAAGTTATCTCAAAACTTTAAATGACAATAATTCTTTCTCATCTTATGCTTTCAGTGGGTCAGGAATTCAGCTGGGTATTCTTTGAAGTTTGAGATCGCCAGTGAGATTGCAGCCAGGCAGTGGCCGGGGCTAGGGTGATCTCCAAGGCTTTATACTCACATGACTGGGAGTCGGCTGGGCTGGGAAGGCTCAAATAGCTGGGCCTTTTTGGACTTGGCTCTCTATCTCCGTATGATCTTCCCATATATTCTATCCATCGTGGTGGCTCAGAGCTCCAAAAGGCATGCATCTCGAGTGAGTGAGCCAGGTGGGAACCATATTGTCTTTTCTGTCCTAGTCTTGGAAATCAGGCAGCGTCACTTCTGCCCTTCTTTGTAGCTTGGGGTGGTTACAAAAGCCTGCCTCGTTTCCAGGGGAAAGAACACAAGGCTCAGTTCTTTTTTTTTTTTTTGTGATACGCGGGCCTCTTACTGTTGTGGCCTCTCCTGTTGCGGAGCACAGGCTCCGGACGCGCAGGCTCAGTGGCCATGACTCACGGGCCCAGCCGCTCCGTGGCATGTGGGATCCTCCCGGACCAGGGCACGAACCCGTGTCCCCTGCATCGGCAGGCAGACTCTCAACCACTGTGCCACCAGGGAAGCCCTTTTGGGTGGTATTCTGCTCCGAACTGTTGTGGCTAGAACTGAATGGTCTAGAATGGCTTCACTCACTTGTTGGGACCTTCACTGCAAGGCTGGTCCGGGCTTGGTCACTAGATGGCAGAAGGTTTCTCAGGAGAAGAAAGAGCAGGTCCCAAGGCACATAGACTTATCAATCTCAGCTTGCATCACATTTGCTAATGTCTCATTGGCTGAAGCAAGTCATACGACCATACCCAGATTCAAGAGTGGAGATATGAACCCCAAGAGTGGCCAAGTCTCATTGCAAAGGAGCACATGCACAGAGTGGAGGGAATTTGTGGCCACTTTGCAATCTACCGCCGCATGGATAGATAGGTCAAAGGCAGTTGGAAGGATGTGGAGAGCAGTACAAAGTAACAGCTACCCATCTGGCCAGCTGCAGAGGACAAGGAAGCATGTATCTGTTCATCAAGCAGAGATCCGAACCTTGCTTTATTCTCTGCTCTCTGATGGACACTCTTGATGCAGAGATAGCCACTGTCCTTACGGAGCTCCAGCTTAGTGAGGAAGACCCAACTCATGCTAGGGAAGGTCAGCATGGGCAGCTTTCAGGGACCCTGGAGAAACTGATTGGGGACAGCCAGCAGCTGTGGGAGCAGCGGGCATCTGGGAGGGGCTGGATGAGTCAAGAGTGGACAGCAGGCTGGGTCAGTGGGGAGGCCCAGAGATGTACGTCAGCAACAGCTCAGGTTTGACTTGGAACACCTCTGATCAGGGCCAGGAGGATGCTCAAATATTAGAACTCTCCAGCTGGAAGGGAGTTTGGGTTTTATTCTGTTCAGTCGTCTTGTTTTATAGTGTCACAGCTTTTATATTATATATTTCTTGAACATGTCAGTCAGGATAGGGTAACTGCTATAACAAGCCAACCCCTGAATCACAGTGGCTTAACATGTTACATGTTTATTTCTTACACCAAGTGTGTTGCCAATGCTCCTGGCCAGCAGTCGGTCTTCTAGAGTCACTCAGGGGCCCAGGCTCCTTCTGTGTTGTGGCTCTGCCCTTCCCCAGGGCCCATGGGCCCTCTTCTGGACACTCTGCATTCAGCAGGCAATGGAGGAAGAGGCTGTGGGAACATTCTGTGGTCAGGCCTGGCGGTGGCCCTCATCACCTGTATCCATTGGCCAGACTCACTCATACAACTCACACTGCAAAGAAGCCAGCAAGCATAGGTCAGCTGTGTGTGCTATGAATAACATGAACTGGGTTTTAGGAACACGTAGAAGTCCTACACGTGGACACCCTTTGCCTAGAGATCAAGTTTTTTAGGAGGCTGGGACTGCATCATGTTTGTCCTAAATCCCAGGACCTGGCTCTGTGTCTGGTGTAGGGAAAGCACTAAACACATAAGAATTGAAGGTATCTAACTCTGACTTTGTCCTGCTTCAGGCTCTGTCCTCACTCATCAGATTCAGTGACTAAACCCAGCTTTCTGTCCCCGCCCCCTTCTCTGGGCTTGCGTTCACCCAGGCTTTTCCTGTTTCTGGCCTCTATCCTGGCTCTGGCCTCTTGGCCACAAACCTCGGCCCATCCCTCTCCTGCAAGGGGAAAGAGGACCAGAGAGCCAGAAGGAATGCCTTTCACCCTCCCTCCCCTAAACCATCATGGCTCCTTCAGCCATGCCTGCCTTTTAGCCCTGAACAGGCCTCTACCCTAAATGATGTGTCTGGAAACGTTCTCAGTGAGAAGACAAACCTAGCCCATGTCAGGGCTGCCTGTGACAGATCAGAGACACGCCAGGCTGGGAAAGGTCATCATCCTGACCCACAAAGCTCACAGGGACCTGGGGCCCCTGCAGCTGCATCCCAGGCCTGGGCAGACAGTGCCCCTCCTAGGGCTAGTCCCTTGTCAACCTCAGACCCAGAAAGAGCGAGTCCAAGGATGAAGGAGAGGAAACAAACAACTCCCAGCACACTGCACGATGTTGTTTCTCAGCACGCGGAAAAAAATGCCAGTTCAAAGGGCTGCCCCACTTTCCAGCAACAAGGTTTCCCCTGGGGAGGCAGGAGCCTGCTGTGTTGATGGAGCCCAGGGGAATGATCAAAAAGAGATGTTCTGGAGACACACAGGGGACAGGCTTTTGATAAACAAGGTTGGCTTCTTCTGACAAAGAAATCTGGAATAGAAAAAAAAAGATCAAGATGGCGTTGGGGGGACTTCCCTGGTGGCGCAGTGGTTCAGAATCCGCCTGCCAATGCAGGGGACACGGGTTCGAGCCCTGGTCCAGGAAGATCCCACATGCCGCGGAGCAACTAAGCCTGTACGCCACAACTACTGAGCCTGCTCTCTAGAGACCACAAGCCACAACTACTGAGCCCGCGTGCCTAGAGACTGTGCTCCGCAACAAGAGAAACCACGACAATGAGAAGCCCAGGCGCTGCAACGAAGGGTAGCCCCCTCTCGCCGCAACTAGAGAAAGCCCGCACACAGCAACGAAGACCCAAGCAACCAAGATAAACAAAGAAACAAATAAATAAATTTATTTAAGAAATGGCATTGGGATAAATAATAGCTGTCTTTTTTTTTTTGGTCTACTGTATGCCAAGTACTTTTTATACCAGTGAAATAATCCTGTGAGGTGAGGGTATTATCTGTATTTTATAGATGAGGAAACTGAAGCTCAGAGAGCTTAAGTAACTCGATCAAGGTCACACAGCTCTAAGTGGTGGAGTCAGGGGTGGGACCCAGGACTTTTCTGATTCCAAAGCTGATTTGTCCCCCTCTATTTCATACTTTCCAGCTTCCAGATTTTTCTTCCATAAAAACAAAGAGTCACTGCTGTCCTAAGTTAAAATTTATTACGTGGGGTAATTGTGTCCAAAGCCATTTTATGTTGTATCTCTGTAAAGGCTGACAACAATCCTATGAGAAGCACACTATTATTTTTCCAGTTTTTTTGATGAGGAAACAAACCCAGAGACAGGGAGTAACTTGTCACCATCTCGGGGAGTGGAGAAGCAGGACTGGGATATGGCTGTGATCCTAAACCCAGTGCTTGTTCCTCAACCCCAGGGGTTGGCGAAATGCGGCCCCTGACCAAACCTGGCTGGCTGCCTCTTTGTGTATGGCCTGTAACCCCCTTTTTTTTTCTTTAACATTTTTTAAATTGGAGTATAGTCTTTCGTACGGAGTGAAGCAAGTCAGAAAGAGAAAAACAAATATCATATATTAACGTATATATGTGGAATCTAGAAAAATGGTACAGATGAAGCTATTTGCAGGGCAGGAATAGAGACACAGACGCAGAGAATGGACGTGTGGACATGGCGGGGAAGGGGAGGGTGGGATGAACTGGGAGATTAGGTTTGACATAAATACACGACCACGTGTAAAATAGATAGCTAGGGGGGAACTGCAGTATAGCACAGGGAGCTCAGCTCGGTTTTTTAACATCTTTAAGAATTGTTTTTACAGTTTAAATGGTTGAAAACATCAAAACAAGAATAATATTTGGTGATACATGAAAATTACATGAATTAAAATTTCAGTGTCCATATATAAAGTTTTATTGGAACACGGCCATGTCAATTGTCTCCTTATTGTCTACAGTGGCGTTTAGACTCCAGTGGCAGTGTTGAGTCCTTGTGACAGAAATCTTGTGACCCACAAAACCTAAAATCTTTACTATCTGGGTCTTTAGAGAGAAAGCTTGCTGTCCTCTGTGCTACAGTGTCCTGCTGCGAAGACAGAAAGAAGTCACCACCACTGAATTCAGGGAGTAAGGGCTCTGGTCTCAGGGGAGCTGGGCCTTTTCTGCTGATGGTGCACGGCAGGGTCGTTACCCAGAGAAGCTGCGTTGGAGAGCCCAGGCGGGGTGGCCAGCAGAGTCCAGTGCATGGGGAATTCAGGGACTCAGGTCTGGGGACTCAAGAGCTGGCTCAAGGTGAGGAACAAGGCAGGGAGGTGGCAAGAGGCCCCAGGACTTGGGTGGGACCAGAGCTTGCATGTGGACGTGTCGGCGGGAATTGAAGGTGAGGTGGGTTGGATCAGCAGAAGTTCCAGACTGGAGCAGGTCAGGCCTAAGAGTCTGATTCTGGGTGAGCTTTGAACCCCGGTCCTGTTCCTCGGCAGGGCTTGGAGACAAAGTGGAGCAGAATGCCAAGAAAGGAGGTAGGAAGAGGGCCCCTGGGTCTCGGGGTGCTGGTGTCCTCAGAGGCCTCCCAGTGCCCAGGTTGTGTGGGTGTGGATGCAGCCCCCAGGCTATAAGGGGCCACGTGCCCTTGGGGCATGAGGATGACATCCGCAACCGGGAAGGGAATGGGTGGAGATGAGAAGCTGCTCCCTGTTCCCTGGGAGCCACATGGGACGCCTGGGCTTGGGCGTGTCTTAGAAAGTGAAAGGGCCCCAACCACACAGTCAAGAGGGAATTTCCTGGCAGCCCACGTGGGATAGGGGCACAGAGTAGACATTAGGTTGATTTCAAAGAATGGAGGAGAGTGATATTTCCTAAACATCTAAATCTTTGGGCTGACAATTGTGTCTGCTACACAAGCAAAGTGCCTATGGTAACCTAGCGCCTAGACACTCAGTGTCAGTTCCTCCTTTCCTCCCCCTCCCCTCCCCGTCCCCTCCCCCTCCCTCTCATGCCCCTCCTTCTGCTCCTCCCCTTTGCACCTCCCCCCTCCCCTCCCCTCCCCTCCCCTCCCCCCTCCTCCCCTCCCCTCCCCCTCCCCTCCCCCTCCCCTCCCCCTCCCTCTCATGCCCCTCCTTCTGCTCCTCCCCTTTGCACCTCCCCCTCCCCTCCCCCTCCCCTCCCCCTCCCCTCCCCCCTCCCCTCCCCTCCCCCTCCCCTCCCCCCTCCCCCCTCCCTTCCCTCCCCCTCCCCTCCCCCCTCCCCCCTCCCCTCCCCTCCCTCATGCCCCTCCTTCTGCTCCTCCCCTTTGCACCTCCCCTCCCCCCTCCCCTCCCCCTCCCTCTCATGCCCCTCCTTCTGCTCCTCCCCTGTGCACCTCCCCCCTCCCCTCCCCCCTCCCCTCCCCCTCCCTCTCATGCCCCTCCTGCTCCTCCCCTTTGCACCTCCCCTCCCTCTCCCCTCCCCCTCCCTCTCATCCCCCTCCTTCTGCTCCTCCCCTTTGCACCTCCTCCCCTGTCCTCCCCCTCCTCCCCTCCCTCCTGCTCATGTTTTCCATTACTATCGAGACAAGGCTGATCTGTGACTTTATTAATAGGGACCTCCAGCCCTTACTGAACACGTATAATGTGCCAAACACTCTTCTAAGAGCTTTCAGTGTAGTAACTTACGTTTTCCACACAACTCTATCCCCATTTTACACAGAAGCACAGTAAGAGCCTAAGGTTGCACAGCCAGGAGTGGTGCCTCAGGGGTCAACCCTGCGAGTCTGTGCTCCTGATTCTTCTGCCTCACTACGTCTCGAGTGGTCTGGAAGGGAACGGAGAGTGGTGGGCAAAGAGTCCAAAGGAATCTTTTTTTTTTTTTTTTTTCTTTTTTTATTAGTTTCTGCTTTATAACAAAGTGAATCAGTTATACATATACATCTGTTCCCACATCCCCTCCCTCATGCATCTCCCTCCCTCCCACCCTCCCTATCCCACCCCTCCAGGCGGTCACAAAGCACCGAGCTGATCTCCCTGTGCTCTGCGGCTGCTTCCCACTATCTATCTACCTTACGTTTGGTAGTGTATATATGTCCATGCCTCTCTTTCCCTTTGTCACAGCTTACCCTTCCCCTTCCCCATATCCTCAAGTCCATTCTCAAGTAGGTCTGTGTCTTTATTCCCGTTTTACCCCTAGGTTCTTCATGACATTTTTTTTTTAAATTCCATATATATGTGTTAGCATACGGTATTTGTCTTTCTCTTTCTGACTTACTTCACTCTGTATGACAGACTCTAGGTCTATCCACCTCATTACAAATAGCTCAGTTTCGTTTCTTTTTATGGCTGAGTAATATTCCATTGTATATATGTGCCACATCTTCTTTATCCATTCATCCGATGATGGACACTTAGGTTGTTTCCAGCTCCGGGCTATTGTGAATAGAGCTGCAATGAACATTTTGGTACATGTCTCTTTTTGAATTATGGTTTTCTCAGGGTATATGCCTAGTAGTGGGATTGCTAGGTCATATGGTAGTTCTATTTTTAGTTTTTTAAGGAACCTCCATACTGTTCTCCATAGTGGCTGTACCAATTCACATTCCCACCAGCAGTGCAAGAGTGTTCCCTTTTCTCCACACCCTCTCCAGCATTTATTGTTTCTAGATTTCTTGATGATGGCCATTCTGACTGGTGTGAGATGATATCTCATTGTAGTTTTGATTTGCATTTCTCTAATGATTAATGATGTTGAGCATTCTTTCATGTGTTTGTTGGCAGTCTGTATATCTTCTTTGGAGAAATGCCTATTTAAGTCTTCTGCCCATTTTTGGATTGGGTTGTTTGTTTTTTTGCTATTGAGCTGCATGAGCTGTTTATAAATTTTGGAGATTAATCCTTTGTCAGTTGCTTCATTTGCAAATATTTTCTCCCATTCTGAGGGTTGTCTTTTGGTCTTGTTTATGGTTTCCTTTGCTGTGCAAAAGCTTTGAAGTTTCATTAGGTCCCATTTGTTTATCTTTGTTTTTAGTTCCATTTCTCTAGGAGGTGGGTCCAAAAGGATCTTGCTGTGATTTATGTCATAGAGTGTTCTACCTATGTTTTCCTCTAAGAGTTTGATAGTTTCTGGCCTTACATTTAGGTCTTTAATCCATTTTGAGCTTATTTTTGTGTATGGTGTTAGGGAATGATCTAATCTCATACTTTTACATGTCCCTGTCCAGTTTTCCCAGCACCACTTATTGAAGAGGCTGTCCTTTCTCCACTGTACATTCCTGCCTCCTTTATCAAAGATAAGTTGGCCATATGTGCGTGGGTTTATCTCTGGGCTTTCTATCCTGATCCACTGATCTATCTTTCTGTTTTTATGCCAGTACCACACTGTCTTAATTACTGTAGCTTTGTAGTATAGTCTGAAGTCAGGCAGCCTGATTCCTCCAGCTCCGTTTTTCGTTCTCAAGATTGCTTTGGCTATTCGGGGTCTTTTGTTTTTCCAAACAAATTTTGAAATTTTTTGTTCTACTTCTGTGAAAAATGCCAGTGGTAGTTTGATAGGGATTGCATTGAATCTGTAGATTGCTTTGGGTAGTAGAGTCATTTTCACAATATTGATTCTTCCAATCCAGGAGCATGGTATATCTCTCCATCTATTTATATCATCTTTAATTTCTTTCATCAGTGTCTTATAATTTTCTGCATACAGGTCTTTTGTCTCCTTAGGTATGTTTATTCCTAGATATTTTATTCTTTTTGTTGCAATGGTAAATGGGAGTGTTTTCTTGATTTCATTTTCAGATTTTTCATCATTAGTGTACAGGAATGCCAGAGATTTCTGTGCATTAATTTTGTATCCTGCTACTTTACCAAATTCATTGATTAGCTCTAGTAGTTTTTCGGTAGCATCTTTAGGATTCTCTATGTATAGTATCATGTCATCTGCAAACAGTGACAGCTTTACTTCTTCTTTTCCAATTTGGATTCCTTTTATTTCCTTTTCTTCTCTGATTGCTGTGGCTAAAACTTCCAAAACTAGGTTGAATAAGAGTGGTGAGAGTGGGCAGCCTTGTCTCGTTCCTGATCTTAGTGGAAATGGTTTCAGTTTTTCACCATTGAGGACAATGTTGGCTGTGGGTTTGTCATATATGGCCTTTATTATGTTGAGGAAAGTTCCCTCTATGCCTACTTTCTGCAGGGTTTTTATCATAAATGGGTGTTGAATTTTGTCGAAAGCTTTCTCTGCATCTATTGAGATGATCACATGGTTTTTCTCCTTCAACTTGTTAATATGGTGTATCACATTGATTGATTTGCGTATATTGAAGAATCCTTGCATTCCTGGAATAAACCCCACTTGATCATGGTGTATGATCCTTTTAATGTGCTGTTGGATTCTGTTTGCTAGTATTTTGTTGAGGATTTTTGCATCTATGTTCATCAGTGATATTGGCCTGTAGTTTTCTTTCTTTGTGACATCCTTGCCTGGTTTTGGTATCAAGGTGATGGTGGCCTCGTAGAATGAGTTTGGGAGTGTTCCTTCCTCTGATATTGTTTGGAAGAGTTTGAGAAGGATGGGTGTTAGCTCTTCTCTAAATGTTTGATAGAATTCGCCTGTGAAGCCATCTGGTCCTGGGCTTTTGTTTGATGGAAGATTTTTAATCACAGTTTCAATTTCAGTGCTTGTGATTGGTCTATTCATATTTTCTATTTCTTCCTGAGTCAGTCTTGGTAGGTTGTGCATTTCTAAGAATTTGTCCATTTCTTCCAGGTTGTCCATTTTATTGGCATAGAGTTGCTTATAGTAATCTCTCATGATCTTTTGTATTTCTGCAGTGTCAGTTGTTACTTCTCCTTTTTCATTTCTAATTCTACTGATTTGAGTCTTCTCCCTTCTTTTCTTGATGAGTCTGGCTAATGGTTTGTCAATTTTGTTTATCTTCTCAAAGAACCAGCTTTTAGTTTGGTTGATCTTTGCTATCGTTTCCTTCATTTCTTTTTCATTTATTTCTGATCTGATCTTTATGATTTCTTTCCTTCTGCTAACTTTGGGGGTTTTTTGTTCTTCTTTCTCTAATTGCTTTAGGTGCAGGGTCAGGTTGTTTACTCGAAATGTTTCCTGTTTCTTAAGGTGGGATTGTATTGCTATAAACTTCCCCCTTAGAACTGCTTTTGCTGCGTCCCATAGGTTTTGGGTCGTCATGTCTCCATTGTCATTTGTTTCTAAGTATTTCTTAATTTCCTCTTTGATTTCTTCAGTGATCACTTCATTATTGAGTAGTGTATTGTTTAGCCTCCATGTGTTTGTATTTTTTACAGATCTTTTCCTGTAATTGATGTCTAGTCTCATAGCATTGTGGTCGGAAAAGATACTTGATACAATTTCAATTTTCTTAAATTTACCAAGGCTTGATTTGTGACCCAAGATATGATCTATCCTGGAGAATGTTCCATGAGCACTTGAGAAAAATGTGTATTCTGTTGTTTTTGGGTGGAATGTCCTATAAATATCAATTAAGTCCATCTTGTTTAATGTATCATTTAAAGCTTGTGTTTCCTTATTTATTTTCATTTTGGATGATCTGTCCATTGGTGAAAGTGGGGTGTTAAAGTCCCCTACTATGATTGTGTTACTGTCGATTTCCCCTTTTATGGCTGTTAGTATTTGCCTTATGTATTGAGGTGCTCCTATGTTGGGTGCATAAATATTTACAATTGTTATATCTTCTTCTTGGATCGATCCCTTTATCGTTATGTAGTGTCCTTCTTTGTCTCTTCTAATAGTCTTTATTTTAAAGTCTATTTTGTCTGATATAAGAATTGCTACTCCAGCTTTCTTTTGATTTCCATTTGCATGGAATATCTTTTTCCATCCCCTTACTTTCAATCTGTATGTGTCTCTAGGTCTGAAGTGGGTCTCTTGTAGACAGCATATATATGGGTCTTGTTTTTGTATCCATTCAGCCACTCTGTGTCTTTTGGTGGGAGCATTTAGTCCATTTACATTTAAGGTAATTATTGATATGTATGTTCCTATTCCCATTTCCTTAATGGCTTTGGGTTCGTTATTGTAGGTATAGTCCTTCTGTTGTGTTTCTTGCCTAGAGAAGTTCCTTTAGCATTTGTTGTAAAGCTGGTTTGGTGGTGCTGAACTCTCTCAGCTTTTGCTTGTCTGTAAAGGTTTTAATTTCTCCATCAAATCTGAATGAGATCCTTGCTGGGTAGAGTAATCTTGGTTGCAGGTTTCTCTCCTTCATCACTTTAATTATGTCCTGCCACTCCCTTCTGGCTTGTAGAGTTTCTGCTGAGAGATCAGCTGTTAACCTGATGGGGATTCCCTTGTGTGTTATTTGTTGCTTTTCCCTTGCTGCTTTTAATATGATTTCTTTGTGTTTAATTTTTGACAGTTTGATTAATATGTGTCTTGGCGTATTTCTTCTTGGATTTATTCTGTATGGGACTCTCTGTGCCTCCTGGACTTGATTAACTATTTCCTTTCCCATATTAGGGAAGTTTTCAACTATAATCTCTTCAAATATTTTCTCAGTCCCTTTCTTTTTCTCTTCTTCTTCTGGAACCCCTATAATTCGAATGTTGGTGTGTTTAATGTTGTCCCAGAGGTCTCTGAGACTGTCCTCTGTTCTTTTCATTCTTTTTTCTTTATTTTTCTCTGCATCAGTTATTTCCACTATTTTATCTTCCACCTCACTTATCCGTTCTTCTGCCTCAGTTATTCTGCTATTGATCCCATCTAGAGTATTTTTCATTTCATTTATTGTGTTTTTAATCAATGCTTGATTCATCTTTAGTTCTTCTAGGTCCTTGTTAACTGTTTCTTGCATATTGTCTATTCTATTTCCAAGATTTTGGATCTGGGAAATAGAATCTTGGATCAGCTTTACTATCATTATTCTGAATTCTTTTTCAGGTAGACTGCCTATTACCTCTTCATTTGTTAGGTCTGGTAGGTTTTTATCTTGCTCCTTCACCTGCTGTGTGTTTTTCTGCTTTCTCATTTTGCTTATGTTACTGTGTTTGGGGTCTCCTTTTTGCAGGCTGCAGATTCGTAGTTCCCGTTGTTTTTGGTGTCTGTCCCCCGTGGCTAAGGTTGTTTCAGTAGGTTGTGTAGGCTTCCTGGTGGGGGGGACTAATGCCTGTGTTCTGGTGGTTGAAGCTCGATCTTGTCTTTCTGGTGGACAGGTCCACGTCTGGTGGTGTGTTTTGGGGTGCCTGTGGCCTTATTATGTTTTTAGGTATCCTCTCTGCTAATGGGTGGGGTTGTGTTCCTGCCTTGCTAGTTGCTTGGCATAGGGTGACCAGCACTGTAGCTTGCTGGTCATTGACTGAAGCTGGGTGCTGGTGTTGAGATGGAGATCCCTGGGAGATTTTCGCTGCTTGATATTTTGTGGAGCTGGGAGGTCTCTTGTGGACCCGTGTCCTGAAGTTGGCTCTCCCACTTCAGAGGCACAGCACTAACTCCTGGCTGCAGCACCAAGAGCCTTTCATCCACCCGGCTCAGAATAACAGTGAGAAAAAGTAGAAAGAAAGAATTAGTAGAAGAAAGAAAGAGAGATTGAAAGAAAGGAAGAAGGGAATAAAGGAAGGAAGGAAGGAAGGAAGAAAGAAAGGAGGGAGGTTGGAAGGATGGAAAGAAAGGAAAGAAAGGAGGGAGGGAGGGAGGAATGAAAGCAAAAGGAAGAGTGAATGGAAGAAGAGAGGGAGGGAGGGAGGAAGGAAAGAAAGAAAGAAAGACAGGAGGGAGGGAGGGAGGGAGGAAGGAAAGAAAAAGAAAGTGGAAAGAAGAAGGGTGGGAGGGAGGGAGGGATGGAGGAAAGAAAAAGAAAGAAGGAAAGGAGGAGCGGAGGGAGGGAGGGAGGAAGGGAAGGGAGGAAAAAAAGAAAGAGCAGGTAAAGTAAAATAGAATAAAGTATGAAATATAGTAGCGTTATTAAAATTAAAAAGTAATTATTGAAAAAAAACACGGACCGAAAGAACCCTGGGACATATGGTGGAAGCAAAGCTATACAGAGAGAATCTTACACAGAAGATTACACATACACATTCACAAAAAGAGAGCAGGGGGAAAAATCAAAAATCTTGCTCTCCAAGTCCACCTCCTCGATTTGGGATAATTCGTTGTAAAAAGAGGAAAAGGGCGAAAAGTCTGAAATCTTGCTAAGTCCACCTCCTTAATTTGAGATAATTCGTTGTAAAAAGAGGAAAAAAAAAAGGGGGGGGAAAGTCTTAAATCTTGTCCTCAAAGTCCACTTCCTCAATTTGGGATGATTCGCTGTCCATTCATGCACTCCACAGACGCAGGGCACATCAAATGGACCGTGGAGCTTTAATCCGCTGCCTCGGAGGCTGCACAGAGAGATTTCCGTGTCTCTGCTCTCACAGCTCCCGGGTCTCAGCCTTGGACCTGGCCCCGCCTCTGCGCGTAGGTCGCCGGAGGGCGTCCGTTCTTCGCTCAGACAGGACGGGTTTAAAGGAGCCGCTGATTCGGGGGCTCTGGCTCACTCAGGCAGAGGGGAGGGAGGGGAATGCCCTCTCCTCGCGCAGCAGGCAACAAAAGGGAAAAAAGTCTCTTGCCTCTCCGGTAGCTCCAGACCCTTTCCCCGGGCTCCCTCCGGGCTAGCACTAACCCCTTCAGGGTCTCTTCCTGCCGCCAGCCCCAGACCTCTCCCTGCGCTCCGACTGAAAGCCGATACCCGAGCCTCAGCTCCCAGCCCCGCCCGCCCTGGCGGCCGAGCAGACAAGTCTCTCGGGCTGGTGTGTGCCTGAGGGCACCGATCCTCTGTGCCAAAATCTCTCTGCTTTGCCCTCCACACCCCTGTTGCTGTGCTCTCCTCCGCTACTCCGAAGCTTTCCCCCTCCGCCACCTGCAGTCTCCGCCCTCGAAGGGGCTTGTAGTGTGTAGAAACCTTCCCTCCTTCACGGCTCCCTCCCACTGGTGCAGGTCCCGTCCATATCCTATTGTCTCTGTTTATTCTTTTTTTCTTTTGACCTACCCAGGTATGTGGGGAGTTTCTTGCCTTTTGGGGGGTCTGAGGTCTTCTGTCAGCGTTCAGTAGGTGTTCTGTTGGAGTTGTTCCACGTGTAGATGAATTTCTGATGTATCTGTGGGGAGGAAGGTGATCTCCGCGTCTTACTCTTCCGCCATCTTCCTCCGGCTCCCAAAGGAATCTTGTTTAGAGGACCTTGGACCAGTTCTCAGGTGTAAAGTAGATCCTCCCAACCAGAAAAAGCATGTCATTGGAACCCCAGGCTCAACTGTGTCCCTAAGGGGACACTCCCAGGTTGCAGTTGGGCAGTAAATCAGAGGGGGTTCCCAGGGCCCGTGAGGAATGCCTGGAAGATTCTGCTGGGTCTAAAAGACCTTCCAGAAATGCAGTGTGTGATATGGCGGCGGCGGCAGCAGCCCTGCACTTTGTCATCCCTAGGCCCCTCTCTGTCTCCTTTTTTTTTAAATTTTTTTTTTTATTAGTTTCTGCTTTATAACAAAGTGAATCAGTCATACATATACATCTGTTCCCACATCCCTTCCCTCATGCATCTCCCTCCCTCCCACCCTCCCCATCCCACCCCTCCAGGCGGTCACAAAGCACCGAGCTGATCTCCCTGTGCTCTGCGGCTGCTTCCCACTATCTATCTACCTTACGTTTGGTAGTGTATATATGTCCATGCCTCTCTTTCGCTTTGTCACAGCTTACCCTTCCCCCTCCCCATATCCTCAAGTCCATTCAGACCTCTCTGTCTCCTTTTGTTTATAGCTACTGAAGTCTTTTGCAAGAAAACGGGGTTTTCTTTGTCTTTCGAGGGCTTGGTTTCCTGCTGCTGATTCTCACCTGAAGCCATAATTCTCCATTTGTGGCTCAATAACCTTCTCCCGGGTGGTTAATTATGGGCCATATGCTCCTGGGGCTGGTGTGCTGGAAAGGCAGATTGGCATGTTCCGATGTCTGCATCCTCTTCCCATTTCTCTTTTGGGCTCGCTAGCTCCAAACCTGTCCTCCTCAGTGTCTCCCTGGGGCCTCATGAGGCTCTTTTCCTTCTCAGGTAGTGTTCCATTTTGCAGATGACCCCAGCTGGGCTTAACTGGGCATTCACTAGTCTGTCTGCCAGCATCTCAGGGTTGACCAGTTGTCAAAAATCAACCAAAGGGCAGATGACGTCTGCCGTTTAAATCCCTGCAAGTGAGGTGATGAAGTGGAAAGAGCTTTGGCCTGGAATTCAGGGAAGTTGACTTCTGCTACTAGCTGTGCTGGGAAATTGCTTTTATGACTTTGGAGAAATCTCTTTACCTCTCTAGTTCTTAGTTTTTAAATTTTTAAATAAAGAAGAAGAAATTTTGGTTAGATCAATGGTTTCTAACCTGATTTCTAGGTCTCTAAAAAGATAGTGATGGGCATAGGGGAGCTTTAAAACAGCTTTGGACTCCCTCTAATTGCAGACTCTTAGAAGTGATTGCTGCCTATTCATCTTTGAGTCTACATCATAAAAGAGTGTTTGGTACAGAAAATGCAAACAATGAATGTTTGTTGAAATACAGAGGCCTTTCAGAAAGTCCAACACAAGTTGTTCTTTGGCCCTGATGAAGCTGGGCAGACTAACAAAAACCTTGGTTTCTTTAGTGGTTAGCATTACATTAAAGATGTAAAGTTGTCTCTGCATACCCGACTCTGTGTAAGTTAGGCAGGAAAGGAATCTTTGAGAAGGGTGCTGGCTAGATAAAGCACTGATAAAAAGGCTGAAAACCAGGCTCAAAAAAACGATGGACACCAGGGGAGCCAAGGCATCTGAGAACACAGGTGAGTTTCAGTGTTCAAGATGGGAGGTCCAGGACTTCCCTGGTGGTGCAGTGGTTAAGAATCTCCCTGCCAATGCAGGGGACACGGGTTCGAGCCCTGGTCTGGGAAGATCCCACATGCCACGGAGCAGCTAAGCCCGTGCACCACAACTACTGAGCCTGTGTTCTGGAGCCCACGAGCCACAACCACTGAAGCCTGTGCACCTAGTGCCTGTGCTCCACAGCAAGAGAAGCCACCGCAATGAGAAGCTTGTGCATGGCAACAAAGAGTAGCCCTCGCTCGCTGCAACTAGAGAAAGCCCGCACGTAGCAACAAAGACCCAATGCAGCCAAAAATAAATTTTTTTAAAAAAGTACACTGGTAATAACATTAAAAAAAATGATGGGAGGTCCAACTGGACACTCTGAGGCCATGTGACTGCCCACCTGCTGGGTGGGGAAGAGGCATTATCTAGCTTCCTTAGGTTTCCATAGATGCGGTCCCCCACCAAGATTATCACACAGTTTGGGGATTTCTGCCAAACAGGAAAGAACTTTGGATTCTGGGTAACCAAAAAAATGACAAAGAACCACTGCACCTGTTACTCCAGTCCTGCTGTGCTTACCTGCAGCTCTGTTTGGTAGTTATGGTGGCTTTGGTGAAAGGGAATGGGAAAACAAGCTTACGCATGAATTTTGATAGAGAAAAACATCTGTGTCCCTGGATTCCATATGAAAGAAATTATAACAGGATGCTTGTAGATGAAGGTGGACCCATTTCTAGTCTACAGAGCTGAGGTTTTCTACCAAGACAAGTAATGGGGAATCCCCTGCAGAGATGCAGATACAGGTGCCAAGGGAGACTCACCTTTCTGTATCTCTAGCTGTTTAGTGGAAGCCCCAGTGAATTGTCTTGCCTGTTCTCTCTCAGTCTCAGAACCCCAAACTGGTTGACTTCATTGAGACTCTGTGAGAATAAATAAGATAATGGATTCGAATGTGTACAACCCTAAGTGTACTCACGTTTCCAGTAACAATCAGCATTGATGGCAGCAATACCGATATCTGTCTTGGTATTTTCCTGGAGAGTGTGGCCGGGTAGCCATGGATGGGAAACACCTTCCCTTTTCCTTCTCCTTCTCATTAACTTATATTCTTTGTGCTAATTTTCTCTCTGCAGTTGACATTATGTCATTTGCAACTGTCCAATATCTTTTGAATAGCCTCTGTATGTCTTAATCGTTTTTCACATTGCGACTCCTGCCTTATCAAGGTAGAATCCAGAAAATTTTCATCCTCAGGCTTGCTTTCAGCCAATAATAGTAGCAGAGGACCTAGGTCCCTATAGTTAGATGAGCTTGTTTGAGACTTGGAATCAGAAGTGAGCAACATGAGGCTTTAGTCTGGCTGGGGAAGGTCCTCGTCCAGAAAGTGGTGGAGATGTTTGGCTCTTTGGGGGCAGCGGTGGTGGAATTTCTGTCATCCAGTCCCAATCATTACAACTGCTACATAGTGGCAGTTGTGATGTTTTTGTTAGAGGATCCCCACAAGTGTGTTTGCACTTGGTAGATTCAGAGTCCATTCTTTGCTCTTCTCAGAGATGTTCTGAGCTAATAGCCTTTACTATATTCCTTTTGTGCTTACATTAGTCCTTCATTAGTACTAGTTGTGAGATCAATAAAGATTTTACCTTTTCATAGGTGGATATTATAGTTCTTGAAAATATGTAGACAGATAAAGAAGAGATTAAGAACAATGAGAGAGGGAGAGAGACAAGGAGACAGAAGAGGGTTCTGGCTACCTCAGCAATGATCCCTGGTGAGTTAGCTTCTGTGGTAGCCAGCCTCTACTACAGCCTCATGGTCCCCAGTTCTGGTATCCATGTCTTGTGTAGTCCTTTTCTACATTGTATCAGGGCTGGCTTGTATGACCAATAAAATATGGTGGAGGTAACAGTGTGTGATACCCAGGCCTAGGTAATAAAATGCATTGCATCTTCTGCCTTGGTCTCTTGGGTCATTTTCTCTGAAAGAAGCCAGCTGCCATGTTGGAAGGACACTCAAGCAGCTCTGAGGAGAGCTCACATGAAGAGAAACCAACTTGGCAGTTCCGACTTGCTGACCATGTGAGTGAGCCTCCTTGGAAGTGGATCTCCTAGCCTCAGTCCATCACTTAGATGACTGGAGCTCCAGCCAACATCCATTAGAGAGAACATACTGTGAGAACTTGAGCCAGAACTGCCCAACCAACCTGCTCCTGCATCCTTGAGCTACAGAACTGGGAGAGATAATAAACGGTTCTTGTTGTTTAAGCCATTAAATGTCAGGTTAGTTGTCACACAGCATTAGATACTTGATACAGTTCTCTTGCTGTCCTTCCTGTTGGTAAAGACGTTCTGGTCTCTGAGGTAGGGGCAAACAGTAGAGATGCTGAAAATCTCCTGTCTTCGGGTTGGTGTAGTTGTTCTGCTTCATAACAGCACTCAGTTCTCCACTTAGTAGAAATACCTCTTGGGTTCTGGTAGATAATGGCACATTATTTCTGGTTTTCAGTGTTATTGCACCTTTAATTCTCCTGGGTCTATTTTCATAAGTATTTCAATGGGAAGGTGGATAAGGATGAATCAAGTGCTCTTATCTTGCTGTCCTCTTTTTTTTAATATATAAATTTATTTATTTATTTTTGGCTGCGTTGTGTCTTCTTTGCTGTATGCGGGCTTTCTCTAGTTGTGGTGAACGGGGGCTGCTCTTCATTGCAGTGTGCGGGCTTCTTGTTGCGGTGGCTTCTCTTGTTGCGGAACATGGGCTCGAGGCGCGCGGGCTTCAGTAGTTGTGGCACGCGGGCTCAGTAGTTGTGGCGCACAGGCTTAGTTGCTCCACAGCATGTGGGATCTTCCCGGACCAGGGCCCGAACCTGTGTCCTTTGCATTGGCAGGCGGATTCTTAACCACTGCGCCACCAGGGAAGCCCTCTGCATGAGTTTTTAAAGGGCATAGGTTGTGCCTTAATTACCTCTTCCAAGATTATAGGATTACTGCTCCATTTATGCTTTTCACAATACAGAATAAATGAATGAATAAGTGAATGAATGAATACATGATTGGATGGAGGAATGACATCTGTGTTTCAGTATGATACTAAATGCAAGGAAAACAAAAACTGATATGTTAATTGAAATTTTAAAAATATTTAAAAAGTAAAATTAATTAAAAATAATATATATGTTAAGTAAGATGAGGCGTAAGCATACTCTCAGTGGTTGGTTAGGATTTAAACTTGGGTATGCCTGATTCCAAAACCATGTTCACCATTTAATCTCCCCCAAATTACAGAGCCCCTGTCTACTACATGCACTGAGAATCACCTTTGTGCCAGATACACCCTTGGAGGAAAGTTCCTCTATTTATTTCTAAGATAAACTGAGTTCTGTTTTCCCTACGCATCCCAACCCACACACTGACGTACACAGGCCCCCAAGTCACACCACCGTGCACAACCGTTTTCTCCTTTTCCTTCAAGCTGTCTTCCAGGCCTGTCTCTCTGGCAAATAGCCATCACCCGTGAAGCCCTTTCCAGTGAGTACACATGTCGGGGAGGGTTTTCCTTAACTAGCTTGCCTCACCAGGACGCAGGCTGTCTGGATTTCTGTCTCCTCGCATTTCCTGGCGTGAGGACTTGTGACAGACACAATCATAACTAGCCTGTAGAGTCTATTTGTTCAGCTGGGCATCTCTTGACTGTGTCAGTCGACCTGGCTCTTCATCCCCATTTAGGTTCTGGGGAGACCTAGTGTGTTAGAATTAATGTTGCCATTTCCCTCTGCAGCCCCATTCTCCACTCCGCTGGCTTTCCTGGCCTGGGGTTGTGCAAGGAACTGGGAAGCCAGAAGAAGGCAAGGAAGGGGCAGTTTTATGAGAATATACAGCTTGGTTCTGTGTGTGTGCGTGTGTTTCTGTGTGCATGCACGTGCATGTACTCAGGGAGTAATGGGAGGATACACTTAGCTGGATTTAGAAGGTCTTAGTTTGTTCTCTGGATTGTTTCACTGTTGCTGGACCTTAGCTGTGACAGCTCAGTTGGGACCAGTGGGTAGAAGTTCTTGGAGTTCTACTTGGAAACATACAATTACAGTGTAGTATTATAGTAGACATGCCTTTGGTTGCCCTGAACCTTTGAACACTGGGGTGGGTTAGATTAGACCCCCAAATCTTCATGGCTTTAAACAATAAAAGTTATTTCTCATTTATACTGTGTGTTCATCATGGGACATCTGGGGGTCTACCTCCCTCTGGGACTCAGGCTGACAGACAGGCCACCATTTGCCAGTGGCCCTGGTGGAGAAAAGTGAAAGAGCAGGTGCATGTCACACTGCTAACAGGAAGCTTGTTATTCAGAAGTGTCACAATCTCTTCTCCTGTTTCAGTGGCCAAAGCAAGTCATACGGGCATGACTGTTTTCAAAGGGAACAAGGAAGTACAATATTACCATGTGACCAGAAGGAAAGAGAACTATAGTATATGTGAACATATATGTGCTAATGACCGTCAGCATATCCTTTCCTGATTTTGGAGAATTTTCTAGTTTCTGAATTCGACTTTTCTAAGATAGAAGTCAGAAAATCACTGTGATGGGCAGAATAGTGGCCACCCAAAGGTGTCCAGGTCCTAGTCCCCAGAACCTGTGAATATGTCTTCCGTGGCAGAAGGGACTTTGCAGATATGATTACATGAAGGATCTTGAGATGGGGAGGTGATCTGGGATTATCCAGGTGGCCCAACAGCATTACAAGGATCCTTATAAGGAAAGAGGGAGGTGGGAGAAGCAGAGTCAGAGAAGGAGGTGTGAGGATGGGCACAAGGTTGCAGTGTTGGATGCAGAGACCCTTGGGCCCAGGAATGCAAGCAGCTCTCAGGAGCTGGGGCAATGGAGGCTTGTTCCAGGGGGACGGTCTGCAGGGATCATTTCTCCCTACAGAGTAATGACGTGAGCAGATCTCTGCAAAAAGGCTGAATTGGGTTGTGAGATAATATAATTCACTTTGCTTTTATGTTCACATTCAATCATTTTCTTCTTTTCACCTCATTTGAGAAATATTTGGATTATTTACCCATTAACGATATCCACAACCTACCACTGGCATATGTTATAGGGTATGAGAGGTTTGCCCTAATACACTGGCTTCTGATTCAGAGCACAGTGCAGAGTTCATCAGGATTGGTGCTGCCCCCATTTGACGAGGATTCCAGTCTGTTTTGCTGTGTAACAAACATCCACAGAGTCCCAGTGGGATAAAGCAATGGGCAATTATCCCCATGTTCATGGGTCTTCCTGTTGACTGTATCTATGGTATCTAGGCCGACCTGGGCTGGGATCACCTGGTGGCTCTGGTTTTCTGTAGGTCTGACTGCAGCTTGGGCTCAGGTCTTGGTCCTGGGCTGAAGAAACAGAAGGTCTCCCAGGTCATGGTAGACCACCAGAGCACAGAAGCAAGCCCACTGGCAGCCCAATCACATTTCGAGTATCTGCTCCTGTCCTGACAGCTAATGCCCCATTGACTAGATAGAGCAGGGCGTGTAGTTAAGCCACAGCTGGGGTGTGGTAAGGGGGAAGGGATGCAGACACTGTTATTGGGGTGTGAAGAACTGGACCTAATTCAACCTACTACAATAGAGAAGAAAACATAGGTTTGGGGAGATTAAGGTTGTTTTCTTGGATCTCATAGAACTAAGTCTTTTGAGTTAAGGCTACTTCTCCACTCATTACTCTACACTGTCACCAAGGCAGATCTCATGAAAACCTCCAGCAGGTAACCTTCTGGGCACTAATGTCTCGTTGTCCTGGTCTTGTTTTTCTGTTTCTGGAGGTTTGTCTGTTTTCAAACCACCGTGTTTCAACAACTCAGCTCACCATTTATCCCTCGGGGGAACTCTCTCTCTCTCTCTCTCTCTCTCTCTCTCTCTCTCTCTCTCCGATCAATTCCATCCCTGTTTCTGTGATGACATGTCTCTCTCCGGGTCTGTATCTACTCATCTGTAAAGAGATCCAGTTCTCTTCTGCATGTGTGGAGCGGCGGCCCCCTGCAAGCAGAGGAATCTGGATCCTTCTGGTAGCAGTTTGCAGGCTGCTCCAGCCCTTCCTCCGTGCAGCCCTTCCTCTGTGCAGTGCTCCCCTGGCCCACGGGGTGGGGTGACAGCACTGCCAGAAATGCAAACCGTGTCTCAGGCATACTCAGAGCAGGGGACTGTCCACGGGAAGGAACTAGTTCTGCTCTGAGGGCCCTGGCCTTCTCAGACCCTGCATGGAGTGCTGTGTTATAAGGGTGGCCCTATAAATCAGAAGCTTGTTTCTGGGTGGAGGTTCTGACATGATCATGGGGTCCAGAGGGGCTGAAGACTCTGAGCTGCGTTTGGCGGGGCAAAGGGATTTGGTGGAGGATGGCATGTCAGGTATTCATTTAACTCATTTCAATAAGCATTTCTTGAGCCCTAGCAATGCGCCAGGACAGCTTCTGAGAACCGAGTTATAGAAGTGCCCAAATACAGACCCGGTCCTCATGAGGCTTAGGTCCAGTGGGAGAGATGAGGGCATTAAATAAAGAGTTACATTTTCTCCTTCAAGCTCGGCAAAAACCGTGCAAACAAGAGCGGGAGTGTTGGGGGGTATTCTTAAGAGCTTTAGGGCCTTACCCAGACAAAATTTAAAGCTGTGAATTAGCTGAAGGAAAAAAAGAAGTGGAGGATTATAAGTCAAAATCTGAATTTTGATTTATTTTCTTAAGAAGAAAAAACTGGGGAATCCTTGGGCCCACACTCCTGATTGGCAATCAAGTCTTGAAGCTGATTGGGGGTCATTCCCTTTCGCTGGGGTTGGAGCTCCCAGTTTGCCACTGTCCTCATGGATCTGTCTGTTTCACAGACTCATTCACCTTCTCTTCCAGGGTACCTGCCTGGATCCAGTGGGCATTTGGGTTGGCAGCCTCCATTCCACCTTGAATGTTGGGTTTAAACTCTCCTGGGTTAGAGATGCTTTTGAAATTTTATTAAGTTAAAGACCTCTCCAGAGAGATGTGCTTTGCACTTGAAACTTTTGCATAAAATTACAGGTGGTTTCCAGACCCTCTAAAGCTGTTTAGAACCTGGTTCCCAGGTTAAAAACCCCTGCTTTGAAAAAAGGATCACCCAGTTTCTTTGAAACTGCAGAAGCATTTTACAGCTTATAAAGCATGCCCCTTTTCCCTGCAGAGCTTGTGGTGTCCCCTCTCTTAATTCCCGTAGCACCTCCTTCCACAGTCTTGCCTTATACCCTCTGTAGGCAAGTGTAGGGGTCATCCAGCCTCCTTTACAGATGAAGAGAGAGGTCCAGGGGCTCTGAGTGACTTATGCAGAGCTGCACAGGCAGGATCTGTAGGGGCTGGCACTCAGCTCGCCCCACGATTCCAGCTTTAGTCTTCCTTTCCTTCCATTTGCCAGTCGGTTATAAATAGCTCAAAGAAGATTTTATTTCCAGCTTCAAAGTGACATGTGCTGTCAGCAACACCACAAAATACTTCATTGATGTTTTTAAGGGGGTAGGGAAGAGGAAATAAAATTGCTTATTTGCCCAAAGCAATGTTCAGTGAAGTGAAATCCATTGACTCCCCATGGGACTCTCTGCTTTTCCCAAGTGAATGGATTTTCAGATTTGGAACACAGGTGGCCTTCAGGCTGAATGGCCGCAGCCCGCCTCTCTGATTAATATGATCAATGCCACACTTGGGGGAGGGCTAGGAGTTGGGGACACGCCCACTCCTCACCACCCACTGCTGGTCTGGGGAAAACCATGTGAACAGGAGCACGGGGGTGGGAGGAGGGGCCGTTCCCAGCCACTTTGGGAGCCTTGTCTGGAAAGGGTAACGTTGTTCTTCTGTCTTGCTGCACGCACGTCAGGGTGAAGGCAGGAGGGAGAAGGCGTTTCTCTTCGTGCTGAGCTTTCCCAGCACAAGAGGAAGTCACAGCCAAACCTTTGCAATCACAGAGAAGGGTTTGTGTAAGACGATGTGGTGACACCGGGTGATTTTTGATGAATATAACAGCCAGGGGATCCAGGAATAAGCCACAGGGCTGAGCACCAACATAGAAAAGGGAAGGAAAGTAACCCAGGATTATTATATAAGTAACCCTGAGACACAAAACCTGGTGCAGAAGGCTGGTAAATGAAGAAGAGTGTCTGGGGCCCGTTAATAGCCGAAGAAGCTCTTCCTTGGCCTGGAGCTACTAGAAACAGCCAAGCGTTATGCAGTGCTTTACACACTCTGCAACTCGTGAGCTGCTTCTCCAAGACTCTTTGGAACGAAATTCATTCTTTTTTTTTTTTTTTTTTTTTTTTTTTTGCAGTTCGCAGGCCTCTCACTGTCGCGGCCTCTCCCGCCGCGGAGCACAGGCTCCGGACGCGCAGGCTCAGCGGCCATGGCTCACAGGCCCAGCCGCTCCGCGGCACGTGGGATCCTCCCGGACCGGGGCACAAACCCGCGTCCCCCGCATCGGCAGGCGGACTCTCAACCACTGCGCCACCAGGGAAGCCCCGAAATTCATTCTTATTGCACCCATTCGGTGGATGAGATAATTGGGGCGTGAAGAGGCTCAGTCATTTGCTCGAGGTCACACAGTGGTGTGTGGTTGAGCCTGACAGTTTCACCCCAGGGTTTCTCTTTAACCTCTTTGCCTTATTGCCTCAGCGAGCAGAGATTGAAATAGAGAAAGGTCCCATCCCTAGAGGAAAAAGGAACCCGGGAGAGAGAAAGAGGCAGAAACAGGCTCTTGGCCGCAGTGTCTGGCCCTGAGAGGGCTCAGGTCGCCTGTCTGAGAAAGAGAAACAAACCACTGGAAAGAGGAAGGGGCAATGAGACCCCCGCTGAGGGCTGACCCTGTCTGATCCCTCTGGACTCTCCAAAGGGAGAGAAATGAGAGCTGATTCACATCCTGACCTTTTAACACTACTCTGAAAGAGGGTGGTGAACTTATTTGTCTTATTCACAGCTGTGTCCCCACGGGCTCCTCACAGGTGCTCAGGAAAGCCTTGTGGAATGAATGTGGAAAGTAACTGGCCCAATGTCAGCCACCATTATTTAAACTTAGGTCTGTTTGCGCTGAGGGTAAGCTGGATGTACTCATCTCTGCATTCAAGACGGTGAGAACCGATGGAATTTAGGTCCACGTGCCCTGGTGGAGCAGCTCGCTGGGACCCAGCCCTGTGTCACCCATCAGAGTTTGGAGAGAAGTCCACCACATGTATTATTCAACTCAACTCAGTGTGCATCTGTTGGGCTCTGACCATGTGCCCAGCATTGTATTTGGTGTCTGAATAACACTGAAGAAATAGAAGACAGGCATCATCTCAGCCTTTGAGAAGTTTCTCCTGTAGACATGGAGATAAAGGGAATATCTCAAGGAATCTTATTCTCTTTCTGCAAATGTGAAATGAGGAACTTGTTTTTACCAGATGTGTCTTCTTACTACGCTGTAAGCGCCTCTCAAAACTGACCCTGAGGCAAGACTTTGGGTGCAGTTTGTTTATTATGGATGTGATCCCAGGAAGCACTGGCATGAGAGTGGGATGGGTCCTGGGGAAGGAAGGAAAGCCACAAAGAATGTATTGATGAACGGCTGCTGTAGCAGGCGGCTGGAGGTCCATCTCACTGGGGACCTCTGGGAGACAGTTTCGGACACACCCCAGAACTGTCCTGCTGCAGGTCGAGGAGGCTGGGGTCTTCATCCACCAAACCCACCCCTGGGGTCTTCATTTACCAACTCTATCCGTGGTTGGTTCCATGATTGCTCCTGGATCACTGAGTCCCTGGCCTGTCCAGCCTGCCCTTTGGCCAGAGCACATCCTTAGGTAGAGAGATGCAGGGAGCATGGCGAGTCCAGGGAGTCAGTAGGAGGCCCCCGGGGAGGCTGAGCGGACCACAGGGCAGGGACCCAGCAACACTTGTGTCTGTGACAGGAACCATCCCCACTTTACCCACCTCTGTATCTTCATGTAGGAAGTGCTGGGTGCATTCGTGGTGAATGGGTAAATGAATGAATTCTCCCTCTAATTCTGACTTTCCCCATTTCGATGGCCTCTGAAACAACACTGACCACTGGATACCAGAATATCACGTAGTGCTGTCCTGCAGCAGTGCAGACCAAAGGTGATGGAGGAGTTGGACAAAGGGGGACTCAGAACCGGCTGGAGAGGCCAGGAGGCTGTCTGTGGGGATGGGCCTGAGCCAGGCTGTGAAGGACGGGTGGGGCTTCCAGAAGGGTGAGAGGGAGGCACAGCAGTGCTGGGCACGCAGAGAGGCAGGAAAGAGCGCGGTATCCAGGGCGGAACTTTCAAGGCCGCACAGGCTCTGATCCCCCGCGGCCCGGGCCTCAGCCTCCTCTTGCTGATGGCAGTCTGCAGCGGGCACCGCAGGCCCGAGCTGCCCTGTGAACGCCATCTGTCCTGCCCCTGGTGCTCCAGCTTCTGGCCCTGGCTCCTCTTGCCCTTGGTTTGGGGCCCGAGCGTGAGTCTGGAGTCTTTCCACGTGGCCTCCAAGCCTGGCTCTGCTCTTACTGGTTGAACGGTCCTGGGGAGGTTCAAGGATCACGCTGAGCCCTGTCTGTAAAAGATCATACTGGCATGACACCTCTCGTCGTGGTGCTGCGAAACCAGCTAATGCACGTGACGGGCTTAGAACAGGGCGTGGCCCGCAGCGCGCACTGCGGGAGGGTTTGCTATGACTGCTGCTCAATCAGGATCCGGTTTCTCGCCGCGCCCACCCACCCCGCCGCCCGGGGTGCTGAGGATACCCGGAGGGGCAAGCGCAGTTCTCGGCACATCGCAGGTACTTCGATGGCACTTGTTATTGGAATTTTAATATTTTATTTATTTTTAAGTAAATTTATTTACTTATTTACTTTTGGCTTTCCGTTTCTGTGCGAGGGCTTTCTCTAGTTGCGGGGAGCGGGGGCCACTCTTCATCGCGGTGCGCGGGCCCCTCACTATCGCGGCCTCTCTTGTTGCCGAGCACAGGCTCCAGACGCGCAGGCTCAGCAGTTGTGGCTCACGGGCCCAGTTGCTCCGCGGCATGTGGGATCTTCCCAGACCAGGGCTCGAACCCGTGTCCTCTGAACTGGCAGGCAGATTCTCAATCACTGCGCCACCAGGGAAGCCCTGGCATTTATTTTTATTTCACAGATGCTTCTCACTGTGTCTGAGGCCTGACCTTGGTTTCCCAGTGATCACTCCGCCTTAACCCCCCGCACCCGCCTCCCACGCCCCCCGGTTAGCAGCTCACCCCGCGCCGCTCAGCCTCAGGCGCTGGTTCCCCGGGCACCGAGGCGCGTGTGGAGGGTGAGGAGGAAGGGGGCTCGGGTGGGGAGGATGTCCTCCGATCTGCGGTGGTGTGAGGGCCGGTGCTTCGCGTTCTCCCGCTGTGTGACCCGAGCAAGTTACCCACCTTGCTGAGCCTCGGGTCTGCTGCGAATCTGGAAAGGGGTCAGTTGTACCTGTTGCCTGGGGCTGCTGGGAGAATTAAATGAAAGTGACAAACCCCGTTTCTGTCCCCGCCCCCTCCATTTCTTCCGTTTCTGGGACAAAGAAGAGGAGGAGAGAGAGGAAGCTGGGCACACGGGGCCGAAGGAGGCAGTTGGTGTTGGGGACTCGGTTCCGGGGCTGCCTCTCCTCACTGTGATCTTGGGAAAGTTGTTTTACTGCCCCCAGTGCGGTTCCTTGTTTGAAACATGGATCTAATCGTGCCTGGCTTGTGGTTTTCTTGCAGGATTGGGATGGAGATCAAAGCTCCAGTGCGTGAGAGGATGGCTTGTAAAATGTAATGCAGGATGCACATGTCAGGTTGTTGTTGCTATAGATATCTCTTTTTTTTTTGGTCCAGCAGCCTTTCCCTTTCTTTTCAGTAATATCATCCTGCTTTTGCTTCGCACAACCTCCCCTCCGTGTTCTCAGTTCCCAAGATTTGGCTAGGCTACTCCCACTCTCCTGGTTTCAGGAGGGACCTGGCTAGTTGTTAAATTCCATTTTCTCTGGACTTAACAATTGATTTAGGGATGGGCAGGGGTCAGTCTGATGAAATGCAATCCTATGCTGGAACAATCAGGAGGGGGGATTTTCTGCTGTGATTATAAGATGCAAGGATCTCGTATGGCGGTGGTTTAAGGTGTCGGCTAGTCGTGTGGGCTCTGGAATCAAATTAGATTCTTGTTTCAACTCTGTCATTTATTAGCCGTGTGACTTTGGGTGAGTTACTTAACCTCTCAGTGACTCAACTTTGCCATATGTGAAAAGAGATGAAAATATCACCCCCCTTGTGGCATTGTTGAGAGTTTTTTTTTTTAATTAATTGATTTATTTATTTATTTTTGGCTGCATTGGGTCTTCGTTGCTGCGCGCGGGCTTTCTCTAGTTGCAGTGAGTGGGGGCTACTCTTCTTTGCGGTGTGTGGGCTTCTCATTGCGGTGGCTCCTTTTGTTGCGGAGCACAGGCTCTAGGCATGTGGGCTCAGTAGTTGTGGCATGTGGGCTCAGTAGTTGTGGCCCACAGGCTCTAGAGCGCAGATTCAGTAGTTGTGGCACATGGGCTTAGTTGCTCCGTGGCATGCGGGATCTTCCTGGACTAGGAATCGAACCCGTGTCCCCTGCATTGGCAAGCGGATTCTTAACCACAGCACCACCAGGGAAGTCCATGTTGAGAGTTTTAAATGACTGAATATTTAAGAAATATTTAGAATATTGTCAGGACTGAGTAGGCACTTAATAGATATTAGCTAATATCAGTTGTTAGGTTAGCTTGGAACTGCCAACGGTCACCATGAGAAGAGAGTCTGTCTGACATTGAAGTCAGTACAGGTTTATGACATGAGGAGACTGAATCCTGATGTTATCACTTGAGCACCTGGATCCATCCATACCTGAAGCCAACCATCTCTAGAATTTCTTATTTAAGCTGATTAGATTTGATTTTCTATTACTTGCAACTGAAAGAGTCTTAATTCTTGTAACTATTATTCCCACATAAAAAAGACTGAATGTTGCTAGCACGTTAGGACCTTCTGTGATTCTCCTTCCTCTTCAGGCTGAAGTTCCAATTCCTTGGCTAAACCTCCGAGAGTTGATGACCTGGCCCCTGCCTAACTCACTGGCCTCCCTTTTCTCTGTATACACTTGTCCTCTACTTTCCCACCTTTCCAAACTTGCAGAACCCTAAGTCCATCCTGCTTCCTCTTCCTCTGTGACTTTGCACATGCAGTTTCCGTTCCTGGGAATGCCCTTCCCCACTGGTTGCCTCTTTCGCACGTGCTCTTGCTTTGAGACGCTCTCACCAACTCTTCTGAGAGTGGCTCAGTTTCCCCTCCTATATCTTTGCATAACAGGTGCTTTTTCCAGCAAGGATCTTCACCCTTATCCCAATACTGAGATTTCCTTGAGGGCAGGGACCATTTAGATAGGAATAATTAGTGCTACATCCCCAGGGTCTGGCACACAGCCTACTGCATAGAAAGTGCTCAGTGTGCATTCATGGATGGACTCAAAACCACCCATGAGAGTGGGACTGAGACATGAAAGACAAAAGCAAAGTGACAGCATTTTGATATGCTAAGAGCCCCTAATGTGATTTGTTAAACAACCCCAAGCCTTTAGGGTACCAGAGGAGGCAGCCAGATCAGAAGCTCTGCAGCTGAGGTTCCTGTTGGTTATTCGCTCATGGCTGGTTTGGCCATGTCACTGACAGTGAAGCCAGCTTCCACCTGACAGGTGCTTGATTTAATAAAACCCCCAGACTCGTATCAGCCCTGACATGTCCAGGGAATAAGATGGCAAGTTAGAGAGATGGAAACTCTACTGCAAGCCAAGATTTAAAAGGTCCTTGTAGCCCTTATTTATGGAGTTTGGGTTTCCCTTTAACTCTTCAGTGAGAATGGGATGGCTTGCCGGACCTAAATACTAATGAATTTTGGGCTGTGTTCTGCCTCCTGGCAGGCAGTGCTTAATAAATGTTCCCATCTTTCTACAGGGAACTCTCTCTCTCTGCTAATTGCTGTCAGCATCCATCATGATCACCAAGACAGCAGTAACCCAGCCAGAGGGGCCTTGGAGCTGAGCTGAGCTCCATCACCAGGAAGCAAGGGGGCCATAAGGGGCTGTACCTGCTGGACATGTCTGCAGGGAGGCGCCAAGGAGGCACATGCACAGCAGGAGTCTGGACCAGCAGTTCACAGACTGGGCACCTTGGAGCCACTTGCTCTGGGAGAGGCCTGAGCAACCACCATGGGAACTTGGGGGTGGCTGAGCTATGGGCACCAGATTCCATCAGCCTCTTAATCAGACCAGCCTGCCTTTATCTCTTTCATACCTCAGACCAGCCCTAAAGATTTTGTCAAAGGAGTTCTGCTTATTTGAAAAGAAAATTTGAAAACCACAGATCTAGTCCAATTCTGACCTTTAACAGGTGAATAGACACAGTCTGGGGACCAAGGAGTGGTGAGGAGGGAGGTGCCACAAGGTCAAAGAGAAAGTCAGGTTCAGACCTGGGACATGAATCTGGTCTCCTGATTGCACAGACAGCATTTCTGGGGTTTTGTTTGTTTTTAATTTTCCACATCCCATGTCCATCTGTTTTATACTTTAACGAATGCACAAGCACCAGCCCCTGTGTGTCAACCTTAGAGATTGTAAGTGAGGGAGAGTGAGGGGGATTGAGCATCCAAAGGGCAGGGCAAGTCACACATGCTGGTCATTGGTTGGGAACGTCACAGACTTACCCTCATTTATTTAGCGAACTTTTGCTGATTGCATGTTATACGCTGAAGGTACAGGCAAAACATCACACAGATCCTGTTGTATGAGAGCTTATGGGCCAGTGACGGAAGGATAAGGAAAACAAGTGAACAGAAATAAAATAACTACAATCTTTGTTTCATGTAATGAAAGAAACAATGTTTTGTGATGGAGTGTAAGGGCGGGCCAGAGTGGTGGGTGACGTACTTCACAGGGTGGTCACGGGAAGACTTCTGAGGAGGAGGGGCCGTTTGAGTTGGGGCCTGAGAGTAAGGAGTCAGGCAATTCAGAGCAGGGAGAAGTGTTCTGGCAGCGGCCTCCAGGCAGATCCAGTGCCATCCAGGAGGAGCACGTGTAACCCACTGGCCTCTGCGTTCCCCAACCTCTTCCCCTCAGTGATTTGCCCCAGGCATCTCGAGCCATTCACCCCAGGGCCATCTCTGAAACCTCCACTGAGAAGATCATGCTCTCTGGCCACCACTGCCCACTAGGTGTCCCAGCACCAAAATGGCATTAATTAGAAGCAATCAGATTAGGAATCCTTCCTGCATCTGCTTTTGCTCTCTCTCCATTTCCTCCTGTTTCAGTGGATGATGCTTCCTGCTTCTATCAAAGGGACACTCCCACCTGTGGTCTGCGTTACAGGGTCACTCCTCTACTGGGATGATTCATGTTCTAATACTTTCCGCCTTGACCACTGCCCCACTAGCTTCGGGTGCTTTCCTCTGCTCTCCATCATAGGATCACATCTTCAATGTCCTTTGACTTCCTCATCATCCATTCCCTCTTCTGCCACCACCGTTTGGGCTGAATATGACCCCGTCCTCCGCTACAGCAACTGCTTTGTCAGGTCACCGTCAACCTCCAAGCTGGCGAGTTCGAGGGTCTCTTCCGTGTCATCACATCTATCTCCTAGTCATATTTCACATGCCTGGCTCCTCTGTGACTTCTTGAAACTGCTTTAGCTTCACTCCCACAGCTTCCTCCAGCTCCCACCCCTCCCTCCCAGGCCGTCTTCACACAGTCTTCTCTGCTGGATGCCCTCCCCTGCTCTGGGTCTGAATGTTGGATCAACTCTGGGTCCCTTTTTCTTCTTTACCTGCACACTGTCCTTAGGTGACCTCATCCACTTCCATGGCTTTAAACACCATCTTCATGATAATGACTTCCAAATTTATATCTCCAGCACTAACATCCTGAAGCTTCAGACTCATGTATCCTGTGACTTGACATCTCCACTTAGATGACTAATGAGCATCTCAACTTAATACATCAAAAAAAGTCTTCATTTTCTCACCTTACCTCCAAAGTTGCTCCTCCTTTACTGTTTGCCATCTTGGTAAATGTCACCATCTTCTCCCCAGTCACTCAAGCCCCAGTCCCGGGCATCATCTAAGCACTTCACCCCACATCCAGCCCACCAGTGAGCCCTGTGGGTGCTCTCCTTAAGAGAGATTCTGAATCTGTTCACTTCTCTCCAACTACCCTGCTGCTGCAAATGCCCCAGACGCCACCATTTCTCCCTCAGCTTTTACGGCAGTCTCCCAACTGGTCTCTACGTTGCCAGCATTGCTTCCTAGAATCTGTTCTTTATATAGCATACTGAGTGTTCTTGAAAACTGTAAATCAGATCTTGTCACTCATCCACTTAAGGACCTTCAAAAATTCCCACTTGCATTTTAATTTAAACTATTTGCCATGCCAAACAAATCATTATATGAGCTGGCCCCCGCCTGGCTTTGACTTCCTCTCACACTGCACTTGACTTCTCTCAGCATATTTTGTCCACTCTGGCCTTCGCCCTTTCTACCGTCTCTTCCTTCCTTCCTTCCCTCTCTTCCTCCCTCCCTCGTTTCCTCCCTCCTTCCCTCCCTCCCCCTCCCTCCCTTCTCTAAGCATCAAGTCCATTTCTGCCTGAGAGCCTGTGTTAGTTTTCTCTTGCTGTGTAACAAATGGGCAGAAACTTACCAGCATGTATAGTGGCTCCAAAAAGTTGGCAGTCTCTCTCTTCTTGTTCCCAATTTGCCGTGGGGAATCAGCCGACACGGGCGTGTGGGGTGGGGAACAGGGGACGGCTTAACAAAGGGACCCGAGAGGGAGCCGAATAAAGCCATCCAGAAGCTTTCTCCTGCACCAGCCTCTTCAGCAGAAGTCACATTCTATGACTAATCAGGAGCCGGAAGTCCTAAGGCTGCAGAGGACAAAAGGAAATATAAATGTTACATAAAGATAATAGCACCGATCTGAAAGCTCTGTGGTGGGGAGTCGCTCTTACCCTGTAATTGTCACCAGGCTGTGTCAGCGCCAGAGGCAGGGAGTCACTTTGGAGGGCCTGACAGGAGGAGAGATGTTATGTCTCTGGGGATGCTTGCATATGGGTCAGTCTGGAAATGGAGACAGGGCCAAATTCTTCTTCTGCCAGCACAGCTCTGTGCTGGCTGCTGATGGGGCGGGAACAGCATGGGGGAGAGATGGAAAGGGAGACCAGCCTCCACCTGGTGCCTTCTGTGGTCAGGTAAGGTGCTGGGTATGCTACCCAACTCAGCACCAGCCATGCCGGACTTGCAATCTTGTGATAAGACCAGCTCTTGCTGACCATTGATCTGGAAAATATTTCTTCTCCCCCTCTCCTTGGATAAGCCCTACGGATTCTTTCAGCCTTGACTCAGATAATACACCCTCCAAAAAGCTTTTCCTGATTTCTCTTCTCCAGACTGGAAGAAGTGTCTCTCTACCCTCTCTTAGCCTCTAGAACTTCCTTTCTTACTACAGTATAGTTTGCTGCTTATATTTTCTGAGCTTTTGCAGGCTAAGGACTCTGTCTTTCTTTTTTCCATCTCTATGGTATCAACACCAAGCACATTGTTTGGCAATTAGCAAGTGCTCAGTTTGTGCTAATGTAATGAGTCTCTAATGTGACTCTCATGGAAAGCCTGACATCCAGCTTGTTGAATCAACATTGTAACTCTCACATTTCAAATGAAGAAACTGGACACGAGAGCAGTAACATAACTTGCCCAAGGACACAGTGCTAATGAACCATAGAGCCTGGTTTTGAATCATCATCATTATTATATTGATAGTTTCGATTTGCTGAGCACCTACTATGTGTCAGGCACCGTACTTCATTCTTCACATGCATTATCTCTTATCCATCCTCACATTAATCCCGGAAGTTATATATTATCCCCATGGTATGGATGGAAAAACTGAGGATCAGGGAGACTTATTACCTTTCTGAGGTTACACAGATAGTGTAGTGGTGAGATGGGTTGGGATCCAGGTGTGTCTGCTACCAAAACCCATGGTCCTTTTGCTGTAGCATGCTTTCTCCTAATCTACTAATAGAAGGCAAGGTGGATGCAAAAAGGGAACAGTCGAAGATGTGGTTGATGGATTCAGAGTATGATGGTTGAATGTCCTCAAAGTCAATGTGAAGTATGAAGACAGAGCATCGTATAATCTTTGCTGGCAGGCACTTGACTGTAGCTTAAGCAATGATGGAAGATCATTAGAAGAAAGGATGTGCTCCCAAAGGAGGATGGATGATCACCACAAGAAAAAAACTGAGATTCAGAGGAGCAAAACTGGTCAGTGAGTAGGGCCAAGAGACATAATGCTTTGGGGAGTGAGTGTGAGTGCCATTTTGCTGTTGTTGTTTCTTGCCGACTTTCTCTGCTGGAGTTTGGACTACAGAGGGCAGAGTCTTTACTGGTGCATCCCCAGCATACAGCACATGAATGGCACATAGTAGACACTCAATAAAGAAGTCTAGAGGCACAAATGCACAAATGATCCCAATCCTTCTGGTCATTAAAGGGGTGCCTTTTGGTCCATCACCAGAATATTTCATTGGGTCTTCCCAAGTGGAGGTGAACTACTTTTCACCTGTGGAAAACCATTCTATGTTTGTTGTTGTTTTTCCATGCTCCATGCTGTTCAAGTAGTTTTTTTTTTTTTTTTAAGAGCTTTACCAAGGATCATTGACTTACAGTAAACTGAACATATTTAAAGCATACAGTTTGATAAGTTTTGATATATGTATGAAACTATCATCAAATGTATGAAACATTTGTTTTTATTGAAGTATAGTTGATCTACAATGTTGTGCCACCCTTCTGTACAGCAGTGACTCAGTTTTACACACACATACATTCTTTTTCATTGTGGTTTATCCCAGGAGATTGGATATAGTTCCCTGTGCTATACAGTAGGATATTGTTGTTTGTCCATTCAAGATAAGAAATATTTTAATCACCTCCAAAAGTTTCCTCATGCCCCTTTGTGATTTTTTTTCTTTATTGGAGTATAATTGCTTCACAATGGTGTGTTAGTTTCTGCTTTATAACAAAGTGAATCAGTTATACATATACGTCTGTTCCCATATCCCTTCCCTCTTGCGTCTCCCTCCCTCCCACCCTCCCTATCCCACCCCTCCAGGCTGTCACAAAGCACCGAGCTGATCTCCCTGTGCTATGCAGCTGCTTCCCACTAGCTACCTACCTTACGTTTGGTAGTGTATATATGTCCATGCCTCTCTCTCGCTTTTTCACAGCTTACCCATCCCCCTCCCCATATCCTCAAGTCCATTCTCAAGTAGGTCTGTGTCTTTATTCCTGTTTTACCCCTAGGTTCTTCATGACATTTTTTTTCTCTTAAATTCCATATATATGTGTTAGCATATGGTATTTGACTTTCTCTTTCTAACTTACTTCACTTCGTATGACAGACTCTAGGTCTATCCACCTCATTACAAATAGCTCAATTTCGTTTCCTTTTATGGCTGAATAATATTCCATTGTATATATGTGCCACATCTTCTTTATCCATTCATCCGATGATGGACACTTAGGTGGTTTCCATCTCCAAGCTATTGTAAATAGAGCTGCAATGAACATTTTGGTACATGACTCTTTTTGAATTATGGTTTTCTCAGGGTATATGCCCAGTAGTGGGATTGCTGGGTCATATGGTAGTTCTATTTTTAGTTTTTTAAGGAACCTCCATACTGTTCTCCATAGTGGCTGTACCAATTCACATTCCCACCAGCAGTGCAAGAGTGTTCCCTTTTCTCCACACCCTCTCCAGCATTTATTGTTTCTAGATTTTTTGGTGATGGCCATTTTGACTGGTGTGAGATGGTATCTCATTGTAGTTTAGATTTGCATTTCTCTAATGATTAATGATGTTGAGCATTCTTTCATGTGTTTGTTGGCAGTCTGTATATCTTCTTTGGAGAAATGTCTATTTAGGTCTTCTGCCCATTTTTGGATTGGGTTGTTTGTTTTTTTGTTATAGAGCTGCATGAGCTGCTTATAAATTTTGGAGATTAATCTTTGGCAGTTGCTTCATTTGCAAATATTTTCTCCCATTCTGAGGGTTGTCTTTTGGTCTTGTTTATGGTTTCCTTTGCTGTGCAAAAGCTTTGACGTTTCATTAGGTCCCATTTGTTTATTTTTGTTTTTATTTCCATTTCTCTAGGAGGTGGGTGAAAAAGGATCTTGCTGTGATTTATGTCATAGAGCGTTCTGCCTATGTTTTCCTCTAAGAGTTTGATAGTTTCTGGCCTTACATTTAGGTCTTTAATCCATTTTGAATTTATTTTTGTGTATGGTGTTAGGGAGTGATCTAATCTCATAATTTTACATGTCCCTGTCCAGTTTTCCCAGCACCACTTATTGAAGAGGCTGTCCTTTCTCCACTGTACATTCCTGCCTCCTTTATCAAAGATAAGGTGACCATATGTGCGTGGGTTTATTTCTGGGCTTTCTATCCTGTTCCATTGATCTATCTTTCTGTTTTAGTGCCAGTACCATATTGTCTTGATTACTGTAGCTTTGTAGTATAGTCTGAAGTCAGGGAGCCTGATTCCTCCAGCTCCATTTTTCTTTCTCAAGATTGCTTTGGCTATTCGGGGTCTTGTGTGTTTCCATACAAATTGTGACATTTTTTGTTCTAGTTCTGTGAAAAATGCCAGTGGTAGTTTGATAGGGATTGCATTGAATCTGTAGATTGCTTTGGGTAGTAGAGTCATTTTCACAATGTTGATTCTTCCAATCCAAGAACATGGTATATCTCTCCATCTATTTGTATCATCTTTAATTTCTTTCATCAGTGTCTTATAATTTTCTGCATACAGGTCTTTTGTCTCCTTAGGTAGGTTTATTCCTAGATATTTTATTCTTTTTGTTGCAATGGTAAATGGGAGTGTTTTCTTGATTTCACTTTCAGATTTTTCATCATTAGTGTATAGGAATGCCAGAGATTTCTGTGCATTAATTTTGTATCCTGCTACTTTACCAAATTCTTTGATTAGCTCTAGTAGTTTTCTGGTAGCATCTTTAGGATTCTCTATGTATAGTATCATGTCATCTGCAAACAGTGACAGCTTTACTTCTTCTTTTCCGATTTGGATTCCTTTTATTTCCTTTTCTTCTCTGACTGCTGTGGCTAAAACTTCCAAAACTATGTTGAATAAGAGTGGTGAGAGTGTGCAACCTTGTCTTATTCCTGATCTTAGTGGAAATGGTTTCAGTTTTTCACTATTGAGGATGATGTTGGCGGTGGGTTTGTCATATATGGCCTTTATTATGTTGAGGAAAGTTCCCTCTATGCCTACTTTCTGCAGGGTTTTTATCATAAATGGGTGTTGAATTTTGTCGAAAGCTTTCTCTGCATCTGTTGAGATGATCATATGGTTTTTCTCCTTCAATTTGTTAATATGGTGTATCACATTGATTGATTTGCGTATATTGAAGAATCCTTGCATTCCTGGAATAAACCCTACTTGATCATGGTGTATGATCCTTTTAATGTGCTGTTGGATTCTGTTTGCTAGTATTTTGTTGAGGATTTTTGCATCTATGTTCACCAGTGATATTGGCCTGTAGTTTTCTTTCTTTGTGACATCCTTGCCTGGTTTTGTTATCAAGGTGATGGTGGCCTCGTAGAATGAGTTTGGGAGTGTTCCTCCCTCTGCTATATTTTGCAAGAGTTTGAGTAGGATAGGTGTTAGCTCTTCTCTAAATGTTTGATAGAATTCGCCTGTGAAGCCATCTGGTCCTGGGCTTTTGTTTGTTGGAAGATTTTTAATCACAGTTTCAATTTCAGTGCTTGTGATTGGTCTGTTCATATTTTCTATTTCTTCCTGATTCAGTCTTGGCAGGTTGTGCATTTCTAAGAATTTGTCCATTTCTTCCAGGTTGTCCATTTTATTGGCATAGAGTTGCTTATAGTAATCTCTCATGATCTTTTGTATTTCTGCAGTGTCAGTTGTTACTTCTCCTTTTTCATTTCTAATTCTATTGATTTGAGTCTTCTCGCTTTTTTTCTTGGTGAGTCTGGCTAATGGTTTATCAATTTTGTTTATCTTCTCAAAGAACCAGCTTTTAGTTTTATTGATCTTTGCTATTGTTTCCTTCATTTCTTTTTCATTTATTTCTGTCTGATTTTTATGATTTCTTTCCTTCTGCTAACTTTGGGGTTTTTTTTGTTCTTCTTTCTTTAATTGCTTTAGGTGCAAGGTTAGGTTATTTATTCGAGATGTTTCCTGTTTCTTAAGGTAGGATTGTATTTCTATAAACTTCCCTCTTAGAACTGCTTTTGCTGCATCCCATAGGTTTTGGGTCATCGTGTCTCCATTGTCATTTGTTTCTAGGTATTTTTTGATTTCCTCTTTGATTTCTTCAGTGATCACTTCGTTATTACGTAGTATATTGTTTAGCCTCCATGTGTTTGTATTTTTTTTTACAGATCTTTTCCTGTAATTGATATTTAATCTCATAGCGTTGTGGTTGGAAAAGATACTTGATACAATTTCAATTTTCTTAAATTTACCAAGGCTTGATTTGTGACCCAAGATATGATCCTGGAGAATGTTCCATGAGCACTTGAGAAAAATGTGTATTCTGTTGTTTTTGGATGGCATGTCCTATAAATATCAATTAAGTCCATCTTGTTTAATGTATCATTTAAAGCTTGTGTTTCCTTATTTATTTTCATTTTGGATGATCTGTCCATTGGTGAAAGTGGGGTGTTAAAGTCCCCTACTATGATTGTGTTACTGTCGATTTCCCCTTTTATGGCTGTTAGTATTTGCCTTATGTATTGAGGTGCTCCTATGTTGGGTGCATAAATATTTACAATTGTTATATCTTCTTCTTGGATCGATCCCTTGATCATTATGTAGTGTCCTTCTTTGTCTCTTCTAATAGTCTTTATTTTAAAGTCTATTTTTTCTGATATGAGAATTGCTACTCCAGCTTTCTTTTGGTTTCCATTTGCATGGAATATCTTTTTCCATCCCCTTACTTTCAGTTTGTATGTGTCTCTAGGTCTGAAGTTGGTCTCTTGTAGACAGCATATATATGGGTCTTGTTTTTGTATCCATTCAGCCAATCTGTGTCTTTTGGTGGGAGCATTTAGTCCATTTACATTTAAGGTAATTATCAATATGTATGTTCCTATTCCCATTTTCCTAATTGTTTTGGGTTCGTTATTGTAGGTCTTTTCCGTCTGTTGTGTTTCTTGCCTAGAGAAGTTCCTTTAGCATTTGTTGTAAAGCTGGTTTGGTGGTGCTGAACTCTCTCAGCTTTTGCTTGTCTGTAAAGGTTTTAATTTCTCCATCAAATCTGAATGAGATCCTTGCTGGGTAGAGTAATCTTGGTTGCAGGTTGTTCTCCTTCATCACTTTAAATATGTCCTGCCACTCCCTTCTGGCTTGCAGAGTTTCTGCTGAAAGATCAGCTGTTAACCTTATGGGGATTCCCTTGTGTGTTATTTGTTGTTTTTCCCTTGCTGCTTTTAATATGTTTTCTTTGTATTTAATTTTTGACAGTTTGATTAATATGTGTCTTGGTGTATTTCTCCTTGGATTTATTCTGTATGGGACTCTCTGCGCCTCCTGGACTTGATTAATTTCCTTTCCCATATTAGGGAAGTTTTCAACTATAATCTCTTCAAATATTTTCTCAGTCCCTTTCTTTTTCTCTTATTCTTCTGGAACCCCTATAATTCGAATGTTGGTGCATTTAATGTTGTCCCAGAGACTGAGACTGTCCTCAGTTCTTTTCATTCTTTTTTCTTTCTTCTGCTCTGCAGTAGTTATTTCTACTATTTTATCTTCCACGTCACTTATCCGTTCTTCTGCCTCAGTTATTCTGCTATTGATCCCATCTAGAGTATTTTTAATTTCATTTATTGTGTTGTTCATCATTGCTTGTTTCATCTTTAGTTCTTCTAGGTCCTTGTTAACTGTTTCTTGCATTTTGTCTATTCTATTTCCAAGATTTTGGATCTGGGAAATAGAATCTTGGATCAGCTTTACTATCATTATTCTGAATTCTTTTTCAGGTAGACTGCCTATTACCTCTTCATTTGTTAGGTCTGGTGGGTTTTTATCTTGCTCCTTCTCCTGCTGTGTGTTTTTCTGTCTTCTCATTTTGCTTATCTTACTGTGTTTGGGGTCTCCTTTTTGCAGGCTGCAGGTTCGTAGTTCCCATTGTTTTTGGTGTCTGTCCCCAGTGGCTAAGATTGGTTTAGTGGGTTGTGTAGGCTTCCTGGTGGGGGGACTAGTGCCTGTGTTCTGGTGGATGAGGCTGGATCTTGTCTTTCTGGTGGGCAGGTCCACGTCTGGTGGTGTGTTTTGGGGTGTCTGTGGACTTATTACTTATTATGATTTTAGACAGCCTCTCTGCTAATGGGTGGGGTTGTGTTCCTGTCTTGCTAGTTGTTTGGCATGGGGTGTCCAGCACTGTAGCTTGCTGGTCGTTGAGTGAAGCTGGGTGCGGGTGTTGAGATGGAGATATCTGGGGGATTTTTGCTGTTTGATATTATGTGGAGCTGGGAGGTCTCTTGTGGACCAGTGTCCTGAAGTTGGCTCTCCCACCTCAGAGGCACAGCACTGACTCCTGGCTGCAGCACCAAGAGCCTTTCATCTACCCAGCTCAGAATAAAAGGGAGAAAAAGTAGAAAGAAAGAATTAGTAGAAATAGAAAGAAAGAAAGAAAGGAGGGAGGGAGGGAGGAAGCAGGGAAAGAAGGAGGGAAGGAAGAAAAAAGAAAGAAAGAAAGTAAGGTAAAATAAAATAAAGTATGATAAAATATAATAAAGTTATTAAAATTAAAAATAATTATTAAGAAATACAAACAAAACAAAACAAAAAAAATGGACGGATAGAACCCTGGGACAAATAGTGGAAGCAAAGCTATACAGACAAAATCTCACACAGAAGCATACACATATACACACTCACAAAAAGAGGAAAAGGGGAAAAAATTATAAATCTTGCTCTCAAAGTCCACCTCTTCAATTTGGGATGATTCGTTGTCTATTCATGTATTCCACAGATGCAAGGCACATCAAGTTGATTGTGGAGCTTTAATCCGCTGCTCCTGAGGCTGCTGGAAGAGATTTCCCTTTTTCTTCTTTGTTCGCACAGCTCCCGGGTCTCAGCTTTTGATTTGGCCGCGCCTCTGCGTGTGTAGGTCGCTGGAGGGCGTCTGTTCTTCGGTCAGACAGGACGGAGTTAAAGAAGCAGCCACTTAGGGAACTCTGGCTCACTCAGGCTTGGGGGGAGGGAGGGGCACGGAGGCGGGGCGAGCCTGCGGCGCCAGCGTGACGTTGCACCAGCGCGAGGCGCGCCGTGCGTTCTCCCGGGGAAGTTCTCCCTGGATCCCAGGACCCCGGCAGTGACGGGCTGCACAGGCTCCCCGGAAGCGGGGCGTGGACAGTGACCTGCGCTCGCACACAGGCCTCTTGGCGGCGGCAGCAGCAGCCCCAGCGTCCCACGCCCGCCTCTGGGGTCCGCGCTTTTATCCGCGGCTCGCGCCCGTCTCTGGCGCTACTTTAAGCAGCGCTCTTAATCCCCTCTCCTCGCGCACCCAGGTTCGTGGGGAGTTTCTTGTCTTTTGGGAGGTCTGAGGTCTTCTGCCAGCGTTCAGTAGGTGTTCTGTAGGAGTTGTTCCACGTGTAAATGTATTTCTGGTGTATCTGTGGGGAGGAAGGTGATCTCCGCGTCTTCCTCTTCTGCCATCTTCCCCGGAAGTCTCTCGACGCTACTCTTCACCCCTTTCTCTCCTGATTTCTCTCTCCTGTCCTTCTCGCTGTCTTGTCCCCTTTCAACCACTGATTTGCTTTCTGTCACTATACATTAGTTTATATTTCCTGGATTTTTATATAAACAAATCATACAGTATGTACTCTTTCTTGCGTGGCTTTTGTCATGGGGCATAATTACTTTGAGATTCATCGAAATTGTTGAGTGTATCAGCAGTTCATTACTATTCGTTGCTGAGTGGTATTCTGTTGTATGCGGGTACCCTAATTTGTTTATCCATTCAACTGTTGATGAACTTGTGGATTGTTTCCAGTTTTCAGCTACACAGGTAAGATTTCCATGTATATTCATAGATAAGTCTTTGTAGGAACATATGCTTTTACTTCTCTTGGGTAAATACTCAGGAGTGGAATGGCTGGATCATGTGGTGGGTATAAGTTTAACTTTTTAAGAAACTGCCAACTGTTTGCCAAAGTGGTTGTACCATTTTACAGTATATTAAAGTTCCAGTTCCTCCACATTTTCACCAACCCTTGGTGTGGTCAATTTTCAAAATTGTCTCCATTTGAATAGGTGTGTCAGGGTATCTCATTGTGTTGTTCATTTGCATTTCCCCAACGAGTAATGATGAGGCACTGCAAATATGGGGAGATCTTAGGTCCTTGATAAAGTCATTGAACTGTGACTTAACCAGTCCTGGAAAACCTATGCTGAGATTCTTTTATGTGAGCAGATAACTCTTCTGCGTTGCCTAAGCCATTCTGAGTCTGTCCCTTACAGGAGACAGCATTGTCACTGGTTTTCTAGGTTGACCAGCCTTATTCCCTAGAAGCTGTAGGGGGTGGAAACAGCACTGGCCTTCAGCCCCAGAAGGTCTCCTGGATGAAATGGTCAATTTCTCAAATCGTGATATCCCTTTTGTAGCTCTTTCACACGTACTATGCCTTTATTCGTCTTTAAGCCCCCAAGATCGTGGCATTATCTTTGTCTTACAGATGAAGAAACTGATATTTCATTCAAATTAAAGTGTAACAGCTTTGAGATTACAGCTTCGATATGACTCCCACTAGGATGTTTTGTTGGTGCAGCAACCAAAACTCTGATAGTGGAATTTCAGGTGTGAACCTGCAGAGGAGATGGAATTTGAGGGGAATTAGGACTATTTGTGCATCCCTGAGAAAAATCATCAAGGACATTGTGTACTGTGCTATATAGGTAGACCTGGGGCCAGGAATCATGGAGATTTTCCTGGCTTCTTGGAGAATGATGTTTTTAAATTTTTTTTGGATAGTGTGTAATTTCACAGAAAGCTCGAGGGTCTGGAGCAGAAAAGAGGTTGCCTCTGATTTGGGGAGAAGTGGTCCAGTCCGACAATCTCTCCATTGTTGTGAGGATATTTCTAGCACCCATGAAGGGGCTTTGGGGAAAGGGGTTCCTCAGTTGCAAACCGTGGAACAAGCACTTGTGTGCAGGGGGTTTTTGAAGGATGTGCTCTCAGGAGACGCCAGAGAAGGAATGGGCATGCAAGCAGGACTGGGAATGGGAGGAACAGAGGCAAGGTGCCATTTCAGCAAAGTCCTGAGGAGCACACCACAGCCTGAGCCTTCAGGGAGCTCTGAAGCCCAGCTGTGCCTCAGCCTGGAGGGTCACGCCCAGAAGCAGGGGGGCTGCGTCATTCTCCAGCACCTGGGGTCACTGGCTGAGGACCTCCAGCAGGGGCTGCTTCCCACTGTCCTTGAGCATGGGGCAAAGTGCTTCAGAGCCCCGAGAGGAGTCCGCCTGTGAAAAGTTTCAGGTTTGGCGTTGAAACAAAAAGTCTACAGAAGCTGGGGAAGGGGGAGGGTACACTCAAAAGAGATCTGCAGAGTCTGGCCACAAAAGAGGACTCTCCTCTCCTCTGGCTGGGTCAGAAAACTCTACTACCCTTCTGGCGTGAGGTGCAAAATAAATTCAAAGAAGCACAGACCCAGAAGGCAAAGATTAGTGTTTGAGTCATGGCTCTCTTATTCATGACACATATACCTTCGCAAAGTAATTAATCTGAGCCTCAGTTCCTCATCTGTAAAATGAGGACAAGCACGTTCACCTGCCGGGGCTGCTGGGGTCATTAAATCAGATCGAGAGCTGTGTAAACCATTGCTTAAACTTTGGATGTCAGTGTTTTCTAAACAGAGGACATCCTGTGATGCTGGTGACCGTTTCTGGGGGAGCTCCTGGGTGAAGGAATGTGTCCTCATTTGGGGGAGACCCAGACAAGCACAGGGTATTGGTGAGAGGAAATGCAGAACAGCTCCTGTGTTCCAGAGGATATTATTTTGTTGAATCTTCTCAAAAATCCTATGGTTATTACTGCTTCTCTTTTATAAATATGGAAACAGCGGCTCAGCGTGTTCTGGGTATCTTCCCTCCTCTCCCGGAGCTGAGCTAGATGGACTGCTTCCATGGCTCCCTTGCCCCTTGGTTGGGCGTGTCGGGGGGGCACCAGGAGATGCGAGATGGGAGGAGAGGAAGCTTCTGGTGTTTCTGCTGCGGGTTGGCTGCCTCCCTCTACTGAAGGCTGCAGCTCCTGTCCACGCAGAAGCTATTCCCATCCACCCTTCCAGCTTTGGGCTGGTCAGGGTTCCCCTCCTGTTACTGGTCCTTTAGCTCTCCTCCAGTGCTACCCTTCCCATCTGAATAGTTGTCTGTTAAACTCTCCCCATGGTACTCATTCTGAGTGTGCGACCCGTTCCCTGTCAGAATGCAGAAACCAAGTAATTGGCCCAAGGTCACACGCCTAGAAGTGATGGGGTTGGGATTGGAGTTCAGTCTCACTTGAAGCTCATGTTTCTTTCCACGACATCATGGGACTTGTGTCTGTGCTCTTCTTGGACAGCCATCAGCAGGCTGATTAGCTGGAGAAGACTGCCATCCCCAGGGGTCTCCTATTCTTGTCTACATCTGACATGTCCTTAGGTCCAATCAGAGCAGGAAAAATCATCATTCAGGGGAAAAGAGAGAAGGCCTCGATGGGATGCAGTGAGTATGACAGATGGCCTGCCACTCAGGGCCTGCCCGTGTCTCATCTGTAAAGCACACTTCTTCCTGAGAAAGCTGCTGAGTTCTGAGATGGGAATTCCCAGGGGTCCACCCAGGGTCGGCCAGCTGTGGGCATCATCAGCCGTAATAGACGAAGGGCCTGCACAGCCAGCTGACCTTTGTAGTGACAGCCCTTCAGTCAGTGCGGGACCCCCCCGCCCCGGTCCACCTGGCCTCCCTGTCTTGTGTGGGTGTCCTGCACTGAGGCATTGCCAATAGACAGAGCCCTGGCCGAGGGAGCTCGACCCGCGAAGGGAAGCCCAGGGAAGGACATGAAAGGGGCCACGCTGAGCATCTGGTGGGGACTCTCACGGCTCCTGCCAGAGGTCTCTTTGGAGGCCCAGGGCCCCCAGGGGCAGGGCCGAGCAGGTCAGGAAAGCCCCAGGAGGAAGAAATGGGGCTTCAGCGCTCCCTGATTAATGAACAGATGCCTTTGCCCTTCAGGGAAGATTCCCTGGACACAGGGAAGGAACAGGGATTTTAAGGGCTTTGGGGAAAACTACCACCACCTGGCGATACTGGCGAACATATATCTGTCTTTTCAGGACAGATTTTCTCCCCACCTTGGAGGAAATTAGCTTTGATATATAAAACATAAAGTGAGTTTATGTGTATGTATGTGGAAGAGATGCAGAGAGGCAGGGGAGGGAGAAAATAGCTGGAGAAGAGTGGAGATGCTGAGACAGGGAAAGAGCAGGGAGTGACGGAAAAGCAGACGGCCCCATCCAGGGCGGCAGAAGAGCACCGGGAGCCTGAGAATTTCTGTTGAGCTGAGTGGGTTGAAGTGTGGGTTGATGGTCATGGGGTGGGGGGAAGCCCTGTGAAGGGGCAAGTCAGCCCAGCCCAGGACGAATTCACTGTTCTCAGCCTCTCCTTTCAACTTGTTTTGGAGGGAGGAACCTAGAAGACCTGAGGAGAGTATTGACAAGATCAACTTCATAATAAAACAAATTGATTTGTGTACTTAATTTCTTAAACGGTTTGGCAAATGCTATATGCAAAGTTATTTTTTAAAGGCATTTGTTCTTTTACTGGGCTTCAGCCAATAAAAAGCATAGGACCCGTGCATGACAAGGTAGAGTCAGGTGTCCCATGCCACCTTGTCAGGTCCTGGATGAAAAGCCACCCAGGGCACAAGCTTGGTGCTGCCACTCACAGACCAGGTGACCTTGGGCTAGTTGCTTAGCTTCTCTCCACCCACTTTATCCAAAACATTGGGTGTCATACATGGACACGTCAGGGCGTTGCTGTGAGGAAGGAACGAGATGGTACCTCAAGTGCGAGGTGGGTGAGGGTTAGGGACACAGATGGGACACAGACCTGCTTGGGCGCCGACACCTTGGGCTTGTGTTGCTCTGCCCACCCTGGGGAAGTCACTCCTCTTCTGAGTTCTGTCCTTACTGTCCCCAGCCCAGTAGGAAAAATGAAACAATGCAAAACAGAGGCTGGGATGGAACTCTAAGGCACTATAAAAAAAGCATCTTCATCTCTCTTTGTGTTTGGGAGTGTATACACAGAAAACGGAGGTCAAAAGAGAAAGCACAACTCTATGAATTTGGGCAAATACCTTATAATTTCTAGAATGTGGGGCCTCTATTAAACTGAGCTGGGGACTGTGGCTTCTAACTGAGGCCAACGCAGGTCTTCCTACCCATCTACCCTGAGTGGAAGAGAACCAGGCCTACAGAGGAGGTGAGCTCTGCCTTCTCCGCCCACTCGGGCCAGAGCAGAGAGCCCACAGAGGGCATCTTGGACAAGGGTGATGCAAGAGGGAGTGGGGCCCTGTTCATAAGGCCCACTTGCCGGCTGCCATGGTTTAACCCCCTCAGTCTTCAGTGTCCACGAACATTGAACATCAAAAGGTTAGGGCTTGGGGTCTAAATCATTTTGTTCCCAAAAGGCTCTTGGGTTCCTAGGCCAATATTTCCATGTTCTTCTCAGAAGAGAATGACAGCTATTGTCCAAGTCCCAGTGTACCCTCCCCCCAGTGCTGTTCTTCCTTGCTTCACGTGCATGTAATTAAATGGCCACTAAAGTAGATTATCTAAGGATTTGCTGTGTTCACTATAAAAATAGAACAAAGCAGCAGGCAACCTTCAAATCCTAAAAGCTTATTTCAGTTAAAAACAAAACCATAAACCAAACTCCAGATCTGCCCATCAGATCCCAGGCTACATCAACTCTCCAAGACTATAGGCTATGGCCAGGAGGGGTCAGAGAAGGATCACGGAGAAGGGAGAGTTGGCATCAGGAAGGAGGAGACCCAGGTGGGGCAGCCATTCCACCTTCTTTGAGGCAATTCTCAGAGGTGTGGACAGTCCACGTGTGTTTGGAGGAGGTGCTCTGTGGACCGTTTTTGTCTAGGATCGAGGGTTTGGGTAGCACATGCTTTGCTGGTGAAGGCAGTGAGGCTGGAAGAGAAGGACCTGGTAGGATTTGGTGATACCTTGTATTTATAACCCGACTGGCACTCTCCACAAGGCACCTGGACCCAGTTATCTCTAAAGCCTGAGCCACGCCCTGCACATCCCAGGCATAGAAGTCAATGAATTCCCTTTCTGTTCATCTCGTTTGAGTTGGGTTTGTGTTATGTTCAATCGAAATCGTTCCTATCATTTAGAAATGATGGGAGAAGCCAGGAGAATGTGTGAGATGTGTCCGTGATGGGGGAACACACAGGGTGAGGGATTGGATGATCAGGAGTGCTCTTGGGTAGAATGTGTGAAGAAGGGTGGAAAGGACATGCAGTTCCAGGAAGTTGGAGTTGGTTTCCAATCTTCCTGAGTCCTAGGTGGGGCTCTCTGGGAAAACCATTGTAATATTTGAGCCTCAGTTTCCTCATTTGTACGATGGAGGCAATATTGAAATATGGATACAGTCTGAGGGTCAGATGAGGTACAATGTGCTTCAGCAACCCAGTGTGCGATGCCGTGTACACAAGCAAGCACGAGCACAGCGGGCTCTCGGCCACTGTGATTTGCCTCTGTGCAATACCTGTTGTTTTCTTCAATAGTAAGAATGGTGATTACACTTTACACACTGGGGTTTTACTCACCTCAAAGTGCTATCTCCTGCGGTATCTCGTTTTCCTTCAGTGCATTTTTCTTTGGGCTCAAGTGGCTGCCATGCTCGGGGAAGTGGCTGGGGAGACGTGGAACTGACATTTTAAAATCATTTATCTCTCCCAGGCTTCATGCGCACTTAACCCTGTTTAATTATCTCAACAACCCTTTGAGGCTGGGATTGCTCTTTGCATTTTCAGATGGGAAACTGGGTTTCTGCGAGGTTCGTTGACTCGCTTTGGGTCATACGGCTGGCAAGTGGTGGAGCCTGAATTCAAAGCCAGGCTGGAAGGGGAGGGAAGCCCCACCTCCCGGCCAGGAGTGAGGGGTGGGTGGTCTTGTCTCCGCCTTATGGCTTCAGCCGAGGAGAGCCCCTGACTTGGGTTGGGGGAGAAGCGGGCGTGAGATGCCGTCCCTCCGTCTTTTCCGCCACCAGCGTCCTTGGGCTGGTGCCTCAATGCAGGGCTTGCATGGACCTCCTTCCTCACCTCCACCTGTCTCTCTCCTGTGCCTTCCCTGAGGGAGTGGGACTGGCCCCATCCCTGATAATTAAGGCTTCCTTTTCTTGAGTTAAACACCAGCAAAGTCACCTCCTCTTTCTCTCACCTCTCAGGATGGCTGCTCAAAAGCAGTTGAGTTGACAACTCAGAAGAGAAGGCAACTCAGACAGCAGCAAACTTTCTCTGACAGCTCCCCCAGGGAGCCTGGAACAGGGGAGCAGTCTATACCTGCAGAAACACCAAATACTCTCCAATTTTTTTTTTAAAGAAAAGGGTTTAAACAAGCCCCCACACATCCTCTTATTAAATGGAATAAAATTATAAATGGATATACTTCCCCGGGGGCGTATGTTGGTGGAGTCTTTCCTGCACTACATGCATCAGTATCATTTTTCTAGACTGGGAAGCTGCCTCCACCGTATCTAAATATATGTGTATATAAATGGTACACTTTATATATATATTTTATATATATGTATAATATCACCTACTATGCACTGGGCATTGTGCCAGATATTAGGGACATGAAGGTGAATAACATTCACCTTCTTTAAGGAGGTCACGGCTCATTGGAGGTGAGATGGGAGACACTAGGTAAATGGAAACTTGTAGTGAAGGATGTCACGAGGGTCAGTCAGGGTGCACTGGGGCACAGAGGATGGGAGGATGTCCCCTTGCCGTAGAAGGGAGCCTGGGAGAAGCAGAGTCTGAGCTAAAAGTGCATGAGAAGTAGGTAGGAAGATACAGGAGAGGTGAGGAGGAGGAAAGAGCATTCTTTTTTTTTTAATAAAGTAGATTATTTGTTTGTTTATTTATTTATTTATTTATGGCTGCCTTGGTCTTCACTGCTGCATGTGGGATTTCTCTCTAGTTGCAGTGAGCGGAGGATACTCTTCGTTGCAGTGCATGGGCTTCTCATTTCAGTGGCTTGTCTTGTTGTGGAGCATGGGCTCCAGGTGTGCAGGCTTCAGTAGTTGTGGAGCGGGGGGCTCAGTAGTTGTGGCTCACGGACCCTAGAGCATAGGCTCAGTAGTTGTGGTGCACGGGCTTAGTTACTCCATGGCATGTGGGATCTTCCCGGAGCAGGGACTGAACCTGTGTCCCCTGCATTGGCAGGTGGATTTTTTTTTTAACATCTTTATTGGAGTATAATTGCTTTACAATGGTGTGTTAGTTTCTGTTGTATAACAGAGTGAATCAGCTATACATATACATTTATCTCTATTTCTCCTCCCTCTTGTGTCTGCTTCCCACCCTCCCTATCCCACCCCTCTAGGTGGTCACAAAGCACCGAGCTGATCTCCCTGTGCCATGCGGCTGCTTCCCACTAACTATCTATTTTACATTTGGTAGTGTATATATGTCCATGCCACTCTTTCACTTCATCCCAGCTTACCCTTCATTCCCCGTGTCCTCAAGTCCATTCTCTACATCTGTGTCTTTATTCCTGTCCTGCCCCTAGGTTCTTCAGAACCTTTTTTTTTTTTTTAATATTCCATGTATATGTGTTAGCCTACGGTATTTGTTTTTCTCTTTCTGACTTACTTCACTGGGTATGACAGTCTCTAAGTCCATCCACCTCACTGCAAATAACTCAATTTCATTTCCTTTTATGGCTGAGTAATATTCCATTGTATATATGTGCTACATCTTCTTTATCCATTCATCTGTTGATGGACACTTAGGTTGCTTCCGTGTCCTGGCTATTGTAAATAGTGCTGGCAGGCGGATCCTTAACCACTGCGCCACCAGGGAAATCCCAGAAAGAGCATTCTTGTAGAAGAAACAGTCTGGCCAAAGGCTTCAGAGATGAGAAAGTACACTGCTTTGGGGAGACCTGAATACAGCGTGGCTACTTCCCAACATTTACTGTTTCTAAATAGGGGTGAGGCAGGCAGACTCTGGGAACTTTGTGGTTAAGTGTGTCTGTAAGGAGATGGGATCAACCAGCAACTTTATGGCATCCAGCAATTCACAAATGCTCTCACAGCTAAACCCCCATCTCACCAGGATCCCCCAATGGTCCAGAGAAGTGTGCGTGTCTGATCTTGTGGCAATTCCAGCTTTATGCTTGGGAAAACCAAGGCTTAGGAGATGGCCATGTCTCTTCTGAGCTTAAAAGTGTGTTGCCTCACACTTTATATATATATATATATATATATATATATATATATATATATATATATATATATATATATATATATATATATATTTTATCACTGCCTAACAAATGAGCACACATGAAGCAGCTTTAAACAACATACAGTTATTGTCTCACAGTTCCATAGGTCAAGAATCTGGGGCAGAGCTTAGCTGGGTTCTCTGCTTCAGGATCTCACCAGCTTGCAATCAAGGGGGTTGGCTGGGCTGCATTCTTATGTGAAGGCTCAGCTGGAGAAGGATCTACTTTCAAGCTTTCTCAGTTGTTGGAATTCGTTTCCTTGAAGCTGTAGGATTCACAGCAGCTTGCTTGTTCAAAGTCGGCAAGAGCAATCTGCTAGCAAGACAGGGTTTTATATAATGTAACCTGGTCACAGGAGTGATATCCCTTCCATTTTGCCATTTTTTATTGGTTAGAAGAGGCTCTTCCCCTTCTCAAGGGGAGGATATTACCAAAGGCATGAATAGCAGGAGGTGGGGGCCATGGGACCACCCTGAAGGCTGTTTGCCACACACAACAGCCTTTACCCATGCTGCAGTCCCCTCCCCTGGCTCTCTGTGGCAAGTCCCACCCATCCTCCAAATTGCAGCTCAAATGCACCCCCAGCTCTCCTTGGGAAGGCTCTCTGACTGCCTCCTTCTCCTTCCACGGTGCTACTGCTCTGCCGTCTCCCACCTCTATCCCAGCCGTTACTGTGAGATATTGAACTCTCACCGCTGATGTGCAAGTTTCTCTCTCTCTAGGTGGGAACAGAACCTTCTCACTTCTGCATCCCCAGTGCCTGATGCCTGGTGGGTGCTCAGTAGGTATTTATAACTAATCAAATTGATGAATTAAGTGATTTGCTTTGAGTCCCAAGTCTATTTAGGAACTTGAGTCCAATTCCAGGCGTCAATCCACCACACCACCACCTCTCCAATTTCCCAAAAACCAAACCCTCAACTCATTAACATCGTGGATACTCCTGTTAGAACTGATTAACTTTAAAGGAACAGCTCCCCCTAAGACGTAACAGCGATGGATGGTAATACATCACCTTGTAATCATGTGATCATTGTAATCACGCTTTTCGAAAGCACTATCATGATCAATATTACATTCGATTCCTTCAATATTCAGTTGGGTTTGGTCTCCTTATATATATTGTTAAGTAACCGAGGCTCAAAGAGATGAAACAATTTGCTTAAAACCATTCAGGGGAAAAACAAATCGCAAAGCTGTGACTCAGTGCAGGGCCGCTAATTCTAGTCGTTCAGCAAATGTTTACAGTGGTGCCCATTTTATGTTAGACATCCCTAGGGATGCAGACCTAAATAGGATTAGCATGTTACCCACAGAGAGTTCATGCATTGATGATGGAAACAGATTGCTAAGATTGTAAATATAAAACAAATTGACAAATGCAGTGATAGAGTTATGAAGGGTAGGTTTGGGGAATTAAGAGGAGAAATACGTCACCCAAGTGGGAAGAGGGGGTCTTCAAAGTGTGCACGTAAAGTCACTAGGAGCAGGTAGGCAAAGGAGAGTAGGAAGGACTTCTGTGTGTGTGTGTGTGTGTGTGTGTGTGTGTGTGTGTGTGGCCTATGTGCTCGGCATGTGGGGTGTTAGTTCCCTGACCAGGGATTGAATCCACGCCCCTTGCAGTGGAAGTTCAGAGTCTTAACCACTGTACGGCCAGGGAAGTCTCAGGAAGGACATTCTTAACAAAGAGTCTGAGCAAAAGTGCAGAGGAGAAGGCCAGTGTGATGCATTTGGTTGAACCATGAGAAGTTCAGTGTGACATTTGAGAAAAAAGACAGGGGGACGTCTAAAAGCACCTCCTTTCCTTTCTTTTACTCTTGTTTCTCGAGCATCTTCCTTTCCTCCAAGGCTGCTGCTTCTGCTGTTCTCTGGAATCTATCCTCTCTTGCCGTCTCACAGCTTCATTCTTGTTAGTTTCCCTTTTCATCCTCATCTCTAGCCTTTCCTCATACTTGGTTCTCACTGATTTTCTCTGACGCCCCGCAGGCTGGCCTCGACCCCCCATCTCTCCAGGGCTGCTCACAATAAGGCCACCAGTGGCCTCTCATCGTGCTGGATTGTTGAACACCGTGAGCCTCGTCCCACGTGAGTTCCCATCAGACCACGGAGTCCACTAAGCTCTCCTTCCTGAGGTGCTCTCCTCACCTGGATTCCCGGCACCACTCTCTGAGTTACGGCCCCACGTGTCCACCTGCTCATCACGTGCTTCCTATTCTTAGGACTCCTTCAGGAGTTTGTCTTCTGCCATCTTCTCTTCTCCTCAGCTCCAGAGGGGGAAGGGCTGCGTGTGCAAAGGCTCTACGGTGCAAAACGTTCTTGTTGTGTTTGATGGGCTAGAAGAAGCCTGTGTGGCAAGAGTTTAGCTCGTGACAGAGCCTGTAGATGTAGGCAGAAGCCAGGTCGTGAAGGGTCTCGTAGGGCATTGATAAGAATGGCATTTATTTGATGTAACTGGAAGTCTTTGAAGAGCAAGAAGCAGGGGAATGACACGATTCTCTGTATATTTACAAGGTTGCCCTGGTTCCTCTAGGAAGCCTCATGGGAGGGACCACAAGTAGAGGAGGAGAGACCAGATGGTGTATTTTAAAGGCAGAAGTGATGGTATTTGCTGATGGGTCAAATGTGGGGCAGTCCATGGAGAGCCTCTTATGGATGCTCTTGATGTGGACAGTCCCTCTGTTAGTCTCTTTATTATACAAGACACTTTCCTTCTCTTTGTTGAGCACAAGGCCAAGGGCAAAGGCTGACAGATTTGTCCAGTCAAGATACAATCGTCCATGTATAGATGGAGACAGTTTATTACGCACATAGACAGTGAAACGAAGAGGAGCCCAAGCCACCTGCTAGCTACTCAGATCCCTGTCCCACACCCCAAAAGGAGAACACCAAAGCCACAGGGCCCAGATGGCAACGTAGCAAAGGGGTGGGACACTCCCTGCTGAGTGCAGCTGTGTGGGAAGGGGGAGGGGTGAAGAGTCTCATATCTCATCAGAAGTCATGAGAAACTATCTCCTAACAGCTTCCCAGGGGGGATGGGGAGTGAGTGGACATGAATTTGTAGTGGCTTCTTAGACGCCTCCCATCCTCAGGTCCTTCTTTCTGCCAAGACTCAGACGGGCTGTGGCTTGAGGCTTTGTCTGCCTGGTTTATGTCCCTATGTGTAAGGTCACCAGGGCACAGGGGGAGCCCTTATTCTTTAGTATCATGTATTACGATGAGCATCTGTATACAGCAGACACACATGGTACTTGCTATGAACACTTACGGTGCTCTAAGTGCTGTACACGTATTAACTCACGTATTGAATCTTCATGAAATCCTGCGAGATAGGCACTATTTTCTTAGGTTGATTTTTAAAAATTTTAACTTGTGGTGAAACAGACACAATTCACAACTTATCATCTTGACCATTCTATTTATTTATTTATTTATTTATTTATTCAGTTAGTTATTCAGAGTCAACCTTGAGACTTTTATTGGAACTACAGGGAAAGAGAGGCTTTCCTTCTGCAGGGATTATGGGCTGTGCCAGGACATAAACCTGAAAGCCAGCGGCTCCCTGGGGTCAGGCCAGCCTGAAATACCCCCATCACCCTTCCAGGAAGGCAGAGCCAGCAGATGGGGACTAGGCCCTCCCTGACCACATCCTTTGAGCCCCTGAACCTAGCCATGCTTAAAGTTACATCCATCCCAGGATTTCTCAGTTTGGCATCTTGACCATTTTAGAGTGCACGGTTCAGTAGTCTTAAGTATATTCACACTGTTGTGCAGTAACGCTCTTCAACTTTTTCATTTTGCAAAACTGAAACTCTATACCCTTTAAATAACAGCTCTGCGGAGCCCCTTCCCCTCAGGCCCTGGCAGCCACCATTCTACTTTCTGATTCTATGAGTTCGACTCCTTTAGCTACCTCATCTAAGTGGAATCAACAGTATTTGTCCTTTTCTACGTGGCTTATTTCACTTGGCATAATTCAAAAGTCATCCATGTGGTAGCATGACATAGGATTTCCTTCCTTTCTAAGGATGAATAATATTCCATCATATGTATATACCGGTTTTTAAAATTCATTCATCCATCCAGAAGTAGGCACTATTTTTATCTCCATTTTTCAGATGAGGACCCAGAGCCAAACAGAGGATAAGTACTTTTCCCAAGCTAGCAAGGGATGGAGCTGGATTTGAACCCATGAGGACAGTCATAATGTCCATTTTGTCCACCCTGATTTCCCTGGAGCTAGAATGCATGGCACACGTAAGGAATTCAACAAATGTCAGGGAGTTAATTGAAGACTAAGGCAAAAACGAATCAGATTTAGGGCTGATGGATGTGGGGCATGAAGGTGTTGGGGAGGTCAGGGGTGGCTAATCACCTTCTTGCCTGGTGATGAGGGTGTTTGCAGTGCCATCAACTGAGGTAGCGTATTCGGGAGAAGGGCAAATATGAGGGACAGTTAAGGAACTCACTGTGAGACATTTTGATTTAAAGATGTCTGTGGGTCACCTGTGTGGAGATATTCAGTGAATCATTGAGTAAATAAAGAAAAATGAGATACAGTTTTCTCCCTTCAGGATGCGCACAGAAATATCAGAGACATAATCACAATTCAATGCACAATAAATAAATAAAGCTGGGAAGAGCAGAGGAGAAAGGATTAGAACAGGGAGAGCACACCTCACCTTTTGTATAATCTTTTATCATCCTACCTGATGCTCTTCCACAGTGTTGGAGAGGAAGTGGAGTCATCGATCAGACTTTGGGAAGCTATTCTGGTCTTGACACTTAAGCAGTGGGGTGTCTGGAACTGAATCTACTCTGGTTAATAGTTCTTTGCAATTGTTCTCCCAATTAGGTGATGTTTCAGCTCTCTGTCATGCCGGATTTCCTTATTTTTTTTTTGAACAGGGCCTCCCTATAATAACCTGCTTTCCTTAATTAGCTTAAGATGCTGTTCACCCACCTCCTGGTTGGTGTCCACGTGGTTTTGGTAGTCAGGTGTCCAGTTAAGGTGGACACGAGGGAGGACCCAAGATGTGTACTGAGACACAGATTCAAAGGGCCCTTTAGGGACACGTGGGTAGGCGATAGTTGTCACAAGAGATTCCGAGCTCCTAAGAGAAGAAAGAAATTGGAGGATAAACACTTCTGAAATGAGGGTGAAGATAGCAGTGGAGTGTTTACTGCTTTTATCATTTCTGACCATATTCTCCTCCATCCTTGTCCAGGGAGGTAGTTTTTTTGTTTGTTTGTTTGTTTGTTTTTTGCGATACGCGGGCCCCTCACTGTTGTGGCCTCTCCCGTTGTGGAGCACAGGCTCCGGATGCGCAGGCTCAGTGGCCATGGCCCACGGGCCCAGCCGCTCCGCGGCATGTGGGATCTTCCCGGACCCGGGCACGAACCCGCGTCCCCCGCTTCGGCAGGCGGACTCTCAACCACTGCGCCACCAGGGAAGCCCGAGGGAGGTAGGTTTTTATGATGGAGATTTTGAAACTGGGAGAGGACGGGGGCTTACAACAGAGGACTTTTGGTTAACATGGACTATTCCTGTGAAGCAGGCTTGAGGAACTCACATTTCTGCCTTTGCGTTGGCTCCTTGTCTCTGGGAAGATTGAAAATTCTCCCAAATTGCCCCAGGTCTGATGAGCGTTTATCTTCCTGCATCATGACTACAATCCTAGGCACATCCATTCATAGATGGGGATAACACTTCCACTAATGTACATGGTTCCCATTTTGGTCACCATCCCCCCCAACCCTGTGGGGTCTGAACTGTTATTTATCTCATTTTATTGAATAAGAAGTTGGATGTTTACAGTGATGAGACTTCTCCAAGATCATATAGCTGGTAGCGGCAGAATCAGAACTGGTTTCTAGATTTCTTGATTCTTGGTCCAGAGCTTGTTGCTACCACACCATAGTGCTTAGCGGGGGCCCACTGACAGAGCCCTTCATCTCCTGAATATTTTCATTTTTCTCCTTCCTTTACCTTAGTGGCTCATTAACCTGAGTAGATAGGGCAAGCGTCTGACACTCAGTGTGGGGCATGAAAATCACATGAATCCCTTCCCATGCCCTCACGAAAATCTACCTGACATGAAGACAAGCCTGAAATGTGGGCAGGTCACGTGAACACTGCATGATGGCTGGGAGACAAAGGCATGTTTGCGTGATGCCCCAATAGCCAGGTGGGAAGGTGGAAAAGAGAGGTTGCTGACAAGGAAGTCAGAAGACCCAAACCCCAGGCTTGCTTCTTCGTCGTTGTAACCCTATTTGTAAGCCAGGTAGTCTCCCTGGGGAGCAGTGTCCTTGTCTGTCAATTAGGAAAGCCACCCTACCCGTCCCTGTAAGGCAGAAAGAACTAGGTGATCTGTCAGGCTCTATACAACTCGAAAGCAGTGCTGTAATTATCCTAGATGCACTTGAACCTGAAACCTGATATATAATTGCTTCTCTCTCTGTATGAGATGTGATGAGACACTTGCTCATTTCTTTCCCCCACTAGGGAATAGCAGTTATCTAGGGGGCATTTGGTTTGGTTTTTAATCATGCACAGGTGTTGTAAGATCCTGGCAGAATAGAGCCTCTTTAGGTGCCCCTTCACAATCTCTGCATGTAGAGACAGAGATAAGATTATTTATACCCCATTCCATTATTCACAGCCTCTTGGAATGTAGCATTAAATAATTCAGAGACCATACAAGCTTGGGGATTGATGGTGAGGCTGATAGTTTTTGCAGATACAGCACGCAGCAGCTGTAGAAAAGTACAAGTGCATGCGGGAACAATTACTGGGTACCCACATACTCATCAGGACCTTGGAGAGGCGCCTTCTCGCTGGTCTAAAAATGACTCTAGATCAGAGGGTTGGGAAGCCTTGTGTCTGCTGTGAAATGTCCACCCTCCAGCCACCTTCTAATCTAAAGCTCCTTGAGGGCTTCAGAATTATCCACCACACCTGGCATAGATCCAGACCCAGTAAGTGTTTGATGAATTTTAAACAGCAAACGGTCTTGGTTTCTTAGCTGCTTTTTGTCTGTACTACGACACCTGTGGGACAGGCAGAGCCTCTGGCCGTTGGAAGACAGTGTCCTGGTTCTTCTGCTTACTAACCTGGTGATCTTACCGACAGTGGGAAAGTGTAGGAAAAGAAGAGGAGAGGACGTGAAAACTGAATCCAGAGAAGCAGAGGGTCGGGGAGGATGCTGAAGAGGGGAGAGGTTCAGGTAGGAAGGCTGGTCGGGGATGGCGAGTGGGATCAAGCCGTGTGGCATTTGAGGAGGAAGAGTCCTGGGAAGTGACCACTGGGGTTGACAATGAGGAGGCTGTCCACGCGCATCTCTGACCTCGTAAATGAAACCTTCTTACTCAGGCAGTACACCAAGGCGGCCACGTGGGCAGCAGGCTGGCTCGGACCCACCCGGTCACTTAGATGTCTGGCCTCTCGCTCCCTGCATTTAGCTCCTGAGTTCGCAGCCCCTCCGCTGGCTCTGATGTCTTCTTCTGGTCCTGCCCTCAGCTTTCAGGCTGGCCAGACTCTCCTCTGGCTCCCAGAGTTCTGGTCCCCTCTCACGCTAGACTCCAAATTGGCTCTTGATTTCAGAGCTGCCTGCAGCTCTGGACAGGAGGACCTCCTTCTCTGTCAGCCTTCTGACCCCACAGAATCTTCATGGCCAGGATGGTTCCTTGTTTCAGCGTTCAGATGGACATCCCTGGTGACTTGCCATCCCTGGTGTCTTGAAATTTAGTTAAATCTTTGTTAATGTGCTAGATTTTAAGTAATTAGAAGCGCAGTCATCAGCATGCTTAGGTTGTGAGTGGAAGACATTTGATGAGGAAGCAGGGTCCCAGATGCAGCGTGGGAGTTGTCAGAGCTCTCCTCCCAGGGGAGCAGGACCTCGGTGCTGTTGGATACGTGTGTGGGCGGTGGTCAGTGCAGTCCTGTGGTTTCCGGGAGCCATAAGGAATTTGAGCGTCGCAGCCAGGATGAAGGAGCGAGACAGAAAGAAACAGCTTGGAAGTACAAGCCCAAAGGAATTAGGCTGAGAGGCAAGAAATGGGTTCTGTCATTAGCAACAGATAAGACTGACCTGTGATGGAGGAGCTTAGAAGAAGGTGGAAGTAAAGACCTTCTGAGGCTGGTTAGGTGGAGGGAGGGCCCTTTAAGAGAGTGCTGCTGCCTTGTGGAACCAGTTTGGACCGGTAGGGCCTGAGCGTGTGGGTTGAGGGGCTGGACTTAGACAGGAGAAGGGAGACCTTTTCCTGAGAGGGGAAAGGAGGATGCTGAGGGGAAGAGGAAGGAGCCTGAGGGGCCAGCTGTTGATGGCGTAGAACTTCCGCCATGCTGGCAGAATCTCAGAGAGCAGCTTCCCTGGAGATGAGCATGATTTTGGGGTCAGGAAACGCTTGGCTCTGTGGGATCACCAAGAAGCTGGGGAGTCAGGCTTCCGAGGGGCGGGGGGGAAGCTGGCATTGCTCACCTAGATTCACATGTTAATGGAGCTGCTACGATATTTCAGGTACTTGTCGTGGGCTCTTTTACTCCTCAGAACACTATGCTATGGAGAATGTATTGCTCTTCCCCATTTTGCAGATGGAGTCATGGAGGCTCAGAGAGGTTAATTCACATCACCAAGGTCACACAGCTGAAAGTGACCAAGATAGGATTCTAATCTTTGTCTTCTGATTGTGATGACCATGATCTTTCTATTTTGCCCATGGTAAGGGAAGTGGGCACATCATCACCACGATTTATCATAAAACTCCGTTTAAGAACATGGTCCAGCCTCTGAACAATAAGAATCATGACAGTTATAAGAGCATTAATCGTTTCTATCTGGATGTCTTTCCACGGCTTGTCATTTACTTGTTTCATCAGATTCTGATCTTTATACCATTAATTACCATGGGACGATTGGTGTAGATACTACTGTCCTGTTGGCAGGTGAGAATAAAATTGACCAGAGAGGCCCGGGGAAGTTGGTCCCCGGTTGTGGCTGGAACCAGATTTCTTCTATATTTTTATTCAGGCCTCTTTGCTTCTCACCCTGCTTTGTGTATATTTTTGGGTTTATTATGCTTAGAAGGGACTGATTAAAAGAGTGACTCAGTGACTGTGTGTGTCCTGATACCGCTCCAAGCTCAGGCCTTGCAGTATGGGGCTGGTGCTGTCATTTGCACTCATGGGCACAGAGGACAGGAATGACTACAGGTTGAAAATCCAGTATGTTCCAGATTTGGAACAGACGTTATCTTATTTAGTTCTCCCCGCCCCCCCAAAAAAGAACAAACGTGAGAGGTAGAGCTATTTTATAGGTGAGGAAAAGTGTGCCCAGTGAACGGTGGCACCTGATCTCGTCTGAATCTAAAGCCTCTCCTCTTTCCACAGCCTCCTGATTCTCACCACTTTTCTTCCAAAATGCTCCCAGGCACTGGATGTAGGTCTGCTTTCAACACCCTGGATGAGTTGGAAATATCACCCTCCCGGCTCTAAAAATCATGCTTCCTCTGACTGAATGCTTATCAAATTGATCGCAGTGATTGATTTCATTGCTTTTCTCTCTTGCTACGTTGTAGATTCTGTGAGGCAGGAATAGGTTCATTTTGCTGACCATGAGTTCTATGTGCCTGGCACATTATAGGTCCCCAATAAATATGTGTTGAATGGATAAATCCCATTTTATAGCCAAGAGATCTCCATTCCTGGGATGTTAATAAAATGCGAAGTTGGGATTCAAATTCACCCTCTGCTTCTGAGTTGGCCCACCTTCCACTTTTAAGAGGTTTTAGAGATGGGTGGTGCTGGTGTGTGTGACGGGGGGAAGGTGAGGCCAAGGTTGGGAAGAAATAATTAAATTAAAACGTCCTGGGGAAACTGTATCAGTTCATGTCTGAGGGTGGCTCTAATAAGCTGACAAGGAGAATTTCCAGCAGAGCTGCTGTGCTGGTTGATATGTAATCCCCAGGCCTGTGTGCAGGGAAGGAAGAAAAGCCAGTGATTTGAAATGTCACAGCCACCGGTGGTATCTGGCGCCTATTCGCCCAAACTCTTGCTCTCCATAGAGACTGTAGGCTGTGTGGGTTTGCTGGAAACCGATCACCTTGGGCCACATGACGGCAGGTGCATGGTGAAGAGTGTGGCGCTTGGAGCCACAGTGCCTGGCTCTGAATCCCATCTCTCCTGCTTTGACCTGGGGCAGGTAACTAATGGCCTGCTGCCTTGGAATCTGGTCTGCAAAACGGGGATAGGAAGGATATCCCCTGCAAAGCCCTGATGGGAAGATTAAATTAAATGATAAATGCAAAGTATTCACCCCAGAGCCTGGCTCTTTACAAGTCCTGGCTTCATGGGCTCTGGGCTATTTTAAGGATAAAATAAAATAATGAGATGAAAACACTTTACAGAAAATCACAGGTGCTGCACTCCACCCTGTGCACCAGAGGACCCCATCACCAACTGCACAGGGTCTCCTGAAGGATTTTCACACCTGTGACCATATATTACTTGTCTTCTCTGCTCATGATGACAGTCTACTACCTTGTCTCTTGGGCAAACTCGTACTCATCCTTCAATGACCATAAATGTCACCTCTTCCATGCAGCCTTCCTTGACTTTCCCAGATACTGCTAGTTGTTCGATCCTCTGTTTCCACAGAACTTGGTGTAGACGTTCAGACTCACACGTGTTGCATTGTCCTGTGATAAGCTGGTTTGGTGTCAGCTTCTTCACCCCTAAGCTCTGAGCTCAGAAGACTCAGCTTCTTGAGGTCTTACCAATCAGTCCTCCTCACCTCTGGAGCCAGCACAGGAACTGACATATGGGTGGTCTGAAATCCATCCATGCTGTCTTGAACTGAAGCTCTGGTGATTCACAGGAGATAAGAAGTCATTTGGGAAGTCTGAAAAGGATCATCTCATCTTTTGCAGACCTTGATACAGAAATATAACTGGGTTATGAATAGAGATTTAAATTACTTGCTTTCTTCAATCTTTTAAAAAACCTTTTAATAATGGAAGAAGAGTCACCAATGGGTTGTGTGGATATATGCAACTTTTTTCTTCCAAGAATTTGTTTTCTGCCTCATTAGTAGAAACTCTTCCACGCATTGCAAGAAGAATCTTTTCCTCTCCTTCGCTAGGAAGGACAGTCAAGAAATGACTTGTGCTTTATTTTTTCATAGGCGTGGGGTAGATAATTGCTTAAAGCTGAATTTTGGGCTGCTAATAATCCAATTAGGGTCTTGGGCATAATTGTTTCTGTGTAACCTGATGCCTTCTGTTCTCCATGGTTCTGACTTTTGAAGCTGGTTCTCTTGGCAACAGCCTATCTTTCTGGGGAGGAAGAAGTCCAGCCCTTTGGGGGTATTCTTTGCTCAGCAGTTAAGAGGTAACACCTGAGAAAATAGAGCAGCAACCATGGGCATTATTAGAATAATGATTGAGACTTGATGAATATGCAGATACATCAGTGTCTGAAAGAGAATGAAATCTCTCTGAACCCTGACACAAGTCCAGTGTTTCTTTCCTCCCACTGCTTACCTCACAGCCAGAAGACCAGGAAGCAAATCATCTCTTTTCTGCCTTGTACTCTGACCAAATGACCTGGCCAGGTAGGAGGGTGGGGCATCTGAGTTTTCTTGCTGCTATGTTGAATTTGTAATCTCCCCTTTCCAGTCCACTCCAGAGAATCAAAGAAGCAGCTCTGCTATGGAAAAGCCCAGAACTGGGTGACAGGACATGTGGATTCTGGTCCTGGTGGTGACAGGCCACTCTTCACCTCACAGAGTCTCAGTGTCCTTGGCTGGGTTGGGAGGGAGATGGGTTAGACTCAAAGGTCATGAACCATCGGCCCAAGGGACAAATCTAGCCCTCACAAATGTCTGTTTGGCCTGTATGGTCCCTAAAATACTTTACTTATCAGCATTTAAAACTCAGAATAGGTTTTATACATACACCCCAGTGTTCATTGCAGCACTATTTACGATAGCCAACACATGGAAGCAACCTAAATGTCCACCGACAGAGGCATGGTTAAAGGCATTGTGGTACATATATATGATGGAATATTACTCAGCCATAAAAAGGAATGAAATAATGCCATTTGCAGCAACATGGCTGGACCTAGAGATTGTCATACTGAGTGAGTAAGTCAGACAGAGAAGGACAAATATTGTATGATAATTGCTTAGATGTGGAATCTAAAAAAAATGGCACAAATGAACTTATTTACAAAACAAATAGAGTTACAGATGTAGAAAACAATCTGTGGTTAATGGTGAGGAGGGGGGGGAGGGATAAACTGGAAGATTGGGACTGACATATACACACGACTCTCTATAAAATAGATAACTGATAAGGACCTACTGTATGGCACAGGGAGCCCTACTCAATACTCTAATGGCCTGTATGGGAAAAGAGTCTAAAAAAGAGTGGATACATGTATATGTATAACTGATTCACTTTGCTGCACCTAAAACTGACACAACCTTGTTAATCATCTATACTTCAATAAAAATGTAAAAAAAAAAAAAGAAATTTCTGCCTTCCATTGATAATGGGAGAAATCTAGAATTCCTGAGCCCCTGTTTCCATGGAAAGCTGGAATTCAGCAGTTCTCTCAGTGAGCATCCTTAGTTCACCACAATCCCCACCACTCCCTGTTGTCTAACACTAAGTTTGTTTCACTCCTTTTATTATCTGCCCAGCACCTATAGGCATTTGAGTTTGTGACCCCTGGACCAGAGAATCTTGAGCTTCCAATTTAAATTTGTCAGTATCTGGCTAAGACACATGGGACGATACTATGTTGCCTTTTTTGAATATCAGTCCTCATTTTATGGATGCAGAAACTGAGCCTCAGCACGGTTGATGAGCATGTCCTTGGTCATGAGGGCTGTGAGTGGTGGAGTCAGCAGTAGGACTGCGGGGTTCCAGACCGCTAGTGCTGCAGCTGTCTCTAGGAGTTACATTTTTCTACTTCATGCCCGGGACCTTGTCGGTCCTGCATGTACTTATGCCAAGGCAATCAGATGATCTGTATGTTCAGAACTATAATCAAATGACCTTGAGAAACCGCTTGAAATGAGCCTGAGTTATCACTTAGCAGAGCATTCTAGAGATGAAACTGCTGATTCAGATCGATTTTGACTCTGAGAAGGACCCCCACCACTTTGGATATTTTGAAAAAAAAAGGTCATTCCTTAAATTCTGAGCACTTGGCAGTTTTTATAGTGCTTTCACTACTGATTTAAAATCAGTATAAAGAAGTAGGACTTACTGAGGCGCACAGGGTATAATAGCATTTAACAGCTCCTATTCCTGATTTTGTGATTGTGTGTGTGAATACCGACTCTGCCACTTTCTAGCTATGTAAACTTGGCTTCTTAGTCTGTAACAAGGGGATGATAATTGCCCCTCCTGACCTCACGGTCAACGTGCAATGACGTATGACATGTGTGTGTCACATGCATTGTATGGCATGTGGCCAATATCGAGACCCAACTGTACGCCCAGCCCTGGCCCACTATTTTCCAGACATTCACTCAATGGGTGATAGTATCCCCATTTATATTTGTAGAGTTCAGTCTCAGTGGCGGTAAGAAATTTATCAGGGTTACATGGCTAAGGAATATTGGAATTCGGCTTTATTTCAAACTGTATCATAGTTTTCACTACATCCCAGCTGTTCCTCCTCATTCTTGTCTTTGTACTATTTCCTTTACTAAATTCTGAATCAGTCCAGCACTGAGCCTTGGTTTCCCTTCTGCAAAATGAAAGGATTGAACTAGATGAGCCTGTGGGCCTCTTACAACCCTGAGATTCTACGATTCAAGTAATGAATGAAGAGGAAAAGGACAACATTAAAAAAGTACAAATACAAGCCTTAACTCCATTTTAGTTCATTACTTAAGTAGGATCAGATAATTAAAGGAATTAGCTGGAGTATAAAGAAAATAGTTTTTTCCCTTATATTGTATTCTCATTTTCTCTCTCTCTGTCCCACTTGGAAAGTTCATTTGTACAGGACAAACACTGGGGCCTAATCAGAAATCCTCCTCTTCCACGGCCCCAGTTTTGATTCAGAAAAGGGTTCTGGCACACCGTTATTGATGAAGACAAGCTCAGTATTACAGGAACAAAAGCCCAGTGCCTTGTATTAGCACTCAGCCGGCAGGAGACAAAAGGGTGTAGTGACTATAAAAGGGAATTTGAACACATCCTCTGATTTTTAAAATTAGTCACAAGATCCGTTCTTTTTTCGTTTTCCTGGGGAGATTATTACAGGGGCAACAGCGAATAGTCCTCTGTGACTTCCTTTTTCTTCTTTGTCTTTGGAGGTGACAAAGCCAGGTTAGATGATCCCAGTTTTGGTGATAACCCCCCAAGCATCCAGGGCCAATCGAATGTCCTGTTCGATCCATCAGACCCAATCAAGAGGTTGACCCTGGCTTGTCAAGGTCATCATGCTTTATCACAGCTTGTTGGATCTGGTGCTTGTTGGCCTGGACGTCTGCAGTGGACGTGAGCATGTAGTTGTCTTTGATTTTGTTCGTGGCTGACTCCGTCGTCAGGGGAGTTTGATGATAGAATAATGGTTGAGTTTGTTCCTCTCGGAGGGGCTTTTTTATTTATTTTTAATTTAATTAATTAATTTATTTTTGTTTAAAAAATTATTTGCTTAATTTATTTTGAAGAGGAACACGGTGATTAAATATCAAGATTTATAAAAAGTCTACATAGTACCTTTGAACCCCATCCATCCATTTTCTATCCACTACAGCAATGAATCTGTTTGATTATTTTCAGGAGTAATATTCTAAATATTTACCAACAGACTGAACAACTGAACAGAACAGACGACGTGCCTGGCTGTTATGATAAGAACCAGCTGAATATCAGCCCTACATTAGTTCTGTATTTGTCCTTAGAGATTTTTGTTAAGTAGTATCCGTTTTCCCCTCCTTCTTCTTTTTTAAACATCTTTATTGGAGTATAATTGCTTTACAGTGGTGTGTTAGTTTCTGCTTTAGAACAAAGTGGATCAGTTATACATATACATATGTCCCCATATCTCTTCCCTCTTGGGTCTCCCTCCCTCCCACCCTCCCTATCCCACCCCTCTAGGTGGTCACAAAGCACTGAGCTGATCTCCCTGTGCCATGTGGCTGCTTCCCACTAGCTATCTATTTTACATTTGGTAGTGTATATATGTCCATGCCACTCTCTCACTTTGTCCCAGCTTACCCTTCCCCCTCCCTGTATCCTCAAGTCCATTCTCTAGTAGGTCTGTGTCTTTATTCCCATCTTGCCCCTAGGTTCTTCACGACCATTTTTTTTTTTTTTTTTTTAGATTCCATGTATATGTGTTAGCATACGGTATTTGTTTTTCTCTTTCTGACTGACTTCACTCTGTATGACAGACTCTAGGTCCATCCACCTCATTACAAATGACTCAATTTCGTTCCTTTTTATGGCTGAGTAATATTCCATTGTGTATATGTGCCACATCTTCTTTATCCATTCATCTGTTGATGGACACTTAGGTTGTTTCCATGACCTGGCTATTGTAAATAGACCTGCAATGAACATTTTGGTACATGACTCGTTTTGAATTATGGTTTTCTTGGAGGGGCGTTTTTAAACTTGGGCTTCCTTGAGAGCTGCTGGGTCTTATCTGATGGAATGTGGGTGACATGTGGGTCTTTGTTTTTTTTTTTCTGAGTGGACGCCTTTTATCACTGCTTTCTTGGCCTTCGGAGCCTTTGCTTTGGGCTCCGTTTTGGAGAGCAAGGGATTTCTTTCAGCACCACCTTGGTGAAAATGTCTTTTTCTTCTTAAAAACAGCTTTTTTTTCCCCCTGAATAAAAATAGATCAAAGAAATGAAAGAAAAATAAATAAATGAAATACTATTTGTGGTAGAAATTTTAGAGAATCTGAACGTTTAAAAAACTTGTAAGCATATCATCAGTTCTAAACACTGTTATATTTATAATATATATGTGTGTATTTGTGTATGTATATCCTTCCAGTTTTTTTCTTGTAATGAGTATGTATGTATAGATCCTGCCGAATATACAGACTTGTATCTAGATCTTTCATTTAACTTCATGTGTGAACATTTCTCCCACGTTATTGTATATTTTTGAAAATGACTTTGATGGCTGCACCCTTCATGCATGGATCTGCTGCTTTGTACCCAATCTTTTGTCCCACATTTAGCTTGTTTGTAGCTTTTCGCCATCGTAGATGATGCTACCCGGAATATCCCTGTAGGTTTATCTTGGCTTGCATCTCTGATTGTTTGAGCTGGCAGGCGTTTCTCAAGACTCTTGAAGTGTGGGACTGAGTGTCCCTTTTGCTTAAACAAAAATCCTGGCAAATTCCTTGACTCTGTCTTCTCCCTGTTGCTCTGCTCTCAGGAGAAATCCCAAGCTGTTTGGCAAGTGTTTGAAGGCTTGCATGATGTGGTCCCTTCCAAAGCACCCAGAACTGTCCGCACAGCACTCCCCCATCTAGTTTATGACTTCATCAGTGTAAATTGCCTGTAGCGCTTACCTGCTCCGTGCTGTTTTACATCTCCCTGCCTTTGCTCAGTGCTTCCAAAGCTCCAGGTACTCAAGTATCGCCTTCACAGTTTTGCCATAGTCCGGTACCACCTGTACCGTTATTTTGTTAATATTTATTTTAAAGATTAACTGTTACTTAAAAAGTAGGTTTTACCTTAACTACTATAGGTGCAAAAGCATGGGTTTAATGTACTGAGCGCATGTGTATGTGTGTATGCATATTTTTTTTCTAATGCACAGGAAAATAAATGTAGAACTATTGAAATAAAAAAAGAAAGATTCTCCCCACATTACCTAAAATTGTCTTCTCTGGTGGCACATACTCCCTATTTTGGGAAACATTATATTAGATCCATTTTCCTAGTATATTATCCCCTCTTTCCTGATAGACTAACTCCTATTCATCTGTTGTGCCCTAGGTAGGCTGCCCTGACCCCGAGTCTGAGTTGGGGCCATTTTCTCCAGTGTCCTTCAGTACCTTGTGCTTTTTTCATCTTAGCACTCAGCACACAAAATTGTAATTGCCTATTTATTTACAATCTTTTTACTTAAAAAAAAAATGGAAATAATGTTAGTATTTACAACACAAAATTCATCCATTCACTTTATTTATTTATTCATTCAGCAAATGGTAATTGAGCAAGATGATGATATTATACTTAAGAGCTTAGCCAGATGTCAGGTGCCTTACGTTCTCTCCACTATGAGATTTCCCCTGTATTTGGTCCTTGGCTGTTTTTCCTTCTTACGCTGCAGCCTTTCCTTGTGTGATGTCAGCTGCTCCATTGCATGCTGTGGACCTGCCTATGCTTGGGTGACTCCCTCGATCATAAAATCCCAGGACACTTTTCCTCTGAGCTGCAGAGGCTTGTATCCATCACCTACCGGCCACCTTCTCCAAGAACGTACCATAGATTCCCCAAGTGATGCCCCTGAGAGAACTCCTTATCCCCTTCTACCCACTTCGTCTGTTCCTCCTCCCATGCTCTCCCTTCTTTCGGAAAGTAGGGCCACCAATTCTCCAAGAGCCAGAAACTCTTCCTGAAAACCTTCCACGGTTAAGTGTTTCCCTCCATAGGAAGAGTAGCTCTCCAGTGCTTCTCTCAGATGGGCATGCTAGACAGGGTCCAACTGCAATTTCAAGTTGATCTCGTACAGTTCTTGTCAAAATCAATACTTGTTGAATTAAATGAGTATAAACTAATGGTGAGAATTTCATGCACCATAACAGGATTTGAGGGAAGCTATTTTGCGGCATCGAGTGAGTTATTGATCTCTCTGAAATCACATCACTTGGACAACTATACATTTTATCATTCCTAAGCTGAGAGCTGGGGCTTCATAGACAATGAGATTGGCTCAAAATGAATTGATTGACTGATTGATTGATTCTCTCCTCAGACATACACGTTTTGAATACCCACCGGGTGTCAGACACTTTTCTGGGTTCTGGGGATACTGAAATGAACAGAATATAATTCCAGTGATCTCATGATCTGTTTTGGGTGAAGACTTGAAAAAAGTATATGTAATTCAATGTGTACTCTTACGAAGAGCTGTACAAAATGCTCTGTGTGCACAGGGGACAGTGTGAGAGGGTCTGTCTCTGAGAATCAGGGTGAGCTTTATGGAGGTGGTAATACTTGTTTGGGGCTTTTATAGGGAGGAAGAGTTTGCCATTTGGAGAAGGAAGTGGTGGAGGAGGAAAAGGAAACCCTCGGCAGGGGGTACAGCATGTGTAGGTGGAAGTGGGAAGAGATGGGGCCTTTGGACACTGGTGAGAACTTCTCTGCAGCCAACACCTATGATGTATGTGAGGGTGAGTATAAGCAATGAGGTCAGGGTGGTCCATTGGGCCCGAAGGCTGTATATGCACAGTTGAGGAGCTGTCAGTGTCAGCGTGCATCAGAATCACCTGAACTTCGTCTAAGGAGGCGGACTCTTGGCCCCCCACAGACCCAAAGAATCACCATCACTGGGCCAGCACCTGGTATCCTAATGTAGAAATTCTCCAGAGGTGACTCAAATGCAGAGATGCGTTGGAGGTTCAGTCAGCGAGGTCAGCGACCTGTCCATCGTCACACAGAAAGCGGCCGAAGCAGATTTCCCGCTCAGGTCCCTTGGGTGATTATTAGAAACACTGAGGTCTTGGGACTCCACAAACTGTCACAAATCCTGATTTTCCTGGAAAGGCAGTGACTTCCTTGGTCTGCCTCGAGCTAAGGGCTGCAGCTCAGTCGAGAAATTGGCATCCTCACCAGCCTCGTCGGTTCCTTAGATAATGACAGATGCCTTTTGCTTGCTCCCCATTATTTCACTGTAAATGAGAAGGTAATAAAGTGAAACTGCAGCTGGACTAATTAAATCAGCCGTTTCTAATCCCATCGATCCAGGGAAAGAGGGCTGTGGAGGGCTGGAAGGGAGAGAGGCTTCTGATTCAGAATAAACCACATCCATTTCTGTGACAACGTGGGCCTCAAGAGTGAACGAGATAGGGAGGGTGGGAGGGAGGGAGACGCAAGAGGGAAGAGACATGGGAACATATGTATATGTATAACGGATTCACTTTGTTATAAAGCAGAAACTAACACACCATTGTAAAGCAATTATACTCCAATAAAGATGTTAAAAAAAAAAAAAGTGAGCAAAAAACCTCACGGGATCTGTGATCTGAACTCTGCCGGGGGAGGGGCGACGTACTGTGGCTGCAGGGGAGACCCCGCCTCTCCTGGGAAGCTGCTGAACCGCACTGCTCGGCGTTGAATTTAGAGGCATCTTTTCCATTCTCTTCCGTGGAGGCTCCCAGGTCCCCTCCACCCCACCCCCAGCTGTGGTCTCCAGCTTGAACTCCCTGGCCTCCCATTTGGAACTGTTGGCCAGTCCTTGAAGACACCAGTGTGATCCCACACACCCTTGCCTTCATCCATGCCACACCCTGCCCTTCTTCCAGAGTTCTCGAAGTGTGACCTGTGCACCTTTTGCCTTGGAAAGCCTTGGGGACTTTGCCGGAAGTGTGAAAGCCTGACCCCAGCCCATTCCTGCTGCATCTCTCTCTGGGGGCTGGTGCTCAGGAGCTGAGAGTTTAGCAAATGCGATGGAGGCTTCTGGGTAACCCCGGGGTTTTAGAGCTAATGACCGACCGCCCTGTGCTCTCTGTGTGGGAACACCTGTTCATCCACCCTTCACAGATCGAGCGTGTTGAAGTGGGAGCAGGGTTCCCTGTTGCTTTAGGTTTAGAAATGGGCAGAAGCATTTCTTGTTTCCTTATCAACATACCCTACAATAGTTTACAGCCCAGCGTCTGAATAACAAAGTACTTTTAATCCAAGTGGTTCGCCTCCCAGGCTCCTTTTAATTAAAAGCTGATTCTCTTCTTCGAGGAAGACACATTTCTGATGAATCTTTTGCTTTCTCAGGGAGGGGGCTGACGTTATCCTACAACCACAGAGCATCACCTCCATGAAGATGCTTTTTGAACATCCCTAGTGGATTGACCGACCCCCTCCGCTGAGCTCCTAATCTGTTATATTTGTGGTGCCTCAGGGCACCTCGACATTTACCTGTGGATCTCTAGGCTCTTACACTTTGGGGACAGGGAATTCACCCTCTTCACTTCTGTACAGTAGCCCCCCCCCCTTATCTGCAGGGATACTTTCCAAGGCCCTCAGAGGATTCCTGAAACTGGGGATAGCACTGAACTCTATAATACTGTTTTTTCCTATACATACATGTCAGTGATAAAGTTTAATTTATAAATTAGGCACACAGAGATGAACAACAATAACTATTAATAAAATAGAACATTTATAACAATATATATACTATAGTCAAATTTATGTGAATGTGGTCTCTCTCTCAAAATATTGTATTCTACTCACTTCCTTGGTCTCTTTGTTTTTGCATGCGGGATCTTAGTTTCCTAACCAGGGGTGGACCTCGTGCCCCCTGCAGTGGAAACGCAGAGTCTCAACCACTGGACCGCCAGGGAAGTCCTCTCACCCTTCTTTTTCTGATGATGACGTGAGATGATAAAATACCCACAGGATGAGAGGCAGTGCGGTGAATGATGTAGGCACTGTGATGCAGGCTTAGGCTGTTACTGACCTTCTGACGATACGTCAGAGAGAGGATGACCTGCTCCCGGTGACCCTGGATCATGGACGATGGCAATGGCTGCATGTCAGGAGCAAACGGTGCCTATGGGTGGGGATCCAGGTGGGGCAGATTGGGAAGGAGGAAGATTTCGTCACGCTACTCAGAATGGCATGCAATTTAAAACTGACGAATTGTTTACTTCTGGAATTCTCCATTTCATATTTTCTGACCTGGAGTAATTGAAACTGTGAAAAGTCTGGGGGATGGCTGTATTCTCAGCACCTAGTGCAGTGTTTCCCGTGGAATAAGTGCTCAATGGATGCTTGTTGAATCAAATAATCCATGGAAGATAGAATTGTGGCAAGCTCTGGTGGTGACCCATGAGGGCAAGTCCTTGGAAGGTATTTAGAAAACTAGGTTCCCTCAGCTCTGCTTTCTCTGTCAATGTCCACTTCTTGATATTCACTCACAAAGTGCGTTCTATGATCTATTGTGGAGATTTATGCAGGAAAGTAGCATAATTGTGTCTAGGTTTTAAGCAACATCTCTTTGGCCGCATTGGAGGAAGGATGGGAAGGGGCAAGACTACAGGCAGGGAGCCCCCCAGGGTGGATACTGCACAAGCACCAGATGGAGAAGAGGGAATAGAAGCAAAGATATTTTAGAAGATAATAAAAAGGCTACAGTTGTCCACTCTGTACCAAGCTCTTGTATACAGTGTTTCTTTTCTTCATAACAGCCCTGAACTGTGTTCAACACTGCCTTTCCTCATAAGGAAAGGGAAGCAGCTAGATTTGTCTACAAACCCAGAGCTAGTGAGAGTAGAGTCAGTGTACTAATCCCAGGGCATCTGGCATTAAAGCCCGTGCACGTTCCCGTGAACCGCCCGCTTGACCTGGCTGCTGATCTGATGGCCTCACTGTGACTCTGAAAACTCCAGCACAGCAGTGACAGAAGAGTCACAGCTTTGCCAGGCATGTGGGTGCTGGACCAGCTCACAGAAGGGCAAGAGGCAGGTTGCAATTTAAGCATGTGCCGCAGCTGAGGGAGAGGGGTTTCCAGGGGTTAGGTCTGCGATATTTCATACACAGGACGGCAGCTGGGGTGGAGGATCTCTGCTCCCCATCTGGTCTGCCCTGGCCGAAGGCAGGCTGTGCATATGTGGCCAATCTAAAGTTGAGTGGCCACTGCTAATCCAGATGTGCACTGTGAGCTGGGATGGAACCTGGGGGTCTTGCACCCTATGAATAGTGCAGGCTTCAACCAAAGAAAGAGAAGAGAGAGATTAGCTAGAGCTTCTGTAGTTTATCAGCACGACGGGAGCACTGTGAGAGGCACACTGGCAGTTTTCTATTCCACCTCACCCGTGATTCTTTGCCTACTGGCCAGTAGGGCTGGGACTAGAGGCAAGCTGGGCTCTTAGGGCACACGATTTAAGGATGTGCTCTCTCTCAGAGTTGTGGGCCTGGGCGACCTCACTTGTCCAGGCCCTGGTGGACTCTTTTGGGAATCCGTGCATCGGGGTCAGGAATGGACATTCTGCATGGACCCTGCTAGTTGAAATTGTTTAATTCTACAAATCTCCCTCGAGTCTTTCTCGTCATTTTCCACTGCGTTGCTTCTTTTTCCAACGTGAATGAATATTTCAGGAAACCTTGGTGTGTGAAACTTAGCCATGTGATTTTGACTGTTTTTCAGAATCCCTGAAGATCCATGTCTTAACGACAATCTGTAACTTCGTGGAGGCAAAGCTTGAATGTCAAGAGCTGCGAGACCAGCTCGCCGGAGCCAGCGCTGGGCAGGTAAGAGAGCCGCTGGCCGTGCGGCATCTTGACATTGTCGTGCGATAATTAGGAAGCGATGCTGCCAGTTCCCAAGTGTGTGTTCCGGGCCAGACACTGTGTTACATGCTCCACATGCATCATCTCGTTAATTCTTCAGAACACCCTCGAGAAATAATGTCTCATTTTGCAGAGACGTGGTAGCTCAGAGGTATTAGGTAACTTTCCCTTAGCATCTCATGCAGCAAGTGCCAGAGCCAGGATTCGAACACAGCTCTCCTTCCCTCCAAAGCCTGTGCATCCCATTGCTGGAGAGACTGCAGTGTTCTTTCTTTTCTGGCTCAGGAAGGGTCATGGTTAAGGTGACTGCCATAAGGTTCTCATGGAATTCCTGTATTTAACAAATATTCACAGAGCTCCGACTGTGTGCCTGGCACTGTTCCATGATCGGTGTTATTACAGCCGTGAATAAAAAGGGACAAACAGCTCTGTCCTCATAGAGCTTTTGTTCGAATGGGCAGAGACAGGTTATAAACTATATAACAGACATAGTATATGTTGGATGGTGACAAGTGCAATGGAGAAAAATAAAGCAGGGAAAGGGTAGGGAGCACAGGGCTGGGCTAGCTGGGGGTAGTGGTTCAATTTTAAGCCCGGGGGGGACAGGCACCCCCTCCCGCAGAGAAGGCAGCATGTGTGCAAAGGCTCAGAGGTGAGGTGTGCACCATGCACCGGGGAGAATGTGACAGAAAAAGGAATGAATGCATAGGCCTCCGGCCCTGGCAGGGCAGTGCCTGGAGTGTTCAAGGTCAGCCAGGATGCCAGCGCGGCTGGGGGGTGAGAGAGAGGAGAGTGTCGGCAGAGGAGACCAGAGAGACACGGGGACAGATCACGAGAGGCCAGCGTGGCACTCGACTGACTGCAGCTTCCACGCTCATGGAGATGGAAACCACGCAGAGGTTTGCAGCAGAAAAAGGACTCTCCATCTGATGTTTTGAATCAATAAGGAGAATTGACTATAGGGGAGCAAAGACAGGAAGGGACAAGGAGTCCACTGGGGAGAGGATGGTGGCCCGGACCCGGGTTTGGTCTGAGGGCTAGTGGGATGCAGTCAGACTGTGGATGCATTTTGAAGGCAGATCCAATAGGATTTTCTGACCGACTGAATGCAGGATGCAATACTGAGTTTATTTCAGAAACAGAATTTACTTCAATAGCTTTTAAAGTGGCCTTCATGCTATCTTAAAAGGATCACTCAAGTCTCACAGGCATTCCTTAGATATTTTGATTATCCTTGACTACATTTAGAGGAGGAAACAATTCGCCACCACACATGTGGACGTTAGCCAAGATCACGGCTTGTAAGCCTCACAAACGTCTAAAGTGTGTGTGTGTGTGTGTGTGAGAGAGAGAGAGAGAGAGAGAGAGAGAGAGAGAGACTGTTACCTGGTCTGGACTTGGATCAGAGACAGAAACCAAGATGTTGCTAGGATTGAGAAATTGAAGTGGTAGTTCATCCTTGAGGAGGTGAGAAGCCAGAAACCACACTGGGAACCAGCTGAGGTGGTGACGGCAGCCTTCTGTGCTGGAAAAACCCATTGTTCCAAGACGAAGGTGGCTGAGGAGGGGGTGAGGGGCCCATGTTGGCAGCACAGACCCACAGATGTCTTCGAGTTTCAAAGCAGCAGACTGAAGAAGAGTTGAATGCCGCAGAACAATAAGGATGGGACTGGAGAGCCCACATTCTCTATTCTGCTGGCCAAGCTGTCTGGAAGGAAACATCTCTGAATGGGCACCATGGTTACCAGTCTGCTTAGGGTGGCCAGCATGCAGGGACCAGTTTGCCCAGGAAGTGTGGTGTTCTCCTTGGGTATCTGCTATAGGATTTCCAAGCCTTTCCAGGCATTTCAATTCATTTCTGGCTGAAAGTGCTCTAGACTGAGTTGGAAACTCTGATTCCAAATCCCTGCTCTGCCACCTCCTAGCTGAGTGACCTTGAACACCTCATAGGATCTCTTTAAACCTCTGTTTTTCCATCTGTACAATGGGGTGGTAGAATATATCACTGATGCCCCATCCTGCAGGGGGATTATACTTGTGATGACGTGATTTGCTTTGACCAATGAAGGTGTGCAAAAGTGACGTTGACACTTCTAGGTTAAAGCTTTAGAGTCAGCGCATGGCTTGCTATGGTTTCTTTCCCTTGTCTCCATGATTGTGGAAGTATGGATCTAGATGAAACCTCCATCAGCCTGGGTTCCTGAGGAATTACAGTGTGCAGAACCCCTGTCCACCTGTGATGGATATGTAAGAAATAAACTTTTTTTGCTTGAAACCTTTAAAGATTGCTGGATTGTTTGTTACCATGGCATAACCTAGCCTATACTGACGGATACAAATGGAAATGCTCATCTCTCTTCATATACTATAGCACAGGATTGTTCTGAGGAGTGAATGTAAGCCTTCCCTCTCTCTGGAATTTTATATTCTCTTTTCCACTCCAGGTTAACTCTTACTTACTTTCTAGCTGTCAGCTGACATGTTGCTTCCTTAGCAAGACCCTTCCTGACCTTCTCAATGAGTTGGCTCCTTCTGCTGTTAGAGCTTCCGTACAGCACCTTGCTTCCTCTTCTGTAACCTACATCTCATCTATAATCTCTTCTTCTTCTTCTTTTTTGGTAATCAAATGAAATTTTTATTTTACTTTGCAAATACTCCATTTGCTAAACCTAGTGTCTCCACAGATGATCATACTTTTAAGTGTAACTTGAAGGTATATGTGTTATTAATATTCACAATAATCCCTTCTTGAATAGCCTGTCACACCACTGTCCCTAAACCCTACGAGGGCAAGCCCTTGCCTGTCTTGTTCAGGGGCACCACCACCTTGCACACTGCTAGGCATAGAGTAAGTGCTCAAAAACGAATGCATGTGACAAGCAGTAGATGGCACAGTAATGGTGGCCTTCTTTTTCTCTTTCACCACCAAAGATTCCTTTATAATATTTCTCTTCTTCCTTCAGGAGCTCTATATTTAGAAGGGCTTCTGTCTACCAAACAAACTGCATTTATTACAAAGCGATTCATTTCACTGTTTATTATTATTCAAAAGCACATGCAGCTACTGATAAGAGCTTCTGATCAGCAGGAGCTAATCACCATGACCACATCAATAGATATAGTTCCAGCCCCAGGCAAAGCGAACAGATGTTTGCATTTGTGTAACTTTAAAGAATCCTTAAATAACCTAGTTGCTTCAACCACTAGGACATATAATATTTGTTTAACCAGAGGTCCTGAGGAGACCCTTCTGGGGATGGTCAGGCAGGTCAGCCATGTAATCAAGGACTCGGTCTCCTTCTGTCTTTCGCCTCTGCCATCCTTAGCCTTCTCTTCACGCTTGTTGCCTCCTGGACTTCCCAGGATGTCTGCAGCTGCTCCGGGGACCATGAGTACAATGAAGTCCAGGTTCAGGGGCAGAGCCAGCAAGCTCTCCTCTCTGTCACTTTCCCCAGGAAATCAAAAGCTTCCTCAGAAACTCCTCTTCAGACTTGGTGTTCCCTTCATCGCAACTGGATTCCATGGCTACGTCTAGCTGCAAGGGGTTCTGGGAAAGTGAGCATCTGGCAAAGCATCCTGGGAGTCATCCTGGGCCATCACATGGGCCTGGCATATGGTCATGCTGGGAAAAATGGGGGTCCGTTAGCAAGGGAGAGAGTGGGGAGAGCGGCTTCTGGGTGAGCAACAAACACCATCTGCTGTGTCTGCTCTAAGTAACAAGAGCTCATGACCGCATTACTTCTTTCTCATTCATGTAGTCAAACCCACTCTATGAACAGATGAAGAAAATAAATATCCAAGAAGAGGAAATGTCCAAGTTCTCATCTTGCTTTAGGGGCAGATAGGGGTTAAAAGATAAGTCCTCAAGGTCTCTTCAGTCTTCTGAAGAAATAATCTCAAGAGGACCGTAACCCAGGCAAGTTGCTCAGTGCAAGCAGAGGGGCAACCCTGCGTGTCTGTAAGGGGAGAAGCATGAACAGGGGACCTGGGTTTCCATCTCGGTTCTGCTTCTGACTAGCTCTACCTTTAGGCAAGTTATGTAATCCATTTAAGTTCTGTTTTAGTCATCAATATTTAATTCGATTTTCCAGACAAGGACATTGAGACCCAGGGAAGTGAAGTGACATGTCCAAGGTCAGACAGTTCATGAGTGGCAGGGCAAGGACTACAGAAAATCGGGAGATCTCCTGATTTCCTGATTGGTGTTCCCTCTTTGACTGGTGTGTTTGGAAGAGTTTCAAGTACTACCCGAGTAAGGGCTTTGTTAGGGCTGCACATCCTCTTCATTGTTCAGGGCATGACAGTGAACTGTGTTAGCAGGAATGGTTGACCAAGCTCAGTTGCATTAGCAGGAATCGACCAGTTTTAGCTGTTCAGACATGGACTAATAACAGTGGCTCTCAAGTTGTATCTGTAAAGTGACTCTTAGAGTGAATAAATCTGGATATCATGCATGATTGCAGAAAATGCCCGTGTTAATCTGTGCATCAGTACATGACCCACTGCTGCAGTCACGGGACAGTAAGAACAACAATTTTGACCTTTTTTTTGCACATTTCAATGATGAATTTTATTTTATTTAATATAAGACGTACTATTTTAACCACATTTAACTGTACAGTTCAGTAGCACTAAGTACATTCACGTTGCTGTGCAACTCTTACCATCATCCACCTCCTGAATTTTTCACCTTCCTAAACTGAATAGGAACAAAGAATTCCAACTCTGACCATGACTCCCACCCCTGTCTAATCACCACAATGTCTTGGAGAGAAATTTTTTTTAAAACACAGATACCAGGACCTCATCCCTGGGACAGGACTCACAAATATGTATCTTTACAAGGTTTTCTCAGGAGGTCCTGAGAATCAGCCTTGTATTTCAGTCACTCAGTGGACAGGATGGGATTTATCAAAGTAGCCTTTGGACATCTTTGAATTTGTTCATTGGCTTTGCTTTCAAACAAGATGTGTGTTAGTTCTGGGTGGATGGATGTGACTCAGTGATGACCAGATGGAAGAAACTGCCGAACTTCTCAGAAGCACTGTTCACCATGGGAGTAATTTGCTTTATAATTTGAAAAATATATGCCTTCCTTTTTTAGGGGAAGTGAAGGTAAACATTGAGTACTATTCCAGTCAAACAGAGGATGCCACCAAAACAACATTTAAAAAAATTAAAGCTAAACTCACGAAGTGTTATCAGTCATCACTTAGATCAGTGCTTCTCAGTAGAGGTGGGTACATTTGACAACGCCCGGAGGCGCTTTTGGTTGTCACAGTTGGCAGGGCTGGGGCTGTGGGCATCTAGTGGATAGAGATCAGGATGCTGCTGTACACCCTGCAGCACCCATGACAGATCCCCCAACAAAGAATTATCTGGTCCCCAATGTTGATAGTGCCGAGATTGAGAAAGTCTGCTTTAGAGGCTTGAATATAATTTCCTCATCACCAATCTTTTAACTTGGCATATGATTGTGTGTGTGTGTGTGTGTGTGTATGTATGTGTATGGGGTGTACGTGTGTATGTGGTGTGTATGGGGTGTATGTGTGTGTGTATGGGGTGTGTGTGTGTGGTGTGTGTCATGTGTATGTATGTGTATGGGGTGTATGTGTGTGTGTGGTGTGTGTTGTGTGTATGTATGTGTATGGGGTGTATGTGTGCGTGTATGTGTATGGGGTATATGTGTGTATGTGGTGTGTATGGGGTGCATGTGTGTCTGTGTGTGTGTATGGGGTGTGTGTGGTGTGTGTATGTATGTGTATGGGGTGTATGTGTGCGTGTTTGTATATGGGGTATATGTGTGTATGTGGTGTGTATGGGGTGCATGTGTGTGTGTATGGGGTGTATGTGTGTGTGTATGGGGTGTGTGTGTGTGGTGTGTGTCATGTGTATGTATGTGTATGGGGTATATGTGTGTATGTGGTGTGTATGGGGTGTATGTGTGTGTGTGGTGTGTGTTGTGTGTATGTATGTGTATGGGGTGTATGTGTGCGTGTATGTGTATGGGGTATATGTGTGTATGTGGTGTGTATGGGGTGCATGTGTGTCTGTGTGTGTGTATGGGGTGTGTGTGTGGTGTGTGTATGTATGTGTGTGGGGTGTATGTGTGCGTGTATGTGTATGGGGTATATGTGTGTATGTGGCGTGTATGGGGTGCATGTGTGTGTGTGTGTGTGTATGGGGTGTATGTGAGCGTGTATGTATGGGGTATATGTGTGTGTGTGGCGTGTATGGGGCGCATGTGTGTGTGTCTATGGGGTGTGTGTGTGGTGTGTGTATGTATGTGTATGGGGTGTATGTGTGCGTGTTTGTGTATGGGGTATATGTGTGTATGTGGCGTGTATGGGGTGCATGTGTGTGTGTGTATGGGGTGTGTGTGTGTGGTGTGTGTCATGTGTATGTATGTGTATGGGGTATATGTGTGTATGTGATGTGTATGGGGTGTATGTGTGTGTGGTGTGTGTTGTGTGTATGTATGTGTATGGGGTGTATGTGTGTGTGTGGTGTGTGTTGTGTGTATGTATGTGTATGGGGTGTATGTGTGCGTGTATGTGTATGGGGTATATGTGTGTATGTGGCGTGTATGGGGTGCATGTGTGTGTGTGTGTGTGTGTATGGGGTGTATGTGAGCGTGTATGTATGGGGTATATGTGTGTGTGTGGCGTGTATGGGGTGCACGTGTGTGTGTGTATGGGGTGTGTGTGTGGTGTGTGTATGTATGTGTATGGGGTGTATGTGTGTGTATGTATATGGGGTATATGTGAGTATGTGGCGTGTATGGGGTGCATGTGTGTGTGTGTGGTGTGTGTGTATGGGGTGTATGTGTGTGTATGGGGTGTGTGTGTGTGGTGTGTGTCGTGTATGTATGTGTATGGGGTATATGTGTATATGTGGTGTGTATGGGGTGTATGTGTGTGTGTGTATGGGGTTTGTGTGTGTGTGTGGTGTGTGGTGTGTGTATGTATGTGTATGGGGTGTATGTGTGCGTGTATGTGTATGGGGTATATGTGTGTATGTGGTGTGTATGGGGTGTATGTGTGTGTGTGGTGTGTGTTGTGTGTATGTATGTGTATGGGGTATATGTATGTGGCGTGTATGGGGTGCATGTGTGTGTGTGTATGGAGTGTATGTGTGTGTGGTGTGTGTGGTGTGTGTGTGTATGTGTGTGTGTGTTTGTGAGAAGAGGGTCATGCTGTCCATGACTCTAGGACATTCTTGTATGAATGTTTGTGTGAAATCTGCCATCTTTAGGCCCTACTGAGGAAGGCTTTGGGGCGCTACTTCGCCTTCATTTAGATGTGGCCATTAGTCCACCAGGTGACCAGTCGCCTCCTCTTCGGGCTCCTGGCGCTGCTGCAGTTCCACGGGGCGGTGCTTGGGCCGCCCTTGCCCAGGGTGAGTCTCTAGCTCTGTCTGGCTCCTCCTCTTTCTTACTCTGCTAAGAGGCCTCATTCCGGCCCCCTCCTCTTTGGCTTGTGTGAGAATCCACTTACAATCCACTTACATCTCTGCTGATGATGTGTCTCCAGTCAATCAGTGTTTACTGGAAAGGACTTTCTTTTGTTTTTGAAGGGCTTAGAAAAAACCCACCAGTTTGAGAAATTCAGCCAAACACAGGAGGTGTTTAAGACCTATGCACTAAGCAGTGCGCATTCCAGCAGCTGCTGGCACAGTAGAAATAGTTCTGCCCAGGGAGCCAGGAGCCCTGGGTTGGGCTCACCTTTCACCAGTTTGCTGTGTGGCCTTGGGCAGGTGACTTCCCTTCTCTGGTCCTCATTTGACTCTCTGTACAATAGATGGCTGGTTGAAGAGAATTCTCAGGTTCCTTCCTGGTCTCAGATTGAAAACTCGGAAACTGGCAGAAGTTTCTCCCTGGCAAGGACCCACAGATTGACCAGAAACAGCACATCCCGTGAGCCACAACCTGCTCCCATGTTTTCCTCCTAAGTGCTAAGAGGAATGTTTAAGCTTAGCATTCTGCAGAATCCTACACCCACACTGACAGATGTCAATTCTGGCATTTATTAGAGTGCCAGTAAATCTGGAAAACAATAAATATCTCATTACTTTGCTGATGATGTGTCTTTAAGTGCTACTTCAAAATGCCTGTCTTTGCTGGGCATGACTGATAACAAGAACTTGTTTCAATCTTGCAGTCTTTCATTTTTTGCAAGCGCCTCGTTGGGCCCTAATCAGATTTTTGTAAATCCCTTAGAGCAACTGGTGCGGAGGCCGAAGTGGGTCTTCCAGGGATGGCTCGGTCCTGAATCGTGGCAGGTTTGGAATCTGATTTCCTGACCTATGACTATCGGTTGGAAAGGATATCAACTTTAATGTCACACAGACCTGGATCAATATCCCATATCCTCTTCTGTCACAGGCTGGCTGGGTCATCTTGGACAAACTAACTGAACTTCTCTGAGCCTCAGTCTCCTCACTCGTTAAAAAGGGGATCACAGTTCTTTGCAGAGTTAAGGTCAAGAGGAAACGAGTTGATCCCTGGAGAGTCCCCGTCCCAACCACGGAATGGGGTAGATGCTCAGAAAATGGTGAACTTTGAAAAGGATTATGACTCTGAAGAAAGAATTGAGAGCTTCTACTCGGAAAGCCCTAGAGGCTCATGTCAGGGGCTGTAACTCATCTCCTCTTCTGTTTTAATACTGAATTAACAACCAGACGGGGAAAAATGAACACTTAAATATTTAAACCAAACATTTAATTTTTAAACATGAACATTCTTTTTATAACTTGGATGGCTCCAAGGCCTGTGGAAAGTTCCCGAGCCTCCGCTCTCGGCCCTCCTTCATGGTGTGTGCTGAAGAACGCTGCTAACCTTGGGTGCCTCTGAACTTGGCAGGGGATAACACATTTGTTTTATTCAGAAGAAGGCACATTTGTGTCCTAATAAAGATATCCCTGACAAGTTTCTGCAAAGAAAGAGGAGTAAATCCCTATAAAATCAAAATGAAACTAAATCTAAAAGAAGGGGAATGATTTCACGTGATTCGTGCTTCCTGCCCTCTGCCAGACACGGTTCCAAGCTTTTAATGTGATTTCTTTCAAATGGCACAAAAAGCCTGGCAAGGATTTCATTGTAATCATCTTTTTGTCCCCAGGAAACTAAGGTTCAGTGAGGCTAATTAAGTAGCCCAGCATCGTGCTCTTTGGACAGCGGACGGTTGTGCATTGTCTCTTGCTGTCTATACCCTCTTCTTCCTGCAAGGACCTCTGATTTTTGCTTCAAGATCCACTATTTCCTCCCACTCCTTGTTGCTGCTGTTTGTGGAACTAAATCCACCTGTAGTTTGTGTGTTTTCTGGTTCTCAATAAAGTGTCTCTCAATGGTGACCACAGCAATCAGTTCAGGAATAAGCATGTGAACAAATAGAAGCCAAAATAGATGCACTGAAATGTTGCTGGGGTCCTGGAAGAAGATGTTGATGCTTTTGACCATCTCGCCATCAGGAAGGGAGAGCCTGCTTGTAGGCTTGTCCTTGTCCTTGTAGGCTGTCCCATTGGTGTAGTCTCAGATGCCTAAGCACAAAGCTGCTTTCTGTTGAGAGTGTGGTCCTTGAAGTGGGTCATACTCCCTTTGCTGTCATAAATCTGAGTTTACTGCTGAAAATCTTTGACCTCTGCCTTCTCTAGGGAGTTTTTGGCATCTCTCTCCAGCCTTTATTATACTGGACCTTGGTTTTCTGTTTGGCTTTTCTCCCCTACTGGATCCTGAGTGTCTCCAGGCAGGGCTCATCTTGTTGGGCTTAGGCATCATGTAGAAGGCTGGGCGGCATGCTTAGTCCCTCTGGATTTAGAGGGAAGGGTGCTAGATCTCTGTCCCAGGTCTCCTGCTTTTGTGCTGCGTGGCCTTGGGCAAATCCCTCACATCTGGTAACTCCACAATTTCCTCAGCTGTAAAACGAGGGTAAACATCACTGTGGTAGAATGCAAAAGTGGTCACTGTGGTTCACACTTCCCCACTCACACCCTTCAACGTGTGGCTCTGAAACCTTTTCCTTCAAAGTTGGAGTCCGTTTCTCCACCCCTTGCGTTAGGGGCAGGTCTTTTAATTTGCTTTTGCTTATAGGCTACTGTGAAAGGGACAGTTTGTCTGTTTGGAACTCGAAGTTCAAGAAGCCTTGCTCGCCTCTGCTTGCCCTTTTGGACCCCTGCCTCTGCTCCGAGAATAAGCCCCCAAAACCCTTGCTGGAACAGACATGAGTTATCCCAGGGGACACTTCCCTAGACCAGCCAGCTCCCAGCTGATTCTGCAAACCACATGTGGAGGAGTGAGCTTCAGGGGACAGAAGAGCCCCTACGATGAGCCCCGTGCAAACTGCCAACCTGCAGAATCATGAGCTAAATAAATAGCTGTTGTTTTAAGCCATTAAGTTTTGAGTTGGCTGGTTATGCAGCAAAGGTGAATACACTCCCTTACTTCTCAGATGATTGTGAGATAATGGATGGATAATGTGTGTGAGTGCTTAGCAAACTGAAGCATCATCGTTGCCATCTCGCCCTTCCTGCTCTCAGGTACCCTCCTCACATCAGTGGGCTCACAGTCCTGCCTTCTTGAGCGCTGGAGAGCACCTCTGGACAGAGGGAGATGTGGCGCAGGACCTCCTCCCCATGATGCTTGGTGCCAGCTTCTCTGTCTCATGGAATTTCAGACCTCTGTCAACTCCAGACTCTAGCAACTGCTCGGTCCTTAACATGTGCTTTGTTGGGTTGATTTCTCCCAAAACTCTTGCCTGTTTTTAGACCCTGATAACTAATAGAATGAAACACATCCCAAAACGACACTCCAAAGGCTTTTGTTCAAACTTGCAAGTTCAGGCTGTCTGACTAGCCAGTTGTGGGACCGTGGAACAGCTCTCTGAGACTCAGTGACCTCATAATCAAAAACAGTAACATGCTTTTAACCCAGCTCTCACACGGGTGACCTGGGAATCACATGGTAATCATGTGTGTGAAAGCACTTTTCAACTATAGATCCTTGAAAAAATGTATGGTATTACTTGTCCATTCCACAAATATTTATTGAGTGCTACTGTCTCCAGGCAGTGTTCTAGAAGCTTGGGCTATTTCAGTGAATGAAGCAGACATCAATCCCTGCCCTCATGTGGTCATATTGTCATTATTTGGGGTTGTCCAGCCCTGCTGTGACCCACGACCTTGATGTGTTTTTTTTTTTTTTTTTTTTTTACTAGAACTTACCTTTGTCTTAGGGTAGGTTTCTTTTTTCTTTTTATAAAATTTTATTTATTTTTTATTTTAAAATTTTTATTGAAGTATAGTTGATTTAATAGCGTGGGTTTCTTAGGCGATGGAGCCTGAGGAAAAACATATGTGCTAATGCTCTCCTGGTGGGTAACATCCTAAAGAAACAAGACTGGGGGTAAGAGGGAAATTGAGGCAGGGTAGGAGAAGCAAATATAAGGTGTGATACAGAGCTGCCCACGGCTTCACTACAAACACAACCATTTACTGGGTCATGGAGGATGTCTCTAAAAAAAGCCCCGTGGAAACACTGTGTCTTGGAAGAGCCCATCCAGGGGTGAAAGGAGCTTGCGCCTTCCTGTCTCCCATCCCTCAATGGTCAAAGGTCACCCAATGGGAGTTCTTCCATACTGCCAGGTGTGTGACCTGACCCTCATGGCAGCCACCTGGAAAGCAAGACCCGTCACAGCAGTGGCAGCACTGAGTGGGCGTGAGCCTATGGCACTCCCTGCGGACCTACAGCCTGCATCCCTGTGGGCCTAGCTGGGGGAGCCAGTGAGTATGGAAACGTGCTATCAGGTGTCTTTCCCTTAGTGTTGATGGGGAAGCCCTGCACACGAGGCACAAAGCAGGTGGTATAAGGTGTGCGGTGGGGCACTGTTGGGTCAGCGACATGACATGACCAGGATGCGGAGGGCTTGGCTGGTCAAGCCAGAAGAGTGCGTTGACAGCGTGGCCTGTGTTGTGAAGCTGGTGAGAAATGTAAGCTTTCTTTTTTTTTTTTTTAAGTTTTATTTTATATTGGAGCATAGTTGATTAACAAAGTTGTGTTAGTTTCAGGTGTACAGCAAAGTGATTCAGTTATACATATACATGTATCTATTCTTTTTCAAATTCTTTTCCAACATAAGCTTTCTTTTTTTTTTTTAGAACTCTCTCATTCTTTTTTCTTTATAAATTTATTTATTTTTATTTATTTATTATTTCTGGCTGTGTAGGGTCTTCATTGCTGCACTCGGACTTTCTCTAGTTGAGGCGAGCGGGGGCTACTCTTTGTTGTGGTGCGTGGGCTTCTCTTGTTGCGGAGCACGGGCTCTAGAGCACATGGGGTTCAGTAGATGCGGCCTGTGGGCTCAGTAGTTGTGGCTCGCGGGCTCTAGAGTGCAGGCTCAGTAGTTGTGGCGCACGGGCTTAGTTGCTCCGCGGCATGTGGGATCTTCCCGGACCAGGGCACAAACCCGTGTCCCCTGCACTGGCAGGCAGATTCTTTTTTTTTATAAATTTAATTTATTTTATTTTTTATTTTATTTTTGGCTGTGTTGGGTCTTCGTTGCTGCGCACAGGCTTTCTCTAGTTGTGGTGAGCGGGGGCTACTCTTCATTGCGGTGCGCAGGCTTCTCATTGCAGTGGCTTCTCTTATTGTGGAGCACGGGCTCTAGGCACACAGGCTTCAGTAGTTGTGGCACATGGGCTCAGTAGTTGTGGCTTGCAGGCTCTAGAGCACAGGCTCAGTAGTTGTGCACGGGCTTAGTTGCTCCGTGGCATGTGGAATCTTCCCGGACCAGGGCACAAACCCGTGTCCCCTGCATTGGCAGGCGGATTCTTTTTTTTTTTTTTTTTTAATAAATTTAATTTATTTTATTTTTTATTTTATTTTTGGCTGTGTTGGGTCTTCGTTGCTGCGCGCGGGCTTTCTCTAGTTGTGGTGAGCGGGGGCTACTCTTCATTGCGGTGCGCAGGCTTCTCATTGCAGTGGCTTCTCTTATTGTGGAGCACGGGCTCTAGGCACACAGGCTTCAGTAGTTGTGGCACGTGGGCTCAGTAGTTGTGGCTTGCGGGCTCTAGAGTGCAGGCTCAGTAGTTGTGGCGCACGGGCTTAGTTGCTCTGTGGCATGTGGGATCTTCCCGGACCAGGGCTCGAACCTGTGTCCCCTGCATTGGCAGGCAGATTCGTAACCACTGCGCCACCAGGGAAGGCCTGCAGGTGGATTCTTAACCACTGCACCACCAGGGAAGTCCCAACATAAGCTTTACTGAATGAAGATGAAAGTCTTTTCTTTCAGTCTCCAAGAAATGTGATTGGTGCCATGTGATCTTCCCAGAGCAAACTGGGGAAGGGGCATGAAGAGGATCCAGAATGCTTTTAAGGACCCATTTGGACAGTGTCACAAAAGTTGGTGTAGTAGAAGGGAGAATGGCCTCAAGCCAGAGGTCCCAGGTCCTCTTCGCCCATTAACTTGCTTTGTGACCTTGAGCACGTTCCTCTGTGCCCCGGATTCCCCATGTGTGCAGTGAGAGTGGTCTCTAGGCAGAGCCCTTTACTGCTCTGCCTTTCTGGAGCCCTAGGGCTATATGTGGATGCAAAGCCATCCTTCCTTACCCCCACCTGTTTTGTGCGTGCACAGGGAGAAAAGAGGAGATGCAGGCTCACCAGGAGAGAGTCACAGAGGGTAATGAATAGCCAAGGTCGGGGGCAACTTCATCCTGCTAGTGTTGTTACGGTCCACGTTAAATATAGCCACCGAAGTCTTCCATCCAATGCTGACCGACTGCAAATATTTAACACATCCCGCAGTGGAACGAATGGGCCACCAATCACCAGCAATCATTGGCGGTGACTCTGTGAAGGAAGCTGAGGGCAAAATTTCACTGATGTCAACATTCACAGTTGGCATCTGTAATGACCAAGAGAGGCCTGAAGCCCCTGTTGACTGCATGTTTAAAGGTGACTATTTATTTATGAGCCAGTGGAGTCCTTTACCTTTTGAACTTTTTGATGGGTTGAACATGCCAAAATGTGACTCCAGAAGCATTTTGAGTTAAGTGATTATTTTTCCCAAAGAACTAATATCAATGACTAATGATTGTTATGTGCTTGCTCTGTGCCCATCATGCATTTTTATGTGTGTGTATCTCTCACCTTCACACTGACTCTATGAGGTGGGTCCTAATTTGTCCTCACTTTATAGGTAAGGAGACTGAAATTCATAGAGGTTATTTGCCCAGCATCACCCAGCTACTAAGTGACCCAAACTGCATTAAATCAGAATCTAGGTTCAAGCCTGTGACAACTTCACGATTCTGTGTCTTTTCATCAAAACACTGAATATAGGACTATCTATAGGTAGGGTGATCATACAGCTTACCATCCGGACCATTACACTCTTGGGAGTAAAGGGGACGACCATTAATTGTCACTCCAACATAACAAGAGTGAATCAGGACTGTCCCTGGCAAGCAGGGACTTCTGATCACCCTAGAACCCAGGGGAGTGGAGTGAAAGCTAGCATTGATCCTATCATCTCTCCTTCCTATTCTCCATCTGGATTAGTCTTAGGCCACCAAGTTCTGTAACTTACTGAAACCATAGTAACTGGCATAAATGTCAACATCCATTGTAAACTGAAAAACACTTTACAAATTCAGTTAATACAAATGTCACTTATTAACCCTGGTAGCCTGCTGGGCATTGTGATGGCACTTTCCCTGGGTTACTTCATTTAATCTTTACAACAGCCCTGCTGCCACATCTCACTAATATTTGACAGATAAAGAAACTGAGGCTAGGACAAGTTAAAGGGGACCAAAAGGGGACAGCAGCACAGTCTGAGACACACAGTTTCCTGTGTAAATACCTAGTGTACGTTGTCCTGCATAACTCACATTTTTAAAAAATTTCTTCTATTGGCATATAGTTGACTTACAATGTTGTATTAGTTTCTGCTATACAGCAGAGTGAGCCAGCTATACGTATATATATATATATATCCACTCTCTTCTAGACTCCATTCCCACAGAGGTCATTACAGAGCATCGAATAAGGTTCCCTGTGCTGTACAGTAGGTTCTTATTAGTTATCATGTATGTATAGCAGTGTGTATATGCCAGTCCCAGTCTCCCAATTTATCTGCCCCCTTACCCCTTGGTAACCATAAATTTGTTTTCTACATCTGCGACATAACTCACACTTTTTTTAGAGGGCACTTTTGCGCTTCACATTAGGCAGAGTTCTTGGGAGAGAAAAGGGCTTCTACTTTCCTTCCTCATTCTGAGCCTCAGTTTCCAGGGCCCTTCTTCTCTGACATGGCAGTGGTGTTTGCATTAGGGGATGTGCCTCTTCCTACCAATGGAATAGCGATCATTTACTGCTTTTCCTGGGAAACTTTAACCCTGAAGGATGGTTGCCAGTGCCTAGAACACCCTGATATTGGCTGGGAGGTTTTCAGGAAAGGGTGGGAAGCTATTGTCGTACCCTTCAAACCCTCCACGGGTAGGAGGCAGCGCTGGATTTTAGAAGTGTGAGGCTCCAAGTGGCGGGAACTGGCTGCAGCTCTGGTCCCATCACGAATAAGCTCTTCGGTTTTGCAGATCACTTGTCCTCTCTTGGCCTCAGGAACATGATGGCCTGCCTTTCCACAGCATTTGGACAAGAGCTGCAAGTACGTTCCTAGCCTTTGACTCCGTTACTCTTTTTCTGAGAATTTACCCCAAGGAGATAATCCTAGATATAGAAGTGGTTTTCTGCAGAGAGGAGGAGGAGACCACCAGAGTCAAGGAGAACAGAGGATCCAGCAGTCTCAATGAGAGGGTCCTGGTGGAGTGGAGAGTGAAGGGCCAGACCATGTGGGTCTGAATCTCACTCTTGCCACTGATCATACCTGTGAGACCTTGGGCAGGTCACTTGACCTCACTGAGACTACTTACTATATGTATAAAATGGAGATAATGATGCCTTTTTACGGGGTTGTTGAAAAGATAAATGGGATGATTGATTGATTAATATCTGTCTTTACAAAGTATTTGAGGTATTCGATCAGAATTCATATACTAAAAGAGAAAAAGAAAATAAGTGAGATAAGGTTGAAGGAAAGAAAGGACAGAGATATGCCAACATAGGAATCCCAAGTAGTCATTAAAATTGGGCCATAATTGGGTTATTTGCCTCCGGCTGGCCAATGCAAATGAGGAAGAGCCATGAGTGACATGGTTCCTTTTGTCCTCAATTCCAGAGGGGGACATAACACATAGGAACCTGCCTGGCACAGTACTGGTGCCCATTATGATAAGTTTTTTTCCCTTTCCCCTACTTGGCTTATAAATACTTTGTAACCACTGGCCTTTTTTGCAACAGACTAGGGTCCTGTGGCTCAGAGATGATGTGGACACACAGTGAGGCAGAGAGACTTGGGAGGGTCCCCATGGTCTCTTTTCTTTGATGAGCCCACCTAGGATGCTAACAGAGAAGCCAGTCTCCCCTCCCACCAAGAGGGAGATGGGGTGTTGACCTGTATTTATTTTTGTGTGTTCAGCTTCCATTGATGGACACTCCTACCTGATGTCAGGCACTAAAGCTAAACAAGCATCCCTGCTCCCCTGTGTCACTCAGACCAACTCTTTGAAAGAGACACTTTTATCATTCTCATTATATACATGGAAAATGGAAAATAACACACTTATAATCACCTGCTCATGGATGACAGAACTGGGGTTCCTATCCAGGACTCTCTGGTCTGAGACCATTAAGCTTAGCATATGAGGTACCCTGCCTGCTCTCTTTTTAAAAAAATTTTATTGGAGTATAGTTGATTTACAATGTTGTGTTAGTTTCAGGTGTACAGCCATCTATATATATATATATCTCCACTTTTTTTTTTTTTGGTTCTTTTCCCATATAGGCCATTACAGAGTATTGAATAGCGCTCCCTGTGTTATACAGCAGGTCCTTATTAGTTCCTGCCTTCCTTCTTTGTGTGTTAGTTTGATGAAGGTGGGAGAGGGAGCCTTACTGATGACATATCTTTTGAGTTTCTAACCCACCCCCTGGAAAGAGAAGAACCACACTTGCACAATCCATTACCCCAGTGACCCAAGAGAAGTCCATTCACTGATTAAACAAATGGATATTGTCCTCCATAACCAGGCTCTAGGAATACAACAGTGAATAAAATAGACCAGGTTTCTGCTCTCTGCGGAACACACACGCTATTGAAGAGACACATCTCAAGAATGACTTTCGGGAAAAGTCCTTCTCGTCCATTGTTATTGAGGAAACATCCATAGCTTCTGCCTCCCATCACCACCTCCATTCCCACACTGGCTGTGTGACCAGCATAATAGTCATCTTCTATTGAGCACCTGCTATGTGCCAGGAAGTCTGGTAACTACGTTATATATGTTATCGCATTTCAATACCATAATGACCTTACATGAAAGGTAAACCATGCCTTGTTTCGTTCAAGGATCAGGCCCTTTTTAGAAAAATTCATGGATGTATTTATTTGGCCGCACCGGCCTTAGTTGTGGCATGTGGGACCTTTAGCTGTGGCATGTGGGAACTAGTTCCCTAACCAGGGAGCAAACCTGGGCCCCTGTATTGGGAGCACAGAGTCTTAACCACTGGACTACCAGGGAAGTACCTAAACCACGATTTTTTCCCCTTTTTTTATTTTAACATCTTTATTGGAGTATAATTGCTTTACCTTGCTGTGTTAGTTTCTGCTGTACAACAAAGTGAATCAGCTATATGTATACATATATCCCCATGTCCCCTCTCTCTTGCATCTCCCTCCCACCCTCCCTATCCCACCCCTCTAGTTGGTCACGAAGCACCGAGCTGATCTCCCTGTGCCATGCAGCTGCTTCCCACTAGCTACCTATTTTACCTTTGGTACTGTGTATATGTCCATACCACTCTCTCAGTTCGTCTCAGCTTCCCCTTCCCTCTCCCCGTGTCCTCAAGTCCATTCTTTATGTCTGCGTCTTTATTCCTGTCCTGTCCTTAGGTTCTTCAGAACCATTTATTGTTTTGTTTTTTTTAGATTCCATATATATGTGTTAGCATACGGTATCTGTTTTTCTCTGTCTGACTTACTTCACTCTGTATGACAGACTCTAGGTCCATCCACCTCACTACAAATAACTCAATTTCATTTCTTTTTATGGCTGAGTAATATTCCATTATATATATGTGCCACATCTTCTTTATCCATTCATCTGTCGATGGACCCTTAGGTTGCTTCCATGTCCTGGCTGTTGTAAGTAGAGCTGCAGTGAACATTGTGGTACATGACTCTTTCTGAATTATGGTTTTCTCAGGGCATTTGCCCAGTAGTGGGATTAGTGGGTCATATGGTAGTTCTATTTTTAGTTTTTTAAGGAACCTCCATACTGTTCTCCATAGTGGCTGTATCAATTTACATTCCCACCAACAGTGCAAGAGGGTTCCCTTTTCTCCACACCCTCTCCAGCATTTATTGTTTCTAGATTTTTTGATGATGGCCATTCTGACCAGTGTGAGGTGATATCTCATTGTAGTTTTGATTTGCATTTCTCTAATGATTAGTGATGTTGAGCATCCTTTCATGTGCTCCTTGGCCATCTGTATGTCTTCTTTAGAGAAATGTCTCTTTAGATCCTCTGCCCATTTTTGGATTGGGTTGTTTGTTTTTTTGATATTGATCTGCATGAGCTGCTTGTATATTTTGGAGATTAATTCTCTGTCAGTTGCTTCATTTGCAAATACTTTCTCCCATTCTGAGGGTTATCTTTTTATCTTGTTTATAGTATCCTTTGTTGTGCAAAAGCTTTGAAGTTTCATTAGGTCCCATTTCTTTATTTTTGTTTTTATTTCCATTTCTCTAACAGGTGGGTCAGGAAGGATCTCGCTGTGACTTATGTCATAGAGTGTTCTGCCTATGTTTTCCTTTAAGAGTTTTATAGTGTCTGGCCTTACATTTAGGTCTTTAATCCATTTTGAATTTATTTTTGTGTATGGGGTTAGGGAGTGTTCTAATGTCATTCTTTTATATGTAGCTGTTCTGTTTTCCCAGCACCACTTATTGAAGAGGCTGTCTTTTCTCCATTGTATACTCTTGCTTCCTTTATCAAAGATAAAGTGACCATTTGTGCGTGGGTTTATCTCTGGGCTTTCTATCCTGTTCCATTGATCTATATTTTTGTTTTTCTGCCAGTACCATACTGTCCTGATTACTGTAGCTTTGTAGTATAGTCTGAAGTCAGGGAGCCTGGTTCCTCCAGCTCTGTTTTTCTTTCTCAAGATTGCTTTGGCTATTCGGGGTCTTGTGTGTTTCCATACAAATTGTGAAATTTTTTGTTGCAGTTCTGTGGAAAATGCCAGTGGTAGTTTGATAGGGATTGCATTGAATCTGTAGATTGCTTTGAGTAGTAGAGTCATTTTCTCAATGTTGATTCTTCTAATCCAGGAATATGGTATATCTCTCCATCTGTTTTCATCATCTTTAATTTCTCTCATCAGTGTTATAGTTTTCTGCATACAGGTCTTTTGTCTCCTTAGGTAGGTTTATTCCTAGGTATTTTATTCTTTTTGTCGCAATGGTAAATGGGAGTGTTTGCTTAATTTCTCTCTCAGATTTTCATCATTAGTGTATGGGAATGCAGGAGATTTCTGTGCATTAATTTTGTATCCTGCTACTTCACCAAATTCATTCATTAGCTCTAGTAGTTTTCTGGTAGCATCTTTAGGATTCTCTATGTATAGTATCATGTCATCTGCAAACAGTGACAGCTTTACTTCTTGTTTTCCAATTTTTTATTTCTTTTTCTTCCCTGATTGCCATGGTTAGGACTTCCAACACTATGTTGAATAATAGTGGCGAGAGTGAACATCCTTGTCTTGGTCCTGATCTTAGAGGAAATGCTTTCAGTTTTTCACCATTGAGAATTATGTTTGCTGTGGGTTGGTCATATATGGCCTTTATTATGTTGAGGTAGGTTCCCTCTATGCCCACTTTCTGGAGAGTTTTTATCATAAATGGGTATTGAATTTTGTCAAAACGTCTTTCTGCATCTATTGAGATGATCGTATGGTTTTTATTCTTAAATTTGTTAATATGGTGTATCACATTGATTGATTTACCTATTGAAGAATCCTTGCATCCCTGGGATAAATCCCATTTGATCATGGTGTATGATCCTTCTAATGTGTTGTTGGACTCTGTTTGCTGTGGATTCTGTTTGCTAGTATTTTGTTGAGGATTTTTGCATCTATATTCATCAGTGATATTGGTCTTGTAATTTTCTTTTTTTGTAGTATCTTTCTCTGGTGTTGGTATCAAGGTGATGGTGGCCTCATAGAATGAGTTTGGGAGCGTTCCTTACTCTGCAATTTTTTGGAAGAGTTTGAGAAGGATGGGTGTTAGCTTTTCTCTAAATGTTTGATAGAATTCAGCTGTGTAGCCATCTGGTCCTGGACTTTTGTTTGTTGGAAGAGTTTTAATCATAGTTGCAATTTCATTACTTGTGATTGGTCTGTTCATATTTTCTATTTCTTCCTGCTTCAGTCTTGGAAGTTTATACCTTTCTAAGAATTTGTCCATTTCTTCCAGGCTGCCCATTTTATTGGCATGGATTTGCTTGTAATAGTCTCTTAGGATGCTTTGTATTTCTGCGCTGTCTGTTGTAACTTCTCCTTTTCATTTCTAATTTTATTGATTTGAGTCCTCTCCCTCTTGATGAGTCTGGCTAATGGTTTATCAATTTTGTTTATCTTCTCAAAGAACCAGCTTTTAGTTTTATTGATCTTTACTATTGTTTTCTTTGTTTCTATTTCATTTAATTCTGCTCTGATCTTTATGATTTCTTTCCTTCTGCTAAATTTTTTTTTTTTTTTTTTTTTTTTGCGGTACATGGGCCTCTCACTGTTGTGGCCTCTCCCGTTGCGGAGCACAGGCTCCGGACGCTCAGGCTCAGCGGCCCTGGCTCACGGGCCCAGCCGCTCCGCGGCATGTGGGATCCTCCCGGACTGGGGCACGAACCCGTGTCCCCTGCATCGGCAGGCGGACTCTCAACCACTGCGCCACCAGGGAAGCCCCTTCTGCTAAATTTGCATTTTGTTTGTTCTTCTTTCTCTAGTTCCATTAGGTGTAAGGTTAGATTGTTTATTTGAGATTTTTCTTGTTTCTTGAGGTAGGCTTGTATAGCTATAAACTTCCATCTTAGAACTGTTTTTGCTGCATCCCATAGGTTTTGGATCATCGTGTTTTCATTGTCATTTGTCTCTAGGTATTTTTTGATTTCCTCTTTGATTTCTTCAGTGATCTCTTGGTTATTTAGTAACGTATTGTTTAGCCTCCATGTGTTTGTGTTTTTTTACGTTTTTTCCCCTGTAATTCATTTCTAATCTCATAGCATTGTGGTCAGAAAAGATGCTTGATATGATTTCAATTCTCTTAAATTTACTGAGGCTTGATTTGTGACCCAAGATGTGATCTATCCTGGAGAACGTTCTATGCGCACTTGAGAAGAAAGTGTAATCTGCTGTTTTTGGATGAAATGTCCTGTAAATATCAATTAAATCTATCTGGTCTATTGTGTCATTTAAAGCTTATGTTTCCTTAGTAATTTTCTGTTTGGATGATCTGTCCATTGGTGTAAGTGAGATGTCAAAGTCCCCCACTATTATTGTGTTACTGTCGATTTCCTCTTTTATAGCTGTTAGCAGTTGCCTTATGTATTGAGGTGCTCCTGTGTTGGGTGCATATATATTTATAATTGTTATATCTTCTTCTTGGATTGATCCCTTGATCATTATGTAGTGTCCTTCCCTGTCTCTTGTAACATTCTTTATTTTAAAGTCTGTTTAATCTGATATGAGTATTGCTACTCCAGCTTTCTTTTGATTTCCATTTGCATGGAATATCTTTTTCCATCCCCTCACTTTCAGTCTGTTTGTGTCCCTAGGTCTGAAGTGGGTCTCTTGTAGACAGCATATATACAGGTCTTGTTTATGTATCCATTCAGCCAGTCTATGTCTTTTGGTTGAGCATTTAATCCATTTACATTTAAGGTAATTATGAATATGTATGTTTTTATTACCATTTTCTTAATTGTTTTGGGGTTGTTATTGTAGGTCTTTCCCTTCTCTTGTGGTTCTTGCCTGGAGAAGTTCATTTAACATTTGTTGTAAAAGTGGTTTGGTGGTGCTGAATTGTCTTAGGTTTTGCTTACCTGTAAAGGTTTTAATTTCTGCATCAAATCTGAATGAGATCCTTGCTGGTAGAATAATCTTGGTTGTAGGTTTTCCCCTTTCATCACTTTAAATATGTCCTTTCACTGCCTTCTGGCTTGCAGAGTTTCTGCTGAAAGATCAGCTGTTAATCTCATGGGGATTCCCTTGTATGTTATTTGTTGCCTTTCCCTTGCTGCTTTTAATATTTTTCTTTGTATTTAGTTTTTGATAGTTTGATTAATATGTGTCTTGGCCTATTTCCCCTTGGATTTATCCTGTATGGGACTCTTTGTGCTTCCTGGACTTGATTGAGTATTTCCTTTCCCATATTAGGGAAGTTTTCAACTATAATCTCTTCAAATATTTTCTCAGTCCCTTTCTTTTTCTCTTCTTCTTCTGGAACCCCTATAATTCGAATGTTGATGCGTTTAATGTTTTCCCAGAGGTCTCTGAGACTGTCCTCAGTTCTTCTCATTCTTTTTTGTTTATTCTGCTCTGCAGTAGTTATTTCCACTATTTTATCTTTCAGGTCACTTATCCTTTCTTCTGCCTCAGTTATTCTGCTATTGATGCCTTCTAGAAAATTTTTAATTTCATTTATTGTGTTGTTCACCATTGTTTGTTTGCTCTTTAGTTCTTCTAGGTCCTTGTTAAATGTTTCTTGTATTTTCTCCATTCTATTTCCAAGATTTTGGATCATCTTTATTATCATTACTCTGAATTCTTTTTCAGGTAGACTGCCTATTTCCTCTTCATTTGTTTGGTCTGGTGGGTTTTTACCTTGCTCCTTCATCTACTGCATATTTCTCTGTCTTCTTATCTTGCTTAACTTACTGTGTTTGGGGGGTCTCCTTTTTGCAGCCTCCAGGTTCGTAGTTCCCGTTGTTTTTGCTGTCTGCCCCCAGTGGCCAAGGTTGGTTCAGTGGGCTGTGTAGGCTTCCTGGCAGAGGGGACTGGTGCCTGTGTTCTGATGGATGAAGCTAGATCTTATCTTTCTGGTGGGCAGGACTGCATCCGGTGGTGTGTTTTGGGGTGTCTGTGAACTTAGTATGATTTTAGGCGGCCTCTCTGCTAATGCGTGGGGTTGTGTTCCTGTCTTGCTAGTTGTTTGGCATGGGGTGTCCAGCACTGGAGCTTGCTGGTCGTTTAGTGGAGCTGGATCTTAGCGTTGAGATGGAGATCTCTGGGAGACCTCTGGCCGATTGATATTATGCGGGGCTGGGAGGTCTCCGGTGGACCAATGTCCTGAACTCGACCCTCCCACCTCAGAGGCTCAGGCCTGACAGCTGGCTGGAGCACCAAGGCCTTGTCAGCCACATGGCTCAGAAGAAAAGGGAGGAAAAAAAAAAGAAAAAAAGAAATAAAATAAATAAACTTATTAAAATAAAATTTTTTTGAATTATTAAAATAAGAAAATATTTTAAATAATTTTTAAAAAAAGAAGAGAGAAACCAAACCAATAAACAAATCCACCAATGATAACAAGCGCTAAAAACTAAACAAAGATAACCATATAAATCAGAAACTAGTCAGTCGCATGCAGCAAACCCCAAGTCTACAGTTGCTCCCAAAGTCCACCGCCTCAATTTTGGGTTGACTCATGTCTATTCAGGTATTCCACAGATGCAGGGTACATTAAGTTGATTGTGGAGATTTAATCCGCTGCTCCTGAGGCTGCTGGGAGAGATTTCCCTTTCTCTTCTTTGTTCACACAGCTCCTGGGGTTCAGCTTTGGATTTGGCCCCGCCTCTGCGTGTAGGTCGCCTGAGGGCGTCTGTTCTTCGCTCAGACAGGATGGGGTTAAAGGAGCAGCTGATTCGGGGGCTCTGGCTCACTCAGGTGGGGGGGGGGAGGGGTATGAAATGCAGGGAGAACCTGTGGCATCAGAGGCTGGTGTGACATTGCAACAGCCTGAGGCATGCTATGTGTTCTCCGGGGGGAAGGTGTCCCTGGATCCCGGGACCCTGGCAGTGGCAGGCTGCACAGGCTCCCGGGAGGGGAGGTGTGGATAGTGACCTGTGCTTGCACACAGGCTTCTTGGTGGCGGCAGCAGCGGCCTTAGCATCTCGTGCCCGTCTCTGGGGTCCGCGCTGATAGTTGCGCCTCGCACCCGTTTCTATAGCTCATTTAGGCAGTGCTCTGAATCCTGTCTCCTCGCGCACCCCAGAACAATAGTCTCTTGCCTCTTCGGACGCTCCAGACTTTTTCCCGGACTCCCTCCCGGCCAGCCGTGGTGCACTAGCCCCTTCAGGCTGTGTTCACGCCGCCAACCCCAGTCCTCTCCCTGGGATCTGACCTCCAAAGCCCGAGCCTCAGCTCCCAGCCCTGCCCGCCCCGGCGGCCAAGCAGGCAAGCCTCTCAGGCTGGTGAGTGCCGGTCGGCACCGATCCTCTGTGTGGGAATCTCTCCGCTTTGCCCTCCGCACCCCTGTGGCTGTGCTCTCCTCCGTGGCTCTGAAGCTTCTCCCCCGGCCACCCCCTGTTTCCGCCAGTGAAGGGGCTCCTAGTGTGTGGAAACTTTTCCTCCTTCACGGCTCCCTCCCACTGGTGCAGGTCCCGTCCCTATTCTTCTGTCTCTGTTTTTTTCTTTTTTCTTTTGCCCTACCCAGGTACGTGGGGAGTTTCTTGCCTTTTGGGAAGTCTGAGGTCTTCTGCCAGCATTCAGTAGGTGTTCTGTAGGAGTTGTTCCACATGTAGATGTATTTCTGATGTATTTGTGGGGAGGAAGGTGATCTCCACGTCTTACCCCTCCACCAAGTTGAAGGTCCATCCCTAAACCATGCTTTTTTAAAAGATGAGCAAACTAAGGCACAGAGAGGTTGGGTATTTGCCTAAGGTCACACAGCATAACTGGTATAGCTGAGATTGGAACTAAATCAGGCTGAATCTAAAGATGCTGCCTCCTCTGTTATACTATCATACCGTCATACAGGTTCTAGCCTTGGTTCTGCTGTTCACTAGCTCTATAGCTTTGGATAAATAGTCTTTCTTTTTTTGGGACTTCAAATTGTCCCTTCTATAATATGGTAGAACTGGATGAGGTGACTAACCAGGTACTTCCAAGTCACATGTTCTCTGATGGTGAGTCTCTGGGAGGGGAAAAGATGGGAGTTTCAAGGGATGCCCAGAACTTCCAAAGAGGTCTGTCTGGCTGGAGAAATGGAGAAACCTGCTTCTTTTAATGTCACTGTGGGCCACCCACTCCCAGAAAGTGAAGGAGGTTTACAGCTCCTTCCACGAAGAGGTCTGAGGCCCATTGAATGCATGAAGGTTGCCCCCTTGCTATTAACAGCCTACATCTGGTATTCAAAGTCAGCTACCTGACAACTCAGGTGGAGGAAGAATTGCCATCACCCAGGTAACCACGAAGCTGGTTTTGTTGCCACTGACTTTGGGTCCTTCTTAAATTATTCACATTGTGGTTTGTTGTGACCTAATGTGAACCATGCATCTAATTAGAACTAATTAGGGAGGTGACTCTGCATCTGAAAAACTAATCCTGGAAAGTAACAAAGTAAAGCTGCTTCCCCGTCTTCAGCAGCCTTGGATAATGAGGGGGAAGAACAGACCTTTTTCTTTCCATTTGTAGATTTTGGGAAGTTTGCATCAGGATGTTATTACTGGTTTCCTCAAAGCTGTTTTTTGTTTTCCTTAAAGTGTTATTATGGTATCCTAAAAAGGGCTCCAATTTTGACGTTAATCAGGTCTGGAATTGAATCCTGGCTCCGTCATCACCATCTGTTGCGACAGTACTAGCTGAGGTGACACTAGGTGCTGTGCCGTAGGTTGATTGTAAACACGGCCCCCCTTCTTGACCTCTCACAATGCCATCTTGCTGCTCCTCCCATCAAGAGATGGGTTCTAGGCGCAGTGGTTGAGAGTCCGCCTGCCGATGCAGGGGACACGGGTTCGTGCCCCGGTCCGGGAAGATCCCACATGCCGCGGAGCGGCTGGGACCGTGAGCCATGGCCGCTGAGCCTGCGCGTCCGGAGCCTGTGCTCCGCAACGGGAGAGGCCACAGCAGTGAGAGGCCCGTGTACCGCAAAAAACAAAACAAAACAAAACAGAACAAACATATAGCAAGGGAAGGGCAAACAGGCTGTTCTGGTTTTTCTTCTCCCCTTTTATTTCTCTTCTTTCTGAGTCTTCCACTCAGAGAACAATCCCGTCTACATAGTCAGTTGGGGCTGGAAGTGAGAGTGGGAGGAATAAACTAGAAAGTTTCTCTCCACTTGTCCTAAATTTAGTCTCCACTGTGGCTCTCACCCCTCAGTAAGAGCTCTGCAACAGTGTTCCTGGTAGGAAGCAAGTTTGCAGAAACTTACTGCTCTGCTTTGCAGATCCAGACATGAGGAAGGTGTTGCTCAGGGTTAAGGTAGCTTTTTAATTTTTTCATCCAAACAGGAACTCTTTTAAAAGTGTAAAAAGGCAGTATTACTAATTATACTAGGACACAGGTATAAACCAGGACTGTCCTGCACAAAGCAGGACATATATACCCTATTCACTGTGGGCTTCCATGGGACCAGAGCTGAGACACCCCATTGAAAAGCAGGAACATACCCTCAGATTCAAAATTAGCTCTACTGGGATGGACTGGAAAAGGCTCAGGATTCGGAGTCAGTCCTAATGCCTAGTTAGGTACTTGGCAAGTCACATCCCCTATGAACCTTGGTTACTTACTTCATCTATAAAAAGAGGCTATGATAATCCTCACATTAAGAGCCATTGTTGGGACTTCCCTGGTGGCGCTGTGGTTAAGAATCCACCTGCCATTGCAGGAGACAAGAGTTTGATCCCTGGTCAGGGAACTAAGATCCCACATGCCGCAGAGCAACTAAGTCCATGTGCCGCAACTACTGAGCCCTCGCGCTGCAACTACTGAAGCCCACGCACCTAGAGCCCGTGCTCTGCAACGAGAAGCCCGCGCACTGCAATGAAGAGTAGCCCCTGCTCGCCACAACTAGAGAAAGCCCGCGCGCAGCAACGAAGACCCAACAGCCAAAAATAAATAAATAAAATATATATATATATATATATATATATATATATATATATATATATATATATATATAAAGAAGAGTCATTGTTAAGATGAGGAGAGAGGAACTCAGAAAAGATTTTGTAAATGTAGTTACTCTCCAAATATTCCGAGTGGGACCTCTCAGGAGTGATTTTGTCACCAGCAGTTGGCGGGGTTGTGATTATTTGGATGCCAAGTCTCAGTAGAGGGAACCCATTTGGCTAGTTAATTACCCTTGAAAGAGTAAGAAGGTCAGAGAAGGGCATAAATGACAAAGTCCATTGATCCTGCTGTGTGGAGACCAAATCCAAGCTGCATTGACTTCTTCTTTCTCCTCTGGAGGTGGCAGTGGCTGCTTAGGCAGTGGGTTCCAAGAAAGTATTCTGATGCCTTGGAGAAGGCTGCTCTATGGGGGAGGGCTCTGAGCTTGGAGCCAGGAGACCCTGGTCCTCATCCTTCCTTTTCTGCTACCTCAGTGTGTGACTCTGAGCAAGTCCAGTTCTATTTCTTGACATTACCCTTTTCCCTTAAAAATGAGAGATTCATCCCAAATGATGCTGGGGGGATGGTTTCCTGCTCCAACACTCCTTGGCTATTAATTTTGGGGAAAGCAGAAGCAGCTCATGGTCAACCATAGGTTTGGGATTTATCTCTTAGAAGCCTGCCAAGAAACAAGATTGACGACATGTTGAAAATTGTTGAAACTGGATGAAGGGTACATGAAGGTTCATCATGTCTTTTGCTTTATTTTTACATATGTTTGAAAATTTCTATTTATAAAGGAAGTTTTAAGAATCTTCCAAAACCTTTTAAGGTTAATGACAAGAATAATCAGATCTAGTTCATTTGCAAGTGACCAGAATTTCTCATACATCAACTCTGGTAGAATGTGGTATAATTCAAGGAAAGCCCACTTGATAAAAAACTATCTCTACCACCCATTTTCACACTGCCTGCTTGGCTCCCAACATCTCTTGCTTCAAGAGGGAGTGCAGTATAATGGAGAAAGTACTGGATTTGGTTATTTAGACAGGACTGGATTTGAATCCTGAGCTTCAGTTTTTTATCTATAAATTGTTAATACTCGTACTGACTTGTAGTAGGTTTTTGGTGAGAATCAGGAGCAGTATACAAAGTGCTAAGCAAATGGTAACTCTTGTTATGATATCTCGGTTTCCAGAAGATTATTTAAAATGCAAACACTGCAGGGAAAGGCTCGCTCTTGTAACTGAATTTAAATGAACATATTTGCAAGCTGTAAAACAGCATATTTTAGTGGGGTTCTGGGTCCTTGATTTCTAGGAGTGCGAGAGGAAAGGGAACCAGGCAAGTGGCTAGAAGCAGAGATGGTGCATAACAGATTGAGCCATGCTGCTGAGACATTTCCCAGCATATCTGTTCTTCCCCATCTATCTTTACAACAAATGTCTATTTTCGTACGGAACCTGGGTGTGTCTCTGTTCCTTTGATCCTGAAAGAGCCTAAAAGCAGCATGACATGGTGTCAAAAGAGTACAGATTTGGGTATTAAAGAGATGTGGGTTCAAATCCTAGATCTGCCAATTCTTAGCTTGTGAACTTGAGCAAAGTCACTTAAACCCTCTGAGACTTACTTCCTCATCTCTAAAATATGGAAGGAAATGTGTTTTGAGAGCATTAAATAAATTTTCTGATTCATGGCAGCTGCTTAATGTCTGATCCCTTCCTTATTACCTATATGGGAAGCTCTGATGGTTCAAGGGGTCTTCCTTTTGCATTATGTGACTGGTGCCATTAACAATAATATTTCTGTATGAACCTATTCAGAACATATGTAATTCTTCTTTTTTAAAAAAATTATTTTATTTTATTTTTATTTATTTATTTTTGGTTGCATTGGGTCTTTGTTTCTTTGTGCAGGCTTTCTCTAGTTGCGGCGAGCAGGGGCTACTCTTCGTTGTGGTGCGTGGGCTTCACTGCGGTGGTTTCTCTTTTTGTGGAGCACAAGCTCTAGGCGCGTGGGCTCAGTAGTTGTGGTGCATGGGCTTAGTTGTTCCGCGGCATGTGGGATCTTCCCGGCAGGGTTCTAACCCGTGTCCCCTGCATTGGCAGGTGGATTCTTAACCTCTATGCCACCAGGGAAGTCCTGTAATTCTTCTTATCTGTGAGATCCCTTTAAATACTTGAAAGTAGTGATCACCTTTTGTCAACCCCTTATTTATCTTCTCCCACCCCTAGTCTTCACTTTTTAAGGTGAAATCCCAGTGAATTTAAACCAATTCTCCAGTGTCTAGATGGTAAAACTGGTAAATCTGTAGTAGATTGTAAAACTGGCCACATTTCGCCCTCTCTGTATCTATATTTACTTGACTTTTTTTTTAGTTCTTCCCATCAAGAAGTGTGACATTTTTCCACCCCTTGAATCTGGAGTGGGCATATGATTTCTTTAGCCGATGTGCCATGAGACTTGAAAAGTGATCATGACACTTACTCTCTTGAGATTCCTATCACAGGCATCTGAATAGTCCTGGATGATGGTCCATGCAGATGAGAGAGAGAGTCCAGCCAAGACCATAAAAACTGTCCAGGTACCCTGACCCATAGAATCATGAGCTGAATAAGTGGTTGTTGATTTAAGCCACTAAGTTTTGGAGTGGTTTGTCTTGCAGAAAGTCGGATACATCAGACTTTCAGAACATTCATTCTTCTCTACCTCCTTGGATTTGCCCATCCTGCCCCCAATTGTTTTCTTGGCATTTTTAAGCCATCCATTTTCTTGGAACTTTCTAATTTACTGGGTTCTTCTCACAGCAGTACATTCTGTCTGTTCTTGACTTCTTCCCACTCAATTCAAACCATATGGTATAAAAGTACAGATCAATGTCCAAAAAGTCTTTAGAGCCTAGTTGGAAGCTTAAAAAATCCCACCCAAAACTTTTGCAAGGAAATCGTGCTTGGCCGAGGAGAAGGGAACTTGAACAGCTTGAGTTCTGCTCAGCTCTTCCTGCGAATGATAAATAATTCTATACTTAGGAGAATTTCTTTTCTAGGTTTGAATTAATAAGGTGGCCTCTGCACGACACTCAATGGGTCTGCACAGAATTTTGGAGCTGGAAGAAGCCTCAGATTTTCTTTGGTCCAAGTCTTTTTTTTTTTTTTAATTTATTTATTTATTTTTGGCTGTGTTGGGTCTTTGCTGCTGTGCACGGTCTTTCTCTAGTTGTGGCGAGCAGGGGCTACTCTTCGTTGCTGTGCGCGGGCTTCTCATTGCAGTGGCTTCTCTTGTTGCGGAGCATGGACTCTAGGCATGCGGGCTTCAGTAGTTGTGGCACATGGGCTCAGCAGTTGTGGCTCGCAGGCTTAGTTGCTCTGCGGCATGTGGGATCTTCCCAGACCCGGGTTCTAACCCATGTCCCCTGCATTGGCAGGCGGATTCTTAACCACGCCACCAGGGAAGCCCCCAAGTCTATCTTTTTACATATGGAGAGATTAAAATTATGGTAGTAGACTGTTGGAAGTGACACTAGTGGAAGGACCCCAGATTCCCTGAATCAAAGATTAGTGCTTACAATGGCCATATTTGAGTCTCTATGGACGTAGATTCCTGCTTTTTGGAGTATTAGATGCACGTGTATATGCAAGTGTGTATGTAAGTGTCTGGGACTAAAGGCATGGAGGGAAGAAATGTTGAGTTGGCCATTTCTTCCTTTTGGCCATTCAGGAAGCCACTAGGTCCAACCACAAGCTGTTTGAGAACGAGGATGTGGTTAATTTTGCACCCACAAGCCTGACGTGGTGGTTGGCACAGTGTAGACACTCAAAGTGTTGAAAGAAGACATGGATACAGGTTCACTTCCAAGGGTCAGAATCTTGGATAGGCCTTGGCAATTCTTGTATCAATAGCTCCTTTCCATTCTTTTTGCCATAGACCCTTTATAAGGCAAGAATGTTTGTTTACAAAGGAAAAGACTACTGAAAGAAGGAGGGAAACGAATGGAAGAGCTATTGATTATATCATGATAACTGTGATGGGATGGGGATACATCACCTGGTTATGAACATGAGAGGGACATGGTGATATTTATGCTTTAGAAAGAGCCTAAGGATGGGAGGATGTGTGGCAGAGAATGTTGGTGCATATCAAAGATTCATGAGCTGCTCTACATTTCCTAGCCTTCTGTGAAATTAGGTCAATGCCACATAATGGGGTTCTGGCCAGTGGACGTGGGCAGAGATTTGTAAGACACTTCTAAGGCTTGCAGTTGTAAAATCCTCCATGTCTTCCTCTTCTGTGAAGAGTGTGGAGGCCACATGTTTCAGAGGGTACAGGCAAAATGTGGAAGAAGTCAGCCTGACTCGTATCAGATGATGGCTCAAGTGAGAAGGTTTTTTTACTGCATCAGGTCACTGACATTCCAGGATTCATCCCTTGTTGCAGCAGAGCCTCTCCTATCTTGACTAACTCAGGGGACTGGACTAGGGACAGAGACCAGTTAAGAAAGCTATCGTGGGGGCTTCCCTGGTGGCGCAGTGGTTGGGGGTCCGCCTGCCAATGCAGGGGACACGGGTTCGTGCCCCAGTCTGGGAAGATCCCACATGCCGTGGAGCGGCTGGGCCCGTGAGCCATGGCCACTGAGCATGTGCATCTGGAGCCTGTGCTCTGCAATGGGAGAGGCCACAACAGTGAGAGGCTCCTGTACCGCAAAAAAAAAAAAAAAAAAAAAAAAAGAAAGCTATCGTGGACTTCCATGGTTGTGCAGTGGTTAAGAATGTGCCTGCTAATGCAGTGGACACCGGTTTGAACCCTGGTCCGGGAAGATCCCACATGCTGTGGAGCAACTACTGAGCCTGCGTGCCACAACTACTGAGCCCGTGTGCTGCAACTACTGAAGTCCACACACCTAGAGCCCGTGCTCCACAACAAGAGAAGCCACCGCAGTGAGAAGCCCGCACACCGCAAGGAAGACTAGCCCCCGCTCGCCACAACAAGAGAAGCCACCGCAGTGAGAAGCCCGCACACCGCAAGGAAGACTAGCCCCCGCTCGCCACAGCTAGAGAAAGCGCGTGCACAGCAACAAAGACCCAACACAGCCAGAAATAAATAATAAATAAAATAAAAATAAAAAAGAAGCTATCGTAATACCTTATTATTACAGATTTTTAATTTAATACAGTTGCAGTTAAAGCACGTATGTGTTTATTTATAATCCTTTAAAATTTAGTGAAAATCTGTTGATGATCAAGTATATTGTCTTCCTTGGTGAATTTTCCATGTTTAATTGAATTGTATTAAGCAATTGTCGGTAATTCTGTTTTTAAACTTTAATTACAATTTCCTCTCTAACTGCCCCCGACCGCCCCAAAAAAGAAGCTATTGTAATAGAAAGGCTAGTGGTGATAAGGGCCTGAATTGTGACAGAGTCAGTGTAGAAGAAACAAATTCCAAACCATCATGGAAATGGCATAGCCAGGTCCCAAATCTCCCAGGCAACTTGCCTGGATTAATACAATAGCCCTTGGCTTGTACCCCTGATTCCACCTGTCCTCTCTTACAGTCTATTTTTAGTTCAACAATAAGAAATATCTGGTTAAAATGCTGGTCAGATTATGCCACTTTCCTGCCCAAAACTCATTGCTTCCCGACTCTCTCAGAGTAAAAGCTGAGAAAGGCCTATGGGCCAGCAGGATCTGTCCTTTCATTGCTTTTCTGGCCCAGTCTCCTTACTGCCCTTTTTATCTCATTAACTCCACTTTAGTCCACACTGACCTCCTGCTGTTCCTTGAACCCACAGGCATACTCAGACCTCAGGACCTTTGCACATCCTGTGCCCTCTGCCTGAAATGCTGTTCCTTCAGATTTTCTCATGACTTGCTCCTTCACTTCCTTTAAGTTACTGCTCAACTGTCATATTTTCAGTGAGGACTTTCTGAGTATTCAATTTAAAATCACACCCCGCCTCCTTCCAACACTCTTAACTTCCCTTCATTGCTTTATTTTTCTCTGTAACCCCTCACACTTCCTTAAATAGTATATGTTTTACTTATTATTTTGTTTAATGTCTATCTCCACCTGCTAGAATGTAAGCTCCAGCATGGCAGGATTTCTTGTTATTTCTCTGTGCACTGCTATATTCCTCATGCCTACAACAGTACCTGGCACATACTAGGCACTCAGTCAGTACTTACTGAATGAGTGCTAACTAAAAGAATAACTGAATCTGAGGAATATTATTGGCATTTAAGCATAGGTAGAAGAATTATTCTTTATAAACGCAAACTGTGTACTGGGTAGTAAGGTTATAGAGTAGGACTGGGAAAGCTTGGTGTGTCTTCAAGGAGATTATGCGTGACAGTTTATATCACTCAACACAACTTCTCTTGGCCATTCTGGGCCAAGAGATCAAATTTGTTGCTCCTTAAATGTCTTTTTTTTTTTTTTTTTTTTTTTTTTTTTTTTTTTTGAAAACCAAGGTAAAAATTTTATTCCAAGTCTAAATGTCTTTTATATCTTCCTATCCTAGCGGCCCCTGAATGATCATTACTAATTGGTGATCTATCTAGATGGCTCTAAGGGTCATATGAGAGGCTGGATGGAAACTCATGCCTATAATGGTGCATAAGAGACAGCAAGTGATCAATTATCCTTCATTTCCTTCCCTCACACTTTTTCCCTCATCATTTCTTCCTCTCCCTCTACCTTTTCTTTTTCCCTCCTCTGCTTATTGGCTACCTCAGAGGTGAATGGATTGAGGACTATACTTATTGCCAGGTTAAGAATGGAGGCTGAGCGGTAAGGAAACCAAGAAGGAGGGGAGAAGGGGAGGAGAAGATGTGGGAGGGCTTCTGGGAGCGCTGCTCATGATTAATAGTTATTTGAGTGTAATTTCACCGGGTTTAGCTGAATGTTAGGCCATATAATCATGGTTAAAAAGCTTTAATTCCCGGGGCTTCCCTGGTGGTGCAGTGGTTGAGAGTCCGCCTGCCGATGCAGGGGACGCGGGTTCGTGCCCCGGTCCGGGAGGTTCCCACATGACGCAGAGCGGCTAGGCCCATGAGCCATGGCCACTGAGCCTGCGCGTCCGGGATAGGAGAGGCCACAGGGGTGAGAGGCCTGCGTACCGCAAAAAAAAAAAAAAAAAGCTTTAATTTCCAAGTTGAGAAGGATGGTTGAATACTCCCCAATCACTGCGACACTCAGCCTGCAGACTATTGAGAAACCCCACTGCAGCATTCATTGAATTATTCCATTCCTAATAAATTCTGCCACCTCCATCCCAGATTCAATTTGGATGTTGCAGATGCAGAAAAGATGATGACTGTGGGGACGAATCTACTATCATTAACTGAAGCCTTCATATTCCACATTTCCAATAAACATCGACATAGGATGTGATGAAAATGCATGTAGCTGGTGGCGTTCTTCCAGCCTTATCTTGACAGTGTAGTACAGAGAAGCCCCAAAAGGAATGTAGCTCAAGCGGCTTTGGGTTCTAGTCCCAGCTCCATTGGTTACTGGCTGGATGACTCTGTGTGACAGAGCCTTCATTTTTTCAACTCTCATTGGACATAACATCCATTCTTCAGAAGATGCAAAGGAGAAAGTGTAGCAAGGACCTGGCACATTGCCTCTGGCATATAGTGTGTTTAAGGTATGTAATTTCCCTTTTCTCTCTCATCCTAAAGACTTCAAGACCATCCAGTTGTCTGGTCCATATTACTAATGAAACTGAGTTCATATTACTCATGCACAAGGCTCATCGGCCTTTGTGGTGTTGCCTTCTACTGATGCTGCTCCTAAATAGATGCCTGAGTGTGTCCCATTGGGAACATCATGTGTCTTCATAGGGCATCCAGCATTAGGGTTAAAATTTTGAGTTTTTTTTCCCCAGGAGTGAGAGTAGACTCTTCTGAACCAACTGCATCTCTGTTAGATGCTGCTGTGGCCTTTGGCATCAGTCCGGATAGGCTATGTAATGCCAGTTAACAGCCAACCCCCAAGTCTCAGTGCCTTACAGGCACAAACACTTACTTCTCACTCCTGCTTTATGTTCAGCATGGCTTGGTTGTAACTACTCCATGTCAGCTTAAATCCAGATCCAGTCAAATGGGGCAGGCTGTCTGTGTAATATCGCCTGTCCCATGGAAGAGGGGAAGAAGACATGGCAAATTACGTAATGGCTCTTCAAGTTTCTTCCTGGAAATGACACATGCTACTCTTCCCGCATTTCACTGGCTGAAGAGTCACATGATGATTCTTGAGTTCATCAGAATAGGGCTGTGTAATCCTCACATAAGGTAAAGCACCTTGAGGAGAGAAAAATGGAAAACTTGGGTAGAAAGTAACACAGTATTGATCTGAGCAGTCCTGAATGAAAAAAAAAAGTAACACAATACCATGTTCTTATTTTTCTAAAGTTCAATCATAATTTCACCATACTTATTTGACAGCTATCAGTATTTACTTGTCATTTTTCTTTAAAAACCAGTATTACTTAAAGAGGTTACCATAAAAAGTAAAACCAGGGATAATGAAAGAATGATATTAAATTCTCCCTGGATATTTTATTTTTGAAGGCTCTGGACCTAAGGCAAATTCTCTGTCTCCATCTCTCTATGTTTTGTTTTGTTTTGTTTTTCTCTCCGTCTCTCTTTCTGTTAGAAGAGAAGGAAATTGGCAAGTTTTAAGATGCTAACAACATATGGTACCTAACTTAGGCTTTATTCTCAAAGTAATAAGTGGAGTTGGGGAAAAAAATGAAAAAGAGGATGGCTTTCATACTACGTAATTCGGTTATTTAATGTCTTACCTGTGTACAAACAAAAATTCTCTCTGTAGAACTAAAAAAAAATTAAAATCGTGTATCCACTTATGGTAAGTCTCACTCACTTAGAAACACTGATCCATGAGGATAATGGAATGGCCTAGATTCCAGGCTTATTCATGTTTATATCTCTGCACTGTACCTGGCAAGTGTGTGCTCAGTAAATGTTTGTGGAATGAAGCAATGGCCAATTCTTTTTCTGGTATAGATTCTTGCATATAAAAGATGCTCAAAAATAAATGTTTTAAATCAATAAATGTAAAGGTCTGGGATCCCCTTGCTTTGTCTCTGCTCAAGGTCCAGGCCCTCCTGGCATCACCTTTTTGCTTTTTTCTGCCTAGCCTAGAAACTTAGAGAAATCAAGTTTTGAGATGGGTTTAGATCATCATCTGCCATCAAGGTATGGATCTGTTGTGTCATGGCCCCAGGAGAGTACCTTACAATAGTCATGTTAAGGTTGATCTGAAGGTAACACCAACATGAGTTTAAGCCGTGGGTGCCTAGGTCGATCAATGGAGCTTCCCTTCTTGAAGTCTCTCAGCATACCTGGGTTGGTAAGCCTGTGTTTTGAATCATAGGGGGTCTTATCACCCATCCCCTGCCCCTTATCAAGGCAAGTCCTCTTGTCGTTCAGTCCAGTGAGCAGAAGGGGGCATGGGAGTTGGTGGAGGTGCCAGAAGCTGGGAGGCTGCCCCTCAGGAGGCTTCATGGGTGAGCTGCTTTCATAGATTTAACTCCATCAAGGTCTTTTGCAGGTTCTTAAACTAAAAATTAAGTTAAAAGAATTTCTGAACACAGCAGAGGAAAATTTCAATGATAGACTGACATGAACCTAACATACAAACAGACACACACACACACTGATACATCAAATCAGATACCAAAACACCCATTTACAAAGAGAGATATATTTTTTCAGTGAGAAATATGAGTGTCCTCTGCCAGAAGCTTGTGGCTTCTTATATCTGGGATATGCCTGCATAGTATAAAACCACTAGTGGTTGGGAGATTGGGATTGACATATATGCACTATCAATAATATGTATAAAATAGATAACTAATGAGAATCTACTGTATAGCACAGGGAACTCTACTCAATACTCTGTGGCGACCCTAATGGGAAGGAAATCCAAAAAAGAGGGGAAAAAACTGAAACCACTAGTGGATCCTTCCCTCAGTGGGCCTCATTAGATGCAGTGGGGCTGGGAGTCAAGAGTTTCTAGTTCGTGTCAATTTCTGGAATCCTAGTGCCTTAGAGTTCACTTTCCCAGGTTCATATTGTCCACAAGCAGAGGATTTGGGGACTTGAACCCACTTCTGTTTGGCTCCGAAACACGTGCTCTTAGACAAGTCACTGAACTGCCTCTTCAGTGACAAGAATGGTCATGTCCCTGGCAGTTGGTATCTCTGCCCCGGACACTGGTACGTATGACCAACAAAGATGGCCTTTCTTTCCTATTTTGCATACTGAAGTAGTGTGCTTAACCATTGATGACCAAACTGCTGTCAGTATATTTTTCCTCACAGGCTTGGTCGATATATTGTCTCTTTCTACTCTGTATTTTTTATTTTGTTTAACTCTTGGAGTGTGGATCAACTGAAACTTTTTTGGTTGTAATTAAGAGGAAATCCAACTCAGATTGGAAATATATTGTTATTGAGCTGAAAAGCACAGAGGCAGGGCTAGGTCAGAGAGGCCTGTTCAATAGCTTAGTGATGTCACTAGGTACTTGGTCTCATTCTGTCTCTCCACTCTGCCTTTGATGGTGCCCACTTCACCCCTACGTTGGCTCTCTTCACGGCTCCAGTCGTTCCCCCACATCTGAGGACTTCCATTCTTCCTTATTTATAACCAGCAGGAAAGCAGGATTGTCAGTTCCCAGAAATCCAAGGAAAAGTCATGTAGCCAAATCAGGCTTAGATCAAACGTCTATCCTGTTTCCAAGGGGATGCACTCTTCTGATTGGCTTAGCCTAGCTTGTACCTTCCACACCTGGAACTGGAGTCGGCTTCCTCAGAGCTGTCAGAAAAGAGGGAGGGGAAGCTGGATGCTGGGAAGGCCACCCAGAAGTCTCTGCTGAAGACGTTGCAATTATTTCCTCATCCCTAAGTACCTGGTTGGAGTAGGAAGGCGAGGACTCACTGTCCTTCTCCACCCCTTCCACCCTTTCCCTTCCCTCCCCATCCGTCTGCCATAACGAACTGCCAAATAGTGAGGTGCAGACACCAAGCACGATGGGAAGAGGGGGAGGCTGACTGCATGGGCTCCTTCAACAGGTCACCTGCCCTTGGACGCCTGGTGGAGTTTGGCCAGTAGGAAGCTCAGGAGGGAGGTTGGTGAACTGGGGCACCCATTCTCCCTATCAGGTTTGCACTCTTACTGAGAACCTCAGCTCCTGTTGGGAGAGTGTTCTCCATGTAGCTACACTTGGGATTCTGGCAACTTCTCCCCCTCTTTGCTTCTTTGGATCTGGGGGACGGTAACTGGCCCTGTTTCTTCTAGCACGTAGATTCCACGCTGTCCCTTATTGGTTTCCCTCCTGCACGTAGTTGCATTGTTGAGCCCTTGTGCATCCAGCTTGCAGGTGCCACACTCCCCTGCCAGGACTCTGACCGTTACACAGCTTCATTATTTACCCAGGGATATTTCAGGGCAGGTGAAACACGTGCCGTCTCGTGGCTGCATTCTCCCTCTGCCTCAGGGTCTTGCTCTTCTATTACTTAGTCCATCATCTTTTCATCGTCAGAGTCTTAACACTGTTACAGTCTTAACTACGTGGTAGTTTAAACCACACATCTACGAAGACACCACTTTTAGAGGGTACGCTATTCACCTTGCTTTCGTTACTGGAACCCATGCAGTTATTCATGGCTGAATTTTAGTGGTCAGGCAGGCTCTGTGGTGTGAATGGGTTGACTGAGCTGAAAGGATCAGTGATCAAGTGGGCAGAGGAAACATGTTTTGATATTTTAAGTGCTGAGACAGAGCTAAAGCTTGGGCTTAAAAGGAAAAGTGAGAAAGCCCAAGTCAAGGATGGAGCCTCCAGTTTCAAGCCTCCGGGAGCCTCCTGCTTTTGCAGCTAACTGTCTTAACTGCAAAATGCACATTTAAAAGAGCAAGACTTCCCAGGCGGGGGCGGTGGAGCTGGGGTGCGATGAGAGGATGATGCCAGGGAAACTGTCACACTCGCTCAGCCTCCATCCCATGGATGAGCCCGTGGGCCCAAGACCTCATCCTGGGAGAGGTGGCACTGCTCCCTTTAACGCTAGGTCCCTTGTCACCAGAGCTCATTATCTGCTCAACGTGAGTCACCGAGTCCCGCTCGGCGGCCCCCCACACCCTTTAGCTGGAGGAGGCTCCGCGAGCCTTCCTGGTGGGCGGACGTGGAACAGGGGGGGCCCCAGGCGTGAGCCTCCCGGGACCCAGGAAGAACTCCGGGCTTTCTCTTTTCTCCTTTTTAGAGAAGCTTGTGGAACAAGGGAGGGGAGAGGAAGAGGCAGGAGAGTGGGAGGGAGAGAGCTGCGTGCAGGTACCTGGGCTTCTGCGTCAGGGCTGGCAGAGGAGGGGGACCTGGGAGTGTCTCCGGTTCACGGAGGCGAAAACCCAGCGCTGTCTAGACCCCGTTGACACTGTGTAGTGACAGCCGCAGCCCCACTCTCTGCCCCGTGTGCCTGGTCAGGTCCCGCTTGGCTGGTTTCCAATGTCCTCCAGCCTGTCGCCCCCTCATTCCTGTCCATTCTGCCTCGGGATCTTTCTCCAGCCCGTCTCCGTCTGTCCGTCTGTATCAGCACTGCCTGGCTCAGGGCCACGTCCTCCCTCACTTAGACCGTGGCCGCCTCCTAACTGCGTTCCTTCCTGCCGTGCCCTCTGGTCCCGTGAAAGCGCCGCGTCTGACGTGCCCCTTACCCCAGTGTCAGCTGCCCTCCCCGCTCACACACCTGCCTAATGGAAGGTGGTCCTCACGTCTGTGTCCTTAGACCAGGAGTCTTGGGGGAGCCCTTGTCCCGTTCATCTCTCTATATACCTAGTACCTGGTATAACATTCAACCAGAGCTGTTGAACTGGAGCAGTTGTGCTCCCCAGGGATGCTGAGCAAGGTCTGGAAACATTTTTGGTGTCAGAACTTGGGGTGACATTGCCAGTTGTTGGATAGAGGATGTGACTAAACATTCTGCAGTGCCAGGGACGGTGGCCCTGCCCACCCGCAGCAAAGGACTGTGCTCCTCAAATGTCAATAGTGCCAAGGTTAAGAAGCCCTGCTTAAGCCCATGGTAGGTATTCAAGTAATGCTTGCTGAATGAATACATTATAGAAAAGGCTATGAAATATCGGGTGCTTACCATCTACCAATGCTGAGCTGAGTGCGTGACCTGTCTTGTCTTCAATCTTCCCTTCGACCTTACAGGAGGGTGTGGGTGTATCTTCCTTATGCCTTGGCACCCCTGGGGGTGCATCTGACATTACGCCTGACACCTAAAGGGGCTTAATAGACATCTGTAGAAAGTGAAGCCCAGAGAGGTCACCTGACCTGAGTGTGGCCAGCTGCAGTCTGACACTGTCCATGTTCTTTCCATGACACTCTGCCGAGCAAGAACTGCCTACAATTTCCAATGGCTTTTACACTTGCAGGTGGACTGGCCTTTGGAAACGTGGGCGAAGCAAGTTTTATTTGGCCCCCTTTAGAGATGGGAAAGTTGAATTATGGGATCCTCAGTGATGGCTCAAGCCTTCCAGGAAGTCAGTGGTGGGTCCCAAATCTCAGTGTTTTCAGAAGAAATAACAGGTGGGTGGGTGAAGGGAGAGGGATGGGGTCTATTTCTTTTGACGGTGAGATGAATAGCATTTCCTCTGCCAGAGCCCCTTGACTAGACTCTAAAGTAACCACGTCAGGGTCCGTGGTTAATGTATATGGGGCTTTATCCAGTTAACTGGGGTTTTATTGCCATTTCTAGCCTCAAGAGGGAGGGGATATGGGGATATATGTATACATATAGCTGATTCACTCAGTTGTACAGCAGAAACTAACGTAACATTGTAAAGCATTTATACTCCAATAAAGATTTGGAAAAAAAAAATGTGAATTAGAAAGACCCCTGAATTTGAATCAGAAGATCTGCGGACAGAGGACCTGGCTCTCTCAGTCTGGGTGGCCTTGGCTAAGTTCCTTACACTTGCCTAATCTCACTTTCCTCGTTGGTTAAGTGCAGAGGAGGCAGTTTGGAGGCACAAAGGAGATAAGGTGTGGGAAAACTTGCATCCCGTCTCGAGTTCTATTCCAACACACAGGATCTGTACCAGGGGCTGATCTTTGCGCTTAAAAGTGACTCTTGGTAGTGCTAAGTGAAACAAGTGACAGGAGGGCAAATACCGTGTGATTCCACTTATGTGAAGTATCTAGAAGAGTCAGATTCATAGAGACAGAAGGCAGAGCCCTAGTTACCTGGGGCTGGGGGACGTGGGGATGGGGAGTTAGTGTTTAATGGGTACAAAGTGTCTATTTGGGGTGATGAAGGTGTTCTGGAAATAGTAATGGTTGCACAATGTTGTGAATATACTTAATGCCACTGAATCGTACACTTAAACTGGTTAAAATGGTCCATTTTATGTTATTACAGTACCACAATAAAGAACAAATTAAGAATTGATTCTTGGTTTTTCAAAAGGCTTTGTGTTTGGTCTCATCAGAGTTCTAAATCCAACTTTTCATTTTCTGAATGAAGCTGTCCAGGTGAAGGGAAACCAAATGACCAGCTCAAGGACCCATGCTAGGTTGGACCACGAGGAACACAGGACCCAGACCACATGACTTCCAGCTTGTTGCATTCCTCTTTGTCCAGTCAAAGCCTCCTTAGCTGTGGGCAGGCTGCCGGTCGTCAGAGACGCTGCCTGCAAAGATGCTGGGACACCCTTTTTATGAACTAGGAATCCAGGACAAAAACAAAAATAGTCACAAAGACCAGAAACCAAGCAGATACAAGTGTTTGGGGCATCTAGGCACTTGCTGCATGAAACAAGGGGCGTCTGTTTAGCTTTGTGTGGCGGAATCTACATTGGTGTGTTTGGATCAGATGAGTGACGGCCGCGCGAGCGGGTGCTGTAATCCCAGAGCCCACACGTCTGTCCACCCCCATGTTCTTTGGGCTTCATGCCCAAGTGTTTGTTGAGCAAATGCATAAATAAGCAAACACACTGAATGGAAGGAGTGGGGAGTCACATCCAGTGCTGAGTCTCAGATTCGCCCCTTACTACCTGAGACCTGGATTAGAGTCACTTACCCTTTCTGAGGCTCAGTTTCCTCACCTGTAAAATGGGATAATGATAGTGCTTAATTCACAGGCTGGTCTGGAGGAGTAAGTATCGAATGTGATACACTTATGGAGTAATCTATTTTTAATAGGCAATAATGATGTATTAAGCATGGATTTATACTCAAGAGTCTTCTCTGTCAAACGTAGCGCCAAAAACGGACATCTTCAAGGGGATGCCAGTATAATGGGGGTGATAAAATAGGTGGAGGATGATCCAAGACCGCATTTGAACGCTGCTGTCCAAGGTGGTGCAGAGAGCAGCCTCTGCCTTTGTGACTTCGGGGAAGTCTCTCTTAATTCTGTCTTCAGTTGTCCAGCAGGCGTGATGTTCGTCTCCTTGCTCAGCCAGCCCTTCAGAATTGTTGCAATTTCCACAGGAGATAAAAATCTCCAAAAGGCTTTTGTGAGCAGCAAAGCCCTGTGTGTGTGAGCTGTAGTCATGTCAGGTGCTGAGGGAGGGAGGAGTCAGGCCACAAACCGCTGCCTTTGTGCCTCTGGGGCTCCACATTCGCCATGCGAGATGGGGGCGCACTCCTCCAGGGGCCGGGGGCCCAGGTGAGGTTGTTCCTCGTAAGATGCTGTCCCCGGAATAGCAACGTTTCTGAACTTCTCAGCAGAAAGGCCTTGCAGGCTTGCAAGACAAGCCTATAATTATAACTTTTGATTTGGAAAGTAGCGTGCCTCAAGCTTGAAGTGGCGGGCAGTGTGGGTAGTCACGCCTTAGTTTCTTTTCCAGAAAGTCCTCAGCTAGGTACAAACACACCTTTGATGAATGTACAGTAGAGTTTTTTCTTCGCTTGATTTTGAAGACCTCCTTAATGCCTTCAGAATATTAATGACTTCTATTTTCAACCCTGGAGCAGGAACCTGAAGCTGAAACTTTTTAGGATCTTTCTCACTCCACGTGAGAAAAGCCGTCCTCAGCTCTGGTCATATTAACACAGGCAAGGTGATAACAGCAGGGAGGGGAGAGGACTAACGGGGTGAGGGCCCACCATGCCTGCGGCGCTCTACAAACGTGATTTCTTAAACTCACAAACACGCTGGAAGTGCCACTAATAACACTGGTTAAAGTCAGGCAGCCATAACTCAGGGAAGTGAAGTACATTGATCAAGGTCACGAGGATGGTGACAGACTAGCCTGAGAGGTGGGGCGCGTCAGACACAGGCTCATGCACCCCTGCCGCTGCACCATAGCCTCCTAGGCCTCCTCGGCTGGGCCAGGTGTGTGGGGTGGGAGGGAAGAGGACGCATTATAAAGGGAGATGCTCTAAGTGAATGAATGGCTGGCGACAGAGACAGAGGAGAAAAGCACCCCAGACAGCCTGGGCTCGGCTGCTTAAAATAGGCAAAGAAATTCTTCGGTTGATGCACAATCACCACAGGGATTAATGCAGCTCCGCTCCTCGGGGTTAATTTATACTCCATGAGCCCCTATTAGATGAGATTTCTAAAATGCATAAGAGCACGGGGCTCGTTAGGGACCTTCATAAAAGCCTGGTATGGGAGAAGACAGGGAGGCTGGTGCCGTGGAGCCAGCCCAGAATAACCTGGGTGGGGCTGCCTATGGGGGCAGGTGCAGGAGTCGCTGCCGACGTGCAGGGCTCTGGTTGCCAGTGGCCCCATTTAGCATCAAAGGAAAGCACAGGGGTGCAGAGCTGGGGAGCTGGGTTCCCCTCAGTTCCCAGAAGAGTGGAGCCAGGAGGGACCTTGGAGGTCATCTCGGCCAATCCTCCTCTCCCACCCACTGCTGGATAGAAGGGGACAAAGTTTAGGTAACAAGAAAAGTGCCATTTAAGTTCCCACGGGGTGAGCCCTTACTTTTACTGTTCCTGAGCACAATGAATCCCCCAACGTAGACCTGCAGGACCCTGAGCACCTATCCCTTCTGTGACCCTGCCCCAGGGCAGCCTGCTTAGAAGGCTAAGATAGAAGGGATCAAACCCGGGCCCCTGGCATTGGGAACGTGGAGCCTTAGCCACTGGACCACCAGGGAAGTCCCATAACAGTGACTTCTAAGTTTTCTTCTAGCTCTGGCTACTCCATGAATCGGTGCTGAATAATTAGGGAATCTCCTGATTAGTTTGGCTTCTCCAGTCTCTGTCTGTCAGTTCAGGAAACATGCACTGACAGATTAACCTTCTGGAAAACAGCTCGGCATCCTCAGTGACTCCCTGTTGCCTCGACAGACTCCAAGCTCTGAATCCCCTTTAGATCGCGTACCCCTCACATCTGGTCAATACAGAGTCCCTGCCTGGTTCTGGAGCACACGTCATCTGCTATCCTTCCTTCAGTAGTAGGACACCTGGGTTCTTGTTGGTCCACCTGGCAGGCCTTCCTTCCCCACGTCCATCTACGGGAATCACACTCTTTAAGGCTCACATGTCATGGCACCTCTTCCAAGAAGACCTTTCTGAACATTTTCAAGACAGACCATCCCTTACATCTCTGAACTCTCCTTAAAACTCTTAACTCTTGGTTGTATATTTTCTAGAATCTTTAGCTCACACTTAAGCCCTGTGTACCTCAGTTTCCTCATCTGTAAAATGGGAAAATGGTAGTACCCATCTTACTCGTTGTGAAGACTGAATACATAGGTATGTGAACTGGAGCAAATTGACTAGGTCAATCAATGTTATTTGTTGTAATGATTGTGTCCATTATTGTTACGGCACTTTTGGACATAGAGTCATACCCATTTATTCTTACACTTTACAGCACCTGTAGGCCGTTTCTTCCATGTAAGTGAGACCTGGCACCTGATTGTTCAATGAACAGTATTATTTAAGATAGTCAACCCTTTGTTCATTGAACAGAGGTGTCCTGGTTGCCTGCGAGGCCCTGGGTGTTGAGAACACAGGGGAAGGAGGCACGGGCCTGCCCTCCAGCAGCTCATGGTCTGGAGGGGGACAAACACACGGCACAAAGCAGGCTGCCCTGGGGCAGGGTCACAGAAGGGATAGGTGCTCAGGGTCCTGCAGGTCTACGTTGGGGGATTCATTGTGCTCAGGAACAGTAAAAGTAAGGGCTCACCCCGTGGGAACTTAAATGGCACTTTTCTTGTTACCTAAACTTTGGCTGAGCCTCCAAAGTTGAGAACAAATGGTATTAAGTGGCCACAGATTCTGAGCAGTGAAGAGAGAGAATCTGTGAAGCACTGCCGAGGTGCGGCCCCTAAATCAGTCTAAAGGCCCCGGCCCCTCACTCCCAGGGAGGGTGGAAAAGAATTGCAGGGAGGTTGATGGAAGGGACGGAGGTGGGATTCTCTGCAGTGCTGGGGCGTCCTGTGCCCTTCCGACGGGGGCGGCAGGGCAGGTGAGGGGGCCGCGGGCTTCCCTAGTACCGTTTAAAGAGCTCGGCCTGGGGCATTTCAGGGTGTCGGAGTGGCCCAGGGGAGTGGAATGAGAGCCATGTGGATCACGCAGGGCAGCAAGCCAGCCACGAGTGTCTGGCCGTGGGCCCAGATGTGTCCTGGGATGGTCAGCTGGATGCGGGGGCTAAGGGGACATCATAAGCCACAAGCCAGAAGTGACATCAGTCAAGTTAGGGGACTGCAGCCAGAGGTCCCCCGTGGACATATTTCTCCCGGAAGAGCTCCACGAGGAAAAGGGTGAGTATTTAGACACCTGCCGTATCCTCAGGGCCCCCAACGCTGGATGACAGCTCTAGTGAATGGGACAGTTTCTGCTCCTTCTCTCCTCACAGGGGTCCCTCTCTTCCCACCCAGCCCTGGAGGATTCAGAGGCAGCCCAGAGGGAGGAGGAAAGAGGAATGATACTGATGAGCACCGCCCATCCCCCGAATGGGGGTCTCAGCCTAGGGCAGGCAGACGTGGGGGAAGAGATGTTTAAACAGGGTAAGGCTCTGAGGTTTTCGTATTAGTGGACAGGACAGTTTAATAACTGCACTTAAGAGTTGTCTGGAAAGTCAGAGTGCTTCCCCCGGTAGGCCTTTGCACACGCTGTTCGCTTGGCCTGGAGCAGCATTGTCCCCTCCTCCCCAAGCCCTCCCCTTCCCCGTGGCCAATTCTATCGGGCTGGCCAAGAAGGTCGTTCGGGTTTTTGCCCAACATCGTACAGAAAAACCCGAACGGACTTTTGGGCCAACCAGTACAAGGTTCAGCTTGGCTGGCGCCCTCTCTGGAAACCCCTCTGACCACAATTTCCTGCCTTTTGCTCCTGTCACACGTAGAGTCAGTGACCTAGGGGACCCACTGTCCTAACACTTACTGCGCTCCTTTGTCGTTGCCTATTTGCTGATCTCCCTCTCCTGCTAGACCACAGACCCTGGGGACTGTCTTTCATGTCTGTAGCACGATGCGACATCGCCTCCACCCTGTGTCCCACGTTTAGCTCGTGGTGACAGTGATGGAAACTCCTTGTTTGTGCTTATTCTAATGTGGGAGGTTAAGTAACCTAAGGCCGCACAGCTAGGCAGAGGCCAGGCTGAGATGGGGGAGCCTCTGGCTGATCTTTATCTGCAGAGTGAGGATGACAGTCCTTGCCCCTGGAGATTAAAACACATGTGGAAACAGAAGCGACAATGACTTGGAATGGCAGAGCGAGATGGACTCAGGGATTTGAATGTGCTTTGGAGGAAGAGACCTGGACCCCTTGGCCTCTGAGGTCTGCAGGGCCCCTGCCCAGAGGAGGGGAGGCAGCGGCTCCTTCCCAGCTGCCTTTCCTCTTCAGGGCCGTGAGCCTGGGAGTGGGGAGGGTTCCAGGGAGCAATTTCCGGGGATTTCCTAGCACTTCACTGCAGGGCTTTTAGGCAAAGCAGCGGCCGTCAACACTGCTGACTGCTGGGTGCTGGAGAGCCCAAGTGTCAGAGGCTGTGAGAGCGGAGATGGAAGGAGAAATGCCGGGGAAGGGTGCCGCCGAGAGCCAGTCATCTTGGCAGCACGGAAGCACGCGCAGGCTGCATTTCCAGGGGGCTGGAAAATGAGGCTTCGGAGAGCACGGGCGGGGTGGGGGGAGGGGAGAAGCAGCCCAGCTTGTGGGGATGGCAGCCTCAACACACATGTGTTATGAGCTGAGCACGGGGTATATGAGGGAAGAGGTGTGAGTGCAGCCCCTGATGAGCCCTCGGATGATGGGGGAGACAGAAATGAACAGAAGATAACAATACAGAATAATAAGGAGGGGGAACACAGGCCCTATGGAAACCCAGAGGAAGTGCAATTAAAACAGAGGCGTGCAAACTGTTCTCAGCCCAGGCTGCATAGTACAATCACCCGGGGAGATTTTAAAAAATATGTTGTCCAGGTCCCATCCTAGATCAATTAATTCAGTATCCCTGGTGGTGGGACCCAAGGGTCAGTATTGTTTTTTTTTGTTTTTTAAAGCTCCCCAGGGGATTTTGGTTTGCACCCAAGCTTGAGAACAATACTGGACCGAGAGATCTGGGGATGATTCTCAGAGAAGGTAGAGCTTGAGTAGGTCTTGGGCAGGAGTTGGATGAAGAAGGTGGAGGAAGGGCTCTCTGGGGGGGAAGGGTAAGGCGGGCGGAGGCCAGAGGAGACAAAGCAGGACCCACCGAAGGAGACGAGAGAAGATTCCACAGTGAGGGCTGAATGGGAGGCTGTGATTGCATCTAGGAAAGCCGCCTGTGCTCAGCCCAAGGGCTGAAAGCTTCTTGGAATCTATGGGGCAGCGCTGAAACATTTTAGGCTAAGGATGATGTTATCAGGACATCAATGAAGGAAAGAAACTGGTGGGTAAAAGCTCCCTCCCCTGTCCTTCAGAGGGATGGTTCTGGAAGGAGTTCTGAGCCCATCCAATCAAGCTCCCAACTGCCACAGCAACAACTCTGAAATGCGCCCCAGTACTGGCTTTCCCCCCGTCTTTACCTCATTCTCCCCGATGCCGGCCTCACTCTCCTTTCCAGACTCATCTCCTAAACAAACTGCCTGCACCTGAGACTTGGTTTCAGGCTGTCTGGGGAGAGCCACACTAAGACAAGCCCCAGGCAACACCCAGACCTCCAAGAGCTCACTGTCTGCTGGTCGGATGAGTGTAGAGATCAGCTCAATACATGAGACACATCTAGTGATGGGCGAAGCACAGGGTGCTTTGGGAAAATAAAGGGTGGGCGTCAGGACCTATTCTGGGGCGATATGGAAGGCTTGCCAGAGGAAGTGGTATTCAAGGTGAGAACTGAAAATCAGGCAGATATTGGCCTGGTAAAGACCGCGTGTGTGGGTGTAGGGCCAGACAGAGGGTGTGAGGATGAAAGTCAGTGTAGGCAGAGAGCAGGGGCTACTCTAAAGCTGTCCGGAGATGGTGTGACACTGCCTAGGAATTGCACAGAGTTACTCGGGCCTGGAGTGTAGAGTGAGAGGGTCCAAGTGGCCCGAGATGGGACTGCCACTGCAGAGGCTGAGGCCATGGTTTAGGTCATTAGGCCACTGTATCCTGAATGTTATATGAAGCCACCGAGGGTTATTTATCATGGATAGGAGCTGAAGTATGTGAGTTTCAGGTGCCTAGCACAGGGCTTGGCCCAGAAATTGCCTGCTAATATAACAATTATTTATCATTATTCATCTTGAGAGTCATTCCTCCTGTTCTCTTTACCTACCATCCCTCTTCCTCCTTTACAATTTTGCCTTCACCCTCAATCTATTCTTTCTGCTGTCTGGAAATATCCAATTGCCTCCAATTTAACAAAGAAAAAAAAAATCAACTCACCCAAAGAGGGAGAGTCTGTAGATTCTGTTGCCTGGTTCCTGGCTCCTTCAAAGGCAGGTAGGGATTGGAGGAGAGAAAGAAGGTCTCTTTCCCGACAGGTGGGTGACATTTTATGGGGAATAATAGGAGGATTTCTGTCAAGCAGTCATGATGGGTCCTAACAGTGTTTGGGTGTTTATATATGGGTGAGTATAAGTTACAGTGGAGCCCCTAGGCATATCGCATTTCTAGCTGGGCATGGTCGGGGAGGGGTTTCTGGGGTGGGAGACTTTGATTTTTTTAAATACTCCTCTGGCATCTCTGGGTCCCCAGCCCTGGCACAGCGTCTGCTCTGGAGTGAGGACACCACTTCCTTCCATGTTAACTGGCAAGAAAGGGAAGGGGCACATATATTTATTGATGACCTACCCTGGTCCAAGGACTTATGTTACCATGAGAATAAAGATGATGTGAATATCATCATCCCCAGTGAGCAGATGAGAACGTTGAGGACCAGAGTGGAAGGTTGAATACACTGGTCAAGGTTACACGATTTGCCGGTCATCAGGACAGGATTTGCACCCACCTGGCCTGAGACCACAACCTATGATTCCCCTCTCAATATCCCTGCCTCCTTCTCCACAAGGGTCAAATTAGGTCATGCCCTGCCACTTCGCCATCCTGTCTTAAAATTAAAATCAGACCCCTATGCTTATTTTACATTTTCTCCCCTCTCACCTGCGCCCAGCCTCCATCCCAATCAGCAGACAAAGGTACAAGGAAGCTCTGCGAAGCTGACTCTATAGCTGTCTCCACCCATGGATCCCAAGTAGCCCCAGATGCCAAAACTGAAACCACGCCATGACTTAATGAGCTTTACACCCTTCACATTTGCTGTGTTTATAAATATCAACAAAGTTTGAATTTATTTTCAGAGAAGGGGAGGAAAAGGAATCCCTTGTGGTTTTTATGACAACATTTAAAATAATCAAGTACCCAAATAACCATTAAAATCACACGGTAGTTAAGAGCATGAGGTCTGGAGCCAGATTGCTTGGGCTAGAATACTTTCACCTCCTCTTGCTATCTGTGTGACCTTGGACAAGTTTCTGAACTGCTGTGCCTCAGTTTGCTTACCTGTTAAATGGGGATAATAATGGCTTCTGCCTCCTAAGAATTAAATAACAGTATAAAGCACTAAGAACAGAGCCTGGAAGAGTTAAGCACTAAATATATATTAACTTATTTTTTCCTCCTCCTCTTCCTCTTCCTCCATCATCATCGTCATCATCATCATCATCATCTTATAGCCCATCTCCCTACTCCCTAGAAAGAGGCATCGTGTTGGAAAGATGCCCTTGCTTCAAGCTCCCCGCACTGCCTGGGCTTATGTTTCCAGGCTCTATTCACACTGAACTACAGTTGTCTGCCTAATGATTGCCTCCTCTTCTGAAAAGTGTATTCCTTGAGGGCAGAGCTGTTGTTTAAACTGGAGCTTCTTTTCCTGGGTCCATGGAATTCAGGGCTTCCATTAAGTTGAATAGGCGAAATACATCTTTATTTCACTAACTTCCATGTCAGTGGTTCTCAAATGTGCAGAATGACCTGGAGGGCTTCCTTAAACACAGATTTATGGCCCTCCACTAGGGCAAACAGCCATCCTGGTTTGTCTGGGAGTAAGGGGTTCCTAGGATGTGGGATTCTCAGTGCTAAAATTCAGGGGCCTCCTCAGCAAATTGGGATGAGCCAGTCACTGTAGCCCCAATCCCAGAGTCTCTGATTCAGTAGAGCTGAGGAGATAATTTGCATATCAGATGGTTCCTACCTGATGCCTGTGTTGCTGGGACCACACTCTGAGAACCAGTGGTCTGCCTGAAAAGTCATTCATTGCTACTATGTAGCAACATAGTAGCAATGTAATACCAAACTACAGTATTATTTGCAATACCTGGGACTTCACTACCAACAGAAATGATATATATTTTCCTATTACCTTACGGATATCTCAAAATATCATTTACACTCACTACCTTGAAATCAGAGTTGTTATGAGACAGCTGATCAATCTCATTTTTTAACGTGTTAATTATGATGTGCATAAATTATTATACTACCACTTTCATTTTTAATATTTGATAACTACATTTTGATGTAATTGGTTTCCTTTGTAATCTTAAATTTTATTCTTTAGAAAATATTGTTCTGGGGCTTCCCTTTTGGCGCAGTGGTTGAGAGTCTGTCTGCCGATGCAGGGGACACGGGTTCGTGCCCCAGTCTGGGAGGATCCCACATGCCGCGGAGCGGCTGGGCCCCTGAGCCATGGCCGCTGAGCCTGTGCGTCCGGAGCCTGTGCTCCGCAACGGGAGAGGCCACAGCGGTGAGAGGCCCGCGTACCACAAAAAAAAAAAAAAAAAGACTGTGTGGGGGTGGTGGGGGGTAGGTGGGGAAAGGGGAGAGAGAGAGAGGAGGATGGGAGGGAGAAACAGACAGAAAGAGAAAATGACGGCCCTCCTTTTGCTAGTCTGAACAAAATAGTGTTGAATATTGTAAATTCTACACGGTTTTTGTTCTTTGCTGGGAAATAAGTCCAAGTCCTTCCTCAAGGGCAGCGTACTGGACAAGGGTCCTTGATGCTGGTAAGTGGTCAGCTGTGTTCCACAGTTTTGAACTCACTGTTCCGGGGGGAGCTGACTGCTGGCTTGGTATAGTCCTGGAACTGAGTGATTTATTCTTTTTTTTTTTTTTTTTTTTTGTGGTATGCGGGCCTCTCACCGCTGTGGCCTCTCCCGTTGCGGAGCACAGGCTCCGGACGCGCAGGCTCAGCGGCCATGGCTCACGGGCCCAGCCGCTCCGCGGCATGTGGGATCCTCCCGGACCAGGGCACGAACCCGTGTCCCCTGCATTGGCAGGCAGACTCTCAACCACTGCGCCACCAGGGAAGCCCTGAGCCATTTATTCTTATGGCCACTGAGGGTCTTGGTGGAGAATCACTCATTAGGAATCCCAGCTGCTCTAGTCTCCCCTCCTGGGAGGCCTGGACTGAGAGTGGGTGGGATAGGATGGTGGTGAGAGCCTCAGCCCAGGAGTCTGGAGATCCTGGAGCCCAGAGCTGGTGTCTGTTCACTTTCTGTCAGTGTGAGCCTGAGTGAGCATCTCAGCCTGCTGGGCTCTGACCCCTTGTAAGTACAAATCATCGTAACCTTGTGACCAATGCTATGAAGTGGTTGTGCAGGTGAAATGCACAAAATCTGTGACGACATTTTGAAAAACTAAAGCACTTGGAAAATACTGATAAAATAGTGGCGGTAATAATAGCAATAATACCAGCAGCGATACTGTTACTAGTTACGCCAGGCTGACTCTGGCCAACTTTGTTCAGACTCACACTCTCAGTCAGGGTCTCGGCTTCGCTGCTTCCCGAGCCCTTTGAATTTCACCTTTTGGCATCAGACCTTCCTATTACATGTTCATAGACACCCTTGCTTTTCATTAAACACATTTTTCTTGAAGTCCTGTAAGTGGTTCTGGGTTCACAATTGTGAACAAGGTACACGGAGAGGTTGGGTAAGGGAGCTTTGCAAGATTCTGAAGTTGAGGATTCATTTCCTCATTTTATAGATGAGAAAAATGAGGATCTGAAAACTGAGTAACTTGCCCGGCCGGAAGGGCAGAGCCTGGCTGGAGCAGCTCCGGCTTCAGGTCCAGTGCAGTTTATCATTCACCCACTGCCCCACTGCCTCTCCAGAATCCTCCCAAAGATCTCCTTCTTTTCTCCCAATGCCCAGGTGTTGAACTAAAAGGGAGTTGGGAGAAAAAGGAAATGAGGGAGATGACATTTTTAGAGGCAAGATGGTTTTCAAAAAAAAAAAAAAAAAGAGCTTTTATCCCCCCCTCCATTTGCAGGTGAAGTAAAGCGAGAAAAAGGATACATGGGGAAATGATGGGGGTGGGGTGTGGGACCGCTCACTTTTGTCTCCAGTTAAGAATATCTTCCTGACTTTTTCCTTTCTTCAGATGTCTGTGCACTAGCAGAAAATGATCTTTTTTTTTTTTTTTTTTTTTAACCATATAAAGGAAAAAAAAAACCTTTTAGCTTCAAACCAGAGCTATGAAATGCTTGTGTTCACATGCAGGCAGGAAATGGGATTGTCTCTAGAAATAAACTTCAGGACCCTCAGTATTAGGAAATGGGAACTTAGGTTGATCTTTCTTGTTTATGAAAGTTCTTGCACTGTTGTAGAAAACTAGTGAATTCATTAATTCATGACACCGATTTTTATTAATTGCCTGGGTCTGAGATGCTCTGAACTTAAATTTTCCCCTTATATCCTGGCACAGGTCTGGACCCATTGCGCAGGGTTTAGTGCATTGTAAATGGTCAGTACATGTTTCTTAGGAAATCAGATAAAGGAGGGTGGAGGTGGGTAGCCCGCTTTGGAGAGTCCCTGTTCATTGGCACCTTCCTTGTACCCCTTTCCTAAGTTCTCTCTCCTCCTCCCCACCTCCTGGTCTCTCTCTTCCAGCCCTGCTAAATACCCTTGCAGGAAAAGTATACTTCAAGAAGGATTCAAAGCCATTTCATACTAAAGAATAAGCAGCTGGATGTAGCTCATGTTTGTCCCTTCTACAATGGTTTGCAGAGTTATTGCGAGAAATGTGCTGTGGGCACTCTAGGAGGCAGCCACTCAGTATGAAGGCATAGACTTGGAATAAAACACTTGGGTTCCAGATGTGAGCTGTGAGCTTCACCATCCCCTCTGCTCCCGCTTCTACCTCTCTCCTCACTGGGACCAGACACGGCTGCAAGGCACACTGGGATCTCTGCCCAGCCAGCTATCATGGAGTGAGAAGAAGCAAGCCAGGCAACAGGGAAAATAGGAAAACAGGGCAGAAAACACTTCACTGGGGCCAGGGAGGGGTGAGCAGTCAGAGAAATGTCCAATCAGATGTTCAGAAAGAGGGAGAGGCATTAACTAAACAGGTGAGCAGACAAATCAATGTGTAATTACAAATCATGATATGGTCTACCAGCAAGAATGCGGAGCCTCACAGAGGAGGCTAAGTCTGAGCTACAGTAGGAAGGATAAGAAGAAGGTATCGGGTTTCCCTGGTGGCGCAGTGGTTGAGAGTCCGCCTGCCGATGCAGGGGACATGGGTCCGTGCCCCAGTCTGGGAAGATCCCATATGCCGTGGAGCAGCTGGGCCCGTGAGCCATGGCCGCTGAGCCTGCGTGTCCGGAGCCTGTGCTCTGCAACGGGAGAGGCCACAGCAGTGAGAGGCCCGCGTACCGCAAAAAAAAAACAAGGAGGTATCCACGCAGAGACTAGGGGAAGAGGGGAGGAGTCAGGCTCCAGGGAGGAGAGAGACTGTGGTCATTTTTTCCACCCTGTTGAGAAAGTGGCTTATGGACGCACAGAGAGCAGTGGGTGCCTCCCAGACCCCTCCATCTCTTCTAAATGACCGCCCCAAGCCTGGGCATTTTCTACGACACCTAATAGGAGGCAAGAGGGGAGGAGGGAGGGAGGGAGGGAGGAAGAAAGCCAGCCTTTCCTGGGTACTTAATTTGTATTTGCTGCTTGGAAGTACATCGTTTCTTTTACGTATATTCCCACCATCCTGGACCTGGGTGGGAATTTCCCAGTTTGTTCAAAGAGCAAACTCAGCCCCGATGCCAGGGAGGCAGAGCTGACAGGCGTTGGAGTCAAAACTGGTCTTTGGTTTTGCGTCCTTCTCACCCTTCCTTGGGCTTCCTCTAGAAGGTGCCATGGGGACAGAACGCAGGTTCAAAGGTTTGCACCTCCTGCCTAATCAAACCTGAGGCTCATCAGCAGCTTCTCATAATGGGCTTTGTCACACATCCTACCTGTGTCTTCACAAAGGTCCTGGGTTTCTTTTTTTGTTTGTTTGTTTGTTTGTTTTTTTGCAGTACGCGGGCCTCTCACTGTTGTGGCCTCTCCCGTTGCGGAGCACAGGCTCCGGACGCACAGGCTCAGCAGCCATGGCTCACGGGCCCAGCCGCTCCGCGGCATGTGGGACCCTCCCGGACCGGGGCACGAACCCGTGTCCCCTGCATCAGCAGGCGGACTCTCAGCCACTGCGCCACCAGGGAAGCCCCCCTGGGTTTCTTAATCACAGCCTCCTCTCCTGTTACTATCTTCTCTCAGCCCTGAGAGCACTTTCCTCTTTAGTCCTCAGGAGTCAGGAAGGATGGAGGAAGATGAAGATACGTAGTGGAATGTCACAGAGATGATAGTAACCCTCCCTTCTGAGAGCCCCTTTGAGTATTCCTTCTGGCTGAATCTTCTTTTTTTTTTAAATTTATTTATTTATTTTTGGCTGTGTTGGGTCTTTGTTGCTGCGCGCGGGTTTTCTCTAGTTGCGGCGAGCAGGGGCTACTCTTCGCTGTGGTGCGCGGGCTTCTCATTGCAGTGGCTTCTCTTGTTGCAGAGCGCGGGCTCTAGGTGCGTGGGCTTCAGTAGTTGCGGCATGTGGGCTCAGTAGTTGTGACTCGCGGGCTCTAGAGCACAGGCTCAGTAGTTGTGGCGCACGGGCTTAGTTGCTCCACGGCATGTGGGATCTTCCCACACCAGGGCTTGAACATGTGTCCCCTGCACTGGCAGGTGGATACTTAACCACTATGCCACCAGGGAAGTCCCCTTGCTGAATCTTGTAAGGAGAATCTGGATGAGAAGTTATTAACCCCACACATTAGCTTTATTTCCTCTGCAAGCCAGTAGTAGAAATTAAGTCCAAGTAATTTAAACCCCAGAAAAAGTAAGGGGGTTACTATTAAGGTAAAGGAGTGCTTCAGGCAGCCCAAAAGCAAGAATTATTAGGAAACTTCCTGAAGATTCTCACACCACAGCCTGCAAACTGGGGTGGACTTTCTTGCTGTTGCCCCATCTCTGCTCCTCTTCGAGCCTCTCAGTGTGCACCTGTGCCTGCCTCTCTCTCAGTAAAACAACAGGGTAGCAACAGGGGTGTCCTAATTTTACATGTCACAGATGCAGTCACTCAACAGACCTTTCTCTCTGTACCAATTCTAAATACCCAGCAAAAGGGACAATCGGCTGCAGCTGGAGGGAGAAGGTATTGCAGCAAGAAACATGACTGCCGTAAACCCCTTGTGGGTTGGGGGCGGCAGGAAAGGAGAACCATGCAGTGATTCCCAGAGAGCAGGCCAGGCAGAAACGGCAATGTGTGCGTTATACTCCATCTTACAGGTGAGGAAACCGGGCCCCAGACAGGTCAGGTTTATCACATCATACAGGGATTCAGCCAGCAGAATGGGTATTTGACATGTGACTATCTGATTCCCAGTATGTTTTCTTTGTGCTGTCCCAATGTTTCACACAGTTTGGAACACACACCAAAGATGGTATTTGAAACGATTTGGGGCATTACATAAATGGACATTTTACATTTAATGTGTTAGAAAAATAATAACCAGCACATAAAACCCATAATATAGAATTTCATTTATAAAAAGATGGTAAATGGAAAAAAATGTGAGCCAATTAAAATATATATTAAGTAAATCATAGGGTAGGTGGTGTAGTACATATAGATATGATAACAATTGTGAAGATTGTTTGCAAAGGACTAAAGTTTGACAAATATTATTCTGCTACCAAGTCATTTTCCCCCCGAAGTCCAAGGATCTCTTCACGTTCTTTATTTCTCCTGTCTCGTCTTCTCTCCTCAATAAAAACTAAGTGTAGGGACTCAGTTATCATTTCTATTTCCATTTCCAAAGCAAAACAATAGACATCCACTGAGAATCTGTTCTCTGTTCTTCTGTCACATACAGCACATCCCAGCAGGACATCCCTTTATGCAGACTCCATTCTTCATGGGAAGAGTTTGGTTTGTGTCACCAGCTGGGGCGCAGATACATCCCCTTATTTTTGCAAATAAATGAAGCATGAGATTCCCCATACTTCTCAGAAAGTCCATGGCTCCCTATAAAGTCCCCAGAGTCAACCCTGTCATCTTCTCCTCTCTGGGCTCTGTTCAGGACACTAGTCCAGTCCTTTCTGCTCTCATCCTCAGAGTGAGTGCCTTTTCTGGGGTCCTTACTCATCAGAAGTTGTTGGCTGAGACTATCCCATTTCAACCCAACAGGTTTCTTTAGCTTTTCATTTCTAAATGGGATGAGAGTTGAGGTGTTTTCCTCCAAGAAGCCTTCTGGCTCCTTCTGTAAAATGGCCACATCCACCCCAAATTCCAAAATGTTTAAAGGGGGTGCTAGTTCAACTCAATTAAAAATCCATTCACTGAAACCCAACTTCATAGTTGATAAATTTGCTGTAGGACTATTTTAGTAAATTATCAAGTCTCCTGATTAACCAATCATTGATTGTAACGAGTTGTCACTTTGTAACAGTTTGCAGTGTGTGTGTGTGTGTGTGTGTGTGTGGTTGGTTCCAAAGCTTGTTTCTTGGGGAACTTTGAAAGAATGGTCTCCATTTTGTCTAAGGGCAGCATTTCAAGAAATGTTTAATTAGCCCAAAGTTCAGTGTTAGCAGGCAGTTCAGTCTTAGCATGAACACTTTTAATAGACTGGCCCTTTCAACATCCAGCTTTAGTTTCAAATAGACATTTACCGATTTGATGAGGTACAAATAAAAGAAAATCCTCAGCTGGATTGAGTCTCACTAAACCCAAACTGTGAAATGAACACTATGTACTCTACAATTTTCTCATCCAAAAGGGATCCCATGTTTGAGTGTATTCATATATATAAAACTGGATGGAAATTGACCTAAAGAACAACAATGAGGGATCCTTGGTTTTGTTTTGTTTTTTAATGAAAAGGATCACTTGAGTTAGGTTCGTAATGCAAGTATGCACCATGGCCACGTGAAAGGAACTTTAAGCGTCTTTTGTTTCCTTGTCTTAAAAGGCACACTTCCCTTGGGCTTCCCTGGTGGCGCAGTGGTTGAGAGTCTGCCTGCCGATGCAGGGGACAAGGGTTCGTGCCCCGGTCCGGGAAGATCCCACATGCCGCAGAGCGGCTGGGCCCGTGAGCCATGGCTGCTGAGCCTGCGCTTCCGGAGCCTGTGCTCTGCAACAGGAGAGGCCACAACAGTGAGAGGCCCGTGTACCGCAAAAAAAAAAAAGGCACACTTCCCAACACTTTAGAATGCTGATCCCTGGAAAGGGGTGAATCCATTTGCTGAGAATCTTGAAAGGCAGGATGGGGAATTTAAGGCCACGTGCCATCTCATCCCCCTTTGCCGCCAGCCGCAGGTAATGCTCATCCATCACAGAGTTCTTTCCTACCAAGCCCTGAGCACCTTTAAAATCTTTCTTAAGTCTGTTCCAGGCAGTGCAGATCAAATGGTGAACTTTGGGATGGGATGAATCTATTTGCCATCTTAGCTTTGGTTCTGCTGGATTATACACGTTCATCATCGTGGTTCTATTTTCTCCCATTCTTCCCCACTGTTCCACATTCTATTTTTTTGCTCTGCTCTGATGGTTGCTTTTCAGCTTCAGCATATGTACACCAAATGCAGAGAATTACCTATCATTCTGCCAGCCTTTGCTCAGCTTTCTGAATTTATGTACAGAGAGTGTACGTCTCCCTCACCCCTTCTTGCTAACTTGCTCCTGGAAAAGCAGACCTGTCCTTCTCCAGTCCAGTGTGGGAGCAGCCTGGCTCAGAAAACTCACCTCCACCTGTTTTATGACATGTTCATTACCAGTGTGTCTTAACATCCAACACTGGAAATCTCAGGACACTAAGTCTCAGCCACAGCTTATACCTTGGATTCCACTGTGCTCCAGGCTGTGGACCTCTGATCTTTCTACTTACCAAGAAGCTGAAGCTGCAGAATTGCCTGAATCAATGTCCAAAGAGCCCCTTTGCGGGTAAATAATCCTAGGAGACAGGAATTTATTTTCCTGGTTTTGCAGAACTGCCCGCCCGCCATGGGCAATATACCCTGGAAAGATCATAAAAGTCTTCAAAGCCACATTCAAGGTTTTTTCTTTATCAAATCCTAATGCTTTATACATATCTCTGATTTGGCCTTTCTTGGATCACATTTTAATTATATGTATATCTTGTTTCCATACTCTCGTACTGACTGGGATGTCCTTCAGGGCATGGACAGTTTTTGTTCACCTGTGTGTCCTGAGGGTAAGTCACAGAGCCTATCATTAGTGGGCAGCAAAGTATACTGGAAAGAGTCAGGCTTAAGCAGAAAATAGCAAATCCCAGTATTGACACTTACTGATTGTGTAGTTGTCTGTGAATTACCTGGGCCTTTTGTAGTAATTTGAATGAGTCACTGGGTTTTAAAAAATTAAATAGAATAAAACATTTTTATAATGAAAAGGGCAGCCACTGCCTGCTCTCCCCACCTCTGTCCTGCTTCTTAGGAGCCATCATTTTTAACTCTTTGAACTGTTTCTTTTGGTGGTTATCTCCATATTTCTAAATATAATTTCTTATATTACTCTTTTGGTTTTGCACATTTTAGATAGCGTCTATTGATGTATTGTTATAATTAATTAGGATTTAACTCCTTCATACATTTGCACATTTTCTTGACAAATTTATATTACAACAATCATTTAACTTTTTAGCAGGGTTTTCAGTATTTTGACTATTTAAAATTTGCTCTAAAATCAGGTGGTACGCTATGATTTTATTTTCTTTCTTATATAGTTTTTATGTCTAGTTTCTTTTTCCCTAAAGTTTCTGGTTATCATACTTTTATTTTTCTTATTGCAAAATCTCCTTTATAATTTTCCTTCATATTTTTTTCCAAGAGTTCCAGCTGATCAAATATTCTACTAAGCAGTTTTATTAAAATCATTATCATCCTTTCCAGGCTGAACCAGTTTCCCTTCTGTGTGGCATGGCCACCATCCTGGACATCCCTTGTACCCTCGCCTGACTGGGGACCTCTGTTTCCTGAATTCCATATTTTCCTCTTTCTTGGGTTCCTTCCTTATTTTGCTGGAGCACATCCTTCTTTACTTCCCAAAATGTAGGTAAATTTTCAGAGCCCTTGAATGTGTGGACATACATTTATTTCATGGTTGGGTTAGGTAAGGCTGGAAGTGACTTGACTTCAATGTTTAGAACATGCTCTCTGGTCTTCTTCTTCTTTTTTTTTTAATAAATTTATTTATTTATATTTATTTTTGGCTGTGTTGTGTCCTTGGGGCTGTGCGCGGGCTCTCTCCAGCTGTGGTGAGCAGGGGCCACTCTTCACTGCGGTACACGGGCCTCTCACTGTGGTGGCCTCTTGTTGTGGAGCACAGGCTCTAGGCACGCAGGCTTCAGCAGTTGTGGCACACGGGCTTAGTTGTTCCGTGGCATGCGGGATCTTCCTGGACGAGCGCTTGAACCCGCTTCCCCTGCATTGGCAGGCGGATTCCTAACCACTGTGCCACCAGGGGAGTCCCTCCCTGGTCTTCTAATATTCAGTGCTGCTGGCAAGACACCCACGACTATTCTGATGATCATTCCTTTATAGGGGACCATTATGGGTTGAATTGTGTCCCCCACCAAAAGATATATTAAAGTCCTAATCCCCGGCATCTCAGAATGTGACCTTATTTGTGAATGGAATCATTGCAGATGTAATTAGTTAACTTAAGATGGGGGTCACACTGGAGTATATTTTAGGCATTTTCGATGGATTTCTTCTTAAGGTAGTAAGTGAACAATTGTGCTCTTTTTAAGTTCTTCTACCTTATTCTCTCAAAATAGTTATGTCACATTTTAAAATCCAAATTTATATCAAGTCACTTTATTGCTATAATTATATACACTGTCCACTGCTGAGCCTAGTCATGCATGATGACTACATTTCCTTTTTTTTTTCAAAGTTTTTAGTTTTTCCTTGACTTAATAATTGCCTAATTTTTCATTTACTTAGTTTATATATGTAAAATAATTGGAACCGTGCCTGAAAAAGAGTAAGCACTATTTATGTGTTTGCTCTTATCATTTGGCTATTTTCTTACACCCTGTAACAGCTCTACTAAATTATGTAGAGATGGGTCAATTTTCCACATCATCAAACCTATCAAATACTCCATCCATCCTATTTTTCTCCTGCAGCCTCCTGGTGCCTTCATCCTCCTGTTGCTATCTGGGACCCACCACTCTCTGAATGAATCCTTAGCTGTGATCCCAGACATCCACCTGCCATCCTCCTTGGGGCTCCCTTCCCCACGCCCCTGAAGTCGGTTTTCCACTCCTTGGTTTACCTTCCCATCTTGTTGGAACACCTCCTCCAGTCACTTCCTGAGAAAGGGTAAGTGAGTGGGAATTGCATTTTTGAGACTTGACATGTTAAAACATTTTTTCACTTGATGCTCACTCTTGATTTACAATCTGGGTAGCTATCGATGTCTAAGGTGTAAATTATTTTCCCTTAGAATTTTGAAGTAATTGCTTCATTTTCTTAGCTCCCTATGTTCCTAATGGGGAAGTCCAATGCCGTTCATATTCCCATACTTCTTAATGTAATTTTCCCCCTACAGGAGCATTTAGGATCTTCTTTTATTCTGAAGTTTCACAGTGATATACTTTAGTTTGGGCTTTGGACTTTTATAAGTTTTACTTATGACTCAGAATTTGTGTATCTCCATTCTAGGAAATGTTCTTGCATTTTTTTTCGGTGATAATGTCCTCCTTCTATTTTCTTTGATCTCTCTGAAAACTCTTATTAGTGGGATGTTCAACCTCCTGGATTAATCTTTTAATTTTCTTGTCTTTCCTCTTTTTTTTAATCCATTGCCTGTCTTTTTATTCTACTTTCTGGGGAACTTTCTTGAATTTATTGTCAAGCACTTATTTTGAATCTTTTTTAAAAAATTGACTCATCATATTTTTAATTTCCAGGAACTCTAAATTATTCTCTGAATGTACTTTTTATGATTGCACTTTTCTTGTTTTATGGATTATAATATCTCCTTTTATTTCTCTGAGGATATTAATTACACTTTCTTTGAAGTTTTTTATGCTCTCTACATTAATCCTGTTGCCTCTTTGTTCAGATCTCTTTTAGCAAGTAGGATGATTTTCCCAATTTTTAGTAATTCTCAACTGCCTGTTCACATTAATGAGTGAAGGTGCTTAAACCCAGATGCAGGCCCTGAGTGCACTGGTGGTCACCACTGAAGGGTAGTAGAGGCCAGGCGACATTTTCATTTGAAATTTATAAGCTTTTCCCGGAGTAGGTTTACTTTTCTGTAGAATGATCCTCAAATCAAGGGACTGTGGATGGTCCCCACCTCATTTACATATTTATAGGCATTTACTTTTAACCTATTTTCAGCAAAGTATAGACTCAAGGAGAAAAAAGCCTATGGTGTCTTAGAGGGTAGGACAGGGGTTGGGACGAGGACCCAAGCGTCTAAACTGTTGTTATTCACACTTTTCACTCTTCTGTGTTCAGCTGCTCACACCACCCTTCTCACCTGTGCCTCGTTTGATACCCCATCCTGTCCTGTTAGTTTCTAAGCCTTTCTCTGTTCCTGGAGGGGCAAATTGGGTTGATTCCTCTCTTTGCAGGCACTTAGGGTTGAAATGTTCTCTCTGCTAAGTCATTTGTTTTCCTCCTTCTATAGTCCATCTTCCCATATAGTGTGTTAAGATGTCTCTTAGTTTCATTGAAGATAAAATGCGTTGCTTTTTTTCTAGTTCTTACTGTTATTGGGGGAAGTTTTTGGAAGGAGAAGGTAGCCAAAATGGATTTACTCCACCATCTTGAAATGAGGACTTTTCTGTAGAAGCTTTTAGAGACTTTTCTTTATTGTGGTGCCTTAAAATGTGATAACTTGTTAGTAAAATATTAGACCCTATAGCTATGTGTCTTTTCTTTCATATGTTTTTAGCTCTTTATGTTTTTAGCTACTATGCTTGGAGAATCCCAAATTCTCAACTAGGGATCCTTTGCGGGGGAGGTATCACTCAAAATCTTCAGGTAAAAAGAACAGCCAGATGTTCCGCCTGAAGTGGAGGTTTGAGGTTGGGAAGACGGGTTACACACCTGGATGGCGGTGCTCTGTTCACAGAGGGTGTGTCTGGGGAGGAAAGGAAACTATTTTGAGCCCAGTGTTGTAGCTCATTTCCCTGGTTCCAGCCCCCCTATCTTGGTGAACCTTGGTTTCAGCCCCCTATCAGTCTCACCTACCACTCCCAAGTCCTGGACTTCTCCAGAGTTTTGCGTTACAGGATAGCGTTTTGTCATGCACACGTCACTCTGCTCATGCACAGAGCTGAGGCTCCATCCATCCTGTGCCCTCAATCACCTTTCTCCGTGCTACTTCCCAGAACTTAAATGAAATCCCTTAACCGCTAATGGAGTTTCTGCAGGTACTGTCTTCATTGTGAGTTTAAATACTTTCTGCTCCTTTACAGTTGTAGAGCTTCAGAGCACAGGGCCTGAAGATGCAGTGCTTGAGAAGTGCCACTACTTTTTTTTTTTTTTTTTTTTTGTGGTACGCGGGCCTCTCACTGTTGTGGCCTCTCCCGTTGCGGAACACAGGCTCCGGACACGCAGGCTCAGCGGCCATGGCTCACGGGCCCAGCCGCTCCACAGCATGTGGGATCTTCCCAGACCAGGGCACGAACCTGTGTCCCCTGCATCGGCAGGCGGACTCTCAACGACTGCGCCACCAGGGAGGCCCATACTTTTTAACTGTGTATCTTTGGGCAAGCTACTTAGCATCTCTCTGCCTCAATTTTTTTAATCTGTAAAGCGAGAATAATAATAAGACTTTCCTTGTAGGATTTTGTGAGCATTAAATGAGGTAATCCAGGGACTTCCCTGGTGGCGCAGTGGTTGGGAGTCCGCCTGCCAATGCAGGGGACACGGGTTCGAGCCCTGGTCCAGGAAGATCCCACATGCCGCAGAGCAGGTGGGCCCGTGTGCCACAGCTACTGAGCCTGCATGCCACAACTACTGAAGCTGACGTGCCTAGAGCCTGTACTCCGCAACAAGAGAAGCCACTGCAATGAGAAGCCCGTTCACTGCAACCAAGAGTAGCCCCCGCTCTCTGCAACTAGAGAAAGTCCGCGCATAGCAGTGAAGACCCAATGCAGCCAATAAATAAATAAATAAATTTATTTTTTAAAAAAATTGAGGTGATCCAGGTAAAGAAAGGAAAACTTGACATGTAGTAAGCTCATAGCTGACCTTTCAGAAATCTCATTCATCATTATTTTAGTGGATTTTTAGCATAGAGAAAAAATAAAAGCTTGTTTCAATCCTCTGTCATTAACTGGAAGACTGGTTAACTTTCCTGATATTTACATATTTCAGGCAGTTGCTTGAGGAATTAATGAACTAATATATGGAAAACACATAGCACACGGCAGACACACAGTCATCATTATTAGTAGTCGCTGAATAGGCGTTTGCTGAATGACTGTTGAAGAGAGTGTTATACAGGAAGCATCCAAGCCTGGATGTTGGACGACCTGCATTTAGTCCTGGTTGCCACTCTCCTTCTGTGACTTGAACAAGTCAGTGAACCTTTCTGAGCCTCAATTTCTTCTTCTGAGACTAGGAATAATAATAGCAGATACTTAATGATGTTATAATGATGAGTCCTACGATCAGTGTTATGCAAACTGTAAAGTGCTTTATAAATAATAAGCTATATGTGGGTGTGCACACCTATGTGTGAGCATGTGAGTTAGGCAGTTCGAAAGACAAAATGCGAAGGGGATACACCCTCATGATGTTGTCAGAGATGTCAAGAAATTACACCACTTCTTAAAAATGTGGCCATTTCCAGATGTAACCCAGACGTCCGTGCCCGAGAACAACTAATCAGCGCCACCATCTCCAGACTTGTGTTCAGGGCTTTCCCACTGCCTGTGGCTCTTAGAGAGCCCAGTCAACGGGGAAAGGCTGCTCATCACTGATCAGAGTGAAGGACCAGTCACTTCCTGCCAAGTTGTTTCTGTCACTGAAACGTACTGGACACAATTTTGATGAAAAGGAAGAGACAAGAGGTTATCTATCTCTGAGTCTTTGCAGGGAGACTCAAGATTACAAATCGGTTCCCCTTAACCAAGAGAATTCCAATTTATTTATTTATGTATTGGTTTGGCAGGGAGAGCTCTCAAAGTTGGGTTTTATTTTCGTAATTTTTCTCAATTAACACTAAGCAATGTTCACAAATGACCAGTGAGAGAATAAGATGAGATGGAAATCTAATCCCCAAGCAGCTCCCACCAAACTCCCATGAAGTGGCTGCTTATGTTAACTTCTGAGGGACCCCCTCCTCAGCCCTGCATCATGTCTCTCCCCCTCAGATAGACCTGTGCACTGACTTGCTCCATGGAGCCTGTTTACAGGGATGCTAGTTATTTTTCCTCGTGCAAAAGCCCACTTCTCACTTTGCAGCTGTGCTCAGTCTCCTGGGGGAGAACAGATCTGAATTTCAGTGCTCCTGACTGTATATTGGATGGCCTAAAAATACCCACAAATTTGTCTTCTCTTTCCTCATCGGGCTGGGCTCTTATCGAAAGGCAAACTCTTCTGAGAATTCTGAGGGACTATTACTTCTCACGGATGGCATCAGCTATAAATAGCAGTGCCTTCCAGGTAGCGTGCTGCTGGCTGGCACAGCTCTGCGCTTGCTTTATTCCAGGGAAGATTGAATGCCGCTGGAGGATTCTGGGAGCGAGAAGGCTGGTCTGGCACTTGGGGCTTGGAGGAATTCACAGGGACCCTCCCTGGAGACCTTTCTCTGTACCAGCTTCCCTCCCAGCTGGGCACCAGGGTCACAAATACACATAAGACAAGCTTGAGCTTTTCAGGATCTCATAGCAGAGAGCAGAGCTGCCCAACAGGAGTGCGATGCAAGCTACATATATAATTTTAAAATTTCTAGCAGCCATATTTTAAAAAGTACAAAGAAACAGGCAAATTCATTTTAATAATATATTGTATTTAACATACTATATCCAAAATATAGCCTTTTCAATGCGTAGTCAGTATGAAAAAGATATTTTACATTCCCTTTCTTTTGGGGGGAGGCTACCCACATTGCGACTGATGTTCATTAGTTGACATATGCTCCTAAAACTCATAAGCTGCACAGAAAGGTAGAATGACTGAAGTGTCCCCTCCCCCTCCCTGCCTACTACTTAGCTCCTAGGGCAACATTCTTTATACTCGGTTCTTGTCCCTGAGCCTTGAGAAAACATTCTCCTTAGTTTCTGGTTTATCTTTCCTGTCCTCATCCTATCCTTTTCCAAAAATGAGCAGATATACTTTTAAAGAAAAATTCCTCCCTTTCCTATATGAAGGGTTCACACTATAGATATTCTTTGGCACTTTGTTATTTTTGACTTAAAAATATATCCTGGAAATCTCTCCATATTGGTACACAAAGATTTCTCTCTCTCTCTCTCTCTCTCTCTCGTTTTTTTTGTTTTGTTTTGGCCACACCGTGTTGCTTGTGGGATCTTAGTTCCCCGACCAGGGATCAAACCTGGGCCCTCAGCAGTAGAAGCGCAGAGTCCTAACCTCTGGACCGCCACGGAATTTCCAAAGATTTCTCCTTCTTAATTGAACTTCAGAGCCCTTCATTCTGTAGATGTACCAAACTTGTCTCAACTATTCTCCTATGCATGGTCATTTAAGTTGTATCTAACATTTTGCAATTACAAAAAATACTCCTGAAGATTCTGATTCCAAGTACAAGGTATGGGTTTTTTCCCCACACCAAGCGATTTTCTGACACCAGCCGGGTGTCTTACAATTCAACTCAATTCTGACGCTGTCTACCTGGAGAGAGCATCAGATCCCGCAGATTAAGGGCTCAATCCTGCAAGACTCTCTCCCTCACCCCCGCATCAGATACTAATTGCAAGTCCAGGTTGTCACCTGTGCTTCTGCTGGCCCGGATATAGATCCGAGGTTCCAACAACCCCTCCTTACGTTGGAATAATTTGCTAGAGCGGCTCACTGAACTCAGAGAAATAGTTTTCCTACTAGATGATTGATTTATTATAAAAGACATAAGTCAGCAATAGCCAGGTGGAAGATATGCATCAGGCAAGGTATGGGGGAAGGGCATGGGGCTTTTATGTCCTTTGACCTCTGAGCTCATCACTCTCCCTGAATCGCCACGTGTTCACCAGCCCAGAAGCTCTACATTCCCGTTTTATACTAAGTCTTTGAAATGTGTGAATTTTACACATTTAACACATCTCTCTTTGGATTCTAACTTTTTGTTGGAATGACTTGATTTTTACTTAAATTTCATAAAACTTGGAGTAGGAAAAGTGGATTCACAACAACCCAGGTTGTTTCAAACATTCTTACAAATTTTCCAATAACTGAATTGAATATCAGTTTTAAAATTTATATTTAAATTAATTAAAATGAAAAATGTGGTTCATCAGTTACACTGGCCACATTTCAAGTGCTCACCAGCAGCATGTGGCCGGTGGTTACTACACTGGATTGTGCAGGTCTGGGATAAAGAGGCTGTAGGCTGAACCCCCTTGCATGGGGCAGATTTCAGATCCATCACTGGCTGGGTGACCGACTGACTCACTAACACCACCTCATCACCATGCGCCAGCCGCGTACTCTTTTTTTTTTTTTAACATCTTTATTGGAGTATAATTGCTTTACAATGGTGTGTTAGTTTCTGCTGTATCACAAAGTGAATCAGCTATACATATACACATATCCCCATATCTCCTCCCTCTTGCGTCTCCCTCCCACCCTCCCTATCCCACCCCCCTAGGTGGCCACAAAGCACGAGCTGATCTCCCTGGGCTATGCGGCTGCTTCCCACTAGCTATCTATTTTACATTTGGTAGTGTATATATGGCCATACCACTCTCTCACTTCGTCCCAGCTTACCCTCCCCGCTCCCCGTGTCCTCAAGTCCATTCTCTACGTCTGCGTCTTTATTCCTAGGGCAGGACAGGCATACTCTTTTTGTAACATTCTAATTTTAAAGGCTAACAAGCCCCTCCCCTCCACAGACCTTTGCCTGTGCTGTGTTCTTCTTCAGCAGCACCGTCCCTTTTCCCTCTCCACCTCTCATCTCGTCACCTCCGATTCATCTGTCATCCTCAGCCCAACTGTGACCTGCCCAGACTACATCAGGTCCCCTTTGTAAATCGCTCTCTCATTACCCTGCCTTTCATCTTCCTCCGCTCATTCTCCACAAGCATGGTGAGAACTTGCCACGTGCCAGGAACTGTTCTAATGCTTGGAGCACCATCAGGGCACGAAACAGACAAAAATCCCCACCCTCATGGAGGTTATGTTCTGATAGAGGGAAGCAGAGAATCAATAATAAATAAAGTCATGCTATGTTACTGGAGAAACTATTAAATGCTGCGTTTAAAGTAGAGCAGGGTAAAATGGAAGGGGAGTGTGGGGTGGAAGCAGGACAGGGGTTCGGCGTAAGATCGTTGAGCCGACTTGAAAGAGGTGAGGGAATCAGCCATGCAGCTGCCTGGAGGAACAGTGTTCCAGGCAGAGGGAACAGCCAGTGCCAAAGCGTGGAGACAGAAGGACATCTGGCATGTTCCAGGGCCAGCGGCAGGCCAGAGGGAGCCAGGAAGAAAGAGGCTGGCATGGGTTGGACAGGTAGTAGGGGGTGGGTCATGTAGGGCTTCTAGACTTTGGCTGAGATGTGGTTTCTCCTGAGTGTGAGGGGAGCCACTGGAGGGTTCTGAGCAGATGAATGCTTCTCACTGCAGAGTTAATTATTTCTCCCACCAGGAACTCCACAAGAGGGTTTGTATAACCTGAGCTAGGGAATAAGAATGGTGATCAAGACAGGTTATACAAACCCCCAGGAATTTATATGTTTATCCATTATGAGATACAGCGTGTTATGGCCAAGGACTAGAGGTCTTGGGGCCATGTGCTCCTGTGTTAGAATTCTGGCTTCCTCGTCCACAGCACTATAACATCAGGCAAATTACTTAGCAGTGAGCAAGACATTGAGCAAGGCTGCAGGACTCTGCTTCCTTCTCTCTCTGCTTGGCTCCTTTGGAAAGAAGTCTGAAGAACTTTAGGTGGCATCATCTTGCTTGGCTGGAGATGCCAGCTGGTTGGGGGCAGGAAGCCCAGCTGGCAGGAGGGAGAGCAGATGAGGGAAAGGAGAGGAAGGAGGATGGTCCAACAGCCTGGGCATGCTGATTCTCAGAGGTGGGTGAAGTGTGGCCAAGAAGTTCACTGCGGATGTCCCAAAGTGGCAAGTCCTTCTTATACCACCCCCAAGACATGGCACAGTGCAGGAAGGCCCACAGATGGAGTCCCAGTCATTCAAAGAGGAGAAAGGGCAAGGAACTGGTAAGACAGCCGAGTTGCATCAGAACTGCCCTATCAAACCCCACTCTCACATGTGCTCTTCAGGAAACACTGCGGAGCCTACTTTCAGATGGGAGTGCACGATTGAACCCCTTTTTCATTTCCTTTCCTTTGGCCAACGGCATATCTCCTCATAATTGAACTTGGAGCTGTTATTTGTTAAGAGTATCAGGTATTTTACATGTCCTGATTGCATTTGTTTTCATCTTTGCAATAACCCTCAGGCAAGAATTATTATTTGCATTTCCCAGGAAGGAAACTGGGGCTAACAGAAATTCAGTAACTCTCCCAAGGTCAGCCAGTTCGTCAGGTTTGAATCTAGGTCTGTCTTACTCCAAAGCCTGTGCTTTGTGTTTTAATTCATTTGTTCATTCATTTATTCACTCACATAGGTGAGGAAGACAGACAGATGTCCTGCTCGCATGGAGCTTTCTTTATAATAGGAGCAGTATACAGGCATAAACAAGAAACAGATACAAAAATGTCATTTATATAGTGATAAATTTTATGAAGATAAAAGTGGGTGGGGTGGGAGTGGGGGTATTTTAGACTGGATAATTCGGGAAAGCCTCTCTAAGGAGCTGGCATTTGAGTTGACACATAAATGAGAAATAGTAGTCAGCCCGTGGGAAGATCTCAGTGTAGAGATCTTTTATCCTGTCCAGATAACCTGAAAGCCATACTCATGTAGAGACACAAAGGTTCTCTTTTCAATCTGATCACCTATTCTCATATAATCATGGAAACTGAGGAGTCAGGGTTGGAAGTAGACTTAGCTGGCATTTCATCCAATAAAATATCAAATTTCTGTGCAAGGCTTTGCAATTTATAATTGTCATATGATATTCAGAAAGGCCTTGCGAGGTAGGAAAACATGTATTTTTGCCTCAATTTTCCAGCTAACAAAATAAGCAAAAAGAGATTTTGTCCCTTTCAGGGCAGTTTTTTGCTCTTAAATTCCTTACCCACTGGGCAGGGTCTGTGCTTATTTATTGTGCCTGGCCAATGGCTGTTTGCTGAATAGGAACCCAGGGATTTTAAACTGTTTCCTGTTTGCCCAGGATCCTGTAATGCATCCCTCCTCTCCACCTACAGAATGAGTCTACATTCTGAGGAGAGTACTTTGCCTTTATTTATTTATTTTTTAACTTATTTTAGAGATCTTTCCATATATATATATATATATATATATATATATATATATATATATATATATTTAATATTTATTTATTTATTTATTTTGGCCACACTGGGCTTTAGTTGTGGCATGCATGTGGGATCTAGTTCCCTGACCAGGGATTGAACCCAGGCCCCCTTCATTGGGAGCACGGAGTCTTACCCACTGGACGACCAGGGAAGTCCCGAGAGTACTTTGCTTTTGATCTCTGCTTCCCCTGTCTCTTTCACCAAAATTACCTTATCCATGCTCAATTTTTCCAGAACTTGAAGTGTGAGTAGTTAAACTGAAAAATTAATATGTTTATATATTACAAATTTCGTCCCCTGCAAAAAATTTAAGATGGTTTAAAATTTAAGAGGATTAAAATTACACAATAATGATATTAAAAGTAAATATACTGAGTGGGGGAAAAAACTACTGAATAGGAGAAAATAATTACAAATTGTATATCTGATAAAGTGTTAATATCCAAAATATATGAAAGACTCATACAACTTAATAGCAAAAGATCAAAATCAGATTACAAAATGGGCAGAGCATTTGGATTAACATTTTTCCAAAGAAGGCATACAAATGACCAACAGGCACATGAAAAGATGCTCAACCTCATTAATCATCAGGGAAATGCAAATCAAAACCACAGTGAGATACCACCTCACACCTGTCAGAATGGCTATTATCAAAAAGACAACAAATAACAAGTATAGGTGAGGATGTGGAGAGAAGGGAACCCCTGTGCACTGTTCACGAGAATGTAAATTGGTGCAACCACTATGGAAAGCAGTATTCAGTTCCTCAAAAAATTAAACATAGAACTAAATAGAACTACTGTTTGATCCAGCAATTCCACTTCTTGGTATTTATCCAAAGAAAATGAAAACACTAATTCAAAAAGATACATGCACCCCTTTGTTTATTGCAGCATTATTTACAATTGTCAAGATATGGAAAAAACTTATGTGTCCAGTAATGGACAATGAAACTGTGGTGTGTGTGTGTGTGTGTGTGTGTGTGTGTGTGTGTATTTACATACAATGAAATACTATTCAGCCATAAAAAAGAATGAAATCTTGCCATTTGTGACAACATGGATGGACCTTGAGGGCATTATGCTAAGTGAAATAAGTCAGACAAAGAAAGACAAATACTATGATCTCTCATAGATACAGAGAACAGATGGGTGATTGCAAGAGGCAAGGGATGGGAAGGTGGGAGAAATGTATGAATTTTTTGTTGTTTTTTTAGTTTAAATAATTCAAGTAAAATTTTTTAAAAAGTAAGTATAGTGTAGGGACTCTTGAGCAATGTATAAGAGAAAGGCTACATGTTAATCCTAAAGGAATTACCTCTCTGCCTTTTCTCCTGTTACTGTTTATGAGCAGTCTTGTCTAAGACTAACCCACACTTTGGTTTCCTAGTTAGCACACACTCTTGCATATTCAAGGGTATCATTTCATAAAGTCTTCCTCTTCTTTCCTAAGTCATCCATTTCCCCCTTTCAACTGGATCACTCCCATCAGCATGGAAATAGGCTATGATTTTTGCTACCTTAAAAATACCTCTCTTAAACCTATATTCTCCTCCAGATACTGACCCTTCCTTCTGCTCAAAACAAACAAACAAACGCCTCTCTGTTGTTTAGTGCATACATATTAAGGATTCACCAATTTAGAATTAAATAATGTTTCTTTTTATCCTTGATATATTTCCTTGCTTTGAAATTGTCTGACATTTGTCACATATTTGTCTTATATTTGCCTAGTATTAATACAGCCACTCTAGCTTTCTTTTGTATTTGTATGGTAAGTATTTTTCATCCTTTTACTTTTAACAATCATTGTTAAAGTTTCTTTCTCATTGATAGCATATAATTGGGTCTTGCTTTTAGAATCAATCTGATAATATCTGTCTTTTGAATGTTTAGACCATTTATATTTAATGTAATTATTAATACACTTGGATTTAAATCTAACAGCTGTTTTCTATTAGTCCCATTTACTCTTTGTTCTCTTTTCTCTCTCCTTTTTTTTTTGTTGCCTCCTTTGGATAAATTGAGAATTGAATGTGTTTCCTCTTTTGCTTTGGCTTCCAGTGTTTTACACTCTCATACTAGCCCACAGCTAGCTTTTAGCAATTTGTTAGATTTTTTTTAGCTGCTTGTATGGTGCCCAGCATCTCTTTCTTCTGTGGTCTGCCACAGGTGAGCCAGGTTTCAAAGTCTGTCTTTCCTTGGATTTCAGGTTATTTTTTAGCCCCATGAATTCAGCTGTCTGATGGGTTCAAGGAAAGTAATAATTTTGTATTCTATCCCCCTTATCCTTGTTGTTAGGATTGAAGTGATGCTCTTTACAGCTTTTGTACGTCTTAGGCCTAAATTCTCTGATTGTTTTTACAACAAAACAATGAAAAAGATGTCTATATTCATATTCTCCAAAGTATCTCTCTTCATTATTTCTTGAAACTTACTCCAATAAGGCTTGTACCCTCATCCTTACACCAAAAATTGTTTTTCTTTTTTAAGGTTTCCAATAAACTCTGTGTTGTTAAATATGATGGTTAGTTCTGAGTTCTCATCTTACTTTACCTTTCAGCATCATTTCACAAAGATGACCTCTCACTCCTTCCTCAGTAAAATACTTTAACTTGGCTTCTGGAACACCATACTTTATTAAATTCCCTCCTACATAAGTAGCTGCTCCTTCTTTATCACCTTTTTGAGTTCCTTCTCTTTTCCTGACCTCTAAGTATTGAGTATCCTGGGTTCAGTTTCTGCACCTCTTTTCTTCTTTAATGATACTTACATTCTTTTTGTGATTTCGTCTAGTCTCAGAGTTTTAAATATCATCTATTCACTAACAAGCCCCCTGAACTCCAAATTTATACCCTACTAGACATCTCATTTGAATGCCTGAGACATCTTAATTTAACATGTCTAAAACCAGATCTTCCCCCAACAAACCTGTTCATCCTCCAGACTTCCCAAACTTAGTAAATATATTCTCAGTAAAAGTCCTTCTATTTGTTCAGACAAAAACCTTGGAGTCATCTTGGCACCTCCTTTCAGACCCCACATCTGATCAATCAACAACCCTTGCTGACTATACCTTCAATATATATCCAGAACTAATTGTTATAATTTCTGCTATTACTACCCTCATCAACACTTCAATCATCTTTGGCCTGGATTATTGTAATAGAACTCTAACTGGTTTCTTTTCTCCTGCCTTCCCTACCTAGTCTATTAATGTACTGGCCAGTAACAAAAAAGCAATAGCAATTATAATTAGTAGTGTGATATTAGGCAGGTCACAACCTCCCAGTGTCTCATTTTTCTCATTTGAAAACTAGAAATATGAGCAGAATTCTAAAGATGTTCTCCCAAAATTTTAGTCCCCTGGCTACTCAATTGAACATTAATTTAGGTACTGTTTTGAAGGGATTTTGCAGATATAATTAACGTCCCAAATAAGTTGACCTTAAGATATGGATATTAACTGGGTGGCCTTACTAAATCAGTTAGGTCTTTTAGAAGCAGAAAGTTTTCTCCTTCTAGTGGTAGAAGAGACATTCAGAGATTAAAACTTGAGGGGAATTCAATGTGCCATTGTCAGCTTTGCAGATGGAGGGGGCACAATGCGAGGAATGCCTTCAGCTTTTAGGAGCCGAGAGTCAGCCAGCAAGGAAATGAGTACCTCTGTCCTACAACCACAAGGACCTGAATCAGCCAATAATCTGAATAAACTTGGGAGCAAATGCTATCCCTAGAGCCTCCAGATAAAATCCTAGTGTGGCCTGTGCCTTGATTTCAGTCTTGTGAGACCCCATGCAGAGAGCCCAAATGAGCCTGCCTGAAATTCTGACCTACAGAACTGTGAGATAGTAAAGGTGTGTTATTTTTAGCTGCTTAATTTGAGGCAATTGTGGTGCAACGCTAGAAAACTAATGCTAGGAATAATAAGAAACTTGTTCTCTTCATGGTAATTGCTCCTTTTCAGAGATAAGTCAGATTATGTTTTTATATTTCTTTCGAGAAAAGGGTTTACCATGTCACATTGAATAAAAACTAAATAGGTTAAAGGGTTCAACAAGACTCTACTTGATCCTGCCCTTTCACCCCTTTGACTTAATTTACTACTTTCCTGCTTATTCACTCATCTCCAGTCAAATTGGAATCCTTGCCTTAGAATGCTTGTACTTGCTGTGCCCAAGGCTCAGAGTATAGGCTCTAGTGTAGAGTTAAGATGTCTTCACAGCTCCACCGTAAAGTAGTGGAGGTCTATCTCAGGTCTTTGCTCAAGAATCTGTGGCTTGATATGTTTCATTAGCTCATTATTTGTGGAAAGTCTACAGTCACAGTCTTTCCAAATACTGTCTTTAACTGATTTTTTCTGTCCTTTCTTTCCGGGACTTTAATTACTGTTAAATCTTTTGGTTGGGTGTCAAATGTATCCTATTCTTTTTTTCTGTGCTTTTCACCCTTTGGTCTCACTGTGATTTAGTCTGAATATTTTCTACTGACCTGTCTTTTAGTTCATTAATCCTTTATTCTTTTGTGCCTAGTTTTCTTTTAAACCAATCTATTAAGTTCTTAAATTCAGATACTATATTTTCAATATTACAGTTTCCATTTAATTATTTTTTAAATAGTTTCCAGTTTTATGGTCAAATTTCCTGCCTGGTCATTTATTTTCTTGCACATATTAACCACAGTTATTTAAAAATTTACATCTGGCCCTCTTTTGGGTCTGTTACTATTGCCTGCTTTTTTTCTCTTGCTTTTGGTTCTGCCTCCTGATATGCCTGGTAAATTTCACTGAATTCCAGCTACTGTGTGTGAAAAAATTCTAGAACTAACATGAGACTCTGGGAGGAAATTATCTTCCTCTGGCAGGAATTTAGGGATTAGGAGGATAATAAGCCAGTCTGGGATTGCGCTGAGCTGAAGCTGTGTCTTCAGTCTTTGTGGAAGTTGGCAAATTTCTAGTATGCCCTTATTCCTCAGTTGTAGAACTTCAGTGGTTCCAACTGAAAGCCCATGGTATTTACCATGTCCCCTCCTCCGTGACCTGTTCTGAATTGCAGTGTTTTCTCCCTAGCCCTTTGATATGGCTGAACTCTCAGCCTCTCAGCACAGTTTCTTCTTGGTTTCTTGGCCTCTTGGTCATTATTTACTAATGAGCAAATACCTCAAGCAGAGGCAGGATGTAGGGCTCACTTCTCTGTGCTTCTCTTCTCTCTTGAATCTTGGCCCTTCAAGTTAAATAGCTCTTTAATATTTTAAAAATAATTATCTTTTTTTTTTTTCCTGGTTGTCTTCAGGGAGAAGCTTGATCTGATCTAAGCTGGCTAAGATATAGCTGGAAATGGGAGAAATGTCACCACCTTTATGATAACTTTCCTGACACCCTGTAAAAATGGCAACCTATCACCTCCCCTCCTCTATTCTAATGCTTTTTGTTTCTCTTCTCTGCATTTTTTCTGTATAGTATTTATCAGTATTTTATGCACTATATATGTTTATTATTTATGTGTATTCTCCACAAAATATAAGCTCTAAGAGAGAAAAAAATTTTAAATATATTTCTTCCATTGCAGTATCCTTAGCCCCTAGCACGATGCTTGGAACAGAAGGAATTAATTAACCAAATTAAATATTTGGTTAATGAGTAAAAAAAATTGAATGAATAAATATGAGAAAATGTTGAGTAAATTTGGTTTAGACACTTTTTGGTGGCAGCGACAAAGGAGAAAATGTGATAGATTGAAATGCTCTGATTATCTGTTAGAAGAAAGGATACCATTTATTAAAGAAGTACAAATTTATTTCCTGACATGACTTTCTTAAAGGAATTTATTACATGATACAATATATGAGTCTTTTAATGACATAATAAAAACTACATTTAATGCTACTTTCATAGTAGACGCAGAAGCAATTTTATATGATTCTTTTGGTTCTATTATCCATAAAAATTGAGAAAATGAGTTTAAGCTGGAGAGGTAAGGACTGAAAAAAAAAATCAAGGTAACTAGAATGGTAAAATTTGTATTTTATAAGTAATTCTCAGAAATTATGAGAATTACCAGTAACATCAGCAACAGGAACAACTACAAAATCTAGCAGGGTGACAAAGAGCAGGTTAATTACCTCTTTGAGCCTCAGTTTTCTTTCCTGTAAAAGAGGAATAACAAGAACTCTACTCTTTCCGGAATTGCTGTGAATATCAAAGATAGAATTCTAAATGCTGGTTAACAAACAGCTGAATTGATTAATCACCATTGACAAAATGCTTTTATGTATATTTTCACATTCACATAAGCAGGTTCTGTGTACAAGTATTGTCATCACTCTTCGTTTTCCAGGTGAGGAAACCAAATTCAGGAGGCCCATTTGGCATAGCCAGCAAGCAGCAGAGATATCATTCATCCCTCTGTCTTTGATTCATGTGCTCTGTCTCCAGAACCATATTGTCTCTCCATTGGAGGGGTTCTCAAGTGGTAGAAACTCGGACATCAGGGCCGACACTGATGGGTCTGGTGGCCTTTCTCATGCTCCTGTGGTTCCTCCACATCAGCTCAGCTCATCGACTGTTGCAGATGTGGAAGTAGATACAAATCCCAAGGACTGCTTTCACTTCAACACCTGACCCCAAAGGCTAGGGACCAGGTGAATTCCTCCCAGTTGTGAGAAATCTACACAACTTCTATTTTTTCTTAGTTAAAAGGCAACACATTTCATTTTTCCCTTACAAATTAATATTTGGTCTTTATCTGGAGCTGAATATAAAGACCCTCCTGATGTCTGACTCAGTAAGTTGACTCTATCCTTTGAACTCTGCAATGGCCTCAGGCTACAAGAGTAGGAGAAATGCCTTCACAAATATCAAAGGCACAGCAAGTTTATCTCTCTAAATATTAAACCTAAAATAGCCACGACTCTGGGAGAATAGACCTCCTTGCTCTGCTGGCCTCCTTGCTGGAGTCTGTGGTGCTACCTTGGACTAACAGAGTCCATTCTTTCCCTGGAAGAAGGGGAGAGGTTGTGTATTCCTGGAGTCTTCCAGAATGCTTTTGAGCCCAGAACCTGGGAAAGCACATATTTAGGGTTTTCTGTTGCTCTTATGCCCTCATCCATTGGCATTTTATCTCTACTCTTAAGATCTAAGGAACTGGAAGCAGATGATGCATTTGTTTCATGGTCTAACAGATTGGCCAGTAACCCAGACAAGCCAATTCTTTAGGAAAAAAATATGCCAGGAAAATGCAATTTCATTTAGCTGGAGCTAAAAACCCCACACAATACAATAATGATGCCGTCATTTATTTTTCCTCTTCTTTTGTGCCAGATGCCACACTCACTATGCATTTCATATCCATTGTTTCACTTCTGTCACATAGTATCTATGCAAAATTCAGTATCATTCTGCGTTTACAAATGAAGAACTGAGCCTTTGAGAAGGTAGGTGACTTGTCCTATGGTCACTTGTTAGATGGGTTGTCGAGTTGAGATTTGAGCCCATATTCTTTCTGATAGCAAAAATAACACTCTTTCTCTTCACCGTGATTATTATTATCAGTAGTAATTGTTAGTACCTTATTATTTGTGGCAGGCAGCCTCTAAGATGGCCCAATGGTCTCTGCCTTATGTTGAGTGTGGACTGGACCTAGTGACTCAGTTGTATCAAATGGGATACAGCAAAATGATGGGGTGTCACTTTTGCAATTAGGTTACAAGGAGACTACAGCTTCTGGCTTGGGTACCTCCCTTTGGGAAAGCAAGATGCATGTTGGAGAGGCCCATGTGACAAGTAACTGATGTCTCAGACAGCCAGTAAGGACATGACCTGCCAACAGCCACAGGAGTGAGCTGAGAAGCGGATCTTACCCCATTCAAGCCTTGAGATGAATGAAGCCACGAATGACCACCGGATCGTAGTCTTGTGACAGACCCTGAGTCAGAACCATCCAGCTAAGCCAGTGGCTACCCAGGGCAGATGCCTTCCTTTATGTATCTCATTCTTGACTTGATGATCTGAATGGGTGGCATCTACCTGGTGCATGTTCCTCCACGGTGGGAATCTGAAGTTGTCAGAAGGGCAAGAGGAAGCACATGAGCTCCTAATGTGTGGACTTGGAGCTGGCACACTGCCATTTTTGCCCATGTTTCATTGGTCAAAGTAAGTTACAAAGCCAAGCCCCACATCAAAGATCAGGAGGTACTCTCTTCCCATGGAAGCAGGATGGGGAATGGAGTTGTTGGACAACTAAACTTCCAAATCCTCTGTTATGGCTGAGGAAACATTGAGCTCAAGGATAACAGAGACCGTGCTTAGATGCAGCATTTTGTGGCTTCAAATCCTGTGAGCTTTTTTCTTAAAGAAAATCTTCCTCGGTTCAAATATTATAGGGTTCTTCAATTCTCTAGGCAACAGATAGAAATTAGAGTGAGCTTCATGGTGCTCTGAGAAAAGTCAGTGAAGTCTGGGTTAGTTAGGAAAGGAACTTAAACTTGGAGCAATCAAGAACTGATTTGATTTGAGTAAGCAGGGTTGCTGAGCAGTGAGGAAACAAGAGGAATGAGGGGTGCTCAGGCCAACAGAGGAAGATAACCTACAGAGTGTGAGCTCCATGTGGGTGAGGACCTTTTCGTATAGTGCTCCCTGATGAATTCCAAGAACGGTGTGTGGTAATAGTAGGGGCTCAACGTGTATTTGTGTATTTGTATTTGTGACTGAATAAATATTGCTAATGAAATAATGAAATATTTGCTAATGAAATGCTGCTAATGAATAGCAGGATGATATAGACCAAGGGCTTTGGAATCAGATGTGTGAATGTAAGCTGTGCTGTCAACTCTGTGTAAACTTGGGCAAAGTATTTACTCTTGATGACTCTTTTTCCCTTACCTGCCCATACCCTATTCATTATCAAGTCCTATTGACTTGACCATCTAAATATCTTTTCACTCCATCTCTAGTAGTAGAGACTTTGCTCTAATCCAATTTACTTTCCTTTTGCAATAACCTCTCAATATCTGGATAAAGGCAAATTGGGTGCTAGGGTTGACTTAGGAAGGGCACCTAAATTAAACCAGGGGGACAGGAAAGGCTTCCCAGAGAAACTGATCCTTGAGCTGAGTCCTGAAAGAGGAGAAGATGTTATCCAGGCAGAAGGGAATGGAGTGGGCTTTCTCGTTAAGAGGAGTTAGCAAGTGCTGAGGCAGGAATTTCCATAAGTTGGTTATTTGGGGGCTTCATGGCACATGGGAAATGTGAGCATAGAATGGTGGGACGTTTTGCAAGAGAGGTAATAACTCACCTGCATGATTAAACTCAACCTCCTAACGCCCCTCCCCTCCACCTCTGCAAGCTACAAAGCCAGAAAGAAGAGTCTAGGAGGAATCATTTTAAAAAAGACAACTTTGTTGAGCTTGATGGTCATGCTTGCTGAATTCACTCATTCTTCTATTCATTAATTCTCTCAACATGCAGTTTTGAGCCCCTATCATACACTAGGTAATTGGCTAGCATGCTGAGAGGGTATAAAACCAATGCATAGGATGCAAGTCTCTCCCCCAAAGTCAAGTAGGGAAACATATGCAAGCAAATAGTAAAATGCACTGTAGTAAGTCCTGTAATCGATGTGAGTACAACGTGCTGTGGGAGAAGCCAAGGGCCAGGGAGAGCAGTTGGAGAAGTCCTAGAGGAGGTGGTAGAGAGTACTTGCAAGATGAAGGTGTGCCAGAAGGAGCTGGGGTAAAGGGAAGGGCACTGCGGGCAGAGAGCACTGTGTGCAAAGGCATGGACGCGTGAAAGATCACCGTGTGCTCTGAGAATAATAAGCTCAGTGATCCTGGTAGGGAGAGATGGGCGGCCAACTAGGAAGTAGTAGGAATAAATCAAGAGCAGGGAGAGAGGACAGCCCACAGCTTCCTCTGGCTTCCTACTTCTCTACCTCACATTTGTAGTCGATGTTCCTTCAGTTTCCCTTTTGTCTATGTGGGTTTTCGGGCTGTAACTGTGTCCATGGACTCGATGCACATTATTGCTGATGATCAGTTTTGATCATCACTTTAAGGCAGTGATGAAACCTACCGAAGACCTCTCTCTATTGGGTTAAGTAAAGCCAATTCCTTTTACTTTTCCTTGGGGCTTTGGTTTTATTAGAAACGTTAATGAAAAAATATAGTTTTTTAAAATGCAAATGTCCTCTTCCCCAGGCCTTTGGACTCTTTTGACTATAAGGTTTTATTCTCATGTCCAACGTGGAAGGTTGGCCTGAGGGGGTGTTAGGAGACTTTATTGATGGAATCAGGGGAAGGGAGACTTGAGGAAGGGAAGGTCACCTGCTGGGCTCTGTGCAAGGTGCTTGAAATGTGACATTTTTATAATCCTCCCGACATCTCTGAAAGGTAGGTGTTACTGTCCCCAGTTTGCAGATAGGCAAATACAGCCTCAGGAAGGTTTCTGTGATTTTCCCAAGGTCACATCATTAGGAAGAGGCAAAGCTGGGGTCTGCACCAATGCCTCTCTGAACTCAGAGCTCAGGTTCTCCTCATTAAACCTTGCTGACTCTCCTTTGTTTGTCCAATGATGCACTTTCAAGTTACTCGCTGCTGCCCAAATTTCACCAAATATGGACCAAACAGTTACCCAACAGCAACAGTCATGATGACAACCAAACACATCCAGGACCACTACAACATATATTGCTTTCATTTTGGTAAAAGGCCACCCAAACTACCTTCATTTTGGATCCTCCCAACACTCTGCAAGAATAGCAGGGCTGTGATTAGTATCATCATTTTACAGAGGAGAAAAACTATTGGGATATCAGCAAAATGAATTTTGTATTTGGTGTGTTTTTTAAAAGTAGTTTGATAATTTCTGGGATCACAGGATCTGCAGAAGGTAGCCTATTTAAGTCATTGTGGGCTAATGGAGAACAGAAGTTGAGGAGCTGTGTGACCTTTGGTGACTCACTAACCCCTCTGGTCATCATTCCACATCTTCTAAAGTGAGTTCCTACTTTGCATCATACCACACTTAAATGGACTTGTGAGACTGGCAAAGAAAGTACAGCAAACCTTGGACCAGTGAAGGAACAAAACCTCGAGGTTTTCTTTCAGTGGATGGAACATAGGCATCTACCTTCTCCCCTTCCCCAAACCATTCTGAAATGCAAGTAAAGAAATAAAAAGAAGCATAAACCTACAAAAAGGAAGAATAGGAGGGGTAATAACATAAAATGAAAGATGACCAATGTCTAGTCATTTAAAAGTTGATGAAAAATTATTAAAACAAAGATAGTCAGGCAGTAGGAGCCTTGCAATAAAAAATAAGTTGTGTTGCTTCCACTGAAGCTCAGAAGTGCTCTGGAATTAGAGGCGTGAGGCACAGAGAAAGGTAAGGATGAGAACAAGGACCTGGTTAGTCTCTATGAGGAGCAGTGCCCTCCTTTCCATACTGCATCTCCCGTCCCACACAGTTGGATCACAGCTTTCCCCTCCCCTGGAAAAGACAGGTTTATTCTGCAGAAGCCATCAAAAAAAGCAGAGGAGGGAATAAAGGAGGCAAACTCCCCCACCCCTTTCATTGCTGGGCTCTAGGAAGGGAGAAGAGACTAACAATCCCCAAAGGAAATGCCTGTGGACACTAGCATCTTTCATTCCCCCAAGAAATTATTGGAGCCCTACCCAATCATCCTGAAGTGAGTGAGATATAGCTGTTAACAAGCCCTGCCCACACCTAGAGGACTCTCACAACATTTTAGTAGCTTCCCTTTTAAATATGAACAGACAAAATAGAATCCTCATGTTCTTGAAGAAAACCTCCAACAAGAAAGAGAGAAACCAAAAAAGTAATTCGGGGGAAACAGAAACAATCCAAGGAGCAGTGTTAAAAAAAATTCAGGACTTCCCTGGTGGTCCAGTGGTTAAGACTCCACATTCCCAATGCAGGGGGCATGGGTTCAATCCCTGGTCAGGGAACTAAGATCCCGCGTGCCGTTTGGCCAAAAAAAAAAAAAAAAAAAAGTCCAGTTAAAACAGATGTTTAAAATAAGATATAAAGTCTTATAACACAATATGAAAATATGTTATGTCCAGGGTTCAATCACTCATTATGCCAAGAACCAGGAAAATCTTACACTGAATGAAAAAAGAAAAAATATTCCAACAACATCTGATGGTGAAATGGCAGAAATGTTAGAATTATCTGACACTGATTTTAAAGCAGCCAAAATAAAAATGCTTTAAAAAGCAGCTACAGACATGCTTGAAATGAATGAAAAGATAAAAAGCTTAAGCAAAGAGAAAAAAGGAGTTTTTAGCAAAGACATAGAAGATGAAGAACCAAATGGAAATTTCTGAACTGAAAAGAAACACAATAACCAAGATAAAAATCTCATTGGCGGGCCCAACAGCAGAATAGAAGGGACCGAGGAAAGAATTAGTGATCTGCAAGATAGAATAGATATTATCTAATCCGAACAGCAGAGAGAAAATAGATGAAAAAATAAACAGAGTCCCAAGGACCTGTGGAATTTTAACAAAAGATATAACATTCATGTCATCATAATCCCAGGAGAATAAAAAGGTGGGAGAGGACTGAGAACTTGAAAACTTGAAGACTTGAAAACTTCCCAAATTTGGCAAGAGACATAAATCTACAGATGCAAGAAGTTGAGTGAATTTAGGATAAACAGGATAAACCCAAAGAAATCCAGATCAAAGCACATCATAATTAAACTTCTAAAATTAAAGACAAAGGTGATGGGCTTCCCTGGTGGCGCAGTGGTTGGGAATCCGCCTGCCAATGCAGGGGACACGGGTTTGTGCCCCGGTCCGGGAAGATCCCACATGCCGCAGAGCGGTTGGGCCCGTGAGCCATGGCCGCTGAGCCTGCGCGTTCAGAGCCTGTGCTCCGCAACGGGAGAGGCCACAACAATGAGAGGCGCACGTACCGAAAAAAAAAAAATTAAATTAAAGACAAAGGTGAAAAAATCGTGAAAGCAGCCAGTGAAAAATGGCAACTTACATGTCATGGAAAATCATTTAAATGACAACGGATTTCTCATCATAAACCACGGACGCCAGAAAAGAAGTGGCACAATGTTTATCAAGTGCCGAAAGAAAATTGTTGAGCCAGAACACACAGTTAAACTGTGGTGTGTTTATACCATAGAATACTGCTCAGCAATAAAAAGGAACTAACTATTGTTGCATGAAGTAACCTGAATGAATCTCCAGAGGATTATGCTGAGTGAAAAAAGCAAATCTTAGAAGGTTACACATCGTATGATTCCATTTACATACAATTCTTAAAAAAAACAAAATCATACAAATGGGGAACAAATTAATGGCAACCAGTGGTTAAGGAGGGAGTGGGGGAGGGAGGGAAGTGGGTGTGGCTTATAAAAGGGCCACATGAAGGACCTCTGAGGTGAACTTTACTGCATTATTCTTAATATTATATTGTTATGTAGTGGTTTTTTTTGAATTAAAAATTTTTATTTTATTTATTTTTTATACAGCATGTTATTAGTTATCTATTTTATATATATTGGAGTATACATGTCAATCCCAATCTCCCAATTCATCCCACCACCACCACCCCTGTCCTGTAGTTTTGCAAGCTGTTTACCATGGGAGGAAAGTGGGTAAACCGTAGCTCTCTGTATCTTTTCTTATGAATGCATGTGGATCTACAATTATCCTAAATTAAGATTTTAATTTAAAAAATACTATAAGACTATGTCCCAGGACTGAAGAACGTAAGTTTCCAAATTGTAAGGTCCACCTGAAGATCCAAAACAGACTTATAGGGCTTCCCTGGTGGCGCCGTGGTTGGGAGTCCACCTGCCGATGCAGGGGACACAGGTTCGTGCCCCGGTCCGGGAGGATCCCACATGCCACGGAGCGGCTGGGCCCGTGAGCCATGGCCGCTGAGCCTGCGCGTCCGGAGCCTGTGCTCCGCAACGGGAGAGGCCACAACAGTGAGAGCCCCGCGTACCGCAAAAAACAAAACAAAACAAAACAAACAGAAAAAACAAAAAAACCCCAGACTTATATGAATTTTATGTGAAATTCCAGAAAAGAGTAAAGAAAAGATCCTAAAAGCACACACAAGATAGAGAGAGAGAGGAAATAGAAGGGGGAGGGGCACAGAGAGGGAAGGAGAAGGGAGAGGGAAGAAGGGGTGGGAGGGAGGGATAGTCCGGGAGTTTGGGATCGACATGTGCACTCGGCTATATTTAAAATGGATAACCAACAAGGACCTACCGTATAGCACAGGAACTCTGCTCAATGTTACGTGGCAGCCTGGATGGGAGGGGAGTTTGGTGGAGAACAGATACACGTATATGTATGGCTGAGTCACTTGGCTGTGCGCCTGAAACTATCACAACATTATTAATCGGCTATACTCCAATATAAAATTATAAAAGTTTAAAAAAAATTTAGGTCTTTAACCTAAAATTCTCTAGCTCTTCCAATTAAGCATGAGATTAGGATAAAGATATTTTCAGGCATGCGAATCCTCAAAATTTTTACTTTCAATTTAGCTTTTTGTAGGAAGGGAGCAAATCAAGAGAGAAGATATAGGATCCAAAACAGAAGGTCCACAAACAAGTGAGTTGAAGCGAAGTCCTTTTGTGGCAGCTGTGCTGTGAGTGAAAGGTCAACCAACACAGACTAAAGCAGGCCAGTGAGGGCTGCAGAAGTATCTGTTCAGGAAATAAATTAATTAATGAGATTTATGGCATGCTTGTTTGTGAAGAAATATTATTTAAAGTGGTTATAAAATTTTGTTAGGAAATTTGGAACGTGGAAAACTAAGCAAATTCCCCAATGCCAACAACTGAAAAGGAGGCAATTAATTACCCCCGTGAAAAATAAAAAGCTGTATAAGGAAAAAAAAAACTGCATTCTTAGTTTGACTTGGCTTAGTCATGAACATATTTACATCATCATAAGAAACACTGGATTTAACAAAAAACGTTGATAATAGGAGAGAGGGAGAATAAAAGTGGAGGGTGTGTGTAGGGGAGACTTAAAGGTGCTGTCTTGCATTTTTTATATGATAGATTTAGATAATGTCCAAAATCAAGAAATCAAGAATCACAGTAATAGCTAGCATTTTGGGTAAAAAATCTGATATGGTGGGAAGTGCAGAGTGTATAGCTAAAAAACTGAAAATTGGTTGCTTTTAAGGATAGGGAGAGATGGGGCAGTCAGCTGCTGATTTGATTGTAGGTCTTCTAGTGATTTTGACATCTTAAACCATGCGTGGGTATGACAGCGATAAAAAAAATTCTTAAATTTGAAAGGTAGGACCAAGAGGCAGTTTTTTCTTTTCTTTTTTTTTTTTTTTTTTTCCATTCTGTGGACACAGGCTCAGGTGGGTCAGAGGCATTTACTTGTCTAGAGGTATTTCAGAAGATATAGGCACACCTTCCAGACAATTCTTCAGGACCCTCTGCCCATCATCTATATTAGTAGTAACCATGGTAACCTGACTAGATGCTCTAGTGGCCAAGCCAAAGATAGAAGGGCAAGATAGAAAGATGGTGGATATTTTCTGGTTTTTGTCTCCTTGGCCCTTCCCTTTTGGCTCCTTGCCTCTATAAAGACAGAGGACTTGTGGTTATGATAATAGAGCAGATCCACGTACCACCTTAAGGATCCTGTTTTTCTTCTTTATGACCTGCTGAGGGCTGAATGATTAAAAAACAAGTGCGTTAAAATGCGTCAGCTAGCACAGCTAAACCAATAAGGAATAACAAGAGAAAAAAATTAGCCCGAACAGATGGTTTTTAAATCTGACCTAAGGAGGAGTCATTTATTGCTGCCTCTGCTCTGGTACAGACTAAGTTTTCTGATTTGCACCATGCTGTTCTCATACTATCAAACTTTCTGCCAACAGGTGGAAAGTGCTTTGTGTCTCACTGAGCTGGAAGTTCACAAATAATCAGTTGCCCTGTTTCCATGGAAGCAAAGAACATCCCCATTTTACAGATGAAGAAAGTGAGATTTAAATTTATTCATCCATGTGGCAAAATATTTAATAGGCACCAGCTATGAGGCAGGCACTTTCCTGGGTACCAAGATAGGGAGATGAAAGTCAGATGCTCTGTGAGCACAGAAGAGGGGGGCTGACTCATTCATTTATTCATTCATTCAACAAATATGTATTAAGGATTCAGTGCTTAGTACTGGCTGGATGCTGGAGATAGAGTTTGGAATAAACTAGACTTAGTCCTTGCTTTCATGAAGCTTATTTTCAAGTCTGGTGGTTCTTGACTGTGCATTGGAATCTCCTGGTGGAGATTTAAAAGCTCCTGATGTCCTGGTCTTATCCCAGACCCACTGCACCTGGGGGAGGGAGGGGTATCCAGGAATCAGTGCTTTCCAAAGCTCCCCAAGTAATACTTAACGTGTAGGCTACAGTCAGTTGTATACAGGGTCTCATGGTGCAGATTTGGTAAGAAGCTGGGTTTACGGAATTCTGGAGAATAGCCCGTTTGGGTTCCTTGGCCAGAAGCCCTTTTTCCTTCCACATTCCCCCTGGGTAAATTCCAGAAAGGAGCATCACATTCAGACTCTCCTTTATTCCTGCCTGTATCGAAAATCAGAGCTCCATTAATGGTAGGTACTGCTGCTGATTCGACAGCGTGATGCTTTTACGATTACTTCTTTTCTGAGAGCTGCTCTTGAGACTTTAGCTATAGAAATGCTTAGAAATTTGCTAGATTTCTCATGGCTCAGGCAGTGACTTTGATACACCCCTGTCACCTGCTGGTGTCTATTGTCCATGGTCTTTAAAATATATCTGACCTTTCTCCACCACCATGAATAGGATCAGGGACAAAGATTCCCTGGAAGCAGCAGCACTTGTCCAGGTGTTCAAGACAGTCCCGGGACAGGTGGCTTGTGCTTACTCTCTAATAATCTTGATTCTGAACCAACCCCCAGTTTGGCTTGTTATTCAGGGGTCTTTGTTGAAAGTGGCAGAAAGCCAGTCCAAATGAGCATGAGCCAACAGGGAACTTCACAGCTGGCTCCAGGATATCAGACATCATCAGGATGTGTCTCTCTCCATCCCTTTTCCTGTCCTCTTCTCTGTCTTGGGCTTATTTTTACAGACGAGAAAGCACAGAGCTGGTGAGCGGAGCAACTGGAATTCTCTCCCAGGTCTTTATGATTGCAAAGTTCATGCCCTCTTTTTCCATTACAACGTCCTGCCTTCTGAAGCCCTTGGATTCCACTTCTTCAGAGTACGACCCCCCTGTGGGGCTGGCGTGCAGAGCTGGACGTCCCCAGCAGCACCCGCTGCCAGCACGTTAGGGACGACGCCCTCTTAAATCTGTTCTTTCCTGTCCTCCTTTCACCATATGGCGGCTCCCTCTGTTCCCAGCCCTGAGTACTGGGCAGAAAAAGAGGTGCTTTCCTTTTGCCAAATGCAGGAAACCACAGATCTCCAGATTCTTGTTCCCATCTAACTGCCTGTGTCTGGTCCGCCTTCACCCAGATCCTTCCTCATGTGTTATATGCTCATCTGTTCAGTTAATAGTTTATTAATCACTGTTTTAGTTCACTGAACCTTTCCCGAGCAATAACTCTGAGCCAGGGCCTCTGTTAAGTGTTGGGATTAAGAGAAGAATAAGGCACACGTTCTATGTCTTCCATGAGCTCAAAGACTACTTCAGGAGGCAGACAGCTCCCGTGATGCAATCAAGGATGTGCTGGGAGCACGAGAAGGGCATGGCTATGGCCACTTGGGCACGGAGTGTCAGTGACACATTCTTAGACAAAGAGATAGCAATATTGGGCAATTACTGCCACTTATACAACCATGACCCATCCTTCTATCCATCTGACAATTGCACTTAAGTCCATTTTTGCCTAATGAACTCTGGCACCTCAATGTGATGGTTTCCCCAGTATTTAGGGTCTTCTCCAGGTCAGCCTCCATGCCAGACATAAGTGTGGGAGGGAGCATGTCCCCTTGTAACTTAGAGTTTATGGAAGTCAGGTTCCTAATTGGGTTGAACATAATAGTCACCTGGGGGCTGTATTAACAATTAACAACACAGATTCCCAAACCTCACTTCCAAAAATATGAATAATTAAGTCAGGAGAGCAACCTTAGAACCTTCACGCTTAGGAAGCACCCCAGGTGAATTTAGGTAGATCACACATTCAGAAGCATTGCTCTCATTGATGTCTAGGCCTTGAAAAGTGAGAAGTTGAAAGTAAGACTAGACATTCCGGGTAGAAATACATCATTAGAAAAAAAAACACCCAGCAACGCAAAAGTGCAGGGGTGAGTTTAGGGAGGGAAAGAGATTCAGTGACTAGATAATAGGGTAAACAGGATTCGGGCAAGCAGTGGGCAACATGAACTGAAAATGCTGGAAGTTGGATAGAAGCTAGGGGGTTGAGGTTCATGCTGACAAGCTTTGGCTTCATTTTATAGGAATTGGAACTTGTAGAGGTACTTTAAGGACCTGATTGCTTTTTTTTTTTTTTTTTAGTATTTTTAAACATTGAAGTATAGTTAATTTACAATGTTGTGTTAGCTTCAAATGTACAGCAAAGTGATTCAGTTATACATACATTATATATATTGATTTTCAGATTCTTTTTCATCAAAGGTTATTATAAGATACTGAGTATAGTTGCCTGTGCTATATAGTAGGTCCTTGTTGTTTACCTACTTTATATATAGTAGTGCATCTATGTTAATAAGGAGTTGTTTTTTTAAAAAAATCCCCATGAAGTTACACAAGCTGGGGCCTTAGTCATTTTCTAACTTTTATGAGCTTTGGAGTCTTCATCTGTGAATGGAAGTTTTCTTCATTCAGGAATAGCCATGCCCACCTTATAAGGTAATTTTAGGAATCTGATGTTGGCACAGAGACACAGTAAACAGCAGTGTCCTTATGTGTATTATCACCTGGGTAGGCACAGCAGCTGTGACCGTGCCCACTGGACGTGGAGGACTCCAGGGACAAGACACAGTGAGGGGCTCACTGAGTTAAGCGTCATATAAAGTGAGACATAAAGTTGGGGGTATGGATCCTTGCTCCCAGGGTTAGTTTGTGTGAAGACGACACAATAAAGGAAAAGAGAATCAAAGTCTGGGGGCACTTACTCCACGCTTGGCTGTTCATATAAAAGGCGCAGTAAGTCTTCAAAATGACTTTAGACTTACTAGTGACACGTATTCTTAATAGGAACAACCCCGGCAAAAGAGAAACAAAAAGATTTGCTCGCAGCCCTGACCTTTACACTGCTGTCTCATCTTCGTGTTATCCTTCTCCCTGCCCTATATCCCCCCCACCAGTCCTTCCAGATCTCTGCTCCAGCTGCCTCTTCTGGCAGCAACTGGTTCCAGGAAGGTCCCTGAGGGACAGTGGTCAGGCACATGCCTTCTCTGGTTTCCTTGAGCCCCTGGAGGGCAGGAGAGTCGTCCTGGGCATCTCTTGTGCCATTTGGCTTCCAGAAGCCCTGCCTTTACCAGCTTTGGCCACCTCTTCATGGCAAATGCCCTGGGCTCTTCTTCTTGTCGGCAGGGCTCTGGGTTCTGGGAATGGTACCTCACTTACAGGGTCTGCTTCTCTCACTAATGAGTGAGTTGGGTGGATGCTGAGAAGTCTATTAGCGTTGTTGATTCATTCATTGTTTTCTCTCTCCCATGGCCTAAAGACTGCAGCATAATCACATTACGAGTGGGTGGCTGCACCCGAGTGACTCAGTGAAAGGAGCGAAACCCAGAGGGGAGAGGCTCCGGCTGCAGGACCCTCAGGGCAATCACTTCTGTTCCTCCTTGCTCGGAGTTTAGGGGGCACCTGCTATGGACCCTGCAAGGCAGGCTCAGAGATGAGAGGGAGGTGGTCCTTGCTCCTGCGAGATCTACAGCCCAGTGGAGAAGACCTGAGTGAATGAATGGATGAACACAAGCATGAATGAATGCATGTGCCTTCATTTACACAGACTGCTGTGGGCACCACCCGAATGTGTGTGTCTTCATTTATTTATTTATTTATTTTAACATCTTTATTGGAGTATAATTGCTTTACAATGGTGTGTTAGTGTCTGCTGTATAACAAAGTGAATCAGTTATACATATATGTATGTTCCCATATCTCTTCCCTCTTGCGCCTCCCTCCCTCCCACTCTCCCTATCCCACCCCTCTAGGTGGTCACAAAGCACGAGCTGATCTCCCTGTGCTATGCGGCTGCTTCCCACTAGCTATCTGTTTTACATTTGGTAGTGTATATATGTCCAAGCCACTCTCTCACTTCATCCCAGCTTACCCTTCCCCCTCCCTGTGTCCTCAAGTCCATTCTCTACGTCTGCATCTTTATTCCTGTCCTGCCCCTAGGTTCTTCAGAACCATTTTTTTTTTTAGATTCCATATATATGTGTTAGCATATGGTATTTGTTTTTCTCTTTCTGACTTACTTCACTCTGTATGACAGTCTCTAGGTCCATCCACCTGACTGCAAATAACTCAATTTCGTTTCTTTTTATGCATGTACCTTCATTTATACAGACTGTAGTGGACAGCGCTCAAATGTGTGTCTTTATTTAGTTTTAAATTAATTTTTATTGGAGTATAGTTGATTTATAATGTTGTGTTAGTTTCAGGTATACAGCAAAGTGAATCAGTTATACATATACATATATCCACTCTTTTTTAGATTCTATTCCCATAGAGGTCATTACAGAGTACTGAGTAGAGTTCCCTGTGCTATACAGTAGGTTCTTATTAGTTATCTATTTTATATATAGTAGTGTGTATATGTACATCCCAATCCCCCAATTTACTCCCCACCTCTTTTCCCCCTTCTAACCATAAGTTTGTTTTCTACATCTGTGACTCTATTTTTGTTTTGTAAATAGGTTCATTTGTACGAATGCGTGTCTTTAAAATACACAAGGTAACATTCTTGGGTGGTTCAGGGAGCAAAAATATGGTCTGAAATTCCAGCCCATTTTTGTTCAACTAAAACAATATGGACAGGCCCCAACAGGACAATGATTTAGAAACTCCTGGGATTCATGGATGAGGAGTTCTGGAAACCTCCCAAGGATGAGTGATGCAACGTTTGAGCACTCTCCACCTTGTGGAGTTAATTAATTCAAAGTTCTAGAGACCTCAGGAGGCTAATTGCTGGTGAGAACGATGTTCACTTCCAGCCTTCAGAGGTCCTACAGGCGAGGAGAAATATTCATGAGCAGAAGCATTCATGAGAGAACTAATGGATTGATAGAGGGGAAGGGAAGATAATTAAGGGGTTGGAATAGTCGTCAGTAAAAGGCTAAGAATTCAGCTGGAGTGAGATCAAGGAATCAAGAAGAATAGAGATAGATACATCTTCCAGGCCCTGCATGCCAAGAGCAGAGGTCACCAGATGAAGTAAAGGATGGGAAAATTCGAGTGCATTAAGGGGAGGTTCTCAACGTTACAAGCCCCTGGAGACCCTCCAGGAGGAAATATTTCAAATTGAAATTACACTGTTTCCTTTCTGAATATTACTTTTATTTAATATTCATCCTCTTCCTCTAATAACTAACTTCCCTTTTGGCTTTTTCAAGGAGCAATTATAGATATTTTTAGATATTGTGTCCATGAAGAAGCTGAGATACAGAGGTGGAACAACCTAGCTGGGGCACAGAGCTGGTTTGTAGAATGCACCTGTTGGCCAGTGAAATCTATTTCAGCTTATTATCAATGAACTAATTGTTTTCAGAATGATTTTGCTCCAGACAGAAATATGTCCTTTTAAAAAGTGTTTCACTGAAGTATACTATACCTACAGAAAAAGGCATGTATCATAAGTGTGCAAGCTGGATGAAGTTTTGCAACCCGAATATACTTATGTTAACTAGCACCCAGATCAGGAAACTGAACATACGAGCACAGGGAAGCCTCTGGTGCCCCACTGTCCTTATTTCTAACAGCCTAAATTAGTGTTTCTGCTTTAGGAACACAGAATAAGAGAGTCCCATTTGCTCAACATTGTGTTTTTGTGTTTCTTCTATGTAGTTGTAGGTTGTTCATTCTCATTGTTGGTAGTATTTTATTCCATGAATATGCCACAAGTTATCCATTCTACACTGGTGAGCATTTGGGTTGTTTCCAGTGTATGGCTGTTACAAATAGTGCTACTATGAGTGTTTAAATATTTCTTTGTGTAAAAATATGTGTGCATTTCTGGAGTTGCTGGCTCAGGGGGTGTGCATATATTCACCTTTAGTAGATGCTGCCAGACTGATGTCCAAAGTGGCCGGACTAATGTATTCCCATCAGCAGTGCATAACCATTCCTATTGCTTGACTACCTTCCCAACTTTTGCTATTTTCTGTCGTTTTCAGTTTTAGACATTCTTGTGGGTAGTAGTGGTATCACACTGTAATTCTAATTTGAATCTCCTGATGACCAATGAAGCTGAGTGCATTTCATACCTTTATTAAGTCCATGGTTAGTGCCTTGGTCAGCTCAGGCTGCAATAACAAAATACCACCGATCAAGTGGCTTAAACAATAGACAATTTGTTTCTTCCACATCTGGAGGCTGGAAGTCCAAGGTCCAGGTGCTGGCAGATTCAGTGTTTGATGAGAGCCCTCTTGGCTTGCAATGGCCACCTTCCTCCTCACCTGGTAGAGAGAAAGAGAGGACTAGACTCTTCCTCTTCTTGTAAGGACACTAATCCCAACGTGAGGGCCCCACCCTCATGATCCATCTAAACACAGTTCCCTCCCAAAGACCCCGCTTCCACATATTATCACACTGGGGGTTTAACCTATGAATTTTGGGAGGACACAAACATTCACTCCATAACAATCAGGAAGGGGCATAGCCTACCTTCTCTGGGCACCCAAATCTTGACTGCAGTTGTCAGTGGGAACCATCTATTTCAGTTAAAATTCATAAGGGAACATGTAGGAATTCAACAACATAGGAAGATAAAAGTACAAAAAAAATCATCAAATTACCTTAACTAAAATCAAACTCATCCAATTACCTTAACTTAGTTTGTTGACATTCACTTAGGCCTGACTGCATACCAGGGACTGCCTGTGGGTTTTATTTAAACCATACCATGAGATGGTCTCAGTGCAGCTTGTTAAACAGTGAAATTAATCTGATATCCATGCGTGTTTCTGCACACAGGAGTGTGTGCACACAGAGAATGCACTCTTCCTGCTGCAGTCCCGGTACTGCCCCTACTTCCCCACACTACCTTCCCAACCCCAAATGCAGGAGAATTAGTAAGACTCACGGTTAGATACGGCTGAGTAAAATATTTCCTTCCTGACCCCACTCAGCCTCTCGCATTCATTCACTCAACATCTATTTATTGGGCATTGTCTAATGCCGAGCACTGTCCTATGCATGGGATACAGCAGTGAGCAACCCAGGCAAGGTCCCACCCTCATCTAGCTCCCAGTATACATCTTTGTAAACTGTAAGAAGAAGAGTGCACAGGGACGATCACAGAAACCAAACCGTAGCACAACGCATCAGGGTTTTCTGGGAAGATTAAACCCGTTAACAGACAACTCCCAAATGAAGTCAGATTTCATTTCATTTTCATGGCTTGGGAGGTGAGTCACCTCCATTCCCCCTCCCATGCCCTGTCCCACTCGGCTGGGGTTCCACTGTGCAGGGGAAATTCAGACCCTAAATTTTTGTGCTTCTCATCATAGAAATGAAATGAATACTGGAGGGAAACACCTTTTTAAAGTGAAGCTGTGTTGGAAGAAAGACGAGCTTCAGGAAAGAGAAGTGACTGATTGGGGGAGGAAACACATCTAAATGATCTATGAGAACACGTATGCAATTATTTATGAAATTCTTGGAAATCCTCCTTTGCTAATGAAAGATAAAAGGAAACTCACAAAGCTCACCTTCAGTGCAAGATAACAATATTTTCCTCATACACTTCTTGGGGAAGATAGATTAGTTCCACTTTTTAAGAGCTGCAGGATTTTAGAGGAGCAGAACTTAACCTAATCTTGGGGGATGGAGGCAAGTTCTATGAGGGGCCATCTTTGTTATAAATCCATACATGGAGGGCAATATCCTCTCATGAGTTCCAGTCAAAGACCATGCTTTTTGCACTTAGAAGCAAAAAATTGGTCAGTTTCTTCTTTGACTTAGCTAATTGGAACATTTCATTAAATGGGCCTCCTCCCTAATTCTGGCCTTAAACCTGCATCAGCGTAATCATGACATAATCATAATCATGAGGTATCTTCTGGCTTTTATTGCATCAGTTCCGGCCCCTCTCACTCAAAGACCCTCTGTGAATCCACTTTGTCCAAAATCCTACCTTCTCAGGGTCTCATTGGAGAGCCCCGAAGTCTGACATCCACCTACTTTTTTGCCGTAATTGCCTGCTGCCCTTTACATGAGGGTGGGCATGGCAGAAGGAGACCTGAGCATCTGACTGGTTGGAAGGTTCTTTCTGGCTTCCTCTGGGGGCCTTTACATGGGACCCTCTCCCCATGTGATGCATCCTCTCAAGCCCATTTGCCATCTGGGTTTTTTTCTGCTATGATCTGTTTAGTATCTTATTTTGTGTTTTACTCTTCTGGATTTCAACTCAACTGTAAACTTTTTGAGGAAGGCTTTTCTCCTCTATAGGGTCCAGATAAAAATGCCCGCAGCAAATGATACCACACCACTTAGGTAGAAATGCCTGAGATCGCAATAAAGCCAGATCGACCTGACCTTTAATCAGTTTGTTGACCTTGGGAAAGTTCTTTAACCATCATGGAGCCTCAGTTTCCTTACCTGGAGCATGATCATGATCACGCCTCGCTGCATTCTTGCCAGCATTAGGCAAGAAATCTAAAGTATTTAGTATGTGTGGAGCAATTCTCACTGAAAACTACTTAGCATCGTGCTAAGTAGTGTGGCCTGTTGCCTCCTTGAATAGATCCTCACATATAAATGGATTACTCTTACTCTGGGACCTAGTACTTTACCTATAATACAAGATCCAGAATAAAATTTTACATTATTATGTATTTATTATCGTTATTTATAAAGAGGAAAAAAATTACAGTACAGAAAATAGAGGTGGGGTGTATGCAGGCTGCAAAGTTTTAAACTAAGATGGAGCCCCAGAGCTGAAAGAATGAGGAAGTGCGTGGAGGAATCTGATGATAGAGGGATTTGAGATGAGACTGCGTTGGATGGACTCCCCTGTTTCCTCTTCCGGCTCAGTCTGCAGAAATGTCACCTTGAGGAAAACCCAGGGAGTACTGATGCTTTGAAGGGTTTTCAGAATGTTCTCGCCTGCTGTGAGGGTTGGGACCCAGGAAGGCAGCCGAGAGCACATCAAAACCTGCAGCTGTCCGGAGCATCGGCCGGGCAGGAGTTTTGGTCTCGCCGGACAAGCTTTGATCATCTAAAAGCAAGAACTCTTCCATTTTACTAGCTCAGGAAAAGACCCTGAGGCTTTTCACCAAAGTCAAAGCACAAATAAAGACTTTCTCTGCCTGACAAGGAAAAGAGGGGCCCACAAAACTAAAGACAGGGCTCTCTGTAAGAGATGCTGGGGGCAACATTAGGAAACTGTCTTATTTTCACAGTGGCTCCTTCTCCCACATTTAGAGGCTGATTCAGAGCTGATCTGAGGCCAAGCCCATGGGAAACCATGTGGTATTATTTGAGTGACTTAGGGAAGGAACTCCACCCAAAATATCACCTTCATACTCGATTTCCATCATTAAAAGTCATGCCCTTGAAGCCCGAGTGATTTATCAACATACTTAGTAAATGTGTTTATTTATACCAGGCTGCATACCATAAAGAATTTTAAGCACCTTTCCAGGACATATTTACTATAAGCTAAGGCATAAAGAAGAATTAAAAGAGACCAAATAAAAATAAAGGTAAAAAGTTTCAAAGAGAGGTAAAAATAATACAAAGGTGAAAGGCATAGGGTATATATAAGTGCTATAATTGAATCTAAAATTTTTCTCTTGGCTGGGAAAACAAAATAGAAGACATAGTCTTCTTACGATTCTTACTATCAAGGAGGAAAAACTTATACGCCAGCGTAGTAAAGGCTCTGAGAAGTCTTGCAGCAGATCAATAGCAGCACAATAACAGCCATTTGTGGTTCTATGTTCCAGGCACTGTTCGAAGTCCATTGCACATATTACCTCATTTAATCTCACAATGACCCATGGCATGGAGAGCTGGACATAGTCATTTGGCACCTGGCACTGCTGTCCCCTCCATCTTGTGTATCTTCCTGAAATGCAGAGGTTGGGACCCTGAAATGGCATGATCCACACTCTCTTAAACATGGGATTCCAGCTGAGAAAAAAGTTCCACTAGCAAGATGCTCTGTGGTGAAATGGGGAAGGAGGAAGTGAAGATGGAGCCAGTTCCTTGTGGGTTGGCTGTTATTAGTGTCCAGTGGGCGTGGTCATGGGGACCAGTGTCCAGCTGCTGCCTTTGGGTACAGAGAGGCAGTTGTGGTGGTAACAGTGACTGGACTGACTTTTTGATGGTCAGGCCAGTCCAGCAATGGCAGTGGTGGCTTCCTGAACCCTGAATGGTACCTGCCATGGTATTTCAAGCATGGCCCTATGATTCCTCCCATTTCTGATCGTGACAGAGGCACAGTTAGTTCTATTTCCTTTTTTTCTGGACATCACTCCTGGAGGTCCAGCCTAGAATTTCCTCCTCCAGTCTTTCCCAGGCCTTTTGTAAGCATCTGATTTCCTCTATTGAATCCTTTTCCACCCAGAATGCTTGCCATGTTCTTTGTTTCCTGCACTGAACCCTGACTCACACGGGCAGGTAGCAATATCATTTCTCTTGTGTGGATAAAGAAACCGAGTCACAAAAAGCTTAAATAGTTTGCACCGAGTCACAAAGCTAATAAAAAGCCAAGCTAGGACTCAAACCTGGTTCAGTAGTCTGATGCCAAAATCCACTCTCTTAACTGTTTAATTTTGTTTAACTCAGAATTTCCCAAACTAATTGATTCCAGAAACTGCTTTTGTGTAACACCTATTAATATTCCGTGGAAGTAATCCCCGACAGGACCACCTTCAAACATGGTATTTTCAGCTACTTTTTTTCACCCAGTGGGTTCTGGCCAGGTGGGACATGGATGTATCAGTGGCGGGAGAAGAAAGGGGGTGTGTCCTCCACCAGATTCTGGAAAAAATACATGAATTGGGAGCTGGGGAGAAAAAACACAGTCCAGCCAGAAGCGCACAGGAGCCTTTGAAGTGCAGAGCATGAGGTCAGTGTGGTGTATGTTTGAGGACAGGACGTGCAGTGTGTCTTAGGGATAGGTAATCACTTTTCTGCACTTTTGTTTCTGCACCTGTGAAATAAAATCAACAATACTGTTCACTCGCTGGTGTTTTGTAAAGAGATGATTTGGTCAGAATTCTTCCTGATGTGAGCCATGGAAGACCAGTTCCAAGTAGCTCAAATAAAAGATAAACGTTTGGCTCTAGGCCCTAGTGCACACCCTCCTCCCTCCTGCTAACTTACAGCCAGCATCGGTGTGTGGGTCCAGAATTCTTTTGACCTTTAGGGCAATTTTTTCTTTCCAGGGGCTGATTTTTTCCTTCCATGGTTCTGGGTCTGGATTAATTGAATCTGTTGAACTGATTTCCTTAGCTTTGAATTTTGGAAAGAAGGAACAGGGTTCTTGTTTAATCTCTCGGGAGGCCTCTGGGTACGTTGTGCAAACTGACTCCCTTCTCCCCGAGCTCTGCATGCCCAGGGGAGGGGTAGACTTCGCTAAACCACACACACACACACAGGCATGCACACACCCAAGGCATGCACACACACATCCATTAACACTCATGCACGTGTACATGCATGCACACACACATGCATGAACACATACACACTACTGTAATTCACTATGGTCTTTGGTCCATAGCTGAGAAGATTGTTTTCTTGCTCCTCTCCCGCCCCTGAAAATCTTGTTGTGTCTCTTCTGACCAAGAGCTCAGGACAGGGTCATGTTTTTATGAGAGCCTTTGTAAAACCTGTATCTGCTTTTTTAAAAATGTCAAAGCCAGTACTCTTACTAGTACTAAAGAAGAGAGAATTGATTTAAGGGCATAAAAAACGGTCTCCACAAAAATATCATCATCCTCAAATTTGTATATTCCAGCAATATCTGAGTACCCACTCATTTCTTCAGAGTGGGTTATCTTTAGAATTTATTTTCCTTATGGGTTTTGCTTAGCACTGGACTGAGGTCACAGGAACTCTGTAATGATTCGTCGCAAACGTCACTCGATGAATATAATTTGGAATTCTCCAAGTGCCTACAGTTGCTAGGGTCTGTAGTTTTCTTCTCTTAGTTCACATTCCCAGTTTAACACAAAAGGGGACCAAGACTCGGGGGCGCTGTGTAACTTAGATGAGGTGGGGCAGCTCATCAGTGCACAGAGAGGTCCGCCCGAAGCTGAAGCCCCATGGGTCTCCCTGCCCACCAGCAAGACTAAACAGAGGAGAGTTAGTAAACAGGGCTACCTCTCACCTCTTCCCGATGGTAGACCAAGCCCCATGCTCTGCGGAGGAAGACTGGGGAAGGGATGAGCACGCAGTCCTGGCTGTTTCTTTTTTTTTTTGCGGTACGCGGGCCTCTCACTGCCGTGGCCTCTCCCGTTGCGGAGCACAGGCTCCGGACGCGCAGGCTCAGCAGCCATGGCTCACGGGCCCAGCCGCTCTGCGGCATGTGGGATCTTCCCAGACCAGGGCATGAACCCGTGACTCCTGTATCGGCAGGCGGACTCTCAACCACTGCGCCACCAGGGGAGCCCTGTTTCTGAATCTATAGAGTCAGGGATCCCACTTCTGCTTCTTAGGGTCACAGTCATCCACCATTTTTGATGGATTGCTGCAAAGACGGGGCAGAAGTGTATTGAAATGAAAGAAATACATATTTTCACTGTTCAGACCTCCCATTGCAGAGAAAAGAGGGATCCCGGTAAGAGAGAGAGAGAGCAAAGCATTGGGTGTCAGCAGTCTGGGGTTCAAAGCCAGACGTGCAACCTTTGGTAAGAAAATGAATGTTACCAAGCCTTGTGTCTCATCTTGAAAACAGGCATTATAGCTACCTTTTGGGTGTGTTGGGAAATTAGATTATAGACATAAAATCCCTGGCAAAGTGTCTGGCTCATAGTAAGCTATAAATTATAGCTGTTACGATTGTTACTACTTTACCTTTCTGCATTTTCCCAATCTTTTTCAATGAATATGAATTAGCCTATTCAGTGAATATGTTTGGTACTATAAAAAGTATGTATACACCAGAATAAAACTAAACCATGCTAGGCTAACTGCATACTCGAGCTCCTGTAGGGGGCAGTGCTCTTAGAGTTGCATTACTGAAGGGAGTCTGAACTTGGCTTTCCCTCCCTTCCTTCCTTCCTTCCTTCCTCCGTCCACCTATCCTTCCCTTCCTTCTTTCCTTCCTTTCCTTTTCCTTCTTTTCTTCCTAACTTATACTCACCTACTTTAAAAAATTGAGGCAGCTTGCATCATAAAAACAAGCGTGCACTGACATGGTTTACACAGAAAAGACTAGAAATATTTTAAGAGATGAGAAAGAACAGAACCAAGAACATAGGTTGAGATTCATTCACTCATCAAAACTTTCAACATTCATAAATAGTTTTATCAAATATAGAAGAAACGGGAGAGTGGAGGAGTCCGACAGTCTCTATCTCCCAAGAAGCTATTGTCTAAGGAGAGACAGAAAGTCATTAAAAAACACTTATTGCCATTTTTAATATACACAGAGTCCAACACTTGGGATCGCAATGGAGTTCTAAACGTCGCTGTGTTTCCTGGTAGCCAAGGCAAACGTGTGCCTAGAACACAGTGAGTTCAGTCTTTCCTTTTATCTGATAAAAGGGCACATGCAAATCCTCCCGGCAAGAAAGCTAACCTGGATTCACACTATGAGTCACTGACTCACCAGGACTCTTGGCTGCTGTGTTCATGCCATTCATAAAAACCTTTAATTCAAAAGTGGTAGTTACAGCCTGTTCTGTCATCATGGGTGATGTTATGCAAACAGTGTGTGCATGGCGGGGTGTGAGGGTCACTGCATTTAACAAAAATAAGAGCAATAATGATTTCATTCTAAGCAGTCTAATTTTGCCTTTGGAGTGTCTTGGTCCTCCCCCTCTGGGCTCTCTGTGTCCCTAAGTTGGTTCCCATCTCTCTCTAAGCTCCCTTTTCTCTTGGGATGCCTGATTTTCCAGTTTTCCAGAGCTGCCCCTTTGCTGCCCTTGTGGGCTGCTCCTCTTTTAACTACCCTGATGTTACAGCCTCAGTAATGACTCTTGGGTCCACCTAGGTAACCTGTCCTCTGTTGTCATTCTCTAGAGTTGATTCTCTGTTGGGGCTACTTTGAGAACGGAGCCGGCTCGTGACGAGACTTGATGCATGAGCATACGTGGGCAGGCAGGCCTCCTTTGGCTGCACCCTGTGGGTTTCTTTTCACGATCACCCACTCTTCTTAGACACCAGCTGGCCTCTGACCACCATATCAAGTCAGAACTATTCCTGACATGTGCAGAAGGCTTTGCAATTTACAAAGCACTTTCACACATCTCATACATGCTAACTTGGTGAGATTATGCATATTTTTAAATACTGCTTTTTCCCAGTTAACTTTACATAGTAAGTGTGTTTTTCTTGAAAACTTCAGTTTTAAAGGTTTCCATTGTATACAGGCAGCCAAAAGTTCTCTATTGTTGGACAATTAGGGTGTTTCCAGTTTTTATTTAGAAAGCTACATTGAGAATCTTTGTGCAGAAATCTGGGCTCCGCATCTCAGATTATTTCCCAAAGTTGGATCCCTATCAAGGGGATTTCTGAGTCAAAGATTATAAAGCATTTTAAGATTCTTGAGAAGTATTGGATCTTTGCCTCATTGGTTGTATTTTCACATGGAATCTCTTGCAGATATTTTAACAATACCAGGAAGTGTTCTTCTAACTGGATGGTGTGAAAGGATTCATTCAGAAAGACACAGTTCAACTAACAGAGAGTCAAACACACACACATACACACACATACACGCACACTCGATGCTAACAGTAATTCTTTCTTCTTGAGGAAGTGGTAAAATCCCTAGTCAGGTGTGACCAAGGAAAGTACCTGATCCTGCCAGAAGCCTCTTCTTCAGCTGTTTGCCTCTGTATTGAGTATTAATTCTCTTTCTGTTTAGTTTGTCTCATGTACCAGGACAATCTGTGTTTTGATGGTTCCACCTTGGGTCAAGGATTTTATACTTTTTGCGTAGGACTGTTTCTCTCTGTCTGCATAGAGTACAGACTCTCCCGCCACTGTCCTTCACCACATCCATTCCTAACTTGCTATTGTACCCATGCGTGCAATGACGGAACATGAGAAGGCCTGTCACCTTTGGGGAGGGCTCTGCAAAATGTCTCATCCTGTTGTTTGTCTCTGTGAGTAATTACTTTCGTGGGTCCCATGACTGTGTGTGTCCTGTGACACTTTCCATTGATCGAAGTAGCCCACAGCTATGTCCTAAGCACCTGTGTCCCATGAATCTCCACTCCTCCTAAATATGTCATCTAATCCGGTCACCTAGTGGCTTGTTGTTTACCTGTTCTCACACTCATAGGGCTTTGCTGGTATATGAACAGAGTTTTAATTTTAATTATTTGTCCAGATTTGCTGTACAGGTAACTTCTGTATTTTCACAGTGATGTTGTATCTTACTCATTTTTGTGGTACTGAGTACTGAGACATGGTTGGTTTTTCTGTTCACTTTCTGGCATTTATTAGTGTCATCTCTTTTTTTTTTGTGGTACACAGGCCTCTCACTGTTGTGGCCTCTCCCATTGAGGAGCACAGGCTCTGGACGCACAGGCTCAGCGGCCATGGCTCACGGGCCCAGCCGCTCTGTGTCACGTGGGATCTTCCCGGACTGGGGCACAAACCCGTGTCCCCTGCATCAGCAGGCGGACTCTCAACCACTGCGCCACCAGGGAAGCCCTATTAGTGTCATCTTTTGACCAACTGCAAGCATTGGTGCTACATGAATGTGCCCTGGACTGCAAAGTCAGGAGCAGCACCGCGAGGGGCGCAGCAAGACGGAGTCACTTCAAGTGATAAAGGTGTCAGCGCCAGCACCTCTTGCTTCAAAGGGGGGGAAAAAACACAGCATGTTAGAAACTGAGGGGAGAATTTAGCTCACATGTTTGGAATCTTTAACAAGCCAGTTTGCTCCCCGAAGACAGGTCTGCAAGAAGGAAAGTCAGTCTGAGCAGAGGAAGCCAATTGCAAGGAGTTACAGCTCTTGGCTCAAGTGAAATGGTTGGGGAAGAAACCTCTGGCGGAAACCAGTAAACACGAGCTTTGCAAACACCACCTCCAGTTGGTTGCTTGCTCAGGGCTGGAGCCTCCAGAGACAAGTCAGGGACAGCCCCCCCGAGCCGCCAGATGAATGTGGCCACTCGCAGCTGAGGGGAAAGGGTTAATTCAGATGAGACTTTGCTGGCTTCTGTGGGGAAGCTGAAGGGAAAACCACGCAGAGGGACTCATGAGCCTTCATGCAATTTTAATTTGATTTCATGAAAAGGTAAAGACTTGTATCTGGTCTTGCTGTATTTATTAAAGCAAGGATGAGTTCTTAGGACCGGGATGGAGCTGGGTAAAATCATGACCCCAGAAATAGAGCTGTGTGTATGTGTGTGTGCACGTGCATGTGAAAGACAGAGAGACAGCGCTAAATGGAAGGTCCGGTCCGAGGGTCAAACCCAGGCTCTGTTGGGGGAGGAGGGACTTCTGACTCAGGCCTCATATTCATAAAAATCCTCACATGCAGCCTTTTCTCCAAATGGCACTTAACCTTCACAGGGATTTCTCAACAGGACTGACTGAAGTCAATTTCCTCAAAGTTTAAAACTCATTGGGGACTTCTCTGGTGGCACAGTGGTTAAGAATCCGCCTGCCAATGCAGGGGACATGGCTTTGAGCCCTGGTCCGGGAAGATCCCACATGCCGCGGAGCAACTAAGCCCATGAGCCACAACTACCGAGCCTGCGCTCTAGAGCCTGTGAGCCACAACTACTGAGCCCGCGCGTCTAGAGCCCGTGCTCTGCAACAAGAGAAGCCACTGCAATGAGAAGCCCGCGCACCACAGTGAAGAGTAGCCCCCGCTCGCCGCAACTAGAGAAAGCCCGCGCGCAGCAACAAAGACCCAAAACACAGCCAAAAATAAATAAAATAAAATAAATAAATTAAAAAAAAACTCCTTTGGGGCCCGAAGTGTACTCCACATTCGTGTTTTAAAATAAACTGTATAATTATTTTATGCAAATCATAATTATACTGCTTTGTAATTTTCTATGCTAAAAGCGTTAATTTATTCAAAGTCAACATTTAAAACAGGCCACAATTTTTGTAAGCCTCTTTTGGCAGCTTTCCATCTTTTTTGATGTAATGAGAAACTCTTAAATGGGAAGTGGCTGGGGCTGCTAAGTGACCCCCATTTCAACCTGAACCCAAATAACAACCACAACAATAATAAAAGTAACTGCTAATAATAATAGTAGTGATATTTACCAGTTAGTGAGTCCTGTGAACCAGATACTCATCAGCTCCGTTCCAGGTGCTACAACACATGATCCCCATATACAAATCCCACTCTTTGAAGCCCACCCCATACTGAACAGGAGTGGGGGGAAGTGGACTACTTTCTAGTATGCACAGGCATCTTTTAACTACTAGATGTGTTTTACACTTATTAAGAGTCAGCTATGTTTGTTCTCAAACCAGTTCATGTTAGTTTTCCTGGTTATCAAATATTTAATTAGCCACTAGGTAATATGATGAAATATGATGTCAAGAAACAAGTTACTATTGCTTCAAACACCAAGTTGAATGCATTGGAAAGAATTTATTGAGTGCTTACTATGAACTAGGCTCTCTGCTGAGCAGGTTTTACACGCATTATCTTCTTTTTCCATTGTAATAGCCACCCCCCAAATTAGATATTACCTTTACTCTAGTGATAGCCAAAACGAAGCTCAGAGATCTTAAGCAACTTACTCAAGGTTACACAACTAGTAAGTAATGGAACCAAAATATGAATCCAGGCTGTCAAACTCCAAAGCCCACTGCAGTGAACAGCCAATGCCCATCTGTGCCTGACGCCGCATGAGGCAGGAGGAATAGGGCTGAAAAAGACACAAATCATGCCCTTGAGTAGCTCAGAGTCGTAGGGGACAGGAAGACAAGTAAACAGACCACGACAAAGAAGTACACATGCATGCTATGAGGGAAGGACCCGGAACTCAATGGGACTCAATGGGAATGCCAATATGGTGCATCTGACCCAAGCTGGGGGCGAATGAACTGGAGAAGTCTTCTGGAAGGGGAAATTCTGGGTTGAGTCTTACAGCTTGAGCAGGAAGTTATCAGGCCTGTGTGCTACATTCTGCCCCATGACAGCATCCCGTTTTATTAGAACCTTTCCCTGGTGAAATGCTGTCCTTGCAACACAGCCTGGCCAGGTGCTTTGGGTGTCTAATGGAATGATGGAGGGGCAGTTGGGAGCAGAGGCTGGGGCTGCCCCCCCGCCATGCCTGTGGTCTGGATGACACTGCTGCCCCAAGGCTTCCCCAGATGCCACTGTACTTTTCTGTAAGGTAAATGGGACTCTGTCAAAACAGCTGGAAATTGCCGACCTTGTCTCATTGGTCAATATAAAGACAATGAGCCAGGATGGGTAGCAGGGCCTGGGTAGAGGTTCTGGGGACTCTCGCAGCCTCATCTGAAGTGAGACGTGCAAAGCCTGCCATATTTAATGGCAGGCCTGGGAGTGCAGTTGAAAGCATGGGAGCCGTACTTCCCTTGACTCTCGCTTGCCCTGTAACACTGCCTCTGGGCCCTGCTAAGTGGTAGCTCCATCCTCACTGTGGACAGGGGCCAAGGAACCGGCAAAGATTCTCAGACAGCCCCTTATCTGCCAAGCCTGTAGATTTCTTTTGCTTTTTTAAACTGTTTTAGAGAAATTGGCTTTTCTCCTTGTGGGGTCCCTGAGGTTTTTGGGAGGCCATGAAAAGCTTCAGAAACTGTTCAAAATGCGGCCCTGATGAGAAGACAGGAGCAAGGGACAGCATCTAATGGAAACTGGAGTCATAGTAACAGCTTGGGGGCCCCCAGACCTCAATCCCCTTATTGTCAACTGCCTTTTTAAAGACGAAATCTTGATGACTGGTCAAGACAGCTAATTAGAGGTTATCCCATTACACAGCATTGCTGGATTAAAAGCTTTCTGAGGTCTCTGAGACTGTGGCAGGTACAGATGTCAATTTGATCCTTTGATTATGTTTGAGCTCAGTACCAGTTCTACTGGGAATTGCCCAGAATGCCTCTCCCATTTCTCTGGGGTCTAGCAACAGCTGGGATATGGACCCAACAGTGAAGATGTTTTCTTCTCTGCCTACTGACACCTGATCAAAGTCTTAGCCCATCAATTACAAAAAAAAAAGGTAAAATAAAAGCTGTAGAATCAACACTTTAAAAAAGCCTTCTTAACTTTTCAGGATGTCTAATTAATGATGTGAGTGGGCAATTTGCTGCAGCCCTCGCTGATTAATTTATCAAAAGCTGAAGCCTTTCTTGTTTGCCTCTCAGTCCAATTAGTTAAGCATTGCATGTGACAAGCAAAGCAGTGTCTCTGGGAAAGCGCTGGCCGCGCCTTATCAAGGTTCTCCTCCCACCCAACCCAGTGCACTCCTGGGGCATCTTTCCCCTCCCTGTTCTCCTGGGTGAATGGCCCAAGGCTGGTTACTAACAATCCTGCTCATCCCGCCTCCTCTGGTTGAGTGGTCCAAGGCAGGCTGTGGCTCAGGACAAAGCCACACGCTTGTTAGCTGTCCCAGAAGGGCCACTGCCACTGCTTTCCTGCCAGCACTCCCCAGCTCACCACTTGATTAGGCTCAATTTAGCTCTTCACAACAGATCGATGTGTGTTGTTCTCTAATTAATAACAAGCAAGAGCTCACATGTGCCTGGCGTGTCATCATCTGTGAAGTGGCTTTCACACCTGTTGTGATGAAGAGTCTAGGACAGTAATTATTATAATCTCCATTTAGCAGAGGAGAGACCTGACGCTTAGATAGGCAAATGTAAACTGTGCAGGTTCACTGCATCATTTATCTAACTGCTACAATTGTGATGCATAACATCTACCCTAAAACTCAGCATACATCAAGGAGCATTTATTGAGCTCACTTATCTATGCATTAGTTGTGAGTCAGCTGATTTAGACTGGGTTTGGATGGTGCAGTTTGGTTCTGTGCCCTGAGGCCCTCATTGTTCTGGGACAGAGGGCAGTCCTGGGTGTGTTGTTCTCATGATGATGGTAGAGACTGGGGAGCCTAGACTTGGAGCTGGCACACAGTTACTTAAGTCTCATTCTGTTGGTCAAAAGGAGTCATATGGATGAACCAACATCAAGGATTGGGAAAATATACTCTATTCCCTGTAGTGAGAAGTACTGCCAAGTCACATGGCAAGAGGCGTATTTACATCAAGGAGGGGTGAAGAATTGTAGTGTTGGGACCCATGGCAGGCTGTCCCCAAATATGCCACAACGGCATAAAGATTATTTTGAATTAAAGTTATTGATACTTACAAAATGGCCAGTGCAAGTGCAAGACGGATACCCTGACCCTTTTCTCCTGTCTCCTTGAAAGCAGGAAATAAACGCTTCATGTGAAAGGTACACACCCTGAATCTGGAGGTTGAAGGACACCCTTATTACCTGAAATAGGAAATTTGGCCCAAGAAGCCTATATAAAAACATCTTGTTACTTCTTAACTTCCTACCCCAAGACCAAACTGTTTAGATTCTTCACTAATTAAGCAATCAAAATTTTTGTTTCTTTGTCCTGTTAATCCCTCACAAATTTATTGTTTCTTTATCTAAAAACTATAAAAGCTGCCTGCTTTGGCCGCTTCTTAGGTCCTATTTCTGTGAGCCCTCCAAGTGCGTGAATTAAAATTTGTTTCTTTTTCTCCTGTTAATCTGTCTTGTGTCAATTATTAGTCCAGCCAGAAGAACTCAAGAGGGATAAAGGAGGAAATTTTCTCTTCACCTACAGTGCCCAGCAGTGCAATCTACTATAGAACCAAAAATCTGGCTAGGGTTTTACTCCAAATCCTCACCTCTTTCATGGTGCAGATATTTTGGGAGCACCTACTGTGTGTAAGACACTTTTTTAAAAATGGGGACTGAGTGAGAAAGACAAAATCTCTGCTGTTATAGGATTTAATTTCTAGTAAAAAGAAAGGAAAGTAGCTAAACAAGGAAAAAAAAAATCAGCCCATGATATAGACAATGTGGACCAAGAGCTGGAAAACTTCTGTGAAGGACGAGAGAGTAACTATTTTAAGTTTTCTGGGCCATCCAGTCTCTGTTACAATTACTCATCTCATAGTTGCAGCATGAAAGCAAGGACTGAAAAGATGTTGCTGCTTTGCAATAAAAATTTATTTATAAAGAGAGCTGGGGGAAAGATTTGGCCTTTGGGCTGAAGTTTGCCAAACCATGATGTACAGAATGAAAAGAGCTATGGGATGGAGGGATTAGGAGTGGTTCTTTTAGATTGGTGGGGTCCGAGTGGCTCTTTGTGGGGCTATGAAGTTCAGACTGAGGCCTGAATAATAAGAAATCAATCAGGTGAAAGTCATGTGTAAGGAGGGCCAGCACAAAGGCCCCAAGGTGAGAAAGACCTGACGTGTGTGCAGAACCAACAGAAAGTCAGTGTGGTTGGAGCTAGTGGGAGACAGAGAAAGCAAGTGAAGATGATATCCAGGTTAATAAATTTGGGATTTATTTTAAGTGTACTGAGAAATGTAAAAGAAAAAGTTTGCACTGAGTGTGTGTTAAAAATAACAAGACAGATTTTACTTGTGCTATTGCAGTAAGGGAGAGAGACTTTACTAAAGGACTGAACTCAACTCCAAATACAGCAGCGATTGCTGGGGATCTATAGCCAAGGAACAGAGTGGGGAGGTCAATGGCTCAAAAACTACTAAGGAGAATTTGATTAGACATCGGGGTAGGGGGTTCTTGCTAAACAGGCTTAACAGGATTCTTGCTAAAGGCAGGTAGAGAACTTAGATATCATGGGTGAGGAATGAGAAATTTGATCATATATCAAGGTTTGGGAGAATTCTTGCTAAACTGACTCAGAATGATTCTTTGCACCACCTCCAGGTAGGCGCCCCCTGCTCTTATTTTCCCTCCTACTGTCGTTAATGGCTCAGCAGTGCCCTGCAACCAAATCTTCTAAGGAAATCTAAGTTCTCACTGAGAAGCAAACAAAACAAGTTCATTCTGTCTTGGCAACAATCAGAAAAATCAGATGGAATAAAATCCTTGGGAAAGAAAAATGTCTTTTGCCAAAACTACAGCCCACTCAGGAACTTTAAGTTCCAAGCTTCCAACTCAGCTGAAAGCTTTTCCATTTCTAGTTCTTGTCAGAGTTGGCAAATGGCAATACAGTGAGTGAGGGAAACGTCCCTTATTATTAGACTTTCTGAGCCTTTTTTGCTCTTTGCAAAACAGTATTTTGAACGACCCTCAAATGATTCAGAAGTGAAGAGACTCCACTGGCTTAGTGTTACTGCCAATGCTTCATGCAACATGCACCATGGATTTTTCCTCCTTTTGAAGGAGACATCTTCCCGTCTTTCCTGCCTTGGAATAAAATGCAATTTATGGATTTCAGGGTGTCTTTCTTGTTTCACAGATTATGGCAGTTCTGCGGAATCTCAAGTGCACAGAGGTCACCACTAGGTTGCAAGCCTCAAATTTCCAGCTAGATTTATCACATGCATGGAAAAGTACTCAAGTCTCCAGGGCACCCTGTGAATCCTCTCGTGCCTAATGCTCCTAAGAACAAAATCCATACTCCGTAGCATCACATTAATGAGCCATCAGGATCTGACCCTGACTTTCCGCCAGCTGTGCTTTCTCACCACTCTCCACAGTTAGAGATATACTGCCCTCTGACCCTACAGACATACTCCTTACCATAACCCATGTTGACCCACTGTTGGATTCCTTGGCTTCTAACTAACTTCTTCTCATTCTTCCCGATTCAGCAAAGGCATTTGTCCTTCTTTTGGTTCTTTGCACAAGCCAAACTCATTCCCAACTTTGGGTCATTACACTAGCTGTTCCCATGGCTTGGAATGCTCTTCTCTTGTGTTTGTACTTGGCTGACTCCTTCTTGTCACAAAGATTTTAGCCTGAAAGTTTCTCCGAGAGCCCTTTTGTAGGATTGTTGCCAATCATTGTCCATGTTGTGCACTGCACAATTTCAGGGGGCACTGTTCCCATGACAGTTCATGTTGATGGTATGTCTTAGGGTTGTACAGGCACAGTCAGCACAGCCATGCTGGATGGCCCTTGTCTTCTCTGACGTGTGCTCTAATAACCTTCCATCCCAATCCCAGTCATTTTGTATTTTTTCACCCCTTTAAACATGTTTCCGCCGTACCTACCATTATCCAAAATAATTTCATTTAATTATTTATTTACTTCTTTACTGTCTACCTGCTCCTATGAGACTGTAAGCTGCATGAAAGCATAGCTTGTGACTTTCCAGTTCATGCTGTAGCCCCAGTGCCTAGAAGAATGCCTGGGAGATCCTAACTGCTCAATAAATATGCCTTAACTCCAAAGAGCAAAATGTAAAGAGGCACCAGAAAAGACAGCAACCAGGGAATGAAAAGTCACCATAGACTTGCACAGAAACTCCCTCTCTCTCCTCTTTGTCTTTTGGTTTCCCTATTTGTCGAGTTAATGTCTGCGGTTGTCTGCAGATGAGCTTCTCAGCTTTGTAGTCCTCTTTTAGATGATGATGACTCCTTCCAGATTTCCAGGTCCAGCCACAAGTAGGGAAACACTCAGATCTCTCTTGATCCTGATCCCACATTTCAGAATAAGGAATGTGATTATTTCAGTTTGAGCCAAGTGTCCATCACTGGTCCAGTCAGGTCTGGTCAGGAGAGTGAGGCCATGTGATTAAACATGGCTGCCAGTGAGAGGTAGTCCTGGGAATTTCCCAGAGAAGAGGAATCTTCATGATCCAGTTAGACTCCAACAATTTCTGATCCAAGGTGGCAGCAGAGGCTTACGTTCAGGTAAGAGCTGATGAGTCCAAATGCTCAGTAGAAGAGGTCATGGGATAAGGGTCCAGATTCAGGTAGCTTTTGGTAATCAGCAGTGTGACGCTGTACAAGTGTTTAAATTTATTTTCCTTATCTGAGAAACAAAGACACTGGATTCAATTATTCCTACGCTCCTTTCCAACTCTGCCATTTCATGTCTTGCAACCTGCTAATCACCCAGGTTAACCTGCTCTCCCACTGAGTTAACCTTCCTTCAACTCCATTCTCTAATCCTGATCTACCTAGTCCCACTGGCAATAGCAATGTATCAGCGAAAACAGCTTTCACACTGCCAGCCAGAGGCCAGAAAATGCTGAGAAGTATTAGAATTAGGGATACAAAATCATGTTAAGATCCACAGAAAAGAGGTTGTTGAACTCTGGGACATGATAAAGACCTCAAAGGAAGACCAATAAAAGGTGTTCAGACCTCTAGACCCAAATAAAGTGAACGTGCTTGAGGGAAAAAAAGAAAAATTATAAGAAAAGGTAAAAGCTGAGAAAATGAACAAGATGCTCAAATGGAGATTATCACAACGTTCCCGGATGGGGATACTTGGCAAAGGGACAGTTGTAATCCATTCTCCCAAGTTATGAAGGTCGAAGCCTTCAGACAATGTGTTCTGAATCCTCCAAACATCCCCACCCATTACCCCATTAGTGCCTTTGTGCATGTGAGTGTGCTTGGAGATGTCTTTTCAGCTGAAAGATCATGACAAACAGAGGGCTCTGTGCAGACTGAAGATCTGAGGAGGCTCAGGTGCTTAAGTGGTTCTGGCTGCAATCAGCAACTGCAGATATGCCTGGAATCAGACACAAACTTAGTTGAACAGTGAAGAATTGACAGAGAATGGAGAAGAGGCACAAAATAGGAGACTTAAAAAAATACTGATGCTTTGATGAAAATAATGATGCATTTTTTGCTCACGAAGGGCAGGGGCTATATCGTGTGTGCTTCATTGTTTATTTTTTTTTGTCTTTAATAGCAGTTGTTATGATGCCAGGCTCAAGGGATGCATGACTATATGTTTGTGAAAGGAACGTCTGTGTTGGAATAGTGGTATTTAATATGTCCACGGAAGATTCTCAGCTCTGCAGAGCCTTCCTTTGTAACTTTTTTTGGGGTGGGGGGCAGGGGTGGCTGATGTTCCTCTTTAGCCAAACTGGGATTCTCTAGGGTTCCCTCACATTGAGAAAAATTCTATTTGTGTGTTCTCTTAAAGTCTCACTATCTGGGATAATGCCGATGAAGCTTCTTTTAACAATACTGACCTTGGAAACTCTCTATTCTTCTTGGAAATGGTGTAATAGATGTTGATCATCTTCAGAATAAAATCCAAATATCTTAGCATGGAAACCCATGGTCATCACACTCTGGCCTCTGGCAAACTCCTCCATCTCAACTCATGGCACTTTTCAGTTTTACACCTTGAAATTCCCTGAACTTGCCATTCTTCTTCTAGCTTCTGAGCCTTGCTCATTCTATTTCCCCCTTTCCAGGGGTGCTCCATCTCCTCCCTCACCAGCCCCATGGGGCTAATTCCTTTAGGATTCAGCTCATATGCATGTCCCTCTCGGTCCCCGCATTAACTCTTCATTTATACCTCATCACAGTATTGATCATTCTATGCTATGATTCACCGTTTTCTTTCTTCCAATCTGTATTAGAGGCCACTTGAGGACTGGACTACTATTTTATTTATTACTATCCCCTCAGTTCTTATGACCATGCCTTATATATTCTAGGTATTCAATAAGTTGTTTGTTGAATGAATACATGAATGAATGAGGTGATGGGTTAAAAATTAATCTAGGAAGATGGTATAAGACCTTTTTTATGTTAAGGACCCCGTACTCTTAATTTCTTCATTGATGGACTCTGCGGAATCACTATGATTGAAGCCATACTCTAGATCTCTGAAATCCATAGCTATTATCAGAGCTTATCTAGGGAAAGAACCAGAATCAACTTGAAAGCACCATGTGGAAGCATCTTAGAGAGGCTACAGGGAAGCCTCATGAGCAAATGGAGATGATTTTGCCATGGCTTCCTTCTTGACCCTGGACTCAGACTACAAGATTGATGATACTGAGAAAGCATTCAAAATAAATGAAAGAAGTAGCCGATCTTGTACCTCCTGTCAGTACTTGGCATTCATAACATAAAGTCAAAAACTTCACACACTGCAACTCTTGTCCCTTTGGGGAGGGTCCTATCCCAGCCCACACGAAAGTCATTTCTCCTACAGTTTGATGTCTAAGTCAAGCATTGGATATCCCAGGTCTCACAGCTAGTTACGGAGGAGGTGGAAATGGTGAGTGTGTGGATGCATAGATGGACAGAAGGGTGAAGGATGGAGGGAGGCACGTATGAATGCACGGACGGGTACATGGGAGAAAGAGCAAGAGCGGGGAGGGCAGGAGAGCAGAAGCGACACTGAGCCAGAAGACAACTGATTGAACTTAGTATTTCATTATATACTGGGGACAGAGGAGGCAGAAAAATTAAATAATAATGAACAGCATTCAGCCTAGGAGACTAGAGACTGGTGATAAGAACTAGGGAGAAGGGTCCAACTGCTTTAAAAACACTTCTATGCATAGGAATGGATAAGAAGTGACTTTCTCTTCCCTGAACTGAGGGATTTATTTTGATTGTAGACATAAGAGAAGGTTTCATCGGAGAAGGTTACCTTTCCTTTGCTCCAATAAGACCTTCAACTTTGCCTTCCATGATATTTTACCCTACACAAAGGGCAAAAGGACTGAATTCAGACTGCCTGTGCACATGGGTGTATGAGTACATAACCTGAAAATGTCTCAGGTGTTCAGGAAAACGAGATTCTTGTATTTCACTTATTAAAGCTTTCTGATTACTAGACCATGGTCATATAGGGTTGCAGACGTGAGTGTGAAAAGTGGGTAAAATTAACAAGGAAAATGCTTTTACATTCAACAATTAGTAGCTACTGTTACAGATATAAACAGTAATATACATAAAACATTTCAAGAGAACAGCGCAGGACGTTATTAATTTTGACCTTGGAGGAAGCCAGTGAGGAACCTGAAGGACAAGCCTCACTCCTGTCATCCTCTTCCTCCATCACTTACATTTGGCAGGGCTCCAACTCTGACTAAGAACTGTCTTGGAATCTGGGCTGTGAGTGTGAAAATTATAAAGTCATATAGCATTTGTATTCATCAGAATTCACACTCATACCCATGGGGAATAAACTCATCTTTGCCAAACTCCAAAGAGAGTAGCTTAAGGTCGTGTTAGTATTAAGCATAAATTGGTGGCTGAAATAGTGCCAAGAGGAAAATTATCTGTAACCAGAGCCATTTGTCAAGTAAGGTGGCCCAGAGTACAGAGAAGCAGGTGGACCCTATGGCCAGTGCTTGCAGGACCTAGCAGGTGGTCTCTTTGTGCAGTCTGCTGGCTCCCACTTCCTGAGCCACCACCACATGTAGGATGGGGACATTTGTGAGTCCCTCCAGAGCATTCCCATTGTCAGCTCATCTGCCACCGAGCCCAGCAAGCTGCACAAGTTTATCTACCAAGGGTGAGGGAAGACATCGTTGCTCCTTCTTCTGCCCTTGTTTTCTGGGGGAAATGGAGATGAAAAAGAGCGACAACAACCCTTTTTGTAGAAATGAAGAGTATTAGCTAATGTTCTGGGACTGACATTAACAGCTATGAGGCAAAATTGTCTGCAACCCAGGAAAATGATGGAATCTTAATTAGTGCTTTGAAATTCAGACTCAAGACACAGGGAAAGGTTTGGAATCAGGAGTAAGGTTTCCATAGACAGAGAAAAGAGAGTGGAGGAGAACTTTCCTGGGGAAGAAAAACCAAAGGATGCAAAAAGTACAAGACCACTCTTCAGGGTGCTTGGGGAAGGGATGCTGTCAGGAAACACTGCCTGGTTATGGAATTCTGAAGAATTATGGGGCAGGGGATGGAACTTCAGATTTGGAGTCAGAGCAGCACTGGGTACAAGTCCCAGCCAGGTCCCTCACTAACAGGATGGCGGAGGTGGGGTGACTTATTTAACCCCTGAGCCTCAATATCTTCATCTGTAAAAGATGTCCCCTTTGTGATGCCTAAATACAACATTCGGTCCATACTAGGTGCCCACTGACCAGTCAGCATAGGGAAGGGAGCCCCCCATGGAGGGGGGGGTTGGACAGTCTCCCCATGGGGAGACTTCCAGCAGAGGCTCGGTTAATTCGGAGCTGAGTTTTAGGGAGATAGCAGTGACAGCCTTGAAGCTCTGGAGAGAGACTGCAGTTTGCAGTTGTCTGCTTCTCTCCTGAAACACCTTCACCCAGGCTGTCCAGTGCCTCTGTGAGCTGACTCACCCCTCACCTCTCTGGAGCCCCTAAGACTGAGTCTTCCAGGAAAAAAGGCAGCCCTTCTGTTTCAAGATTTGGTTTTTTTCCCCCAACAGATGGGCAAGCTCACTGCCCGGGGTCTTTAAACAATGTGCTGTCAGCTGTTAGGCGTTTTCCACCGTGTCTTTTCTTTCCCTCTCCCATCTCTGATAGGTAACCTCAGACCTTCTAAGAGTCAGGTCAGGAATTTCACTGTGACAAGCCCCTCTGAGGCCTGTCTGAATGCACACTTGGGAATAATCAGAGGAATTGGTTGGACTAAGAGGCCCCCAAATCTGAGAAAGTCCTAGAAAGCAAGAACTCCCCTGCGTTTTACATCCCCGTGGCCTTTGCCCTGCAGTTGAGGAGAAACGTCCAGAGTGGAGGTCCCCCCAGCAGTCTTGAGATTTGAGACACTCTCCACCTGCACTAACCATGCTGGCCTTTTGTTATACTGGCATCTTGGTTGAACATGTGATAAGTGCCAGGCATGGGCTGGGCTCTGGAGCCTTGGAGGTGGAAGGTTGTTCCTTCATCTCCAGGTTTAGACTTCTATTAAAGAAACAGTTACACAGACACATGTGAGCACAACATGGCATTTTTCAGTGAATGATAAGACTACCCACCTGGATGTCCAAACCAGAAATCTGGTTGTCATCTTGATGCCTTCCTGGATAGAGGGATGGCCAACTGCCCATGACATACCCCCTGGGAAGGGGCAGTCCATGTGGAAGATACGAGATGCTACCTCCTACCCCCACTTTGTTGATGTGGCTATAACATTGAGTGTTTTTTTTAAATGTTCTCAAGGGATGTTTATTTGCACATGAAAGATCACTCACAGATTACCCTGGTTTTAAATTTTAACATTGAGCTTATTAAATTTTAAAACAAAGTTGGGTTCTTTCTCAAGCTTCTAAGTTCAGTTTATGAGTCTTATTTTGTTTGTAAAAGTCTAGCGAAAATTAACAAGCACATATAAGGAGACCTTGATTAATACCTAAGCTTGTTTATAAACTTAAAGATTTTCAACTGTTTATAATTTTGATACATTCTATTTTCAGTACTTTAATTGTCTGATTAACAAACAAAATATCCCAAGTACTCAAGACTTATAAATCTAATAGATTCATTAAACTCATAAACATGGTGATTCTCTTTTTTTTTTAATTTATTTATTTTTGGCCGCGTTGAGTCTTTGTTGCTACGTGCGGGCTTTCTCTAGTTGCGGCGAGTGGTGGCTACTCTTTATTCCAGAGCATGGGCTCTACAGCATGTGGGTTTCAGTAGTTGCAGCACATGGGCTCAGTAGTTGTGGCTCGCGGGCTCTAGAGTGCAGAGTCAGCAGTTGTGGCGAACGGGCTTCATTGCTCCGCGGCATGTGGGATCTTCCCGGACCAGGGCTCAAACCTGTGTCCCCTGCATTGGCAGGTGGATTCTTAACCACTGAGCTACCAGGGAAGTCCCACGGTGATTCTTTTGATAATCAGAAATGCTCAAGCATTATACATAAATCTAGTAAAAATTCAACTTAAAACAGCAAGTCTAAATCAATTCCTAAATTAGTCATTTTAATTGTGATCACAAAGTTTAACTGCTATCTCAATAGACCAAACACTCTTAAAGACAAAAATTTCTATATGAATCATACATTGCTTTTAGAATAATACAGGCACACCTTATTTTCTTGCACTTTTCAGATATTGCATTGTTTTACAAATTGAAGGTTTGTGTCAACCCTCTGTCAAGCAAGTCTATCGTCACCATGTTTTCAATGTATTGGCTCACTTCATGTCTCTGTGTCACATCTGGGTAATCCTCACAATATTTCAAACTTTTTCATTATTATTATATTTGTCATGGTGATCTGTGAGCAGTGATCTTTGATGTTATTATTGCAAAAAAATTACGACTTGCTGAAGGCTCAGATGATGGTTAACATTTTTTAGCATAAAATATTTTTAAATTAAGGTATGTACACTTTTTAGATACTATTGTACACTTACTAGACTACAGTATAGCGTAAACATAACTTTTATATGCACTGGGAAAGCAAAAAATCTGTGTGATGCACTTTATAGTGATATTTACTTTATTTTGGTAGTCTGGAACCGAACTTTCAATATCACTGAGGTCTGCCTGTAATCAGTTAATAAAAACTATACATAATTATTTTTTTGTAAAAGTGTATACTAACAATTACATAACTGTATACACTAACATGTTAACAACTAATAACTCTGGGTGGTGGCATTTTGGCTGAATTTTATTTTCTTATTCAAAGCTTTCTTCATTTTTGAATGAATATGTGGCTCTCTTTTTTTTTTTTTTTTTTTTTACAATCCAAGGAAAAACATCATTAAAAAAAACCAAAAAAACCACTTTGTTTCTGTTCTGGGATAGAGTCTGTGCTGGGATCCCATCTTATAGGGCAGTCCCTGGATACCTAGCCCCCACTGTGTAGCCTTCCTCATGGGCCATCTGGAGCCTGGACCCATTTAATCACTACAGCAGGCCCCATGGGACTTGCGTTTCATGAATGCATTTGTGCAAAGACACTTCCAACATCAGGCTTTGAAATTTAGTATTAATATTTTTTAACAAAGAGAGGAAGTTTATACCTAAAGCCATCCTCCACAGTCTGAGCCTTTGAGACTATCACGCAAATTTAAGTTTAACTGAAGAAAAGCATAGATTAGAAGCTTTTCTCTCCAAGCCTGGTGGACAAGCTCACTATAACTAAGGAACTGATTGCCTAAGTAACTGTCTGACGAGCTGAAGGACCCATGAAGAAATGAATAAATACATGGACACAGTGAATTAGTGACTGGCTTTGAAAGTCTGAATAAATTAGTGAATGGATGAGTGAAAATAACTCATTGCTTAATGACTGATTGATTGACAGGAGCAAGGACTAACTGGATGAGTGAATGAGTGAGTAGGAGTCAAAGACTTCCTGAGACTGACCGTGGGTGAATGAATTAACTGGCTGAATGGATGATGAGTAAATGGTTGACAACACTGACTGACTAAACTGTCCCCTGAAGACCGAGTAAATGAATAAGTGAATGAGAGAATGAATGCCTGAGAGTGAACTCCAGGCTTGGCTGACTTACTGACTGTGCTTATCTGAATTAGTTGACTGACTGAATAATGGTTGTCTAAAACAACAAAACGATTGACTACAGTAAATGGGACACTGAATGCATGAATGAACGGATGAGTTTGAAGGAGAGGGCCTCACGGGAACTCTTTTGTCCTTGAAGTTGCCATGCCTCCATCCCAGCACTGCGGCTTCCACCCAGGGGTATATGGCCCCTTCCCTCCACATTCCCAAATACCTTAGATTTATTGATGTAGTTACCCAGGACCTCCTGGTTGCCTTCCCAAGCGCTCTCTTTTCGTTTCATTTTGTGGATGAAACCTGATACCTGACTTGTGTTCTAGTCTTACTCTTAGGATTTGTCAATCAATCTTGATTTTTTGGCTTGCTCCCCAGTGCATCTAAGAACACTGAGTCACACCTGAGTCTTGGGTCTTTGCTTCTGGGCACCTTGGGAAGGATCCAGGTTCTGGGGATGCAAATCTTTCCCAGGGTTCTTCCCAGCCTCTGGAGGAAGCCATTCAAACTCCAGTTCTTAAGGTCTCTCTACCTGTTGGGTGAGAGGTTCTACTGCACCTGGAGCTCTGCTGGGAGGCCCGGAGCTCGTCCATCTCAGTGCAGGGGCCTGATGACCTGATGCGTGGCTATTCTGAGGCCACTGGGACGTGGGGAATGGCGTGCACTTGCAAGCTTCCTGGTGCACATTCTGTTGAGAAATTTCAGTGTTTGCCTGCTCATCCTTTTATTGTTGACCCTTGTGAGTTTGCCTTTATTTCTCTGGCTTACCTGAAGCAGACTGATCCTTGAAGGAATTTTCATTGAAATAAAGTCCTCCTCGGATCTGGGAATGAAACCTCCCACCCCTCCTCTCCTGCCTGCTCAGAGCTGCCTCCGTGGACAGAGAGATTTTGCTAAAGGAGGCTCTATGTGTCATCAAAGGATTCATTAATTGGGAGCTCACTGTTTGCCTCTTGTTCATCAGCTTCGGATCACATAGCAGATCTGTTGTCTATTTACATTTGTTAAAGGAACATTTCAGAAGAGTATTTATTCTTAAAGGGAAGCTCAGAGGTTACCCTTGAATTTCAGAGTGAAGATCTGCCAAAATCCATGGCCAAGAGGCTGAAAATAGACATGGTGTTTATTTGTCTGCAGCCTCTTTGGGTGTGTTATTAGCTGTGGGCATGAAATTAGAACATCACCTGTAGTGCCAGGCTGGAATGAAGGTGGGACTGACATGACCACGGAGACAGGGCCTGATGACTGTGTGAGAAATCATCTTGCTTGGTTCATAGCTAATAAACAAAAAGACATTCTAATTAGATGTCAACTTTTACATCAGGATTTGTAGAGTGGGCTTAATGTCTCAAGGATGTTTACATATGTGAATACTCACATTGACCTGGGAGAAGGGCAGGAGGATTTAAACCAAGTTCATCGTCTGTCTGTCTAGGGTGACTTCCTGATTTCTGACCCTCCAATTTCCGTAATCTGTTGAATTCTAATTATACATATATTTATTCACCCTATACAGTGTCTGGTGCATGATTGGTGTTTGATAAATATTTGTTGACGGAATTAATAAATGGCTAAATGTCAAACTCAATTCATCTTTTAAGACTTAGTTCAAATTCTATATCATCATGTAATCATCCCTTGAATTTGCTTACAACATGACACAAAAGGAAAATCAAGAGCCTTGGAGATAGGCCAACTTGGTTTCACTCCCCAGTTCTTTTACTAATTAGTTGTGTGTTTAACTTTTCTCAGCCTCCTTCTTCTTCATCATTATCTCTGTCATCATGATCACCATCATCACAATAACGAATACTCCTGAGTGCTTACCATGTGCCAGTTAAGCACATGCCATGCATCTTCTTTTTAATCTCCACAAAACTCCACTATGTAAGTTCTAGTATCTTCCATGTACAGATAAAGAAATCGATGTACATGGAAGATCAGCAGTAGTAGTAGCTACCTCTTTACTATTTGCCAGGCACTGTGCTAAGCATTTTAAAATCCATTCAACCGTCAGATGAGCAACATGTCTTAGTTTGCCTAGAACTGTCCTGGTTTTAGCACTGAAAGACCCATGCTCTGGGAAAACCTTCAGTCCTGGGACCACCAGGACAGCTGATTACTCAATCCTCATAACAAAACAGGAGAAAGGTGATACTCCTCTAACTTACATATGAGAAAACTTGTGGAAGTTCATGCTAGTAAATGGTCTGGTTCTCTGAGCCTCACTTTCTGCATGGGGAAACAATTTCCCCGTCATTGGATTGTTGGGATATTAGATACTCTAATATGTAACAAGAGTATAGCACTTACTTTTCTACCTCTTGTCATTCAAAACTATCACCTTTTCTTCTTTCTCTTTACATCAAGAGCCTTAAAGCATCACATCTGGTGGTCTCCACCTCCTAACCTTCCATTTTCTCTTGTGGTCCCAGTTTTACTCCTTTCCCCGTCACTTGTCTAAGAAAGAACTCTAGTCAAAGGTCATCAGCTATCCACTGGTCTCTTCATAATCCTCATTCTACTTCCCTGGAATGTGAGAGGCAGTCTATCTATGTTTTTTTTTTAAAAAAACAAACAAACGGAAATGAATTGAATCAGAATGAATCCCAAAGCATTTGACAGTTCAGACCTCTCCCTCTTCTTAAAATTCTTTGCTGTCTTGGGTCCCATGACTCTCTTAGTTCTTCCACGTGTCTGAATGCTCCTTCTCAGACTTCATGGCTCCTCTTTATCTCTCTTCTTTGTAAATATTGCTGTCTTTCAGAGTCTTTCCATTTGCCCTCACTTTGCAGTCTCTCACCAAGTCATCTCATTCATTTCCCAGACTAACTGTCATATTTATACTGGTAAAATTCCAACACTTTCTCCTGAGTTTCATACATATATATCCAACCATATTAATAAGGAGAGCATAGGTCATGCTGCAGTAACAAATTTACCGTCAACTCAGGGGCTTTATGTATCAAATATGCAGTTCTCTCTCATGATTCATGTCCAGCAGAAGTTGGTAGACAGAGATCCATAGAGTCACTCAGGGACCCAGGCTGGTAGATGCTGTTATGAACTCTGAACTCATGACCTCTAGTCTCTGTGGCAGGGGATAGTGAGGAGGATGGTTATACAATGGCTCTTAAGTCCTCCCATCTGGAAGTGACACAGATGACTTCTGCGCCTACTCAGTTAGCAGGAACTAGTCATATGACCCTGCGAACTGCAAAGGTACTGGGGAAAAGGAGACATGTCGTGAGCCATAACTCAACACATCAACTGGCCCCTGGACATCTGCATATAGAGTTTACTAGGGCAGTTCAAGTTCAGGTTCCTCACAGAATCAATATCTTCTTCCACCAAACTGCTCCATCTTCTATTTTCCTGATCTTAGAAAAAGGGCCACCATCTGCACTGTATCCTGGACTGTAAGCATCTCTGGTTTTTACCTCCTCTCCCCTACTTTAGGCCACTTGTGAAAACTTACTGATTTTACCTCCATGCCTTCCTTGTCCCGGCCTCTTTGAATCTAAACCTACTTCTCAAGCTGCTGCTCTTAACCAGCTTCTTACCATCGGGTTTCTAGATTTTGGTTTGAGCACCTGAAACGCCTCTCCTTACTCCCGAGCACCTCTTGCTATTCGTACTTCCTCTCTAATTCATCCTCTCTAAGGCTCCAGAGAGGTTTAGCTTGTTTTTCCTCAAGTGTTAATCCAATCACACAATGTCCTTGCTTTATGGTCTACAGGTTTCCGGAACCCAACTCCTGTAGCATCTAACTTCTAATCTTCCTCCTCAAACTTGCTCCTCCTGAAAGCCTCCCCGGCCCATGTACAGGAATTCCATCCTTCTAGATGCTCAGCCAAAAACCTTGAAATCATCTTGACTCTTCTTGATTCTCCTCATATTCCACATCCTGTCTACCAGCAAATCTTGTTGGCTCCACCTTCAAAATATATCCAGATCCAGTCAATTCTCAAGAACACTTCTGCTCCCTCTCTGGTACAAGCCAGCAACGTATTTCACCCGGATTAATGTACGACCCTTCTCATGAGTCCCCTGTCTCTACTTTTGTCCCTTTTGTTCTATTTCCTAGATTAGCAAGAGAGGTCCTTTTATAAATAAGTCAATCTTAGCACTCCAGTGGTCAAAGCCCTCTAAGCGCTCCACATCTCACTTGGGATAAAAGCCAAAGACCTGGGGACCCTGCAGGCCCTCTACAATCTGATCATGTTGGTGGAGCTCTTCTTCCAGGACCCTCCCCCAGAATCACTCCACCTGGTCATATTGGTCCCTTTCTCTTCCTTCAATACATCAGAGTCCTCTGCCTTCAGGAAGATCCTCAGAACCAGGCCCCATCCTTTGGGTCTTTGATCACATGTCATTTCTCAGTGACCAGCTCCCTGACCAGCTGATATAAAATCCTTATCTCTCTTTTCCCTCCCTCCTTGTCTTATATTTTTATCCATGGTGCTTATCACCATTTAACACACTATATATTATACCTATTTATCTTGCTGACTATCTGTCTCTTTCAGGGGATAGGGATTTTTTTTCTACCTTGTTCTCTGACAGACCCCCAGTGCTACGAAGAGTGCCTGGGATGTAGTAGGCATTCAGTAAATATGTGTAAATTGTCCTGAAGATAATGGTGAAACCTCTTAGTCCAGCCTTCACCAATTACTGCAGTCTCTTCATTTGCCATACTACCTTCTTAATACAAAGCCGACATTTCCCAAATTACCATCTAGACAATGCCAGTCCTACTTGCATATTTGCCTTTAAAATATGTTCGGGAAATATTTTACACTCTTGGCTTGCCCACCATCCCACAAAATTGGCCAAAATTCAAAATACATAATAGTGTATTATAAAATCTAAGAAGTACTACAGGAAGTTTAACTTTGTTTCTAAGCTTACTTATTCAGTGAATCCTTGTAGATGATTTATATTAGCATCCTGTACAATTGCAGCCCTTTGTGGATTTTCTGCTACATAGCTTCCAACTCCCAGAATGCATCAGACTGTTTTGTTTGTTTTGTTATGTTGTTTTCTCACTTTTGAATTGCCAAATACTCTCCCTCATCTCTTTTCCCTCTACATAAGCACACACACAAGGACAAATAGTAACTTCCCTTTCCTGCTTTTGTGTGAGCTTACGACCCTTTTATGAAGCCTACTCTGATTCCCCACCCTCCTAAACTACTTTTTCCTTTAGTGCCCTCACCATGGCCTGGTAAAGTCTTTATCAGCATATCCACTTTAGTTAATCCCAGATATGAAATCACATGTCTATTGTCCTGATTAGTTTTTAGCTTCCCAAAGGCACAGGCTGTATCATGTTATCCTTGTAGGCCCAGTTTGTACCCCTCTTCCTCACACAGAGAAGGTTGGCCTTCATCAATAGAACTGACCTGTTGGGCCTTCTGAAGTTAAGGCATACGAAGCCTTGAAAGCATCTGCCTGGTTCTCTGGGAACTCTTGCTTGTGGGATACTCCCTCTCAAAACCCATCCACCAGCTATGAGAAGCCCAAGGCACATAAAGAAGCCACTTGTAGGTATTCTGGTTGAGAACTGCAACTGAGCTCCAAGCTGACAGCCAGCACCACTGGCAGCCATGGGGTGAGCCACCCTGGACGTCCAGCCCAGTCAGGCCTTCAGGTGATCACATCCCCAGCCTCCATCTGACTGCCACCCCTGAGGGACTCCATGTGAGAACCATCCAGCGGAGCCGAGTCAACCCACAGAACAAAGAAAGATGAAAATAACTTGTTACATTAGCCCACGAATTTTGGTGGTAATTTGTTACCCAGTTGCAGATACCTGAAACAGTCTCCTTATCCCACCTTAACATGTAAATTGTAAGCAAACCTGATTTAAACTTGTCCTTTCTGGGCAACCCTGCCCTTTCTGGGCAACCCTGCTGTTCTCTTTTTTTTTTTTTAATAGATTTATTTATTTATTTATTTTTGGCTGCGTTGGGTCTTCATTGCTGCACGCGGGCTTTCTCTAGTTGCAGTGAGCGGGGGCTGCTCTTCATTGTGGTGCGCGGGCTTCTCATTGCGGTGGCTTCTCTTGGTGCGGAGCATGGGCTCTAGGTGCGCAGACTTCAATAGTTGTGGCGCGTGGGCTCAGTAGGTGTGGCTCTCGGGCTCTAGAGCGCAGGCTAAGTAGTTGTGGTGCACGGGCTTAGTTGCTCTGCGGTATGTGGGATCTTCCCAGCCCAGGGCTCAAACCCGTTTCCCCTGCATTGGCAGGCGGATTCTTAACCACTGTGCCACCAGGGAAGCCCAACCCTGCTGTTCTTAATGAATGAACTTGGAATATGAATCACATCCCTTGTCATTCAAAAAGTCCTGTAAGCTTTTACATCTGCCAGTGAGTAGTAATCCCCTTTTATCCAATCGCTAGACTCCCCACAAAAAGGCCAGCCCCCTCCCTTTTCTTCGGTATGTCTCATCCTACTAGAAGAGCAGGATGTCTTTTTAGAAACTTCATTCTGTAAATATCGTCTACTCTTGAGCACTATCAAAATGTGCTCCATGAGCCAGTGCCTGGTGTGTTTAAGTTGGTGGGACACGTTATCCTTTGGTTGCAGCCCACAGAACACAACAATGTGCTTTCAATAAGCTCATTTTAAGACTCCTACGTGAAAATTCTTGCTTGGGGATCACCCAAAATGCTCCAAGTATTTCCTGCTCTGTAGTCATTTGTGTACCTGCCTTCCTTCCCTAAGTGTGTGAGCCCCCTGGGGGCTGGACATGTGTTATATGTTCCTATATTGTGCTGTTTACAGAGCTGTTCTCTCCCATGACGGCTTTCAGTTTTCATGGCCATTTGGTTTTCAGTGATGTTATAGTTTAATCCCCAGAGGTTCGCCTTATTTACCTAAAGCGCAAGTAATTGGTGGGGCAGGGTGTGCTGCTCACTGCTCCCTACCCAGTACCACCCGCAACAGTCGCGAGTCTCAGCGTAAGGAAAGGGGTCATTGCAGGATTTAGGATCTGAGGAATCAGCTCTGGGGCTTCCTGGATGTGTCTCTGTGCAGCTGGCATGATTCCCCTGAACCTCAATTCCCTCATCTGAAAATAGGCAAGATAGGCACCCCTAACCCTAACCCATGTCCTTGGGAATATCAGGTGAGATAAAGGATATGAAAGATTTGGAACACTCACTAGATTACCTCTAAGTTACCTCTTCACTGAGGCTCTAGGACAGGGCTTCTCAGTGAAAACTGGGAGGTAGAACTGGAAGTCAAAAGAACCTCAAACTCACTCTGACGTTCTTTTCTGCTAAATTCGGAGGGCGGGGACATATCTGATTTATTGTGAGCTCCCCTCCCACACAGTGCCCAAGTCAACTCTAAGCATCTGGTAAACCCAAGAGGGATTACAGTCCTTCAGGGAAATGGGTTAAGACCCAGGACAATTGGATATATTGGAACAGAAGCTTTGGGAATAGAAGAGTAACCTCCATACAATTGATCACTTTGTCTGCATTCAACACATTCCCTGATTTATCCAATCTGTCCACCAGGGACAACCACCACCAGTTGGGGAAATCAATCATTCAGTTCAAAATACAAGATTCAACACATGAGGGACTTCCCTGGTAGTCCAGTGGTTAAGACTTTGCCTTCTAATGCAGGGGGTGAGGGTTCAATCCCTGGTCAGGGAGCTGAGATACCACATGCCTTGTGGCCAAAAAACCAAAACATAAAACAGAAGCGATTTTGTAACAAATTCAATAAAGACTTTAAAAATGGTCTACATCAAAAAACAAATCTTAAAAGAAAAAGATTCAACACATGAAAAATCTGTAAATAACCAGTTATGAAAGAATGATTATTACTACATCCATTAAAAATGTGTGTCTCATACTTAATAAAACTAACTCTGTTGCTTTTCTCCACTGGGCTTTGTTCTGCCTGTTGGTGACACTTGGTCAAGTTCCCACCTTCCCAGATACCAGCTCTTTAGACATTTGGAGTCAGTGACTATGCCCGCTCTCTTTTGCAGCCCAAACACCTCACTTCCTTGATCTGCTCCTCATGCAGTTGTTTCCAGTCTTGCTGCTATCCTGGAGTCCCCTCTTTGGGGGTAGTTATATCTATTTCTGTCAATCTTAGAGCACATCTTCTTTAGCACCTTTTATCCAAGGGAAAAAAAAAACTGTTTCTTGGATGAATCCAGAGAGTACTCTTAGAAGCCATGGCTTGCAGAGAATCATGGGATGAACATACCTGAACCTTGGTGAGATTTTCTAGGTGCTTCTACATCTCAGGAGAGACACCATATTTCATCTCTGGTTTGACCCAAAAGCCCATGTGAGAAAGTTTACTTGAAGCCAGAACCACCTTAAGCTAACAGGGCTGACACAAGCTTTGCAGAGACAGACCTAGACCTCTTGCTTGGATGGTAGCAGCACTGAATGGAAGACCAGAGGGAAGGTCGACAGGGTTGGAGGAAAAGAGAAAAGAAAGAAGGGAGGGGAAAAGGAAGAAAGGAAGAAAGAGAGGGAGGAAAGAGATCCTATATTTTTCTCAAGTGTCTTCCACATTTTGAAGGCTCACAGGATGATTCTGAACCTGGAGGTCTTTAAGTCAGTCCGTTATTCACTGTACAGGCTTCTACTGATTGACTCTACTGAATCAAGTATTGTACTAATCATCAAGGATACAGAGATAAAAAATTCAATTCCTGCTCTAGGATCTCAACATCGGTACAGAAAATGCACAGGCAAATAACATTATGGTAAATAAAATAGTAACCCACACACTAGTGGGCATGAAGCAATTATAAGATACTGAACTGCTTCTGTTGCTTTAGACGGGGCTGAATGGTGTCATCCAAGAAGTGAGTCTCCTTTACCCTACCCCATCCTCAGACAGCCAGGGTCTCCCATAGTGGAGACAAAGGCTAGTCTAGCTTGGGGTCTGTTAGGAGACATTGCAAAGTTTGTGATACTTGCAGCCACCTCAGGCGTAGGTAATGAGTGTGGGACAACCATACATCCTGGTTTACCCAGGACAGACTTCATTTACACCTGCTTTCCCAGTGTAATTTTTGATAGTGCATACTTTCACTCTCAAATACATCCCAATCTGGATGATAAATTGTATGGTCACCCTAGTGATAAAACATCAGGAGCCAGATGCCTGGGTTAAATTCCAGCTCTCTGCTTATTAGCCACTCTCTTAGGAGCCCCTTAGCTTCTATGTGTCTGTCTCCGCATCTACAAAGTGAGGCCAATATAATCTGCCTCACGTGGGTTGTCGTGAGGATTCAATGAGTTAAAATATGCAAAGCCTTAGAGCAGAGCGAGCGTACCTGCCCAGATGTAGAGCTCCTGCCCTCTCCTTGATTTCCATGGAACACAGAACGCCTAAGGTACACAGGCATTTCTGTGTCTGGTGGTTTTATTGAAGACCTGGGGAGTTGGGGTTAGACATCAGGGTGCAGAAATGTAGAGCCCAGTGTTCCTTGGAGTCCCTGTCCCCTCCGCTGGCCCCAGGACTGTTCCAGACTCCATTCATGGCTTCTTTCCTTCTCAGCCTCTCCGGTAATATGATGCTCGGCTGAAGGGACCTGCACCTGGCCAGGGAACAGTTTTTTGCTTTCAAGGGGAAGCCCTGGATTTTTCTGTGGTCCTGGGGAGAAATATTAAGAACTTCTGTGTACCTCCTCAGGAGGGGTGCTGGAAAAACTACAGGACACCCAGTGAGTTTGAATTTCAGATGAACAACAAATTCCTTTTTTTAATTATAAATAATCCCCCAAAAGTCATGGAGCATACTTACACTAAAAAAACATTTGTTGTTTATCTCAAATTAAAATTTAACTGGGCTTCCTATATTTTTACAGGTATACCTTGGGGATATTGCAGTTTTTGTTCCAGGCCATCACAACAAAGTGAGTATCACAATAAAACAAGTCACGTGAAATTTTTGAATTCCTAGTGCAACTGAAAGTTATGTTTACACAATAGTGTAGTCTATTAGGTATGCAATAGCTTTATGGCTAAAAATCAATGTATATACCTTGATTAAAAAATACTTTATGGCTAAAAAATGCTAACCATTATCTGAGCCTTCAGGAGCTGTAATCCTTTTGCTGGTGGACAGTCTCGCAATATTTCAAACCCTCCACAGGTGCCCACACTCATAAGAATATCAATAACTTTCCAAGTGCAAGGGTCTTATTTCATTTCTTAAGCAACCACATGGCATTTTTATGCTGAGAACTCTCTGCCCCTCCCCTCCATGGCCTCATGTCATCCCAATGTCTCAGCAAGGTCTTGAAATCTTGAAAGGTCAGAGCCCTCCAATCTGTGCTGATTTGGGTCACCATTTCCTTGAGACTTCCTTTGCCTCTTCTTTGATTAAAGCTGTGTTTGCCTCACCTCCCGCTTTTTAAGCAATTACACTAATTAAGCTAATTTTTCTTTGTTCTCTCTTTGCAATTTGCATAAATGGCAAATTTATATATAGTGTCCTTAATTCTCCTTTAACTGCTCTGTAATTAACAGGATGCTCAGGCTAAATATAAATAAGTGCAGAAGGAAAAACAGCCTTCTGCTGAAATACCGATGAAGGCTGGGAGAAAAGCAAAGCAGAGAGGAGAAAACAGTTCTAAGCCCTGCTGTAAACTCATTATGCCTGATTGGGTCACAGTTGGAGGAGACTAGCTAAAGGTTAGCTGCTGCAAGAGCATCTTTGTGAGAGCCCTGCCCCCTGGAGCAACTTCAGGATAGAATTCGGGCTATTTGCTTGCAGTAATAATACTGCACAATTTTTCAAGGGGGTCGAACGGCTTGGCCTGAGAGAGACAGTGGTGTGACAGTCAGTGGGGCTCAGTCTGAGGCCCTGCTCTAGTTTCGACCAGTTGAGTCACCTTGGGCTAAGGAACAACAAAACCCAATACCTGGGCTTCAGGTGCTTTCCAGGCAACACGTACTATAACACTCAGTAACCCCATAATCCCATTATTTCCCAGATATAAAAATATTCCCACGATGGAGACGTGCTTGAAATATACTCCTAAATGAAGACGAAGTCTTTCTTCTACAAATGCACACTCATATATTGACACAGGGCTTATGCAGTAGTCCTTTGGGAATCAGCTTGGTGTAGTGATTAAAAAGGTGGTTCTTGGGGGCTGGTCTCAATTCTACCTCTAGCTTTAGCTCCGTGACGTTGGAAAAATTGCTCAACGTGTCCAAGTCCAAGTTCTCTTTTCTGCACAGTGGCATACAACACACTTGTGAGGCTGTTGGCAAGATTACAGAAGCAGCATTAAAGTATCAATCCTTAGCACCATGCCTGATGCCAGCAAGCCCTCAATACCGTTTAACGTTCATATTTGTCAGGTCACATGCTTCAGTTGGCATTGGTTTCAGGTGAACCTCATTGGTTTCAGAAATACGGGGTCTCAAGACCTAGAAACTTGGGAGATCCAACCAAGGAACCATGGGAAGACCTGTCTAAGAACAGAATTGTCCTCTCCTCCAAACCTTGGAGCTGTGATCATAGTCATTGTAACAATATCAATGCCTCATTTGTGTGTATATTTCCTGAAAAGTCTACAGAGTCCACTCTGTGACTGGGCACACAGAGGGATGAATGAGACAGTCCTCAAGGTGGGGAGATAGACAGGTTTTAAACAGTCAGTTCTGAAAGGGTGAGTGAGAGCTGTGCTGGGCTTGCGTGTTGGGGAGTCAGGGTCCCTGCGTGGACCAGAGGATCCAAAGAAAGTTGTGTTCATACCATGTGTTCACACCATTTCTATGTGGGGAAATCGCTTAGGACTTCTCTTCCCCCAATTTTTTATCTGTGTTTTTTAGAATTGATGTTTTGTATACAAGTATTCCCTACTTTTCGAGAGTTTGCTTTATGCCATTTTGTTATTAAGGAAAACTCACATTAGTACCTGTCTTTGATAACCAAAAGAAATCAAAAATAGCATTCAGCATTTGCTTTGCAGCAGCCATTATAGAGGGAGTGAGCACCCAGAGAAGCGAGAGCTGCTTCCCTGGGAACCACACTCAGCATCTCAGCATGGAGCCAGCATAGCTTTGAACTGTGTCTATGAGCATCTGTGCTTTATCTCCATTTATTTTGTGCATCCATGAGCAAGATGTGTCCTAAGGTAATTGCTTCTTTGCTTTGCACCACTTTAGCTTATGAAAGGTTTCAGGTAGTGGGGGATACCTGTATTGTTATATTATATATTAGAATATGCATATAATTTGTAAATAAGTAATGCATATGCAGAGGAGCGTGTGCTCAAAAGGTTTTTACTGAGCTCAAAGGATACAAAGGAGAATCAGCAAAGGGAAGATCAGAGAAAAGAGGGTTAAGTGAGGAAGGTTTCCTGGAAGAGAAGCTTGGAAGCTGTAAGCTCCATGAAGGTAGGGGCTGCTTCTCTCCTGTCCCTTGTTACATCTGCAGCATATAGCAGAATGTCTGGCACACAGGAACACTCAGGATCTGCTGAATGAGTGGGTGAGGTAAGGGGGTAGGAGGGGAGAGGAGATGCCCCCTGAATTGCCCATGCTTTATGGACTGAATGCTTGTGTTCCCCCAACCTTATAAGTTGAAGCCCTAACCCCCAAGGTGGTGCTATTTGGAGGTGGGACCTTAGACAGGTAATTGGGTTAGGTGAGGTCGTGAGGAGGGGGCCCCCACAATGAGATTAGTGCCCTTGTAAGAAGAGAAAGAGGCAGCAGAGCTTACACTCTGTCTCTCTACGCTGAGGGAAGGCCACGTGAGGACACAATGAGCAGGTGGCCATCTGCACCCCAGAAAGAGGGTCCTCACCTGAACCCGACCATGTTGGCGGCACCCTGATCTCACAGCCTCCAGATCTGTGCTTAACTCACCCACTCTACTGTATTTTGTTATGGCAGCTGAGCTGACTAAGAAACCATGGTTACACAACCTGTAACATGGTCATGACCTGTGTGATTTCTGAAATCAGAGAAGGAAGAGACATGTCCCAGGAGGGGGAAGGTCATGGACTAAAGTGCATAGGCTGGAGACAGCCCGTGTGTTTGGGGGGCCACAGCAGCTTCCATAAAGTGGGAGGCAAGAATAAGGGTGATGACATGGACAGCTCCACTCTGACTTGGGCTAGAATCCCACCTTGGCTTTTAGCAAGTAACTCGGGCTCTCTAAAAATCATAATAATGTCTGGTTGCTCAGTAAAATGGGATTAATAGTAGTTCATGGTGTATTTATGAGAAACAAGATAATGTATGTAAAGTGCCCTCTGTGCCCAGCATGGTGTTTGGCACAAGAAAGTCTTCCAATAAACCCTTATGGGGACTTCCCTGGTGGTCCAGTGGTTAAGAATCCGCCTTCCAATGCAAGGGACATGGGATCGATCCCTGGTTGGGGAAATAAGATCCCACATGTCACGAAGCAACTAAGCCCACGTGCTGCAACTAGAGAGAAGCTTGCGCACCGCAACAAAGAGCCCGCATGCCTCGAAGAAGATCCCATGTGCCACAACTAAGACCCGATGCAGCCAAATAAATAAATAAATATTTTTAAAAAAACCTTTATTGATTGGCTGAGGCCCCTTTAAGCAGATGGTCAGCAGGGCATCTTTTAGAAGACTAGAATCATGGCTGGCATCAGTTAGCAGAAATTGTTCTCCATGAGCGGATGTTTCCAAGGATCATTGAGAGTCTCAGAGATACTTCCTTATTTTCTGCCTGCTAGAATTCAAAGATCCCTTGTTTCAACATTACATCACTGGGGAAGTACTCAAAGACTCAATTATAAAAAATTAAAAAAAATTTTTAAATTTAAAAATCCCAAAAGAGTTTTTTCATTTTGCTTGGGAGAAATATTTTCAATAATTTGGGGGGATGGGGGGAATCTCTTTTACTAAGTTGTTTTGTGATAAATATTTTAATGGTGTCAGGAGGGAAATGCCTTTTGTGCTGAATGTAACTCATTACAGGCCCCTCAAAGGAAGGCTTTGTTAGCATCCCCAGTAGCTGATGAGTGCTACTTTAGCATATGTGAGGGAAAGAATACAGATTTTGTCTGAATTCCAGGCCTATTTCAAATCCTGGTCATCCTTTGTGTGACCTTGAAAAAGTCAGTTAAACTCTTAGTTCAGTTTCTTCTTCTGTAAATGAGCCTAGAAATACTTACTGCATAGTTTTGTTGAGAAGGTAAGATAGGATAATGTATGCAAAGCTTCTACAGAGTAAGTGGTCACTAAATGTTATTACTCTCACTGGAGTAAAAGTTTGATTGTTTAGGATCCCAATTTAGGCAATAGTTTTCTCAAAAGGCCAGCTAATCCCAAGAGACCCCCAAGGAAATACCTGTTGATATTTGGTTCAATATCATAATCATCACTCTTCCCTGTTAAGAGATGAAGTACTCACACTGTATTAGACAGCTTTGCTGAGTGACAAACGACCCCCGAATCTCAGCTGCAGATGTTGATTTCTGGATCGCGTCATGTTCGAAGTTGAGGTTTGTTTGACTGGTTGTGTGTCTATCCTTGAGACTGAGGAGAAGAGTAGGGAAGTCAAGTCAGATGCTGGGGGAGGTCACGGAGAGAACATGACCACCATACGCCCTGCAAGCTGGCACAGGGCAATTGGAGGCTCCTCACCCATCCCCTGTCCTTGGAATGTGTTCTCTGTCCCCTGTTCCCACAGTGGAAGCTGTTCCAAAGAGAACATGAGCTGCCTTGGGAGAACATGTGTGGTTGACATCATCTGGATGGTGTACGTGACTGAACCCCGTTAAGGCCTCTCTATGAACACTTTTTTCCTTTTTTTTTTTTTTTTAATTAATTTATTTTTATTTTTGGCTGTGTTGGGTCTTCGTTGCTGCATGTGAGCTTTCTCTAGTTGTGGTGAGAGGGGGCTACTCTTCATTGCGGTGCACGGGCTTCTCATTGCCGTGGCTTCTCTTGTTGCAGAGCACAGGCTCTAGATGCACGGGCTTCAGTAGTTGTGGCTCACAGTCTCTAGAGCGCAGGTTCAGTAGTTGTGGCACACGGGCTTGGTTGCTCCATGGCATGTGGGATCTTCACAGACCAGGGCTCGAACCCATGTCCCCTGCATTGGCAGGCGGATTCTTAACCACTGTGCCACCACAGAAGCCCTCTATAAACTCTTAAGATTTGGGATTTCCCACAGTGTTCAGTGGGACGTTGTTAGTGTTTCCTAAGCTGATTGGAGAGAAAGATCTCCCCTCTCCCCTCTTACCTGATCATCTGTTACTTGGAACACACTCTGGGAAACACTAATTTACAGCACATAATTTAAGTTTTAAAAGAACCGGTGAGGTGCAGAAATCTCCCATTAACTAGGCAGAGAGCCAGCTGGTGGGGGTGGTCAGTGGTGGATTCACAGGGCCAGAGGTGAACATGAGGGGTTCCTTCTGAGCACAACCCATGATGCTGGGCCTCAGAGCAGCGACAGCAGGGAAGTCAGGTGGGAAAGGACAAAGCCTGCATAGTGGAGAACAGACCCGATAACAGCAACTCTGTGTCTGGCTCAGAGAGTGTGGCCAACACATATAGGTTGAATGACTAAATAAATGAATGGAGTGCAGGATCAATGGTGGGAACTAGGGTAGGATAGGTTCGGCAGAGGGAAACAGTAAATGCAAGTTGGGGACCTGGAGGAGCGGAATTGAGATACGAGGGTCTCTTGGACCCTCACCTCACCTACTCCTACTCTAGCCCTGGCTTCCCCAGCTTCTCACAAGTGTGACCGGGCAGCACCTCACCTGAGGCACCTGCCACCTGTCTCTTTCCTTATGTCCTGGACTTCTCTGACCCCAGGGTGGAATCTCTGGGCACTCATGCATGTGCCACTTCTGAGATGCTTTCTACAGTCTTCCACAATGTCCCACAATTGGAGCACCAGTTGCCCTGAGTGGCCATCTTGCATCTGTGTTCAGCTCCTCTCAGCTGGAGCACAGCTTCGCGGGGGCTCTCCCTCTTCCCCGCCCCCTCTGTTTCTGGCCCTGTGTCCCTGCTTGCACTATATATAAGCCACTTACCCATCAGTCTTTGTCTCAGGATCTGCTTTCAAGGAATCCTGGGCTTAGACACAAGATGCCCAGTGGCTGAACTCACGGTCTGGGACAAGTCAGGGCAGGCCCTGCACAGACAAAGGCAGGAAAGCATCATGGTCAAGAACGTGGCTCTGGCCTGGGACTGCCTGGGTTTATATTCCTACAGAGTTGTGGTGATTATTAAACATGTTAATGAGATCAGTGACATAGACAGAGTGCTTTGTAAGCATTTAGCTGGGTCCAGCTGGGGTAAGGGGCCAGGTGTGGGTGAGACAGTAAGATGGATATTAGCATCTATGTTTTAGCCACACAGATGCTGAGATTCAGAGAGGTGGGGCAGCTATCCCACATGTGACCAGCTGCTAAGGGGCCAATCCGGGAACCCCAGGTCCACGTGACACCAACGTGTGCTCCTCAGACTCCCTGCCTGACTTCTGTGGATTTCTGGTCCTTGGGGGCCTGACCTCAGGTGACTTCTCCTTGGCCTCTTCTCAAGAGCCTGTGGGATGTGCTTTGTTGGTGCATTTCCACATCATCCATCTGGTGATTTCCCAGAGCAACCTGCCTGCCAACCCACCCCTGGGGGTGACGTTGAGCCTGAGACTCCATGATGCTGATCTTCTTCCTAAGCTGGCTTTTGCCTAACACACTCCCTGTTTGGTTGGGTTCCTTCCTGCTGACTCTTGCTCTCATCTCTCCAAATCGTGGTCTCCAGTATGGCTGAGTGTTGTCAGCATGAGAGCCAGTCATCAAGGCCACCTGGGGTTGAGTTCCAACTCTGCCAGTTCCTGGCTGTGAACCTGAGCGAGTTACTCAGCCCCTGGGTCAAGCTGCATTAACTCGTCCATGTCATGAGTGTACTATGATCTGCAGAGAGGGTCCCTTGTGAGACTAGAGGTGACCTGTGTCCAGTTCCTAGCATGGTACCTCCAGGGACACAATGGATAGTCAGGATGTTAGTTCCATGACCTTCTCCCCACACCTTGTACATAGATGTCCCCCAGTATCCCTGAATGATCACTTTCTTCACCTCATGACCTTCCCAACACATGCCAGAGACCAGTTTTTTTTTTTTTTTTTTTTTTTCTTGCCTGGCTGGGGACTTACTACAGCTGTGGTTGTTTTAAGACACCCTTTTGGATCGACTCTGGAACCTCTTTGAAGGTGTCCCAGAGCCCCGCCACTGACCCCTCCTTTGGCAAGAGTCCTGTGTCCAGTAAAAACTCTTCTTTCAGCTCAATACAATGATACCAACAAAGTCCCTGGCTGTGCCCTCGACACCGGGATGAAGGTGCAGTGGTGGGGGGCAAAACCTGGTTATGTGGACAAATGGCACCAGGGTTCTGGATGGAGAGAACCCCCCTTGGGGCCACCCTGACCTCTCTCGCTAGTGCCCTCTGCTGTCCTGTGTGTCCTACCTCTGCTTCTCTGCTTGAGGGCTTTTTCTGACCTCACATGAGCCACCCAGCCTGCCTGTCACTGGGCAGCCCCAAAGTGCAAGGCATTTAATGCCTCCCATGGGAAACTCCCAACCGATGGGAAGCAGAATCCACAGATAAATGCTGCAGCTTTGCCGTCAGCCCTCAGTGGGTCAACTCTCAAGTTCAATTCACGAGGTTCTTCAGAGGGTCCTCTGCGGGACAGGGCTCCAGCTATAAACACACCCTGCTGTTGACCTTTCTCCTTTTACTTTCTCACTTTTCCCATTCCTCACAAATGTTTCCCGCAGCCACCCTCCAGATGAACTGCCTTCCTCCTAGACCTTGTTCCAAGATCTCTTTGCAGGAAAATCCAAACCAAGATGCATGTAGAGTGGAAGGGCAGAGTCTGTGCAGCACAGCACAGAAGGGGGTCTGAGTTGTGAGGGAAACAGACATTCTAACCCAGTGTGTCAAGCTCAGCCTGAAAGCAAGCCCAGAAATAATGGGAAGACAGAAAGGGGGGAGCCTGGCCTTGGGGGTGGGCGTGGCCAGGGAAGTCTTCCTGGAGAACATCTGAGTCCCATCTTCTTTCAGAAAGAAGTTGTCATTCTCAAGACTGAAAATCTTGTGCCTGAAGGTGAGAATTCTGTTCCCTACCTGTCTCAGCGGGTGAGGAGCTGGTTGGCCGACCATTTGCAATCCTTCTCTCCTCCTGCTATTTTGAAAGGCTCTTATATGCGGGAAAATATCCTCTCTGGGGAGCCCTTTTGCCCTTTCATGGTTTGCCAGACACCTCCTCGACAGGGTCCCCAAAAGCCTGCTGTAACCAATTGAGATTCCAAAAGGAAGCGGATCTAAATGGAGGGTTGGAGTGAAAAGACCGTGTTTATCATCGCTCTCAGGCACCTTGGCAATCTTCACCGGAGGAATTTCAGCACCACGTTCCCAGACTGCCAGGAAATGGGAGCGATTTCTCACCTGAGTGGCAGACACCTCTGTTGAATAGGGAAAGGCTTGTCATGGTGAATTGGAAGCTGATGCGTTCAGGGCAACTGCCCTAACTGGCTCTTGGATGCTTCTCTCTTAATAACCTGAGTTCGGACTGAGGGTGACCCGTGTGATCTTAGAGATAAGGGAGCTTAGAAGAAGAGAGGATTTGGGGCCTGTGGTTCAAATCTCTCATTCATAGTGGGAAACTGAGGTCAGAATGGGGAAATGACAGGCCCCGGGTCACATAATGTGTGAGTAACCGACCAGAACCCAGTTAGCGATTTCCAACCCCAAAGGCAAAAGAGCAGGGTGGTAGATAAGTTCTTAAGCTCTGGCCTGATTTGTTTACCTCCAGAAGCCTTCAGACGTTCTCCTGGATTCTAATATCCTCAAGGGCAGAGATCCCAAAGGCCAGTCTCGCAAAAAATATGACTGTAAATCAATGACATTTCACACACGTTTACTGAAGGTCAGTCGTAAACATGGCTGTGTGCTACATGCTTGATAGAGAAAGGTGTAAAAAAACAAAAGCAGGGGAATTCCCTGATGATCCAGTGATTAGGGCTCCACACTTCCACTGCAAGGGGCATGGGTTCGATCCCTGGTCAGGGAACTAAGATCCTGCATGCCACGTGGCGTGGCCATCAATCAATAAATAACTAAACAAAAATTAAAAATTGGGCTCTGTTCTCAAGATCCCACCATTTGGCAGGAGACATAGACTTCTAAACAACTGGTTATTATACATTGTGAAAAACCAGCCGGAGGTTGATAGTTCAGTACAGAGATAGAACAGAGGAGAAAATCACAAGGGTCTTCATGATCATCGTCACTGTAGTGCGTGAATAGGGTTGCACAAAAAGTCATGTCCACCCAGAACCTCAGAATGTGACCCTACTGGGGAGCATGGCCCTTGAGTTTGAACTTTCCGGACTCCAGAACTATAAGAGAATACCTTTTGTTGTTTTAAGCCACGCTTTTGTGAATTTTGTCATGGCGGACCTAGGAAACTAAGATAGTCATCAAGCCAAGAGGCTTGGTTTTATCATGAAGGCTATGGGGAGCAGTTCAAGGGCAGATTCTGTCTTTGATATAAGGCTGCCTCATCTTTCTATGCCTGTTTTCTGCCTTTCTCCCCACCACTCAGGCTCCATAGCCTCCAGGGCACCCCTCTCCATAACACACCTGTATCATGAACCTGCTGTACAAATCTCCCACCTACAGAAGACAGGCCAGGCCCACCCACCATCCAGGAGGGTGTCCTGCCTGCACTCTCTCCCTAGCCCTCCTTTCTCACCCATCCTCTGAAAGGAGAATGGATATATTGAGCAACTGCATCTCATGTAACTCGATCTATCAACAACTCTGTGAAATGTGACTTCATTTTATAGATGAGGATGTGTCAGCTTCCATATTCCCTCTAACGCATCTCAGGAATCTCCTCTTGGTTTACTTGACTGACAACAAATTATCCTACCAATGACTGACTGTACTCCAGGTGTGAAAGGCTGGCTATGCCTTAATTTTTACCTGTCCCAGGTGACATTCACCTTCCAACAGGGGAGCCTGGAAACGCAGTGCTTCAGTCCACTGGTTCCCTGCACTGGTTCTCAGCTCTGGCTGTGTACTTCAATTACCTTTGTTACAAGGTTAGAGAAAGTTCCACTCCAGAGACTCTAGTTTAGTAGGGCTGGATGGGCTCTATCAGCTGTACTTTTAAAAAAAACTCTGTAAGAATTCTGAGGCCCACTAATGGTTGTAAAGTGCTTCACCTCCTAAGAGTTCAAGCGCTGGGACAGGCTACATTTGGGGTTGAAAATTTCTGAAGTAGACGGGACTCAGAAACATTGAAACCGTGCTGTTTCAACCTGCTGTCCACATGTACCATGGCAATAGCAGTAATATTTCAAACAGGTACCAATTATTAAACTTCCACCAGGGCCAGATGCTGTGCTTGGTTCCTTAAACATGCCTCTAATCCTCACAGTGGCCACACGACGCGGTTTATTTCCATTTTATGAAGAACTGAGGTTTGGAAAGCTCCCGGGCTCCATGTCAAAGCTGGCTCTCATTGCAGTACAGGCTACTGCCTGTGCATAACCCCACACTTTCCTCACTCTGACTTCAGCAGGTGGTTTCCCACCACCCCTAGAATCTAGCATAGCCTGCACAGCCATTCTTTGGCTCCTGTCCCCTCCCAGGGACCAAGCTGCTTACAAATGTGCTCAGAACTGGAGAACAGACAATTATATCTGTGTAAAGCCCTTGGCTCCTACCAAGCCGACTTACATAAATGCCCTTTTCTGGGTCTGGAAATCCTTCGGGTTTTTTCTCCACTATGAACACCTTTCTTTTCACACAATTACTCAAAATCCATCTCTTTAATCTGTTCTTCCCAGACCTTCCCTCATCTTTAGACTTTCTCTCCATTCATCAGCCTGTATTAAACATCAGCCATGCCTAGTTGAATGATTTATAACATATTTACAAGATACAACAAGCTTATACATATTATATCTCATAGAACCCTTACAATAACTCCCCAGGATGGTACTATTATCCCCAGTTTTCTGAGGTCCAAGAAGCTAAATTGTGACTTGGTCAAAGTCCTATATTTAGTGATGAGAAGAAAGGGGGTTAGAACACAGTATAGTCTCTCTCCAAATCTGATACAGTATCCGTGACCCACACTAAAGAGTTGCCCAAATGCTAGTATCAGAGTAAGACCTCCAGTTATATACTCCAGGAAAAATCAACATCTTGGGGTATTTACATACTTAGTCAACTTTTCCTGGCTGTCCACATGCAGTGGGTCCACTCTTCAATCAAGGGACACCTAGTGGATGCCCACTAAATGCCCAGCGCTATTCTAGGTACTAAAAACATTAAGGCAAATAAGATCCATTCCCTGTACTCAAGGTCTGGCAATCTACTGGGTGACAGGCAACATAGGGAGAGTACAGGGACATGGGTACGGTGACAGAGACAGGCACACATTGTGGGAGCAGTGAGAGCTGGCTTCAAGGGGTCAAGGGAGGCTTCAAGACAAGATGGCCCCAGGTGAGGTCCTTTAAGGATGGTTAGGAATTAACTGACAGAGATGGAAGAAGAGTCCACATGGAAGGGACAATGTGGCAAAGGCTTGGAGTCAAGAAGTAGGGCTATGTGACTGAGTGGGCGTGTGTGTGTGTCCATGCACATCGGTGTGTGTACATGTGTGTGAACACGTCTGTGCATGTGTGGTATAGCAACAAATAGCTCCCCATGGCCTGAGGATTGAGTATCAGGCAGTGAGGAGATAGGGGATCTTTGTCAGAGGATCTTGTTTCTGGCCCTTGTTATGTTGTTTGGACTTCATCCAGGTTGTCATGGGGAATTAGGATACAATGGAGAGACAGGCATTTTACTGTATTATTTTTTATCGTAGAAATTTTCAAATATGGAAAAAATTATAGATAGTATTGTTATGACAAGTAACCACGGACCCACCACTGAGAATTAACAGAGGTTAATATTTTGTCCTATTTGCCCTAAAGCTTTTTAAAAAATGTGAAGGCGTCAAAAGTAGAGTTGAGGTTCTCTTCTTACAGCTTCTGATCGCTGCCCCCCCCAAGGGCACATACTGTCATCAACTTGCCGTGGGGATGAGCTTTCCTGTGCCTGCTTCAAACATTCTGCAAGTTTCCATATACATTGCCTTGTGTCTTTTTGCAATTTACATAAATGGTAATATGCTGTATGCTACATTTTGTTACAAACACAGATAATGACTACATTCATTGATATTTTCTATAATAAGCCATGGTGGGGTTTTGGTCTTATTAAAGAAATCCTGCTAACCCATATGTCATAATATTTTCCTATTATTTTTTATAAGTTTTACATTTTGCTTTAATTCATGTTAAATTTGCTTTTGTGTAAGGAAGGAATTAATGATGTGAGGTCGAAATCTAATTTTATTGCCTTCCATATGTTAATCAATTGCTCAGTATTATTAATTGAACAGTCCTTTCTTGTCCACTGATTTGTAATTCCAATTTATTTTAAAAGTTGCAATATCTAAGTGACTTTCTTTCTGGGATTTCCTTTCTCTTTCATTGATCTACATGGAAGGTCATTTGCAAAAACAGCTGCAACTATTGTAGTGGAGGCCAGATAGGTGAAGGGTAAGAAGGGCTGATGTGTCAGCCAACAGTGTTTGTCAAATTGTTTTGCTCCTTAATCCATTAAGGTAGAATTTGATAATCGATTTTTCTAATATTTTTCCATTTGGTTTTTTCTGTGAGTGTTTATAGAGAGGGGTGTGTGTGTGTGTGTGTATGTGTTTAAATACCTTGCTGGAATCAATTTGCTAATATTAGGATGTTTGCATCTTTGTTCAAAAATGATATTGCCAATAACTTTATTGTCCACTCTTATCTTCATCTATTTGTTATCAAGTCTAGACTGGTCCCATGATTTGAGTCTTGCAATATCCACCAACAGTGGTCTCAGTTTCAACTAGACATTTAGGTTCTAGGGCTGAGTCCACAGGCCACACCTGGCACCAGGTGACATTGAAGGCTGCAGGTCATACACACCTGTCAGCAGGACATCTCTCTTGGGTGGGAGTCTTCACAGCAGCTGACACAGCAGTTACTGGCTATTCTCAGATCACCCAAGTGACAGCTCAGGTGAAGGGAGAGAGACCACCTGGGTGGACTTAGGAGCCATCACCTGAAATAAGAACCAACAAAGTTGTAACAACTCTGTAGCCATAGCTTCTATATCCCCATAAAGGACAAACCCAGTTACAGATTGCCCCACGCAGGAAGCTCAAATAACAGCGTCCTGCCAGGCATTTATAGTCCATCCACAGTCCTCCGAGGAATGATGCAGTTCATCAGTCATGGAGTTTTTTTTTTCTTCCCTAACTGTAAGTTACATTGCCTGGAACAGTGCTCACATTTCACCTTTAGCAGGATTTCAGGGTTAACACCCGGGCAAATTTGTCCATCTAGAAAGAAAAGGTTTTTCTTAGCCCTTTTCTCTCAGCTAGTTTCCCTCTTTTTAGTCTCTAGAAGAGCTTGCATAAGATAAGAATTGTTCATTCTTAGGCTTGGTAAAACTTGAAATTATCTTGTATTGTTGCTTTTCTTGGAAGGGTAGGCAGATTTTTGACCACAAATTTAATTTACTGAATGGTCAATTCAGGTTTTCTATCTCTTCTTGAGTCAATTTTGGTAATTTCTATTTTTCTGAAAATATTAATCTCATCTCAGTTATTAAAATTTTTGTCATAATACTCTTCACAGCATTGTTTAGTGATTGCTATAATGCCTCTGAAACTGCAGCTATGTTCCCTTTGTTGTTATAAATATTGCTTATTTGTGTTTTCTCTTTTTTGTAGAGCAGTCTTGTCAGACAGCTATTTTATGGATCTCTTCAGTGAGCTACCTTTTCAAAAATAAATATGTTTACAGCATCCTTATTTTCTATTTAATTGCTTTTTTATTTTACCTTGATTATCTTTTAAAGTTTCTTTCAGTTTATTCTATGGTTCTTTACTTTTATTTTGTGTATTAAATATGTAGCTTCTTAAGATTTAATTTTTTCCAATACATACATTTAAGACAGTATATTTCCCTCTAAGTATCCTTTAAATTGCATTACTCATGTTTTAATATGTAATTTTATCATCACTCACTTCTAGGTTTCCATTACGAGTTCTGCTTTAATTCATGAATTATTAAATGTGCTTTTCAATTTCTAAACATATGCTGTGTTTCTTTGCACAGTTTCACTCCGGCAAAGTGGTGGCTGTCTATTCTCCTTACAGCAATAAAGCAGAAGGTTCCCAGAAAAAAAATTATGGTGGAGGTAATAAACATATCAGGTTTATCTCACAGAAAAAAGATAGAAATAACTTTGCTAGATCAAGTATACAACTGCATAGAATAGTGTTTACTTACAACTGAGTTTAACCTTATTATTTTTTTTTTTTTTGCGGTACACGGGCTTCTCACTGTTGTGACCTCTCCCGTTGTGGAGCACAGGCTCCGGACGTGCAGGCTCAGCGGCCATGGCTCACGGGCCCAGCCGCTCCGCGGCATGTGGGATCTTCCAGACCGGGGCACGAACCATTGACCCCTGCATCGGCAGGTGGACTCTCAACCACTGCACCACCAGGGAAGCCCTAACCTTATTTTTTTTATGGGTATGTTGTCATTCAACCAACATTTATTTACAACTCAATGTATGCAAGAAATGTGCCTGGGACTGAGAAGACAAGAAATCAGATGCAGAAAGAATTCTGTGATAGGGACCAGCAGAGAGTCTACAGGGTGAGAGAAGGGGCACCTAACTCAGAGAGGGCTGAGAAATGAGGCTCCTAGGAGGGGAAGAAGCAGGTCAGCCAAGTGGTGGAGAATGCTTCTCCGGGCCTGGGAACAGTCTAGACAAATGCACGGAGAATCACAGAGTAGCTGGACTTAGGTAAGACCCAAGAATGGCTCTAGCATTGAGTTACTTTTTAGCAATGCTTAGAAATAAGATGAGAAAAGCAACAGGACTTAGAGTAGGATAGGCTTCTTGTTTTTTTTTTTTTTTTTTCCCTCCCCCTTTGGCTGCACCTTGCAGCTTGTAGGATCTTAGTTTCCTGACCAGGGATCGAACCCATGCCCTCAGCAACGGACAGCACACATTCCTAACCACTGGACCACCAGGAAATTCCCAGAATAGGCTTCTTAAGTGATGGTTTGGATGTTGAACTTCCCTTCCATCCATAGCCCTCTAGCCTCTCCAAGGATTCATGATGCTGCTTCCTTTGCTATGAGGCTCAGGTGAGCAGTCCTTATCCTAACTTGCAAGGGAAAATAAGAGCTAGCCAGTTTCCAAGCAACTCAAAATCGTTCAACACTCTCACACCTCCACAGGTGGAGAACAGAAACAGCATAGCAGGGACTGAGTTCTCACCGCCTGCCGGGCGCTGTGCTGGGTGCCTTATAGCATTATTATCTCATTCAGTTCCTCGAGGGTTGGAGTAAGTCCTGCTGCTATGCTTCATGTTACAGATGAGCAAATTGAGTTTCAGGGTGGTAAGTACCTGCTCAAGGTTGCACAGTTGGAAAGTAACTGGAGGAACATTTCATTGGTTAGGCAGCCAGCAGTGTCGGCTGCAGAAGGTCCATTTAATAGTGTTTTATTGCTCTTCCCTGTTTTGCGTTTATCATCTGCCAGTTTATACCCATGTATGATTTAGGAAGAGGAAACAATTAGTTATTACTTAAAAAATAATATTTGTTTGGTGGAAACTCTTTCAAAGCCGAATATCAATCATGATGTTTCTTCCATTGAGCTTTAAAGTTCTTCCCTAGAGAGTCTCCCCACTGTTCCTACTTCTACCCTTTGGGGCCATCCAAAGAGTCTGACTAGTATCGTATGTGTTTCAAGGAGCAGTGGGGATGGCAAAGAGGACACGGGCTGAGGAGATAGTAGAGAGACAACCTTGACAGAATGGTCCCCAATATGCCCTGTTTTCCGGATGGGTTTGCAGCTCACTGGAGGTGAGACAGATGCCCTGGACTCCCACCTGCCCCATCACCATGCCTGGCCCATCATGTATTACCTGCAAGTTTCTCCTGATAAAGATTAGTTCTGACTCCAGTTTAAGCCAGAGGATGCTTCATTGCCTCTTTCTACGGGCTGCGTGGGCAGGGGTGGCAAAACAGGGTGTCACTAAGTAAAGCTGGGTAATACAAACTAGGTGATACGGTTTTCTGAAAATGTGTCTCTTGTGCAGAATGCAAGATGTGGCAGCTTTCCTCCACGAGAATTGAGTTTGACGGTGCTGAGAATGGAGATGATTTTTTTTTTTTTTTTGGTGGCTGGACTTTTTAGTGTCTTGGTGCTTTTAACGGATATAGATTTTTATTTTATTATTTTTTTTTATTGCCACCTTTGAAATCCTTGAAGACCGATGTCCCTTGATCTGAATTTATTCAGCTTACCATTTGTAATGAAACACCATTTAATTTTACCTCTACAAATGTATTCTACTTTTCCTGCTCTCCCGCTTTCTTGAAAGTGTGCAGAAATATTTGTCACTGGCCCCCCTAATAAGGTCCCAGATTAGGATGCACTTGTGGAATGAATGTCTTTATCATATAACTTCCCTGGCTTTCTGCACGTTCACGCATTTTTCGATTATGAACCGCCATGTGTATTCAGTAACGAAGATGGATAAAAGAGAGAATGTGAGATGGTTAGCAGGGCCAGAGTCTGAGGAACTAAGAATATTTTCACTTAACTGAATTGGTAAAATTATGGACAATATTTTGCTTTCAGAAAAAGAGGGAGACCAAGCTCCAGTTTCTTGGGCACACACCATGACAGGAACTAATTTGCCTATGAGGTCAAAGTTAGAAGGAATGTGTCCTGTTTACTCTTTCCCTTTCTGGAGGCTCCATGACTGTGAAGACCCATTTCATGGGAGGCTGGAGCAATCCTTCTGTAGTTTTGGCCCAGCTAGAACAGGATTACAGGGGCAAAAAACACTCGGGAGAGGAATAGTCAGAGGAGCTATGCAGTCACGTCCTGAAAAGAGGAAGACACCCAAAGCACCTAAGCAGTACTGATGCTCATGACCCCACCTCCACCCCCCAACCACATCCACCACCCAAATGTACCCAGGATTGCCTGAGAATTTCAGTGGCCCAGGGCAAGCCCAGGGCAGCTGGTCAGGACTTGGCTAAAGGCTGAGCCTTTGTTCAGCCAAACTAGGAACAGGGTGTGTAAGCAGACGGGGTATGGGAGGGGAGGAGGGTTCCAGCCAATGGAGAGGGATGACAGCTGCTTTAGGAAAGGAAAATGTGAGAAAATGAAAAGATGCTTAAAGAAGAAATTTAGGTCTGGGCATTGGTATATGTGATTTATTACTCTCTGTAATCTTAAATAGCCTTCAGAAATAATACTTAAAAACAAACAAACAGGGCTTCCCTGGTGGCGCAGTGGTTGAGAGTCCGCCTGCCGATGCAGGGGACACGGGTTCGTGCCCCGGTCCGGGAGGATCCCACATGCCGCGGAGCGGCTGGGCCCGTGAGCCATGGCCGTTGGGCCTGCGCGTCCGGAGCCTGTGCTCCGCAACGGGAGAGGCCGCAACAGTGAGAGGCCCGCGTACTGCAAAAAAAAAAAAAAAAAAAAAAACAAACAAACAAACAGGGCTTCCCTGGTGGCGCAGTGGTTGAGAGTCCGCCTGCCGATGCAGGGGACATGGGTTCGTGCCCCGGTCCGGGAGGATCCCACATGCCGCGGAGCGGCTGGGCCCGTGAGCCATGGCCGCTGAGCCTGCGCGTCCAGAGCCTGTGCTCCGCAACGGGAGAGGCCACAACAGTGTGAGACCCGCGTACCACAAAACAAAAACAAAAACAAAAAACAAAACAAACAAACAACCTTTCTCTTTCAGGTCTTAAGAATTGATTTGTGATTTGACAGAGGAGGAGGTAGTTTGGAGTGTGTGTGTGTGTATGTCTGTGCACGTGTGTTTGTGTGTGTGTGTGTTGGTTTGCTTTTTTGATGTTCATGTGGTGAAAAATGACTTACGTCTAGACTGAGGCAACCCAAGAGGTATAGCTAAATCCAGGTTACAGCAATAGACAGGACTCAGAAACCTTAAAAATGGCTCAGAATAAAGGTGGGCAATGCAAATGTCATACACATGATTTCCTCACCCTGCAGTGCCCAACCTGGAGGATTCTGTTCCTAAAAACCTTGCATGAGAACTTCAGGTTGACAAACTAGAGTTCCTAACAGGAAAGGATGAGAGTTGATACTAAATCAAGAAAACACAAGGGACTTTTGTACATCCTAAGTGAATGATAAGGAGCACTGTACAATTGGTATCCATTTGCCATTTCTTATTCTTAAGTAATTTTTAAGGATCTTTCTTCCCTGAAGTTTCAAAGAGAGATGCTTGAAAATCCCTTATGAGATACGGGTTGAACACGCACAGCTTATGAAGCAGTTAAAATGCACTTGTGGTTTGTTCTCCCACCACTTCTTTAAAATGTATTCAATGGGGCAATCTTCTCCTGCCCTTGGAAGAAAATAAGGTAAGTCCAAGACCTTTCTGATAACTCTCAGGTAATTGGCATTTACATAGCCATTTTAAGTCTCAAGAATTAATTGCCCAGTCAAAGGTATTAGCCAACAGTCTAAACAAGATTTGGTAGTGAATCTTCCTTCTCCCCCCGGCTCAGACTTTTTTAGGTTGGAAGCCCATGCAGGGAAAGGTGGGGAGTTGGGGACTGACTTCTCCATTCCTCTGTCTTGTGCTTTAACAGTTTCCAAAACCACAGCTTCTCAGCAGCTTCTGACTGCTCCAGGATGGGAGGGGGGAAGAAGATGAGGTAAGAGAATAGGATGGCATCTTTGGATGACACCATCATCGGCTGCCCTAGCGCCCCAGGACCTGGCAGGAGTATCGACATTTTGGGGCTCTCAGAAATCCTACCACTGAGAACTTCCCCCGAGGCTCCCCCAACCCAGCTAGAAGCAACTCAGACCCTAGGAACCCAGGTTGTTGATAATAGAATCCCCCCCACCCCCTTGGGAGCCTGATGAATTGAAATATTCCCACCCTGGCTTTCCCTCACCCCAAAGAGTCCCACACTGGCTCATGGGAAACACCAACATCCTTTTCTCCAAGAATCACTGGGTCCCTGCACAGCAGGATTCCCAAAATTCCACCCCCAAAGCAGCATATTAGCCCTCTTCTAACCTCTGCATTTCCTGGTTGGGAATCAGACCTCAGCTGCAGGGAACATATGTCAAATCTCTTAGAATGATTCCACTGAAGGCTCTTACCACACTTTAGCTGGGACCCATGAATACAATGGCATCTCTGAAGAAAGCTCCTCGATAATTTCCCTCCTTCCATCCCCCTTAACTCTCTTTAAATCCTCAGTGAGGAAGAGGGTCCTAGAACTCTGGGACAGGTCTTCTGACATTTCCTTTGCAAATTCCCAATGCAGAGATCTGGCTTTGAATTTCTTGTCTGTTATCAGAGGCTTCAGTTTCAACATCCTATTACAAATTTGTTTCAAGATAATTCATATGCCAAGAAGTTTTATTTTTTTTCCCTTTGGTCTTCCATCCAAATGTTTCATGACTTTATAATTTTATGACTCAGTTTCTAAGACATATTCCCTAAGTCACAAGATGGAGTGACTCATACCTCGTCTGTACTATCTCTGAAGCCCAAAAAATATAGGATGGCTGTATAAAGCAAGTCTGGATATTCTAGAATTTCAAGTAAAGGGAATTCATAATAGAGAGAGGATTTTGTGTGCTAATAATTAAAGGGAGAGACTTTTGCATTTTTTCTGGGAAGATGGTAACTAGATCCAGGTAAAAGTACTTGAAAAATTAAGGTGAGAGATGGAATTATTTATTGACCATGACCTTCATAATGAACATATCACTGAATCCTCAAAACAGCCCTGCATATCCCGTCATTCATTCTTTTTCAAAAAAATTTATTTTATTTATTTATTTATTTTTGACTGTGTTGGGTCTTTGTTGCTGCGTGCGGGCCCTCTCTAGTTGTGGCGAGTGGGGGCTACTCTTCATCGTGGTGCGCGGGCTTCTCATTGCAGTGGCTTCTCTTGTTGCGGAGCACGGGCTCTAGGCACGCGGGCTTCAATAGTTGTGGTGCGTGGGCTCAGTAGTTGTGGCTCACAGGCTCTAAAGCGCAGGCTCTGTAGTTGTGGCTCACGGGCTTAGTTGCTCCGCGGCATGTGGGATCTTTTGGGACCAGGGCTCGAACCCGTGTCCCCTGCATTGGCAGGCGGATTCTTAACCACTGAGCCACCAGGGAAGCCCCTGTCATTCATTCTTTAGGTTCTGACTAGATGTTACTTTCTTTAAGAAAGTTTCCCTGACCCCAGACTATATTAAATTCTCTTGCTCTATTCTCTGAGAGCAAATTGTATTTGAGTACATATCACACTGTGTTGTAATCATCTGTTTACCGTGTTACTTTTTTTCATTTAGTTTGCTAAATGAAAACAGGGCTCATGAGTGTCTTTGTTATCACTTATCCTAATGGCCTTGTGTAAAGTAAGCAATAGTAACTGTTTAATAAATATTTCACCTACGTATTAGTTAGGATAGGTTAGGTTATGCTATAGTAACTAACAACCCCCAAATCTAAGCAGCATAGCACAGCAAAGATTCCTTAGTCATGCAGAGTCCCGGAGAATCTCCAGGCCAGCTTTCCTTCACACAGTGACTCGGCGAGCCAGGCTCTTGGATCACGTGACTGCATTTCAACAAGGGTATTGTAATGAAGAAAGAACACTTGGAAGATCCTGTATCAAGCGGGGAGTGATTCCAGACACCTCTCATGGCCCATTGGTCAGAACTGGTCACGTGAAATGCTCATGAAATGCTTGGTAAGCCCCACCGCAGCTGCATACCCTGGTCCCCAAAGCCTCAGGTTCATCTTTTTTTTTTTTTTAATAAATTTATTTATTTTATTTATTTATTTTTGGCTGTGTTGGTCTTCGTTGCTGGGCACGGGCTTTCTCTAGCTGCGGCGAGCGGGGTCTACTCTCCATTGCGGTGCACGGGCTTCTCATTGCGGTGGCTTCTCTTGTTGTGGAGCACGGGCTCTAGGCACGTGGGCTTCAGTAGTTGTGGCACGTGGGCTCAGTAGTTGTGGCTCACGGGCTGTAGAGCACAGGCTCAGCAGTTGTGGTGCACGGGCTTAGTTGCTCCGCGGCATGTGGGATCTTCCCAGACCAGGGCTCGAACCCGTGTCCCCTGCATTGGCAGGTGGATTCTTAACCACTGCGCCACCAAGGAAGCCCAGGTTCATCCTTTTTATGCAGAGATCCCAGCATGCTGAGCCCCTGAACTGACCTCGGTTGACAGTAGTTCAGAGTTGGAGCGCAGGATCCTGACAAGTATTCAAGAGGCTGAGCCTGGAAAAGCGTCAGTGCCAGGCTGAGGAGTCAGGAATTTTCCTTTTTAAATAATATGAGCTCTCATTTCTTGGATGGCTACTCCGTGTCATAGCTGCATTATTATGCTCTTTGCAACAAACCTCTCAGGGGAGGACAGCGGTAGCCACGTGGCAGAGCTGGGATTTGCGATTACGTCTGCAAAGGGCTCAGGGCAAGTGTGGAAGTTTCAAACCTGTGTGGGAGGAAAAACCCAGGCATGTTGTGAAAGAGAGAGAGAACAGGATGCCGTTGAAAGAGTTCTGGTGAGAAGTGACGAAGGGCTGAGCCAGGGCAGGGGCAGTGAGGCGGCTCTTCTTTCAATCAGGTATTCGATACCCCCCTGCCCTGTCCCTGAGGGTATTTCAGGTACATGTGGTCAAGTTGTCAATACCTGATCTCTCTCCTCTGCTTTCTTCTTACCAACTCACTGGCCCACATCAGGGCATCAGAAGAGTGCGGGAGGTGAGGCAGTAGCAGGGGGTGAGGGGTGCGAAGCAGGGACTTTGGGGGACTCTGTGGCTATAGAATTTCCTAGGCTACTGTTTGGGCAACACCAATGTCTGTAAGTGACCTAGAAAGAGTCTCTTTCCAAACCACAGCCCCAGTTCACCCTGACAATGCTTTCTTTCTTTTCCAAAGACAGCACATTTCACGTTTTACAAGTGAACAATGCAGAAGTCAAATTTCTTTTGAAAGATTGAATTCTGGCAACGCCCTTGAGCGCTGGTAGGAGCCAGGCAGGAGCCTGTGACAGGAAGGCTTACAGATCCTGCCCTCTTGGCATTCAGCATCTGAACGGGAGCCATGATCAGGTGGGTCCCTCGAGCTCCCAGCAGCCTGGGAAGTAGGCACGGCAGGATTTACCCTCCTCACCTTGCAGACGACAAAACAGTGTTGAAAGTAAGGATAGAGCGCTCTGACTTGCGCCTTCCAGTTGCCCTGCAAGGTGGATTCTCATCACCACCTTCACTTCACAGATAAGATGGCACACTACAAAGATTCAGTGATTTCCCCGAACTTGTGCAGCTGGGTTAGGTGCAAACAGCTGTTCCAGTCCCCATCGGTTGGCCTCCAGACAACGTGTCCTTCCACTTCTGCTCACACCTTTGCAGTACAAAAGCTGGGGTGTGATTTTCAGGAAACGTGACACATCACCTTCTCCAGAGTGAAGACTTTTCATACTTCTAAAAATGTGTAAGACATTCTGCCTCTAGTACCTTCTGTGTGGACCTGAAGCCATTTTATGAGTGGAATACTATGAAAAAGGCCACCAATCTTTATGCCCCATGCCTTTGAGGAACCAAGAATATTTTTCCTTTCTAAAGCAAATTAAATATTCTACCAGTGAAGCATAATTTAACAAATCTATGAAAATGAAGCTTGGGCTGTCATTAAAATGAAAGCCATTCATTTACCTTGCCATCATTTGGGGAAATTTTTCCATGACCTACTGGATCCTGAATCACCCCCAAAGCCTAAAATCAAAGCCATCTGTGCTATTAGACTCCCAAACTCTTCTTCAAATATTATTAAATTTATAAAATATTGAGTAGAATGGCTTTGATTTAGTATTCCAGTATAGAAAAAACCTCATTAACTTAGGTGTCCCTAATTCACAAAAGGTGGAAATCTGGGCTTGAGGTGGGCTGAAGTTGACTTTCTAGTTTGTACTTTTCTGAAAGTCCAATGTTTGCAGTTACAGAAACTCATCTCACTTCTGATATTTTCTGTTGACACTGATCCCAATTTTTCTTCATATTGGTTCCCCTTCTCTTCAGCTTTATTGCTTCCTCAGTAGCTCTGGTTACTGTCTTGGTCCAATTCCTCCAGCCTCCCATTTTTCAATGCCCAAATCAAGTCTACATAGTGCAGCCGGATGATTTGTCAAAAGTCCGAATCTGCTCATGTCACTCACCGAAGAGAACATCTACACACCTTCATTATCTACAGGATGAAGTCAGTCTCTTCTGCAGACTTCTGAGGACCTTTATGTTCTGGATGGGTCTCTTTTCTCCAGCCTCATCCCTCTTTACTGTTATCTTTACCCTGAGCTCTACTTTAGCCACTTAACCACCATACTTTCCCCACTATGACTTACTCTTTCTCATCCTGTGTTTCTTCTCATGCTGGTCCTCCAACTAAACAGTGCCCCTCCTCCACCTCTTTGCTAATTCTTGGCGCTGGCTCCTCTTCAGGAGGTCTAAACTCAGACTAAACTCTAAGATCCTCTAGGAAGATTGCTTGATTTCTCAATCCTGAATAGGAATGAATCTTCTATGTGCTTATAATCTGCTGTTGCTTCCAACTTTGCTGATTTGTCACTGTGAACCATCATTACCTATTAATTTATCTGTATCCCTGATGAGACCATCAGCTCTTACAAGCTGGAGTCATCAGAAGGGTACCATTGGGAAAGTAGCTGGTGCACGGTAGATTTTCCATCCGTATTACTTGGATGAACAGATAAGCAATGATGAGCACCTTGATGAAACTTCAGATGAACCCTGCATATAAGGAAGCTGCAGCTTTAGTGATTAACCCAACCAGGTGGTATTCTTACTTCACTCCATACTTGATTCATCTCCTTGTCTCCAGCCGTACCAGCATAGTTCGTTGGGCATACTAGGTGCTTAGTAAATTTTTTGCATGAATAATAGTATGGGACAAGTAGGGTCTGGTGATGAGCCTGTGGTTTTCTCGGACCTGGAATCAAGTGTGGCCACAGGGCTGGCAGACATGGATAGAGCTCAGCAAGTCCCGATGTCCTAAAAGTGAGTCCTACGGTCGCTGTTTTTGTCCTCTTCTCTAGGGTCACCTCAAGAAGGATTGGGAGAAAGTTAAAACAGCTGGGTGATTCCATTAACAACCAATAATCTGGGAATGCTGCTGAATGCTTTTGAAACTGAAGTAGCAATAACTCCCCACGGGTCCATTAACCTGCAGCCAAAATTAGATTATGTAGAAATAACATTAAATAAAGAGCCACAGTCCTCAGTTAATTGAAAGGCAAACTTGTGAATTATACGATCATTCTCTTTGAAAGGCAGAATATTCCATTGCCCCAAGACCCTTGGGACCACTCTTGAGTGTCCAGCTTGAGATTCATTTTAGAGAAAACACATTTCCTACGGGGACGCTTTAGCAATCTATTTGTTGTAGAAAACAGTTTGAAATGGGGAAAATTAAGAGCTTTGGAATGGGACCAAGGTAAGGCAGGTTTAAATCGTGGATCTGCCACATCCTAGCTCTGTGACCTTAGGGAAGGTACTTAATTCCTCTGAGTTCCAACCTTCTTGTCTGTTTACGAAGGATGGTGGTGGTAATAACGTATCCCCCAGTCTTGTGAGGAAGGTTGGCATGTAAATAGATCATTGCTATACAAAGAAGGGAGTACATTGAAAGAGAATAGTGTGGGAGCATCCAGGGGACCATCTCACCTGGCCAAGATGATTAAGAGATGTCACCTGGGCTGAATCATGAAGAATGAACAGGGGAAACTGGATTAAGGGGTGGGCCACTAGTACTTGCCTTGGAGGTCACATTTACTAGTACTCGGTCCCGAGTGCTGAAAACACAAGGAGATGGAGGTCAGGTTACTGATCAAACTCCCTCCTTTCTGCTCTCACTTCTTTCTAGGCTTCTGTATTTACTTCCTTCCATCCTTCCTACTAAAATTCTCAAGTTCCTTCTCATCTTGGTTTCAGTGAAGCCCAAAGAAAACTGTCAGCAGCCATTCTCTCGGGATTGAGGGGAACAGATCTTCTTGTCCTGTCTCTTCCTGGCGGCGCCAGGCCCTGCAGAGGACAGAACATTGTCTCCATTTCCCTCTGCCTCGGGCAGATGGTGGAGAGTGCAGTGCGTTCCCACAAAGGAGCGTGCTGTCCTTGCTCTAGAGTCTGTGGGCGAGTCCTGCCACGGAAGGCAACCAGGACAATTTGGACCTCTGCACCTGCCTTTTTAAAACTCGGGAGCGTTCATGACCCACAAAATCCCATGGCTGACCCATACCTGCATGGGCCGGAGACACTAGGGACCGAGGTCTTGAGACAAGTGGCTCTGGGGAGTCACTGTACACTGTGATGGCGGCAGCAGGAGTGATGCTCATTATCTCTGTTTTATGGATTAGGAAACTGAAGCTCAGAGAGGCTTGGTAATGTTTTCCCAAAATTACACAGCAAGGTTAGACAGACAGAAGTGACATGCCTGGTCTTCTGAATCTAAGTCCAGTGCTCTTCCATGATGATACCTTGTCCCTGTATATTCATAAATATCTGGATTTTGACCAAGGGTAGATAAACAACCTGGGAATTTGAGTATATTTTTACTTCCTGGTTTTGGCTTTGCTTATATCCTAAATTAAGATCCAATCTTTGCCATGTAAAATCTGCCCCTCCTTCTGTCATTCTATGTCTTCAGTGGGGCTACCACTCTCATCCAAGAAAAAAGCCTGGTCATCATCTTAAACTCTACCTGCTCCTCAAACCCACCCAATCCTCTGCCCACCAGTTACAAGGCACCCCAGGTCCTGTAGATTTGACTTTCCAAATTCCTCCTGAGTGGTCCCTCCTCTCCTTTACCCTCCCCCAGGCCACTGCCCTACCCCAGGCTCTTTCTTGTCCAGTAAAGCACAATGACCTTCCATCGGGTTGCCTTTCTAACGAGTTTCCCCTCAATCAATGCTCCATTCATCAGCGAGATGATCTTTCAACACCACAATAAATACTTTCAATGACCGTTCATTTCCTAAAAAAAGCAGCTCTCTACATAAGAACATCTCTGAGCTAGGCGTGGTGCCACAGTCTGCACACATCTCTAATCCTCAAAATAACTCTACAAAAGAAGTCTTGTTATCCCAATTTCACAGTTGGTAAGTAGCAGGTCAGGACCTCCAATACAGGGGGATTTGACTGCCCAGCTGTGGTCTATTCACTGCACCGCACCAGCTACCAGCTAAAATCCAATCTCCTTAGCATCAAGTACAGCCTTGCCTCCTGCCACCACAGCCCTCTCACGCCGTGTTCTCCAGATATACCACCCTTCCTGCGGTTCACCCATCTCTCCAGATAGTTTTGCATTCCATAGTTCCACACATGCACTACCTCTTCCTGGAAGGCCTTTCTCTTTTCAACTGCCCTTCCAAACCCCACTCAGTGGGCAGCTAAGGTTCAAACTCGGGACTGTTCTCTTTCCCACCGTAGAGCCCTGCATCCTTCCCACGTGGACAATTTTTGATTTGTTCTAGGTTATAATGCTGTAATTGGCATGGATGAGGAAAGGGAAATACCACTGGGGACTGTTTCACTGGGTAGTTAAGGTAAAGGGATAGGTCTCTGTTGGCTTCCTCTGGAAAATTATTTCAAGATTTAGATAGCTAGTGGGAAGCAGCTGCATAGCACAGGGAGATCAGCTTGGTGCTTTGTGACCACCTAGAGGGGTGGGATAGGGAGGGTGGGAGGGAGGGAGACGCAAGAGGGAAGAGATATGGGAACATAAGTATAACTGATTCACTTTGTTATAAAGCAGAAACTAACACACCGTTGTAAAGCAATTATACTCCAATAGAGATGTTTTAAAAAAAAGGAAAAGAAAAATGTAAAGGAAACAGGACTTGATTCCCTGGTCAAGCTAATTACTGCACTCCTAAGTCATGCTGATGAGATGGCTTCAGGAAAAGAATGGTTCTCCCACTGAGCTGCAGATCAGAGAGTGCTCCATGTTACTCTCAAGGGGGGGGGGGGGGGTCATTGCTGGGCTGGAATGCACTGTTTCTTGAGGAATAAAACTACCAAAATTGGTCTATTAAATGTTTCTGTGTGGCGAAGAGGTCTTATTCCTCAGCAGTGAATGACTCAATGAAAGGGGGGATGTATGTGGTTTGTGTGCACCATGCTGTTGGACTTGTCAATACCAAGTTTAAGGACAAAGAGAATAAACAGAAGAAAAAGAGTTTGCCTTTACAAAGTTATTTGAACTACTTCTCTACCTTCCTAACCATCACAGTTTTTCTGTATTCACACACTGCTGGTTCTCTAATGTTTTTCCTTTAATTTCACTTAAATCAATCTGATTTTAAAGCTTTACTTAAATCAATCTGATTTTAAAGCTTTACTATTTCTTAAGGAATAATATTCATAATATCATGGGTTTGCTTTGCTAATTACATGTTTTCACATTGAATCAGTTAGAAGGTCTTCGGTTGAAAACAATTGAAAAAAATTCCAGCCATCTTCAGCAAAGAGGTTTTACTGGAGGGATACTGTGGCTTCAGATAGCTTTCAGGAGGCTCGAAGATCTGACTTGAAAGCAGCAAGTATCAAAATATTCCGGTTGACAAGGCAGCAGAAGCATGGCAGCAGTGGTCTTGCAGAGTAACCACTCTGGTCTCTGCAAAATGCCACTGCCACACCACAGCCACTGTATGACTATGACCATCAGCCATCCCTCAGCCATCACTGTGTCACCTGCTCAGAATTCAAAATCCCAGAGAGATTATCTTGTTGGCCAAGCCACATCTATACCCTGTCTACCTTGGGACAGGGGTGGGGAGGATGAAAATTTGGTCCCTTTGCCTGCCATAGATGATCAAGGATCCCCAGGACAGCACAAAATGGGAGATTCCCCAGTAGGGAGAACAGGGTGCTAATTGAAAGGCAGCTTGAATGATGAATAGCAAAAAGCAAAACAATACAAAACACCCCCCCAAAAAACCCTCTTCATTACATTCATTAAAATGAACACATAACATGAAAATAAAAGGTCGATTCAAGTATCATAACATCGTAAACTCATGCACCAACCGACCTGTGTACTACCCTTCAGGAAGCGCTGAACCAGTTGCCCTCCAAGGACCTTGTAGCTTTGGTCTTTATTGTGTACCAGTGGACACCACTCTAATAGAAAGTACAGACTCATCTGTACCTTTCTGCAAATAAACTGACCCTTGTCTATTTTTGTTCGGTTGGTTTGGTAGCTGTTATTGTTCGGTTGGTTTGGTAGCTGTTCTTTATTTGCTTTGTACAGAGCCCTTTTTTTTTTTTTTCTGTATAGAGCCATTCTTTGACTCTTTTAGGTTGACCTTTCACTTCCACCTCATTTATGATGCGTTTAGATCCTCATGCACCCTCACGGTTTTGCATTTCACTAAGGAAGTAGCAGATAGTTGGCAAGGTGGAAAGAACTTGAGCCTTTCTAATGATCTTGAGATCTTGCCATTTTGTAATCAGAGTGTAGCTTCCTGGAATTCCCTGAGCCATTCCAAGGAGTGCAGATTCCGAATAGTCCAGATATGATCTCATTGCCAGGATTCCTCTAGGGTTCCAGAGAAAGCATGTCTTGCAGAGGGCTTTAAAAACTCTTCACTAAGTCAAAGTTTATTCTACTCATTCTAACCTGTATTTGGTATTTCCTATTACACTCATCAAATAAATGTTTGCTCTGGAGGAATCTTAACAACAATATTATTCATTTTTATTAATCCAGAAAGGCAATCTATTACCCAAAGTGACCACCAAAGAAATACACTAGGACTAGAATATTCTGGAAACTCTTCTGAAACCCATAATAGAAGTTCTAGCTCAAGTATTAAGTTACTTGAGTTTTTCTAACAGACCCTCTCCCCCTGCCAGGAAAGACTATTTCCCAGTTAACCTGATACGGGCAGAAAATGAAATAAAATTCTCCCTTTAGATAGAGTATGGCTTCACAGAAATTAAATAATGTATCTTAATGCATAGTCTCAACAATAAATGATAAGTAATTTCCATGCATGTATATACACACACACACATACACACACAGCCAAAAGAGAAGGTAAATGATGCCAAACATTTTAATTTTTGTTACAGAAGTGAATATTCGATATAAAGGTCAAAATCCAAAGTATTGTTGGGAAGGAAAAGGTTAGCAGTTGGAATTTCAACCATTCTTTTTACCAGGGAGGGATGAATAAAGAAAAATGAAAAGAAGAAAGAAACAGCCAGGTCAAATCTGGTAAATATTCCATTAGAAATCCTGATGGTCTTTATTGATGAAATGATAACAGAGAGTCCAGCCTCTTCAATAAGTTGTGCTGGGAAAACTGCACAGCTACATGTAAAAGAGTGAAAATAGAACACTGCCTAACACCATACACAAAAATAAACTCAAAATGGATTAAAGACCTAAATGTAAGGCCAGACAACTCTTAGAGGAAAACATAGGCAGAACACTCTATGACATAAATCACAGCAAGATCCTTTTTGACCCACCTCCTAGAGAAACGGAAATAAAAACAAATAAACAAATGGGACCTAATGAAACTTAAAAGCTTTTGCACAGCAAAGGATACCATAAACAAGATGAAAAGACAACCCTCAGAATGGGAGAAAATATTTGCAAATGAAGCAACTGACAAAGGATTAATCTCCAAAATTTACAAGCAGTTCATGCAGCTCAATATCAAAAAACAAGCAACCCAATCCATAAATGGGCAGAAGACCTAAACAGACATTTCTCCAAAGAAGATATACAGACTGCCAACAAACACATGAAAGGATGCTCAACATCACTAATCATTAGAGAAATACAAATCAAAACTACAATGAGATATCATCTCACACCAGTCAGAATGGCCATCATCAAAAAATCTACAAACAATAAATACTAGAGAAGGTGTGGAGAAAAGGGAACCCTCTTTCACTGTTGGTGGGAATGTAAATTGATACAGCCACTATGGAGAACAGTACGGAGGTTCCTTAAAAAACTAAAAATAGAATTACCATAGAACCCAGGAATCCCACTACTGGGCATATACCCTGAGAAAACCATAATTCAAAAAGAGTCATGTACCACAATGTTCATTGCAGCTCTATTTGCAATAGTCAGGACATGGAAGCAACCTCAGTGTCCATCAACAGATGAACGGATAAAGATGTGGCACATATATACAATGGAATATTACTCAACCATAAAAAGGAACGAAATTGAGTTATTTGTAGTGAGGTGGATGGACCTAGAGTCTGTCATACAGAGTGAAGTAAGAAAGAGAAAGACAAATACCGTATGCTAACACATATATATGGAACCTAAAAAATAAAAAAAAAATAAAATGGTTATGAAGAACCTAGGGGCAGGACAGGAATGAGGATGCAGAAGTAGAGAATGGACTTGAGGACATGGGGAGGGGGGAGGGTAAGCTGGGACAAAGTGAGAGAGTGGCATGGACATATATACACTACCAAATGTAAAATAGATAGCTAGTGGGAAGCAGCTGCATAGCACAGGGAGATCAGCTCGGTGCTCTGTGACCACCTAGAGGGGTGGGATAGGGAGGGTGGGAGGGAGATGCAAGAGGGAGGAGATATGGGGATATATGTATATGTATATGTATAGCTGATTCTGTTATAAAGCTGACTTTATTATAAAGCAGAAACTAACACCATTGTAAAGCAATTATACTCCCATAAAGATGTTAAAAAAAAAAAAGAGAGTCCTTATCAATGGAATTATTTCAGCAGGATATACTTGATAAGATTAGATTGCTATGGTAAACAAACCTGGAATTTATAGATTTCTGGACCATAGCTTGCTGTAAAATGTCAGCTTCAGGTATGTTGTAATCAGGGTGTAAGACAGAGACATTTCATGCTGAAAATCTCCCTTTGGGAAAGTGGTGGACCCCATGTGTTAAATCAGAGCGTGTCCTGGTGATGAGGAAAAGCCTAAGAGGAAGGATTGGTGATCTTGGACTTCTCATGCTTGGTTTGTATGTCACCTTCACCTCTATCCTCTGAATTATTAGTGAAGTTTGATATTGGATAAGATCTTCGATTCTTGTGAGTCTAATTTGACAATGTGACCCTTTGTATAATCTTAATAGCAATGTGGTAGAAGGCAAAAATGTTCACAAATTCTTGCCCTCCCTGTATTCCCCTGTCCCCTTCACCACCACTCACTCTATTCTGCCTAGGCTCAGCCATGTGACTTGCCTTGGCCAACAGCATGTTAGCCATTGTGATGCAAGGGAGGCTTGAAAAACATTGGACAGTAGAAATTACATTCTCTTGCTGCTGTGGAACTCTGTGCCATGTGAGTAAACCTGAGCTATTTGGCTGGAGGATGAAAGACCATGTGGATGAGAGACAAGATAACTTAGCTGAGGCCCTCCCTAGACAAACCAGCCTTGGCAGCTCGCAGGACTTGTTAGTTGACTACAGATGTATGAGTGAAATCAGCTGAGCCCAGGCTAATTGCTGACCTACCAAATTATGAAATATATCAATTTTTTTTAAGCATCTACATTTTGGGGTGTTTCATAGCACAGAAAAAGCTAATTGACACAGTATATGCAAAATCCACTGTGATCACACTCAAGCCTTCTCACAGCCTCCTCACCTCTACTGCTTATTCTTTCTTTCTTAGTTTGAGATTAGAGCTTGTAAACTGGTGGCCTAGGGGCAGTCCAAATGTGTCCCATGCAGAACTAATGTTCAGCCAAGAGTCACTGGAAAGACCACACTTACTGTTTATGTGCAGTCTACATCTTATTTTTAAGAGCCCTTGCCATGGTAACTGCTAAATATCTTCACTGTCTGTCTTGGTCCTGTGAACACAAAGTGTAAATCAGATTTTCCATGGATATCTGGATTTCTGGCTCGAAGAAGAAGAGGAAGAAGAAGATGATGATGAAGGAGAAAAAGAAGAAGAAGGAGGAGGGAATAAGGAGAAAAGATCTGGGAATACTGGGCTAGGATCTGGGAAGAGTGAGCTGGAGCCGAGGAGGGACTGCTCATTTACATGGGACATATGCTGCCAGTTCACCAATGTCCCCATCACTTTTGTTTCATGTATGCATATTGCCCGACTGGCCCCTAGAGGACTTTGACTGTGTATATATGTCACACTGGCTAATGCCCAGCTTTAGGGCATGACCATGTACTGTCTTGTGTCCCCACGTATTGATCTCCTTGCCTAAAATATCCATCTCCTTAGACACGTCCTGAACCTTTGCACATTCTTCAAATCCAACTCAAATGCCTCTTGTTCTGTGAAAATTTCCTTGTGGCTCTAGATAGATAAGGCTGGTTTACCTTCCTCTGTTCCCTGGAAGACTTTGCACACGATCTCTCCTGGCAGCCTTGTCATCTTGTCCATCATCATTATCATTGAAAAAGCTGCCTGTACAACGGGAAAGGGACCTCCTTGAACACAGCACCACTTTCTCCCCTTTATCCCTTGGGTGTGGCATGTGGTGAGGCCCCTCAAACCAGGGATGAATGAAGGACTCAACCAACTAGACATACTGGCTGAACTTCAGACCATAAATTTGATGCAATTTATTTTTTGAGTAAAACCAAGTTTATGATTCTCTATTTTTGTCATATTCTCTGAGGATTACTTTATAATCGCCAACATCCTGTTTTGTTTTGTTTTGTTTTTTAATTTTTTTTATTGGAGTATAGTTGCTTTACAATATTGTGTTAGTTTCTACTGTACAGCAAAGTGTATCAGCTATACGTATACATATATCCCCTCTTTTTTTAATTTCCTTCTCACTTAGGTCACCACAGAGCATTGAGTAGAGTTCCCTGTGCTATACAGTAGGTTCTCATCAGTTATGTATTTTATACATAGTATCAATAGTGTATATATGTCAATCCCAATCTCCCAATTCATCCCACAGCCCCTTCCCCCTTGGTGTCCATACGTTTGTTCTCTACAGCTGTGTCTCTATTTCTGCTTTGTAAATAAGATCGTCTATACCAATTTTTTCAGATTCCACATACACGTGTTAATATACGATATTTGTTTTTCTCTTTCTTACTTCACTCTGTATGACAGTCTCTAGGTCCATCCACATCTCTACAAATGATCTGTTTTGTTTTTAAGGAAGCTCTTTGCTTTAGGGGTAGCAGCTTGTAAAGGAAATAAGTGGTTTAAAGTATAAGACAACCTGAGTCTAATAAGTTTGAAGAAATGTAGTTAAAGAAACCAAGAGGAAACAGAGAGCAGAGTAGTCAGTATAAGTTCCCATCTTCCTAATAAAAGAGCATCTACACTGAGCAGTGGGATAATCAGTATCAGGCAAGACAGGCTGGACTATACTTTGGTAGCAATCCCCAAATCTAAGTGACTTAACAGCAAACATTTGTTGCTTTACTTATGATACTTGAACACCATGGGTGGGCAGAGAGTGGTCTATTTATCTTGGTCACTCAAGGAACGAGGCCAAGGGAAGCTCCATCTCAACACATGCTTCCATGGTCACTCAGGCAGGATGCAGGGAATTTGTGGTCCACACACTGGCTGTTAAAACTGCCATCTGGAAGTGACACACATCATTTCTGCTCCTATTTCATTGGCCAAAGCAAGTCTTCATGCCAGGCCTAACTTCAACAGGCCAAGGAAGAGTAATTCTTCTATGTGTCAGGAAAGAGAAACGGTGACATATTTGTGAACAAAAAGTGAGTATCACAATTAGTGATTTTGCAAAATGTCCTTCGGTTTTCAAAATGTACTACCATTGTTGACCTTATAATGACCTTCACCAGTGAATTTAAAGTAGAATTTAACATCAATCCATTGGATACAAATACTCCCCCACCATTGTTTCATAAAGCAAGATTCCTTTGTTTCAAACTCCTGCAACTAAGCAATAAATGAAAGGGGGGAACCTGAGACTGCTTCATGATTACACCCACCCTCCAAGATGCATCAACAGACCATCACAGTATAACGTGGAAAATGTTATGTTTTGTGAGAAATTGGTGCTACAAAACACAGATTGGGGACACCGAACTTGGCAGGAGACCATTGAGAAGAAGGAGTGGAATTTAGGAAGAAGTGTGCATGAGCAGAATAACAGCACATTTCTTCCTTGATCCTTCCAGATAAAGGAGGATCTGTTGGTGTTTGTTCAATGGACAAGGGTAGGGAAGATATGTGGTCCCAGAGGAGGTGTACATGGATGAGATCCTTAGGGTCGTGACTCTGGTCAGGACAGGGCAGCTACCCTAGAAATGAATTATTTGCATGTTATTTACACATATGTGACCTTGAATAAATGCCTTCTTTTCTCTGATCTCAGTCTCCCTTTATAAAATGAAGAGGCTAGAATCAAAATCCCATTTTTAAAAATAGAACTCAACAAGCTGATTCTAAAATTCACCTACAGAGTACATTAGTAAGAATAGCTAACTGTATTTTGAATGTGAAATACAATAAGTTCAACTTGCCCTATCAGAAATAAAATCATATTCTAGACATATGGAAATTAATTTTTTTCTCAAAGCCTGGAATTGTCCAAAGACTAGACAAATCTATTAAAAGAACAGAAAAGAGAGCCTAGAATCCAATCTGTGGTGTTTGAGAATTTATGATAAGAGTTTCATTTCAAATCTGACAGAAAAGGAGTAACAATTCAAGAAAGGGTGTTTAGACAATTGAATAACCATTGAAAAAATTATCTCTCTAATTCACAACATATATAAAAATAATACCCAGATGTATTAAAGATATGTTTTAAAAACAAAATATGGGAAGCATTATAATAACTATAGAGGAGTAGTTTTATTACCTTAGGTTGGGAAAGTCGTCCAATGGAGGATTCAAAACTTTTGAGACCATAAGGAAAAGACTGATATACTTGATTATAATACATTTTTTCATTTCTTTTTTGTGAGACACAACATAAATTAAAAAGAAAAATGCAGAATAAGAAAAATATTACAATATATGTAACAAGTGATTAATAATCAGAATATACGAAGAACTCTTTACAATTATTTAAATTTTTCATAGAAAAATAGGCATAGAATATAAAAAGACAATCAATACAAGACATACCAAAGGCTAATAAACATATGAAAAGTTTTCAACCCCACAAAATATCAAGGGAATGCACATTGAAATAAAAAAACATAAAATTTATATTGTTAGTAAAAAAAATATATATGTATATAGTTCATTAAATCCAATGTTGTTTAAGTTGCTTGAAAATGGATATTTTCATTAAATGACAAAAAATTCAAATGGGTTAGGAACATGGGCTGTGAAGCCAGACCACCCAGGACCACATCTGGCTCTGTGTGACTTTAGGCAAGTTACTTAACCTCTCTGCACCCGACTTTCCTTATCCATATCAGAGTCTACATTAATAATTCTAATGTAGAAATTAAATATAATGATCCATGGAAAATGCTGAGAGCAGTGCCTGGCACATAGTGAGTACTCCGTGATGATTCATTTTTATTTTTTTCACTGTCAATGAAAGTACTAAAATTAGAAATGCATATGCAATTCCATTTATAGGCATCTGTCCTACAGACATAACACCCATGAGCATACATTTCCTTTTATAAGAATATACATTTCAGTAGTTTAGTGGTAAAATTTTGAAGACATTTTAGCTGTTAATAAAACGGAGAAGAGTCACATAAATTATGACAACTCTCCTTTATAAAATTGTATTCAACCATTTATAAATAATGGCCTAGATCTGTATTTACTGAGGTAGAAGAATCACTAAATATATAATATTATAGTAAAAAGTAAACCAGAGAACAATTTGAAGTATACAATTTCTGGATATCACTTAAAAATATAATATTTGTAAATATATTGACTTTTCTGTAAGGAATCACGCCGGACTGTTAGTAGCAGTTACCTTTGGGGAAGGGAGTGGGTTGAATGATGGTAAAGGCATATGTTTAAACTTAACTTCGGCTTCGGTAGTATTTGTGTTTCGCCATAACAACTGCATATTTCTTTAGGTACTTTAAAAACATTATTTTTCAGTTAAATGATGGTTGAGCTATATAGGCACCCACTAGACAAGCTTCTAACTCAAATACTCTGATTCTCTAATTTTATCCTCCAGGAAATGGGGAGCCATGGGTGGTTTTCGAGGAGGAGATTGACTCGGTCACAGCTACAGGAATTCTTGAATATACAGCTTCTTGTCTTACTCTGTCTTACTTTCCTCAACTACTCTTCCAAGTGCCTACATGCTCCTTTTTGTTGCCTGCAGTCAGTGGTTTTCCTTTAATTTTCTCTTAGCCAGGCACTCACCACTCAAGTTTATTTCCCTCTTAAGGTCGTTATTGTTTTCCTCTTTTCAGACCAAAAAGAAATTGGTTTCTGAAAGTATTTCTTCTCTGTTGCTTGGTGAGATCTCAGTGAGGTCACTTACGGCTAACAAGCTTTCTTTCCTACTTCCCCACGTGGCAAGGGCTAGTGGGAACCCCTGTGCCCAGAATTAGGAGACCAGGCTTTGGGCCGTGGCTTGCCGCTGGCCTGGGGATTCGCCCTCTCTGAACTCCAGTTTCCACACGAACAATCTGGAGAATTCAAAGCAGACATCCTCTACGGCCACATCCAGTTGTGATCATCAAAGTTCACAAGGCAGTTATGGGATACTGGAGTTCAGTTGATCCTAGAGAAAGAAGAACTATAATCTGATGTCTCCATGCCTTTGCCCATCGTATCCCCTCTGCCTGGAATATAGTTCCCCTCATCTTCCAGCTGGCCAACTCCTACTCATTCATTCATCTAATCATGCAATTAATACTGAACACCTACTAAGTGCTAGGCTCTGCCGTAAGCATCAAGAATACAACAACGAACAAGACCTACAAGAATATGGCCTCCGAGTAGCTTGCAATATAGTGGGGGAGACAGACTTTACTCAAATAACCACAGAAATAGAGGCAGCGTTGTAATGTTTATTTTGTGCAATGAAGGAACATAAATGGTGCTTTGAGGGAGAGTTAAAGGGTGACTTCCTCTAGACTGGGGATCAGGAATTGGCTCTTGGAGGAGGTATCCTTGGAGGGAATGTGTTCCAGGCAAAGGAGGGAACGAGTTTGCTGTGTCTGAGGAAGAGGAAGCAGCCCCTTGTGGTCAGAGCACTGGGATGATGGTGCAAACGAGAACAGGGAGGTGGGGAGGTGGGCAGGGGGCAGGTCATGAAAGCCTCTGTGGGATGTGGTTCTGAATCTCAGTTTTCTTATAAGTGCAATGGGATTTTAATTAAAGAAGTAACTTGTTCTGGTTCACATGTTTAAAATATCACTTAGTCTTTTATGTGGTGGGTGAACTAGGGGTTTCAATCATGGGAGTTGGGTAATTATTTACACTATTGCTGTTATCCCAGGAGAGGAATGATTGCTAAGACTAACTCATTGTGGAAGAAATAAGTGGTGGATTCAAATGGAAATCAAGGTGTATCTTGAGTCAAGTTTTCAGAAACCATTTTAAAAAATGCCCCCTGGTAATATTAATATACACACACACATACATATACACTTGCACATATACATGCACACTGCCCTCTGTTCCAGACAATTGATGCCTTATGGAACATAGGGCCACTATTACAAGATCATCTACTTTTTCTGAAAGAACCCATATTGCATAAGCCAAAGAAAACAAATCTGTGGCTAGAACCGGTCCATGGGCCACTGGTTTGCAATCCTTAACCTAGATAAGCTTCAAGAGGGCAATGATCAGATTTGCCCATTCTGAATATTCAGGTACTTAGTGCTGTTCCTGGTACATAATTGATGCCTAATACATACTTATTGAATGAATGGATGGATAGAAGGGTCAGTGACAGCAATGGTTGGAAATAGGTGGGTATAGGGATGGCAAATATGTAGAGTCCACTGGAGAAACAAACGAGAGCTTTCTTAGCTTCATTGGATACTAGGGTTGAAAGTTCCTGAAGAGGTCATCTAGTCATGGCATAAGTCTGTGCAGCTAGGAGGAAGCAGAGCCTGGGCTAAAACTTAAATCTCCTCCTGGTCAGTCCAGGGAGAGTTGGATTAAAAGAGTACAGTTTAGTTAGCCATAGGTACAGTCTCAGTGAGTTCTCAAGAAAACTCCTTGATTCTTTCACGTCAAGAGCTCAAAACATCCTGTCCCTAACCGAGCCACAGGGAGAGCCTCTCAGTCACTGGAGAATCTCTGGGTAGTGACCTGTTCTACGGGCAATGTCTGGTCAGATATTGCAGGTACCTCTAGTTAACCTAACACTCTGTACTAACCAGAGCTTGAGGCCACTATAGGCATCAGGGAGACCCAATGCTTCCTTTTCTTGATAGGAAAAGGGGCATTAAAGAGATGGCGTGACTTGCCAAGGTCATGTGCCTGCACTGGGGATGGGGAGCCAAGTCACTGAATCTGGAGCTCTCGGGATGATGGAATTCCCACATCTCCCCAGTCACCCCAGGTCCTACCCTTCTGCCACGTCCATCAACCCAGGGAGAGTGTTCTCCAGTGAATTGGCTTTAAACAAATCTACACTGATTTCCTTGCATCTAGCCTTACTCCTTGTGTTAGCCAAGTTTTTGCTACAGTAATGCTGCATAGCAAACAACTCTATAATTCTAGAGGTTTATAAAGCAATGTTTTATTTGGGGCCCACGAGTGTCAGGTTGGCTGTGGTTCATCTGATCTAAGCCAGGCTTGACCGACTCCAGGCTTCAGGCTGGTTCAGGCCAGCTACACATGTCTTCATTCTGGAATCCAGGCTGAAAGAGGCTACCTGGGGCCTGCTCTTATTATGGCATAATAAGAGTCAACTGAGACAGGAAAGAAAGCTCATTTAAAGCCGCTGGTTGGATGTGACATATATGACAACTGCTCACATTCCACTAACTCAATCAAACGGATCAGTTGGTCAGAGTCGTATATTCCAACTTTTTCTAGAATGGCAGTTTTAAACTAGGGGAGTAGCGTGGATGATTTTGTCCCCCAGGGTCACTTTGCAATATCAGAGATATTCCTATATATTTTCTTAACATCTTTATTGTAGTATAATTGCTTTACAATGGTGTGTTAGTTTCTGCTGTATCACAAAGTGAATCAGCTATACGTATACATATATCCCCATATCCCCTCCCTCTTGCGTCTCCCTCCCACCCTCCCTATCCCACCCCTCTAGGTGGTCACAAAGCACTGAGCTGATCTCCCTGTGCTATGTGGCTGCTTCCCACTGGCTATCTATTTTACATTTGGTAGTGTCTATATGTCCATGCCTCTCTCTCACTTCGTCCCAGCTTATCCTTCCCCCTCCCCGTGTCTTGTCCTATAACTTGGTAGAATCCCTGTGTTTATTATGCTATTAATTCCCTTTGCTTTTCCTAGAGTTGTTATGGGTAAAATCGCAGGGAAAACCTTTACAGAACCTGTCTAAAGAATGGGCAGGGAAAGGAGGGGAAGAAGTCTTCAAACGGCATCTCAGTCTGTGGCAAACTGTGTAGGAAAGCGGGATGGGGACAGGGAGCAGGGGTGGCAATTTTACTGGACTGTAGTGGGTAGAGATCAAGGATGCTGCTAAACATCCTACAATACACTGGACAGACCCCACTGCAAAGAATGACCCGATACAAAAGGCCAATACTATTGACGTTAAGAAATCCCACCCTAGAGGGAGTCACTGCAAAGTGGCATAACGAAAGCTGTCGATATAGAATTATAGATATAGGGAGAAAGTGAAGAGTTGGGAACCATAATCTGATCTGCCGCTCTCTCAGCCACTCTCCTCTCATCAGCCAGAGTGAAAGTCACATTTATCTTTTCATTTCTCTGCTTAAAAACCCTTAGTGGCTCCCCATGACCTCTAAGTTCAAACTTCTTAGTGAGACTTACAGGTCCCATCGTGAGCTTATCTACTTCACCAATCTCGCTTCTTGTTCGCCTTTCTTCTTTGATTTTATACTCTTGCCGCATGAAAAAAAAAACCCATCATTTCTTGATTTTTTTAAAAAGACAGCTTATATCTTCACATAAGCTGTTCTCAGTTTTTGATGTTCTCCCTCTTCTTTGTCTATATCCAGCTTGACTTTGTCCTTTAAATTTCGATTAGGAGTCTCTTCCCCTCTAAGCTCTTCATGCCTTCTCCAGGAAGGCTTGCCCTCCCCTTCCAGTCTCTTGCTGTGTCCTTTAGCTAGTTCATCTCTCACGCTGGACTAGATGCTCTTTTCCCTTTGCTATCTCCCAGGCAAGAGTGTGAGCTCCAGGTAGTGAAGAGTCTTGACTTATGTACCTCCACCAAAAAGAGCACAGAGTAAGTGCTCAAAGAATACGACATATGAGATTGTTACAACCCAATACATAGGGCTGTGAGACTACAGAGAAGAGAACGTATTCATTGCATGCTCCCTATGTTTGTAAATTCCCTAAGGATGTAGAATTTATCCATGGCTGGTGCCAAGCACGGTGCTCTGCACAGATTGTTGTTCTCCAAATATTTAATAAAGAGTTCAGATGTGAGTTGTTTCTATCAGTCATTTACACCTTAGTATGAAATTGGCACAGCTGTGCCTGCCTCTCAGGGATGCTGGCATCTTGAGTTTCTCTCCTTGTGGAATTAAAAGGTTGTGCAGGGTCAAACATCAAAAATCAGGGGAGAGAGGAGGAGTATGGAGGACAGGGTAAAGGGGGGTCATCTCCTCCGAAAAGACCAGTTTAGCCCCTGGGTCTGTGCCTCAGACTGGCCTCTCTTTCCCACTCAGAGTTTCTGTGCCTGTGCCTCCTACCCCTCTTCCGATCCAGAACACCAAGGATCTCAGCAAGGCAGTTTCCTCACACTGATACTCCACCCTGAGCCTGCCAGAGGCAGTTTATTTCATTGTTTATGTGCTGAGACACACAGCCCTTATTTAGAGGGAAGTGTGAACAAACAGACCTGCGGCAATTTCTTTTCTCCACGGCCTCCCCCTCTGGAACAACTGTCACTCCTTTCTCCCTCCCAACCCTCCTCCCTCAGCAGACTTTAGTGCTGAGAACACCATGTGGAGATCACAGTTCTAGATCTGAGTCCTAGTTTCACTACTGACTAGCTCTGTGACATTCTGCCTTGGTTCCTTCATCTGGGAAAATAGGCAAAATCCCTGTCATCTCCTCCACTATGCAGTCAGTTCAGGCAAATGTATCAAATGAGTTCAGTGAAGGCATCATATCTTTGTTGATACAGGCATTGAAGCTACAGAAATACCTAGGATGAAGTTTGCATAAAGCATTTAAAAAAACAATTTGGTTTTTCCCTTTCTGGCTTACTTCACTCTGTCTGGGGTACAGATGCACCTATTTGTCGGGCAGGAATAGAGACATAGACGTAGAGAACAGACATGTGGACACGGGGGTGGAAGGAGAGGGTGGGACGAATTGGGAGATTAGGTTTGACATAAATACACTACCATGTGTAAAATAGATAGCTAGTGGGAACCTGCTGTATAGCACAGGGAGCTCAGCTCCATGCTCTGTGATGACCTAGATGGGTGGGATGGGGGGTAGGAGGGAGGTCCAAGAGGGAGGGGATATAGGTATACTTACAGCTGATTCACTTCATTGTAAAGTGGAAACTAACACAACATTGTAAAGCACTTTTACTCTAATTAAAAAAATAGGGGGGCAGGGGGAACAATTTGGGATAGTGAGAAAGAAGTGGAGTTTGATTTCAGAAGACCTTGTGTCCAGGTTCTGGACCTACACCTTCCTGATGTTAGGTATTGGGGTTAGTTTCCTGGAGAGCACCATGGTGTAGGGATGGCATGCATACTTTTGCTTCCCTCCAACCCATGGCAGACATCACTAATCAAACCCAGATGCCATCTCAGTATTCTCCTCAACTCAGGGCACCTGGGACCCCCTGACAATCAGCCAGAAGCTGAAACCTATGTGCCATTTTGGGAAGAAAAAGCACAGCTTTGTGGTCAAGCCAATGTGGTTAGAATCATGGTTCCTGTGTAACATTAAGCAAGTCCAACAGTCTCCTTAAATCTCAGCATCCCTCCACATCTGTATAAAGAATCTATTTTTACCTCCCTCACAAGTTTCCTGTGATAACTAAATAACATTAAATAGTACATGTCATATGGCATGTCATAGATACTTAATAGTCATTTTCTACCTCTTGTCTTCTAGTTTTAAATAGACCTTTTCTCTTACCCTCAGTTTTTACCACCTGTAAAATATTATTATGAATTCCATTCTCACGAGGTTATTTTAAGTATTCAACATGTTGCCCTGGACCATATTAACGTAGGAGATCTAAAGACTCTCTGTTGTCCTGACTCCCCCCCATAGTTTCTCTCCCCACAGCAAATCCACTGGCTCCCAGCTGAAGGTCCATCCTGCCTCAGTTTCCCTTCCATCCTCTGGCCAGTTTTGAGAAGTATTTGGAGAAGTGTCATTAGCTTCAAGCTAACCCAAGTGCTAGATCTTGGTCCAAATTGTGTCCCTGAGTCCTCTCAGGCCCTTCAGTATGTCAGGGAATAAATGCCCCACTGCATGTCCCTTTGGAAGGGAAGACAGCAGAAGAGGCCACCAGTGTCCTTTTCACCACTTTTCAGTTATTACTTCCTCCCCTTTGGATCCCACTAGGGCCTGACCAAGGTGAATAAGGAGAGACTCTTAGGTGGCAGATTTAAGGAGGCCCTTACTCTTGGGGGCCGTGCAAGGGCCGATTGCTCAGTGAGAGTGAGGGCCTCCTTAAATGGAGCAGCTTCAGCTCCCTGCTTGCCACACCCTGGTCCTGGTCCTGGTCCTGGCAAGTAAGGAAGGAATTTAGTAAAAGTATTATCTGCCAGATGGGAACATTTGAGGGTATGGGCTTTGGAGTCAGGCCTTCTGTATTCAAATTCTGACATCTCCACTTGAGGGATTTTGCATACCTTAACTATATAGATTGTTTTCTTATACGTAAATTGGAGATAATAATAGTACTGCCCTCATAGTGGTGTTGTGAGGATTAAATTAGGGGCTACATTGATGATAACCAAGAAAGCACTGGCAATCCTAAAAGCACAATTTTAATTAGACTGTGCAAAACTGGAAATAGTAGAGACCCTAGGAGAAGAGAAAGGGATCAAATTCCCACTGGATATGTTTTTCCACTTTAAGCCTCCAAACTATTCTCTGTAGCGCTATGATCCCCACTTTACATGTTAGGAACTTAAGGCCACAGAGCATAAAGAACTTGCCCCGGGATGTTCAGCTGGTATGAAGAGGCTACAGTCCCATGTCCCCCAAACTCCAAATTCTTTGCTCTTCCCCTCCACCCTGAAGCCATCTCTGATTTGAAATCCATGGACTAGATTCATGGTTCCTTCAGCTGCCTGTTCCTTAGAATCACTTGTGTGGCACCTTAAACACACACTTGACAGAGCTCCACTCTTGAATTAGAATCTTCTGGAAATCTGTATTTTTAATAAGAAGCCCTGGGATTAACACAAGTCGCCAGGTTTGGGCATCACAGGAGGCTGGGCGATCTCAAAGCTCACTTCCACCTCCAATTTTCTAAGTATAGCCTCATGAGAAAGTGAGAGTGAAAGTGATTATCAAATTGCAAGAATAAAGTGCCTTGCTAAGAAAAGGCTGGCACTTTCTAAGGGACGTAAAATTAAAGCCCAATAGATTAAAATTCCTTTAAGAAATGAGTAATACAAAGATTAAGGCACATCTGATACAGCTTCTTGAAGGGCTGCTCAAAGATTTATAGGGAGAGTATAAATCAGCTCTGATGAGAGAAAGAAGAAAATGGGTCTTATCGCTCTCATCTTGCAGTGGAAGGTAAAGTATGCAGAAAAGGAGAGTTGGCAATCGTCAAGCAAGGCACCAGAAGCGCTTTTGCAAATATTTGCAACAAAGAGAAAGCAAATCCCCTTCAAGTGAGCAGAGAAAGTTTGGTTGTCAGTCAGGGGTCGAGTGACTTCACAAGTCAAACCCCGTTCTTGGGAGTTTTTTTTTTTTTTTTTTTTTTATCACACACAGAAAATGAGCAAAGGAACTTGGAGTAATTAGGAGGTAATGAAGTTGTCAGAATAAGTCAATTGACTAAAGAGTAGACAAGGGAATAGATGAAAAATTTAAACATTTCTAATTTAGCTGATCTGGAAGCTGCACATCTTTTGTCCGTCTGGGGATTATCCTTGGTGCCTAACGAATGAGCTTTCTGAGCAAAGCAGGGAGAATCCCAGCAGACAAAGGAAGAAGGAATTGGAATCAAAGTCCAAAATGGTAATAGTGACAGTAATAGAAATTATAATTAATCCCTTACATTTTTATTCAGCTTTGCAAAGCGCTTGAACATGTATTACCTAGTTCAATTTGTGCAGAAACCTAAGAGGGAGGAAGAAATATCCACAGATGTAAGTGTGGAAACACAAGGTCAGAGAATACAATGCCTTGCCTAAGGGTCATCTCACTTACTCTTACTAGTACAGAGCTGAGGCTTGAATTCTGGTCCTTTCAGCCCAAAGCAAGTGTTCTTTCCATTACAGAGTAAGCTGGGGGACACTGAGGGTGATTGGAAATTGATAAGAAATTGATGTCAGTTTAACTCAATATTTAGAGCTAAAACGGCCAGACTATGCTCTATGCTTCCTTTCTTCTTGCATCCTTCCTTTCCTGCCAACTCAGTCCCTTCTTCCATCTCTTATTGTTCAAGAGTTTTAACAGAAGGAAGTGCTTTCTCTGAGAAGAGCCTGGCTATCCTCTGTTTATTCTGGCTGGTGTTGCTAGTGGGGGAAAGAGACTAAGAGAATAATCATTTGCTCAGTACAGGTCCTGGGCTTTACCTATAGGATCTCATTCAGTCTCAAAATCACTCTGCAAGGGAGGTATGCATATGCCTGCTGTTATGGATGTGCAGACTAACATCCTGAAAGACTAGGCAACTGGCCCTAAGCCTGCTGCTGTGTGGTACAGCCCCACCCAATCTCTCCAATACCCAAACTCGTGATCCTTCACTATTATTTCCACCTGGCAGACCATCTAGGCTGAGGACGAGAGACCATCTAGGCTGAGGACATCAGACCACAAAGATTACTATTTAGTCTGGAAAGCAAAGGCTGGGAGGGAATATGGTTCAGTTTGCAGTCAGTGTTAGTCGAGCCCCCAGCCAACGTCCAGCACTGATCTGCCAGCCACACGCATGAGCTGTCTCAGAAGTGGATCCTCCAGCCCCAGGGAGCTGTTCTCAGGAGGTTTTCTGGAGCAGAAACAAACAGTGCTGGTTGAGCTCTGCCCAAACTGTAGGAAAATAAGGAAATAAAATGGCTGTGTCTTAAGCCACAGAATTTTGGTGTAGTTTGTTACACAGCAAGCGATCCCTGGGATACCCGTTCTACACTCTTCAGAGGAGGGCTTGTCTCTGCAGGTGAGTTTGACCAGTGGAAGCCACTGACAGGAGAATGAAGGGTGGAAGGAAGGAGGAAGCCTCAAGCGGGTTCTCTGGCAGAGGCTGCATCTCCTCTGTCCTTGTAGCTCTTCCTACAGGGATCTTCTGTGCTTCAAGCTTTGCCAGGTGAGCCCTGCCCCCATGCTGCATTCCACTGCCTCTTCTCTCTATCCCTCCAGGCTAGGGCAGGGAGTGTCTTCTGTTATTGCTGATCATCGTCCCTGTTTTTCCCAATTTTCCCATCGGTTATGCAATTAACATCCCACATTAAATTCCCACTGTGGAAAATAAATGAGTAATTTCTGTTTTATTGGTTAGATTCTGCTGATCGGTATATCACAAGTTACAATAAATAGTCCAACCCAGTTCTTTCCCACATGTTCATTCTTTTCCATGTCCTCGAGCCCCCATCGGAATATAAACACACCCTTAGCCCTGGTCATTGGCCCCTTCTGGCCTCTCTGATACATCTCTGGCACTCTCTCCTCAACTCTCCACTTTGCCTTAGGGCTTTTACTCTGGCTGTTCTCTCTGGATGCTCCTCCCTCAGAAGTGTGCAGGGTTCTCTCTCTTATCTCCTCCAATCCTCTGCTCGGGTATCACCTTCTCAGTGAGGCTGGCCTCAATCCTTACTTAAAGTGACACCCATGCATCACCCCCACCCCCTGCATTCCCCGTCCCCCTTATCCTGTTTCTTTTTTCTTTTTTTCCCCCATAGCACTGATCATCTTTGAACATGCTATGTAATCTTCTTGTTTATCACATTTATTATCCATTGTCTCCTCTTTCTACATCAAGTTCCATGAAGTCAGAATCTCCCTTGTCTCTGGTCAATGATTTATCCCAAGTGCCTCGAACACAGCTGGCACATGCTGGGAAATATCTGCTGAATAAGTAGATGACGATTTTCTGCAGAATCTCGGTGTCCAGAGCAGAGAAAAGCTGAACCTCTCTGGCTGAAACAGAGGAAACAGGCTAAGACCCCAGGCTACTCATAGCCCCCTCTTTCTCTGCAATGTTCTCTTTAGGATAAAACAAACCCTGCAGTGTAAAACCCACAGCTGCAGGGGACTCTGAGAGCCCAGATTATTTGTGCATATGTACCTAGCTGGGCTTATAACTTGTGATCCATTTACTACAGTTTGTTTCACAAACACTTTCACTGAGTTTTAACAGGAGATACCCCCCAAGACAGTTTGGTGGGCAAATAAAAACATACAGACAAACAGATTTCTTTCCTGCAGTATTTCTCAGCCTTCTAATATGCTCCTGAGTGTCGTGAATTTCCAGGAGGGACTTAGAATATTTCCCCAAATTTTGTGACCACAGAACCCTCTCTCTATGGACTATCTGGTAAGAAATGCTTTGGGAAATGCAGATCTTCTGGCTGATCTCAGCCTCCAACCCGTTACTATGATAATTTGAATCATCATAAATATTTAATTCATAACGCTTATCTCAATTGCTAATACAGTTAGTAACTCCACATTAATATCACACCTATGAGCATAATCATTAACTATTAATTCTAGAACAATTAACTGTAGGTGAGCCTCAGTTCACATTAAGTACACTTCAGTCCTGAGAAGAGGTGAAGATGGTGGATGGATGGGATTAGGACTCGGATGGGGTTCAGACAACCTGGACCGGGTCCTGGCTTTACTGCATGTGTGTGACTTGGGGCAAGTAACAAAACTCCTGGGCCCCAGTTTCTTCTTTCTTAACTGAGCTGTTTTGATTCAGTTGGGATGTTTAAGCTAATAAGGTCCCTCAGATGTGTGGCAACGAGGGAAGGAAGCTTGTGGTTCCCATCCCTAGCCCCAGTAGCTCTGCTGCCTTTAAGTGGTTGATGGCAGCCGACAGGCATTGCTCACTCAGCATCTGCCAGGCACTGTCCTAATGATCCCTGTCACCCAGTGGCAAACGCTCCAAATAAATCAGAGTAATGAGGTGGAGATTGACCGGGGTACTTTTCTATGAAGTCTCTAGCTTCACTCTCCTCTGTTAGCAATACCCCTATACACACAGACACACCAAACGTGTTCACATGTGCGTGCAGGTGCGTGTGTGCGTGCCTGGGCCTGGGTGTGTCAGGGCTGAAGAACAATACATTACAAGAGCTTAAATGAGTGTCAGAGACCAGGCAGGCAAGCAGAAGTTCAGAGGAAGGAGAGGTGATCTTCTCAAGGATGGATGTCAGGTCAGCAGCTTGAAGGCGTCCTCAACCAGAGTATTTCCATCTACAATGAGAAGCAGGTTCCCAAAGGTTGAGAGTGAGTCAACAGCTGAGAGGTAGAACGTCAGTTGGATCTGCTTGGTTGTTTAGAGTCAGACTGGAAAAGCCGCAAAAGCATGTCCTTCTCCAAACGCTGGCGGGAGTCCCTGAGAAATCAGATGCTGCTTCAGTGTCCTCACACTCTCCGTCTGGTCCTTCCACAGCGATAATAGCTGAGCCCATCTCTCAGCAGAGGAGAAACTGAGCACTTGGACTGAAGCCATTCAATATGTCTGAGTCTTGGAACCTCTCTGAACCCTGTAGGTGACATATCAAACCCATCTAGAGATAAGAGCCCCAAAATATAGACTTGCACTCATCTGGAGATTATAAAGCATGCTTCCAAAACTATTAAGTCTAAAGGTAATAGATGAAATGGCTTCAAAGAGAGACTTGTCCAAATTCCCTTTTCAAAAACCTAGTGAGGTTCTGGCCAAGCAAGATGGTAACCGAGGAGGGAGACAGGGTAATCTGTCTTCCCTGAGTTCTGGGACTTGAGGGGAGATTCTGAGCCAAAATCCCTAAAATGTGCCATAAATCAAAGCCAACCAAGGACGTCAATTTCAGTGTAACAGGTAAGTATAGGGTCACAAATCTGAACCCCATGCCAAATATGAGTGAGAAAAATAGTACAAACTACTCAAGGAGGATTCTTAGGTAAGACCTGGCCCTTCCACTAATTTCCCACATGACCTTTAGCATGTGGGATGCTGAGCTTTCCATAAAATGGGCTTCAGTTTGCCCAACTGTAAAGAGTTGGTACAGATAAAATACGGTAGATGCATAGTGTGGATTCCTACGTTTGTCATCTTGTTGCAAAGACACATTGTCATTCAATCAAAGCACTCTTTTCACCAAGTCCAGTTGGTGGTTTCTCAGTGCTGTGCTCCAAGGAACCACACCTGAGATGACCTGGGCATCCCTGAATTAGAAATACCCAAAATTCCTTCCAGTGCAAACAAACTTCTTAATTCTATGAAAAATAGGCTTCTTTGTGTTAGAGCACTTTGGTCATTGAATTTTCCTCTCACTATATTAATGGCACCTTCATATGCTTCCTTCAACCTTATGATTGATGCCCCAAATGCCCTCACCATGAGCCATCTACCTTAAGGTATCTGCACCTGAAGGTCACCTGTAACCTGAGGCCCTCGATGCCCAGAACAATCTTCCTGATGAAGAATACAGTGTGAAGAGAGAGTCATAGGTGCTGACAGGCATCTTAATGACTAAACCTTAGGCGCTTTTACAACCAAACACATTTTTAATTGGACTTCCTTGGAGACCGCCTCGTATGTGATGTCTTGAGGAATGTTCTTCCCTGGCATCCTTGTGTGAAGGGCACTTCACAACTTCCGGTGCTAATTATCCTCTGGAGAAAAGGGGAGAGACCCTGGCCAGCAGCTGGTTCCATAATCTAGGTCAACTCTCTGGAGTTGGTCTTTTGTTATTTCAATTTCCTCAAGCTCATTATCAGAAGGAACCTATAAACTCTTGATTAACTGGGCCCTAACTGAACAGAATACTCGATTTCCAGTAAATTTTCAGAGGCCCTCCTCTCTAAGAGCAAGAGGTAAATGACAGCCATACAAGTCAATATGAAGGAACCCAGAACAACAAAAGACACTAGGAAAAAAGCATGTTTGACTTTGTGGCATGTGTTGTATTATCATGTCATTTTTTGTTTTGTTTGTCATCAGCCATGTTTTTGCCAGTGCAAAAAATGGGCAGGAGTTCAGGCCAGGCTTAGCAAAGATGGTTCATCTCTGTTTCACATGGTGTCAGCTGGGCAGCTTGATGGGCTAGAGCATCCAAGATGGCCTCACACACATGTCTGGGCCCTTGGTGCTGGCTATTAGCTGGGAGCCTTGCTTCATCTCTGCCAGGCATCTTTTTCTCACCAGATGGTCTCTCATCAATCAGGAATCCAGACCAAGCTTTTTACATGGAAGCCGGCTTCTAAGAATGCACATTATTTTTAGTTTGCATTTATACTCTCCAGGAAACAGCAGTCTGAGGAGGACCACCAAGAAATTGTGGACACCAACAATAGTGTTAAATAAAAAGAATCTTTGGTTCTTATACCTACCGCCGGGATCTGATGACTCTCAACTCTCAGGCTTCTTCTGCCTCAGAGATTCAAAGTAACTAGGATGCTTAGACTGGGAAACCATTGCATAACCTTCATTAATTTGCTTTCTTTGGTATATTTTCATTTTTTATTTTTAATTATGTTTTTTTTTTTTTTTTTTTTTTTTTTTTTTTTGCCACACCGTGCAGCATGCGGGATCTTAGTTTCCCAACCAGGGATCGAACCTGTGCCCCCTGCATTGAGAGCACAGAGTCTTAACCACTGGACTGCCAGGCAAATCCCATGCTTTTTTTGGTATATCTTTAGAGTAGAAGTCTCAGTGTTTCACTGTGAGATTTCTCCAAACTTCTCCTCACTACATAGCATTATGGAGTGTAAACCATAAGTTTAAGGATGAAGCCCATCCTTCAAGTCCACTGGCCACATACTGTCTCTGAGTTTATCTCATTACCCACCTGGCTGCAGACTTCAACAGCTGTTCAGTTCCCCCTAAAGAATCCACTTATACCAAGCATTAGTGAGCACTGTGGATTCACTGACAACTATGGAATGGAGAAAATTTACATAGCACAACCCTCAGCAAAATTAAGAAAATATATGTATCCCCTGTTAGATGTTTGTCTTTCCCAAATTCCCTTCCCTACGGGATCCCTGGGAGTTCTTTCCCTTTCCTATTTCCACCCACTATACCCAGGTTCCCTGGATCCTCTCTCTTCTCTGCCAAATGTTACCAGGTCCTCCAAATTCATCTTGTCTCTGTCATCCAGAACAATCAGAACAATGCAGCTCTTTCCTCCTAATCCTTTACCTTTCTCGGTAAAACTTTTTTTTTTCTGTTTCGAGAGCTAAGCTCATAAAAACCACGGGTAGAAAAGTGAAGAACATTCTGACCCAAGTGTACCCACCTTTCCCACCCTCAGTACCAACACCATCATCACGACCAACACAACAATGTGATGTGACAGTAGAAGCCAGTTCAGTGGTCTAGGTCTGTTATTCATTTATACAACAAACATTTTTTAAATAAATAAATAAATAAATTTGTTTACTTATTTATTTATTTGTGGCTGCATTGGGTCTTCGTTGCTGTGCACCGGGGCTTCTCACTGTGGTGTCTTCTCTTATTGCAGAGCATGGGATCTAGGCATGTGGACTTCAGTAGTTGTGGCACACAGTCTCAGTAGTTGTGGCACATGGGCTTAGTTGCTCCGCGGCATGTGGGATCTTCCCGGACCAGGGCTTGAACCTGTATCCCCTGCACTGATAGGCGGATTCTTAACCGCTGTGCCACCAGGGAAGTCCCACAACAATTTTGAGAGCCCTACTGTGTTTCAGACACTGTGCTGGTCACACATGTAAGAGCGAACAGCATATGTCTACATGCATCTCACATTCTAGTGCAGGGAACCAGAAAATTTAAAAGCATATACATTTGGGGCTTCCCTGGCGGTCCAGTGGTTAAGACACCAGGCTTCCACTGCAGGAGGCTCGGGTTCGATCCCTGGTCAGGGAAGTAAAGATCCCGCATGCTGTGTGGTGGGACCAAAATAAATAAATAAAAGCAACCATATTAGTAGAAGAATGCATAGATAGACTGAAGGGATAGGAAAGGAATGGAGTGTTGTGATAGGAAACATGAGAAACTTTCTTCATCGAGGTAGTTAAGAAGAGTCTCAGGAGGATGGGGCATTTGGGCTGAGATCAGAAGGGTGAAAAGGAGTATTCCTTCTCTTGCCAAACTCTTGCCAACATCCTATTATCTTCTTGCTCTCAATGGATAAAGCCCAAGGAATGTTCAAAAATAGACATCAACTTGAAAGACTTCAAGCTGGAGAAGAACATGGCATGTTCTAGGGAGAGCGGAATAAAAGGAGCGTGAGGAAGACAGGCCAGAGTGAGGCTGGAGAGGCAGGCTGAGCCTCTGTGGGCCACATGTGCCTTCCAGGCTTCAGCTGGGGAATTAGAACCGCTGCAAGTGCTACAGACATAAGGGATTTATTATAGGAGTTAGACTTTCCAGGCATGTAGGAGGTGCGGGGAAGTAGGTGTCTGGAACGAGGGAGTTGAAGGACCAGAGAAACAGTCTCTGAAGCACAGTCAAGGTGGGGATGTCGGAGCTTGTGGGGAACCCACAATCATAAGCACTTCAGCCTCCCAAAATGAGGTGGGTGCTCAGTGGTCTCTGGAAGTTGCCGTCTCGAGAGGGTAGTTGAATGTGTATAACTGCAACCACTGCAGAGTCACAGCCAAGTGCCTGGGCTGTGGGCAGCAGCTGAGAAGACTAGCTGGCTGCAGAGGAGAGCATGGGCAGGCGGGGGCCGCCGGCCTTCTCTTCGCCCGTTCATCGCCCTATGTGACCACGACATCCTCCTGAGAGTAATATCCCTGCTTTCCTTCCACCCCTGACTTCCTCTCTTGGCCAACACTAAACCAGAACCACAGAACAAAGGGGATTCTGGGAAACACAGATCCCAACACCCCAGATGAGGGTTTGGATTTTATTCTCATGGAAAGGAAAGCCCACTCACCTTTACAACTCCAGAGCCTACCATGAAAAACATCAGTTCTTCTCTGCCATTTACCTTTGCTTCTTCACTACCATATTCCTTATATATTTCCTTATTACTAACACAGTTCCTAAGCCCCAAATCCCTCAAGTTTCCCTTTTTCTGGTAGAAAACTGATATACCACACATTCTCCTCTTGAGCATTTAAGTCCCTCACTGGAGTTAACAGATGCAAATCCATGTCCCACCCCTTCAGAGGCTCAGAGGCTGGGGGGTTGGAGAGGGGATATATTTCGTAGGCTTGAGTCAGGACACCCATGTAGTACTCAGTAGATGGTAATCAGGGGCAAGTTACCTGTCTGAGCCATAATTCATCCACGTATAAAGGGGCATAGCCATCCCTACCTCACAGAATCTAGGGGGTTAAAATAGAAATGCATTATAAGCAGACAGCATATATGCAAACTGTCTTAATCCCAGCAAGTGTTCTGTCTAAGGAAATTCACCTTTTCTTTTTCTCTGCTGTGCTTTCTGGACTAACACTAACACCATGTTGGCGTTAATCATTGCCCCATTCGCACCACTTGTTCCTGCTTCTTTTTATTGCCCACCACCAAAACTGCAGCTGTTTTATGAAGCTTCTAAGCAGGGTGAACCAACTCTTTCATGTGTCAGGCTTCCCCAGTACTGCAACCCTGTAGTCACCTTCCTCAACTTTAAACAGGCATCGTCATAATGGCACCTAACTCCTTCTAAGGACTGAATGAGAGATACTGTATGGAAAGGGCTTAGAACATAGCCTGGCCCATGGGAAGGACTCAAAGAATGGTAAATATTGTTATTATCAGAGGCATTATTACCATGTGCATCCTTCCCTCAAAGGTAAACTGTCACGTTCCTGTGTTGTGGGTAGGAGGACCCAGCACAGTGCTGAACTCTACAGTGCCTCTCCCCTCACGTAATAAGTCAGGTCATGAGAAAAAAGCCAAATACCTTAGTCACTTTCTTCAGGAGAGCTCTATGCCCACGAGGGTATTCTTGAGAAGTCATAAAATGGACTTTGTTTTGTCTCCCTCTGATTTGAAACTCTGGTTGCCTAGGGCAGATGGGCAATTTCAAGCTCCATTAATGACTTTTCCCAGGAGCCGACTACGTCCTTATATAAAAAGCTAAGAAATGTTAGCTGAAGAGACAGACACATCATCATCCCTTTCTAGGATTCTCCAACATGTTTATAATTATTTTCCCAAATGTATATGGTCTTGTTTCTTTTTTTTATTTATTAATTTTTATTGGAGTATGGTTGCTTTTATGTCATGTTTCAAAAATAACAATAATAATGCCCAATATTTACTGAGCATTTACTATGTGTCTGACAGTATATTGAGTGCATTAGTTTCATTAGGTATTTTATCTTCATGCTGACCAATGAGGTAGAAGCTGTTATATCAGACTTATAGAGGATGAGACAGATGTGTATGTATGCATTGTTCTAACACTAGGTACCTGGTGGTGTGAATAATCCAGAACCCTTCCTGATATATACATACTACTTACAAATGGAAATGATGGGAAAAGTATAATAACTTAAAAAGCAAGACGCATGCACATAGCTTACTTAGTATTCAAGCAAAGAAAATTACCAAGTGCCAGAAACAAAGAAAGAATTGAAAGCCAGTGTGATAACTGTAAAATCTCATACTGTGGCAAACCTAGTAGGTAGGGAATAGTATTAGACCTAGAAAAACGCCCACATGTTTATGGGCTCGGGTTTCAGTCTCATATAGGCACGGGAGTGTCAACTTTAAAAAAATGCACAATGTGAGAGTTGCGAGTTAAGTTTTATTTGGGGCAAAATGAGGACTATAGCCCAGGAAACAGCATTTCAGATAGCTCTGAAAAACTGCTCCAAAGAAGTGGGGGGGAAGGTCAGCATATATGCGATTTTGGTGAAGGGGGAGTACCTGCAATCAAGCACATACTTTTTGCAGAAGGTTTCTGTTAGTCTCATGAGGGTTTCTCCTAGTCACGAGGAGCAGACATCACCATGAAGGTGCTTTTTCTAGATACGAGGAGATGCAAGAATTGGGCTCATAAAATCAGCTCCTGAAAATATCTAACTATCTGAAGGCCTGTTCTGCCAGTTTTTCTCAGAGCACAGAGGGTCTCGTTTCTGCTCTCCACCCTGAACTCCCTTCAGGGGGTGTCAAAAGTCAGCAGCTGCAGCAGCACATGATTTAATCCTTACAGAGGCAGATGGTAAGCGCCAATTTGTAGTTGACAGGAGATAAGGCCTGGAGTCTGTGATAGGTGGAAAATTGGAACTGTGGCTGCATAAAGCTGGAACCATCACAAATTAATTCTTAGTGAAAATAGAAAGACTTGAACCACCAACCCTAAGAATTTACAAAGAAGCATCTCTCTACCCAGAGCTCTATAAAGGTGAAAAAAAAAAAAAAAAAAAAGAAGTCTTTGGTGAAAAATAACCCTAAACTTTCATTACAGATGGGTTTGGAAACGGAACTATGTAACACAAATAGTTCAAAAATCTCAAAATAACAGATTAATATAAAAAGTGATTCCTGGTTTGTGGTAAACCTGGAGCCCTTGACAGGGGCCAAAACAAGGGCTCAGAAACAGATTCACTTCCAAAACACAGGAGCTTCCCACCAGACAGAAAATGAGCCTTCAGTGAAGATGAATTAACAATAAAAATGTACAAAATACATGGGGAAGTGACTCACCACAAGGGAGTTTTAATAATCACAATCATCAGGGAGACCAACTCCCAAGAATTTAAGTCAAAATAACAGTGCAAAACAACTGCAAAATAAGAATTTTTAAAAGCAATTAGAAGAATAGTAACCACAAGAAAACAATAAGATATTATTAGAAAAGGCCAGATTGCTTTGAAAGATAGAGACATTAAAGATAAAGAGGAAGACATTAAAAATTGGGTTCCCAATATTCAGAATCCAATGAATAAATTAAATATCAGATTAGACACAGCTGAAGAGATGATTAGTTAACTGGAAGAACAATCCAAAGAATGCATCTCAGGGAATCCAGAGACAAAACATATGAGGGAAGCATAAGGAGACCTACGGCATAGAATGAGAAAATTCTATCATTTAAGTAGAATGTAGAGAGAATGAGGGAGAAGCAATGTTTAAAAATATACTTATGAACTTTCCAGAGTGGATAAGGTACAAATTCTTGGAACATAAGTTCTGAGAAAGAAGGGGTAGGTAACTTTCTCAAGGCCACATAACCAGGAGGCAGTGGAGTCAGGTCCATACTGACTCAATCTGCATGAGCTCTTCATTTTAACTAGCACCCCCATGCTGCAAACAAGTCTTTGGTATTCTCCTTGAGGGCTCAAATCATGACTAATTCATGGGACCCTTGTTGTTGTAACAAACCTCAAACTGTATCTGGTCCAAAACAATGATAATTATGAAGCTGTCAACCCAGCATTTCCTAAAATGTGTTTCAAAAAACATTTGTCCCATAGTGAAGGGTAGGGGTGAGCAGGGTTCTCTGGTCAAATGTTTGGAAAACACCATACATGCAATATCTCTCTGTGGAGGCATAGCAAGTATCAGTGTATTAAACTTTCTGGTAAGTCTGATATAAAGACTTCTGTTTGATTCCAGAGCAAATTTCTCCCCAAATACCAACAACCATTGACCTTCAGAAGTCTCTCTCTTTTTTTTTTGTTACAATTCTGTATAATATTGGAAACAAATAATTATTCAACTTTGTTTGAATACTTCCATTGTTATGGAATTCACTATCAACCAAGGCAGTCCTCTCTACTTTTAGACAGCGTTTATGGACAGAAAATTATTTTTTATATTGAAAGGAAATGTTTCATCTTCTACCCGTTGGCATTAACTATGCCCCATAAGGTTATAAAGAAAATGTCCTGACCTTCTTAACGTCTGCTGCAGTAACAAATGACTTCTAGATTTCAGGGGTTTACAACAACAAATATTGTTTTCTTGCTCATGTACTTATCAGCTCCAGGTGAGCTGAGTCTCTGCTCTTTGATCTTACTTATTTCAGGGCTGAAGGAGCATTCTCCATCTTTAGGGCCAAGGAGAAATTGTGATGGAGGTTCCTAAAGCTTAGCTGTGGCAATCACCCCTTTCAAGTTTAATTGGTCAAGGCAAGTCATATGACCCAGCCAATTCTCAAAGATGAGAAGATATGATCCTGACATGGAGAGGGTAGCCAATATTTTGGAACTATAATACAGTCAACTATCTAGTCAAATCTGTCATTCAGAAAATGTGAAGATGGCTACTGACTAGGTTCTGGTACCAATTCCAATGTTCGGGGTTGGGGGGATCCCCACCCCAACAAGCAATTCTCCTGATACGAGTGGGTGTTGTGTACTTCAACTCAGTTCTGACACTATCTACCAGGAGATAGCATCAGATCCCACAGGTGAGGTGTTTATTTAGTTCCACAAGGCTGACGTTCCCTTGCCCAACTTCAGACCCCAGTCGCAAATCCCGGTTGTTACCTGTGCCTCTGACACGCTGGCTGTAAATCATAGTTTCCCATCTATACCCTCTCTTTGCGTTCAATTAATTTGTTAAAGCAACTCACAAAACTCAGAGAAACATTCTACTTACTAGATTAATGGTTTATTGTAAAAGAATGTAACTCAAGAACAGCCAGATGGAAAAGATGCACAGGGCAAGGTAACAGGAAAGGGCATGGAACTTCCATGCCTTCTCCAGGTGTGACATTCTCCCCAAATCTCCATGTGTTTACCAACCCTGAAGCTCTCTGAACCCAGTCCTTTTGGGTGTTTATGGAGGCTTCATTACACAGACATGATTGATTAAATCATTGGCTGTTGGTGATTGATTCAGCCTCCATCCCTTCTCCCATCCCCAAGGTTGGGTGGGGGTGGGCATGAGGGGGGAACTGAAAGTTCCAAACCTCTAATCAAGAGGTTGGTTCCCCTAGCAACCAGCACCCCCCCCCCCATCCAGCTTACCTAAGGGCTTTCCACAAGTCATCTCATTAACATAACAAAAGACACCTTTATCGTTCTTACCACAGGAAATTCCAAAGATTTTAGTAGCTGTGTGCCAGGAAAGGGGATGATGACCAAAAACATATTTCTTATTATAAATCAAATATCACAGCTACCATGTGCTCCTGGTGTTCCCCAGCTTCTCCGATTTCCAGTTCCTTTTCTGTTCTTTTATGACATGGTTTTGAGTATCTTGGGATCTCCCTTCCCTGAATATACTCCAGGTAATATTAATATTAATAATAATGATGACTGGTGAATATAAACCTGTGGCTATGCTCCACTCTTTACTGGCATCATCTCTTTTAACCCTCACAACAGCCCTGGGGACAGGTGTTATTATACTCATTTACAAATGTACAGATGGGGAAACCGAGGCTCGTAAAGCTTGATTAAGTTAACCAATTTAGAGCTGGTATATGGCAGAGACTGTCTGACTATAAAGCTCAGCTCTTAATCTCTACTGTACACACTGCATCCCTGTGTAGTTCTGTTCCCTAAATACGTATGAGAAGCTGAGGAAGAGATGACACCTTTCTAGTCTCAAGAACATATGCCATGGGGCACAAATGTCCACAAGTGAGATAGAAATTCTATGATTCAACATTTGAAGCAAGAATAAGAATATGTTGGCACATCTTTCAGAAGCACTGTGTCCTCCAAGCACCTGGAGGTCCATTTGCACATTTAATGTACATTAAAAACCATCTGTGCATACTTGGTGCAATAATCAACAGAGGAATTTATGGACATGATCTGGATCACAGATGGAAAAAGTATTTTACTTTCTATGTGAACTCCGATTTTTTATAAATGACCACCTTGAGGGTTGTGTTGAGAAGGATCCTGAGGGGTTCTTAAGAAAGTGCGACATAATCAATAAGCAATGTCTGCTAAAAGAAAATAAGAAGGAAGCTGTGCTAGGCTTAGCAAGCATTTGTCATCCTTATACTAGAAAATAACACCCATATGATTCAGGGAATAAAGCCTCTCAGAAAAATACTGAACTAATATTTAATTTCATAAAAAGGAAGGAGAAAACTAACAGCACCTGCCATTGAGCATATACTTTATTTCACTTACTCCATACAACACAAGGCAAATGGGTATTATGTCCCCATTTTATAGTCAAGAAGATGAAGTCTTGGAGATGCCAATTAACTCCTCCTGAAATCCATAGCTAGTCAATGGTAGAAACAGGATCCAGCTTTAGGTCTGATGGATTCTTGATGCTAGACCAGAGCATGCCACCTCTAAAATGCTCTGAGCTACATAAATTGTCCTGCTAGCTGAACTACCTCTTTTGCCATGATATGGCCCAATTCCAGGATGTCCAACACTTTTCTATTCCTGCCTTTCCTCCTTCTCAGTGAGGCTGAAGACTCATTCCTCCCAGAACACAAATGGCTACAAGGCGGGACACTTTGTGTTGGACCAGATCATGCCTCCTAAAGGTGGCAGGTTTGCATCACGACTTTACATAAATGCTCTGAGCACCGACAGCGGGAGGCAGGCAGGAGTGTGGCTCTGCCATGAGACAAATATAGAGCTGCTGTCCTTAAACCTCTAACAAGAGACGAACCCTCAGGGGAGACGCCATGCAATAAATAATTTTTGCCATGACACATTCCTTCCCTTTGCATAAATTTAACACCCCGCTCACTGTACAATATGTGATCTTCCTGCTAACTCCCCATAGACAGAAATAGCTTTGGTAAGATGTGATAAAATACAAGTGGCAGAAAGGAAGGGAGACACGACACATAGGAGAACTTGACTTCAGTGCCGGCTTTTCTACGATGGATGTTATTTTTTTGCATTCTTCACAATGAACAATGTACAAAGCACAACCACAATGGGGCGGATCACCAGTCCATGGGACCCCCAAAGCATGAAATGCATGTATTTTTGGACTCTGAGATGCTGGTTCCCTGTTTCTTCTGCCAGGTAGTATCTGGCTGCCAGTCTCTGCCTTCCTTCTTTTCTCCACAGCAATGGCCATGGACCACTTCCCTCACCGTAAACATGCAGTCCAGGCACCAGCCTCAAGAGCCAATCCTGCCTCCAGTGGAAGAGTTCTATGCAGGTCTAGCAAAACTCACATATTCAGCTAGTATACCTCTGGATTTTGGGCTCAGTTTAGATTGCTGTGCAACTTTGAAGGGACGATGCAAATATGTATGTATGGGGTCCTTCTTTCTGGAGATCAGACCGCTAACACAAAAAAGGCTGCCTTAGATGTTTCAAATCTACCTAAACAAAATTTCCCATAATTTATATCCTCCAAAGAGGGACTTTGGCACCTGGAAAATCTTTCACTGTTGAGTAGTACCCTGTGTTCCCTTTGATCCAGATAGCCTGCATAATCTTGGTATTCCCACCTCTACGGAGGAAGCATACTGTTTGAGAAGAATCCCTTGTTCCTGCACACACAGGCACCCTGATTAGGTAAGCGCATCTGTTCTATATGCCGTAATTACCAACATCCTGGTAATAGCACCTTTCCTCTTATATTGCCCTTCTCCTTTCCCATGTCATTCTGTTTGGGAATGTCAATCAAAGTTACCCGTCCTTCTCGAACTCCAAGCTTCAGTGTGACCATGTGATCTATTTATTCCATCCCCTGGAAACCAGATGAGGAGAGCTCCGAGGGATGGGCACATGACTAAAGTCAGAGTAACCAAATCACAGGTATGAATTGGCCAGAAGTTTTTTGGTTTCAAGTGACAAAATTGCCAACCCAAACTCGGGCAGACAGAAAATAGAATATATGGGCCTATGCAGTAAACTGAAAACCAAGAGTAGATGTACTTCAGAAACAGTTAAATCGAGGGCTGCAAATAATGTCATCAGATAAGTTCTCTTTCCATTGACTCTTTGCTTTCCTTCACCCCCAGGTCCAGGTCTCTGCGTTTCTCTGCACTGGATTCACTATCAGGCACTCTCTCTTGATGTATGGCAAAAGTGCCACTAGCAGTTCCAGGCTTAGGTTCTATAACATCAGCTATCTAGAGGAAGTAGGGCATTTCTTTCCCAATTGATGCAGTCCCAGGACTGACTCTCATCTGCCCAGCTTGTGCCTATGGGTCTATTCCTAAGCCCGATCAAATGGTTAAGCTTTTTTTAGGTGGAGTTCTGTCATACGCAACTGGAAGAGATGGACCAATACCAAGGTTCCTATCTGATGAGCTGTTGACTTAGACCTTGGTATATCAAGAACCCAGAGGAAGGAGATAAGGTTACCAGAAGACACATCAAGACATAAACAGCAGAATTTGGAGAGATAATAAACAAGACAGAATTGAACCCTACCTCACTTTTCTCATCTCTCTGGATAAAGGCACTAGCTGCCTAATATGTGAGAATTTCTGTCAAATGTTGCACCTGCCTGGTATGGTGCATGTGTCTCTATGGTGAGCAAAGGGGGGGTTAAACATTTTGTAGACGTTTACTCCTGCTGAGCCTGATAGCATATTGCCTCCTAACACAATGCTGGCTGGCATCAAAGGTCAAAAGAATCTCCTGGCTACTGCTTTTATTACCTCAGTTATCCACAAAAAGCTGTAAATATTGAGTGGTAACACTAATAATTGAGCCCTGCTGCTTTCCTATGACCTGGGTCCCCATGCTCATCACTCAAATCACTGTCTAGGTCTAGGTCTTATGTTCAGTTATAGTTTTGGCTGCTGGCCTGGTCTATCAGTCTCTCTAGGACTTTGTTTCCTTAGAAATGGAAGCTGTACCCTTGAACCCCTAGCCAGTACTGAGGGGCTGTTGTGTGCTGGCATTGCTGCAGGGTGATCATAGGCTGCCACATTGGTGTAAGTCGAGTCGCAGACTCAGTTACTAAACTGCCTGCTTGACATCTCCACTGATGGCACCTCTCTAGCTCAACATGCCCAGAATTGATTGCACTACATCTCTTCTCCTCAATCTGCTCTTCTGCTAATGCTCTCAGTTTCAGTAGATGGTATCACCATCTTTCCATTTGCCCAACTCAGAAATGCAGAGATCATCCTTGACCCTTTGCTTTCATTTACCCCCATGTACAGTCAATCACCCCATCCTATTGATCCTATTCCCAGTAATGTATCAGGACCATCTACTTGTCTCCATCCCCATATCTAGCACCTTGGCCCAAGTCACCAGCATCTTTCGCCCCGACTGTGGGCCTATCTGTTTCCATTCTTGCCCTAGTCCATTTTTCACATAGCAGCCGGAATAACCATTTCAAACCACAAGTTAAGTTGTCTCAATCCCACACATAGTGTCCTCCAATTGCTCTTCTTTGTCTCAGCCCCTATTCATCCTCTAGGTCTTAGACTACATGCAACTTCCCTGGGTCAGTTTTCCCTGACCACCTTCATAGCATCCTATATGTAATCGTCATAATGTCTATCAGAATTACCATGTATCGATTATTTCTGTTACTATTTATTGAATATCTACCCTCCCAGGTGAATTAATTTCTATAGAATGTGAGTGCTATATCTAGTTTTCTCCCCGTTTCCCCAGAACCTAGTTCCCCACATAGTTAATGCTCAATAAATATTTAATAAATAAATTTATGCATGAATATCATAGCGCATTCAAACAGTATCTAAGCAGAGCCTAAATGGTCATCATTCTGGAAGGTTGCAAAGAGAAATTTCTGTTTTGGAGGTTGGACTAGATAATTCTTCAAACTCCTTCCAAGTAACCCTTTTTAGTTCTTTCTAAGAGTCTCATCATCCTAATGCTAAGCACTAGTCATCACTCAACATCACAGCCACAAACGTAGAAAATACAAGAGGTAATCTCAGCACTTACTAAATTAACCTATCATAGGAGATACCATTAGTTGTTACATCGTGTCATTAGGTCATCTTATTTCCATTCTATTTTCAAGCCCTTTCTTCTGAATATGGGAGAGGGAATAACATTTATCACCATCTAAAAAAAAATTTAAACCTACCAACCCAATATATTAGGGGATTGTCTTAGGCCAAAGAGTTCACCAAAGTGGTTCCTTGAAACAACAAGCTCTCTGAGGGCATTTTAAATTGGATTTGGTTTATAAAAATCTGATTTGCACATAACCATTCAGGAACATATTGATTGATTAAAGTGAGGTACACCGGGACATAACTACCTTTAATCTTTTATAACAAAGGCAGCAATTAGAATTGCTTTTGCTAAGCAAGTTTTGAAACAGAGGGTTCGATCTCTTTGCTGGCACCCCCCAACCCAGAAGACTCCCTCTCTCCCCACACGCTTTTCTCCTAATTAAATGAGGTAAACCTTTTGGATTCTTTGTAGAATGCAGTTTCTGACAGGATCACACTCCTATCTTAGAGATACTGAAAAGGCTGTGTTAGGGGCTTAATTTCATTTCCATCCCTCTTTGTTAATATAGTCCCTTCTCATTCTCACTTCTTGGGTGCATTGTTAGAGAGGGATCGATTTGTTGGTTATTAAAAAATGGTCAATTCCTATGGTATTAGATGGCCTTGTATTCCCCAACCACAGTGTCATTTTCATCCCCTGAAAAAGTTTGCCCTTTGTGTGCCTGTTTGTTTGCTTTATTTAGCTCATGGTGCGAAGTGCCTAATAAGGAATCCTGATGATAGTTTGCTCCATCTCCAGATTGAATTTCTTTATAGATCAGCCTCAGTAATTCATTTCCCAACTGGTTTTAATCAATACAGCTTGACTCAGCTTAAGGCTGGAGAAACTAACAAAAACGTACTGACTGGTACTGCTTGGGTGTCTCAAAGCACCTTCTTCATAAAGGCTCTCTTTGATGGTGACCTGTCAAACTGATCCACAGCCTCTTAGTGAAGTCAGGGCCTGAGCTCTACCCAGGCCCCAAAGCTGTCATGGCCTTGTTTTGTTTGATTCTATGAAGCCAGAGGCCAAAGAGGCTTTTGCAAAAACAGCATGGTATGAGGGAAAGATGAGTAATGGTGTATCAGGTTGCCCTCAGAACTTGCTGTTGAGCTTCAGGGAGTGGCTGGACCATTCTGAGATTCCATTTCAGCATCTACAGAATAAGGTAGCTGGACCTATGTGTATATGAGGTCTCATTGAGCTCTGAAGTGCTAAGACTCTGTATGGAGATAGAAAGACCGGCTGTATCCCTATCCTCCAGCCCACTTTTCAAGTGCACGTTGCAATGACCCGCCATTTGGATAAAGAGATGGAAAACCATTGTTTCTAAATAATGGAAAAAATACTTGCCCTCTGCCACAGGGATTCCAAACCCAGCTCTCGTATTTTCTATCTATGTGGCCTTGGCTAAATCATGTTATCTCTTTCAGGCTCTGTTTCTTTATCTGTAAAATGGAGACATGTAATAATGCCCTTTGTCCATTCAGGGGATGCTGTGGGGATCAAATGGGGTCACAGGTGCAAGGAGCACTTTGGAAAGTAAAGCAGGATGTAGAAAAGGAACTGTTAATCAGGTGGCCAGTGCGTTGCCAGAGAACGGAGGCTTGAACATCACCCTGGAGCTTCATAAATCCGGCTTCCTCCTGCTGCCTCCTCTCCCAGCTGCCCCACTGCAGTGGTAGTTCACGCTGGGACAGAAATCATGGCTTGTTTACAAGTTATTCGCGTGCAGAGACTCATTAGTGTGGGCAATGACACCATCCTTGGGGAGTGCTGCAGAGATTCAGCCAAGTCAGCTCAGCCAGCCTGCTCACCCTACCAGGGCGAAAGTCCTAACATCCACTGGTCCACCAGCCATTCAGCCATCAATGCTCTCCCTAACAAACTGGGAACACAGGGCTCATGAATGCTCCAGATACGGGATCAACAGTGAGGACGGGCTGACCCCATACAGTTTTAGATCAATGATGGCATTCGTAAACTATTCAGTGATGTTCTAACACAAGGCATGTTTATGCTTTTTACCTAAGATCCTACTGATTCTTTTTTTAAAATAGAATATCTGTAAACCCTAGGGCCTAGAAATAGAATTAATTTCAGTTTTTATTTCTTTTAAATATCTGTAATGTCCTGGATCCTTACTCTGAGCCAAGTTTTGTACTGATATTACATAAATGATTGAATTTATTCTTAACAACATCTCTGTGACGTAGGTATTCACTTAGTAACATTTCTTGAATGAATGAATGAATACAGTTAAATAATGAACATATGTTGAGTGCTTTCTACACGAAACATACTGTGTGGGTCACTGGAGGTTCAGAATAAGCAAAATAAACAGTGTAGTAGCTGTTATGGTCTAAGTATTATGGTCTTCATTTGTAAATAAACAAACTGAAACACAGAAGATGAATTAACTTGCTCAATGTCACACAGTAACACAGTAAGTCTGGCTCTGGTCACAATGGAGGAACTAGTACAACTTACCTTCCTACTTCAAATTGTGATAAAAACTTAAAAAATATATAAAGCAATTGTTTTCAGGCCTTGGACATCAAGGAGCATAGGACTGTGATACTTAAGAAAAGAAAATCACACAGACTAAACCTCAAGTTTGGTCTGGCTCTCTGCTTTAAGACACTTTCCCAACTTCAGCACAGAGAGGTGAGATCTTCAAGGAGGGCGGGTTGAGACATGTTTGGGGCTTCCCACTGCAATGTGCACAAGGCGAGACTCCACAAAGTCTAGCAGAGAGCAGCTGCTATGGGCTGAAATTGCAGAGATCATGGAAAACTGGTAGATATGGGAGTTTAAAACCAGCCAGAGAGGAGAGAGCTCACTGAGCACCTCAAGGATTTAGTTGAGACATCATAAAGGCCAAGATTTAGAAGTAAGGACCCACACCTAGAGTCAGGATCAATCCCTAGGATATAGACAAAATGAAAACAAACCAGCCCTTAACAAAGTAAAAAACTTTCCAAGCCTGGAAAGTTGAGAGGATCTACCAATAATTTAATACCTCCCCAAGCAGAATGTACTACTCTTTAAAAGAAGACAATATGATCCAGATTTCCTACAATGCATCTTTCTAAATGTTCACCATATATTCAAAAATTGTTAAATATGCAAAGTAGGGAAACGACCCATAATTTATAGAAAAATAATAAGTCAGTAGATGATGAAGTCACTGGAATTAGCAAATAAGGACTTTAAAACAGCTATTATAAAAATATTCAAGGATGTAAAGGAAAAGACAGCCATAATGATTAAAAATAGAGGAATGATTTTAATTCTAAAACTGAACATTATAATACCTAAATAAAATTTATTTAATGACAATATATTAGAGATGGCAGAAGAAAGAATCAATAAACTTGAGATAGATCAATAGAAGTGTTACAATCTGAAGAATACTGGGGGAAAACTTGAAAAAAGGAAAAGTGCCTCAGTGGCATGTGGGGTAATATCAAGTGTCTAGTATATGTGTGATCGGAGTTCCCAAAGGAGAGTCTAGAGAGAATATGGCAGAAAAAATATTTCAAGGAATAATGGCCAAAATGTCTCAAATTTGATGAAAATATCAACCTATAGACCCCAAAAGCCCAGCAAACCTAAAGCAGGATAAATATAAAGAAACCCTGGAATGGAAGAGAGAATAACAGTACAGATCTGGAAGATGTTAAAAAGATAATAGATTCCATAACTTAGAGGAAATGGATAAATTCCTTTACAAGTGTAATTTAATAAAAGTTACATAAGATTTTTACAAATTGAAAATTTTATTCTAAAATGTATATAAAAATTCAAAGGATCTAGAAAATGAAATAATCTTAAAAAGGAAAACTTGGAAGTCTTATACTATCTGATTTCTAGATTTACTGTAAAGCTACAGCAATCAATAGTGTAGTATTGGCCTAAGGACAGAAAAATAGATCAATAGTACAGAATTAGAGAATCCAGAAACAGACCTACACATTTGGACATTTGGATCAATTAATTTTTTTTTTTTTTTTGCGGTACGCGGGCCTCTCACCGCTGTGGCCTCTCCCGCCGTGGAGCACAGGCTCCGGACGCGCAGGCCCAGCGGCCACGGCCCAGGGGCCTAGCCGCTCCACGGCACACGGGACCCTCCCGGACCGGGGCACAAACCCGTGTCCCCTGCATCGGCAGGCGGACTCTCAACCACTGCGCCACCAGGGAAGCCCTGGATCAATTAATTTTTTAAAAATGCATGCCAGCAATTTAATGAAGAAAGAAAATTTTATTCAGCAAATGGGAAAAAAAAAAAGAAATTCCAATACTTTCCTAATCAAACACAAAAATTAATTCAAGATGAATCATGGACTTACATGTAAAAGCGGATACTATTAAATCTTCTTTTTCTTAAAGAAGAAACATATTCATAGAAAAAAATAGAAGAAAAAATATATTCAGACTTTAGCATAGCTAAGATTTCTTAGAAAAGACACAAAAATAACCCCAAAAGAAAAATTGGACTTTATCAAAATTAAAGACGCCTAGTCATTAAAAACAAACAAACAATAAAAAACAAAAACAAGCCTGTTAAGAAAAGGAAAAGGCAAACCACAGACTGAGAGAGGTTATTCACAGTGCATATATCTGACAAAAGACTCATGTCCATAATATAAACTAATCCCTGTAAGTCAGTAATTTTTAAATGTTATAAAAGCAGACAAAAGACTTGAAAAGGTACCTCACAAAAGAAGTATAAAAATGGGCAGTAAGCTTAAGAAAGAGCTCAACATCCTTTGACATCAAGTAAAAGCCAATTAAAACCACGATGAAATACCACTACATATCTACTAGAATGACTAAAATTTAAACAATAACCCCAAATGTTGGCTAGGACGTAATGCCACCAGAACCCTCATACATGGCTGGTGGGAATGTATAATACGAATGCTTTGGAAAACAATTTGGCAGTTTCTTACAAAGTTATACATCTCCCCTGTGATTTAGCAAATCCATTCATAGGTATTTTACCCAAGATAAAAATATGTCTAAGAAAAGACTTATCCAAAATGTTTATAAGAGCTTAATTTAATAGCCCCAATCTGGAAACAACCCATCAACAGAAGAATGCAGTATTTTATAATATATTACATTATATTAATTATATTAATTCAACAAAATACTAATTAGCAATAAATGTTATAAAGTATTGTTATCCACAGCAACATGAATGAATGTTAAGAACATTCTACTGAGTGAAAGTAATCATATATAACACATACTGTAAAATTCAAAGAAGGCAAAACTAATCTTTGGTGACTGAAATCAGAACCCTGGTTGTCTCTAGGGCAGTGGAGATTGCATAGGATGGGTTATGGAGGACCTTCTAGGGTGCATAGGATGGGTTATGGAGAACTTTCTAGGGTAACAGAAATGATCCTTATTTTTATTGGTGTTTTTTGTTGTATCGGAGAATACATTTGTCAAAACTCATTGAACTGTACCTTTATAAATCTGTTTATTTACCTGTATATAATTTTTATCTCAGTTAAGATAATCCAGTCTGTCTGATTCCAATGCCCACATTTTTTTTTTTGCTATCCTATGCTGAATATCAGGCAAAAAGTTAGCCAATGGAGATTTTACGTACCTGAAATGAGTCAGCATCTTGTGCAGTAAAGAGAATGGATTCCTGTATTAAAAGAGCATAAGTGAGGAAGCTGTTTATAAACTGTAAAGGTGACAGAAATATTTATATTTATGTTTTAAAAACTATTATTATAAACTGTTAAAGCAGTATCACACCCTAGGGGCTTTGGAAAAAGTAGCCATTTGCGTTATCTGTTGCTGCATAAGTGGCCTAAAGCAACAAACTTTATTCCCTCATTTTTCTCTGGGTCAGGAATTTGGAAGTGGCTTAGCTGGGTGAATCTAGCCAGCCAGCCCTCAGGCTTTTCATTTAACCTGGAGAGAATCATTTGTATAGGGTCAATAGGAATATGTGTTGCAGCGAATACCAATCAGTTTACTCCGCAGCTCACCACAATTGCCCTTCTTTGAGAATAGCCCCAATCACAGAGGTGGACCTGCAGTCACGATGTGCAATGTCCTTGCAATTTGTTATTATTTATTTATTTTTGGCTGTGTTGGCTCTTCGTTTCTGTGCGAGGGCTTTCTCTAGTTGCGGCAAGTGGGGTCCACTCTTCATCGCGGTGCGCGGACCTCTCACTATTGCGGCCTCTCTTGTTGCGGAGCACAGGCTCCAGGTGCGCAGGCTCAGTAATTGTGGCTCACGGGCCTAGTTGCTCCGCGGCATGTGGGATCTTCCCAAACCAGGGCTTGAACCCGTGTCCCCTGCATTGGCAGGCAGATTTCTCAGCCACTGTGCCACAAGGGAATCCCTGTCCTTGCAATTTGACCCTGACCTCTGGCCACCTCCTAGGGGTGGACAACTGATCTAAGCTGGACCAAAGTTTGAAACTTGAATGGAGAGACTGAAGCTGGGTGAAGCTGTTACCTTAATGGCAGTGTCCATATACTCCAGCTGCTGAGGCCTCGGCAGACTGCGACCCACGGAGACCGCAGCCGCCATTAGGTCGCAGAGGTGGGGCTGGGGGAGGGGTTTGCTGCTGCTTCAAGGCCTGGGCCCGGCCAGTGGGCGGCCGTGGCGAGGGCTCTGGAGCCCTGCAGGACACAGCCCTCAGCCTGTCCCCGGGCCCACCCAGCTCACTTGCGCGTCCTAAGGATGGAGAGCCTGGGAGGAGCCCGGGGAGAAGGCCACGATCTGCATCTCACTGCAACCTCTGCCACGAGGACCACTGCCCGGCTGACTGTTGTTGGAGCGGGACCCTACGGTCTCGCGATAACGGTCTCGCGATAACGGTCTCGAGATAACGGTCTCGAGATAACGGTCTCGCGATAACGGTCTCGCGATAACGGTCTCGCGATAACAATCGAGAGCTGAGTGCCGTGGGCTAGGGGCCGCGCGCCCGCTCTTCCTCTATTACAGTCCGAGAGAAAGAACGCAAGACTGAAATGCAAGTCTCCTCTGTACCCTGACGTCCCTTTTGCAGTATCCCGTTGCTCACACAGACCAAGCCTGGTACAAGCACGGGGAGACTGTATGCGGGTAAGTCCTGGAGGCAGGAGGCCTGAGGGCCCTCTTGGAAGCCTGGAGGCCCGGTACCGCAGTGTTTCATCCCTGCTCCACAACTCATTAGACGTGCGATTTGGAACAAATTACTTACTCTTTTTAAGCCCCAGTTGCTTAATCTAGGAAATGGAAAGGAATAATTGTACTTACCTCAAGGGGCTAAATTGGTAATTTTAGAAGGTTCTCAGAAGGAAACCTGGAATGGAGTCAGTTTTCATTAACTGTATCTTAAAACACAAATCCATTAGTACCGCCCTATGGAATGTCTAGTATTGTAACAGGGGCGGGGCGCTCAGACACCGGTCAGCGTCGCGGTGGGTGGTCCCCACAAAGGTGGTCTCCCTGGGTCGTGGTCTGCGGACCCGGCCCTCCCCGCCCCCCCCCCCCCCCCCCCGGTTTGTGCAGCCAGGGGAGCCTGAGGGGTGGCTGGGTCCTGGGCGCCCGGCTCCCTCAGTGATGGCAGCTGGGCAGGGTCTGGGGAGCTGGCCCCGAGGGCGCCACCAGTTGAGATCTGCCTCTTCAGCGGGCCTGGGGACTGGGGGGAGCATGCAGACCTGGTGCTGGACGAGCGCTCCCAGGCAGGGTGACGGGCCGTGCGGGGAAGCCCCGCCCTTAGCCAGGGCCTGGACCCCGGAGGGCAAGAGTCGGTCCTTGGAACGTTAAACAAGTAAAATGAGGGGTAACGATGTCGCTTTGCTTACAGGATTTGTTAAGGGTTAAAAGCCGCCAGGAGGCATGGAGACAGAGCTGAAAGCCACCCCCCTTCCCTTTCTTGTATAATTCTCAAGCCTGTGACCTTTAAGAGTATTACACCTTTAGATAAAAAGTTGCAGAACAGAGAATAACACTGTTTTGATGGAGGTTTACAGGAACATCGTGACCTGACCTCGACCTGACCAGTTGCAAAAACAAAGGATCTGACACCAAGAAGTTTGCAACAACTAATCACGCTCCTTTCCTATAAAAGGGCTTTGCTGAAAACCTTTAGGGAGTTTGCGGTTTTTAAGGCATGAGCCACCTGTCTCCTCGCATGGCCCCTGCAATAAACCTTTCTCTGCTCCAGACTTCGAGGTTTTGGTATTGTTTGGCCTCACTGTGCGTTGAGCATACGGACTTGTGTTTGGTAACAGTATCGCTCCCCTGGCCAGGTGGCCTGCTTAAACATTCTGCCACTGTAGTTTTGGCTGCGTTGGGTCTTTGTTGCTGCGTGCGGGCTTTTCTCTGGTTGCAGCGAGCGGGGGGCTACTCTGTTGCGGTGCGCGGGCTTCTCATTCCGGTGGCTTCTCTTGTTGCAGAGCTCGGGCTCTAGGCGCGCAGGCTTCAGTAGTTGTGGCATGTGGGCTCAGTAGTTGTGGCTTGTGGGCTCTACAGTGCAGGCTCAGTAGTTGTGGTGCATAGTCTTAGTTGCTCCGTGGCATGTGGGATCTTCCCAGACCAGGGCTCGAACCTGTGTCCCCTGCATTGGCAGGCGGATTCTTAACCACTGCGCCACTAGGGAAGTCCCCCATTTATTTATCCCATGTGTTTGGTACCTTTTGCCCTCTCTTCTTTCCTTAGACTGTGAGCTCTCTTGAAGGAAACTTGTGCTTTAATCTCTGAATTTCCCAAAGCCACTGTTTGAACTTCCTATTGATTTTTACATAGCCCATGCTCACACAGTATTTGCTGGCTACATTTTATGAAGCAGAACATCCAGAAGGTGAAAGCCACTATCATAAGATAATCAATCATTGTCCCCCAAATGGTGTATAGTAAGCCACCCCAAAACTCAAAGCCATACAACCACAACCACTTACTTGCTCATGGGTCCGCAGGTCAAAGGAGAATTGGTTGATCTTGGCTGTGCTGGGTTGGGTGGTGCTGCTTTGGGCTGTGAGTCAGCTGGGCTTGGCTTCTTGCTGCAAGTCTCAGCTCAGCTCTGCGCCGCCTGGGTTTATTCCGGGACTCAGGCTGAGGGGCAGTGCTTACCCTGGACGTGTTCTTCTCAGGTAACAGTAGAAGCACAAGAGGGCAAATAGAATCCTGCAATGCCTTTCAAGCCTTTCCTTGCTTATGAATGCTACTATCTAACTGGCTGAAGTAGGTCACATGACTGAGCCCAAAGTCAAGGGATGCAGAAGTATTTCCTCTGCTTCCAGTGGGAGGAACTTCAAAGTCACTCAGAAAGTGGCGTGGACAAACTGATAAAAGTTGGGTCCAGTAATTCTACTGTATAGGGTATTAAGTTATCAGAACTAAGAACCAAGTGTTGCTGGGAGTACTGGACTTTCTGAGAATATCTGAGTATTGTTCTTTCACTTCTAGAACTGGGAAACACTTGAGAAATGAGTTTTAAACTGGAAGTCTGCATGAGAGTGACATGACCCAGTGCATGGGTTTTAGCGATTCGACCCTACTTTCTTCTGTGGACACTTCCACTGGTTTTTCCTTTGAGCTCTTTTTCCTCAAACATAAAGTAGAGATACTAAAACCTACCCAGGTAGTTGTGAAAATTAACATTAATTAGCATATAAGAAGTTACTTGGCATTACAATGTGCTCAGTGTTTGTTTCCCTCTCTGTCCTGCTGGAGTGAGGGTGGGGGGAGGTGAAGGGTGATTTGATTTTCCAGCAAGCTTCTGAGGCATGAACTCAGTCAGGGAAGGACTCAGCTTTCCTGACTGAAAAAGAGGTAATGACAGAGAATCTTCACCATATTCATCCACTTGTTGCTTTAAGGTAGATGAGTGATCAAGTGTTGCCTATTTTGGGTTCTAAAACACCAAGTTATTGCCATAGAAACATAATTATAATGAGTAATTAAATGAAAATGTTTTCCAAAATCCTTTATAATTGAAGTTCTAAATTTCTGCCTTTTCAGTCAGTTCATATAAGCATAACCCCAAAACTGTAGCACACATCTTATTCTCTTCCAAATCAAATCAATGAGCTATTTGTGGTAATTTATTTTTAAAAATGAAATAAATTCTCTCTGACCTTATTCTGAATGTGCAACTTCCACCCTTTCCGTTAAGAAATGGCATCTAGCCTGCTGAAACAATCTGGATTTTAACCTTGTTTTGCTTTGGCATCCCAGGAAATGTCTGTGAGCAGGTCAGTAGCTGTTGACAAGGATCCTTCATCAACTTTAGAATATATCTGGGCTCGCTTTGCTGGAGAATTCCATAGAGGAATCCTTTAAGATTTGCAAGAGACCTATTGGCTCTCCTCTCACACTCTGCAGCCAGTCCCCCACCAAACCAAAGTACCTCCTACGCCCAAAATACATTTCAAATCCATCTTTGCAACCTGACTATTAGTGACATGGGCTACAACTGTATCCTCTCAAATGCCACCCTTTGTCTACTCTTATCTACTATCCCAATTCATTTTCACAAAGCGACCACAGTGGTCTTTTGAAAACCTAGAATCACATCACTTCTCCCTGTGGAAGAAGTGATAAAGGCTGTTTCTTGAAAAGCTTCCTATGGCTTCTTATTGTAATTAAAATGAAAGCCCAAATTTGTTAAGAGGCCATCAAGGGTCCACTTGGGACTGTACGATCTTGCCCTGACCTACATCTCAATTTCTTCCTTATGTAGGTAAGCCCACCATAGTGAGCTTTCTTCCAGCTCTTTAATATTCTAACTTCCTCCTTCTCAAGATCTTTGCGTAGGTTGTTCCCTCTGCCTGGAATACCCTTTCCTTTACTCTCCACATGTCCAGTTTCTTCTCATCTTTCATCTCAGCTTAAATGTCAACTCCACAAAATTGACATTCCCAGCAGATCCCCTTATTTATTATTCTCTGCTACCATCCCATTTACTTCTTTCATAGTACTTACCCCAATTTGTTATTATAATGCATTTGTGTTTTGACTTGTTTAACATCTGACTCATCCATTGGATGTAAGCCCCATAATAATAGGAGTAATATCTGTGTTTTGTTCACTATAGTATAACAGGGCATTGTCCGGTGCCTAACCCTGGAAGATGCTCAATAATTGCTTCTAAAGTGGATAAATGACTGACTGAATGAATGAATAAATAAAGAAAGCTAAGTCATCAATGTTTACCAAGAAACCTAAAATACCTCTGAAGCCCCATCAGATAGCCATCACTGGAGCATTGCCCAGGGAAACTGCACAGTGTCTTTTGGAGGGAAAAGCACCAGCTTGGGGGTAATAACTCAGGAATACTGGTCCAGTTTCCCATGGGACTGTCTGCAAATTTTAGGGCCTTTCTGAACCACAGCTTACTTGTAGTTAAAATGAAGGTTTACAATCAAACTAGGAATGCTTAACCAGGAGAGGACCATGGTCTACTATGGACATGCATTTTATGTTATTTTATAGTAGTGAGCTTCCATCAAATTTTAAAATATTCTTGACTCCAAAAAGGTTAAGAAACACTGGATTAGATTAATTCTAAAGTCCCATATGCCCCTGACAATCCGTGTTTCTATAAAAGGAAGATCAGTGTACTGGTCAATATTAGCTATGGCTCCATGTAACAGAGTTCCCACATAACAGCATCTCAAACAAGACTGAGGTCTATTTTGTCTCTCTTTCCTTTAGGTCTGGAGGTGAGCGTTCCAAGATCAGTAAGGATTCCAAGCTACCGGAGACTCCAGTTCTTGTCTTGCTGTTCCACCATCCCTTGGGCATGGCCCTTGTCTGAATGAATATTTGACCACATGGGTGGATGGATATTCCAGCCAGGAGGACTGAGGTAGGGGAATGTCGCCTATTTTTAAAGACAGAAGTGATAATGTCACGTAGCATGGGTCCTAACTTCCTATTGGCTGCATTTAGCTGGAAGAGAGTCTAAGAGATACAGATTTCACTCTGGGTGGTCATGTGCTCAGCTAAAAATTAGAGGTTCTAATACTTTGGAAGATCAAGACAATAAAGAATCTTTGCCAAAATCAGAGATTCTACATAAGTCTTAAGTAAAGAGTTGTGTCTGATGCCTGCTATCACAAGAGACAGACTATGCAAAGGGAAATTAGGTTTGCAGACTGCCTGGCATAAGGAACCAGAGAATTTACATCTCATAGAATTTCAGGTTGCAAGAGGCTTAAGAGTTTTGTAATCAAGCCCTTTTTGTCTGCACATTTTCCATTGTGGTTTCTTCCTGAATTTAATTTATGTACACATAGAATGAATATTTACTGAGTACCTACATCTACTGCATGATGCAGGCACTGTATCAAACTCTACATACAGAGTCCCTGCCCTCGGGGAGTGAATAGTCTACAGTAGAGGCAGACAGCAGACCTTCCCACTGTGGCCTCATGATCAGTTCTCACAGGAGACCATGGGAGCAGAAAGAAGAGGCCCCTCCTCGACCTTCTGGGGAACCTGTGGTTCAAGAAGGGCCTTCTGTAGGAGGGCCTCAGACTGAGTTTTGAAGGATGATCAACAGGCGCAGTGCCTGACTTGGGGAAAGCAAAGGAGGTATTCACATCACCTCCAAGGGATGATTAGGAAGGAAGGAGGGAGGGAGGAAGGGAGAAAGGGGAAAGAGGGACGGGATGGGAAGACAGAGTCTATTGCACGGAGGAAAAACATCACCAGAAGATTTCAGATTGCTGATCTGGTAACAATTAAAAACTGATCTTGGGCTTCCCTGGTGGCGCAGTGGTTGAGAGTCCGCCTGCCGATGCAGGGGACACGGGTTCGTGCCCCGGTCTGGGAAGATCCCACGTGCCGCGGAGCGGCTGGGCCAGTGAGCCATGGCCGCTGAGCCTGTGCGTCCGGAGCCTGTGCTCTGCAATGGGAGAGGCCACAACAGTGAGAGGCCCGCGTACTGCAAAAAAAAAAAAAAAAAAAAAAACTGATCTTAGGCTTAAAAATACACAGTCTATATAGTATTTTTGTTATTAAAAATGGTGTTAGTGTTCTGTGGAATAGGCAGGCTTTTCTTTCTGTCCATCTCCCCTCCAGATGGTGAGCACCAGAGGGCAGAGTTCGTGTCCGTTTATCTCTGTAGACACCGACTCTAGCAGTGTCTGACACAGTAGCAGGTCCAGCAGTTGCTTGGCAAGTGAGTGAACGAGCAGATGTTAGGCTGATGAAGAGGCGCAGGCCTTCTACACAGAGGAAACGGCATCCAGAACGATGGGAAGGCTGTAGAGAGCAGAGAGCAGCAGGGGGCTCATCTCTTTTGGGGGCCAGTGTGCATGATGGGTGGGAGGAGTGAGGGCAGTTGGGTGGAAAAAATCACTTTTTTAAACGGTTTCCTCAGGCTCCCCATCACTAGCTGCACACTGACGGTAGCCCAAGCCTTTCTTCCATGGTACCTATCACCATCTGTAACCATACACTGGTGTAGAGCAGGTTGTGAAGAGTCCAGGCCACTTTCTGGGCACAGACCCTGGCCTTCCCACTTCCTAGCTGTGTGACCTTGGGCAAGACATTTAAACTGTCTATGAGGCAGTTTTCTTACCTGGAAAATGGAAATTAAAATGCCTATCTCATAGGCTTATTGGAAGGTTTAAGTGAAAAAAATACAGTTAAAGTGATTAAAGTAGTTTCTTGATCATTAGTGCTTAATAAATGTTAGTTATTGTTAATAGGTGATGATGATAATTAGATGATAGTTAGAGAGACAGAGATAGATAGATAGATAGACAGACAGATCGGGACAGGTGTCTGTGTGGTTAGTTGATTATGGTATGTCTAACCCTACTACATTATAAGTAAGGGGCAGGACCACCTCTTACCTCTATGGAGGCAGCCCAGCAAAATGTCCCGGATGAGGAAGGTGCTCAGTAAATACAGATGAAAGGATGAAAGTGACAATGCAGCTGGAGGGGTAGGTGGGAGACAGATCATCTGGGGCCTTGGAAACTGTGCTAAGAAGCTTGGATTTTCCCCTCAGGGCTAGTCTAGGCTCCTGAAGGGAAATAAAATGGTCTTATTCTCAACATCCCAGAGGCTGGACTGGTGGGGAGCAGGCTGGGGGGGTCCCCAGTCACACCGATTGAACGAATAATCCAGGCACTAGCCAATGACGGGCTGGATTGAGGAAGGGGCAGCACAGAGGAAAAGAAAAAAAACCAGTTTTCCCTCTTGGGACTCTATCCAGGTTACTTAACATCTCTCAACCTTAATTTCCTTATGGGGAAAGCAGAGCTCAGAACTCAATTCTGACAGGGTTTTTTGTGGGAATGTATAAAATATATGAAGAGTGACACACATATTCTTGGTCTGATAGATAATCAACCTGTATTACGCCCCTTCTCTGCCCCTCCGGATCAGCAACACACTCTCCCCAGTACCACCCTCCTCCCCGCAACCAAACACACACACACAGATGTCAGTGGCCGATATTTAGGGACATAGAGCCTACTCTTCTAATCGTATGCTCTTAAAAATGGAAGGACCCATCAAGGTCAATTAGTCCTACTCAAAGATTTTTAGGAATAGAAAAGATCCTAGATCACAACTACTTTGTACACTTGCAGACATGGAGAATCAGAAAAGTAAGGTGATTTACCCAGCACACAGCTTGCAGGCTTTAGAGCTGGTCCAATTTATACCTCACTGTTTCTTCTAGCTTCAGTATTCCAAAAGCCAGCCCAGTGTGCCATGGGATATGATTACCGACATCCAGGAATTTTTATTAACCATATTCACAAATAGCGAGCCCAAGGTAAAGCAGAGACTCTGCAGCAATAGTATCTACGATGTGTTACACACAAATTGTGTGCTGGGCATTTGGCCACTTTCTTTATTTACATTAATTTGTTTCATTCTCATTATTATTCCCAATTTACAGATTAATAAATCAAGTCTCAGAGAAGTAAAATAATTGCTTGTATGTGACATAATTAGAGTCAAATATATTAAAACATTTAACAAGCTTCATTAAGTAGTTATTACTGGAAACATTTGTTGTGTGGCAGATACTCCACTAGACCCTGGATTGGTCTGACTCCAAACCCAGCTCTGTCTTATTGCAAAGTCCTTGCTCTTCATCACTGCTCACCCACACAAAGCCTAGTTGAAAACAGCATGGATTGAATTCCCAGGCCAATTTCTCTTTATCATTCTGGTTCTTCCATATTCAGATTTTTTTCATTATTTTCAACTATATTTTATTATGATTTATTTTTATTTCCTGTCCTACAGCATGTCAAATTTCAAGTCCATTTAATCGAGTCAAAACTATGCAAAAGCAGTATGCAAGAATAGAGGGTAGGAAAATGTAAAGATTAATGAAACAGGACCCTTGCCGAAAAAGAGGTGACAGTATAATTCTAGATTGTAGGAGGATTAAATAGAGGTACTAGACTGGGAATATAAAGGGAAGAAAAAATGACATCTAACAAAGGTCCATATTGTGCTGGATGCTGTTTCTTGGGGCTTTCCATACATTATACATATAGCCCTCGTAAGAGCTATTTCTGGTGGAGAACAAAAGAGAGTCAAGGGTTCAGAATGAGTAACTAACTTACCTAAGTTTTTGCGTGGCTAGTGCTGGTGAGTGGCAGAGTGGCAATCCCCTACAGTTCATCTGACCCCAAAACCTGGGCCCTATTCACTACATCACACCATCACCAGAAAGCAACCAGATGGGGACAGAAGAGGGAACCATAATTCTGACTGAGAAGGTCTTCACTTTAACCCTTCATTATTCTTAACCCTTAATTCTTAACTTTCTTAACACTTAACTATTCTTTCACTCCCATGTTTGAAACCTGGACACACAAGGTTGAAACGGGAAGGAAACTTAAAATTCAGCTGGTTCTAGGAAGACAAATAGATATTTATCTCATGGTCAATGGAAAAGGCAACTCCAACCAACAACTAATGAGTCTTCTAATTTATGAGATGAGAGTCCAGAGCCAGAGAAGTAATTGTCTTTGTGTGCAGTGGAAGATGATGACATGAATCCCAGGCATGTTGATTTGCTTCTCCCCACCAGTGTGAGCTGCTGGTCTGAGAATAACCTTGATTTAGTGCAGGTGGCTGGAAAGGTGATAGGATAGGAGAGGTTCAAGTATGGAATAAGCCTGGGAGAAAATAGTTGAGATGGAGCTGCATCTCAGAACCAGATGAGGGATTCAGAATGGAGATATATCCAGTGGCTAGAAGGATGGCTGTAAGAAGAAGTTCCCAGTTCTGGGGACAAAGAGGGAGGATCCGAGGCCATGAAAACAGGCAAGTGAGACAAAACCAAGAGAAGAAGTAGGACTCAAAATGAGTAATGAAACCTGGATACATGAAGGAGTTCAGTCCCAGAGCCAAGAGGGAAATGAGCATTAAGCGGACACCATGCTGGCTATTTTGGGACACATTACCTCGTTTAATCCTCACAACTGCATTATGGGGTGGGTAGTCTAACCCCTTATTTATAATGAGGACTGGGGCTCAGAGAGGTAAATTACTTGTCACATAGCTAGAACTTAAGGGCTGGAGAGATTTTTTGTTGTTGTCACAGGTGGGGATTTCTACTGGCATCTAGTAGACAGAAGCTGGGGATGCTGCTAAACATCCTACAACACACAGGACAGGCCCCCGCAAACAGAGAATTATCCAGTCCCAAAGGCAAACCATGGTCAAGTGGTTGAGAAGCTTTATTCTGCATTGCCAACCTCGGAAATGACAGAGAATACAAAGAAAGTTCTTTGTATTTGAAATTATACATCATTCACCCTTCACACATTTATTGAGTGCCTACTAAGTTCCGGGAACAGTTTCATTTCTTCTCCCCAGCTTTATTATGGTATCACTGACAAATAAAAATTGTACGTATTTAAAGTATACTATGTGGTTTTGATATATGTATACATTGTGAAATAATTACCACATCAAGTTCATTACAATGTCCATCACCTCACATAAGTACCATTTTGTGTGTTTGTGGTAAGAACACTTAAGATCTGCTCTCAAATTTCAAGTATATGATACAGTATTATTAACTGTAGTCACATGTTGAATGTTAGATCTCCAGAACTTATTCATCCTGCATAACTGAAACTTTGTACCCTTTGACCAACATCTCCCATTTCGCTCACCCACCCCCAGCCCCTGAAAGTCACCATTTTACTCTCTGCTTTTATGAGTTCTACTTTTGGAGATTACATATGTAAGAGAGGTCATGAAGGAGTTGTCTTTCTGGGTATGGCTTATTTCACTTAGCATAATGTTATCTGTTTTCATCCCTGTTGTTGCAAATGACAGGATTTCCTTCTTGTTTTAAGGTTGAATATTTTATTATATTTTATGTGTGTATGAACATATATAGCTATTTTCTTTTATTATATAAATTTATTTATTTTTGGCTGTGTTGGGTTTTCGTTGCTGCGTGTGGGCTTTCTCTGGTTGCGGTGAGCGGGGGCTACTCTTCGTTGCAGTGCACGGGCTCCTCATTGCGGTGGCTTCTCTTGTTGTGGAGCACAGGCTCTAGGCACGCGGGCTTCAGTAGTTGTGGCTCCCGGGCTCTAGGCGTGCAGACTTCAATAGTTGTGGCTCGCGGGCTTAGTTGCTCTGCAGCATGTGGGATCTTCCCGGACCAGGACTCGAACCTGTGTCCCCTGAACTGGCAGGCGGATTCTTAACCATCGCGCCACCAGGGAAGTCCCTATAGCTATTTTCAAAAAGACAAAAGATAAGTCTTGGTGAGGATGTGGAGAAGAGGGAACCCTTGTGCACTGTTGGTGGGAATGTAAATTGGTATAGTTATTGTCCAAAGGAAATGAAATCCAGGCACTGTTTCAGACTCTGTAGGTACAGAATTGAATAAAACAGTTAAAATCCTACGATGTTGAAACTTACATTGTAATGAAATACAGACAATAAACACATCAGCCAGCAAGTAGACAGTATGGAAAGCCATAGGCCCGAAGGAGTTTATCTAATGGGCGAGTGTACGTGGAGGAGAGGGACAAGGACAGGGTCCTAGGCCCTTGACTTTAAAGATTAGAAAAAGGAACAGGAGAGTGTGGGTTTCCTAGAAATCCAGTGAAAATGTTTCAAAACGGAGGAAGTCGTGTTTGAGATTCTGGCCTCACCTCCCCCTCCAGTGAGAAGGGTCACTAGGCTTCCAAGAATCTCAGTTAAGTATTGTTCAGAGGCTCAGTGTTCCCCGCTCCCCCGCCAAAATGGGGCCCCTGAATGTTATCATAAGAATAAAATCAGTGAATGAATATGGAGTCTCTTTGTAATTGCCTTATGGATGAAACAGATCATCGTCATGCCCTCCAGAAAACCTGTGTGTCCAGATTTGGTTTCATATTTTTTGTTTTTTGAAACCATAACAAAGCGAGACTACGGATGGGAACAGAAGGGAGATCTTTTCTGATACAGCACATCTCATAAAGTGCATCAGAAACAACCTGGTAAAAGAGTGTGTCGGGGGGAGGGGTGGATTTTATTCAAGTTTACCAAGGATGCTTTGGCCAAATATTTTTTTTGCAATTTATTTTTAACAAATTTCCTGAGTGACTTGTTTCCCTGTCATTGGAGAAGAGTCAGTCCCGTCTGTAACGGTGCTGCGTTGTCACACAGGGGGTTCTTGTGGGTGTTTCTACAAAGGATATTTGGGGCTTTTGCAACAGGGAAAATAGAGAAATGAATGCTGGGTAGGCTGCCAAAAATATCCATTGAGGTAATGACTCATCTTTTACATCTAGAAGGGAGGAACCTTAAACAGCAATCCTCTGCTCTTAAAAATAGCAAATGTCTATGTTGCACTTAACATGTGCCAGGCACTGTACCAAGCACTTTACATATATTGATGCATTTAATCTTTACAACAAACTTATGAGATACTGTGGAGCTCCCCATTGTACAGATGAGAAAACGGAGGTTGAGCAACTTCTAGAGGTCACCTTGCTACTAAGAAGCAGAGCTGGTGAGAACATGGAGACTGTATTTGTAACCACTATTCTGGGTCCCTTCTCATTATAGAGATGAGCTAACAGGTGCAGAGAGGGGAACAGGCTTAGCCAAGCTGGATCACTGGTTAGTGATGGAGCAAAGCAAGCTTTCAGTATCTCTGTCTTAACTGTCAAAACGATCAAATGGGCAACTTTTTAAAATAAAGATTTTAGGAAATATATAGAGACATCTGTGCATAATGGGAAAGGAGAGGAAGGGACCGAGGGTCAGACACTACCTCACAGCTGCTGGAAGCTGCAAAATCCTCCACCCCAACAAGGCTCAACTGATGTTCCTCTGCCTTTCCCATCCCTTACCCCTGGGCTTCCAGCTTCTGCCGGTTAAACCGCGTGGACTGGCTGTCTCCTGGAGACATGGCTTTGCTGGTTTCCAAAGGCTAAACTCCCATGAGAAACAAAAGTCTCTGCCCCCTAACCATTCTGTGCGTTAAGATTCCCTGAGTACAGCTTCTCAAGCAATCCTGGGGAAATCATCCCCTGAAGCAGACAGCCAGATAAGTGTGTTCCCTCTGGAATCCACACAGGCTACAAAAGAATTAACGAGGAGAATTAAGGGTTGTCAGAGCTTGGAGAAGTCAAGCTATTTTCTACCCAGGAGCAATCTGTTAAGATCATAGAAATCTGGATAAATAACTGGGAAACACATCTCAGGGAACAATTTTGGGCCAGTGAGCAATACAGAATGATTGTCTGGCTAAACCCTGTTCATTCCTATTACCTCCAATCCTGTTTTTGGCAGGTCTCTATAGAAGCATCTAGTCAATAACATCGCTCAACAGGGTTCTACATTGTGTCTGCCTGGGGAGTTAATACTCTTTCCTTTCTCTGATTCCCCACTCCTCCCACTCTGCCCAGAAAAACGCTGAAATGAACTCTGCCATGAGCAAGGCATTTCATTTCTGACTGACTCTGGTTCATAATCAACAAAGAAGGATATGAACATCTATGCTAAGGTTAATGGGAAAATATAGACAAGAGTGGAATTGCTTCTGTCTTTGACCTTTAAGCATGTTTTTCTGATTGATCTCGGAACCTACATTTTTCACTCAGCAAAGAGAGGAATTTTTAAAAAATACATTTGTTGTGTTTACCAGCTGAACAAAGAACATCAGTGAACTCCCTTGCCTAATTAAAAAAAAATTTATTATTGGACATTTACCAAAAAATACATGTGGATGGATGGATGGATGGGTAGATGACTGGTGGGTGGGTGTAGTGATGTACAATGTGTTGACCCTGAGGTTTACAGAAGCATTGAAGGCTTATATTGAAGCAGAGAAAAATTATTAGAAGATTACTAGAGGCATTTTTTACTATGTGCCAGGCACTGTGTGGACAGCTCTGGTTTGGGATTAACATAAACACACTACTGTATATATAAATAGATTACCAACAAGGACCTACTGTACAGCACAGGGAATTATACTCGATATTTTACAATAACATATAAGGGAGAAGAATCTGAAAAAGAATATATATATATATGTGTGTACGTACATATATTTTATATATGTATGTATAACTAGATCACTGTGCTGTACGCCTGAAACTAATACAACATTGTAAATTAAATATACTTCAATTAAAAAATAATAAAAACAAAAAGAAAAAAATGCACCAGTGGGTCTAGACTGCTCTGCATTGCCTAATTTCCCACACCCACTACACTCCCCATCTCCCCCAGCCCAATAAATGACAAGTGTCATGGTGGTCACTGCCTTACCTTGGATACGTGCCTTGTCTAACGTTCATTCATTCATTCAGTAGATATTTATTGAGCATATACAATGTGCCGGACCACTGGAAATAGACCAGTGAGCAAGAAGATTAAAAATCCCTTTCCTTTTGACACTTATATGCTAATGGAGCGAGACAGACAATGAGCAAATAACCATAACAGTTATAAAGTGAAATGAAGCAGGGTAACTAGAGCGGAGGCGGGGTGGGGGGGGTCATACCTGTTTATTTGGTAAATCGCTATGATCCCTGACTACACAGGAGATGCAAAAGGAAGCAGGAACTGCACTGGATTTCAAGGAGACCGAGAGCCGTGTCAGTTCAAGTAAGGGCACGTGGAAAGGAGCGATCACTTCTTCTGAGGGCAAGGAAATGGCATAAGAAGTTAAGAAGGTCTTTGAGATCAGGGGATACTTAAGCTGAGTCTTGAATTTGTTCTCTGAGCAGACAAAGAAGGAGGCTATGTTCTAGGTTGAAAGATGTTCAAATCTGGAGTCTCACAACTCAAAGTGTGTTCTACAGACCCAGCATCACCTAGGAGCTTATTAGAAGTTAAGAATCTCAGGCTGTCCCCATCAACAAGATGCCCAGGTGCTTCTCATGCAAATTAAAGTTTGAGAAGCACTTTTCCCAACCGGTGGCTTTCAAACTTTGTAGCACGTTAAAATCACCCAGGGAACTTCTAAAAATCCCGATGCCCAGGCCACACCTTCTATCAATTTTACCAGACTCTCTTGAGAGTGGCATCAGATATCATTACTTTTCAAACTCCCAGGGTGAAAGCCCTGCCTTAAATTTCTTCTTACCCCCGACCTGTGTGCCTTATCCTCTATAAAAATTCAACTGTCATCCTAAGAGTCTCATTTGTGAAACAAGAAATCTTAAAACCCTAACTTTGCTGATATGGCTGCCTTGGTCACACCCCTCCCCCCCACCACCACCCCCAGAGAGCTTAATCAGAGAAGAGAGAACTTACACCTGGTAAGTGGGGAAGGATGCACCGTGGATTTCCCTGCGTGGTGACAAGTTGGCAGCTCTGGCTCCCGCAGATGGCTGGGCTGTAGCAGATACCGTGCGGCATCTCTGACACATACGTGCTGGGTTTAGCATTCTTTCCTGAGCCAGAACAGACGGATTTGGGGAGAGAGGACAGCGGCTCTTCAGAGAGAAGGAGAGCACGCCGTCCCAAGTCCTCATCGACAACAGGCTCTGTTCTTGAGAAGCAGCCAAAACACTTATTTCTCACCAAAACTGAGTCATACTGAAAAAAGCAAGAAGTTGAGCCAAGATGCAAACTTTTCTCAAGAACTTTCTTCCCAGAACTTCATCTTCTGCCATTTGCCTCTGTGCACCCTTTGCACCATTCCTCCCTTCACTTCAGTCCCCCAACACTAAATCTATAGGAAGGACCACAGTCGGAGGCAAGAGGGAAAGGAAGACTCCCTGGACAGGAGTGCCTGAGCCTTGACTGGAAGTAATCGCTGTTATGCCTTGAAAAGTGACGTAAATCTCTGAATTTACGTTGGAACATTGTAAACATTCCCTTGGAACATTGTAAAAATGACTTTTCTCATCAATTAACCCTCTGCTTATACTCTTGTCCCCATCCCCCGCTGTTTCAAGTTTGGGGACCAGAGATCCACCGGCTGTCCCAAGGATGCTATAATAGATATGATCAAGGGAAAAGTCAAAAGCCAGGAATTCCAGATTCTTCATGGGGTTAGTCATGAGTCAACGTGTCTCTAACTCCATCCCCCAGTAGAGAAGTCAGAAAATTACAAGAATTGGGCTGAAAGAGAAAAAGGGTAGGGACCACATTCTTTACCGAAGACTTGGCCTTAATGAGCTTCTATATAAATAAACTATTGCTCCTCTATCTAGAGTATTTCTCTCTTTCCTACCCCACAGGAAATCTTCCTAACCACATTTATTATACTCTATTTTTGAATTTTCTCCCCAAACCATCAAAATGGCCATAGGCAACCCCTTTAAGGACAGAGTTCTGGGCAAATGAAGGGGGGAGGGGTCCAACTTAAACGAAAGACACCCTATACAAGCAGCATATTATGGTATAAGAATATTATTAGCATCAAAAAGACAGCACAGTACCTGGATTCTCACCCGAAGAATGCAGAAAGGCAGGCCATAAACATCAACTGAAACTCTACCCCGTTTCAGGACTATGCTAGTCCCCAGTTAACCTTTATAGCAACTATTTTAAAAGTTTTATTTTTCTTCATTCTATAGGTGAGAAAACCAAGGTGCTGGAGATTCAGTATATTGCATACATTGAGACAAACTAATAAACATAATATGGATTTAAACCCAAGCCTAGTTGATTCTAAAGTCCCTGCAATTTCCTATGGAAAAATTAAATGACTCCTAGCTATTAAGCAGTAAGTTGATAGGCCAGGGCACTATACATTTGTATTCATTACCTCGTTTAATCTTGCCAATGTCACTAGAAAGTAGACACTTATTTTTCACATGATACTTTTTCTGAAAATTTGAGGAATGGGTTGGTCAAGTTCTTGTCTAAGTGATGAGTGATAGACCTTGTATTCAAACAAGTTCTAGTCTGACTTTAAGCCTCTGCGCTTTACCATTCTTCAGTAGTTTCTTAACCAGCCTCAAAAAAATGACTCTAAAGCTCCCTCTGTCACCTTGAAAATATCTTGATTCTTATAACTGTAAGCATGGTCCTAGGATTGAATGCATTAATTAACAGTGCTCCAGGAATTCCTTGGTGTTTTGTCAGTAGAGGCACAACACCTTCTTGAACGCCATTTATCTTATATGCCTGGGAATTGAAGCAGAGGGTACAACTGGAGTTTATCACCTTAAACTCCTTTCCTATAAGGAGGTCTGCAGATGACTACAGGAGAGATCAGGAGGAAAAGTGAAGGGCCTGGTTTGCACTGGTGTTGATGATGGATGGATACAGGGAGAATCATGGGCACACCACTTTATTGATGCAATCTGCAAGCTGCAAATAAAAGTGTCTGGAAAACTGACAGTTTCTTAAGTGATTTCTATACTGGGGAAATTTGAGGAATAAATATTAAAGGAAATGATGCCTCATAGCATCTTTCTCCCTGGGGGTCACTGACCATGGAAATGGCATTGATGGCCCAATATTTATGTGAGACAGGCTTGATTCAAGACCTCGTTTACCCTCAAATGCCCTTTCCTTGCCTCCTTCTGGGACACTAGGATGCTTCAGGGGATGACCTCATACAGAGACTGAGAAAATGATTGACTGCATGATGTGATTTACCTCCAAATTTTCCCCACAGTTTTTCCATGAAGGCTAAAATATTGTCATCAGAGGCACAACTTGAGTTGGAAAGATAGCATTGTAAAATGGAAAGATTACACTCTGTCATTAAATATTCTTTGCAAACGTGACATTTAATGAAACATAATATTCCATTGAATATTTCTGTAATTAGAAATTAAGGCTATTTCCCTTTTTCACTACTTTAATGCTGCACTAATTTAATACTTTTATATATACATATCTCTGTCAAAATCTATTATTATGTACTTAGGAGAATGTTCTAGAAGTGGATTACTAGGTCCTGAAGCTGGTGGAAATGTTCATTGGTCAATTTTTTGAAAAATACTTTTTTAACCTTTATGATTCAAAAAAGTTTCAAATACTTTGCATGTGGGTTGCTGTTAAATCGGGTCTCCCCTGTCCCCCACCTGTGCCATTGACTTTTTGTGCCTGTATTCACTCAGCACATTGGATTAGCCTTATTTCCCTATTAAATGTGATCTTGCTAGTGTGAGTCCGTCATTACAGTCTGTGTAATCCTTTAGAATTTTGCCACAGCCATCAAACATCTGCCCCTTCTAACATCGGGTCAAAAATAAGCATGTCTTCTGAGCTTCTAGCTGGGTCATAGTTAGAGCACACCCCATGAAGCCTCTCTCTGGCTTGAAATAAATTCATTAATACTCATGAGCACAGATGTTCATCCAGCTCCAAGTCAGTGTCAGTGCATTACAGATCATAGACTGCCCATAAGGATGCCCTTGAAAATGGTTTGTGATCATCCCATTCATACTGTTTCATGAAGAAGAGTGTCCATAATGGAAAGTTATCTGACATAGGGGGGTCCTGTTGGCTCCTGGGGATTTTACCACGTCTTCTGTGTCCTCCCTGTGCTCCAAAATAATCTGTAGAATACTCTGTCTTCTACATAGTATAATACATAATACTGTGTCATAAAATGTGTCTAGACAGGTGGTGATATCCACTCAGAGGAGATGATATTTAAACTTAAGACATGAATGGCAAGGAGGATGAGTCAGGTGCACTTCAGGGCAAGAGCCGTGTTGAGGACCTGCAGTCTTCCAGGCTCAGGTTTAAGGGACTGAGGGGAGGCTTTGACAGAGGATTGCAGACAGGACCTTGAAGCTGTGGCAGGTGGAGCTGAGGGAGATACCAGCTGGCCGGAGCTGACAGGAAGGAGAGTGGAAGCAGTGAGCAGTGGGTGGATGCTGTTTTTATGACGTTTTCTTCAAGTGGTTTTCTTTCTGCTCCAAGATTTTGTTCTTCCTCAGTCCAACTTAGAATTTGTTTGCCCATTACTGAGGATTTTACATGCCATGTATTTGTTTATTCCCTTTTAGCTTATGCCAGAAGGACTCTTACCTACTCCAAACCTGGGGGAGTATTTGTGTATACATGTGTGTTGTGTATACATATGTATACATATGTTCTTTAAGAACATGTGATGATGCTCAAGCTCAGGGTGGGAGGTGATTTGCATGTCAGTTACGGATCATTTCAGGAGACCGCGGCCGCCCCTGGCACTTCTCTGTGTGATGGAGTGATACAGAAGAGCCATGGGGGGCTTTGACAAGTTGGGTCAAAAGATGCCTCCTGTTCCTAGTGAACAAGGGCTTGGGAGTCAGGAGACAGGGTTCAGATCCTAGCTCAGCCACTGCGAGACCTTGGCCAACTTCCTTTACCACTAAAGGTCTCCATTTCCTCATCTATATAACAAAGATTCTTTAAATGAGTCCAATAAACCCACTATTATATCCATCCTGAGCAATGAAAGCAAGTCCTCTGCTATAGCAGAAATTCGAGTCATCAATCTGAAACCCTCCTCCCATTCCTATCCCAACCATATTCTTATCCTGATGAGACCCTACTTGAGTTCTCCCTGATTCTGAGCTCTGGACTTCTTACCCTGTCCTGGAGGACTCACCCCCAAGTTTCTCCCTGCCCTGGATTCCCCAGACAGATGTACCAATTCTGCGGAGCTAGCGTGCAGGCACCTCTCTGGCAGGTTGCCGCAGGGCAAAGGAGCCCTGTGGTTTGAGCAGAAGTCCAGGCACATGAGTCAGAAAGTTTTCATATACTTCTCGAATTCTTTCTGTTTCTCTGCCTTTTGCTCAGCTTACTATTTATTAAAGGGTGTTTTGAGCTCTCAGCACAGAACTGGAGTTTTATCCAGGCATAAACAGGACCGCAGTCCCTTGGGACTAGTGTTAGGGAATACTTAGTCCCATTCTTTGAGTGTCTACTTGAGGCATCTTTCTGACCTTCCTTCAACCCTAAGCCCCTTCTCCAGGGAACTCAGTAGGGGAAGTCAGTGCTCTGATGAGTGAGATGGGGAGAAGTCACTGAGCCTCCCGATGTCCTCAGGAGAGCCACATTTTCTGCTTATCCAGGTGATAAACTCAGAGAAGCAGCAGACACTCCTCCAGTGGGGATGCCTGCAGACTGAGCTGGCCACGTTCAGTGTGGCAGAGGAGAAAGGGGTAGGAAGCTCAGATTATGGCAGCACCTCGAAGCTACAATCCCCAAACCAGCCAGTTCAGTCACAGAGCTGATATTTGATTTCCATTTTTCTGACTCCTATGTGTCATATCTCGATTTATTTCAAACTCTGAGGGTACACAGGTATTATTTAATGCCCCCCTTAAAATCCCACATATAAAAGGTTTTGCCTGGAACTTCAGGGATAGGCATTGGAATTATCATTTGGAGCCCAAAATAGTGTGGGGAGACATTGCTTCCGGCATGGCCAAGGCGCTTCAAGCTTGTCCTGCAGGGTTTTCACCTGCAGGTGCTCCAGTGACTGTTAACATGACATTGGACCCAGACCATTAGTGAGTCCTGATTCTCAGGGGTTGCTGGCTGATTCTGACTTGAGCAAGTACCAATGAGGCAAGCCTCTGCTTATGGGAAAAAGAGAGTCTTTTTGCCTGCAGAAGGCCTGCCTCAGAACAGGCAGAGCTTCAGTGCATGGGCTTTTTAGTCGGCAGTGGGAGGAATAATTTTTTGCTTCTTTTACTGTGTTTCTCGGCAGGGACCATAAGCCAGGACTTAAAATTGGAAAAGCAGCTAACTTCCCTGTGGGCTAAAGAGGCAGTAATGTATGAAGGTTATGCCTTAAAATGGGAGCACTGGACTCAGAATCAGTCCCTCCCCACACGGATGCCTGAGCCCAGTCATGACTTTAGATTTCAGAGACCCAGATTGCTGCTCTATCCACTACAAGGTGGTGGATGTCATCAGAGACAAAAAAACAAAAAAACAAAACAAAAAAAAAGTAGCAGGGTCCCTATTATGTAGGGATTGTGTCTTTTCATGTTGAATTAGAAAACATAATATAATAACAGTTTTACAAATGTGATGAAAAAGAAAGACACTTAAAAGTTCTGCATATGGAACTCTCTTTCTAATTATGGTTTGCCTTCAAAATCACGGAAGAGGGCTTCCTGGTGGTGCAGTGGTTGAGAGTCCGCCTGCCGATGCAGGGGACGCGGGTTCATGCCCCGGTCCGGGAAGATCCCACATGCCGCAGAGCTGCTAGGCCCATGAGCCATGGCTGCTGAGCCTGTGCGTCTGGAGCCTGTGCTCCTCAGCAGGAGAGGTCACAGCAGTGAGAGGCCCGCGTACCGAAAAAAAAAAAAAAATCACGGAAGAATTAACTAGTTGAAAATGTGCCTCAGATTTATTACCAAAGCAGGAAAGGGAAATGAAGGAGGTCAGAGTGATAGGCCCAGAGGAAGGCTGGTTTCCTTTGCAGGGGCTGAGATCTGGGTCCACTCCAGACAGCTGAGGAGGTAAGTGAGATATAGAGGACAAGCTGGACAGGTATGGAAAGGAAACGAAGATATACCTGGGCCCAACCATCCTTAAAGACGGAGCCAACAGGAAAGATGTGTTTTAGTTGTTACTAGATCATAAGAAATGGCAGGGACCAAGTAAATCTAATACAGAGAGAAAGAGTCAAGAGCAGAGGGAGCAGAAGAGAGTGACTCTCAGGAGGGATTCTAGGTCCAGAAAGTATGTATTGAATAGAAGCTCATTCTCAAAGCCACAGGTGGAGACCATCGATGGAACAACTGGAGAGGCCCTGCTTGGACCCAAGGAGAGCCAGGCCAAGTGGTCACGCACACCTAGACAGATTTGAAAGGGGTCACCTGAGAAGGCTGGCCATATTAAGTGTCATCCAAGGGAAACAGTGCAGAAAAATGTGAGCATGCACACTCAAATGAATTATGGAGTTGGGGTCCAGAGAAGACATGGTTATTCCAGGGGAATAAACAAGTGATGAGAGATGATGTCAAGGCTTGGGCTAGAGGTTAGCCTGATGGAGGAACCATTCCTGGGGGGAATGTACAACTCAGAGGGACACATGTGGTCAAGATTCATTTTAACGATGGATAGTTCTGGAAGGCCCGGCTCTTCTTGACTCCATCTATTCTGCTGTGCTGTGCTTACAAGGTAAAATACAGACAGTGTTTGAAAAACAAATTTTCTTAACAATAAGAGAGCAAATCAAAAGAAAAGGAGAGAGAGAACTCATCCAGGGGGCATAAAAGGAAAGAAGCCCACTTAAGAAGCAAGTTAAAATTTCAGCCAAATGATTTTGAAATGAATTTAGAAATAAGGGGAAAGTGGACCATCAGAGGCACATGCCATGACCACAGGGAAAAGTACAACAGAGGGAAATTTTTCGCTTCTACTGAGGCTGTGCCAGTTACCCAGGCCTGAACAATGGCGAAGACGAGAAAGGCAAAGTTCTGGGGACGAGGCTGTGGTGGAGGTGTCAGACCTCACAGAACCCAGAGGTTCAGAACTCCAGAAGCCTCACCTGCATCTTCAGCTCGGGGAGCTGCTAAGGATGCTGCTTCAGCTGCAACAAAAATCAGCTTCACAGACTAAAATGATGCCACAGCTCAAGGTAGGGGCAGCAGCCACCAAAACTCAGGCCTGTGGCACTGGACAAAGCACACTCATCATGGCAGGAGGAGCCAGGATCACCCCAGAACTGACGGGAGCCTGGACTTAAGGAGGGTCTGAATGCAGCATGAGGAAGGGGAGAGTCTGAGGGGGTGACCTGCAAAAAAAAAAAAAAAAAAAAAAATGTATAACACAAGGTTACTAGTGCGAAGTCTCAACTTTACAAAAAGAATAGTTCAACTGCCACCTTCTGAGAGAGGAAGTGTGTGAATGGGAGATATTAACACAGAACCAAAAGTAACCTCCTGATGGGAGAGTTCTTCACTTACACGTGAGGAATCTGGACCACTGGCTTAGACTAGCTGGCATCCAGAAACCAAGTGTCTCTCTGTTGTCCTAAGATGCCCCTGAGATTCTGCTTGTCTTTGATGACAGTGGCAGATGACAGTGGTATGGATTAGGAACTGGGCCCTGAGAACATTGTTTCCCCGAGGATAACTAGTAGATGGGGAGGGCGTTCAAAACTGGTCGTCAGGGTGTTGTTGAGAAAGATTGGCACCGTGTTATCTATTTAGACTCTTCAGATGGTGAGATGCATCTAAGAAGATCCTCAGGTTTGGATTAACTTGGAGGTCTTTGAGAAACTATCACCGTTCTAGTAAAAGGCCACACAGAGAAATCCCAGGCAACCTGAGTTACCTGCCTCGGAGGATCCTTGTGTGGCCATTTAATCCCAGTGCAGGACCTTTGGGTGTTTCCATTGGACAAGCACTGGGTGTCATTGGAGATCCAGAGTGAAGAATAGAGACTGCGTAGCCTAGATTCAGGGAACTGCGTTGTGGAGTCTTTGGCAAAGTTAAAAGGCTGCCAGGAGTCCCAGGAGAAAGAAGAGGAGGGAAGGGTTTGGCAGGGGGGACTTATAAAAGTGAGGGCGGCGTTTTCTGGAGCTCCTCTGAAAGTCAGAGTTGCACCCTGGCTGACCATCCCAACGGGTGGAGAGAACCAGAGCCCCCAGCGAGTGGCAAAGGGGACGCTTTTCCCTCTCACCCCAAGTTTCTACTCCCAGCTGTCCTTCAATTCCTCAGTTTTCCTACCCAAGAGAGGAAGAGAGACTAATCTAACTGGAGAGCCTGGGAGGAGGCACCGGACATCCCGCATGTCTGTGGGGAAAACTTGCCAGGGCAAGTGCTGCCCTGCCAATGGGGACAGTCAAGTTCAGTTCAAAGGGAGATGGATCAGGAAGCCCAGGCATGCTCACACAGCTAATATCCATTCTGAAATCCCTACTTTTCCATAATAAATCTCATATAATTTTGTAATTTTCTAATTTGCCAACTATTATAAACCGATGTGATGGTGTGAGTTACTGCTGGCTTTGACACCAAAAGCAGCCTATTGAGTATCACGGATAGTGTCAGAAATTATGGAAGGACATCAGGAAAAGTGAAACTCGGGATGCTGCTTGATCCACCCGCTTTCCACACCCAGCTCCTTTTCTTTTCCTAAAGCTTCAGAAACTCTATGCTTTGATAGGTTGAGAGGCCTTCCTTGGACACAATATAGTATTATGGGCTAATTTAGCTTCGTGTGAGCTGTAAGTCCCTATGCTTTATTTACACCGTCCTATCAAATCTTTACACAAATACCATGAGGACGTTCTATTTCTTCCCCCATTTTACAGATAAGTAAACTGGCTCAGAAATGTCAAATGACTTGTCCAGGGCCATAAGAAAAGGTGGTGGAGCTGGGATTCAGCCCTAGCTCAGTCTGACATGGAGCTCATACATTTAACCACTCCATTCTAAGGTCTTTCCTGAAATGTGAGTTTTAACTCTGCAAAGAGGGAAGGATGAGCCCTCTAACCAACTTCCACAGGACTTTTCAACCAGCATTGAAAGGGTGCTGATGATAGAAATTAACAGCAGTGGAGAAACCCCCATGTTGTCAATGGCTTGGATAAACTGGAGCTCATATACACTGTTGTAGAAATTTAAATACTACCTTTGCAGAGCTCAATCTATTGATGTATAGGAATTTGTTCTAGGAAAATAATTATACCAGAGCAAAAAGACACATGTGCGAAGCAGTTCTCTAAAACGTTATTTGTAATGGTTAAAAAAAAAAAATTAAACAACCTAACTATCCATCCCCAGGAGGACTGGTTAAATGCACGAGAGTAAACCCATCTGGCTCAGTGGGCCATGGCCATTTATAATGATAATAGAGATCTGTATGTATTGACTCGGAAATATGTTAACTGAAAATGGCAAGTTACACAAGAGTATGCATAATAGAATCCCATTTTTCTGAAAAAAAAAAAGAAAAATCATGAGTGAGTCTGCATAAGAAAAAGCTAAAAGGATGCACCAGTCAAATCTCGGCAGTGAGGCAGTCTAGCCTAATGGTTAGAGGTGGGGACTCTGCAGCCAGGAGACCTGGCTCTCATTCTCGCCTCCTGCTTGAGACCTAGGACAAGTTCTGAACCTTCTCTGCCTCAGTTTCCTCATCTGGAAACTGGAGACTGTGATTCTTACCTTATGGTGTTGACTTGAGGATTAAATGAGATGATCAGTGTCAAGGCTCAGCGCAGGGCATGGCACATGCTGGACACTTGGTGGATGGTGGCTGTTGTGATATTTATGTGGGCACATGTTCCACTTTTCTAGTGTGATGTAAGTAACTACCCCCAGACTCAGTGGGTTCAACGATAACCATTTCATTATGTCTCACAAATCCATTGGGTCCCAAATTTGGGCAGGACTTGGCAGATTATTTGTTTTCTATAGCATCACCTGGGGTCATTCTTGGTACCTGGCTGGTGGACACACTGACTTGGAACATACAAAATACCTTCACTCACACGTCTGGCATCTCGATATGTGTGGCTGGAAGGCTGGGCTCAGTTGAGACTCTTGATTGAAACGTCAGTACATGGTCTCTCCAGCATGGTGGCCTCAGGGTAATTGAACTTTTTACATGGGGACTGGCCTCCCCTAGAACCAGTGGCCCAAGAAAAACTGGTGACAGCCACCTGGCCTTTTCTCACTTATCCACAGAAGTCACACAGCTTTACTTTCACCACACTCTACCAGGTGAAGTAGCAATAAGTCCTTCCTGATTCAAAGGGAGGGGACATAGACCTCGAGGAGAAGAGTGTCAAGGTCTCATTGTAGACAGACATGCGGGATGTGAGATATTGTTGTTGCTGTCTTTGGAAAATATAATCTGCCACAGAACCTATATCCTTATGCCCTAGTATTTTGCAGGTATATAATATGTATATCTACAATCTAATGTATATCTCTGTACAGAGCTGGATGTACTTTATATAACTAAACACTTGGGCACACAAGTAGATGTGTACAAAGATATGTATAAATCCTGTATCAGAATTGCTTCAGTTGAGCAGACAGGCCTGTTGCATGTGAAGTCTGAAATGTTTGTGCAGGAAAGAGCTGGAAAGAGAAAGGAGATGCTGGCTTGTTGTATATATAGCATAGATTTTGCCCTTTACAATAAGATGATGCATTTCATTTTGCTTTCCCTGTTGCTATGGTATCTGTCACTTTATTTATAACTGTGTCTGTTCAGTTACATCCCTGTACTTGAGAGGCTTTTCTGCTCTAAGAACTACAGCAAGCACCGGAGGCTCCCTGGGTCAGGAGTGGCAGGAACGGGGGTCAGGGTGTTCCTGCTCGTTCTGGTTTGCTGACCTCCCTGAGTTGCCTTTCTAGTCCCCCAACACCCCTCAGACAGCATGGTCTTTCCCGCATCCCGCACCCCCCAACTGCTCATGCAGTCAGCACTGAGGTCTGTGACCTTGCTGGCTGTGTGAACCTGGGCAAGTTACTCAGTGTCTCTGAGCCTCCCTCTTCCTTTCCCCCTCCCTTTTATAAAACAAGAAGGCGAAAGCCGACTTTACCAAGACCCCTTCCCAATCCACCACTCTCCACAGCTCTTTTAGTTTCTGGAGAACCCAGTCCTCTCCACCTGATGGCTTTTACATGCCTGGCTTCCTCTGCCTGTTAGACTCACCTCTGCTCCTCCTCATCTTTCAATGTCACCTCCTCCAAGGAGCCTTCCTGGTCTGCCCATGTGCAGCAGATACACTCAGTGCTCTTATGCTCATATCCCCTTAGGTCAGAACCCTCAACTATTTCCGGCACATTGGCTTCCTGGGTGTGCTTTCACTCCCAACAGCCAGCACCCGAGTCTCTTCATTGACAGGCTGCCTTCTTCTGGTCCCAGTGGTGCCCAGTGCCTCCTCTGGGCCTCTGGCATCACCTGCCTCTCCCAGCTGAGGCTACCTCTGTCTCCTCTCAGCAGCTGTCCTTCTAGAGCATGGACCTGAAAGCCAGTCCTCAGCTTCTTCTATCTGGGCTCACTGCTAAGTAACTGGGCTGTACCAAGTGCAGTGGTTGGTTTTGTATTAGTTTGACTGGGCAACAAGATACCCAAATATTTGTTCAAATGCTATTCTGGGAGTTTCTGGGTGGGTGTTTTTCGATGAGATTAGCATCTGAATCGGTGAACTGAGTAAAGCAGATTGCCCTCCCTCATGTGGGTGGGCCACATCCAATCAGTTGAAGGCCTGAATAGAACAAAAAGACTGAGCCTCCTCCAGCAAGGAAGAGGAAACTCCTCCTGCCTGACTGCTTGACCTGGGACATTAGTCTTTCCTGGCCTTCAGACTTGAACTGAAAGTCTGAAGGCCAGAAAAGACCTTGGCACTTCTTGGATCCTGAGCTTACTGGCCTTCAGATTGAAATTAGATCATCAGCTTTTCTGGGTCTTCAGTTTGCTGAATGCAGATCTTGGGGCTTCTCGGCTTTATAATCCCATGAGCCAGTTTCTTAGAATAAATCTGTGTGTGTGTGTGTGTGTGTATATGTATATGTATATCTATATTTATATCCATCCCGTTGGTTTGGATTCTCTGGAGAACCATGACTATGACACCAGGATAAAATAATGATAATAATAGTAATAATAATAGCCTACTCTGTGTCAGGTGTTTTGCACCTATTATCTCTAATCTGTAATTATTGCCATTTTACAGATGAGGAAACTAGAACTCAGAAAAGTTAGGCCTCATGCCAAGGGCATAGCGTTAGGAAGAGGCTGAGCCTACACTGGAACCCAGAACTTGTGCCGAGTGGCTTCATGGGGCACACCATCAAGCCAGAAGTAAGTTGCACGAAGCATTTGCCAGTAGGTGAAAGTCCAGTTCATCTCAGGTCCACCCTAGATTGATTTATGCTTCATTATTCCTATTTCCTCACATGCACAGGCTCAGGAAGGGTGGGTGAAGCCCCTTTTTGCTTGGAGAAGCCAGGGAACGTTACGGGCAGGCAATTCCATCGGCACAGATACACTTCCAAGTGCTAATTACCAACATCGGGGAAACGAGGTCTAAAAACAAATGCAAACCAACTAGCCCACGTTACCAACTGCAGCCTCGTCTAAGCACTGCTCCCTATCAGCCAGCTGCTCTGAAGAGCAGACAACAAAGCAGTCAAGTCTACTAACAGCTCAGGGTCCTGCTGGGCTTCTCGTGCCCTACAGCCCCTCAGCCAGGCTCCAACACAAAGGCATGGGGTGCTGCGTACCAGTGTGGGGAAAGAGCCCCCAAAGCTGCCCTCAAGAAAAGTGGTCCCCTAGTGCCAGGGCCCCGGCTGTGGGACAAGAGGGCATTAGATGGACACTTGGAAAGAGACGGGGTCCCACCTGACTGGGATTTGAGTGCTGACCACCACCCACTAGCTGTGCCATCTGTGTGCCTCTCACCTTCTTCCTTTTCATCCATAAAATGGGCACAGGAAGAGCTGGTTTTGCATCTTTCTGAGGATCCTGTGAATCTTGGTTTTGGCACACAGCACAGCACTTGGCACGTGATAGAGTTTGGGGCTCCTGGTCCTTCCTTATGAGTGAGCCCCAATTTTGCCTGCAGGCCTAGAACAAGACATTTAACAGGAAGAGGCTAGGGAGTTGTCGTCCAGCAGGGTCAGCACCCCAGAGCAAGGTCACGGGGTTCGACCTTCTGGAGCACTCATCCTCCCCCTCACTGGTCTCTTCCTCACCTCACAACCTCCCCTCCTCATTGGGAAGTGAGACCCTGTGGACCAGAGGGCCCGGGACCCTGCCCTTGGATGCAGCAGGGGACAGGAAGTTGGCTGGGGGCCTGCTGCTCTGCCACCAACCTGGAGAGAGCGGAGCGGGTAGGAGGCGACTGGGGAAATAGCGAACAAGGGTATGAGAGGGAAGGCAGCCAAGTCTAGGGGCCAGCGGGGCTCAGCAGTGGACTTGGGAGCTGACAGTGCTGGGCTCCCCAAAGCAGGGACCTCCCAGACAGGACCTTCAGGCCCTGGTGCCCCCCATCCATGGGACTGAGACTCCTTCTGCCACAGCCAAGAAGCATCGTTTCATGTGGTTACACCCCATAAAGGTGTGAAGGAGGGACGAAGGAACAGGGTCACTGGCTGGGACTTCTTCGGGGGCTGTCGGGATGAAGGTGTACCCGGTGCCCCCCAGTCCTTTACACGTTCTCTCCTTTGTCTGCCGGTTTCCCTGCACTCCCTGTTCTCTTTGTGACCTGATGATGGTAAAGCCTCTTCATTTATTGATGAACCCTTGGGAAGCAAAGTACTCCAGAGACTTCTCAGATCAATACACAAGGGCGAGAAATCATCGGAGGATTCCAAGACCTCGTTTACTTTGAACTCCGCCTAATGTGAAAGGAAAGACCAAAAGGGAAGTAGTTTACTTTAATATCTGTGCGGCTTTTTTTCAAACGGCAACAGGATGCACCCCTAGCCCACGCGTGGCCCTTGCTCTTCCAGCTGTAAACAGGTCTTTTAATGGAAAGACAGCACAAGTTTGAAGTTCAGAGGACCGAGTTTACGTCCCACCTCTGCTAAATGAATAGCTCTGCGATCCTGGGAAAGTTACTAAACCTCTCTGATGATCACAGGTTTCTCCTATAAAACTTTAATGGTGATAATAACTAAGTCCCTTTGATGATGGGGTTATTAAATTAACTAATGTAAGTGAAAATCATTTTGGAATTTTAGAGCTATTTTGGTATTAGTTTCTTTTGTGATTTTTAATATGTTTTTTTAAACTATATGTGACTCCTGTCCCCACCACGTCATCCTTCTGAGAATCACTGGTTACTCGTTTCTCCATCTTCCCGACATGAGGGTGCCTGCAGTTCTCAGGGCCGGTTTTCTTCAATGTACTTGCACGTCAATACCAGTTTGTTAAGCATCTTCATGGGCGAGGTGTTGGCGTACTCTGAGCAGTGTCTCTGCTCTCGTGGAGCTTACTGCTCAACCACAACGGTTAAACAATGAACCCGTGGTAAGGAACTGGCTCCACCACGGCTGTGACCTAATGGAGCCGACATTGCTTGAGAGCCTGTGTGGAGTCAGGCGTTGTGCAAAGGGCTCTGGGTGCAGCATCTCATCGCAACCTCACGGGAGCCACACAGAACAAGTGCTGCTGCTGTTTTTTGTTTCACTTGTGTGCACAGTGAGCTCGGGAGGGGTCAGGCCATCAGTGCAAGGCAATGGCTAATAGGTGGTGGACCTGGGATTGAACCTGCGTGGTCTGTCTTCAGCCTATGTTCCTAACCTCTAGGTTGTATTGGGTCCCCTGGTAGATGGAGAAGCCCAATGAGCTATGAGAGCCAAAGCAAAAGCAGTGCAGTAGTAGGTGCAGTGTCCCAAGGCTCAAGGACAGAGCTCACCTGAGGAAGTTCACGAAGGCAGAGCATCACGTCAAGGGGGACAAAAGATGGGAAGCTCGTATCTGCTCCTCCTCCTGGGTTTGGGGGGCCTTGGGCCCTGAGTAGAGACAGAACTTCCCTGGAGCAGGCAGGGCCAGTCTGGCCTGGAGCCATCCTAACTCACTGCCTGGAAGTGCTCCTTCCTTCTTACCTCCTGCCTCCTGGTCCCAAGACCTCTCTTAGCTTAGCAATTTTCCTCTCTTTAGTTTTTTGTTTCCATTTTTTGTTAACCAGACCTGACAGGCACAAGGATGGGGCCACCTCTCGTTTCCTCAATTGTCTGATGAGCCCATAATGAGAATCACTTATCAGAGAAATATGCTGCAATGAGCCTGGAACCACAAGGCCATCTGTGTTTTTTTAACGTCCAAATGTGGTCTGAGTGAACGGCGGGAGCTCTCCTGATGATGTGCAGACAGAGGCAGGATGGCACCTGAGGGTGATCCCGGGCAAGGATACAGCCAGGTGTTTGGTATAGAAGGCTGCAGGGTCTGGGACCCCTCCTGGTGACGCAGTTGGTGGGGCTTTAAGGTCAACTCTGGCTGGGGAGCTGGGAAGAAACTGCCACTTCTTGAGGCTTGGGGCTTCTCAAAAGAGAAAGGTGGGCAGGGGTACGTCTGTTCCTTTCTTTAATCACTTTGTTAATTGGCCCTTGAAGGGAATACGTCGTATTTGATGGAAAAACCAGTGAATTGTACGTAGTTGACACTTGATAAATCTTTGCAGGATTGGGCTGCATAGAGGTTTCTTTGAAGTCCAGACTGACTCTTTAGAAGTCTTGGGCAAGATGCCCGAGCTCAGAGAGTTCCTCAAGCACCCCGCACGGAGGTAAGCAGTGAGGAGGAGACACGTGTCAGAAGTAGAACAGATCCAACTTCGGAGAATATAGTTTTGTTAGGTTTGATCTTGGACAATGGGGTATTAAATTGAATTAGAAGATTCCTTAGATCCCTGGGCAAAATCGTGAAGCTGAGGAAGTTTGTCCTTTGAGACTCTCCCTCTCCCGCTCGAGCTCCAGGTGTTTCTTGGCAAGTCAGTTAACACTGGTCAAAAATGCCTCCCTTCCTTAGGAATGACATTTGGCTACAGGCAATAAAAACCCAGCCAGGGAGACTTTGATGAATGGGGATCTGGAAAAGGGTGCATCCCACCAATCAGAGAAATAAAATGAAAACAGCAAGGAGATACCTTTCCCACTCAGCACGCTAGTAAAGAACTCATAGTTGTAGACTGTGGAGGTGCAAGAATTTTCATAGTCACTGGCGATGATGGAAATTAAGGAACCCATTAGGAAAGCAGTCAGGTACTATCTGCTAACGTCAAAGAGAGGCAGGCTCCTCTACGCTGCGAGTCTGCTCTCAGAGTGCCCTGGGGAGATGCCGGCAGGCGTGCTGGTCATGTCCAGGGTGGTCAAGCCATCATTGTTTGAGACAGTGGGTGAAAAAGGAACCTACCAAAAAAAAAAAAAAAGGAACCTACCTACGCATCAATATAGAAATTGTGTCTAATTGTGAAATTAGATGCTCAGCAATTATAATCAATGAACAAAACATATTTATCAACATAATGTTGAATGAGAAAAGCAAATTACAAAAAGATTCATAGGACCATAAAAACATATGCAAGTGCTTTAATATACACAAAACAAAAATATGTTTGGCTTGTGGAGCTATATATGGATAGACCAGAGATCAAAACATGGTTTGATCAGATGTGCACAATTTTTAGATAGTGATTTCCTCAGGAGAGAAAGAGAATGGAATGAAGGGACTTCCATTTTATGTTTCATTTCTTTTACTGTTGAATAATTTATGAAGCAAATATCTGGACGGAGAGTTTTTGTTTATTATTCTCTGGACTTTTTAGTACATTTCCTAATTGAAGCAATTAAAGAAGGCACACAGATGATTGCAGGTCTGGCTGACAGAGCCCGAGGAAGGGGAGAGCCTGGGGGAACCAGGACCCCCAGCTGGCACAGGCTGGATATCTCCAGCCTCCTCCAAGGAGCCAGGTCTGGCCTCTTCTCCTGGTTCATGAAGTCTTTTTTCGGGGGCGGGGGTCTCATCTCAGATTTCAGATGCGATCAGCGTCTCCACATCAAATCCCAAGTATTTCTGTCCATCTTGTGCTTTCTGGAGCCAAGATCAGCCTCTCTGGCGTTCAGACATCTTATTTTGTTTAACTTTTAGTTACCAAGTGGTCTGGCTCCTTAGCCAGGACCTTGAAAGGCTGTATGCAAAACAATATGAGGACAACAGAGGTATTCTGCAGCAATTATGTGGAGGGAAAAAGAGAAAAAAGGGAAGTTTTTATGCAAGCGTCTGGCCTCTTAACCTACTCTACCTTTAAAAAAAGTCAGATCTTTGACATTCCCTGGGCAAAGGGGAGGATAGTCGCAAATACCTCTTGCCTATCTGCAGAGTTGTGTCCGTTCTGTTTGAATACTGAATTTCCTTAAGCACGATATTTCAGGACAACTGATCTTACTCATAGATAAGTGATTTGTGTTAATGTTACTAATAGCAACTATTTTTTTAAAATACATTTATTTATTTATTTATTTTTGGCTGCGTTGGGTCTTCGTTGCTGCACTCGGGCTTTTCTGTAGTTGCGGCGAGAGGGGGCTACTCTTCGTTGGGGTGCACGGGCTTCTCACTGCGGTGGTTTCTCTTGTTGCAGAGCACGGGCTCTAGGCACATGGGCTTCAGTAGTTGTGGCACGTGGGCTCAGTAGTTGTGGCTCATGGGCCCTAGAGCGCAGGCTCAGTAGTTATGGCACAGGGGCTTAGTTGCTCCACAGCACGTGGGATCTTCCCGGACCAGGGCTTGAACCTGTGTCCCCTGCATTGGCAGACAGATTCTTAACCACTGCGCCACCAGGGAAGCCCACTAATAGCAACTATTGATATAGTGCTTCCAGCTGGCCAGGCACTGCACTCCACATTATATACATTATCCCTTTTAATTTCCACAATTGCCCGAGGAGATACGTATGCTTATTCTTATTTTGTGAATGTAAAGGGGTGAAGAAATGTGCCCAAGGGCACATGGCTGCTAAGCAGCAGCACTGGGACACAACAGCATTGCTTTGCATGTTGGTGGTGGATAGCAAGACATATGTAACATTCCTTATTGACTGGTGCCTTCTTGGACCATCCGTGGACTGAAGTAAACTCTGTCTCCGGTCCTTACCACTCCTGTCTGCTCCACACTGCCTACGCAAATGTCTGACCCACATCTTGAATTTAACATGAATTCCAAGAGGACTCTGTTTTCTTTCACAATCTGTTTCCCTCTAGTCTTTCCTGTTTCCGTAAATGGCATCAGCATCCACTCAACAGCTCAGATCAAAAACTTAGAAGATGCCCTCATGTTCTCCCTGACCCTCAAACTCCGTTCAACCCACCACCAAATCCTGATGTCTCTACCTCCAAAAAATACCTCGGATCTAACTCCTCCACTGCCAGATCCTATTTCAAGCCACCCCTTTCTCCGATGACAGTGGTCTCCCTGTTTCCATTCCTCCCCTGCCGCCCCTGCTCCAGAACATTCAGTGATTTAAGTGAAACTGTTCATTGTACCCCTGGTTTCAGCTCTCCGGTGACTTCTCACTGAGTAGTCCAAGTGGTAAGCGGTGGCTTACCAGGTCCTACACACGGCTGTCGTTGTGGTGTGAGGACCATGCAGCCGTGCTCAGAAGTGCCCGTGATTGCTCTGATGCTCTGCAGTCTTGGGATTCTGAGTAATTTCTGAACAAGGGGCCCTGCACTTTCATTTTGTCCTGGGCACTATGAATTAGGCAGCTGGTTCTGTCCACACACACCGACTCCCTGGTCTTTCTTTGACCTTATCTCCTATCACTGTCCCACTTGCTTCATCTGACTTCAGAGCCCTCACTCTTGTTTCTGCATTACTTAGTATCTCCTAAAGAATCCTTCATGCCCCATGCACTCTGACCCCTGCTGATTGAGAAACAGTATCAGAGTAACACTTTCTACATTTGGTAAGTCTTCACCAGCACATAAATAAAATAGGTGGCCCTTTCTCTCTCCCTAGATGATGACCTCACTGAGCATTGCACCGTCTGCAGCCGCCTGACTACAAAATTCTACTTGTAATTCCACAGATCATTCCTTATGCCACCATGCACAGGGATGCGTAACATTTGCTGTGGATACCACGATCCATATGGGTCCCGGTGAAAGCCATCAACCACTAGGAGAACATTATGTAACACTTTCATCGTGGAATATGTGTTGTGATTCCTCCCACATAATTGGCAAATGATGAAAATACTGATATCCTCCCAGGCATTTAAGCTTGCTATTGGATAACTACTCAGAACGTAGCCCAGGTCTAGAACGTAGAGTACAAGGAACGTTGCTTTGAAATGAATGAATGAGCACCCACTATATCTAAGCACTATGTGATGTACGGGAAGCACATATTAATGGGACATGGAAAGAGCTGTAATCAAAGTTAGAATAAGACACAGGAGTGCCCAAGAGGAGACGTGTGAAAGAGGTATAAGTAACGTCTAGTTTGTGCCAAGCAGAAGGGCAGGCATCCCCGGCAGAGGGAAAATCCTTGAAAAAATCCAGAGGCTCGAGCTGCCTAAGGATCTCCACAAGCACTTTCACAACAAGCCTCTGCAGCTGGAACCATGGGAATCATCCCCCACGTACAGATGCGGAAACTAAGTCTCAGAGAAGTCAAATAACTTGCTACAGGCCATGCAATAAATATGTGGCAGAGCCTGGGTTGAGATCTTTGTGATGAAGTTTTTCAGGAATCTGGGATGAGCCTGTGCATGCTTCTTGATTCCTTCAAGGTCCCTGTCCTGATTTCCGGAGCTTACAATGAAATGAACTGAGCCAGAGAGGATGCTACAGCAGAGGGAGACAATGGCCAGGATTCATCTAAGGTATCTGCATCCTTAATTGGCATTTAATGAAGAGAAAGAGGTCTGAACAAGGAGTTTAAAATCCTGGTTTGAGCCCTGGCTCTGGCACTAGCTTGCAAAGTGTTCTTAGATATATTATTTGCCCTCTGAGCTAGTTTTCTCATATGAAAAATGAGTCTACCCTCATTAGAGAGTTGACACAATAAATAAATGAGCTACTCTGTGTGATGGTAATCTGTGTGCTCCGAAGAGCTGTACACACGTTAGATTTATAACTTATATTATTATTATTACATTTTATTATATCTTCTAATTCATGCTATATATTATATAATAATACATAAGAATATTATTAGTAATATCATTGCTAAAAATATTTTCCCAAGTAAGACATAGTTTAATAGGGGATTGCATGGGACAGAAATATCTCAAGAGTTTTTCAGACTTCAGATTACAAACCATTAACAGGTCTTGTAAACAAGTTAGTCCTTTTTAAACATAAGGCAATACAGTTCCTGACCGGGTAAACGTGGTCAGTTGTGATGTAAAATTTATTACTGCTGGTAGGTCATGATAAAAAATGTCTTAAAAACTCTACAATCAGAAGAAAAACCTAGAAATGTTAGGGACCAGCGTATCAGTTGTTCCATTAAAAAGGACCTCGGAGTTGATTGGGTCCCACCGCCCTTACTGATTGGATAGAAAACTGAAGGTCCCACAGCTGTGCTGTGGCAAAGGCAGGTCGCAAAGTCCAGCTTCCAAACGAGGCAGCCAATCCTGGGGGCTGAACTGGAAAGGGAGGGGCTTGGAAATGAGAGCTCCTGCCTTCAGGAGTTTGCATATTTAACATTGATTTATTAGCTGCCACTCTGTGCCTAGCACCGCCCCTGACTTCAAGGAGCTGCTTACCTTTTAACAGGAGAGAGAAAAATATTAATAGAGGTAATATTACTGAAAAATAAATTTTTTTCCGCTTGAAATAAATTCAGTGAAGGAACTAGCAAAGGAAGAGATATAAAGGAGCATGGAATGAGGGTCCATGTGAAGGTGGTCAGGGAAGCCTGTCTGAAAAGGTGATTTTGAAGTTAGAACCTAAAGGATGGAGGTCTTTGAGCTCATCTTGGACACAAGATGGCTGCCACAATGTTAGGCACCACATGCTTGTTCAAGCCAGAAAGAAAGGGAAAGGGGAAACAGTGATGCCATATACATACTTGTGTTTCATAAGGAAAACTGTATTGTCAGAGGGCAGATTTGGGATTAATTGTCACAGATCAGTGGATGCTGAGGAAAGCAGGTGTCTCTCTAGAGATGATCATGTTGCTTCCAAACCAAACTAGGCTTTGATTCTGAAGGAAGAAAGAGGGACAGGGTATACTGGGCAGGTGGTTAAATGTGATTGCTACCCATATCATTCTCTTACACATTTCTGTGCATTTGTTCATGTGATCGCTTCTACTCAGCACCTGCTTTTTCATCTAATGAAAGAGAAATAAGCATGTGGCATCAGCGTTTTCCTCCCAGCAACAGACAACCTCCACACATTCTAGTTCATGAAAAAAGCAAGGTATATACTTATATAAACCACTGTGTCCAGCTTTCCCTTACTTGCAGCCAAATGGAACCTCAGCTGACATGAGGCTGTGTGGGGGAAGGTCAGCATCTCTGGGGGATTCATCCCTATGCTGACGCTCAGTGACTAAAGTCTTAAAGGTGAAGTCAGAGTAACCTCAGTTTCAAGATCTCTATCACTGATGCCATGTCTCTGCTGCCCTGACCCCCTGCCTGGCTGAGGACCTTCAGCTGATCTCTGGTCTTAATCTCCGTGCTCTGTCTGATGTTGGATTGCTTCCACAGCTTTTGATCTGAACCCCATAAGTCCAGAACACCCCACAGACTCAGCTGAATCCCATGTCTCATTCCTAACTTTGCTTCCCCACTCTACCTTGACCAACCCACCCTTGATTTCTGGCTCTGTTCCAGGAAGGGTCCTGGAATGATGTGACTACATCTGATCATATTTTATCTCCACCCTGCAAGATGGTGGACTTGGTTTTTCTAATAAGCAGCACAATTGCTCAATTTATAATTTATTATACATTATTATCCTCAGCTTTTTGTCAGTATGATTATTTCACAAATTGCAGGCTCCCACTTTAAATTAATGCTGATTGAGACTTTTCCCAGGTACATTATCTTACATTTATCTATATTAAATCTCATCTCATTTGCTTCTAAACTTGCATTCTTCTCTGTTCTTTTAGCCTCTCTGATACTCATTGTGGTTTGGAATTTGGTAGCATCTGAAATGTAATAAACTTGTCTTTCTAAATCATAAAGGAGCTTAGTATAAATGCTTCTAACATGTATAGAAGAAGAACTAACATTTATCATCCATTGACTAAGAGTCTTAGCTGAGATTCCCCCAAAAGCATACACTAAGATGAGGATTTGGTGCAGACGGTTTATGTGGAAGGAGATCCTGGGAAGCAGAGTGATGGGATGTGAAGGGGAGACAGGGAATGGAGGAAACGCAATTACGAGTGCATCATCGAGTGGGTTACCACTGCTGGCTTCTGGGGCTCACCTGCCGAAGACCCTCTGAGACTGTGTAGAGCCCACCCCATCGACTCCTGCCTGTCACCCCGAGATGGCTGCTCCTGAGGAACATTAACTCCCTGACATTTACAGTCATCTTGAGCCCAGCAAGCTCCTATAGCCAGAGAAAGCTCCCAGGCAGAGATGCGGATGCTGGAGGAAGAAGGTTTTGCATGTATGAAATTTGTCCATAGAGCTTCAGGTGACCTCTTTGCTAAGGGGAAATGAGCTGGGCACCTGCTACAGTCCATCCTGTGCACCACCCAGGTCTACTCTTGCCACACACTGTGTCTACTTTGTTCCGTCACTTACTAGCAGAGTTGTGCCCTGGATATTCCCTGTCTCCCTCCTCTACCACTCATTTGAGATTGTCCTCAACCTTAGCCAGTACTTCTACTAGTGTAAGTTTCTTTCCCAATAAGGTAACTCACTGAGGTATCTGAGCCCCTCATTACAGTGCCCTTGTTGCTCCATGGCTGATGAATTGCCCTGTCAGTTACCAATGGGCATGGAAGCAACAATAAGCCCTCCATAGAATCTGCTGTGTTCTATACTGTTATCTCTCTGTTCTCATTATAGGTAGGAGCCCCAGGACCTCATGTCATTTACCCATGCAAATAGAGTAACTCTTTTTTTTTTCCCCTCCTCTGGTCTACTGGCATACAGAGTCCAGCATAACCAGGCAGCAACCATAACTTTAGGCTCAGTAGAACCCTTCATGTGTTGCCTGGCAGAAACATCCATCTCTTCGGAACTCAGACAGCTAGTCCAGCAGAGCCAAGAGTTGTAGGTTTGAGAGGTTAAAAAAATTGCCCAAGAGGTCTTCTGGGAGTGACGGTGACTCCAGCAATAGGACCAATGCTTTTTATACTTGCTCCTATAGGGGTCTGTCCACACGCCTCTTTCCTGGACTTCCTCGTCTCCAGTCTTCCAATTATGTTCCTCTTAGGTCTCTGACCAACCTGTTAATCCATTCATCGCTGTATGTGTTCTTCCCTCAGACCACTTCTGCCCCCACCCAAAGTTGAGGATTCCGTGTGCTCAGACATCTGTGTGCTGAGATTTCTCCCTGCCACTGTCTTTCATCGACACTCCTGAGTGGGACTAGAGTATGGCAGCAGACCATGGTCAGCGCGCTAACAAACTGTGCTGGACCATCCAAGAGCCAGGACTAAGAGTTTTCTAATCCATCACTGGTCATAAGGAGCTTTATAAGAGGCCACAGGTGTGAGTGGTGGGAGAGGTTCTGATGCGACAGAGGTAGGTGACAGAGGGTCAGGGTCATCTTTTCATGTAAGTTACCTGCACCTGGCAGCTCTGCTTGGGCTTGATCTAGCACGGGACATTTTCATCATGTGATGGATTATTGCTGTATACGCCCAACTTCTGACCCGGTAGACCTGACAGCACCCAGTTCTTGGTGGGCAGTTCCAATTACATAATCACTTGATGTCCCACGATTAGGAGCTTCTTTCTGATCAGTGTATAATTCTCTGCGATAAAGTATGGTTTTGACCCAGAAACCTAAAGGTCTGCTCTGTGGTTCCTCTACTGAATCTGCCAAGCCCTCCACACAGCGTTTGTGTCTACCTCAGTAGATCTGGCACCCCATAAGGTCTGCCTGGTCGTATAGCTCCATGTCAGAGCAGCTTTTACAATAGTCTGATCCTGTTGCAGAGGTTGCTTTTGGCCTCTTGCTTTTGGCCCCAATCAAAACTTGCAGCCTTCCTAGTCATCAATAAGCTGTTGGAACAGTATTCCCAAATGTGGTATGTGCTGCCCTCCAAATCCAAAGAGGCCCGTCAAGCACTGTGCCTGACCTTTATTTGCAGGGAACTCAAGGTACAGTAACGTGCCTTATACCTTGTGACGTACCCCACGTGGTTAGACACCTTTTTTCACCTAATTTCACCAATGTGGCAGTCACCAAAATCTTCATGGAGTTTATCTCCCACCTTCTGGTGTGGGATAAGTATGTGTTTTGATGAACACATAGCAGTCTCTGACGTACATATGCATACGTATATGTGCATGCATATATAATTGTATAGATTTGCCAAATAGTGCATCTCAAGCTTTACCAAAGGGAAATATGAGTAGAAAAGGGAAGAACAATGATTGTCCTTCTCTTCTGTCCAAACACATTTTACTTCAACTTCCCCGAAACCCAGAAATTATGCAGGAATGCACAGATGAAGTCAACAGACTTCAGCATGACTGATATAGTTAGTAGAATCACCAAACCCCCAATCATTTACATATTCTTTTTGAGCATAACAGTAAAAATAATTCAAGGCAACAAAAAATATGAGATATTGAGGAAGACATAGGTGTCACCAAGGGGTCTGAGAGAACTTTCTAAGCAAGACAGAAAGCCCAGAAACTGTAAAGGAAGGAAAGAATACACATGGACCACAGAAGACTTAAGATTTTTGCACGACAAGAGAGTATAAAGGCAAGTCAAAGGACAAATGAGAGATTGGTAGAAGTATCTGCAATTCCCATGATAGATAAAGGTTAATATAGAAAGAGCTTTTACAAATTAATAAGAAAAATGCCAACAACCCAATAGAAAAAAATGGGCCTAGGATAGGAATAGTTAATTTACAGCAGAGATTATCCAAAAGAGCAGTAGACGTAACAGTTCCCAGGTAGAATCCGATCCATTTCAATAAAAAGGCCCCTCTTCTGCACCTTGAAGAAAAATTTCACACAGCATGGAATGGAAATAAAGTGTCTAAGCCTTTTGGAATGTGGATAAGAGAACTGCAAATGTGAGCTCCCTCTGACTAATGCTCAGTGGAGCAAAATAGTGCTCCCAAGGGAAGGTACCTGGGAGATTTACAAGTGCCAAGAACTTGACTGGAAGGACTTAGGAAGGCACAGAAAAGCCATGAGACTTGTCCACATGCTTATTCATATGCAGACTCCATCAAGTCGGGTGAAGAGAAAAGAGCCAGATCTGTATTTGAGCCCATTGCTGCCATTTACCAGCCAAATGGCTTTGGCAAGAGTTCTGGGTTGAACTGTGTCCCCCCCCAAAAGATACATTGAACTCCTAGCCACCAGTACTTCCATATGACTTCATTTGGAAATAAGGTGGTTGCTGATATAATTAGTTAAATTAAGATGAGGTCATACTGAAATAAGGTAGGCTCTTAATCCAGTATGACTGGTGTTCTGATAAAAAATGAAGAGACACAGAGACACACAGGAAAAAAATGACTATGTGACAACAGAGGCAGAGATTGGAGGGATGCCTCTACAAGCCAAAGGAAGCCAAGGATTACTAGTATCCAGAAGGCCTAATACTTTTCCCTTGCTGGTTTCAGCAGGAGTATGGCTCTACTGACACCTTGATTTAGGACCTGTAGCCTCCAAAACTGTGAGCCAGTAAAGTTTTGTTGCTGTCATCTACCCAGTTCATAGTATTTTGTTACAGCAGCCACTGAGCACATATACAGCAAGTGTTAAAGAAAACTCATTCATGACAACTTGTCAAGATGCTAAGGCTGTCCTACAGTTAGGACAGTTATGATAGCTGTAGGGGCCACTGCAGTGGGGTTTTACAGTAGGGGAGAGTGATTGGGCTCATCTCTGAATACAACACGGAAAAGTAGGAATGTTATAGCCAAGGAGTGGGGGGAGGTGGGGACCGGTGGGGAATTCTGGCTAACTGGCCTAACAGGATTCTTGCTGGAGACAGGTCAGTGGTCAGATACTACCTGGGGAATGGGTGGCGAGGAGGAAGGGAATCACATATTGTGAGTGATCAGATACGGAGAAGAGATCTGGCTAAACTGACTTAGCAGGATTCTTGCTAAAATTGGACCCTTGAGGACAATGCCCAAGGATGGGTCCTAGTCAGGCGCAGAGGAGCCTGTCTAGAGCCTGGTCAAGAAGAAGGTCTTTGTCACAAGCCACCTGAATGAGCCTTGGTTTCCCATCAGTAATAGACGTATCACACTCCCTCCATCCCAGGAGTGGTGTGAAGGCGAGTGTGTTGTTAAATCGAAATTCTTCCCACATAGCAGCCTCGCCCAAAATCAGCCCTCCATTCAAGTGTTCATGTGTTCAAAGGAAGGTAAAGAGGTGATTTTGTATTTTCTCCCTATTAATTTGAATATCAAATACATTTTAGAAATAAAAAGTTCTAGAGCAGTGATTCCCAGATTGGATCGTAGAACCTTCAGCAGATTCCCCTATTTAAAAATACAGAGTTGTAGGGTTCCTCTCAATCTTTGGGCCCAGGGGCTCTGCATTTCATTACAGAGGGCCCAGGAGAGCTGATGCAGAGTCAAGTTTGGAAATCGCTGTGTCAGAGAAGAGGCTCTGTAGGAATCTGAATGTGTCAGTGAGAGTGGTACAGCGCATCCAGCAGGAAGCAGCAAGTCGTGATAGGAGCAATACCAGGTTTGGAGTCAAAAGACCTGGGCTCAAAACCTGTTCTATTTCCTGGCTGTGCATTGTTGGCTAAGACACTCGTATTAGTTCCCGACAGCTGTTGTGACAAATGACCACAGACTTGGTGGTTAAAACAACACACGTGGATTCTCTTATCGATCTGGAGGTCAGAATTATGAAATCAGTCTTACTAGGTAGAGATCAGTGTCAGTGGGCTGCACTCCCTCTAGAGGCTAGGGAAGCATCCGTTTCCTTGCATTTCCAGCTTCTACAGCTACATTCCTGGGCTCCTGGCTCTTCCTCCACCATCAAAGTCAGCTCACTTGACAGGGTTGCTGATATGATTAGGTAATTTAAACTATGCGTTTGAAAGCATCCAGCACCAGCTCTGGAAAATAAGAGCTGAGCAGTAAACGCTAGTTGAATTTTAGGAATCGTCTTGTATGGCATGTAGGTCAGGGCTGGGCGAGCATGGCTCCCTACAATGCTGTTCCTGTAGTAGCTGGTCTACCCCGACCTGCTTCAGCCAGGGAAAGATGCTCTTGGGGTCAGAAAGAGCCTTCAATTTCCAACCCACACCCAATATGACTCTTGGATGAACCAGACTCTTCTTTCCCTGAGTCTTGTGTGAAATGGATCTTGCAGTTTTATTTTACCAAGTAGAAATTGCTTTACTGTTATTGGTCTTTTAACCTTTAGGGAAAAGTAGTGCTATTTTTTTAAACTCTCAAAACCTTTTAATAGAATCTGCCAGCAGATACCCATGGCTTCAAATAACTCTCCAACACCAGACCCTCTTCTATGAACAGTTTCCACCTCTCTCTGTGTGTGTCTCGGTCTCTCTCTCTCCCTGTCTCTCTCTGTCTCTCCCTTCCTCTCTCCCTCTTTCCCTCCCCCATCTCTCTGGAATAAATCTTTATTACCTTTATCTATTCTTGATTCATTCAAGTAGACACACTTTTCATACAGCATTCTTTAATCAGAGTTCTGCTGTTGTCCTGTTTTAATTAGATCTCTTAGAAATGTAGTCGGCACATAAAATAACCTTTTTTTTCTTTCAACTGGGATTTTAGCAAACACTATCTATCCAGGTTGATAAGTCAATCGTGAGAATCCTTCTACAGGTCTCTGTAAAAGCATCAGGTTTGAAAATTCCCTTCAAAGAGAATTTCTCAAAACTCAAGTCAGCTTGATGGTTTGGCTAATGCCGTTGGGTGATAGAGAAAGGAATGTGGAAGGATGCAGCCGGAAGAGCCCCTACTTAATAGTCCAACTGAGCTGTGTTCGATTGCTCTGCTGTTTTCTAACTGAACGTGCAACCTTGGGCAAGTGACTTGGCCTTTCTTTGTCTCCGTTTCCACATCAATAAATGCAGGAAAATTCACCTTCCATAATTTTGTTGTGAAAATTAAACATACACACACACACACACACACATATATACATACATACATACATATGTATATATATATACACAAACACACACAGAGTGCCTGGCACAGTTCTAGAGATGCATATGTATGCACACACATATTATTTATCAATCTATATCTGTACCTGTATCTAGATCAATAAATATATAGATATAGATATAGATATAGACATAGACATAGATATAGAAGTAGCTATGGCCATGGCTGTAGATCTTTGTTCTCTTCCACCATGGGAATAAGTAAATCATCACAGGACATATTAATGTACTTACCTATCACTCATTTACCTTGTTCATTCTATAAACATTCATTGAGCATTTGTTATGCCCTGGAGGATGCTCAGGGATGTAAGGGGACCACAATGTTGCCGTTCTCTTTCTGGCAAACACTGCTCATTGCCCAGTGTGGCGGGTGCTGTGAGAGCCCCGCTCCTGTCTCTTCCCTTCATCTTTTCTGTTCACAGTGCCTCCCTTCCAGCTGCCAGCATCTGCATTTCTCTTCCTGAGAGATTTTCCTTGCTGCTGGAGCCCTCTTTCCTGCTGGCACGGAAGGCAGAAGTGCTAGGGAATTTGCATGTTCTGGGAGTAGCTCTCAACCAATGGCCAGCAGGAGCTGGTGTGTCAGTACTCCAGCGCCCTGGGCCCTTGTGTGAGAAAACTCCAAGATATATGTTTCACGCGAGCTCCAAGAACCCTTCTGTGGGATGCACTGCATCCCACACGGTGGTAGATGAATAGATGATACACCCGGTATTACCTGCCTAGTCTTCCTGGTCTCTCTTCTCCCCTCCCCCCAGATAAACCACTAGTATCAAATGCTCTCAGGGTCTGCCTCTGGCCACTTCCCACCAGTTGACTGGTGACTCAGCTCCTCTATGTGCCGGGGAAGGAGGGGCCACAGAAGGGGAGGAACCTGGACCCTGGAATGATGAGTGGACAAGGGCTGCCTCCTATTCTTGGGCGACTCACCTCAGAACTGCTAAGTGACAGAGAAACAGAGGTGTTGGTCTTTAAATCATGTGTTTTTATTGGGTCTTTTTGCTACAGAAACCTAACTTTTTATCCTAATTGGTACACCCTCAGGAGCTTTCATCTAGTGGGGAGAAAAAAATAGTGATAACAATTAGTACCTAATAAATGCTAAAATAAAAATGCATACAGGTTATCAGGAAAGCAGGTCTCTTTCACACATTATCTCAGGTAATCAATCCTGCAGCTCCATGAAAAGGCGATCAGCTCCAGTTTACAAGTGTCTTTTTGTTAGACCCTGCCCACAGGATTCTTCCAGTCCTCGAACCTACCAGGTTTCCACCTGTTTCCAGGCCTTCCCTCTGCCCGGACCTCCTTCGACCACCATGGCCGCCTCCCCAGTCCAGCTATGACCCCTCAGGTCCCAGCACATCTGCAAATCTCAGGGGGGTCTTCGCTGACCCCCGCCAGGTCAGCTGTCCTCCTCCGAGACTTCACAGGAGCAGTTTTATGAGAACCCTCACGCTTGTCTTTCTTGTCTGATGCATGGCATCTGCCTCGCTCACTGCCTGGTATATAATAAGTGCTTGAAAACTATTTTTTGAATGAATGAAGCTCAGAGAAGTAAAGAGATGGAGTCAAGTTACAACGGTAAAAAGCCTAGAACACAGCCTGGCTACCTGCAGATCCAGGGCTCAAATTTCACTTCTCTCTTCCAGCCGATTCCCAGGGTGAACAGGACTTTCCTCTCTCATGGCAGCAGCCTCCCCAGGTACTGTGTGTGCCTGTGTCTTAACTCCTCTGCTATATGGGAGCTCCTCGGGGCAGGGGCTGTGTCTTATTTGTCCTCATATCCCAGAACAGGGGTTCAGTAAATGTGTGTGGAAGGGCGGAGAGAAAGAAGTGAAAAATGGAGGGAAGGAAAGGGAGCGAGGAGTTAATGAGGAACATTAGTTCCCTCGGTACCATTTCTCCAAATTAATGCAATTTCCTCACTAGGTTTTTCAAATTCTTTCTCACTTTAATTCCACAAACAGCCACGCTGCTGTCGGCGCAGTAGAGTGAAAAGGGGAAGGTTGTGGAGCCGACAGACAGAGGTTCGCCTCCTCCCTGGATGACTTCTAGCCGTATGACCTTAGGCAAAGGCTTTGACCTCTCTGAGCCTCTGTTTTCACGCCAGTAAAATGGAGTAGCCATACCACAGTCATGGTAATTCGATAAAATATTTTTATAAAACCCTCAGCTTGGTGCCTAGAACACCGTATGTACTCAATAAATGGCCATAATTCGTACTTTAGTAGTTTTTGGAGCTCCCCCCGCCCCAGCACCGTGAGGGGGCGAACATGAGCACAGCTCAGACCCAGGAGAACAGCCAGCTGTGGAGGATGTAGACTACAGCAGTTGTTAGAGTTTCTCGTTGCCGCTGTGACAAAGTACCACAAACTCGGTGGCTTAAAACTACCCTCATTTACTATTTTAATTCTAGAGGCTAGCAGTCTGATGTGGGTCTTGCTAGGCTAAACTCACGGTGTGGCATGGCTGCTTTCCTTTCTGAAAGCTCTGGGGTGGAATCTGCTTCCTGGCCTTTTCCAGCTTCTAGAGGCTTCCCACAGTCCTTGCCCCCGACCCCCTTTTTCCGTCTTCAAGTCCAGCCACGTTGCATCTCTCTGTGCCTTTTTACTGTAATCGCACCTTCTCAGATTTGCCTGTTCTGTCTCTCTCTTCCCTTTTTAAGGACCTTCAAGATCACACTTGGATAATCTAAGGTAATTTCTCTATTTTAAGTCCAGCTGCTCAGCAACCTTGATTCTATTTGGAACCTTAATTCATAGGTTCTGGGGATTAGGATGTGGACATCTTTGGAGGTCAAATTTTTTGTCTATCACACTGATGAAAAGTACTGACTCTGGGGTGACATAGACATGGGTCTAATCCCAGTTCTGCCGCTTTCCAGTCAGTTTCCCTCTATTATGTTTTAGATTCCTCATTTGACAAGAGTCAACTATTAACAGCCAGTGCAGAGTTACTGTTAGAAACCAATGAGTTAATACACTGCATCAATTAGGTTTTGCTATATGACACACCACACACAATCCAGTGATCTAAAACACCAGCCATTCATTTAGCTCTCAATTCTGCTGGGCAGTTCTCCTACATGAAATAATCTAAAGCGTATCCTGTAGGACTTTGCGCAGCGTAAACTCTGCAATGTGTAGCTTGTCGCTATGGAGATTACAGCAGAACAAGCCTTGGGCTAACAGCCGCATCTCTGACACTTAGAAGCAGTGTGACATTGGGCAAATGATCTCATCTCTCCAAGTCTTGGTTTCCTCAGAAATTGAGTGGAAATGAGTTAGAGAGGAATGCCTGTCTCACAGGAGTGGGAGACCTAATTGAGGAAGTGCAAGCAAACGGCAGTAGTGTATCCAAGCTTCCATTGTTATAAGGAATGGGCTCAGGAGCCCTGGGCTGGCTCCTTTGTCTGCCACTCACAAGCTGGGACACCTTGGGGAAAGCCCTTCTCTTAGAACCTCGGGACCTCTCCAGTTAAACAAGAGGATGGACTCGGTGATCTCTAACTGAACTCCAGACCGTCCTGCTAGACGGTTGGCAGCGCTGTAAGCTGGCCGAGAGAGCATCCTTGGCCCCATCCACTGTGTCGTCCTCTCCTCCCCACCTGAAGGGTGCTAAAGTCCTTCTCAGGCAGGTGACCAGCTTGCCAGGACTTTCCTGGTTTTAGCAGTGGAAAATCTCACTTCCTGGGAAAGCCCTAGTCCCAAAACTCCTCGGGACTGAGGGCATGGAGGGCAAACAGACCCACTGGAGATGCCCTGTAGAAATTCTGAGTAAACGAGGGAATGGTGAAGAAGCCATGAGAACTGACACTTCTCAGCGGAGGGGAAACTGGTTGGTTCAGCACTTCACAAGGAACATGTTGGGACTGATTTTGGGCTAGAGTCAGCCAGGTGTCATCATAGTCAGAAGCAGAGACACCACAGTGCGAGCTGTGAAAAACCTGAAGTTGGAGTCAGCCAGACCCAAGTCCAGTTAAAGAATGTAGTTGTGTGGTCCCAGGGGATAATGACAAGACCCCTCTGTAAATTGGGAATAATGACTCTGCCTTTCTCGGAGGTGGGTATGTGAAGATCAAACGCATGGAGAAATGCTTTGCAAACAGCAAAGGGCTACAGAAGTGGTCGTACTGACTTCTGTTTTTAGATAACTCAAAAAACACATTTAAGTGAGAGATGAGAGATTTCAGGTTTTCTTGGTTGTTTGTTTTTATATTATCGACTTTAGTTTTAAAAACTTGAGCTAAGCTTCATAATATCAACCCGGGAAACAATAGCAGTCTGGTGACTAGAGATCCTAATCCCTGGCAGAGAAAAATCTGAGTCTAAATGAGAAACAAAGTCTAGTTAATGAAAAGTCTGCAGAATATTTACTCAGGATGTCAATAAGAACCCGAGCCAGATATGCCTTGGAACAAGGATGCACAAGTTTCTGTGACACACACCAGAAAATACCCTTTTTGCTTATTTATTTAGCCAATAAGCAGCCTAGAACTCAATTTTACTCTAACCTGCAAAGACTGATTGATGTTATCTTAGAATCACGGAGGAAAATCTGAACAGGCCTTTGAAGATCATCCAGGGCAGGTACGCGTTGCCATTTCCCCCTCCTATGCCACTCACAGAAAATTGCTGCCCTGCTAAATTGAGATAGAGCCTCAGAATCCTCAACACACCAGCATGTTCAACAGACCTAGCAAGGCTGTATGACTTAAGCATATTTTTCTCCTGTAAAAGCTGTGTGAAGAAAGGATAAAAAAAATTTTTAATGAACATAATACATATTTACAGGCATATCTCATTTTACTGTGCTTCATTTTATTGCACTTCACAGATATCGCATTTTTTACAAATTGAAGGTTTGTGGCAACCCTGCGTCAGCGCCATTTTTCCAACAGCCTTTGCTCACTCAGTGCCTCTGTCTCACATTTTGGGAGTTCTTGCAATATTTCAAACTTGTTCATTATTACTTTATTTATTATGGTGATCTGTGATCAGTGATCTTTGATGTTACTATTGCAAAAATGTTATGACTTGCTGAAGGCTCAGATGATGGTTAGCATTTTTTAGCAATAAAGCATTTTTTAAATTAAGGTATGTACATTTTTTAAGATATAATGCTATTGTACACTTAATAGACTACAGTATAGTGTCAATATAAATTTTTTAATTTTATTTTTCTATTGAAGTATAGTTGATTTACTATGTTGTGTTAGTTTTCAGTGTACCACAAGGTGATTCAGTTATTCATATACCTATATATATTCTTTTTCAGATTCTTTTCCAGTATAAGTTATTACAAGATATTGAATATAGTTCCCTGTGCTATACAGTAGGTCCTTGTGTTTATCTTTTTTATATATAGTAGTGAGTATCTGTTAATCCCAAACTCCTAATTTATCCCTCTCCCCCGCTTTTCCCTTTGGTAACCATAAGTTTGTTTTCTATGTCTGTGAGTCTATTTCTATTTTGTAAGTAAGTTCATCTGTATCATTTTTTAGATTTCATATATAAGGGAAATCACATGATACTTTTCTTTCTCTGTCTGACTTACTTCACTTAGTATGATAACCTCTAGGTCCATCCAAATATTACTTTTATATGTACTGGGAAACCAAAAAATTTGTGTGACTTTCTTTATTGCAATATTCACTTTATCACAGTGGCCTGAAACCGAACCCACAATATCTCCAAGGTATGCCTGTGTTTAACTGCAGTATCAACATATAGGTAGTTAAATTAAAACAATTTTGTGGGGATAAAAGAATTAACTTCCCATCACTCCAAAATCTTTTCTGATCTTAATAAACATAAAAAGTTACATTTATTTTACCTAGTTGTAATCAGCATATACATTCCATTTTCCCTTCTGCCTTCTTTATTCACCATCATTCAATGCCCACAATTGTCTGCCTACTCTAGAGAATTTTTATTTTAATGGTTAGATATTTATTATTCATTATTTTGCTCTACCAAATTTTCTCTATGATCCTCCTTTCTGGAGTCTACTGTTGTAAATTGCATAGCTTGTGTGTGTGTATGTACAATGGCTTCTGTATGTCTTCCATGGCTGCCATAATAAAGTCCCAGTGGCTTAAACAACAGTAATTTTTTTTCCCCTCACAATTTCAGAGCCTAGACGTCCAAGATCAAGGTGCTTGTAGGTTTCTTCTGAGCCCTCTCTCCTTGGCTTGTCGATGGTTGTCTTCTCCCTGCCTCTTCACGTGACCTTCGCTCTGTGCCCATCTGTGCCTTAATCTCCTCTTTTAAGGGCACCAGTCATGTTGGATAGGGCCCATGCTAGTGACCTCATCTTTTTTTTTTTTTAAAACATTTATTTTGGCCACGCCCCACAGCATGTGGGATCTTAGTTCCCTGACCAGGGATCAAACCCACGCCCTCTGCACTGGAAGTACGGAGTCTTAACCACTGGACCACCAGGGATGTCCTGACCTCATCTTATCTTAATTACTTCAAGACTCTATCTCCAAACACAGACACATTCTTAGGTCCTGGGGTCAGGACTTCAGCATATGAATTTTAGGGGACTCACAACTCAGCCCACAGCAGTTTCTTTTCCATTTGGGTTCCTCTTTTAAGTTTTCAGGTCTGGAGCAGACAGGAGTCACCTGTCTCCTGGTTCTCAGCCTTTTGCCCTCTGCCCTTCAGTGCCTTTGTGATGTGACCTGGGAGTGGAGAGACATTTATACCCAGGGGGGAACCCTTGCAGATCGAGTGATAGGAGATGGGAAGGTGCTAGCAAATAAATCCTTCTCTTTTCCCACCCCAATAAATCATTCCAATCCACGGTGTCTGGGGATATCCCACACGACTGAGAATCCACCTGCATTTTTGCGTGTGAAAATACAGCTATCTCAGTAACTTCCCACTTTGTACTTTTTTCCCCCCATTTTTCTTACCTCAAGAAAGGGAAACTCTTTCTTCCTGTATAAACCATGAGTGTTTCTGATGCTTTGACATCTGGGATCTTGCTGACCCCTTCAGGGTCAGCCAACTCCCAGAGATGGTAAATGACTCACCTGTGAGTTTACCTTTCGTACGCAAACAACCAATCCCGAGCCCCCCACTGCTTCCTCCATCTCTATGAGGCTCTCATACTCAGGCCTACTGCCCACCCTCTGGGCAGGTTCTCAGCACCCCAGGGCCAGGTACGACACCCAGAGACAGCCCCTGTGCCCCAGCCCACTGAAGTTATTCACACCAGCCAATCCTGAGCCTGCTCACTCTTCCTCACCCATTTCTCCCCTAAGAAACCACAATAAAGCCCCCTACCCCTGATACCCCCACTGCCTCTGCCCCCAGATCCAGCCTGGTGCTTTGCCGTGTGCCAGTACATGGCACTGTGGGTCCCTCCTCTTGGGAACTGGGAGTAACAAACTGTGGCAGTCATCTCCTGATCTGTTGGCCTCACCACACCTGAATAAGAGTAAAACTTTCATTTTAAAACACCTGCCAAATGTAAAATAGATAGCTAGTGGGAAGCAGCCACATAGCACAGGGAGATCAGCTAGGTGGTTTGTGACCACCTAGAGGGGTGGGATAGGGAGGGTGGGAGGGAGGGAGATGCAAGAGGGAAGAGATATGGGAACATATGTATATGTATAACTGATTCACTTTGTTATAAAGCAGAAACTAACAGACCATTGTAAAGCAATTATACTCCAATAAAGATGTTAAAATTTTTTTTTAAATAAATAAATAAAACACCTGCCTCTTGCTACCCTGATATTTTATCCTCTGATAAACATTAGTACTTAGGCTGTGTCTCAGGCTGATTTTCTAGGAGACTGAGCTAAAGCATTACCCAAAGGAAAGAAGACATGGTTTCCTTGCTAGCCTACTAAGTGCCAGGCAGTGTACTCAGACCTTCATTTATGTGATTTCATTAGAAGTAATTTGAAGTAATTTATAAGTCAAAGAAAAAAGTTTCATAAATCCAGTTGAATTGCCTTTCTCCAGAAAGATTAAGCAAAGTAAACTCATGTTTCTTTGCATCCCTGACAGCATCTGTTTGTTACTGCTTATTCAATAGGTGTTCTGTGGTAAATTAGAAGTTGCTTTTACTTAATGTTACCTTAATTGCTAATGAGGCTATGCACTTAAAGTGAGAGTTATTTTGTTTGTTTGCTTGTTTGACTGCCAAAGTAATATATCAGGCAAAGACTTCCTGGGACATAGCAGACTTTCAGGAACTTACCTACCTGTTATACTAAGTTCTAATACTGGCCTCTCAGAAATGGTAGGGGCCCAAATTCCTGACCTGTCGGGGGCAGTGCAGGGCAGAATCTCAGCCCTGAGGCCCTCTGATCCAGGGACCACATCCCCTGCTGCCAGGCTCCTTGGTGAGGTGAAGCTGGTGGGATCTTACCACCCGCTCCTCCTGAGTTCCACCCCTGGACTAGGGTCTCCTTTAACCACCACTGGCCTCATGCTCAACCTGGAATGTGAGCCCCCTGACCTGGGTGCCTTTGACCCACACCGCCCTGAAAAATAATGCTTGTTGATAAAGCGTTTTGAGATTCTTCCAAGAAACCTAGGTTCTCGGGACAAGGTGTTATTATTTAGTTGATGGAAACAAATATCCACGTAATCACCATTATTATATTGTCAAAACTGCTTAAAATATCCACCCTGCTGGTGCAGTAGTGGTGTCAGGATTTTTGTGACTAGTAAATTGGAACATTAACATGAAATTAAAAAAAGAGAAGTTATGTTACCAAGTAATTCATCGCAATGATTTGATATTTCAAGGATAACCACCAAGCAGTTTCAGGAACATGTAATTATTTTTTCACTCGCTATTTTATGATGCATTACTCAGTAGCTGTGCAGTTGACTGTGCCTTTTAAAATGCAAGGATAACGAATAACAAGTCATTAACAGATCAACGACTAGGTGGGAATGCAACTTGGATTTCCTTGATCCTCTCCTGCTTTGGGAATTAAAACTCAGGTGGCAACAGGGACTCTGTAATCTCTCATACCTGAAGCACGGGGAACATGCCTGGCACATAACAGGGGCTCAGTAAACACTGACATACTGGTGGTTTCCATATTATTTGATGTTGCAAGTCTCTGTGCCCTGGTACATGCCCTATTTCTGCTGTTGAAATCCCAGTTTTCCCTCTGGCAAACCTTTAGTTATTCTTCACGTCAGTGCAAGGATCACCTCCTCCATGTAAAGCGTCTTCTGACTTCCCCAGGCAGATTTAGGTGTTCTCTCCATGGTGCGCTGCTGTCCTGTATGCACGCCTGCATTTTAGGCCCACCACGGTGGATAAAAACTGTCTGTTTCCCTGCTGTTCCCTGACTGTGTAGTAAGCTTCTCGAGGGCAGAGACTGCCCTCCTGCCTTCCCGACTGCTTTCTTTCCTGCCTCCTATTAGCAACTATTGACCAATCCCCTTTATGAGTTGGGCACTGGAATAGGCACTGTGGATACAGTGGAAACAGGCTAGACATGGCTCCTGCCTTCATGGAGCTTCTGGCTTAATGAAATCTTATTTTACATTGCAGTCTGAGTTTCTGGCACAAATTCCGCTTAATTAATGTTTAAGGAAGGACTGAAAAAATGATGGAAGAAAGCATGGCAGAGGTGGGGGAGAAGGGCAAGAGGCCCTTAAAAGGATCTGCACGGTGATGTCAGCAGAATTTGAAATTTCACTTCCCATTCTGAAGGGTGGTCATTTGGAAGGCAATCTCACCTGATTTCCCAGGTGGCAGAACTGAGGCCAATGGCTGGGAGTTACAGGAAAGCACATTTCTCCATCATTCCGTATCAATGGATACAGACAGAAGCAGCTGAATAGTGTCCTATAGGAGATACCGTGAATGTTAGAAGATTGCTTAGCCCAATGCCCACACATGGTAGGTTCTGGAAGAAAGGACAAGATAGAGGAAGGAAGAAGAGTCCCCAAAATATAATTGTGAAGCTTAGGGGAGATACAGCTTAGAAGAGGTACGTGGGGAAAACAACTCTAGGTGGTTTTTTTTTTTAACATCTTTATTGGAGTATAATTGCTTTACAATAGTATGTTAGTTTCTGCTTTATAACAAAGTGAATCAGTTATACATATACATATGTTCCCATATCTCTTCCCTCTTGCTCTCCAACTCTAGGTTTTAGTTTGCTTTACATTCAGTCAATTAACAGGGAAGCCAAATCAGGTGACAAAGGCATTCATGTGATCTCAGGCTGTTTAACAGAGTTCACTTCTGTTGTCAAATCCATAACAATGTCATTGACCTCACTGAAATCACAGGCATCTTACAACTCCAACTGACTGAGAGTAAAGACTGAAAGAGGTTGTTGTCCAAAGCCAGCATGGGGCACCTGCTTCTTCTGAACCTCCTCTCTCAGCCAGTCCCCCAGATCCCAGGCCACGGGAGCCAGGATGCAGGACACCATTGCATTAAACAAGACCACGGTCCAGACAACTGTCAATCAAGACCCCTGTATTGCCCCTTTACACTTAGATTTATACCACTTTGGTTTGTCTTTTCATACACATCCTGATTCTATTCCAGTTAGAGCAGTGATCCTGCTTTCACATTTCCCCATCTTAACTTCAGCGTACACACAATATGGCCCTGTTATGGACTGAACTGTGTCCCCCGCAAATACATATGTTGAAGTGTTAACCCCCAGCACCTCAGAATCTGGCTATATTTGGAGATAAGGTCTTCAAAGAGATAATTAAGATTATTAGGTCACTGGAGTGACCCTGATCCAATACAACCAGTGCCTTTATGAGACTAGGAGATTAGAACACAGACACACACAGAGGAAAGACCATGTGAAAAGCAGCAAGGTGGTTGCCATCTGCAAGCCAAGGAGAAAGGTCTGGGAAGAAACCAAACTTGCCAGCACCTTGAGCTCATACTTCCAGCTTCCAGAGCTGTGAGAAAATACGTTTTTATTCTTTAAACTACCCAATTTGCAATACTTTGTTGTGGTGTTCCTCATAAATGAATACAGGCTCCAACACTGTAGAGCGTGTTTAGTCATCTAACATAAGTAGTTTGCCTATTATCTACTTCATTGAAAATCCCTCACTATTAAATTTCGATTAATGACTTCATTTGAAAACACTACCACTTCCTGCCAAGGGCTGTACCAGGGATCAGATATGACCAGTTTCCCGAAGAAATATTATTTGTAGGAAATGGAAGGAGGGACCATGCCCTTCTCAGGCCTGCTCAGATCCTGCTTGTGTTATAACACTTGTTTCTTGTACTCAATTCCTATTGATAAGCGTCTCCCCCATTCGACCTCAGGCAACTTTGGTGCAAGTGTTCTGCCTTTAGCATTATGGTGTGTGCTCTGTTTTACACACACACACACACACACACACACACACACCCACACACACACCCTATAGAGTTCCTGGTGCAAACATTGCCAGATTGGATGAAAGTCCACCAAACAATTTCTTGAGAATAATTCATTTCTCCATGATCATCTTTCTCCTGGAAAGGGGAAAAAACAAAGGCCAGGACAAACAAATCCACTTGTAATCTGGACTCCTGGTGAGGAAGCAGATTTTCTCATTAAAACTTAATCTGTTGATCTGTCTATTTGTCTATCACTATGGTTGGTTTAGTACCCATAAGGCCCCCTAAGAATGGATGATCTCTGTGTAAACTCCATTTCTAAATGGAGCTTCAAATAAGCTTAAGAGCATTTTAGAAATCTCAGGTGTTAACTTAAAATTGGATTTTGACATGTGGTAGCCTCTGCTGGGGGACTCTGTCCTCCTCATCAGGCCTCACCAAGCCAGGCTCTCCCTTTTCCATCTCTTCTGTTGCTATAACGCCTTAGTCTATTCAGGCTGCGGTAACAAATATACTATTAACTGGGTGCTGATAAACAAGAAACACTTATTTCTCACAGTTCTGGGGGCTGGGAAGTCCAAGGTCATGGTGCCAGCAGATTTGGTGTCTGGGGAGAGCTTCCTGATTCACAGCTGTCTTCTCTCTGTGTCCTCACGTGGCAGAAAGGGTAAGGGAGCTCTGTGAGGTCTCTTTTATAAGGGCACTAATCCCATTCATGAGAGCTCCACCCTCAAGCCCTAATCACGCCCCAAACCCCCTCCTCCTAATACCATCCCATTGGGCATTAGGTTTCGAGGTGTGAATTTTGGGGAGATACAGCATTCAATCCATAGTATGTAATCACCACAGTCTTCTTGGGCTGCACAGCTGAAGGCAGGCACTTCCCCCAGCCCAGTTCAGAGAGCCCCGGCACGCCTGTGTGTCATGCTCAAAACCCTCAGTGGGGGCTTCCCTGGTGGCGCAGTGGTTCAGAGTCCGCCTGCCGATACAGGGGACGCGGGTTTATGCCCCGGTCCGGGAAGATCCCACATGCCGCATAGCGGCTGGGCCCGTGAGCCGTGGCTGCTGAGCCTGCGCGTCCGGAGCCTGTGCTCCGCAACGGGAGAGGCCACAATATTGAGAGGCCCGCGTACCGCAAAAAAAAAAACCACACAAAAAACAAAAACCCTCAGTGGTTCTCTGTGGCCTCTAACAATGGATTTCAAAACTATGTCTGGAAAAACAAAACCATGCTTCACAATCTTGCTTCCATCGTATTTTAGTAACAATACCTAATTCATCTTGCAGTTTTCAGTGATGTTAGGAGGACCTGTCATTTGGATGTTTATGGGTATAAGGAAGCTGGAAAACAAGCAGTTGTGCCTGATAAAGTCTCACAGCTGATATGACCTGCTTCCTTCCTTCCTGTCTCTCAACCTCGTCAGTCCCATTTCTCCACGAGCCCTAAGCCCTGGACACTCCAAGACACTCAGGTCTCCCAAGCCATTGCATGCTGTTCCCTCCATCCAGACCATCCTTCCTCCTCTTTCTCCTTGGTCAGTCCTCGTCATCCTTCAAACCTCATCACCTAAGTGATGCTGCCCTGCTTTCCCTCCCAGCATCTGGATTGCCCTCCTGTGATAGTTTTTGGGTTGGTTTTTGTTTCTGTGTCTTTCTCGTCTTAGCGGCAGAGATGGTGGCTCCTCCAAATCTGCTCAGAATCAAGCACAGGGTAGGTGCTCAAGGGACATTTGGTGCTTGAAGAAATGGGAACCAGACTAAATCTGAGGCACGTTGGAGCTGGAGGCCCCTCCCCACCATCCTCGAACTATGCAGCTCCACCTGCCTCATAGGTCTGCTGAGGCCTCGGGGGTCCCCGACACATGTCTCATCTTCCAATTGCCATGGGCCCATCAGGGAGTCCCTTTGTTGAGACATCTGCCTCATTCACTTACATCAACTTAAATTACTTCACTGGACTTGCTCCCCTCCCTCAGACTTTGTGTTTGATATTTGTTCACCAAGTGTGTCAGCAGTGTCGGGGACTTAATCAAGATGTATGGACTATACAAGAACTCACAGTATTGGCACATATGTGTGTTGGGGCCGGAGCGGGAGCCATCAATCTCGCCTGAAAACTTGTCAACAAGGTGAAATGGCCAGATGTCTTATGTTCACCATTTTGTAATTTTCTTTGAGCTACAGCTCCCCAGGACGCTCCATCCAGGAAACATGCTGCCCTTTGAATAGCTATGAGCTCCAACTCCAACTGTCTACAAAACAGAATGCACTAGGTGCCCTCTATAACTCTCCCTGCTCAGATCTGATTCGGACCCAAACAACGAGACTCGGGGGAAAGTACAAAGAGGGAGATGAAAGCAGAGCTCCTGATGGAATCAAGAATGACACAGTAGTGACACAGAAAGCACAATTCATCATATGAAAATGAGATACATCATAGCCGTGTACTCTGGGTACTCAGTGAGGTTACCACGTTCCTGGGGCTGGTGTTCAGCTCTCGTCCCAGAGACTCCACTTTGGGGAGTCCTTTCAATGTGCTTTCTTTTAAAGGCTTTCTTTCTCCTTTCAAAAAGCTTCTGACGGATGCAGTATAACATAGCGGATAAAGAGATAAAGTTTGGAATCAGAGATGACCTTGAGCGAGAGGCTTAAACACTCTGAAATCTAGTTTTCTCATCTGCTAATTTGACCGATAATAAAAATTCTCTCTTAGAATTGCCATGGGAATCAAAAAGAATAATTCAGGAAAAACACGAAGCAAAGTACCCGGCGGGTAGCAAACACATTATAAGTATGAAATAGGAAATATACAATGAAACAATTGTTTATAGTAGGAGAAAGATCAACAGTGTCATGTTATGATTCTTGGTAATGATCAAACTATCATCAGTAAATTTTTTTTAAAAACTGACTTCCTGGATGAAAAGTGGAAAATGTAAGATTCTGCAGACAGACAGACCTGGGTTTGAGTCCCAGACTCTCTACACTTCAGTTTTGCAAACTTCTTCCCATCTTTATACTTAATCTTTAAAATGGGTTTAATAAAATCCTCCTCATAGGGTTCATGTGAGAATTAAAGTAATAACATACAGGAAGTGCTAGGCTTAGAGCCTGGCAACTGCTAAGTAAAGGGCTATCATTAGTATTAATGTCAATTCTCTCTGGTTTCTGTTAAAGGTACAGAAGGAAGAGACTGTACTAGAAGGTGGACCCTGAGTTGGAATCCTGGTATTTTTATTAAGAGGTGTTAGATATTTATTTAATCTTTTAGAAGCCTCAATTTCCTCATCTGAGGAAAAGTCAGCATTTGGTTGTGCTCTTGGCCTCAGTGCTATGGGCACGCATGGCTCCATCCTTTCTGGGCACTTCTGAAGAGTGTCCAGAATGTTCCTCAGGGCTTTTCACCCAAAGACCAACCAGCAGAAGTAGAAGCCCCACTGTTGAGAGTTGCCCCTGTGGGTGCTGACACTGCATTTTCCAGTTATATGGAGGGGGCTTGCTGAATAGAAACAAGCCAGTCTCGGGGCATCAGAGTGACCAAGAAAGATGCATGACGTGAGCTCAAGAGAAGAAGCACCAGCATGAGGGGCATTTAATCCTGCATGGCAGCGTCCACCCACTGGAGCTTGGACCAGAAATAAAGTTGAGAGGACATGGACATGAAGGGGTCTGATACACTATATGTAGCAAGTAATCTTGAAATGTCTCAAAGGCTTAGAATCAAAATATTCCCTTCCAGTTCTGAAAATTGGGCTCGTCTTACCCTAAGTTGACATAGCAACAAAAACCAGGTGTTGGGTGAAAATGTCCTTCAGTCAAGTATGTGATGACAGATTTCTGAAGACATCTGGATACTTGATGAAATTTGCATTCAGTTTGTTCTCTCATTTGCACACACAGTTACATACAGAGAGAGAGAAGGAGGTGGAGGGAGGAGGAGAGGGAGAGAGAGGGTTAGAGAGAGAGAGAGAGAGAGAGAGAAAGGAAGCTACTCCTAGCAATATCTAGTTGGAGACATTATGGATTGAATGTTTACATCCCCCCAAAATCCATATCTTGAATTCCTCATCCCCAGTGCCGTGGTGTTTGGAGGTGGGGTCTTTGGGAAGTGATGAGGTTTATATGAAGTCCAGGGGATGGAGCCCCACGATGGGATTGCTGCTGCCAGCACTATCTCTTCCCACCATGTGAAGACACAGCAAGCAGGTGGTCATCTGCAAGCCAGGAAGAGGGCATTCACCAAAAACCTGACCATGCTGGTACCCTGATCTCAGGCTTCCAGCCTCCAGAACTGTGACACACAAATGCTTGTTGCTTAAGCAGCCCTGTCTATGGTATTCTGTTAGAACAGCCTGAGCAGACTAACACAGGGGGAAGCCCAGCCTCCACCTGCCTCACACCACTTCTCAGAGCTGAACTCCCACTCTGAGGCTAGTCCTGGGCTGGAAGTTTCATCTTGCAGAGATGATGGTATAAGGGTAGAGAGGTAGGGAGGAGAGACATCTATATACTGAGTTCCAACTAAATCATTATCCTAAAGTCTTTGAAATCTCTCATTTCAAAGCTTTGAGGAAGTCTCTGTGTTATAACAGGTGGACAATTGAATCCACCTTTGGAGCAAACCATTCTTCTATTGTCAGAATACCACCTTTCAGGTGGGAAAATAAGAGTGCCACCGTCCAAACTCACCCCTTGCTTCCTTGCCACCTATGACTATGCATACATAGAGCAAAGACCTTCTTCTCAAACTGAGAGTTTTAGGGTGCTCTGGATCCCAGCAGCTGACTCTATGAAAAGGGGCGTGTATCATGGGCAGAGCTGAGTGTCTGCCAATTTTGTTTCCTAGAGAAAGGTTTCTTCTCTATATGTGGAATTAGAATTGAAATTTTTCATTTGTTCTTAGATGTGTGTGTAGAGGGGTGTCTGTGTGGCCATTTTCTCACAGGACATCAGGAACTGAGCCCCTAAAGATACAGAAATGACATGTGGACCCAAGCACCATCTCCAGCTAAAGGAGAACCTGCAATGAGCCCACATTAGATTGCTAATGTCCCACCCATAGTAAAATAGGATGGGCAATTCCAGAATGAAGATCGACAGCAAGGAGCCTTGCATTGCATTGCATTTGGATGACTGTATTCTGATGGGATTGCCCTGCTGGAAGACACGGCACAAGGCCAACTCTTACCAGAAGGAGGTGGGGCTTCCAGGAGGGAGGGGTGTTCTCCAGAAAGAGCAAATCTGAAAACAGAGAAGCATTTGCTGGCAGACCTTAGGTCAGGAAAGAGAGGACACTTTGTCCTGTGGAAGGACAGAGATGTACTCACCGCCTCACCCCGGTGGTGCAGAAGGCAAAACTGACTTCTGCTTAGTGAAAGGAGCCTGGAGCAGTCACAAGGCACTTCATACTGGACAAGCCCCTGGGGAGAGGTTCCACCACTGAAGGTGGTTTTACCCAGTATAAGTACCTCCGAATTATGATTTCCTTATTACTCAAGCCTGCAGACAGGTTCTGTTAAAGATCACAGAACCACCTGGCTTGAGATTGAGGGATAGAAGGGAAAAGCGTTCTTCTTTCTCCCTGGAAGGCACTGACCCAACAAAAGTTGTTGCTTCCAGAGCTGCAGTGACCAGTAGAGCATCTACAGTGAAAACTCACCTGAGTGAGAGGTTCCACCCCAGTGTGGAATGGGAGAGAGCCCCAGTGGGAAGACACCCCAGATACCCTCACACACACAGGAGAAGGGGAATGGGGGGGATTCCCACCATCACTCCAGTGGGGACACAGGAGCAGCAGTGATTTGGGTTTTCTTCTTTGCTTTCAAAGTATTTAATGAATAGTCCAACTCAATTCATTACCAGACTGATCTCTCCTTAGGAAGTCGGAATACCAACAGCCAAAAGTCCTTCCCAATATCTGACGTGTGCTGTTACCATGTTTTAGCAGAAAAGGGAATAGTTAATGAAACCCATATCTTCATAAACTTAAGTCATGTTTTTCACCCTTCCCATCTCCCTTTACCCCATTTAATAGAGGAATTGAATCTGAGATGAGCTTTTAATTAAAAATCTCATAATAATATATACAAAATCCAGGAGATAAGGAAATGAAACTAATTTTTTTTCTTTTTTACTTCTCCCTCCCTCTCCACATTTCCTGTCGTTTGGCATGCACAAAGTTTATTAGAACAAAAGGACACAAAAGAACTTTTAGCATCATAAAGGACAATGTTGGAGAGGGTTGTTTTGGAGCAGTGAAGGTCTTGATGGGCTTTTAACTCATCAGTCCAGATCCAGACCAAGGGGTGGGCAGCCCCTCCTGTACCTGAGGGTTTGGAGAGCCCACTGCACCCTCAGCCAGCTAAATAAATAACAATCCACACCAGAAGTCAAGTGCCCTGAGAGGTGTGGGCTTGGGGGAGTAATAAGGAGGTTAATGGACAAAGGGCCTTAACAGAGGGGAAAGAGAGAGATTCCAGGGGAAGCCCTCCCGATAAGGAAGGGATTTGTGTTCGTTTCCTTTTATATCTGACAGGCTGACAGTGACATGATTTGATTGTGGGACATACAACCCCTTTCTTCCATGACAGAGGCCATAAGAATGATGTTACAGGAAAAACAATAAAAATAAATCTTAAATGTTTGATTTTTATAAGTGATGTTTGTTACTTTGTTTTCAAGGAAATTTAAAGGAGAAAAACGATCATATTTTGCAGTTCTATAGAAAATTCCAAATATTTCAAAATTCATGATGAAGGGAAGACTCTGAGTCCCATAGTTTGGATTCATAGCTGAACAATTCCTTCAGGTACCCAGGACTAGAAGCTTTAGAAGTCTGGAACACAGGCCTCCTGTTGACATTTTCTGGTGTTGTCATAAGCCAATTCATGGCTGATGTAAAGTCAAGAGACTTGAAAATCTATAATGACAATCAGGTCAGATCACCGTTATAAAGAACTTATCTGGAATGACAAGAGTAGGTTAACTAATGTCTCCGGGGCGGGGGTGGAGTGGAAGCCATGAGAAGCTGACACACCTGAATGCTTGTCATTGTAAATTCAGAAGGACACATATTTTTTTTGTTGTGTGTTTGTTTAAACCTGACCTCACTCTGAAAAGAAATTGAGGAAGTTCTTACATATAACACAGCAAGATAAAAAAAATAAAAATAAATTAGAAGACTAGGGTGAAGAGAAAATAAGCTGGAATAATAAGATGAAAACACAATTTAAAAAAAAGTTGTCAGGCAGAAAAGTGTGGTGCAAAGTTCTGCATGATGTTTCCAGTTGAGCCACAAACTGATTTCTTGGCAGGATGCACTCATTTTTCTACTGGTGGAAGCACAGTAGAAATAGATAGAAATAGGTAGTAGATAGGTCACCCCAAATTTAGCATTTGGACTCATTTCCATGAAGTAGGTAAAGCTAGATGGGAACATTATTTATAATGAGTAGAGCTCTGTCCTTACTACTCTGGGTGGAAAGCCGCACACATTCTTCCTTAAGACATTTTTTTAAAGCTGTGGTTTTCATTTGATCTGGGGGAGTGTGAAAAACTTCCAGGTCGGTTTGATGGATTGTAGATGGTGCATTCATTCACTCATTCAACAATGTATTGAGCACCTATTACTTGCCAAGAGTCCTGCTAGGTGCTGGGATAGAGGAACAGATGAGACAGAGTTGCTGCCCACTTGAAGCCGTGGGAGAGAGACAAGCAGAAGGTCAGTTACTTGGCAAGGGGATGGGTGCTGGTCACAGGTGCACCTGTGGGTACACAGAATTGGGGCACACTGTAATGGCATGGCAGGAAAAGGACAGTCTCAAAGAGGTAGAAATTGATACTCTTTTGGCCTCTGTGGATTTCTTATATTCATTCATTCATTCATGCATCTACACCAGGGAACTTAAAGAGCCACATCCCTTGAATTTTACTGTCAACTGACACAGCTCCGAGCACATGCCCTTCTTTCTTACTTCCTCACTCCTATTAAACCTGATTTTCAATCACAAAAAGAGAATTTGGTAGGCCAACATTTTCATTCTAAGAGTATTTCTCTTAGAATATTTCTACCTCTTAAAAAAAAAAGTGATTTTGCATGTATCGTATTATCTCCATTACCACAAATACCATAAAGGGGAAAAAACGTCAAATTGGAAAAAGTCCTAGAAGCTGAGAGCAGAGCATCTTCATTCAGGTCTTAGCCTAGATGTTTTTAGCTATGTGACGTTAAATAAGTCACTCAGCCTCTCTGAGCCTCAACATCTCACCTGTAAAATGGGGATTAAGTAGTACCTGCTTCATAGAATGAAAATTAAATGAAATAATGGATGCAAAGTGTTTAGTACCTAGAGAATGTTTGACAAATGCCAGTTTCTCCTTGGACTAGGAAGTATCTTGGAGAAATGTTTCTGTAATCAGTTTAGTTTTTCACCAATTCTTTTTCAATGTGTGCCAAGCAGAGTAATTCGCATAAGAAGGAAAAAAGACATAATCCTGCCTGCTGGAGTCAAGTCCAGCTGTCCCCTGGCTCAACGGCACCCACCTTCATTGTCACAACATCACAGCACCTCCTTCCCAACTCCTATATGAAAATTGTTCCCCTGTAAAGGATTCTTGAAATTTCCCCAAAACCAGTCTGTCAGACACTTATTGCCCAGCGTAATAGCAAGTCTTCAATAAAGGGCCCCCAATGATCACCACTTCCCAAAGGTGTTCTTCGTCATTGTCCAGAGTTTACCCATGGGACTGAGCTCCAGTGCCTACTATGGCAGTTGATTCAAAAATGCACTTTTCTGAATCACCTTCCTTCTCCAAGAGAACCCAGATGAAGACCTTCATATGGGACAAATGTCATTTGTCTTCCTTCTCCAAGAGAACCCAAATGAAGACCTTCATATGGGACAAATGTCATTCTGTTCCTGTCTAAAGCTTCTCTTCTCCACACCTTAGCACATATTAACTTATTTAATTTTAAATAAGATATTAAGAGATACTACGTAAAGGTAGAAACTTACTAGCTCAGCAAGCTGAGCAACCCGGCTTCAATTTCCTCATTTGCAAAGTGGATGCTGTAGGTTGTAAATGGATGTGCTGGTTATTATAATCTCAGAAAGCCCCTAACCTTCTCCCTACCACATAGCAGGTGTTCAAGAAAAGTATTGTATGTTTATTGAGCACGTACTATATTACAGACAATTTTAAGCATTATTTATATATGAATTCATTTAATTCTTACAACAACCCTTCCAGGTAGGTATTATTATCATCATGTCCGTTTTGTAGGTGAAGAAGCTGAAGCTAAGAGAGGTTGAGTGTCTTGCCCCATGGTCACACAGCAAGTAAGCAGCTGAGCTGGGATTTGAACCCATGTTGTGGAACTCCAGAGCCCACCCTGTTAAGCACAGCACTATCCCACTTCTTACCAAAACATAACTATTAGCTATTAAAGTAACCCGAGGCTTTAAATACACTTTACTTTAGATGCATTCAAAATATAAAAATCAAGAGGAAAGGGACAAGCCTGTCCTTCGGTTAAATAGGTCTATTATCTAACAGCTAGCTACATAAACTCAGCCCAAACATGATTTAGACTTTTTTCAAGTATAGAAGGTGAAGAGTAGCAGATCTTGGCTTATTACATAGAACTTTCTAATGGTCAAAAATGTTCAACAAGGAAAGTCTGCTTGAGCAATTTCTCAGTCCCTAAGAGCATTCAAGCTGATGCTGTGTATCCCTTGTCCTGGGGTTGCAGAGAGGTTTTGCACGTTTAATGGATGGTGGTTACACAGTAAGATGTTTAAGGTCCCTCCTAACCTCAAGATTCAACGAGACAAATCAGTTGGTGCTTATTACCCTAGACTGTTAATTGTGTATGTCACTGAGATACTACAGCCTCTAATATGGATCTTAACTTCCCAAATGCATACCTTCCACCCACCCCCCCTTCCTCGCAGGGTTGTTATAAAGATAAGAAACAATGCATATAAAGTCCCAGGCGCACAGTAGGCAGGCATGATGCGGCTGTCAGGTGGGGGCTGTTATGATGTGTCTGGGTGCTCTCTTCTCTGTGTTGACCACACAAATGAACCCCTCTTCTTTATTACAAGAACTCTCTGAGGTAGGTTACCTCTCCCTAGGAGGTGAGGGCCGTGGGCCTGAGAGAGATGCCTGAAGTCCCACGGCCAGTCAGCGGCCACGCCACCTCTGCGCGGTTCCAGAGCCCTTCCTGCTCCTTCCATGCACCCTCTCTGAATGCAGAGCGGAGAGGTAGCACCAATCAATCCTCATCCCACACCACATGGGAGTTTCTGAGTCTTGGTAAGAACAGCAGGAGTGACTTAATTGAACGAAAGGGCATATTGTGGTAAGAAAAGGTTGTCATTTTGTTCCTTTGACTATTGGCCCTTAAAACGTACCCGTGATGAATGAACTCCCTGAAAGCCTTCTCTCTCAAATTATTTTTTTTCCTGAATCCCACAGAAATTGTGATTGTTTTATAATAGCTGCTGCTGTGACACAAATTACCTTTAGCAAACACCCAACATGGTTAATACCTTCAGCAAGTGGCACTGGCTGCCAGTGTAACACACAGCCAGGGTGGGGTTTCCAGCTAGGTTGCAGGAGGGAGACCTTTGAATGTCAAATGGAACCCAGCTCAGGTGAGCTTCCCTTGGAATCAAAACTCTGTATTGAAATACAACTTAAAAATATTAGCTGGACAGATTGTTTTTGTTTTTGCAAAAGGGGTTTTTGCTTTATAAATGATTTTGCTTAATGTTCTTCAAATTGCAACCCTACAAAATGTGCAAAAGACTCTAGACTGGAATGTTGGGATATTAGCTTCCATTGCTCACCTTGGGCAAGTCATTTAACTTACTTGAACCCCTATTTTGAAGGAAAAAAAGGAAGAAGGGGAGAAGGGAAGGAGACAAGGGAGATGAGAGGGGCAAGGATAGAAGTTAGAGGGGAAGAGGAGGAGAGAAAAGAACACAAAGGAGGAAGAGGAGAAGGAGAAAGAAGAGGAAGAGGAAAGGAAAACTCAAGGAATTGGACATACTCCTTAGACCATCCTGGATCCACAAGTCTGGGACTCTGATCGCATGTAAGGTTTAGCGCCCACGTCTGATTGTCTGATTCACATGGTGTTTTCCGAGCCACATCTGTTGCTGTGCACACAAGCATGCAAATGAGACATGTCTGCTTTTTTTAAAATTTATTTATTCATTCATTCATTCATTCATTCATGGCTGTGTTGGGTCTTTGTTTCTGTGCGAGGGCTTTCTCCAGTTGCGGCGAGCGGGGGCCACTCTTCATCACGGTGCGCGGGCCTCTCTCTATCGCAGCCTCTCTTGTTGCAGAGCACAGGCTCCAGACGCGCAGGCTCAGTAATTATGGCGCAGGGGCCCAGTTGCTCCGCGGCATGGGGGATCTTCCCAGACCAGGGCTCGAACCCATGTCCCCTGAATTGGCAGGCAGATTCTCAACCACTGTGCCACCAGGGAAGCCCAAGACACGTCTGCTTTAAAGCATTCGCATTCCTAACTCCTGGGGCCCAGTGTTCCCCAAACTCCTTTAAGATAAAAATCACCTGAGGTCCAGCTGGACCTCCAGAAGTCTGATAGTTTTACTAGTCTGTAGGTTATTACAGGAGCTCCAGGTGATGCTTATCTTCAGGGAAGTTTGGAAAACACGGGGGAAGTGATGAAAACTTGTTGAAGTGGTCCAGAAGGTGACAGAAACACAGGGATGGGAAATGACAGTGCCTCACCCCAAAGCTGAGTGGCTCGAAGAGAAGGGAGAAAAGGATTGGGGAGATGTGCCAGACCTGGCAGAGGGCAGGAGGCGAGTGCCAGGGCCCCTCCCAGATCCCTCCAGGATCTAAGCTGCTCCTCCAAGAGGAGGCCTCCATCACGGCAAGTCATCACCACAAACATCCGGAACTTCAGAGAGGGCAATGCAGATAGACCTGGGACCCTGCTCAGCAGCAAGGAGTCCTCCTGGGCCCCATCTCTGGGGTCAGAGGCTCTGCATGAGCTAAGTCAGTTCTGCTGAGGATGGACTCCTAAGGCCACTGTTGTCTCTCACTGTCCAGCCTGACCCTCTTCTAAAAGCAGCCCATGCATCCCCATGTATCATCAGAACAGGCCCTCTGAGGTTCCTGGGGTTTGGCAATGGACATCCTGTCCCACTCTGTCTTGCTTTTCTCTTCATCCCTGTTCAGGTCCGCAGGCTCCCCAATTTTGTTTTCATCTCCCACGTCTGGCCTCATTCCTGCCCTCTAACCTTGACAGTGACTAGGGTCTTCTCAGCTTGAACTGCAGCATCTATAAGGCCTTTGGCTCAGGCACAACCCTCCGGCTTCTCTCCCTCCTTGGTGAGCCCACCTCCTGAGCCCTGCCCATCCCACTGGTGCCCCCATCAGTGATCAGACAGGTCCTCAAAGACTGGACACCCCAGTGGGAAAAGATCCATTCGGCCAGTAACCCAGGACCTTCCCTAAAAGCCATGGCCAGTTGTGCGAACTATTCAGTGGGGACACAAGTGAAGTAATTGGAACATATTGGGTTGGCCAAAAAGTTCGTTCAGCATTTTGTAAGCGGTTACAAAAACCCAAATGAACTTTTTGGCCACCTCAATGCTTTGCCCAAATCAAAGCTTCTTTGCATTTTAACGTGCAAATGAATCTCCTGAGGCGCTTGTTAACTCGGACATTCTTACCTGAAGAGAAGGTGGGCAGAGTGTGAAGAGTCTGCACTGCTAACAGGCGCTCGCGTGATCTCGGTGCTGCTGGCCCAGGCCCTCACTATTTTTTTGTTTTTTTTTTTGGTGGTACGCGGGCCTGTCACTGCTGTGGCCTCTCCCGTTGCGGAGCACAGGCTCCGGACGCACAGGCTCAGTGGCCATGGCTCACGGGCCCAGCAGCTCCGCAGCATGTGAGATCTTCCCAGACCGGGGCACGAACCCGTGTCCCATGCATCGGCAGGCGGACTCTCAACCACTGCGCCACCAGGGAAGCCCCAGGCCCTCACTTTGAGTAGATAAGCAGCACCGTCATTTATTATCAGGCAAACTCAGCCCTGGATCATATCCAGGAAGCCCATTTTGACCTCCCACCCCATCCCATCTGGGCTAGGTGTGCTCTTGGAAACTTCCGAGGCAACCTGCTCTGCTTACCATTTTCATAGCAATTACCACCTATGTAGCAATAACCAAGAGTTCTCTGAAGGCGAGAACTGGGTCTTCTAGCTCGCCCTTCCCAGCCCCTGCACATTTCACAGTGAAGCCGAATCCAGCCTCTGTACCCCGACACCGAAGTAAATCTCGGAGATAGTTTTGGGTGAAGTAGAAAAGAATAGCTTTATTACTTTGCCAGGCAAAGGGGGCCACAGTGGCCCACGCCCTCAAAACTGTGTGTCCCAACCTGGAGGGGGCAGTGAGCAGTGTTATAGTAACGGCTCAAAGAGGGCGTGATCAGCTAGTGGACACTCTTCTGACTGGTTGGTGGGGACGTAAGTGTGAGTCAGCATCATCAACCTTCCGGTTCCACCCAGTCTGGGGTCTGCGTGCTTGTGGGCAGCACAGAGTTAACTTCTCCCACCTGGTGAGGGTTTCAGTACCTGCAAAACAGCTCAAAGATGTTGTTGTGTGTATCCCTGGAGGGGGAACCAGGACCCTTCCCCAAGGCTGCACTATTGTTTCTTGACTGTTCCTCCCTTGTCTCTGCATCCCCTCCCTTCCCTGATCAGCAACTGTTTGAACCTGCTTGTTGGAATTCCAGGAAGGTCTTGGAGGCTGAATGAGGCCTATTTCCTGTAATCAAGAAATGGGAGACAGAGAAAGGTTTTTGTGCCCAGGAGCCCCACAGGTCCTGCTCAGTATCAATAGTAAGCTTTCAATTAGCATGTGTTGCATGAAAGAATGAATGAGTGAATGAATGCATCATGTCTGGGTAGATAAAATTCAGTGCACTGAGACCTAGTGTAGGAGTTGGCAAACTTACACTGTGAAAGGCCAGATAATAAATATTTTAGGCTCTGTGAGCCATATGGTCTCTGTCACAACCATTCAACTCTGCCATAGACAATACAGATATGAATGGGCATGGCTGGGTGCCAACAACTCTATTTACAGAACAGGCTGTGTATTGGATTTGGTCCAAAGGCCATGGTTACCGACCCCCCTGGCCTAAAGAATTCTCTTTAATTTGGACAGACAAGTTTGGTTATTGAGTTTGGTATTTGAGTTTGATGTTTTTTTTTACAGTGTCAACCAATTATTTTGCTGAATGATATCAGGTCTACAAGAATGACCGGATAAAGGATTGGTTTATTTAATCCTTTGTAAAATGAAGACTTCATATCTCTCGATTTAGCCTCTGACACTCTCAATCTGGGCTAAGCACAGAGGTGTCCCTCTGTGCTTTGCGCAGATTGAGATCTCAGCTTTCCCCTCAGACGTGGCCTTGGTTCACCCTTTCAGCTCTTAGCTTTCCTCTCGGCTCAGGAAGCAACTCCAGGCCAAGGCTCCAGCTCAGAGATGCCAAATCTCCTTTCTGGCTTGTTAGCTGAGGCCCAGCCCACGGCCCCTGGCCATCGGAGGGGAGCTCAGGTGATTGTAGTCGAGAGAGGGGCTGAGAGCAAATATGAAGTGCTGGTAGGGCACCTGGCACCCTGGAGGAAATCTGTCCACATCCCCTTTTCTTCTTCCTCCCATTATCAGCTGGAGGAACACATCACCTGGCCAGAAGATGCTCTGATTGGAGAGAAGTGATGGCTGTTAGGCAAGGTCTCTTGGCTTCCCTGGGAGGGTGACAAGAAATGTAACAAGCTCACAGCTCGCACCTTCTTGTCCAACTGTTCCCACCAGATTGGCTTCTCTCTTTGAAAGATTCCCCAGGCAGGCGGTACTGGACGAAGACACACCTCTGCGTTGCAGTGCAAACAGCTTCTGTCGTCATCCTACCGTCTCATGTAACACTTGTCACTTTGCATATTTCTCCTAGAGCCCTTGCACCTATTCTAGTGTTTCCCAGATTTGGATCTGTGCAGATCTGTGATGTTTTCACCAGTCCAAGGTGGAAAAGAAGGCCTCTGAGAGCCCTGTCCTGTTAGCACCATAAGTGCATCCTCTGTGATTTCAGTACTCTCTCAGAGCACTTGTTGAAATGTTGAATTGTAGATTTCTGTGTGGGTTTGACTATTTAATACCCTAAAAGCCTGGATTTTACCTGAGGAAAGGACTTTGTCTTGTTCACCTCTATAGGTCCAGCGTGAAGGATGATTTTCAAAATATGTCCCAGCTGGTGTGCCACGCAGGTCCTGCCAGTCAGAGCCAATGAGTCAGTACACTGTACCAGTGGGTTACAGCTGATAACCAGCTCTGCCCAACAGCCAAGCACATTTAGCCTGATGTAGGCTAAATGCTCTATCAGCACTTTTTGAATAAATGAATGAATGAATGTAGTACGTTTTTCATAAAAGTAAATTTAGTCAATTTAAAGAACTGAGCTTTGTTCTAAGAGTATGTCCTTCCCTCTTTCTGATGTGGGAAATCAGAATACCCTTTAAAAAAACAATTGTGGCGGTAGCAGATAAAAGAGGTTTCTTTTTCTTTTAACATCTTATTTAACAACAAATAAAATATTTTTAATTGGCAAACCATGTCCCCAAATTATTTTGAAATACTGATAGTTTACCAAATCCAGGATTCAGGGAACCTTTGCCCTACACTGTCCTTTTATCATGATGATGATAATGATGATTAAGATACAATTCTCATACCATAAAATTCATCCTTTTAAAATGTACAATTCAGGGGTTCTTAGCATATTCATAGAATTGCGTAACCACCACCATTTTTTAATTCGAGAAAATTGCCACTACTGTAAAAGCACCTTGGTACTTATTAGCAGTCATTTCCAATTTCTCCTCCCCCCTGCACCCACCCCCTGACAAGCACTAATGTGTTTTCTGGCACTATAGATTTGCCTATTTTGGACATTGTGTATAAATGGAATCATAAAATACGTGACCTTTTGTGTCTGGCTTCTTTCAATTAACATAATTTTTTCAAGATCCATCTATATTGTACCATTACTTCATTCCTACCTATGGCTGAATATTACTCCTTCGTATAGGTATACCACATTTGTTTATGCATTCATAAACTGGACTTTTTCTACTTTTTGGCTATTATGAACAATACTGCTGTGGACATCCATGTACAAATATTTGAACACTTGTTTTAATTCTTATGAATATATACTTCAGAGTAAACTGGTAACTCTATATTTAACTATTTGAAGAATTGCCAAACTGTTTTACAAAGTGGATGCACCGTTTTGCATTCACACTATCACTGTATGAGCGTCCCAGTTTCTCTGCGTCCCCGCCAATACTTGTGAATGTCTGTATTATAGCCATCTGGCTTGGTCAGTTTCAGCTGCTATAACAAAAATACTAGAGACTGCATGGCTTAAACAACATTTATTTCTCATAGTTCTGATGGCTGCAAAGTCCAAGATCAAGGTGCCAGCAGATTCAGTTCTGGTAAGGGCTGTCTTCCTGATTTACAGATGGCCGTCTCCTTGCTTTCTCCTCATGTGGAGGAGAGAGATTGTCTCTCTCATGTCTCTTCTTACAAGGACACTAATCTCATTCTCAAGGGTTCCATCCTAAATCTCATTCTCAAGGGTTCCATCCCAAAGGCCCCACCTCCAAATGCTATCACACTGAGGATACGGCTTCAACATATGAATTTCGGGAGGGAGACACAAACATTCAGTCCATTACACCATCCTAGTGGGTGTGAAGTGGAATCTGATTTCCCTAATGGCTGATGATGTTAAGCATATTTTCATGTGCTTATTGGCATTTGCATATCTTCTTGGAGAACTGTCTGCTTAAATCCCTTGTCCATTTTATAATTGGGTTATATGTCTTATTGGGTTTTTTTTAAACATCTTTATTGGAGTATAATTAATTGTTTTACCTTGTTGTGCTAGTTTCTGCTGTATAACCAAGTGAATCAGCTATATGTATACATATATCCCCATGTATACATATATCCCCATATCCCCTCCCTCTTAAGCCTCCCTCCCACCCTCCCTATCCCACCCCTCTAGGCGGTCACAAAGCACCGAGCTGATCTCCCTGTGCTATGCAGCTGCTTCCCACTAGCTATCTATTTTACATTTGGTAGTGTGTATATGTCCATGCCACTGTCTCACTTCATCCCAGCTTACCCTTCCCCCTCCCCGTGTCCTCAAGTCCATTCCCTACATCTGCGTCTTTATTGCTGTCCTGCCCCTAGGTTCTTCAGAACCTTTTTTTTTTAGATTCCATATATATGTGTTAGCATACAGTATTTGTTTTTCTCTTTCTGACTTACTTCTGTAAGTAATCTGTATGACAGATTCTAGGTCCATCCACCTCGCTACAAATAACTCAATTTCATTTCTTTTTATGGCTGAGTAATACTCCATTGTATATATGTGCCACATCTTCTTTATCCATTCATCTGTCGATGGACACTTAGGTTGCTTCTATGTCCTGGCTATTGTAAATAGTGCTGCAATGAACATTGTAGTACATGACTCTTCTTGATTTATGGTTTTCTCAGGCTGTATGCCCAGTAGTAGGATTGCTGGATCATATGGTAGTCCTATTTTTAGTTTTTTAAGGAACCTCCATACTGTTCTCCATAGTAGCTGTATCCATTTACATTCCCACCAACAGTGCAAGAGGGTTCCCTTTTCTCCACACGCTCTCCAGCATTTATTGTTTGTAGATTTTTTGATGATGGCCATTCTGACTGGTGTGAGGTGATACCGCATTGTAGTTTTGATTTGCATTTCTCTAATGATTAGTGATGTTGAGCATCCTTTCATGTGTTTGTTGGCAATCTGTATATCTTCTTTGGAGAAATGTCTATTTAGGTCTTCTGCCCATTTTTGGATTGGGTTGTTTGTTTTTTTGATATTGAGCTACATGAGCTGCTTGTGTATTTTGGAGATTAATCCTTTGTCAGTTGCTTCATTTGCAAATATTTTCTCCCATTCTGAAGGTTGTCTTTTCATCTTGTTTATGGTTTCCTTTGCTGTGCAAAAGCTTTTAAGTTTCATTAGGTCCCATTTGTTTATTTTTGTTTTTATTTCCATTTCTCTAGGAGATGGGTCAGAAAGGATCTTGCTGTGATTTATGTCATATAGTGCTTGTCTTATTGTTGGTGTAAGAGTTCTTTATGTTTTCTGGATACTAGTCCCTTATCAGATGTATGATTTTTGCAATTTGTGTGTTTTCTTCCTATGGGTTGTCTTTTTAACTTTCTTGACAATGTCCTTTGCACATAAGTTTTTAATTTTAATGAAATCTAATATATCCATTTTTAAATTTGTCTCATTGTCCTTTTTGTGTTATATCTAAGAAAGCATTGCCTAATCCAAGATCACAATGATTTACACCTGTGTTTTTTTCTAAAAGTTTTATAGTTTTAGTTCTTGCATTTTGATCTATGATTTTTTTTGTCTATGGTCCATTTTTAGTTAATGTTTAATGTCTGGTGTGAGGTAGGGGTCCAAATTCATTCTTTTGTATAAGGTATGAAGTTGTCTCGGCACTGTTTTTTTTTAAATATATTTTTCTCCCATTGAATTCTTTTCAACAATCAATTAACCATAAATGTATGGGCTTATTTCTGTACTCTTAATTCTATTCCATTGATCTATATATCTATCTTTATGGTAATACCACACAGTCTTAATTACTGTAGACTTCTAGTGAGTTTTGAAATTAGGAATTGTCAGTCCTTCAACTTTGTTCAAGATTCTTTTGACTATTATTAGAACTTTGCATTTCCTTGGAATTTTAGGATCAGCTCATCAGTTTTTGCCCTATACTATCTTACTGAAGGTTTGCCACAATTCTGAATGTAATTGAACAGGGATAATGATTCAGGTCAGGACCTGGAAGGAGTGTATTACGGGGCCTGACCAGAACCTTCAGCTTGTTCCAAGACTGGCTCTTTCTCTGGCAGAACTACAGAAAGGCTGGAGAATCCTAAGAGGATGGGGCCCACGCTGATCATGTGGGGCCCCTCATCCTGAATTCTACTTGTTACAGAGCTTCTGGTCCCTGAGTTTCCAGGGTCCCTGTCCTTCTTTGTCCCTCTGTCCAGGGAGAAATTCCAGTGATTGCTAAAGGATCTCGCTACCATGGGTGCCCAGAACGCACTGCAGTTTCCCCTTATGGCCCACCTTATACTATTTTCATTAGTCTTTTTTTCATTTATCACAAACCCCACAAGAGCAGAGGCTATGTCAGGCGTCCTCTGGACTGTTTCTGGCCCTCCCACCCAGCTTCATCCTCACTTGCTCCAAGTAACTGCTGATTTTTAAAAAAACGCATGATGTGAGAGTTGCTAGTTAAGTGTTATCTGGGGCAAAATAAGGACTATAGCCTGGGAGACAGCATTGCAGATAGCTCTGAGAAACTGCTCCACAGAAGTAGGGGGGAAGGTCAGTACATACATGGTTTTGGTGAAGGGGGAGTACATGCAATTAAGCACATATTTTTGCAGAAGTTTTCTGCTAGTCATGAGGAGCAGGCGTCATCATGAAGGCACTTTTTCTAGATACGAGGAGATGTAAGAATTGGGCTCATAAAATCAGCTCCTGAAAATATCTAACTATCTGAAGACCCGTTCTGCCAGTTTTTCCCAGAACACAGAGTGCCTCATCTCTGCTCTCCACCCTGAAATCCCTTCAGGGGGTGTCGAAGGTCAGGAGCTGCAGCAGCACATGATTTAATCCTTGTAGAGGTAGATGGCAAGTGTCCATGGCAAGTGCCAATTTGTAGTTGACACAATCACTAACCCGCAAAGTAGAAACAGTGGTCTAGACAATGGCCCCAAACCTCTAGCCAATTCCTGATGTGCTTGTACTTAAACCCAGTCTCTTACTGGACTTAACCTCATGACTCTGCAGTCACAGGCTGCGTCCCCAGCTCTGACAAACCCCTCTCCCATCCCAAAACACCAGTTTGAGTCTGAGCTGCCCCGAACTGCAGACTTCACCACTTCCCTGCACACTTCCAGCTCCCAGCTTCCCTTGGACTCAGCCAAGATCAGAGAAACCAAATCCGCTTTCTAGCTCCTCAGTTAGCATCTGGCTGGACCATGCACAGTCCACTCTCCCCCTCCATCAGAGGGTCACAGGTGAGTGTTCGTAGGGGGTAGCCTGGGGGAGAGGGGCAGGGAGAGAGGGGAGAAGAGTGTTGGGTGCTCTCCAGGGAGAGCTAATGAGAGCTGCAGGGAGTGAGTGGACTGTGGAATGGGAAGAAGAGGAGGAAGCGTGTGGAAAGGGTCCCGTACCTCGCAGGAGACATTCACGAACCACATAATTTGGGCCGTGGACTGTGCTACATGTGAATGTGGCCTCAGTCCTGCCTTCATGGGGCACCCAACATTTTAAAACACAGAGGAACATCCATCTTTTTAAAACTTAACACAAATCACCTCTAAATTCCATAGTAGTAAGTGCTGCGGAGAAAACTTTTGGATGCCCTTAGAGCCTACATGGTGGGCATGTAGTCGGGCCAGCCCGATAGCTGTTCGCACCCCCCTTTCAAAGCCCCACACTTTAGCAGCCTCCCCTGTAGCTAAGAGTGACAGTGAGACATGGTGCCGGCCAATAGGATGTTAAAGGAAGACTGCTGGGGGTTTCTGAAGAAGCTTTTGTTTTCCTAATGAAAGGGACCTTACCATTTGGAATTGCTTCCACTTCCTTTTTACTGTCTTAAACATGGTGTGATGCCTGGAGCTGTGTCAGCCACTTTGCAACCATGAAGTGACAAGCATGGAAATGAAAAGACTGATGATAAAAGAGCCAGCATTTCTGATGGCTTCTTTGAGCAACCAAACCAACATCAGCAATCAGCTACCTCTAGAATTCATTTAACTGATCTGTGAATTATAGAGGAAGGATCAGAGGTGGCAGAATAGGTGTGTCCCCCAGCACTCTGCAGCTGCTGGTGCATCATGAGGATTCAGTGAATATGTGTTCAGCCTGTAAGTTACATCTTCCACCTCCTACAGCTCCCGGTACTCATTAAAACTGCCTGACTTGCCCAGGCACTGAGAGGTGAAGACCTGCCCAAAGTAACTTGGGATTAGTGGCAGAGCTGGAAACAAAGCCCTCCTCATTAGTCATGACTGTCTTTCCTAAGCTGTATTCTTCTCTGGGTCCTAGCAACAACATCACTCTTAATGTACAGCTGCATCCTCCCAAGGTCCCAGAGTACTTCACTGCCTTCCAGGAGAATGCAAGACAGTTATTGGGAAGGGAGGAGGCAATAAATTCACAGAACATCAGCGTTCAAAGACATTCTCATATCCTCCCAGCTTGGGCGTGTAAATTGGTGCAACCAACTTTGCAGAGCCTTTTGGCAACCGCTAATAAAACATATGCATAAGCAATTCCCAGACATCCACTCGTAGGTGGACTCTCCAGAGAGACATTCCAATGTGGGCATAGAAGACAGGCACATAGAAGTTCACAGCCACAGGTTTTATAAAAGCAAACGCATTGGAAACTCCCCAACTGACCTTTCATAATGACTGTATCAAGGCTGTGTGGTCTTGTGGGCCAATAGAATACACACAGAAGATAAAACAAATACACTGGTACTCAAGTGGGGATGCGGGCACGGCTCCAAGTGTACCACTGATAGAATAAAGCAAGTTACAGAAAGACAACAAAGGCTGGGCTGCTGCTTTAGCCAGCTCTGGCTGCCGTAACAAAATGCCATCGACTGGGTGGCTGAAACAACAGAAATGTGTTTCCTAACAGTTCTGGAGGCTGAAGTTCTGAGATCAAGGTGCAAGCATGGTTGGATTCTGCTGAGCGCTCACCTTCTGGCTTGTAGACGGCCTCCTTCTTGCTGTATCCTCATGTGGCCTTTCCTGGTCACTAATCCCATCAGACCAGGGCCCTGCCCTCATGACCTAATCACCTCCCAAAGGCTCCATCTCCAAATACATTGAGGGTTAGGGCATCAGCATAGGAATTTTGGGGGGATACAAATAATCAGTTCATAACAACTGCGAATTTCTGTCCCCCTACTTGGCAGACAGGAGGACTCAGGTGTGCAGAAGGTGATAAGCTTGCCTACAGCCACACTGCCCACCAGTCACAGATCAGGCCTTCTCACTCTCACCTGCGTGCTCTTCCCAACACCGTGTTGGTCTTCAGCAGCCATTACCATTCCTTTCTGCCAGAATCGTTATAAGAATATGTATTATTGGGCTTCCTTGGTGGCACAGTGGTTGAGAGTCCACCTGCCGATGCAGGAGACACGGGTTCGTGCCCCGGTCCGGGAAGATCCCACGTGCTGTGGAGCAGCTGGGCCCGTGAGCCATGGCTGCTGAGCCTGTGTGTCCGGAGCCTGTACTCTGCAGTGGGAGAGGCCAGAACAGTGAAAGGCCCGCATACTGAAAAAAAAAAAAAAAAAAAAAAAGCTTGGGCTCAGATCTCAGCCCCAAAGCTTCTTGGCTTTATGAACATGGATCTCATGATGTCTCATTTCCTCATCTGTAAAATGGACATGATGATGTTCTTGCCTCACAGAGTGGGGTGAGAATTAAATGAGTTAAGACACGTGAGGCTCTTAGAACAGTGTTTGCACGTGGTAAGTGCTCTTTATCATTGTCATCATGATCACCATCATCATCCGTTGGTTCATTCATTTGTTTGGCCTGTTTATTTTGTCCCAGGGCCATGTGATGGAGGACTGAGTTATGGAAGGCAAGTCCTGAAACTCATGTTTAGAGCCATTGTCCCTAGAAAGTGAACTCAAGGCTAGTGAGAGGAGGGACATGCTTCCAGCCTGTCACTTGCAGGAATGCAAAATATCCCCACATGTCCCTTTTTGATGAGAGCGAGCAAGGTCACTGCTGAAAGACAAGGACTTCTATTCACAAGGAGCACAAAGGCACTGGGTATATTAACATTTGACTTTGCAGAGGGAGAGACAAGGGCGCTGAGTGGGTCTCAGAGGCAGATCCAGCCTCATAGGACCCTTCGGGGATCATGGTCAATAGAGAGGTGCTCCACAGGGGCCTCCTGCAACAGGTGACCCTGGAACCCACAGGAAGGACCTGTTAGTGATCATCTCAGAATTATCATCTTTGCTGTTTTGGACGAGTCATAACTTACATTTCTAGGATTACTGTCAATGGGCACTTACATCTTTTAGTTTGTCCGAACCTCACCGTACCCATGTTAGTGAGCAGAAGCTGGTCTTCTTTTTCCTATTTTGATTTGTAAATTGAGGACCAGTTATGTGACCTGTTTAGTGATGAGCTGAATCATGATCAAGACTCTCCACACTTCAGGGTAAAGATCTTTTTAGTATAAATATATCCCTTCATCTCTCTGACTGTTCCCAAAGTACAGACAAAATCCAGGCTAGTTCGTGTTCAACTGAAAGAGAATTCACAGTCCACACGGCTGCTGCATGGCCTCCCTCCACTGAGGATGCAGTGTGGAGGGAGGAGCACGGCTTCCACCCATGGGCTCTGGGCTCTGGAATTTGATGTGTCAATACAATTTCAAAGAATATTCTGAAGACAAACATAGGGTGGCCAATTTGTATTTTTCAAAATGAGGATATACACAAAATATAATTAAAAAAATATAATATTACAAAGAAAGGATATTTCAGCATTCCCACAAAACCCCAAACAATTAGGAAGCATTCAACATCAGATAGAGGACATTCTCTGCACGACGGGCAAGAACTTAGACGAATGCACGTCATGCTCAAGACTGCTGGGAATAATCGCACAGGTTGTGCACCGCACAACTCCAGGGTCGGGAGTGCCATTCACAAGAACTATGCTGATTTTGCCCTTTTTTTCTCATTTCCCCACAGACAGGCAGAAATTGTTTTAGAAGGTAAACTGGCAGATGAGAGTCCCTTCTAGCATGCTGATTCTAAATTTCTCAATGTTCCAAAGGAATATTGACACATTCTGGTCCAGAAACTTTAGGTATGCTTTGAGAATCACAAGAAAAACCACCAAGTCTACTCAAGGGCCCCACACTCTAAGGAAAGCTATGCTTTAATTCCCTTTTGTTCAGTAGCCTCTTGAGCAAACATCTAAGGAAGTGTTTTGCAGTGAACAAAAGTGGGGAAGCCACTGCTCCTGCCCACCCACCTCATTTTACAAAGTCCCTGAGAGGTCACGTGACTTGTCAACAAACCTAGTCTGTTTGGCCATGGCTGGAAAGATGATGGTCACCTTTGGGCACTAAATATTAACACATCAATCTAACCCCTTCCTATACCCATCTCAACTCCACAGGTTCTTAGAACCTAGGGAGCCTACATATACTCCTAGGTACTTCTACCATATGTGACCCAACAATACTACTTCTGGCTATTTATCCAAAGGCAATGAAAACACTAACTCAGAAAGATGTGTGCACCCCCATGTTTATTGTAGCATTATCTACAATGGCCAAGACATGGAAGCAACCTAAGTGTCCATCAATGGATGAATGGGTAAAGAAAATGTGATATATACAGTTGACTTTATTTTTATAAATTTATTTATTTATCTATTTTTTATTTTTGGCTGTGTTGGGTCTTTGTTGCTGCACGTGGGCTTTCTCTAGTTGCAGTGAGCGGGGGCCACTCTTCTCTGTGGTGCACGGGCTTCTCATTGCGGTGGCTTCTCTAGTTGCAGAGCACAGGCTCTAGGCGCGTGGGCTTCAGTAGTTGTGGCACGTGGGCTCAGTAGTTGTGGCTCACGGGCTCTAGAGCGCAGGCTCAGTAGTTGTGGCACACGGGCTTAGTTGCTCCGCGGCATGTGGATCTTCCCAGACCAGGACTCGAACTCGTGTCCCCTGCATTGGCAGGCAGATTCTTAACCACTGCACCACCAGGGGAGCCCTATACAGTTGACTCTTGAACAGCTCAGGGGTTAGGGGTGCCGACCCTCCACACAACGGAAAATCTGTGTAGAACTTTACAGTCGGCCCTCTGTGTCCTCAGTTGCACATCCAAGGATTTAACCAACCACGAATTGTGTAGTACTGTAGTATTTCCTATTGAAAAACATCCATGTAAAAGTGGACCTGCACACTTCAAACCCATGTTGTTCGAGGGTCAACTGTATACAGAGTGGAATATTATTAAGTTATAGGAAAGAAGGAAATCTTGCCATTCACAACAGCATGGACGGACCTTGAAGACCTTAGGCCAGGTGAAATAAGTCAGACAGAGGTCTGCTGTCACTCATATGTGGAATCGAAACAAACCCATAGCTACATGGAGCGGATTGGTCGTTGCCAGAGGCAGGGGTTGGAGGGTAGGTCTAATGGGTAAAGGGAGTCAAAGGTACAAACTTAAGTCCTGGGGAATAAATAAGTACAGCATGGTGACTATAGTTCATGAGGCTCTACTGTATATTTGAAAGTTGCTAAGAGAGTAGATCTTAAAAGTTCTCACCACCAGAAAAACAACTGTTAATTATATGGTGCTGGATGTTACCTAGACTTATTATAGTGATCATTTTGCAATATATACAAATATCCAATCATCATGTCTTACACCTGAAGCTAACATAATGTTATGGGTCAATTATATCTCAATAAAGAAAGAAACGTTAATATTTCGAACAAACAAAAAAAGAAAGTCTCCTTTACCCTTTCTCCTCCCCAAGAGAAACAGATTCAATGTATTGCTGCATGGTTTTCTAGTTCTTTTCTAAGCCCTTAAACACACTCACAAATCTGTGTATATATATCCAGGAGATAATAATGTAAGCATAGTTCTGAAAATTCCTGTTTTCACTTAAAATATTTCTTAGCAATAATTCCATGTAGTGCCTGACTCTTTTCGAATAGATGAAGAGATTTTCCTGGACGTGCCATGAATTGTTTTAACCACTTCCCTTCTCATGGGCTTTCAGGTTGTTTGCACTTTTCAGTGTCAAAAATAAATTTCCAGTGAATATTCTAGAGTTAACATATTTGTGCCTAAGAATGAAGTTTTATTTAAGATGTTTTCAGAGAAGTAGAACTCTTGGGCCAAAGGTACATTTAAAATTTTAATAGCTGTAGTCAAATTTGTTTTTAAAATGTCTTTACCAATTCATCTCCCATCAACAACATATGAAAGTGCCTATTTCCACACATCTTCCCAGCCCAGGATTCTCAATCTTTAATCTTTGCCAAACTGAGAGGTAAAAAATGTTAACTTATTTTCATTTGACTGTCTCTAGTAATTGGAGAAATTAAATATTTTTTCACGTGTTTATTGGCCGTATGTGTTTCTTCTGTGACTTTGCCCATTTCCCAATTGTTCTTCTTCATTTTCTTAACAATTAAAAAAATTCTTTACATATTTCAGATGTTGATGAAAATATTTATAATTTTTTATTTCAGTAATTTGACTGTCTTCAACTTTGTCTTGTAATTTTCCAAGCATAAGCGATTATTTTCACTTTTTAAACTTTTAAATTTAGAACAGTTTTAAACTAATAGAAAAATTGTGAATACATAGAATTACCATATACCCCACACTTGATTTTCCCTTTTATTTATATGTCACATTAGTATAGTACATTTGTTACAATTAAACCATTGTTACATTATCATTAACTAAAGTCCATATTGTATTCATATTTCCTTAGTTTTTACCTAATAACCTTTTTCTCTCCAGGATCCCAAGCAAGACGCCACGTTACATTTAGTCATCTTTTTTTTTTAAATTAATTAATTTATTTATTTTTGGGCTGCGTTGGGTCTTCGTTGCTGTGCACGGGCTTTCTCTAGTTGCGGTGAGCAAGGGCTACTCTTTGTTGCAGTGTGTAGGCTTCTCACTGCAGTGGCTTCTCTTGTTGCAGAGCACAGGCTCTAGGTGCGCGGCTTCAGTAGTTGTGGCACGCGGGCTCAGTAATTGTGGCTCACGGGCTTAGTTACTCTGTGGCATGTGGGATCTCCCCGGACCAGGGCTCGAACCCATGTCCCCTGCAGTGGCAGGCGGATTCCCAACCACTGTGCCACCAGGGAAGTCCCACATTTAGTCATCTTGTCTCCTTAGGCTCTCCTTGAATGACAGTTTCTTGGATGTTCCTTGTTCTTGATGAGTACTGGTCATGTATTTTGTAGAATGTTCTTTAACTGGAATTTGTCTGAGAGTTTCCTCATGATTAGATTGGGGTGATGGGCTTTTGAGAGGAAGACCACAGAGGAAAAATGCCATTTTCATCACACTGTACCAAGGGTACATACCATCAACATGACTTATCACGGTTGGTGTTACCTCGATCACCTGGCTGAGATAGTGTTTGTCAGCTTTCTCCACCACAGTTACTTTTTTCTTCCCCCTTTTCCTTATTGTACTTTTAAGCAGAGCCCATGCTTAAGGAGTGGGGTGCTATCCTCTAATTCCTTGAGGGCAGAGTATCTACACAAATTATTTGGAATTCTTCTGCACTGAAGAATTGTCTATTCTCCCCCATTTATTTATTTATTCAACCATTTGTTCATAACAGGATGGACCCATGAATATTTACTTTATACTTTAGGTTATAATCCAATAGCATTTAATTTTTTGCTTGAGGTGTTCCAGCTCTGGCCACTGGGAGTCGGGAATTCTTTCACTTGGCTCCTGCATCCCTTTGATAGATGCCCCTCCATCATTGTGACTTTTTATTTTTTTAACACTTCCTAACTTTCCAGCATTACAAGGCTCATCTTGTGTATTTCATGACCCAGTCTTAGAATCATCTGTTTCTCTAAGGAATCCTGGTTCCTTTTATTGGAGAATGACATTAGCAACCACAATCTGGGTGGTAGGTATGCTTGTTGCCAGAAATTGGTATTGCCAATTTTTTTGGACTTTAACCACTTAATGGGTGTGAGTAGTCTCTTATTGTTGGTTGAATTTGTAATTCCCTGAAGTCAAATGATGTGCATCTTTCCACATGTTTATTTGCCTTCTATATGTCTTCTTTGGTGAGGTATCTGTTCAGATTTTTTTGTCCATGTTTTAAAATTGTGGTAAAATATACATAACAGGAAATTTACCTTTTTAACCATTTTAAGTGTACATTCATATTCATTTGCAAACATCACCAAGATATATCTCCAAAACACTTTTCATCTTCTGAAACTAGAACTCTGTACCCATTTAACAATAATTTCCGGTTCCCTCCTTCCCATAGCCTCTGGCAACCACCAATCTACTTTCTGTCTCTATGAATTTGACTATTTTAGCTGTCCTCTTGTGTCTAGCTTATTTCACTTAGCATAATGTCTTTAAGGTTCATCCATATTGTAACATGTCTCATAATTTCCTCCCCCTTTAAGGCTGAATGATATTCCATTGTATGTATATGTCTCAGTTCATTTATCCATCCATCCATCAATAGAAATTTGGTTTGCTTCCACTTTTGGTGATTAAAAATAATACTGCTATGAACTTGGGGGCATAAATATCTCTCCAAGTCTTTGCTTTCAATTCTTTTGGGTTTGCTGAAGTGGAATTGCTGGATCATAGTATGGTAATTCTGTGTTTAATTTTTTGAGGAAACATCCTGTTTTCTGTAGTGGTTGTACCATTTTACATGCCCACCAGCTATGCACCAGGGTTCCAATTTTTCCACATCCTTACCAATACTTGTTATTTTCTATTTTAATAATAGTAACCATTCTAATGAGTGTGAGGTGGTATGTCATTGTGATTTTGATTTGCATTTCCCTAATGATTAGTGCTTGTTGGCTATTTGTATGCCTTTGTAGAAATGTCATCTCAGGTACTTTGCCCATCTTGTAATTGGGTTGTTTGTTTCTTAGATATTGAGTTGTTTGCCCGTTTTACAATTAATTTGTTGCTTTTGTATTGTTGAGGTTTAAGAGTTTTTGGAATGCTTTGGATACAAGCCCTTTACTAGATATGTGCTTTCTAAGTATTTTCTTCCTTCTGTGGCTTGACTTTTCAACATCTTAACAGTATCTTCCACAGAGCAGAAGCAAATGTAGATTCTCTCCTATGTTTTCTTCTAAAAGTGTTATAGTTTTGCATTTACATGTAGTTCTTTGGTCCATTTTGAGTTTATTTTTGTGAAAAATGTAAGGCATGTGTCTAGGTTACTATAATTATTATTTGCATATGGACACCCTATTTTTCCAGCACCATTTATTAAAACGGCCTTTCTTTCTCCATTGAATTGCCCTTGCTCCTTTGACAAAGACCAAATAACTGTATTTGTGTTGGTTCATTTCTGGACTCTATTCTGTTCTATTGATTGATGTGTCTGTTCTTTCACCAATACTGTGCTGTTTGATTACTATAGCTTTATAGTTTGTCTTGAAATTAGATATTGTTAGTGCTCCAACTTTGTTCTTTTTCTTCAGTATTGTGGTGACTATTCTTGATCTTGTGCTTTTCCATATAAACTTGAGAATCATTTTGTTGAGATATAAAAAATACCTTCCTGGGATTTTCATTAGGTTGCAATGATTTATAGAATAAGTTGTAAAGAATTGATTTCTTAATAATATTGGGTCTGTCAATTTGAGAACATGGAATATATCTCCATTTATTTAGATCTTCTTTGATTTCTTTCATCAGAGTTTTATAGTTTTCCACATACAAATCCTATACTTATTTTATTAGTTTTATACTAATTATTTCATTTTGGGGGTGCTACTGTAAAAGATACTAATTTTCAGTTTTCAATTCCAATTGTTCAATGTTGGTATAAAGGAAAACAATTCACTTTTTATATTAATCTTGCTATAATCACTTATTATTTTCAGAAAATTTTTGGCTATTCTTTAGAATTTTTGATATAGGAAATGTGTCATCTGCGAAGAAAGAAAATTTTATTTCTTTCTTCCCAATCTGTATAACTTCTGTTTCCTTCTTAGGGTCTTTTGTGTGTGTGTGTGTGTGCATCTTATTCCACTGTTAGGACTTCTAATGCGATGTTGAAAAGAGGATATCCTTGCCTTGTTCCTGATTTTAGAGGGAAAGCACCTCGTTTCACTCCATTAAGTTTGGTGTTAACTGTATGTGTTTTATAGATTTTTTTTAATCAAGATGGGGAAGTTGTCCCTTCTTTCTAGTTTGCTGAGAGTTTTTATCAAGAATGGGTATTGTCAAAAGCTTTTCCTGCATAAATTGATTTGATCGTATGAGTTTTCGTTTTTTAGCCTGTTTGTATGGTGATTTGCATCGATTGTTTTTGAAATGTAAAACCAGCTTTGTATATCTAGAATAAATTCCACTTGGTCATGGTGTATAGTTCTGTTTATACATTCTTGAATTTGATTTGGTAATATTTTGTTGAAGATTTTTACATTGATGTTCATGAAAGATGTTGATCTACAACTTTTTTTTTTTTTTTTTTTTGCGGTACGCGGGCCTCTCACTGATGTGGCCTCTCCTGTTGCAGAGCACAGGCTCCGGACGCGCGGGCCCAGCGGCCATGGCTCACGGGCCCAGCCACTCCGTGGCATGTGGGATTCTCCCTGACCGGGGCACGAACCCGTGTCCCCTGCATTGGCAGGCGGACTCCCAACCACTGCGCCACCAGGGAAGCCCTACAACTTTCTTTTGTTATAATTCTTTGAATTGGGTATTAGGGTAATGTTGGTTTCAGAGAATGAGTAAGAAAGTATTCTCCCTGATTCTATTTTCTGGACGAGATTATGGAGAATTGGTTCCATTTCATATGGAGAATTATGGAGAATTGGTTTCATTTCTTTCTTAAATCTTCGTAGAATTTACCAGTGAAACCGTGGTGCCATCTTTTATGGAAGGTTATTAATTATCGATTAAAATTCTCTAATAGATATAAACCTATTCAGATTATCCATTTCTCTTTGTATGAGTTTTAGTAGTTTATATCTTTTTAAATAAATTGACCTATTTCATCAGTCATCAAAGAAAATTATTCATAGTATTCCTTTTTATCCTTTAATGTCCATGAGATCAGTAGTGATGACATCATTTCTGATACTGTAATTTGTGTCTTCTCTCTCTTTCTCTCTCTTTTTTTCTTGATTAACCAGGCTAGAGGTTTATCAGTTTTTAGAGTCTTTTCAAAGAACCAGCTATTTCTGTTGTTTTTTTTTTTTTTGCTTTCAAGTTCTTCAGTTTCTGTTCGTAATTTTATTACTTCTTTTCTTCTGCTTTAAGCTTAAACAGCTCTTCTTTTTCTAATTTTATTGATTTTAGATCTTTCTTCTTTTTTAATATAAGCATATATTGCTATAAATTCATCTTACAGTACTGCTTTTACTACATGAAATGATTTTTGATTAGTGTTATTTTCAATTTAACTTAGTCTGAAATAGTTTTAAGTGTCTCTTCAGATTAGGGGAGCACTTAAGTTGAGGGCATTCTGAATCAAGGAAACAACCTACCAAGGAGGAGTGAGAAAATATGCCAAGTTCATAGGATGAAGATTAATTTTGTATTATAGGTACAGAATATGAAGTGGTGTCCAACCAGAGGCAAGATAAGAGGTAAGAAGTCAGATCCTGAACACCCTCAGTGCCATGCTAAAGAGTTCAGATTGTATCTTGGAAGTAACGGAGTAGAAAGCATTCTACCTATTAGTTTTGAATCTAGACACTGTACTTCAGTCAGAATGCTATGAATTTTTGCTACCCAGCATCTAATCAGTGTGGCTTACAAAAGCCAGCCTTCACAATACCCTCATGTCAGGGAAATGTGGAATGCTAGTCCCTCTCATGCTACTGAAGCCTAAACAAAGGACTTAAGAGGAGTCTATTCCTTATGCCTCATATTACACTAGTTCACCCAGCTGTACACTCTCAGAGTACCCTGGAACTTCTTTTTGTATAACATGCATCATAATATTAAACAAATAAATACAATTGCAATTTAACATCTGCCTCTCCCCTCTGAAGGTTTGGATGAGGGTGCGATGGATTTCATGACCTTTCATCCCTAGCATTTACAATGACTGGGCAAAATTCTCACTGCCTATATTAAATCCATTCCTGCTTAGAATACCTGGAGGGATGTCCCTTTTCCTTAGACACACCACAACTCTTTTAGTATTTGGTACAGGGATGGATCCAAGAAACAGGACATTTGATGTGGGTTAGATCTGAAGATGGTAATGGTCTCATCTCTGGTGGAAAACTGAATGTTGGAAGTGCTTGGCAAATGTTCGGTGTTTGACAAGGCATTGCAAGATGCACTCAGGGGACCATTAGCTGGTTTCTAAGCAAGAATAAAAGGGAATAGAGAGAGTCCAGAAATGTGGGACCTTGAGGATCAGTAAAGCTGACTGATTCTAGACTCCAGATGGTAGAAAATAAGAATTACAAAGCCTTTTGTCTAAATAAACAAGCAAACAAACCTTGCAACAAAGATCAGATTAAAAAATGTGGTCTTCCTACTTAACCCTGACAGCCTCATGTACCATGAAGTTAAGAGAAAAGGGCATAGGGATGGGGAAGCAAAGAAATAAAATAGATTTGAAAAATATATCCAGGAAAGATGTTTGAGTATCGTTACTGGCTCTTCGAACTGACTGGAAGCAAAAAGATCAGACGTCTACTAAGGTTTGGGGAGTATTGTGTTACCAAGGAACCCATAATTTCAGACTAAAAAGATCCTTGATGATTTAATACTTAAAACAACACTTTGTCCTCCAACCTTCCGTAGGCAAAGATCAGGCTCCAGAAACTTACAGTTCCCAAGAAGAGCTTCTCCCCAACACACATCAGAAGTGGTCATGCAAGAGAATGAGCAAAGGAACATCTCCCTAGGGGGTAGAGCCTGGACCACTGGGAAAACTGGACATCACGATTCTGCCCAAAGAGCAGAACAGAAGTGTAGGGAGCCTCCTCCTCTCCTAACACAAGGAAGCTCACAGAGTCTGCACTACAGGATTCCCACAGTGCTACGCATCAGTGACTATTACGTGCCTTCTTTTCCCTTCCTTTGTGAATGTGAGACTTTACTGTGGAATTTCTGTTGCTGCTCCACCATCGTACATCAGGAGAAAGAGATAATTTGTAATTTTAGTTTATAAGTCCCAAGATTCCTAATATCCTTTGTGGTCCTCAATACCCTTTCTCTCTTTCCCACTGGCAGGTTAGAGGTTAATACCAAGGTGATCTTGAGAATCATGTGCTAAAAATGGCAGTATGTCCGTTAGCCTGGGCCCCTGAATGACCATGTCGAGCAAAGCCCTCTGTTGACCCACATTGCATGATGATATCACAGGGAAATGCATGTTTTTTGTTTGTTTGTTTGTTTGTTTGCGGTACACGGGCCTCTCACTGTTGTGGCCTCTCCCGTTGCGGAGCACAGGCTCCAGACGCGCAGCCTCAGCGGCCACGGCTCACGGGCCCAGCCGCTCCGCGGCATGTGGGATCCTCCCAGACCGGGGCATGAACCTGTGTCCCCTGCATCGGCAGGCGGACTCTCAACCACTGCGCCACCAGGGAAGCCCGGGAAATGCCATGTTTAATGTGTTAGTATGCTAAGAGTATGGATTTGTTTGTTATAGCATCTGGAGTTAATTACCCTGACTAATATATTGAGTGACTATTTTAAGCCACACAATAACTCAGAAAAAAAACAGCTCCAGGGCCTCCCTGGTGGCGCAGTGGTTGAGAGTCCGCCTGCTGATGCAGGGGATGCGGGTTCGTGCCCCGGTCTGGGAGGATCCCATATGCCGCGGAGCGGCTGGGCCCGTGAGCCATGGCCGCTGAGCCTGCGCGTCCGGAGCCTGTGCTCCGCAGCGGGAGAGGCCACAGCAGTGAGAGGCCCGCGTACCGCAAAAAAAAAAAAAACAGCTCCAGAGCCCAGGTCTCCTGATCCCTAGTCCAGTAAGTTTTCTACTTTTGGAATATGTCTTGTGCTGACTCTAAAATGACAAGTCACTCCCCCGAGGCCCTGCCTTTATTCACTAGAATAATGACATGGTCCCATTGTTTTTCCGCTGGCCCATCTTGTCTAGGTTAGCAAGCGTGATGGAGGCATCGTCTGCTGACCCAATTTCTCTCCCTCTGCTGTGTTGAAGGAGTTTATGAAGGTCTGTAACTACACAATCACCCTCCTCCTTTATGAGCTCAGACAACATTTCCCCCCTTTATTACATTTACTGTCCTTGCTTGCCGAGGCACTTTTATGACTGTGGGAACGATTGCCTCGCTCTTGAGAAACTCAGGAATATCCCTCAGTGCTTCATATAACTTGTCACAATATTTTTAACGGCAATTCTTCCTGTGTTTTTCTGTGAGAGCCTCTCACCAGCCTCTCCCCTGACAACACTGTGAGGGGCTGGAGTACTCTGACGATGGGAGTCATCCTTCTTTGCAGGAGCAGCTATTTTCCAAGGCTCCGCCCACAGCCAGCTTCTCCATTCTTCTAAACCCACTACCCATGGTCTCATGGTGAACTTAAAGGCTTGAGGTTAGAGTTTGAAGGTTTGGGGTTTTCTTTGCATGGGTAGAGAAAAGAAACAGACCATCCTGAAATTAGGAGGCTCAGAGGAGCAAGGGCCAATGTACAGCCTTAGACAAAGTTTACTAGCAGCAACATTAAGAGCAAAAATTTGTTTACAAAGCAGTTTCATATGTAGTCCATTTTTACCTGGTACAACAGTTTGGTGGGGGAGGCATTACAATTTAGTACACAGTCTTCGAGACTCAGATGTTTTTGGCCACCCTGGGAAGATTCTGCCACCCCCATCATCACCCCATTTTATTCAATATATGGATGTCTTTGTCTATCCTTTGTTCTCCCATAATATCCTAAGCTTATCTCTCCTGCAATATTTATCTGTTTTTGAGAACAAAACAGCCATTCATCTCTCTGAATCCCGGACACTTTAACTGGTGCCCAGCACACAGTGAGCAATCAATATTCATTAAGCCAACATTGATTGAGCCCCTACTCTATGCCAGCACCTGTCCTAGGCTCTGGTGATACAAGGGTGACCGATACATACAAAGCACCTGATCTCAGGTTTAATTCAGTCATGGAGAGAGATAGGAAAAATGGTTTTAAAAAAACACAAAAACAAGAGGAGAATGTTTGGGAGCGAGAGCTGCCAGGGAGACAGTCAAGTGGTCGAAAGGTGATCAGGCTGGAGGGGACACTAGGTGGTCAAGGGGCCTCTTGGAGGGAAGACATGCGAACCGAAACAGGAATGAAGAGACGGAGGAGCCAGGAAAGATCTGGGTGAAGCAAAGTCCAGGCAGAGGGAACAGCCAAGTCCTTGCTGCGTCAGAGGAACAGAAGGACAAGAGCCTTGCCAGGTGGGGAAGAGTGGAGGGCAGAGCCCCAGCAGGTGAGGCTGGGTGGGCAGCCGGGAGGGGCCTGGGTGGGAACGGTGGATTCACTCTGACAGCAACAGGAGTTACTGGAGGGTCCAAGCAGGGGGCATCAGGATTTACTCCATATTTTTGGAAAGATCCCTCCAGACTGCTGGGCAGGGGACAGATGGCAGTCTGAGTGGCTGTAGGGACCTCAGGGAGGAGTTGGCTGCTCCCAGTAGGGGCTGAGGTTTGGACACAGGCATATGGTGGGGCTGGATGTACTTTCAAAGGTAGCGCTGAAAGGAGCACAGTTTACCCTCTGAGGCGGAGATAATCCAACCCGTAAATACAGTGTGACATTTTTAAAGCATCTGTAACGTACAAAGTGCTTTCCATTTGTTATCTCATCCCTGCATTCATAAAACATGTATGGACCATCCCATAGGCCAGGTACTAGGAAGTAGAATGTATCTTTGTTTCTATACTTGGGAAACTCGATGACAGAAAGATAAAGCCAAGGTCTCAGACTGGGGACAGGATACAAGTCTAACTCCAATGTCTGTGCCACTTGTATTACACTCAACTGTGTTCCCTCCCACGGTTTTCAGGGAGGGCAAGATTTCCCAGGGCTTTATCTCTTCTTCAAAGTACTGGAACTATGAATAATAATCACATCTGACATTTCTTGAACACTTACTATGTCCCGGGCGCTGTGCCCAGAGAATGATGGACATGATCTCATTTAACTCTTGATAACCCTGTGAGGTAGAGGATGGGACTGAGGCTCAGGGAGCTCATTAGCCCAAATTATACGAATAATATAGAATGTTTGCAAGAATTAGTAAGTAGTAGAGCCAGGCTTTAAGACCCAGCTCTTTTGGGCTCTTTACCACCATGGTTTTCTGTCTCCAGTAATACACAAAGAACGTCTGTATTGTTCTTCACAGTTCACAGAGCTCCTTCTGAAGTCACATCAGCTCCTGTAGGATTTGGACTGTGGGCCAGCGCAGGCTTAGGCAACCGAATGGCCTGACACACAAGGAGGTCCCATGCCGATGTGATGTCCGCTGAGACCCTCTCCGGTTCAGCCACCTTGTTTTCCGGAAAGAAAGCAGCAGCACAGCATTTCCCATGTGGGTCAAGTCCCAATAAGCACATCAAAGCCCTGAAAATGTATCCCAGACATCTTTTCAGACTGACATAGGAGAACCACCCCCAAAATGTTATTGAAAACCTTGCCAATAAAAGTGACGAACCACTTTTGCAAGTGACCCAAGACTAAAACTTTTTTTCTTCTTTGCCTCGAAAGGCATCCCCTTCATCTGTCTTAAATTGTAATCAGATACAACCTTGATAGAATGAAAGCAGAGGTCACACTGAGCAAACTGGCACTTTACGTGCTCTGAAAAAGGCTCCTTTGTAACAGGGAAATTATAGCATTTCTATAGAGGGATTTTTCTTAAAAGGACAGGCTGCTTTGTTCAAATGGTGCTGATTTCAGCGCTCTGAGGGTGCTTTCAGACTGTCGGCCTGCTGAAATGTGTGGGGTTCTTTTTGTTTGTAGAAACCTGCATATATTACAGGGAATATATTCAAATAGAAATTGTAAACCGTTTCTAGGCAGTGTTTTGCTTGTCCAGAGACATCAGACAAAATGAAAAATGGTCCCCACTTTACATCTTGCTTATCTATAGTATCAGATGTCATATGAGCAGAGGTAGAATATGGTTCCTGGATCTCTGTGGGACCTGAGTTATACGTTTTGTCCACACACGTGCTGCTTCTCTTGGGAGGGGAGCTGACATTTGCAAGCAGTGGTATTCCAGATCACAGAATTTGACTTGCATTTAAAAGGGAAAACAGCAACAAAACAAAACTCTTGAGTTTAGGTAATGTACAAGAAGAAAGGAAATATAACTTGGACCCATGGCACCCTGCAATCTGCGGGAGCGAGGCCAAACTTTGGGAAATCATATTGCAAAGCAGAGTGTGAAAGTCTGAAATGTGTTTGAACTAAAAAACAAGGATTTGTGTCAATTGAAATGCCAGACATGTCATGTCTCAACATGTAACGTTATCAGAAATTAAGCAAAGTGTTTCATTTCCCCGGTGTCAATTTTAACACTTAACAATATTTTTGGCATTGTAATTACTGTTTTCATTCCATTAGGTCTTCTGTGAGTAGGAATGTTTTGTCTGCAACTCTAATAATCATTTATACTTTGTATGAGCAGATGTATTGCTTCATTAAATCAGATTGTTTATAGCTAATCATAAAAGTTTTACCAAGCCTCCTAAGCCCCATATTTGGGTTTTAAGTGTTTGTTTCTCACCCCGTTAATTATGTCATGAATGAAATCAGTATTGTCATTTTTCATGAAACAACTATATTTGTGGTGGGGTGAAATGAGACTTCTAAGTTTCATTTCCTAGGTAATAAAAAGAAGGAATTCCAGTGTGATAGTCTTTAATTTCATGCACAATGAGTGCTTTTTAATCTAAGTCTGGGCAGGAAGGGGCTGCCTTCCCCCCGGCATCATGAGGCCATTGTATTATTTCCCAAGAAATAGGGTAAAGGTTTCATTAATAGGAAAGCTATGAATGTCTTGTGTGGTCTAGACCATAAATAAGTAGAAAAGGATCAATCCTAGAGGTAGCGGGATGAACTTGACCTTACATATAGCAGGAGGGACCTGGCCAAGAGAAAGGAGACCCTGTAATGCATCCATTGCACAACCCAGTATGGATTTGCATGACTTGTAAACTTTCGTTATGTGCAGCCACTGATACTCCAAGGTTTATGCATTACTATCACAGAGCCTAACCCGTTCTTTTTTTTTTAATTAAAAAAATTTTTAATTAAAATTTTTTATTGAAGTATAGTTGATTTATAATACAATGTTGTGTTAGTTTCAGGTGTACACAACGTGATACAGTTCTATATATGTGTGTATATATATATAAAATGATATTTCTAGATTGTTATCTATTCTTTTCCAGATTCTTTTCCATTATAGGTTATTACGAGATCTTGGCTATAGTTCCCTGTGCTCTACGGTACGTTCTTGTTCTCTATCTATTTTATGTAGAGTCGTGTGTATCTGTTCACCTCAAACTCCTAAGTCATCCCTGCCCCACCCCTTACCCCTTTGGTAACTATAGTTTATTTCCTAAGTCTGTGAGCCTATTTCTGGTTTGTAAATAAGTTCATTCGTATCACTTTTTTAGATTCCACATATACGTGATATCATATGATATTTGTCTGACTTACTTCACTTAATATGATCATCTCTAGCTCCATCCATGTTGCTGCAAATGGCGTTACTTCACTCCTTTTTGTGGCTGAGTAATATTCCATTGTATATATGTAGCACACCTTCTTTATCCATTCATCTGTCGATGGACATTTAGGTTGCGTCCATGTCTTGGCTATTGTCAATAGTGCTGTTATGAACACAGGGGTGCATGTACCTTTTTGAACGAGAGTTTTCTCCAGCATATGCCCAGGTGGGGTTGCTGGATCATATGGGAGCTCTATTTTTAGTTTTTTGATGAACCTCCATACTGTGCTCTACAGCAGCTGCACACATTTACATTCCCACCAGCAGTGCAGGAGGGTTCCCTTTTCTCCACACTGTCTCCAGCATTTATTACTTGTAGACTGTTTGACGATGGCCATTCTGACCGGCATGAGGTGATACCTCACTGTAGTTTTGATCTGAGCCTAGCCCATTCCAACCAATAGATACTCACTTCTCAGGCTGTCATGAGGATCGAATGATGTTCACGCAGGGCGCCTAGGGCAGCGCCTAACTTCTTGCCTGTGATCAGTAAACGGTGCGCCTCCCTCACCCAAGCTGCACCCACTGGTTCATCAGCATAGGTGTGAGGAGGCTCACCTCTCACCCCAGTGGCATGTTGTTCCTGCCTCACCTCTGTGAATGTCAGGACAGCCTAGGAATGTTATAGAGCCTACGGACCCACACGCAAATGCCACTGCCAGATTTATAGAGTTGATAATAGAGCTCTTGGGCTAACAAAGGCAGTACTGGAGTAAAAGGTTGCAGAGCATTTTGATGCACATGTATGAAGAGGTGTTTTGTCTCCCAGTCAAGCCTTCCTTGGCTGAGATAATAAACAACGGAGGCAGCCTGGTCCTGTCCTAGGGCTGTTTATCAGTTATGGCATCCAGTGGAAAGACAGCCAGCTGGGTCCTGCCAGGCCACTTGCTGGAACTCGGGAAGTACCTTGGGGGAAAACAAATTCTTCCTGGAAGGAACTCATCCCATTTGTTCCCTTCTGGACGCTAGGGAAGGGTGCCAGGCTGAAGTCCCTTGTCTGCCCCAAACGAGCTGTGTGTTCTGGGGGTGTTCTGCTCACACAAGGACTTCCTTTCTTCCTCTGATGCACTGGGTGAGTCAGAATAGAGCAGAGCTTTGCGCATTTCCTGCAGCAACAGCAGAACCTTATGCAGAAATCCAACACAAAGAACGTAAAAGTAAAAGTGTTTAGGTTGAAATAGGAACAAGGGCTGAGAGACACTCCACGGCCACCCCTCCCGGCAGCTCTTCAGCATCCTGCGCTCTGCGGGAGAAGGTTTGAAAACTTCAGGCACAGACCATCTTTCGGGTCCCTCTGAGCTCTGATATTCCGGGACTCCCCAGTTTCTATAATATGAGACTCCCCCCATGGTGGGACCCCAAGCTGCCTACTTTCATGGTTCTTGCTTCCCAAAGGTCAGTTTTTCTCAAATCTAAAGATGGGATTCTTTTCTTTGAAGGACTGGGAAGATGGTCTTGAACAACTCAAGACCAGCTCCTGCTCCTGAGTTCCTACCTCTTTCTCTTCCACTCTGGAGAGACAATGAAGATTATAATATGAACAATCTCCTGTGGTTTTATAGTACTTGTAGTTTACACAAGTCATTGTAAAGCCTTTATTTAGTTTAAGAATATGGAAAAGGATGAGAGAAGATCAGGACACCCCCCTTCCCCTAGAAGAGGGTCCACAGATACAGCTCACAGAATGCCCCGGGGGCTCTGTGAGGGGTGGGGATGCTGGCCAGGTCCCATCACTAACCTTCCTCTTTGAAGCCCTCTTGACTGCATCTCTACCTCCTTCTTGCTACCGAAGGTCTGACTTTCCTCTTTCTGGATATTGCTTTCGGTTGCAGTCTCCTTGACTCCCACTTCCAGCTCTGCTCTGGACACTGGCTCTGGTCTCGATGGCGTTATTCCTCCCTCCTACAGAAAGCAGCCCGAATCTGGTGCCCTGGTCCTCTAGAGAGTAGGAGACCCCTCCCCAAAGTCATTCTGGGCACCGTGTATGTTGGCTTCTGCTACCTCTTTACAGGCACAGCCTAAGTGCCCTCCCCTCCCCGCCCTGCATCTCTCCTACTTGGAGCGCTCCAAGCTACGGAGGCTCTGTCCCAGCCTTCCTTTCCAGTAAGACGTGCAGTATCATCTTCACAACTATGACCTTAATTTCTGTGTGGCTTTTCTCATTCTCCACCCCTGAAATAAGCCTTTGAAAGTGTCAGATAACCCCCTCCAATTTCAGCTGTGACACCTGCAGGTGAAGCTCTCACCTGGTTCTGCCTGTTTCTGTCAAGAAGAAAGCAGGAGCGGGCTTCCCTGGTGGCACAGTGGTTGAGAGTCCGCCTGCTGATGCAGGGGACGCGGGTTCGTGCCCCGGTCCGGGAAGATCCCACATGCCGCGGAGCGGCTGGGCCCGTGAGCCATGGCCGCTGAGCCTGCGCATCCAGAGCCTGTGCTCTGCAACGGGAGAGGCCACAACAGTGAGAGGCCTGCGTACCACAAAAAAAAAAAAAAAAAAAAAGAAGAAAGCAGGAGAAAAGAAGGGGAGAGGGTAAAAAGGTGGTTTGCGAGTGCCCTTTAGCCTCGAGATATGAATTTTATTTATTCCTCTTCTCTTGAAAGGAAAATGGAAACTATGAAGAGGACAGATAAAACAATAGGACTGCTAATATGAGTAGTACAGCTGACCCTTGAACAACACGGGTTTGAACTGTGTGGGTCCACTTATACACGGATTGTTTTCAATGGTAAATCCTCGAGTACTAAAGGGTCCACAGTTGATTGAATCCGCAGATATGGAACGGCTGGATACAGCAGGCCAACTGTAAATTACATGCAAAATTTAGACTGTACAGAGGGTCAGCCGCTAATGCCCCACTGTTCAAGGGTCAGCTGTGTATTCTGTGCCACGAGTTGTTCTAGTCCCACGTTACCTATTTGATCCTCACAGAGCTGTGAGCAGGCAACCTCGTTGTCCCTGCCTTCTTTTCCCAAAGTAATGTAGCGGATCTAGTGTCGGACGAATATGAATTCCAATGCAGCTTTGCCACTTTTTGACTTTTCAACCTTGGAAAAGTCACTTCATTTCTCTGAGCCCCAATCTACCCTATGTGCAATGTCTCACACGATAATTGCAAGGATTAAAGGAGATTTTCATGCTAATGCTTAGCACAGTACAGGACATAATCAATACATATTGGTACTTTTCTCCATTCATAAACTTAGTCAATTCTTGAGCATTACAGAAATTAAGAGACCTTAGTGACAAGGGTAAAATCATAAGTTAAATGGATCTCAAGCCATATGGATCCAATTCATTCATTCATTCATTCAACAAATGCTGTCTGAGCAACAGCTATGGGTCAGGGACTGTGCTAGGACACAGTGAATACAGTGATGCACAAGACAGGCAAGTCTCTTCTTCTATGGAGCTTATATTCTAGTGAGGGAAGCTGACAATAAACAAACAAATCATGTTAAGTATCTTGAAGTAGATACAATAGGGACAATTTTATGTATCTCCATAAGTCAATATACATAAGTGTATTTATACATTCACACTTGGGCACACACATGACACACACATACATATGCACTCAGATGACATACACGCAGGCACCAGTCACATGCAAACTCACAAACTCTCACACATGCTCCTTCACATGTATGTTTTTTTAATGCTTCCTTTTACACCATCTTTACACTACTCAGCCAGAGGAATCCACTGCTTTCGGGAGGGTGAGGAGACTGAAAGCAGGAACACTGAGAAGGATTCCATATGGAACTTTTGATTTCCAAAATAGTCACCCCAAACATAAAGAGACTGGAGATGTCGGGCAAGGCAAGTTCCCACCTGAGAAGGGGAGGAAGTGGCATACTCTTCATAGCAGGAGGAAGCAAAGAGACCTGGAGGGTTCCCATCCAGGCTGGAGATGCTGCCTTCGCCTCTGAGAAGCACTTTCCCCACACAGAGCCTTGAGTCAGCAACCAGATGGCGCAATGCGATAGAACCCCATGTGAGTGACGGCGGGTGTGACAATGCACAGCTAGTGCCCCTCTTGTCTACCTTCTCTCGCATGTTCATGGTGAAGTGGAACCAGTAGAGCAGCAGGAGTAGAGGAAGGCTCGTTGATGGATGGCCCCAAGATGGTGCTGCCAACCCCCATCCCTAGGCAGTCCAGAAGTTCCCAAGTACACTGGGGGAGGGGCTGGTCCCTGAGGTCCTGAGTGGACAGTGGACCCACAGAGGTTTGAAGCTGGAGGAAGAGTCCACAGAGAGCTGCGTTACCGTAGCTAGAGTGAAATGGCAGGGATTTTAGCCGCTTGTCCCACCTGACATCCAAAAGAACCAGACAGGATTAGATGTACCTCAGAGGACACTAGGACACACACTGGTGACCCAGGATTAGACCAAACTGGCCACACCACAGTGGAAACATCAGGAGATGAAGTACACAGAGACCACCTTCTCCCAGTTCTGGCAAAAGCATCCCTGAGTACCTAGACAGTTATCTGGGAAAATGGAGGGAGAGAGGAGAACAATGGAAGGGGGGTGGGGATCGTTCTGAGAGAGAGTTTGGACTTAGAATGGATGGAGCATTTTCCCAAAAGAGGCTGAACTTACCTGAAATAAGCTGTTTTAGATCGGAGGAGGGTGAGTTTATATTCTCCCCATCACCTACTACCGTTACTGGTTCCAACAGCCGAATAAAGACGACTCTAGGGAAGATTGAGGTCTCCTACAGAGAAAAAATTAAGCTATCGTTTTGCATTTGTGAGTTGTAGTGTCTAAATTTCAACTCCCGTACGTAAACAACAGCAAGAGCGAGACGCTGAGCAAGAGGATTGTGGGAAAGGGAGATTGACATTCTTAGCTAGTGTGGTCAGGGCAGGTCTTACTGAGATGGTGACATTTAAGCGATGACCTAAAGAAGGAGCCAGACACACAAAGAACCTAGTAAAAAAAAGGATTCCTGGCAAAGAGAACAACATATAGAATGGCCCTAGGGTGGCAAAGAGCTTGGCATGAGCCAAGGAGATGGAAGGAGGAGGGTGACCTGACGTGGGATTGGAAATGTAAACAAGGAGCGGATCATTAAGTTCTCATTGAAAATATTGTGGAAAATATGGAAGGGCTTTCAGTAGGGCAACGATAGGATCCAATTTGTATATATATATACTTCTTACTTCTTTTTTTTTTTTTTTTTTTTGCGGTACATGGGCCTCTCACTGTTGTGGCCTCTCCCGTTGTGGAACACAGGCTCCGGACACGCAGGCTCAGCGGCCATGGCTCACGGGCCCAGCCGCTCCGTGGCATGTGGGATCTTCCCGGACCAGGGCACGAACCCATGTCCCCTGCATCGGCAGGCGGACTCTCAACCACTGCGCCACCAGGGAAGCCCCAATTTGTATATTTTTAAAAGATCCCTCTGGTGATGCGTGTTTAGTATTACAGAGGAACTTTGAGCAGAGGGTCTGTTGGGAAGCTCTGGACATACCCCATGCAAAAGATGATGGTGGCTTTGACTAGGGCAGCAGGAGAGAGGGAGAGACATGGATGGATTCACAAATATTGTGGAGGGAAACTCAGCCAGATTTGCTCATTGCTGGTGAATTGGGTGTGAGGTAAGGGAGAAGGAGAGATGCAGAATGATGGCCAAGTTTTCGGCTTAAACTGCTGGGTAGAAGCTGCTGTCGTTTATTGAGATGGTGAACACTGGCTGTGGAGATATTAAAAATCTTGCAGCAAATTGTTACCTCCCTGCCATCAAGAGGTAGGTCCTGGCTCCTCTCCCCTCGAATCTGGTGACTGCATTGACCAATAGAGTGTGGCAGAAGTGACTATGATGTCCAAGATCAGGTCATAAAAGACCAGGAAGGGTCCCTCTTCTTAACTGGAGCATGCACTCTCTCGGGTCCCTAGGTTGTCACTGTCCCACTTATGTCCCACTTATTTTGGCTGCAAAACAAGTTACACAAAACTTTCATGGAGTCAAGCAACCATGTACTACGCTCACAGATTCTGAAGGTCAGAAATTCATACAGGACACAGTGAAGAATGCTTGTCTCCACTCAGCCAATGCTGGTGGCTCAAAGGCTGGGGGCTGGAGTGATCTGAAGGATCTCTCACTCATAGTGCTGGTGCCTGAGCTGGGAAAACTTGAACAGCTGGGGACAAGAGCAACCTGGGCCCTTTGGGCATCTTGAACTCTGTGTAGTCTCTCCACCTGTTCCCTCCAGCATGGCAGCTTCCAGGTTGCCTAGCCTGTATATATCAGCCCAGTACTGCAAGGCCCTTCCTAAGACAGTGAGCAAGGTGGAAACTTTATCACCTTTTCTAACCTATCCCTGAATGTCACACAGCATCACTTCTGTTCACTAGAAGCAAGGCACTAAGACCAGCCTATATTCAAGGAGAGGTAATTAGACTCCACGTTTTGTTGAGCGCATGTAGGAAGTACAAAGTTTCAGCCATGTAAGAAGTTTGACTACGTAAGACCACCCGGCTGGCTCCATAGGCCATATATGGAGACTTCAGTCAAAAGTCCAGTTAAATCCAGCCTTCCCACTATGCCCATCGAGCACTGGATGTGTGAGTGGACCCTCCAGAATAGCCCATCTGCCAACTGAAAATCCCCTAGTGACCTCTATCAAAGCCACATGGAAGAGAAGAATCACTCAGCTGAGTCCTGCCTAAATTCCTGAGCTACAAATTTATAAGATATAATAAAATGATAGTTGTTTTAAGGCACCAAGTTTCGGGGTGGTTTGTTACACAGCAGTACATAACTGTAGCACTGTGGGGGGATCTAGTTTTGGACTTGGAGGATGGATGGGGAGAGAGAATCAAGAATTTACTTGTAAACTCTTTTGCTTGGGGTTAGTGTCCTGAACAAGGCGGTCAGAGAAGTGAATCTGGAGCTGCAGGGGAGGCTTCGAGGTGCCAGGGCCTCGGCAGTGTCGGGACAGCTGTGACTGGTGGGGAAGCACTGCCTGGCACACTCAGACTGCTCCTGGATACACTTCATTCCTTCATTCACTCATTCACTGTGCAGACCCAGGCAAGGAATTTAAACTCTCTGAGCCTCACTTTCGTCATTTAGAAAGTGGAGAGTTCTTGAGGACATGTGACCCAGTATTCCCAGTACAAAGGCACTCAGCGGAGCCTCTGTACCGCCATCTTCCCTGTGAGACTAAAGAAACAGTATCAATTGAGGCCTTAGGTGAGGATGGAAACCCTCACATCCCAGTGTGATCTTAATGATGTAGAAAAGATGGCTATTTACATTATAATTGTTCTTGAGAAGAACAATGTCCTGCAATAAAATGTCAAGTCTAAATAAAATGTAAAATATCGGGCTTCCCTGGTGGCACAGTGGTTGAGAGTCCGCCTGCCGATGCAGGGGACACGGGTTCGTGCCCCAGTCCGGGAAGATCCCACATGCCGCGGAGCGGCTGGGCCTATGAGCCATGGCCGCTGAGCCTGCGCGTCCGGAGCCTGTGCTCCGCAACGGGAGAGGCCACAGCAGTGAGAGGCCTGCGTACCGCAAAAAAAAAAAAAAAAAAAAAAGTAAAATATCGAGGTCTCAGGTGACTTCCTCAGCCCCCTCCTCCTGTCTTACATGAACCTTCAAGAATCCCAGTTTGATTTTTTTTTTTTTTTTTACTCAAAATACCTGAAAAATAAAATCCTTTTTTTCTGTTTTGCTCCTGAGCCACACCCCTCCCTACCCATCAGGACTTTTTGTTTCAGCTGCAACTGACAAATGTGAGAAGCTCTCCCTTCCCACCGGAGACTTTGTTTAGGAATCAGAAGGAATGAGGGTCTTGCTGTGACCCCCTTCTGCCTCCGTCTTCCTTTCTCTCATGCAGGTGACATAGAAAGAGAAGGAAAATGACACATCAGGAAAGGCCCTGAATGCAAGACAGCGAACAGACAAAGTGAAACCCAAACCAGGGTCAGTGCCCTTCTTCCCACGTCGGATCCTTGACGGAGGGTGAGAACGGACGGCTCTGCTTTATGGAAATCTGCTGTGGTCCCCGGGGAGCAGTGAATGTGCCGTCATCACCCCCTCCCTCCCCGTCAGCTCCCCACATTCACCCGCTGCCTGGACACAGTTCTCTTACAGAAAAGTAGGATAATAAGCCCATAATGTAGTTTTCCAGAGGTAAGTGAAAACACCTTAAATGCGTTACTGGCATTTGGGGGAAATGGAGATTAGGCTGGGGCTGGTGCCCAGGAAGGGTGGTGGGTACGCTAACTGAACCTCTGGATTAAACTCTCCGGGCCCTGACGCTGCCTGCCCCCTGGCAGAAACATCACAGAGGTCTCAGAAACGGCTTTGAGGCTTTTCAGGGGCTCCGAGATGATCCTTTGGAGCCCAGGTACGATGATACCTGAGTTTGTCCCGGCTTCACAGTAATGGGGCCCCTGGGAGTCTTTCTTCTACAGAAGAGAAAGGTGGGGCTGGCAGGCAGCAGGGGCGAGGCGGGTGCAGCAGGCAGCCGGGCAGCCGCAGGAGGTTCTGGCCGGCGCTGGGCGAGCCAGGTCTGAACCTCAGAGAGGGCTGCTCGCAAATGAGCTCAGCGTTGGCGTGGTGCCTTCACCCGACAGCCACTGGCTGTTAGGGGCATTTTGAAGTCAGACAAATATATCTCCCAGCGGCCTGGAATGGAGGAGGAAGAGGCACAGAGGGTGGGATGACAAAGCACGAAGTCGAAAGCTGCTCCTGCTGGTTTTGGCAAAAGGGAGGGTGGGGAGAGGTAGGGAAGAGCCCACCCTGAGCTTTACAGATGCTGTCGGGGAGCACAAACTTCCTGCACTGCTGTTCACCCAGACAGGGAGCTCAGGGTTGGAACGGACCTTGGTACCAGCCGGTGCAGGGATGCTGCTGCTGGGGCCAGTGAGAGAAGGTGGAATCCAGCGCATCGCATCTCTGCGGCATTTCCTTCAGGCACCCCATCTTTCCCAGGCTCCGAAGGAATGTATCCTCCTCATGCAGCCCTTCAGACAGATGAAGGCAGTGTCTAAAACCTCCCCCTACTCTCCCCCTCCCCCAGACCTTCCGCCTTCTTCATGATGACCGCCATGTCATAGTGACTGTCATGTGGCACCATGACTGGTGAGCTGCTGGGGAAGGAATGTGGTTTGCCTTGTGCTTATGAGGGAAGCATCTCATCCTGGAAGTCCAGCTTCCCTCTGGCTCTGAACTTTAGGCAAGTTTCTCCCCATCTTTGAAGCTTAGTCACCCAGCTGTCAAATGAGGGGATGGACTGGGTGACCCTCAGGTGCCCCTTGCACCTCCCATGCCCAGTGGCCCTCTACCCTGGCCATGCTACCAGAAACCGGACACTGGGCTGATGGGTTCGACCCCCTGTGGCTCCCCCGATGCCTCTGGGGTTGGCGTTGAAGCGAGTTAAAATGATTAGAGGGGCTCAGAGCACACGGGATAGGAGACAGGAAGTTAATACCCCAGGAACCAAAGGCTCTGGAGACAGAGTTGGATCTGTATTAGTTTCCTGTGGTTGCTTGAACAAATGACCACAAATGTATTGGCTTAAAGCAACATAAATTTATTATCTTACAATTCTGGAGGGTTGGAAGTCTGAAATAGGTCTCACTGGCTTAAAATCAAGGTGTTGGCAAGGCTGCGTTCCTTCTAGAAGCTCTGAGGCAGAATCCGCCGTTTCCTTGCCTTTCCAGCTTCTAGAGGCTTCTGCATTCCTTGGCTTGGAGCTGCTTCCCTCATCTTCAGATCCAGCAAGTAGCAGCTCCCCATCCCTTCCTGACCCTGAGGATCACCCTTGAGCCTTGCTTTTCCACTTTAAAGGACCCTTGTGATTGCGTAGGGCCCACCCACACAATCCAGGATAATTTCCTTATTTTAAGGTGTGCTGATTAGCGATCTTAATGCCGTCTTAACACCCCCTTGCTGTCTCACATCTGTATCCACAGATTCTGGGGGATTAGGACATGTGCATCTTTGAGATGCCATTCTTTTACCTTCCAAGAGATCCACACCCCAGCTCTTAAAAAAGCCAAGAAACTGCCCAGGCCTGTAGCCTCATCTGTGGCCACTGACCTCATAAATAGGATGTGGTCTCCGGCTGCACGTTCCCATAGCCCCTCCCTTGTCCACCATGGATCACTATGCACAGTTTATTATAGCTACTTTTTTTAAAATAGATCTTTATTGGAGTATAATCGCTTCACAATACTGTGTTAGTTGATGTTGCTCAACAAAGTGAATCAGCCGTATGCACACACATGTCCCCATATCCCCTCCCTCTTGAGCCTCCCTCCCACCCTCCCTATCCCATCCTTCTAGGTCATCGCAAAGCACCAGGCCGATCTCCCTGTGCTATCCTGCTGCTTCCCACCAGCCAACTGTTTTACATTCGGTAGTGTCTATATGTCAATGCTACTCTCACTTCACCCCAGCTTCGCCCTCCCACCCCATGTCCTCAAGTCCATTCTCTATGTCTGCCTCTTTATTCCCGCCCTGCAAGTAGGTTCATCAATACCATTTTTTTTTTAAGATTCCATGTATATGCGTTAGCCTAGGTATTTGTTTTTCTCTTTCTGACTTAACTTCATTCTGTATGACAGACTCTAGGTCCACATATAACTACTGTTTAATAGCTTCTTCCTTAGATTATAACCTCCATGAGTTGGAAACAGGGTCTGTCTTGTTCAGTCTTTTACCTAAGCACATAGTGTATTAGTCAGCATTTAATGTGTTAACAAACACCGGCCAAACCTCAGTGAGTTACATTGTTTTATTCAATGCTGCAGATTGAATTCAGGTCTGTCCCATGTGTTTTCACATTCAAAGACCCAGACAAAGGCAAAAAAGCAAATAATTGACAATAATAATACATTCTGCCCCCTTAGGATCTGACAAAAATATTACCTGCCGGATAGATGAATGAATAGATGAGCTGCCGTCTGTAAAAAGAGGGGAGAATCGGGAATGATTGGCCCATTCCTGTATATGACCGTTTCTTTTAATTTTTTAACAAGTTTGCCAGGAGGTCTTATAATTTCTGTCTTCAGACGAAGCACCGTCATGCTGGATAAGAATTAAATCTGGTTCTCTCTGGCCCTAACGCCCATGTCCTTCATCTGATCTATTTTTCCTTGAAGAATTACTTGGAGGATAAGGTGTGGTAAAATGTTGTCTTAAAGGAACAAAGTTTGATGAATATGAATATGTACTGTGGAAGCAATAAGGAGCTGATTCTTTAACCCTTTCGAGTCCTTATTTATTTATTTACTTATTTTTATTTGCGGTACATGGGCCTCTCACTGTTGTGGCCTCTCCTGTCGCGGAGCACAGGCTCCAGACGCGCAGGCTCAGTGGCCATGGCTCACGGGCCCAGCCGCTCTGCAGCATGTGGGATCTTTCCAGACCGCTCCGCAGCATGTACCAGACTGCACGAACCCGTGTCCCCTGCATCGGCAGGTGGACTCTCAACCACTGCGCCACCTGGGAAGCCCCCTCGAGTCCTGTTTTACGAACACAAGCAATGCTCAGAGAAAGAGGCCGCATCCGGGTTTCTCATCCATTCAGATCCTTTCCCACTATGTCTCTCTAGGCCAAGGCTTGACATGTAACTGGTGAAAATTGCATTTGCTTTTCACTGTCTAGTAGAATATAAGAGTCAACAATTCAATAATCCAATTGTCTGGTGCCAATTTCATTTGAAATAGTTGCTAATAAAATCTAAAAGAAAACTTCAGCAAATCTGAAAACAGATTACAGCAGAACTCAGTGGCACGATGGGCTGATATTAAATATTGTTTCAGTGCTTGGGATCAGATTTCATATGGAATCTCAATGAATGCTGGGTCCCAAGCTTTGGATTAAAGCCAGGCAGAGTCAGGTGTTCTGTCATTCATGGTACTTGGATCCTGAGCTGGGAGCTGATGCCTGAAGCAACTTACCTGTCTCCACCTCAGGTTCACAGTGATTAAGGATTTGCATTCAAGAATAGCAGTACCTGAAATTAAAGTAATTCTACTGAATATTCCTCTTACATCCTCATGCCATCACTCATAAATGGCACATCCTAGGAAGTAAATATTATTTCCCTCGTATGGCAGAGGAAGGATTTGATTCTTGCCCAAATTCACACAGATGGTGAGGGACACAGCAAGGATTCAAACCTTGAAGCTTTGTCCAAGGGAGTTGATCATCCCACTGGACCACACTGCCTCTTAATCTGTCCCACATATTGGTCGCCATATCATATAATTGAGGGTCAAAATCGACCTTGGATAATCCTATTTAGCTTTCTACACTGATTAGTTTAGTTATATTACTGCCCCAGTCCACTTCATAAATGTTGCACAGGAAAAGCTGAACGTAATTAAAATAACCAGCTATTGATGTGTGTCTGCAGAGCTGAGCTCAAATTGAATTTTTAAGCAACATATCATGTTTTATATGCAAAAACATCTCTATTAGTTTGTTTATTCAACAAACATTTATTAGTGCCTTGTTGCTGACAGGCACATAATAGACCCTGAGGACAGAGAGATAAGTGTGACCCAGAACCTGTTTCGAGAAGCAGAGACTCTAGTGAGGGGAGACGAACCAAGGAAACCAGCGTCATGACGAGGCTCCCCCTCTGCCTCTCGTCTCCTCCCCACCCTGTAGACCATCCTGTCTCTGGATTCCTGCCCCAGCGCAGTCTGCAGCCCGCCCCTGTTCTCTGCTTTAGCCAGCGAGTCTGTACTATCTCCAGACAGTGGTTTGTTCTCATCCCGGCTGTGAGGGTCCCCTGACTCTGCATAAGTACTTGTTCTCAGGTCATGTAACCCAAATGTCAGTCGTGGTCCCCTGCCCCCGGGAGACCCCGGTGCAAAAATGTCAGCCACCTTCAGATACTTCCCTGGCCCACGGAGATCCACATGCACCTGTGCAATTTCTGCTGAGCCCAAGAGGCTAACTTTCCTGAGCCTCTAAGTCTCTTAACTTTTTGTGCTGTTCTTACCTACCCCGTGCTGACCCCAACGTGAAAGCAAGCTTGTTCCCCGCTTCTGCATGACACACACACACATACACGTGCACTCCACTCACAGGAAGCATGTATGAGTTTGGTAAACTTTTCTGAAGGCTTGGCAGCTGCAGAAAGGGCTAGCATCATACACAGCAAAGCTTCCTGCAGGCCAGTGTCAGCGTACATAGAGAGCTCCTCGTCCCCTTTCTATCCTTAGTCTCACGTTCAAGCTCAGCCCAGAAACCTTTCCCATACAGTGGCCGCTTGGCCACCCCCCCGGCCTGGGAGTGTCCATGGTGCTGTCTGCCCAAAGGAAGACAGACTAGGTAAAAAGTCCTGGAGGCCCGGCAAGCGGATGGGTTAGAGGCTGCCTGGGCTGGGAGTTCTGGAGTCTGGTGCACCCAGAACACAGTGTGGAGGGGAGAGTTGAGGATGCCAGTGGAATGTCCCCTTGGTCCCCTGGGAAGGGCGTGGCTGGAGGAAGCCAGAGCAGGTCTTCCCAGAGCACAGGAGCCAGGTTGCCTTGGTCTAAGGCAGTACTGTTACTATCATTGCCTCCATTCTTACGGATGAGGAAACTGAGGCACAGGAAGATTCCGTAACCTGCCTAAGGTCACAGAGCTGAGAAGAGGCGGAGGCAGGATTTGAGCTCGGGCAGAGGCTGGTTCCAAAGACTCAACCATTTACTCTACTGACTCTCAGAGACAGGGTCTCCTGCCTCCGGAAGCTCAAGATAATTGTGTGTGTGCGCGTGCGTGTGTGTGTGGTGGGTATATGTGTGCATGCATGTGTGTGCATGTCTAAAATGATTGCTGTCCTCCGTTCTGTGGGCTACACGCTAGGAAAGCAGAAAACCAAGGGACCGGGGTTGCCCAGGGGAAAGAATCCCTGACCTAACTGTCCCGGGGAAACAGTGTCTGAAGGAGGAGGTCAGGGAAAGTGACCCAGGGGTCATGACACAGGGCCTGAGACTTAAGGGGAGGTTAGGGAGAAGGTAGAGAAGGGAGTTTGAGGCAGAGAAAACACCATGTGCAAAGGCTCAGAAGGCTAAGAGCATAATGCTACTTCCTAGAATATCATCATCATCATCATCATTTATTGAGCTGATTACTCTCCACTCTTTATTACAACCTATAAAGGAGGTATTGCTGTTCATCCCAGTTTTAGGAAAAAATAAAACCTGAAACTGAGGTTCAGAGATGCTAACCCAGGTAGTAATAGGATCACCCCAAGGTCAGTCAGCTAGTCAAGGATGCAGCCTGTGTTTTTACCACTTGGCAGGGCTGCCTCCAGCTAGTCATGAAATGTTTGTTGAGCTGGGTTAGCTGGATTGAGTTGGACTGAGAGGGAGGCAGTGGCCAGGGCACCACACACCTGGGCAGGGAAGCGCCCCCCAAACGTTCCCCATGAAGTCCCTCTTAAGGGGCTCAGGACCAACCCCCACCCCCAACCACAGTGGGCAGTGGCTAGTAAATATCAACTTTAATCTGAACAAAGTTTGCTTGCTAGACTAAAGTATCTCGCTGCTTGTTTTAAGTTAACCACAACATCAGATTCATTAATATTCAGCACAGCTCCCGCTCCAGGTGGCATCTGTGTTTTCCGTATCCTGCCCAGCACACTGCTGCGGACCCCGTGTGAGAGCAGCCGTGTGAGTGATGGAGGCCCATGGAGGCACAGGGCGGCTTGATTAGCTTTCCCTCCTGAATTAACATTTTCTTCTCTTGTCTTCTCTACACTGATCAAATTAGCTGTCAACTTCCTTCATTTTGAGGGGTGTATGCTACCGGCTTCCACTGGCAGAAGTTCTTTTATTCTTCAGCCCCGTATGAGGCACCCCAGTGAACTGCGGGATAAACGTTTCAGAATCAAGCTTTCACTGTGTGCGTTCGAGTCTGTTCCTTATCTCCTTACCAACTGATGGGAGCAAAGCCCAGGGCAGCCTCCTGCCTCCTGATGAGCCCAGTAACCCCAACCCAGCCCAGTTCCTCCTGTGCCCTACCTCGCCCCGCTGCCTTAACCTAGGAGCTGAGATACACAGAGAAACTTCCATTCTGCTCTTCCTCCTGGGTCTTGGGGCCCACCCTGCCTCCTTGGCTCCCTTGCGAGGACAGGCTGCCTGCCTTCTTTGATCGCTTCAGGAACAGCCTCTGGGCTGTTGTGAATGATGATGCTGTGAACATTAGTGTGCAGGTACCTGTCTGCGTCCCTGCTTTCAGTTCTTTGGGGTATAGATCCAGGAGTGGAATTGCTGGATCATATGGTACTGACCTGCACTTTTCATACCAGACTAAAAGTAGCAAGAATATAAAGTGAACCGTTTTGGATGCAATCCTCGCCCAGGGCTGTAGGACCAAGCAGGGTCGTGCCTATTGTCAGCCAGTGAGGGTCCCTCTCCTATTCAGTGGGAAGCCCCTGACCCCTTAGGATGGAACATTCAACAGCTATCACATGTGATGCCTATGTAGTCTTTAGTAAACAGGAAAATGCTTATATTTCCATAAAGTATAAAAAAGCAATAAAAATTGTCCACATACAGTGTGATGTCTAAGACCTGAGGAGAGGCAGGAATCTTTGCTAGACCCCTCTTTCAGGGTGTAGCTCTCAGAAACTGGATTGGTCAGATTCCAGGCTGTTGATTGACTGCACCCTGCAGGTCAGGACACGAGTGTGCCCCCCTCTTCTCTCTCGCCCTTACTTAATAGGATTCTCTTGCCCTCTCCTTTCTTAACACCCACGGCGGAAGTAGTAAGAGATTCTCTTGCCTTGACTTGCAGCTGATAGTCAAGGTGTGATAAGATTGGAAATCTGGTTTGGGTTGAGGTGGTAGAAGATCTCTTAGGCTCCAACTTGAGGCCACCTGTTCTAGTCCAGCTTCCCAGAGTGCTCCTTTGGGGTTGGAACCCAGGTCAGCTGGCAATAAAATATTACATTAATTTTTGCCTTGTATTGTTTCTTGTGTATACAGTTGACCCTTGAACCACACCGAGGTTAGGGATGCAGTCCCCCATGCAGTTGAAAATCCAAGTATAACTTATAGTCAACCCTCTGTATCTGCGATTCCTCTGTATCTGCAATTACGTGTCCATGGATTCAACCAACCTCAGATTGTGTTGTACTGTCTTATTTATTGGCTAAAATTTGCGTATAAGTGGACCTGTGCAGTTCAAACCTGTGTTGTTCAAGGATCAGCTATATATCTTCCTTATGGATCTCACTGGGAAGGACGTCTATATTTGGACTAAGACTCAGATGGTCCTATATTCTTTGGCCATTACATCATCTTGATACCACTGAACAGCACCCCAGTCTAGTCTTTATTCCTTTATTTAACATACGTTTATTGAGCACCTACTGTGTGACAGGCACTTGAAATACATCAGAGAACCAGGAAGTTGAAAATTGCTAACCTCTTTCTAGAGAGAGACGAAAGACACTCACTCCATGGAGAAAAGAAAAGTAAACTATATAAGATGTCATAAGGTGACATAAGATGTGAATAAAACTTTGCCTGTGCAAATGCCAGGAGCAGGAGGGTGTGATGAGCAGAGACTGTGGCGGGGGGTGGGATGGTAGGAATGGGGCGGAAACAGAGGCCAGGTCAGGCAGGTACTTGTAGGCCTTGTTAGGACTTGGGCCTTGACTTGGACTGAGGTGGGAGCCATTGGAGGCGGACACAACCTAATGTCTACTTGCAAAGGCTCCCTCTGGCTGCAGAGATGAGAATACAGTCTAGGGAGCAAGGGCGAAGCCCCAGAGAGGGGTTTGGAGACCCACAGCAATTCACTGAGAGTCCAGAGAGAGGTCATGAGAAGTGCTCAGTTCTGGTTTTATTTGGAAGGTAAAGGCAACATGAGTTTTTGATGGATTGGGTGTGGAGCATCAGAGAAAAAAATGTTCAGCCTATGCAACAGAAAAAAAGGACTCATCATTGAAATGAAGTGGGAAAAACCCTAGGAAGTGAAGTTTTGGAGGGCAAGTCCTTTATACCCCTTAATAAATACATTTTTTATGTGCATGAGGACTATTTTGGAATTAGAATTGGACTCTGCTTTTTACTAATGGTATAAATATGATTAACTTGTTTAACCTCTTGACCCTCAGTTTCCCCATCTATACAACGGGAATAATAATAACTACCTTACAGGTTTGTAGTATGGATCGGCAATAATCTGGTAAAGTACCTTGCACAGTGCCTGATGCATAGGAGATGCTTTGTTTATGTTAGCGAAATAAGTGCTTGAACAAGTGAAATACCTGTGGGCTTGATAATTAAGTAGGAAAGGCCAGAATTATGGACACTGTATGTTCACTCATTCACTTTTTAGTATGCATTTAAAAACACTGGGACTCGTAGAAAACTTTGATTCCTAGTTCATCCCATAATCTACCCAAAGGTGCATCACTTTGATGGAGATTTTAAACCTGTAAGAAAATGGGAAAGCAGCTGGTGAGTTTCTTGTCCTCTTCAGCTTGGCGATGGGCCAGAAAGACAAGGCAGCTATTGCTCTTGTTTCTCATCCAGTGTTTCAGGCAGAGAAGGCGGTTTGCTGGAGTCGATTATTTAAACCCTTCTTTCCATTTGCATCCAGGGGAGTTTGCAGCTGGCCCAGTTTGTTACCAAGTAATGAGATGGATTAAATGATCCAGTCAAACATAATGATTACTTCCTTGATGGCTAGAGCCCTGTCTTAGTTTTTTTTTTTTGTTTTATCCCTCATAGCAGCACACCTCTGTAGGTAGAGCAGGTGCTTTACACATACGCTGGTAGAATTTTGTTTGTTCAGTAGAGAACAATGCGGAGCCTCAAGTTACACCTCACAGCTCTACCCTCCAGGTGGTAGAGGTGATAAGGCTCTGATTGTAAACATGCATTGGAAACCTATTATGTGTCAGACCCTATAACAGACCTGGTTATGACCTTCTCTCTAATCCTTCCAGTGATCCAATGAAGTATTACTCTCCCTGTTTTAAGATGAAGACACTGAGCCTACCAGTGTTAGATGATTTGACTTAAGTTTTACCACTGCTGTGAATCAGAGTCAGGCCTTGAACCCAAGTCTGTCCAACACTTTTAATCACACCATGAAAAGACAAGACTTGTTCCCACTTGAATAAATATTTTCTCATCAGCCAGCTGAGCACAGTAGAACCAGATTCAAATTCTATAATTCGCAGCCAGCCAGTCTAGACTGAATTCAGTTCAATAGCTTCATTGTTTGAGCAACTAGAGGGTGTCAGATGCTGTTCCATGCACTGTGCAGAGGCGAGGAAGACCCTCCTCTGGGGCTGCCATATGGTCTAGGCAAGTTGGGATCCCTGGACTCATCCTGAGCCTATAGGTGCTTTGCTGGCTTTGAGTGGGCAAGGTCTGGGCAAGGGTGCTAGAGGGGATTCAGTTTCCATTTTGACCAGGAATGCTGAGATGTTTTGATATTTGGGTGGAATGGAGATAAGGATGGAAAGATGAAGGGATAGGAGAAAGGGAGGAAGAGAGGAAAATGTGAGTTACCTCTACCAGGGAATTTCTGTTCAATTTAAAACAAAGCCTTAGCTAGAAATAATGAAACCACTGTCGTGAAATCTCAGAGAACAGTTAGTGGAAGAAGATGGTATTTGGGGATCTGAGACACACTCCAAAGATAAGGAAAATACACTGATGAGAACTCTGCCTATTTTAAGGATTTCACTGCAGTCAAGTACTAAAGAAAGAGAGAGAAAAAAGAGGGGTCAGATGCATTATGGGAAAAGCACTTTGTATCAGAAAAATAATGGTGTTGTTATCCTTTCAACAGATCTTTAAATACAATTTGTCCCTTTGCTTAATTAATTGCAGGTTGTAGAGAACTTATTTTGTGACAAGACTTTGTTCTGTGAACATTCCCATCTAATGAAATATAGATTATTTCAGACTATTTTAGAAAATGTCTTCTGCATATACAGTCTGATTACATAGATATCAGAACAAGCATGGGTTCCCTGGTTATATCTTTCCTTCCCCTAATTTCACCTTTGTGGATCTTCATTCAGTTGTTTTGTATCTGCACCTGTTAACACAAAGTTAGAGTTAAGTTGTGTAAGAAGAAAACAGTTTCCAGATATTATGAGAAAACATTTTTTAAAAGGAGGGTGGGAATAAACATAATCCCATAATGGAATTACTGTGACTGTTTTATTGTCAGTGGTTCATAATAGGATCAGAAAAAAGGGAAATAGTCAAAGGGTGTCTATTTGAGTGGATTTAATTGAATAAGATCACTGACCGCTAGAGGTGGACAGATCTTAGAAATAACCAAGCCTTATGCTGTGTTTGTGAAGATGAATCAGTTAGGTAAGGGAGGACCGTGACTAGTGCAGAAAGCTCAGGCTTTGGAAGGAGGAGACCTGAGTTTTCCCTCATCTCTGTCCCTTGCCTTCTACAACAGTCTTAAACCCTTGGGTCTCTATCTCCCCAGCTGTAAAACGAGGACAGGGGACAAAGTGCTCTCCTTCTAGCCTGTCACTTCCCTAACCACCTGATTTAAGTGGGTCACCTGCTGTTCTTCATTCAGAGCACTTATCACCATTTGTAATTTCCATATTGATGTGTGAGCTTATTTAATACATGTCTTCCCCAGGGGACGAGCAGAGACCATAACTCGATGAGGGCGCAGCCATCTACCCGGTGCTCCCCAGTGCTCAGCATATGGTACCCAGTGATGTACTGAATGGATAAGCGGATGGACAATTGAAAAATATTCTGATCATTATGGAGGTAGAGACTATAACCTGAATTTCCTGAATAGCTGTTAAAGGAACAAGAAAGGCAAGCTTTTTTGGCTCACATAGAATTCAATTTTATTAAAATACATGTGGACTTTTTTTTACATAATTGGCTTTCTAGACCTGATATGTAACAAACTATTAAGTAATTTAACACTCTTTTTTACACGCTTAGCTGCTAAAAACACAGAAACTTGATGCTTCTCATAAGTACAGGGAAAAACGCCCTGTATTTGAAGCCCTCCCCACCTCCACCTCCTTGAAAATTTTCTAGACAATACCTGGAGGAATTTTCTAGATAATACCTAGAGGAATTTTCTAGACAATGCCTAGAGGAATTTTCTAGACAATACCTAGAGGAATTTTCTAGACAATACCTAGAGGAATTTTCTAGATAATACCTAGAGGAATTTTCTAGATAATACCTAGAGGAATTTTCTAGATAATACCTAGAGGAATTTTTTTTTCGAAATGCTGAAACTGGTTATCCATAAGCAGTATCTTTTCCTTTTGTATTTGAAGCTGCCACATCACGGAACAAATCAGCCCAGTACAGATCTGTTGGATATGAAATGTATGCAGATTGTGTAAGTAGCACACATTAAAAAGTGTTTTTTAACCAATTTCATGGAAAGACTTGCCACGGACGCATGGCTACAACAGTAATGGATCATTTGTCCATTTATCCAGCTCACGTGTATGGAGCAGGAAAACATGGCCCAGGTGGGAGAAGGATGGGTGTTTGGAGGAGGTCACTCTACAGTGTGGAAGCCCCTCACTCTGGGAGCCCGGGGAGGGACACCTCCCCAGAAAGGGCGTGCTATCCAGAGGACTTCTCGAGGATGAAAGCCAGGAGCCAGCGGAGGGAGGAGGGTTGAGAAACAGGAGAAGTGATTCTTTAGAATATAGAGCAAGGGCAGGAGGACGTGGCTGTCCCAGACCCCGGAGCACAAACATGAAACAGACAATCTGTCATGGGCTGACAGTCCAAGGGGATAGGGACAGGTAAATAGACAAGATGAATGCTTTGATGGGGGAGGCCAGAGTCTGTGATGGGCTCTGAAATGTGATGAGAAGTCATGGCCACATGTAGACTGAGGCTCACATCATCAGTTCTGTGGACCACGGAAGGCTTACAGTGGACCTCGCAGGACAAGATGTGAACACACAGAGTGAATAATTCTCAGGAGGAGAGCTTCACCATTTAATTCAACACCTCCAGTGGCTTAGAAGCTAAATGACCTTTGGCCTCAATTTCTGTCTCTGTGAAATAGGAATGATAACACCCTTTGGTAGCTACTCCACAAAAACTAATTTCAACTGCTCCCCCACCTCAATCCGAAGAATCCCAACCGTTTGGCCATCTCCTAACCTTCCTTCTCTGAAATGCATCCTGATTCTTATTCCAGAAAATATGGCCTCCTCCGGAAAAGTCCTGTTTTAATTCCGAGATTATTCAGCCATTACTTCTGGCTGTGAAGAATAGAGCAATTCACACATGCCAGAATCACGGGCATCATTTTTCTCTCCTCATTCCCCCTCGCCTCTTAGCCAGCATCATCCACACTTGCCAATTTAGCAAATCCCCAGACCCGTGCAATGCACAAAAGGAGATGAAGGAGAACAAGAATGAAAAGGGAGGAAGGAAGGAAAGAGGTGAACTAATCGGGAGTAGGATTATCTTGATATAGGCGGAGGGAGCCTGAAGACACGGGAGAACACCCTTCCAGAAGGAGGTGTGTCCGGGGGGCAGGGGCTTGGAAAACAGGCTGCAGATGCCTGGGCAACGTACTGCTGGACCCGCTGCCCATCCTCAGGGCCCCTCTGCCCTGTAAAGTGAGGGCAGAGGATAGAATCCCCTCCACCGAGGGGTGGGGGGTAAAGAGAGCATTCACGGAAAAGGCCCGGGTTAGGGCACGTGTTCCAGTCATGTGATAGCTACTGTGATTACTCTGGGTTTGACCGAGTGGTGAAGTGGGAGGGACCCAGGGTTTGCTTGGCTTTGAAGCCTGGCTGACTGGTTATGTGAATGATCCCAAGGAGGCAGTTTTTAATTCTGGAGCGTGCTTAGCACCAGGCAGCAGATGCAATCCAGCGTTTATTAAATTGCCTCCTATGCGTAAGCTCTCAGCTTGGTGACTGACATGAATTCTTATTTAAAATCTACCACGCTGACTTTATCTTCTTCATTACTATTACCTTCATTCTCTTTATTATTGATGTTGTAATTTTCATTTTGCAGATGAGAAGACTGAGCCTCAGGGAAGCGACGAGGCTCTCCTGAGGACACAGGGCTGGAGAGCCACAGAGAAGGTGCTTGAACCGGATCTGGGCGTCTAGGAGGCCCATACTGCTTCCGCCTCTGCTGGTCCTCAAGGCTGATTCCTTTACGTCCTAGCAGTTACCTCTTCAGAGGGGCCTTCCCCGGCCACTCCTCCTGCGTAAGTCCCCTGCCTCATTCTTTGTCACTGTGCCAGCCCTTCTCCCTTCAGGGAACTGATCACAGTCTGCAATTCTATGTTCCTCTGTTCACGTAATAATAATATGAATCCATCATTTATTGAAGAAATATTATCCTGATACGATTCCAAGCACTTTTCTTATATTATCTCATTATCTCTCACATTAGTCTTATGAAGTCAGCACTAAGCAATTGACATATGCTATTTTACTTCATTCCATAACAGTGCTGTAAAGGTGACATTAATATTTTCATTGTACAGATAATGGAACTGGGATAAGGGGAGGTTAAGTAACTTACTCAAGGTCATAGAGCTGATAACTAGCATGTCTGTCTCCTCCACTAAACTCTATGCTTTATGAGGGCAGAGACCCTGTTCCAAAGCCTGAAGCAGACACATAATATACAGTCAGCAAACACTGAGTCAATAAAGAGATGAATACTAAGGAAAAAGAACATAGATGAGTTATTAAGTGGTGAGGAGGTGTTTCCTCTGTGCTCAGAAATAGCTGCTTTGTCTCTGACCACACTGAGTCCAGGCACTGGTTTAGGTGCTATAGTCTGGGGAGTGGTGTGTAAGAGTGTGTGTGTGTGTGTGTGAGAGAGAGAGAGAGAGAGAGAGAGAGAGAGTCCATGCATGCGCTCCCTTGTGTGTGTCCATTGTAAGTGCAAGCATGTGCATGTGTGCATGCATGGGTGTATGTGTGTGTGCCTGTGAGGGTGTGTACGCAAGCATGTCTGTGTGTTTCTATGTATGTGTGATGGGCTGATGGATCGAGGTGTGGAAGGTCAGTTGAATGGATCGAGGTGTGGAAGGTCACCACCATGAAGTTCTGAGAGAGGGGCTGGAACTTGACCCTATACCACCTCTGCTGCCCCCAACAGAGAAAGGCTAGCCCCAGAAGAGGTGTTGAGCTCTGGGTGCAAAGAGGGCGAGAGGGCATGACAGAAAATGGGTTTACAGAGTCAGAGGAATGTTAAACTTGGATGCTACAAGCCAAAGAGAGCCACTGTAGGTTATGGAGCACCCATTCCATTAATTCCTGGTACATTCCCCCAAACCAAATCTGTTTGGCTGGGGTGAGAAGAGACTGGCTAAGCAGGGTGAATAAAGGATTTGGACCTTCATCAAAACAAAGAGCAAAGGAGACCACCGATAAGTTTTCAGCAAAGAAGAGACCAGACTTGCATTTTTATGGATCAGCCTGGGTGCAGGGCAGATAGTAGACAAGACGGAGGCCAGAGGGCAGGAGGCCAATGAGAAGACTGTGGAGAGGGAGGGAGAGAGAGCGGAGGAATCTGGGGATGCTTAGGAGGGGTATCAACAGGAATTGCTGGCAGTCACTGTGGTGGCTGAAGGAGAGGGTGGTGGCCTCCAGGTTTCTGGAATAATGGAGGGGCCGTTCGATGAGATGGAGAACACTGATAAGAGAACAAGGTTTGGGAGGCTGGGGGAGAAAGAATAAAATTAAAGCTATTTGTAAGAGAAAGGCAAAAATGCAAATGCAACGTAAGACCACAATAATCCTTTAATCAGAGATTTGTTTGTTATAAGGACTTGTGGGCAGATTTGAGGGGTCTGTTATCAGAGTGAATATGACATCTTGGAGAAACTATTCAGTGACTAACAACAGCTTCTCCCCACACAGCCTCAGATTCTCACCTAATTGTAAAGACCTGTTTAGGAGCAACTTCTCCAGCATTAAGCATCTGCATGGACTTTACTTGAAGTAAATTGTCCTCATGTCATTAAAACCTACCAGCTTCTTCAGCAGGCATGGCATTATTTCTTTGGAGTATAATGTTCTATTCCTCCCCATATTTCAGGAAATCTAGAAAATAAGTCAGCAGTGAAAGAAGCAATTAATGTGGATTGTTTTTTGCTTCATCCACTTTATACAGTCTGTTTGATTATGCACTTAACATAACCATCACCATTTACTAAGCCCCTACTGTGTGCCAGGCACTTTATGTGCATAATATTAGTTAATCAATCTCAATATTTCTGTAAGGTAGGTATTTACAATCGAGGAAACTGAGGCTTAGAAAAGTTGTCAGTGGTCTTGACTCTTCAGAAATTAAAAGACTCTTTAGTGATAAAAAGAAGGAAAAGAGAAGAAAATTTAAGTCACTTGCTAAAGGCTACGACACATCAGGGAGTTGAAAAGCTGGGTTCCAAAGTCTATGTTCTTCCTACTATGCCTCTGAGGCATCAGCCCTTCTTTCATTCAGAGTAAAACAACAGAGCCAGAGCCTTCTTCAGATTAGCGCAGGCAAGAAGCATCATTGTGCATTGCTTAGTTAAAAAAAAGACAAACCCTGCTGTACACTTGGTTTCAAATGTGTTAACACTTAATTAGCTGGTACCATCTGTGAAATTCAGTCTCCCAAACTAGTTCTCTCTCAGACTTTCTCATTGTTTATAGACTTAGAGATACAAAAGGTAGAAGGGGGACTTCCCTGGTGATGCAGTGGTTAAGAATCCGCAGGGGACATGGGTTCGAGCCCTGTTCCCAGAAGATCCCACACGCCACGGAGCAACTAAGCCCATTCGCCACAACTACTGAGCCTGTGCTCTAGAGCCCGCGAGCCACAACTGCTGAGCCTGCACGCCATAACTACTGAAGCCGGTGCGCCTAGAGCTGGTGCTCTGTAACAAGAGAAGCCATGGCAATGAGCAGCCTGCGCTGCGCACGGCAACGAAGAGCAGCCCCCGCTTGCTGCAACTAGAGAAAGCCCACACGCAGCAACGAAGACCCAGTGAAGCCAAAAAATAAATTAATTTAAAAAAATCAACTGTTAAAAAAGAAAGGTAGAAGGAAAACTCTTCCACTGACTGAGTAAATGTTGTGTAACTGAAGGAATATTTGATATAGGAATTAACATCCCCATTTTTTTTTTTTTTTTTTTTTGCTGTACGCGGACCTCTCACTGTTGTGGCCTCTCCCGTTGCGGAGCACAGGCTCCGGACACGCAGGCTCAGCGGCCAGGGCTCATGGGCCCAGCCATTCCGCGACATGTGGGATCTTCCCGGACCGGGGCACGAACCCGTGTCCCCTGCATCGGCAGGCGGACTCTCAACTACTGTGCCACCAGGGAAGCCCCAACATCCCCATTTTACAGATGAGAAAATGGAGGCTCAAAGAAAGATGAAATAACTTGACCAAGTCATACACACAAGGTAGTAAGGGAAGGAGTGAGAATTTCATTTCCTGTCTGCTAAATCTGTTGTTGGTGATCAGGAAGTATTGGCAGAGCTTTGTTTTGTTCACAAGATGAAAAATCAAAGCATTCTCAGGCTATCGAATGCCAAAGGGTGATGTCAGTGACTTGTATCAATGAATGGACCTCTTGATTTTGCTGACTTAAGCATTTTCTGTCTTCTCCCCTGAACAAACACAGTTTTGATTTGCTCTTAGCTCCCAAGGGAAAACAGTGTCTCAGACCAGTACTGATCACAAAGGAAATCAATTGGTCAAAATTTGTTTACAGAACTGAGATTATTCTATTTATTCAAGAAGCCTTTATAAAGCACATACTATGTACCTGGCTCTGTTCTAAGCACTTACAAATATTAACTAATTTCACCTTCATAACAATCCGAAGAGGTAGGCACTATCGTAATCCCCTTTCTACAAGTGAGGAAACTCAGGCACAGAGATGTCAAGTAACTAGTTCAAAGTCACACAGCTAGAGAGGAGCTGGCTCTTTATATTATGGTCTTAACCACTATACTAAACAGCCCTGCACTTGAACTAGGCTCGGATATTTCTTGGGCAGAAGCAGGGAGCAGTGGCTTCTGTATTGATTTTCCTTTTCCTGAAGAACAGGGAGCCACCCCTCATGAAACCTGTCATATACTTTGTTCCTGGTCCGATGCTCTGTTGTATCTACCCTAACAGGGTAAAGGAGGAAATTCCCACCCTCCCTTTGGAGGAATCCGGGGAGGGCACTGTCCACGCTCTTGGTGCTGATCACGTAGGAAGGCTGCGGAAGGGAGCTCAGTATGTATTAAGCGCACAACTGCATCTCAGTGCTTTACTTATAACAGGGTGTTGATGATAAGAGTCACACGTGGTTCTAATCACTTTTCATGTAATAGCTCATTTAATTCTCACAACAACCTTATACAGTGGGGACAATTTTCCTCTGCTGTGTGGATGAGAAATCTGAGATGTTAAAAGGTTAAGTAACTAGTCCAAGGGCACAGAGTTTTAAATAGCAGAGCTGGGATCTGAATCCAGTCATTCCATTTCCAGAACCTGCACTCTCATCCACGGTGCCTTCGGCTTCCACAGAGTAGTAAAGGCATAGGAATCTCATGTCGTTTCATCTCATGTTCGTAACTAGCCAGCGAGACAGCTGCTTTTCCTCCCATGATATGGATTAGAGAGCTTGGTTCAGAGTGGCCTGTCAGCTTGCACTAGGTCACGGGCTAGTGAGTGGGAGAGACATGGTGTAAAATTCTGGGTAAGGGGCTCTAGACCTTTAACACCATGATGCCTCTCCGCCTCTGGACTCTCAACAGAAGCCATGTGTTCACATAACCTGAACATGGATACCAAACACCCCAAGCAGAAAAGAGAATTAACCGGAGCGCAAATCCAGCAAGTCAGTTCCAGATAGTTAAGGTGAAACCTTTTACTGTAGCACGTTGCAAAGTAATTGGGTCATTCTCCTCCCACGCCCCTGGATCCATTCTCCACCCCTTTCAACACAGCTCTCTGCCCTGGGAGGCTGGTATCTAGGGAATGCATCAGTTGGGCTTCCCCAGTCTCTGGCTTCAGTTTGGACTCAGTCCATGGGAGGCACCTGCAGGACGTGAGCGGGTAGAGGACTGAGGTCAAGGTGTGAGGTTCCCTGGCTCCTTCCGGGTCACATCACCGTTTGGCGGGGGTTGTGCTCTGTCTGCAGCTGTTGCTCCTGCTGCAAGTCTTCTCCTACTTCTACAGCTCTTGCAGGTTCTGGGACCTGTCCTCTCTCTTGCCTCCCCAGGCGTAGATTGGCAAGGTTACCCAGACTGCTTAACTCTTCCTTCTTAGTTTCCCTTTGCCCTGCACAGACCTTGTAAAGAGCCCCTTTATGAAGCTCCCTTTATGGCTCCTTCTGAAAGCACTGTTTGTTTCTTGCCAGGCTTCTAACCAATATACAAAATGATAGGGTGGACAAAAGGAAACACAAAACTCACTCTAGCATGATAAGAGAAAACTCAGAATAATAATTTATTGAGCACTTTCTATGTGGTAAGGGCTGAGCTAAGCATTTTGAATGCATTAGCTCATTTCATCCTCACAACTGGACTATGGAGTGGTCCTATTATTGCCCCCATTTTAGGGTGAAAGGGAGGCTTAGATTTTAAGTAACTCTCCGAGAACAAACGAGGTCATCACCTCGGTGACACTGAGGTTGGTAGTGTATCTTTTCCTGCTCAGCGATGAGCCGGGGTGTAGTGCAGAGTCCAGGGGATAGGAATTGAGCTTCCCAAGGAAGTCCTCCAAGCTGCAGCTGAGCCCACAGGAGCACCTTTAGTGTCCGTGAGGAGGACCCTCAACAGGAACTACACTTGCTTTCCATAAAGTGACCCTCCCGGTTGCTTAGGGCACATTTCCTTCCAATGCTCTCTTGAGCTGTAGCATCTGCCTCACCTGCACAAAGGAGTTGTTTTCTGCCCACGCCACCCCTCGGTCTGCCCACCCAGGGAAGCGGCCAGTCCTCCCGCCTTCCCTGCCCTGTCTACCCTGATTCCCTGGACCTTACCCAGCTGCATTCTAAGATGTGATGCAGTAAGGGTGTTTCTGTTTTCTTTATTCAGCAAAAAAAAAAAAAAAAACCCACAACTCTATTATTTTCTTTCTTTAAGGATTCTTTGTGAGTGCCCCTTGGAGTCTGGTGGCATGAGTAATAATAATTGCAGGTGCCACTTCGGGTAGAGGCTGTCAAATGCCTACCAAATATCCACTGTCCCCTATTCCTTACTGAGGAACTCCACTTTTGTTGGAGGTGCCAATGTGCCCAGGTAAAACACCATGTTTACCAGCTCTGCCCTGTGCAGATAAGGGTGTCCGTGTGTGATACAGTTCCGGTTAATGACACTTAAGCAAAAGCCATTAGTTGAGGCTTCCAAGAAAACTCCTTAACAGCTGAGCAGACTTGACAGGTGATGGTCATTTTCCCTTTAGCCCCTTTGCTCCCCCCTTTTCCCTGCCTGGAGTGAGGTCAGATGCCCAGGGTGTCATGGGGATAACCCATCCTGCCACCCTAAGGTGGGTGGAGCAGAAAGACTGAAGGAGCCTGGCTCACTGATGACATTTTGTACCCATTGCACCAGCCCCGGGCAGCCTATTTTAGGCTTCACGTGGGGGTGAGACCAGGACACATCTCTTTGCTTAAGCAGTTGACAGCTGCGTTTTCTATTCCATGCCCCTGAATCCCTTCCTCTGATCTGCACTGCCTGATACCATAGCTCCTAGTCACATGTGGCTAACAAGCACATGAATTAAGGCTAGCATTATGAAGACCAGTGTTAATGTTATTTAATTTTAATTAATTGAATTTGAATTTTAAAATGCAAGCAGTGTTAAATATTTTTCCATTGAACACAACTCTCCATTAAAATGTAGGACCACATTTTACTTTAACTGCTGAAAATTTTGCTTCTGGATTGAGATGTGCTGTAGGTGCAAATACACACGTTTTCATAGTATAAAATTTTTTAATGTAAAATATCTCATTAATATTTTAAAAATTATTGATTACATGTTGAAATAGTATTCTGGATATGTATGGTTAAACCGTCTTATTAAAATAAATTCCACCTGTCTCTTTTCACTTTGCTAATGTGGCTGCTAGGGAATTTACAGTTATGCCTGTGGCTTATGTTATATTTCTCCTCTATGGCTATTCCATCCATTCTGTGCCCATTGAGTGCCAGCTCTCTGCTAAGTGCTTTACGTACATTTATCTCAAGGAGATCCTAAAGGAACTCTTTGTGATGAGAGGTATTCCCTTCATTTTACAAGTGGGGAAAGAGAGGCTGGAAGAGGCAGCTTTGCCCAGAGCACCCAGCTGACTAGTGGCAGGCCCAAGCCTCTGTTTGGTTCCTCAGCTGCTGGCTCCAACCATTACCTGTTCAAGGGTAACTTACCAGGTCGAACTGGGCATGGATCACTGTGGTTTGTACATCTAAGTTGCTGAAGGTTGGCAGACCTGTTACCAGTGAGTGTGGCTAGGAAGACCAGGAGAAAATTGATTACCAGGATAAGATCTGACAGAGGAAGCTGGAACTTCCCCACATACCAGCTGCCATCTGAGGCTGGATCAAGTTCACCAACATTGCCTGAGTACACCTGACACCCTACTCCCCTCCCCTATCAAGAGCAAGTAAGAGATTTTGAGGTGTTCCATATCACCCCGGTATAAACCCAGACAGGGTAGCAATGAGGGATGAGATTTGTGGGAAGGCTAGTGCCATGTTACACAGAACCCAAAGAAAAAAATCCAGAGACACTTAGGAAGTCCGCAGATGGGATACTGACAAAACTCCACATTTGTTTTGAGATGTCTTCTCATGTAATTCAATGTACATGAGTATACAACTTCAACTTTATGTCCGTTTTTCTTTCACAGCCATTTTTTGATAAGATTGGCTCTCCATTTTTTAGCTACAGAAAAATACAAACACAAGCTGGCATTTTTATATGAGACCAGGATGTGTTTACTTTTGCAGTGGACTCTAAAAATGTCATCACCCCCTTGGTAGCTGTTTGGACACTAAAGGTACCTTGACACTTCCAAAAATATTTTGTTTTGTGATCATTTTGCCGAACTCAGACATGTGCAGTTTTATTGCAAAGTATTCTGCTAATGTGGACGAAGTTGTTTTGCGTGTATCTCTATGCATACTGAGAAGAAAGAGTGGGTTAGGAGATGGACATAGATCTTTTTACTACTATGGCAGTAATGTTTTACATTTCAACAGCGCCTTTCAAATCATGGCATCTTATAAAGCACCAGAGGTCGTGATAACTTGATGCACTGTTGAAATATAGCAAGTGCTTTGGCAGTCCAGCATCACATATCACACTTTTGGTCCAGGAAGTAGAGGATAGAGGGCTGCTGTTGCATAGAGGAAAACAATAAAACACATTTCTGTGATGGTTATATCTGGGAGTTTTTCAGAGCACTTTCTGGGGTTTTCTCTGCAAATCTTTACTGTTCTCATTGGATCTCAATAAAACAGGAAGAGAACAGCTGCTATTAGCGCACCTTTTACAAGCTCAAAAATAGAGACAGAGAAAGACTTGGATCTTGAAAAGATTCCCAAGTCAGGCTGTGATGGGGTCAACGACATTGTCCCTGTCCCTGCTCCCTGGCTCCTCTGTCCCCGCCTGACGGTGCCACAGGGCAGCCAACTGACCCTGGGCATGTCAATTCTTATTTTCCATTACTATTTTCCTGAGTGTTTATCTTCTAAATAGAGAAAGGCTGAGCACAGAGAAACGTGCCTCCTTTAAGCCTTCCTTATTCTCTCGCTCTGTCTCCTATTCTATGTGTCTTTTGCTTTCTCTTTTTTCTTTTTGTTCTCTTCATCTTCTTTTTCTCTCTTTTCCCCTCTCCTTTCCCCTTTTTCTTTACCTCCTACCTTTCTCACTCTCTTTCACCTAAGATCATACTTCTCTGTCCCCTTGGCTGGGAACGAATTAAAATCCTGTGTGAGGTTCCCTTTCGGTGGAGACCAGGTTCAATGGGGGGTTGTCAATCTGGTTCAACACAAACTTTGGGGGGCATGTGCTTTCACACTTAGCCACTAGGGGGCGCCTGCGCAATATCTGTGGTTTTATTAGCTCCTGCAAGAAAGTACCAGGATGGCTCCCTTCCTGGAGAAAGAAGAAAGTGGCTGGACTCTAGCCGCTAGAGGAACTGGATTTTCTATCCACCAACTAGCAAGAGAAGGAAACAGGCTTGTAGGGAACATGGATACAGAGAAAGGATAGGAGTCTTCAGGTACGTGCGTGACTGGGCTGAAAGGTTTGATCCCATTCATCCTTAGACATGGCTGGAGGGTGTGTGTGTGTGTGTGTGTGTGTGTGTGTGTGTGTGTGTGTGTGTGTGTGTGTGTGTGTGTGTGTCCAATTCTCCACTGAATACTTTTGGGTCACTTAAATGTTCTGAGCAACTGTTTCTTCATCTCTAAAAACTGGTGACTTGTGAGCTAGCAGATCTCTGTGGTTCCTTCTAGTTGTATTTCTGTATCTTGAATGCAGGAGGTTATGGAAGGTTGGTTGAATAAAGGAGAGAGCCACCAACAGACTAGCCAGTCCTCGGTGAAGGCGTGCCTGATTTATGGATGGACTTTTAACTTTGCAAAGGCTCCCAACTTTGAAGAGTTTCTCTGTGCCCTCCTGCACGTGTGCTAAGCCTTTTCAGTCATTCTCAAGGTTTGAAAATGCATTTCCTGCTGTAGCTGACTGGCGCCCGGATCACAGTGCACATTTGTGGTGCCTTTCTCCCTGACACGTGAATGACTGATTTCTAGGTAAGTCTGTGCCATGTTCTGGTGCTTGTCTTACACGACAAACTCATTTATCTCTGGCCGCTGGGAAGCGGTGCTGTTGGGGGACTGCATTTCAGGAGAAGTGGACTTGAACGAGTGTTGAGTACTGGCTGTGAACTGACCGCCCGGCTGGGCACTGGGGCTGTGGAGGTGAGCAGGCTCCGAGGACAGCGTGCTGGCAAGAGCGGTCCACAGGTGCCCGGAAACTGATGTGTTAAGTGTGAACGGGAGCACTTAACTGCTTACATGCTGGTGGAGCGTAGAGGAGTGAGGCTCAACACGCTTTAAATGCCATCAGTGCATATGACAAGCTTAATGCTTCAGTTGAAACCTCGCAGAATCCTGGGAGGTTGGTATTTCCTCTCCCTGTGCTCAGAGACGTCAAGTAGTTGGCTCAAGATCACACAGCTAGTAAGCAGGAGAACCGGGGGCCAAGTCGAGGTCTCTCTGGCCCTCAGGCCAGTCAGATTTGGACACCATCACCCATGGCACTGCCGGGTCTCGTGGTAACTGGGATAGGATTCACCTTTTTTAAACAAGAGGAATAGGAAGCTTGTAGTGTGAGCAGCAATTCAGTACGAACGTGACAGTGACCTCACAGACTCTCTTCACGTTTGTTATCCTCTGATGACATGGAGTTTCTCTGGCTGTGTCTGACCCACTGCTGTTAGTGTCCCAGAGGCCGGGGAAGTGTTGGCCATCTTTCTCCAGAGGTGGGCGTGGTGGTGGTGAGGGTGACAGGCGGGGATTCTGGCACACGCTGCCATGTGGTGGCTGGCTGGAGATGGAGGGGCTTGCCGTGGGAGCACTGCAGTGCCTGAGATGGCCCAGTGACACCTGGCGAGGTTGACTTGGGAAGTGCCCCTCTGTCTCTGACACTGAGAGGTTGTCTCCTGACTTGTGGATGTGAGGCGAAAGGGCAGCTGGAGTTTCTTACTGCAGCTTTGGGCCTCCGGTCCAGGGCAGACACAAACCATGCAGATGGAGTAAGTGGCCCAGTGCCTCTGGCTTGAAGCGGCTTTGGAGATGTCTGTTTTGTGCACGGCTAGTCCTTTGTACCCAGAGTGGTGCGTGCACCAAGCCTGTGCTCAGCGAGTCCTGGTGTGCGCCTGGAGAGATCTCTGTCTGGCCCGGCAGTCATTAGACCTGAGTTGGAGCACTACCTATAGTTGCTTGAAGAAAATCCACGACCTTTCCCAAGACCCGATTTTCTCCTCTTCAAAGGGATCAGAGGGTTAGTGCCTGCAGGATGGCCACCTCAGGAAGACCAGCAGAGTCTGGTCAGTAAGGCGTGGAGGTGCCCCGCAGCCAACAGCTTGGCCAGGTTGGTGGCTGGGGATAATTTCATGAGCATCTCACAAAGACATTTGTCTCCTTTCTCCCTGGAGAGTCCCACATGGATACTTGCGGTGCTGGGCACCTGCCCTCTTGGAAGGTTCTGTGAGAAGGAGGGGCCGGAGCGGAAGATTCAGTGCTTTGCTGTCAGCTTCCCAGTGTGCAGCCCTCCTCCCCAGCTGCCGGCGAGACACGTCTGCCGACTATGTGGATGCAGGAGGGGTGGGGTGTTCCGGACTGCTACCTGGGAGGGCAGGACAGGGAGAGCAGGCAGAGGACGCTTTGGAGTCCCATGGGCCTGGGATCCCTTGCTGACAGTGGTGGCACTTAAGCAAGGTATTAAACTGCTCTAAGCCTTGGTGTCCTCATTTGTAAGTGCTGATAAACATATCTTCCCTACAGGGTGTTGAGAGAACTGAAAGTAGTGGGTACAAAGCCCCTGGCCTCCCACCCGGCACATAGTAAATGCTTAATAAAAAAAGCAACTGCTCCAGGGCTGGACTGTCACCGGGGCAGAGGGCTGGACTGGAAAGGAGAGTCTTAGACCAGGTGGTGAGGGGGTAGCTGAGCACCTGACCACCCTTACGGGTCCCAGACTCTCTCCTTCTCCCTTCCTCCCTCGGAAAGCGGCTGCCAGGGAGTCACACCCTAGAATGTAAACCCTGTGTTGTAAGGCATGGAAGCCAGAGGTCTGTGCATTCCACTCTAATGTTAAGGGAGAAAACATTTCCCCTCAAATCCTTCCAACTGCCCTCCAGGACTGCCGGCATAAGTTGGGTTTTGGAGAGGTGGGCTCCGAAGCTCAGACAGGTTATTTGACTGAGGGTGCACAGTCGGTCCCGGAAGACCTGGGACTGCAGAGTGTCTGCCCAGCTACACTCTGGGCTCCTGGTCCAAACCAGAGATGTGTGGTCCCAGGTCCTTCACCTAGTCTGCTGGGGCGATGCAAGTGCCCCCAGGAGCTAAAGCTGGTTCAGAAAACCCAGAGAGCAGCCATGCACAGGGGAAAAACTCAACAAAGAACAACTAAGCACTTTCTATGTGCTGGAGACTGGGGATTTCATTGAGAGTTGATATGCTTAATCCTCACAATTCTCTTAGGAAATAGGTTCTATTATCATTTCCACTTTACAGATGAGGAAATCAAGAGGTGAAGTAACTTGCCCAAGATAACACAGCTAGTGAGCAGCTAAGCCATGATTCTAAATGCAGGCTGTCTGGTCCCAGAGGCCACACATTTAACTGCCTCAGCTGACTGGCTCTTGCAAGTTTAGCCCAAAGAAAGACGTGAAGAAGATTCTTACTGGGGACTCTGAAATGGCACCTCACCTGGAGCCAGGCCTGTCTAGGGGTGGAGCTTAAGAATGAGGGAAGTCCGGCTGGGACTTAGGGGCAGCGTAGAGCTCCTTGATTTCCACTCCCAGCATCTTTGGGTGTAGAGCTGCCTCTGTTTGTATCAGGAGTACAAGCGGTTGCCTGGGGGGCTGGGAGGAAGATTCACTCCCGGAGGAGTGGCATGCCCATGGCTTATTCCTTGATCAGATATTTCTGGTGCCTCTCCATCTGTCCTAGTGCACTAAGCGCTGGGAACTTTACCCATAAAACAAAACTCTAGCCCTGTCCCTGAGATGCTCGTGGTCTGATGAAAACAGAGTTACAGCTCTCTGTGAGCGAGGCTTGCTCAGCGCTGGTGGGACACAGAACAGTAACCAGCTTTGCTGGGGAAGTCCGGGAAGGCTGCCCAGGGACAGTTACATTGAGGTCAGGACTTGAAGTGGGGATTTGGGGGGGCAAAGGCAGCACAGATGCGGAGTCTTTGGCCTGCTGGGGGACACTGACTCTACACGGGAAATCTGAAAACGGCCTGATGGAGGATTTATCGGGGATGGGGGTCAGGGCGTGTATGGTCGGAGGACATCAGCACCCACGTGTGTCCAGGGGACGGGCCTGGGGCGCAGCTCCCTCCTCTGCATCCGGGCACAGCAGGCTTTCTGCGCGAAGAGAATGACTACCCGGCGGCAAGTCGGGATGACAAGGCCGACCTGAAGGGCACGCGCTTTTATGTAATCGATCTCGGTACCGAGGGTCTCGGGGGTCGGCGCTGAGCGCGGGAGGCGCCGAGGGAGGACGGCGTGCCCACGTTATTTCCTAGCACATAGGAGGGGACAGCAACGCGAGATAAGTTAGGAAAGTCCAGGGAGCTTAAAGAGGAGGGCGGCTCGCCCCTCTGCCTTTCCCCAGAGCCCGCTGCGCCGAGCGCGGGCGCTGCTCGGCGTCCTCTCTCCCCGCCCGGCCCCTGACCCGACCAGGGGGCCGAGCGCGCAGCCCTCCTCCCGTAAAAGCTCGCTGGGTGACCTTGGGCGAGCCGCTTCACCTCTCGGGGCCTCAGTTTCTCGGTCTCTGCGTCTGGCCATGCGGTAACCGACCCGTGGGGCTCCCCGCGCGCCGTGGGCGAGCGCGGGGCGAGCGGGAGGCGCCGGGAGACCCCTCCCCGGCCCGTCCGCGCAGCCGGTAGCGGCCCCCCCTGGCGGCGCGCCGCGGCGGGCGGCGGGCGGCGGGGCGCGGGCGCAGCGCGCAGGCGCGGCGGGCGGGGCGCGGAGGGCGGGGCCGGGCGCTCGGCGGGGCCGCTCGGAGAACGCGGGGCGGCGTGCGGCGTGCGGGTGGTGGCTGAGCTCGGCGCTGGCGCCAGCTGGCTGGGTTCGCCTGGGACTGCCTCAGGCTCGCAGAGTGTGCCGCCGGCCGGGCAGGAGGGCCCGCCTGACCACGCCGTCCCGTGGCGGGAGCGCGGGGGCCGCGTCCGGGAGGCAGTGGCCGCCAGCGCGGGGCAGTCGGCGGCCACCCCCTGGGGACCGGGGCTGCGCGGCCGCTTCCCGCCTCGCGGCGCCGCCGTCGCCGCCGCCGCCGCCGCCGCCGCCAGGCCGACCGCCCGGCTTGGCTCCGCCGCGCCTCGGCCGCGGCGTCCGGCCCGGGTTCCGCGCCGCTAGGGCGCGGGCGGGTTCGGGGGTTGCGTGGCCGGCGCTGCCCGCCCGCCTCGAGTCCGCGTCCCGGGCCCGGGCGGCCGGCGAGCATGGAGGAGAAGTACCTGCCGGAGCTGATGGCGGAGAAGGACTCCCTGGACCCCTCCTTCACGCACGCCCTGCGGCTGGTGAACCAAGGTAGGGGCGTTACTGGCGCCCGCGGCCGTTGGAGACCCGGGAGCGGTGGGCCAGGGGGCCAGGGACCGGAGGGTCGGGACCGGGGGGCAAGGCGGGAGCGTGGGGCTGGCTGGCCGTCACCCTCGGGGCGACTGGAGGGGACCCAGGTCGCAACCTGGGGGCGTTCGGGTAGGGACCTGGGAGCGTACCGGACACCTAGGGAGCGCCGAGGTGTGTGTGCGCGTTGGGGAGACTCGGGAAGGAAGGAGGCTGAGGCGTTTGGCTGAGACTTGAAGGAAACCTTTGGGGCCTCGAGGGTACCCAAGGGAAACTTCTGGGTGGGGGACGGCGAACATCTGGGGGCTTCGTCGGGGCGGGGTTGAATGATCTCATTGGAGGGGGAGAGTGGGGCGGAGGACTCGGGGAACTAGTGCGTCTGGCTTGTCTGGAGGGAAGGAACTGGAGCAAGCTGGAGGGAAATGGAAGGATTTGAGGGGATCGAATGCAGAAGAGGTGAAGGGAGCAGGTGCTTGGATTGTTGGTGAAGTTGGAGGACCTTTGGAGGAGGTTTGGGGTCAGACCCCAAGCACTCTGGAGGAGCAGGGTCAGCGGTCCCAGTGGCAGAGACCCGTCTCCTGTCGCATCCCCTCTTTGTCCCGGGTCCAGGCTCTAGCCGCCCTCCCTGGGGGTGGGCAGCTCATGCCAAGCCTTGCAGGCTGGCCCTCGAGGGCCATTAGGGGAGAAGAGGCCCACACGGGAGCCCGCTTCTTGGCTTGCCTGTCCTCTCTTTGGGAGCCTCTGGCTGGGCCGCCCTCCTTGGGGGCTGGCTGGGGATTCGGAACGCCAGCCGCGGAGTCTCTGCTGCCTGTGCCATCTTAGCACTACTCCGGCCAGCTCAGGGTGTGAGCAGCCCTGGGGAATGCAGGCCACAGGGTTCAGGAGGTACAGGGGCGTCTGGAGGCGTGCGGGCCCAGGACAGTGTTCCCAGGCTTGTTCCTCATCAGGCTTCCTGAGTAATCTTCTGGGATGGATGGTAAATTAAGCCTGCCTTCCCGGGAGCAGCCCTTTATTCCTCCTGGATGTGGAATACGTGTCTCAGAGAAAGCTGGGTTTGGGAGCCGCTGGTCTGCTGTTTCTCTGGGTGATGGCAGAAACATTATCTGGTCGGATCTGTTACCTTTCGCCTGAATCACTCACTGTGCCTTGATAGTCTGTGCTTCCTGCCTCAGGCGGGTCTGCTGGTCTTAATGCTGGCCCTGGCTCTTTTATTGTTGGAAGTGAAAGATGAGGCAGACATATTCTGCTTGTGTATAGATATCTATATTTTAAAACAGCGACCTCCGGTATTTGCGCGTTGCACCCAGTTCTTCCGAGTAGGGTGTGCGTGTTGTTGACTCAGGGTGGTGGTGGGGAGACTCACTGTCTCCAAGAATTTCAGCTTGATATTTAATTTGTTGAACGGAGATTGGTTCACAGAGCTTCCCCATTTTATTTTAATTGTAGGCTTACTTTTATTTCTTAACTAACGTGGGCTTGTGAAGAAGTAATGGGCATGCATTAAAGTAAGAGAATTTTAAGTTTTATGGCCATGCTCTTCCGAACAGCCCTACAGTTAGATTTGTACTCCTCGCTCTTTGTGATTTACATATATCTTTTGTTGCCTGCTGGGCTGTCATCTCTTTGAAAGATATTTCTTTGTACATTGTGTGAGATCACTGGCGTTAGAAATATTCTGGATTGTAGAATGAGTGCACTTTTCTTAATAAAGAAGCTGAATCAAAGTTACGTTGTACTCAATTAAGGAAGCAGTTCAACAAAAGTGTAGTAAGTTATTTTATTTTAAAAGTCAGAATTATTTTTCTGTGCCAGGTTGCTGCAGTACATCCATTCTAATACATTCAGAATTCTTTTGGTTTCTGTGTTTTTACATGTGGTAATTGCCTCCAGTTATTTGAAATAGATCTTGGACAGTGTTGCCATTAGTGTTTTTTTTTAAGATCTTAAACCGGATTACCTTACTTTTCCATCAAAAACGTAGTTCTTGTTGAGAAGTACGCTTCTCACATCGAACAGATATGTGGAGGAAGAAAGATACTGCTCAGGTGCTCTTACTACTGTTAATTTAGATTATTTCAGACTAAAATGTTTTCCCCTTAAATCACAGGCTGGTATCTGGAATGCAGAACCCTGTCATTTAAAATATTAATTACGCTCTGTTACGTAACTTCAGAACTACAAGTGCATTTCTAAAACATAGTGTCTTAAATCTGAATTGGCTATTAGGAAACTGATTTTAAATCTGATAATCATCTTGTGAGTGGCTATTGAGAGCATTTTTATTCTTTTTTACTTGTATTTTTGACTGTTTGCATCTAAAGGAGGCACCTGGTTTTTCAGATGTTATTCTGAATCTCGATACTGGATTCCAAATTCGGGCACTAACTTGTACAGTGCTGATGAGTCAGCAGTGCACACCTCTGTTTTATTATGGAGTGACATGTAATAGATAGACATGATGGTTAACATCTCCAGATGCTAACAGTAGCTTTGTTTGCATAGTGTTCTAAAGTTTCTGAGGCTCTTTCAGGCACATGCTGTCTACTTGTGTTCTCACACTTGCACGCTGGTGAGGCAGCCTTTGATGTCTCCATTTTTCAGGGGAGGGAGCTGAGGACCTCAGCTGTGGGAGCTCGTAGGTAACTGAGATAGGTTCATCTGAACTCAGGTGTTTGGTCTCATAAGGCCCTTGTTCTCCCTACTTATGCCTTCCCCAAAAGATAGCTCTGAAACACTTCACACATGTTAATTTACCTGCAGAAATCGATATAACTAATATGCTTGTTTCCTGCCGACTCCTGTCGACTTCCTGTTGATTTTGTTAAAAAGCTTTTGTCGGTGCTTGTCTAGTGGTCTTCTTTGAAGAAACAAACATTCACGGTAGATTTATCCAACAGGATATTAGTGCTCAGGTCAAGGGGCATTTTTAAATTAAAGCTCTCTGGAGACCAATATATGACTTCAGTAATCAACACACTATGATAATGAAACAGTTGATAAATGAGGTGTGGTCATTTTTTAAAAATTCAGCATTTGTAACCATGTTCAACTTCCTAGCTGAATTACTTTTTTTCCCTAATAATCCGTAAGTAAGAACTTGAGCTGGGATCACATCAAGATGTATGCTTCTCTGCTAACGTAGGTCGGCTTTTACACTTTCCAGGCTTGTGTTTCGTAGTGGACGTTAGATCCTGACTTTTATTTCTGTTTTCTCAGGATAACTGATTTTCCTTCCCCCAACCCCTCAAATATCGAATGCTTTTGTTTCTTTGCCAATAGTAACGGGTAATGTTTACTTGATGTTAAACCGAATCAAATAAAATAGACTTTTTTAAATCGCCCCTCCGCCTCCCCCCAAACTGGACCACTGCCTATAGAGTGAGTTGACATTGCAGTTTCTTGCCAAGGAGGTTAATTGGAGAGGAAAGTAGCATTGCATGTTTTATATTATATTTGCTAGTAGGGGATGTGCTGACTCTTACTAAAAAACATCTTCAGAAATGTCTTACGCTTATAATTTAATCCAGTTCTCTGGTATTGCTTTGGATGTTTTTCAATCCAAGCCAAGTAACCATTAAATAAGATTACATAACCCTGTATTGTTAATTATTTGATGTAATATATGGATTGGTGGCTGGTTCACTGCCAAGTTATATTTAGTGGTTGGTTACAAGAGGAAGTGGAGCAAAGGATTCCAGATTATGGTGGTCTATTCATGTCGAGATAAATGTTTTTCATATTACACAAATTTCTCTAATAATAGGACTCTTAGCATTACTCAGGATATGTGTGAGGGGTCAACATGTATAAAGGAAGGATCATTATTTTGCCTTAAGTGCATCTCTTTGTTCAACAAAACTCAGTGGCTTAAGAGTGTCATTTGGGGGGATCCTTTTTGTAAATTTTTTTGATCGCTGGCGTGTTGTCAGGCATTTAAAATAAGAGAGAAGAATGAGAATGAAAATTACAGAGTTATATTTAGCTGTGGTTCCTTCATGCCATAGTGTGTGATTCTCTGCTTTATCCAGAGAAGGATGTGGTTATTTAAGTTTTTAATAGTTTTCCTTAGGGTTATCAGGTTTTGTTTTTTGTAAGAAAATGGATGCATGACTCACTTTTAGATAAGCCATTTCTGAATTTTTTATAGTGTGTTATGATTCAAAGGGATCCAGTGATTGTCAGTTACCGTGTTTTGGTGTCTGGACGTTAGTAGCGGGTTTGTTGAGAACCTGCCTGGCGGGGCATTTGTGCTGGTCCTGAAGGTGGAGAGGGGACAGCAGTCTCTGCTCTTGAGGAGCGTCTGCCCTCCCTGCATTAGACGGAGAGTGAGTTTTAAGTTTATAGATGCCCTCTCCTTTCCTAAGGAAGGTCTTATTAGCCTTCAGCTCTTCTTTTGAAATATTTAGTGACAGGCAGTTTAGATTTAACTCTCAGTCTAGGAACATTTTCGAGGTGCTTCTCTGTGCCCGGTTAGGTCTATAATCTCAATACTGGGAACAGCCCAGAAATGTAGAGGCTATTAGCCTAATATTTCACTTGTAGAAACCAAGACTCCAACAATAAAGTTGAGTCACCCCGAGTGACACACTTATAAAATGTCCAGGTGGAGGTTCAGGCTTTGTCCTTCTCCAAGCCCATTGTCTTTACACTGTTCTTCACACTGAGCCTTGGATGTATAAAGCGTCAAGCTCTGATGGTATCGTTAGTAATGACAGAAGGGGGATTCAGACTCTGGCCTCTTAGGCGCAGTTTGTTCTTTTCTCCCTAGCCTGTGCCAGAATTGAAAGATGGGTTATGTAGCATCCGTTGTTATACTTTATCCTTCCAATTTCTGCTGTAGGTATCTCCTCCCCCCCAAATGGGTCAGAGCGCCTATTTTCTGGTCCCGAAGCAGCCACTGCCTAAGTCTCTGATGAGGTGATAGTCATCACACTGTATTGATTGGGTCTCTTTGTCTTCCCTGGGAGAGTGTGGGGTGCTTGGGAGGCAGGGCTTGGTCTTAACATGTCTTCGCGTCTTCAGCACCTCATATAATTCTTGGTACGTATCCCTGGCAAACTCCAGTCTTCGATTCAGTGTTTTAATTCTCATAACGGTAGAAGACTTAGAAAGTATATTTGGAGTTTGGCAGTCATTAAAGGCTTGGCTCTTTATCACTTTAGAGCCCCTGAGTTGGGGGTAGGAGGAAGTCACCAACAGCTCTGCAGACAGAAATGAAAGGAAGTTCTAAGTGAAATGCAGTGTTAAACAAGCAGAACATCCCAGGGCTCTGTACTCGTGGTGGAACAGTAGGGGTCCTTCTCAGGAGGTAATGAGAAGATGTTATCAGATCTGCTTTGAATCAGATGCTTATTTACTTTTATTCTTCCTTGAGGAACTTGTTAGCCAGTGCACTGTAATACAATTAGCTCTCCTTCCCTAAACTCCTAATGAGGTTTCTTATGACAGGATTAAACCAGAAATTTGGAGGCCCTCATCACTTGCCGAAGAAGCCTTCTTACCTGAAGGAGTTAATCTTCAATCTCAGATGCCAGATAGACACCCAAAGCCCAAGGAGCAATTGGGGTCACAGATGGAATGCCAGCAGCAACTTGGATCTCACAAGACCCTTTGCTTGCTGTCATCCTTACCCCTGAGTGGAGATGGAATGGTTTTTATGTTTCATCAAAAAATAGAAGTAGAGTGTTCCTTAGCATTGGAATAATGATTCTAATAAAAGCTGCCAAATTGAGGGCCTCTGTGCCAGGTGCTTCCTATGCAGTGTCTCTCATCCCCACAAGATCTTGCAAGGTAGGTGGTTTTATCCCCTGCCCGCCTCCTTTATTTTTTCCAGTGAGGCATCTGAGGCTCAAAAGGGTAAAGTAACTTGCCCAGTCTAGGTATGCAGCTTTAAATAGTCAGGCTGAACTTTTAAATCAAGTCTGCAGTGTTTTGATAGGATACTTTAAGAGGCAAAGGGGTGGAACCCAACATTGTTGTTTGTTTTTAAGTAAGAGTTTCATTGTAGTAGAAGCCAGTTAGGAATTTCCATTTGTGATGATGAATTTTTAAAAGAGGTTCCTGAAAATGTGTTTTACCAAAAAAGGCAAGCTCCTTTTTTTCCTGTGTTCTCCGGCAGTACTTTTCAGTGTTCAGTAAGCATTCAAGGTAAGGGTTTTTAATTATGTATATTTCAGTAGTCAAGGAGAAAATAGAAAACTTTCTGAATTGAAAATTAATCAGTCGTCTCCTGATAAAGCTCTGTCTCTTGAAGGAATCGCTCAGAGACACAGGGCTCGTTGTACTGGTATTTTAATCCTCTATCACAGACACAACTGGTATGACATCAGGGATTTATAGTCAGTTTATGGTATGTTTAAAAATTCTCCATCTTCTAAAAATAGGCTCATAAAAGGAAAAAAAAGTGCTAGAACATACAAGAACATATTCCCGCAGATAATGGTTTTGGCCTTCTGAAGGAGGGTGGTGTTTGAATATACTTGATTGCAATTGTTAATAATCATAGTTACTGTTAATCAAGAACCTTTTCTGGGTTAGATGCTTTATGTACATTATTTCATTTAATTCTTCTAACAGCTGTCTTAAAAGAGTAAATCATTTTACCTTATTTTATAGGTAAGAAAACTGAGGGCAGGAAGGTTAAATAATTTGCCTAAGGTCACACAGCTAACAAGTGGTAAGCCAGGGTTCAGATCTGTATTTGCCCACCTCCAGGGCGCTGAACTGCATAGCTTACCTGCAAGCTCCAGGCAGAGGGGGGAGCTTTCGTCGTGGCTGGGTTTTCATGTTGACTCCCCTGGGAAGATCTCTGTCATGCAGCTCTTAAAATGCACTGTCCGGCATCGGACTGGTCATCCGTGAGCACAGCCGACTGCACAGAGGGGCAGACAGTGGTGTGACCACGTGGGGTACGAGCTGTGTGACCATGGGCAGCGTGGAAAGTCTGGCGGATGCGTTTCCATGGGGAGCGGCGTTACTTCACAGGGAAGAGCTTCTAAAAGGGCCTCGGGATTATGGGAGGCGACAGCTTTCTAGTCTGTAACCCTGTGCCAGTTACTTAACTTCTCGGAGCCTCAGCTTCTCATTTGTAAAGTTGGAGACCTTATACCTGCTTTGTGGGGTGATTGTGTTAGGCGTGAGGTAAGTACAGTGTCTGACATGCAATGAGTGCTAGGCAGACATTACCTGCTCATTTCACAGAATTGCCTGAGACAGGTGTGTGCGTGCTGGTGGCACTTTGCAGAGTAAAGTGTATAATAAGAACTTAATACATAAATCACCCAATTTCATTCCTCAGGTTAATTTTATGTCTTAGAATGATTTTAGTTTTCCAATCCTGGAGATACTGAAGGGGAAACTCATTCTTTAGGAAGCCTCTTTCATTAATATCATGTACAAAATTAGCAGCAGTTCTGACTGGTTTTATTATGCTATTCAAGACGCAGCACCTGAAGCTTCCATTAACAAGTGAGGCTTCCATAAACAGATTTATGACTGCACATCTTAAAACATGTCTGGGCACTCAGCAGCCTCTCTCCACAAGCACAAGGTATCTTACTCTGAATTGGTGAGCTTTAAATTTCCATAATGTTTTACATTTCCATAATTTTTCACCAATCAGCCCCTGCTGCTATTTTAAGGACTTTAAAAGGTGTTCCTGGCATATTATTGATGTTCTTCCTTGGTATGATAAAGAGCGTGAGTGTGTGAGAGCACCCTTTCTGATCTCTGTGTTTGATATGAATCTTACACTTGGGGTCACTGTTGGTTCAAGCTCCCATGGAGAAATTGTAACGGAGAGGAGGAGGGAGAAGGGACGGTTTTCATCCTCACCATTTTCCCTTATTCTCCCCCGCTCTACTTCAGCTACTCATGCCACTTGTGCTCTATCCTTCTTCCACTAGATGGCGCTCCACATAGCCAGGTCACCCTCTTCCTCCACACAGGTAGCTTCTCCCAAATCAGTGTTAGTCTCGCTTTGCATTGCTTTTGAAATTCACGTACTGATACTAACCTTTCATATTTCTGACATTTTAAGAGGCATACTCTGTAGCCAGCGCTTGCAAACCATTATGGCCTGTTTCTGTTTTGTGCCTAAGTTGTGCCTGGCACTGCTGCAGGTTCTTTTCCACACGATACCTCCTTTAATCCTGGGGCCTTGGGAAGTCGTTCGGTGGTTCTCATTCTACAGGTAAAGAAATGGAGGTGAGGGAGATGCATAGCTTGTTCAAGGTCATGCAGCTAACTTACGTTATAGGGTTTACTTACATTATAAGGTTTACTGTGCCCTAAAGAAAAAATATTTCAGAAGCTTTGAATTGAAATTTTTTTTAAGGAAAGTATTAGGGTAGTCTGACTTATGGCTACCAGCCATTGTAATCTGTTTATTTTGTTGGGGAAAATTATAGTCCTGACAGTTATTTGCATTGGAATATAAAAGTCAAATTCTTTGATTTGTGTAAAGAAACAAGCAACAGTAACAAAAGCTTTGTCAGCTGGTGTGGAAATTGCTGCTTCCTCTTGCCTTCCCTCGTCTACTGACTTGAGTGGGCCAAGGGACTTGATCAGTACCAGGTACAAAACCATGGGGAACTTTGGACAAAGCCATGATTCTACTTTTAGTAATTTTAGCAGAGCTGAATACTGGATTGAGTCCATAGGAATTCAGAAATTTATACTGAGGTTTCTTTCACTCCATTCATTTATTTAATATTGAGTATCTGCACTGCTATATTGAACTGTTTGTTCTGGGCCAGTTACTTCTCTGAGCCTGTGTTTCCCTGTCTGCACATGTCATTAGGGTGAAATGACAGTGATTATGTGTTTGTTTAATTTTACTAAAATTTTAAAAATTAGAATATATTTTTACATCCAATATATGTTATTTTTTCTATCTGAATTTCATACATCAACTCTTGGTCACCTACCAGTGCAGTGGACTATCTGCCAGTAATTTTTTTTTTTTTTTTTTTTTTTCCCCTGGTACGCGGGCCTCTCACTGTTGTGGCCTCTCCCGTTGCGGAGCACAGGCTCCGGACGTGCAGGCTCAGCGGCCATGGCTCACGGGCCCAGCCGCTCCGCGGCATGTGGGATCTTCCCGGACTGGGGCATGAACCCATGTCCCCTGCATTGGCAGGCGGACTCTCAAGCACTGCGCCACCAGGGAAGTCCTGCCAGTAATTTTTTGAGGGCTGGCTTTCTCCTGCCACCTTTTGCCACCCTTGTCCCTTGCTCTCTGGTTGGGTGTGCTCTGCGAACACACATGGAAGTGAAATGCTTAGAAAAATCCCTCTCACCTTTTGTTTGCTTCCTATGTGCAAGCCACAGCTAACTAAAGACTCAGGCGAGAGTGGTTAAGGACATAATTTAAAATCAGACAGACCTGAGTTCACATCTGAGCTCCGCCACTTCTCCTTCTCTGTGTTGTGACCCCTCTCAGCCTCAGTTTCTGTGATGGAAAAATGGTGATAAAAAATTAATAAATCCCCTTTGAAATTTTTTGAGGTTTAAATGAGATATGTGTTAAGAGCTGTTTAGTGTCATGCCTGACATTTAGTAAGTACAGGGCAAGTAGCTGCTGTTCCTGCCATCCTCCTCCTCATCCTCATTTTTTATCAAGGAATTTGGAATCCAATGGGGGAGATAAACATGTGGGGGAACAATTTTAAGAGTGTGTTAAGCGCTGCGATAAAATAAGGCCAGTTTTAGGGGCTCAGAGAGCGACCTCTCTCATCTCAGGACCAAGACAGACTTTCTGGAGGAGGCTTTTTCAGAGAGGACTGGCTGGATGCAGACATCGTTGCCAAGGCCGGGCGAAGGACTTGGGGCAGGGATGGGTAAACCGTCTGACTCCCCCAGGTTCTTCATTTCCGTCTCCCACGTTTCCATGACTACTTCGTATTCCTACGTGCCACGGCACATTGTGGGTATTGATCTGTCTTCTCCTTTCCTCTCCCCCTCCCTTTTTTTTTCCCTGGCATTAAAATTTTTATCTCGAAACAACTTTAAACTTACAGAAGAGTTAAAAGCGTAGTGCTAAGAAGCCCTGTATACTCACGTGTCTGGATTCACCAATTGTTTACATTTTCCCACATTGGCTTTTCCATTCTCTCTGTGTCTGTGTATTTTCATGACTCATTTGAGAGTAAGGTGTGTGTGTTATCTCCCCTTTACCCCTAAATACTTGAGTACCTTGGTGTGTATTTCCTGAGACTAAGGGCTGTCTCTTACATAACTGCAGTTGCAGATAACCGTGATGACAGAAGTTAGTCATCGTTTCGGTACTTTTATTATCTAACCTGCAGTCCATGTGCTGCTATTGCTGGTTGTTCCCGTTTTGTCTTTTATAGCAGCAGTCCCCAACCTTTTTGGTACCAGGGACTGGTTTCGTGAAGACAAGTTTTCCACGGATCTGGGGTGCGGGGGGATGGTTTTGGGATGATTCAACCACGTTACATTTACTGTGCACTTTACTTCTATTATTACTACATTGTAATATATAATGAAATAGTTATACAACGCACCATAATGCAGAATCAGTGGGAGCCCTGAGCTTGTTTTCCTGCAACTAGATGGTCCCATTTGGGGGTGGTGGGAGACAGTGACACCCGAAGTGTGTTGCTTATGTCCGGTCTACTCTGTAAGATGCAGCTTAACTGTCACTTGCCACTCACTGATATGAGTCCGCAAGCACTTGATTTATTATGGTCTCTGTGCAGACAAACCCCTCTGCTAACGACAATCTGTATTTGCATCCCCTCGGCTCCACCTCAGATCATCAGGCATTAGATAAGATTCTCATAAGGAGCGAGCAGCCTAGATCCCTCGCATGCGCAGTTCACAGTAGGGTCTCTCTCCTACGAGTCTCAGGCTGCTGCTGATCTGACAGGAGGCGGAGCTCAGGCGATAATGTAAGTGATGGGGAGCGGCTGTAAATACAGATGAAGAAGCTTCACTCGTTCGCCTGCCCGCCCTCCGCTCACCTCCTGCTGTGCAGCCCGGTTCCTAACAGGCCACGGACCGCCACTGGTCCATGGCCCCGGGGGTTGGGGACCCCTGTTTTATAGGACTCAGTTCAAGACCACACATTGCTTTTAGTTGTCGAGCCTTTCAGTTTCTTAATTTGGAACAGCTCCTCCGCCTTCCGTTGCCTTTCATGGCATGCATGTTTGAATATTGCACAGGCCAGGATTTTGTAGAATATCTCTCAATTTGGGTTGTCTGATGTTTCCTTAAATTTAGATTCATGTTGTGCACTGTTTAGGCAGGAGTCCCACTGAGGTGATGGTGTGTCCTCCTCAGTACATCATATCAGGAGGCACGCAGGGTCGGTGTCACCTTATCCCGTTATTGATGACGTTAAGCTTGATCACTGGTGTAGGTGGTGCCAGTTTTCTCCACTGTAAAGTTACCATTTTCCTTTTGTAATTAATTAGTACTTTTGTGGGGAGATGCTTTGAGACTATGTAAATACTCCTTATTAAACTCTCCCTCACAAACTTTAGTATCCATTAATGTTTCTTATCCGAATTATTACTATGATGGTTGTAAAACTGTAATTTTCTAACTGAGATATTCCATCTACATTTATTGGTTGACATTCTGCTGAAAGGGAACATTTTCATTTTTTTCTTTCCTCCTTTCTTTTCCTCTCTCCTTCCCTCCGTCAGCTGTCGGTATACATTCAGGGATTCTTCTTTAATTCAATTGGTTGTAGTCCCTTACTGTCACTATATAAGCTGATGCTTAATCTGGTCCAGATTTGGCCATTGGGAGCCCTTTACCCTGACTCCTGGGTCCTGTTGACAGGATGATTCCATACAGTTTTTGAGGTTTTTTTTTACACTTTCTAACAGCATTTTGTTCCAGGCGCATCTTGTACTTACTCTTGCCCAGCTCTGGAATTGGCCACTTCTTCCAAGCTTCCCTGGTTTCTTCTAGTGTGGAATGGTGTTTAAAAACCACAGTCTGGGCTGCTGGCGTGTCACGGCTTCTAGCCCTTTCACCAGACAGAGCCAGAAAACGGATATGTTTCTGTAGGTGTATCACCACTGTCTTCATGTTAAACTCTAAGCCTAGGGCTAGCAAACTTTTTCTGTAAAAATACTCAATAGTAAATATTTTGTGGGCTGTATGTTCTACTCAACCCTGCTGTTGTAGCAGAAAAGCAGCCGTGCACAATATGAAAGTGAGCGAGTGTGGTAGTGTTCTGACAACACTGTTTGTAGAAACAGGCAGTGTGCTGGCTCTGGCCCTGGGCTGTAACCTGCTGCATTTCCCTGCTCTCAGCTACCAGTCAGTAGGGACCGGGCCTTATCTCCGCTTACCAGTGCTGTCCACATACCGGCACAAAGCTCTCTGATGAACGCATTCATAACTGTTAGCTCTTTGTATCACAGACTATTTATTTCTCTTACAGATCTTTTGGATATCGATTTCTTGTGACTTGCCAATTTGTTGAGGTCCTTATTTGCAAGATGAGAGTCTTTAAAACATAATATGCACAATATACAAAGTAGTACTGAGAAAAAATAATTTTGTAGAATTCCTGAGGGTGTTTTTCCTTTTCTTGATGAAAGCATCTCAAGGCAGAGCCTTCACATGCAGGCTGTAGCACAGGCCCTGCTCTGGTCTGACATCACGGTCACCCCTGTAGTCTCAGATACAAGGCAGAACTCCAGCACCAATCAGGTGGGTGAAAAGTCTTGAAATTATACTCCTTTGATTGTCTCAGAACTGATTTATTTCTTTGCAGTTTTCTTTATGTAATTTATTGCTTGAATTTATTCCAAAAGAGACTTCATTACAGCAGTGACAAATGGGTTTTATGAGAGAGTGAGCCCTTTCTCAGGAAGACTGTGTCGTTAGGAAAGACCACCTGACTGTGGTCAAGGTGGTGTGGACACTGAGAAGGAAACCACACACATCATGGCAGAGAGCAGTGGCGCTGGCATCAAGGTGCAGATTAAATCAGGTGAAGTGTCTCTGATGACTCTTAAGTCAATCAGACTTTTAGTTACGTCAGTTGTAAGCTTGCTGGTGAGCAGTTTTTCTGTTTGTCACCAAACCATCTCATTGTTTATCAGAAGCAGCAGAAAGTTTTGCTCCATCCTTTCTCTAGAATCCAGAAAAGTGATTTTAAAGTTCTGTGTCTCAGAGCAGTTCATGGTTCTGCAGGGAGTCCTGGTCTGGTGAGAAAGGGAAAGGCGAGCGCGTCTCCTTCCCCCTGGGCTTTTGTCGTCCAGGTCCTGAGGCGCCTCGTACGATTTTGGTTTGCTTAATGAATTTTACTTTTTGTTGTTGTTTTAAGTGTGAAAGGTGCTGTCGAGGAAGTTGTACCTCAGTGGCGGACTCTCGGCTGGAGCCCGGGCTCCGTCCACTCTGCGGCTCACGGCCCCGCCCTTAGTGCGCCGAGGCCATCAGTGCGGAGCAGCCGCGGAGCCGGGGCTGCCCGCCCCGTTTTTGTGGCCTGCGGTGGCGCGGCGGGGGCAAGGGGGCAGAATCATCCAGGTCACGGAGCTTAGCACAGTAATTGGTCATTTTCCGTGTTGTACTTTCTTCTAGTTTCCTTTTCCCCCCCGTTAGGGTTGAGCTCCTTACCTGCTAAATGGGTGCACCACTCTGGTAACAATAAGCTCCCTGGGCTTAGGTTTCTTCATGTATAAAAGGAGCACGAGAGGATCCGTGTCCCGCGCCTGGCAGGTTACAGGTCCTCACGGTCAGTCCGCTCTGCTCTGGGGCCCTTGGCCAGCAGAGCGCTGCACCTTGTTCCTGCCCCCGTGGAGCCCAGCACGGGAAGTGGGGACACGGCACGGAGCCGACCCCTGGACAGCTGCCGGTCTTTGTGGTACCGGCCCCACGTTCCTTTCCACAAAGGGTGCGTGACAGAAAGTAGTGCTGTCGGCTTTGGGAGTCAGCATCCTGGCAGGAATAGCACAGTCTGCTCATCACGCTGCAGACTCTCAGACTCTCGGAAACCACTGCCCAGCTTCCAGGGAAAACCCTTACGAGGAGGCCGGTAGGGTGTGTATTTCTCCGCAGTTGTCCCCGCTGGACCCCGGAGGGTGTTCGGTTCTTCTTCATCGAGGATCGAGTTCTTAGGCTGGGCTCGGTGCTGGGACACAGGGCCGGGAATCCTTCATTCCTGCTTAAAGAGTTTTCAGCCCAGTGGGGAAGCAGCCAAATTAGAAGACATTTACGTTGTGAGGTGGGGAGCGCTGTACCAAGACGGTCACGCAGGACTCTGCGGAAGCCCAGGAGCCCCGCGTCGTCCCCGGGGTTGGGGGTGGTCCTGACGTGGTGGAGGAGAGGGCCGGGCTGCAGAGCGTGCCAGGCCGAGGCCACGCTGCGGAGCACAGGCCTGGCTGCCTGGTGTGTGGTCCCTGTCCCCGTCCTCCTCCCCCTCCGTGTTCATTCCCAGTGCCCAGTACAGCCCCTCGTCTTTGCAGCCGTGGTTGTGCTTGTCACACTCTAGATTACAGTGATTTGTTGGGAGTTATTTCTCCCCCGAGAGTCCCAGTTCCTTACAGACAGGACATCTGCCTTCTTAGCTTCAAGTTCTTCTCTAGTGCCGAGCGCGGTGCCTGGGAGATGGTTGGTGCCCAGGAGATGTCTGTAGAACGAAGGGTCAGCTGGTCTCAGTTTCTTCTTCTGTGCATTAGGGCAATGAATTCATTATCTCAGGACGCTTTAGTGAAGGAGAAAACCTTAAAAGGCTGTTCTCCTTTTACTTGAGCTTCTGGCTGCTGATTTTCAGGGGAGAGCCTCCATTTCTCAGGCAGGTGTGCCAGGCGTGTACATCCTGGCGGTGTGGGACTCAATCAGACCTGTGGCGAGTCTCCCTGGGCTGCTTAAGAGTTTCTGGATCTGGGTACGTGCCTTCACCTCTCTAAACACCAGTGCTTTAGTTTGTTAAAAGAGGCATGAAACTACCTACGACCCAGACTTCCCGTGAGGTTTCAGTGACAAACACTGGGACCGTGTGTAACCAGACTCAAGCCAGCAACATCAGACTGGCTGAATCTGTTCACACTGCCTTCTCTGTGGTTCTCTCTCTCCTACTTTTCTCATCCATTTGTAAGGTCCTTTGTGATTATATTGGGCTCGCCTGGATGATCCAGGATGATCTCCCCATTTTAAGGTCGGCTGATCAGGAAACTTAGTTTTCTCTGCAACCACTAATTCTCCTTTGCCTGCAACCGAACATTCTCCAGATCTGGAAGTCAGGATTTGGGCATCTTTGGGGAGCCACTGTTCTGTCAAGCACAGAGGGATTGGGGAGGCAGGAGAAACTGATGTTCCTCAAGTACCGAGTGTGTCTTCAGCCTGGTTTCAGGGATTTTCATATATTAGGACATTATCTCAAATTATACAGCAGGGGTTTTAGAGATGTTAAAGTAACTTGTTCGTGTCATGTAATTATTAATAATAATGAGGTCTTTTGTTGAGTTCTTGCTAAGTGTCATACACTGTGTCAGGAGATTTACAGAGCATATTTTTCTCAATTCTCAGTATAGCCTTCTGAGATGAATGACATAAATTCTACTTTATAGGCGAGAAAACAGGCTTTCGTGGAACTGTGATTGGCTCAGTGTCACATGGCAAGCTTCTAACTGAATGCTTTGGACGTTGTCAGTCTGACTCCCAAGTCTGTACTCTTTCTGTGAAGTTACCCTGGGTTAAGATAAAAGATCAGCCTGTGGAGCCGATTTCTCTTGTATCCCACCCCATACTGAAGTTTTTGTCTGGATAACATTCAGAGCACCTCTTAGGGTATTTGTCAGAGATTATTTGGTGTCACATATCACAATGACCAGGTAGTTAATTGACTGACTTGACAACTTCTCTTTCCTTTCCTCTGCGCTCCAACGTTTTATCCCTCTGTAGACCGTAACGGCCTCTTGTAAGTATTTAGTGAGCTCCTCCTCGGTTACCATTCCTCCCATCTATTTTCCATATTGTTTCATACATTATTTTATTTAATCTTTGCAGCAGCCTTCTACAGATAACTATTAATACTCCTATTTTATAGATAATGAAACAGCCTGACAAAGATTAAAACCAAGCTCTGTTTTGACTCAAAAGCCTGTGCTATAAAAAGGTGTATCTTATTTACAGTTTTTTGCTTCAGTCCTACATATTCAACATGATCACTTGAAATAATTTCATAAAATATGAGGAAAATATAGATAGAAAAAAAACTAAAAATGACTGATGTTGTAGTAATTAAATAGGTAAAGAATGCCCAAAGAGCACAAGTTTATATATCAAAAGTAGGGCTAAAAAGTGCTTGGTTTATATTGACCCTGATGAGCTCAGTGACATGGAATAAACTAGGACTTGATTTAACAGTGTGTTTCAATTAATGTTTGTGGTAGGCTGAAGAGTGGCCCCCAAATATGTCTATATCCTAATCTTTAGAACTGGTGAATGCTACCTTAAATGGTGAAAGAGACTTTATAGATATGATTAAGTTAAAGATCTTGAGATGGAGAAAGTATCCCTGATCATCTGGGTGGGCCCAGTATAATCACACTGGTCCTTATAAGAGGAATGTGGAGGAAGAGTCAGAGTCGGACAGAAGACAGTGTGACAGTGGAAACAGAGATTGGAGTGATGTGGCCACAAGCCAGAGAATGCTAGCAGCCTCTAGAAGATGGGAAGGACAAGGAAAAGGATTCTCCCTTGGAGTCTCTAGAAGAAATGCTGCCTTTATGTGCCCATTTTAGACTTCTGACTTTCAGAACTATAGGGCAGGGGTCCCCAACGCCCAGGCCGCGGACCTGTATGGTCCACGGCCTGTTAGGAACTGGGCCCCACAGCAGGAGGCGGGCGGCAAGCAAGCAAGCGAAGCTTCATCTGCTGCTCCCCATCGCTCGCATTACCGCCTGAACCATCCCCCCTTCCCCCGCCACTGGTCCGTAGAAAAATTGTCTTCCACGAAACTGGTCCCTGCTGCCAAAAAGGTTGGGGACCGCTGCTGTAAGGTAATAATACATTTATGTTGTTGTTTTAAGCCACTAAGCTTGTAGTAATTTGTTACAGTGGCAATAGGAAACTAATACAATGTCCTTAAATAATTATGAACCGCTTAACAAAGTAATAGTTGGGGACTTCAGTACCCTTGTTTAAATAATGGAGGCAAAAACTAGGTAGAAAATTGGTAAGGAAATAGAAGACGTGAAAGACACTAAAAGTTGACTAGACTTACGGAACATTTATAGAACATGCAGAAACTACATTTTTCTCAGGTGCACATGGAACATTCTCCAGGACAAACCATATGCTAGTCCATAAAACAAACCTCAGTGCATTTTAAAGGATTTAAATCATGTAAAGGATGTTCTCTGACCACAATGAAATGAGACTGGAAATCAATAACAGAGAGAAACTTGGGGAGTTCACAAATACGTGGAAATTAACAGACTCCTAAATAACCAATGAGCCAAATAAGAAATCACAAGGGAAATTAGAAAATATTTTGAGATGAAGGAGAATAAAGACACAACATTTCAAAACTTATGGAATGCAGCTAAAGCAGTACTTGGAGACAAACATATAGATATAAACACTTAAATTAAAAATGAAGATAAATCTCAAATCAGTTACCTAACCTTCGATCTTAAGACACTGGGAAAAGAAGAGCAAATTAAATCTAAAAGAGGCAGAATGAAGGAAGCAATACAGAATAGAATGGAAATTAATGAAAAAGAGAATAGAAAAACAGTAGAGAAAACCAACAAACCGAAAACTGGTTCTTAGGAATGGACTTGAGGACACAGGGAGGAGGAAGGGTAAGCTGGGACAAAGTGAGAGAGTGGCATGGACATATATACACTACCAAATGTAAAATAGCTAGCTAGTGGGAAGCAGCTGTGTAGCACAGGGAGATCAGCTCAGTGCTTTGTGACCACCTAGAGAGGTGGGATAGGGAGGGTGGGAGGACGATGCAAGAGGGAGGGGATATGGGGATATATGTATACGTATAGCTGATTCACTTTGTTATACAGCAGAAACTAACACAACAGTGTAAAGCTTATACTCAAGTAAAGATGTTTAAAAAAAAAATTGGTTCTTTGAAAAGATCAACAGAATTGCCAAAATTTTAGCTACATTAACTAAAAGAAAAGAGAGACTCACGACAAAAATCAGGGATGAAAAATGTACATAACTGCTGACTTTACAGAAATGAAAATGTAAGGGAATACTGTGAACAGTTGTATACTCATAAATTAGATGACTTAGATGAAATGGGCAGATGCCTAAAAAGATACAAACTACTGAAACCGACTCAAGAAATGGAAAATCTGAATAGAACGGTAAAGAGATTGAATTGGTAAAATAAATAAATAACCAAACTACTCAGTAAGAAAAGCTCAGGTCCAGATGGCTTCACTTGTGAATGCTATCAAACATTTAAAAAACTAATTAGTACTAATTCTTGACAAACTCTTCCAAAAATTAGAAGAGGAAGGAATATTTACCAATTCATTGTATGAGACCAGTATTACCCTGATTCCAAAAATCAGACAAAGACATCACAAGAAAACTACAGACCAGTATCTCTTATGAATATAGACACACAAATCCTCAGTGAAATACTAGCAAACCAAATCCAGGCAGCATATAAAGAGGATACACCTTGATCACATAGGATTTATCCCAGGAATGCAAGGTTGGTTTAGCATCTGAAAATCAATTAATTTCATATCTGTGCAAATAGAATAAAGGACAGAAACCACATAATCATCTCAGCAGTCACAGTAAAAACATTTCATGGATTCTAACACCCTTAAGTGATAAAAATGCTCAACAAACTAGGAATAGAAGAGAACTTCCCAAAACCCGATAAAGTGCGATCTGTGAAAAACCCACGGGAGACATCATACTTAACTGTAAAAGACTTTTGCCCTAAATCAGGAATAAGCAAAGATGTCAGCTTTCGCCCCTTCTACTCATCATTGTTCTGGAGGTTTTGGGCAAGAAAATGGAGTAAAACATCCAGATTGGGAAGGAAGAATTACAGTTAACTATTCATAGATGACATGATCTCATATATAGAAGATCATAAGGAATCCACTAAAAATCTGTTAAAACTAACAAATGAGTTCCTCTCTCCCTTCCCTTTTGTATTTAAATTTAAAATTGAATATTTCTTCTGATAATACGTATAATAGTACATACTTTATTGGACTGTAAGTTTCACGAGGCCAGGATTCATATCTGTTTTGTAGACCATTGTGTACCTAGCACCTGCACACATGCTTTGTCCATAGAAAGTGTTCTTTACATACTTGATAAATGAATGCTTATTTTGGAAAAAATAGAAAGTATAAAAAATAAAAAACAGTTGTACTCGCCATAAACCAACCATTTGGAGATAGTCATTGTTAATATTTTATTTTTTTTTTTTTTTTTTTTTTTTTTTTTTTTTTTTTTTTTTTTTTTTTTTTTTTTTTTTTTTTTTTTTTTTGCATTACGTGGGCTTCTCACTGCTGTGGCCGTTCCCGTTGCGGAGCACAGGCTCTGGACGCGCAGGCCCAGCAGCCATGGCTCACGGGCCTAGCCGCTCCGCAGCATGTGGGATCTTCCCAGACCGGGGCACGAACCCGTGTCCCCTGCATCGGCAGGCGGACTCTCAACCACTGCGCCACCAGGGAAGCCCTTTTTTTTTTTTTTTTTTTTTTTTTTTTTTTTTGCATTACGTGGGCTTCTCACTGCTGTGGCCGTTCCCGTTGCGGAGCACAGGCTCTGGACGCGCAGGCCCAGCAGCCATGGCTCACGGGCCTAGCCGCTCCGCAGCATGTGGGATCTTCCCAGACCGGGGCACGAACCCGTGTCCCCTGCATCGGCAGGCGGACTCTCAATTGTTAATATTTTAGACAGTTGACTTCTCCATAGAAAATTTCATAATTTCATTTTTTTAGCTTAATGTTTTTTTTTTTTTTTTTAGTGCTGGATCTTTATTTTTATTTATTTATTTATTTTTAACATCTTTATTGGAGCATAATTGCTTTACAATGGTGTGTTAGTTTCTGCTTTATAACAAAGTGAATCAGTTATACATATGTTCCCATATCTCTTCCCTCTTGCATCTCCCTCCCTCCCAACCTCCCTATCCCACCCCTCTAGGTGGTCACAAAGCACCGAGCTGATCTCCCTGTGCTATGCGGCTGCTTCCCACTAGCTATCTATTTCATGTTTGGTAGTGTATATGTGTCCATGCCACTCTCTCACTTTGTCACAGCTTACCCTTCCCCCTCCCCATATCCTCAAGTCCATTCTCTAGTAGGTCTGTGTCTTTATTCCCGTCTTAACCCTAGATTCTTCATGACCTTTTTTTTTTTTCCCCTTAGATTCCATATATATGTGTCAGCATACGGTATTTGTTTTTCTCTTTCTGACTTACTTCACTCTGTATGACAGACTCTAGGTCCATCCACCTCACTACAGATATCTCAATTTCGTTTCTTTTTATGGCTGAGTAATATTCCATTGTATATATGTGCCACATCTTCTTTATCCATTCATCTGATGATGGCCACTTAGGTTGCTTCTGTGTCCTGGCTATTGTAAATAGAGCTGCAATGAACATTTTGGTACATGACTCTTTTTGAATTATGGTTTTCTCAGGGTATATGCCCAGTAGTGGGATTACTGGGTCATATGGTAGTTCTATTTTAGTTTTTTAAGGAACCTCCATACTGTTCTCCATAGTGGCTGTATCAATTTACATTCCCACCAACAGTGCAAGAGGGTTCCCTTTTCTCCACACCCTCTTCAGCATTTATTGTTTCTAGATTTTTTGATGATGGCCATTCTGACTGGTGTGAGATGATATCTCATTGTAGTTTTGATTTGCATTTCTCTAATGATTAATGATGTTGAGCATTCTTTCATGTGTTTGTTGGCAATCTGTATATCTCCTTTGGAGAAATGTCTATTTAGGTCTTCTGCCCATTTTTGGATTGGGTTGTTTGTTTTTTTGATATTGAGCTGCATGAGCTGCTTGTAAATCTTGGAGATTAATCCTTTGTCAGTTGCTTCATTTGCAAATATTTTCTCCCATTTAGCTTAATGTTTTGTTGTTATCATTTTCTTAGATCATCAGAATGTTGGAAATACTGTTTTTCATGGCTGAGTAGTACTCCATGGTATGTATGTCATCCTGTACTTAGCTGATTCCTCACTAATGAGCATTTCCAACTCTTTGAATTATTGGTAATTCTGATTTGTCTCTTCTGTGTCCTTACATTCTGTACATTGCTGCCCTTAACCTAGATCACTGCAAGAGCCTGAATGGGTTTCCTTACCACTAGTGTTCTTCTCTCTTTCAAGATTTGCATTTTAAAAAGAAGCAGTACAAAATGCAAATCTTTTTATACATGCAAATCCAGTAAAGTCATTCCTTTATTTAAGGTTTTCACTAGTATATCATATCCTCAAGGTAACTTGTATCCTCAAGACCTTTCTCAGGATGGTGTTCACCCTCCCACTTACCTATCCAGTCTCATATCTGTCAGATCCCTCTTTGATCCTGAGGTTACAGTGATGCTGGATTTCTTGTCTGATTCATGAAAGCCGGTTGTTCTTTTCTGTAAGGCCTTTTGTTTGCTCTTCCGTCTGTTTTGTGTAACACAAATGCCCTCCTCTCCCCTTATGTGCTTAATCCATTTATGTTCTTAGGGATTCAACTCAGGTGTCACCACCCAGAAGAAACCAATTTGCCGCCCACTCTCAATTTTGGATTGGGTCCCCCCTTCTGTTCTTTTCTGATCTCTTAGAGCGCTCTGCATAACTCTGTCATAGCCTTTATCACCCTGGATTGTCATCTCCTTATGTCTCCCCTTAATAGGGTATAAGCTCCTTGAAGGCAGGGGCTGTATCCACTGTGCCTGGAACACAACAGGGGCTCAGTGAATGCTGCAGGGGACCTCTTTGCACATCAGTCTGCACTGGCCATTCAGATCATTTCTTTAGGATAGCCTCCCAGAAGTTTAATAACTAGGTCAGAGTTCATGAACATTGACAACCCTCGTTGTCAAATTGATTTATAGGTGAGATGTACCAGGTAAACTTTCTGCCAGTAGTGTTTGTGAATATACTTAAATGGGACCTTCTGAATCATATTTTGAGGTAAGATACGTTGGATAGTTTGTGTTGTTTCCGCTTAGGCATGGTTATTTAGGGAGATACTAAGTAGAAAGCGTTATCTGGCAGGCTCTCAGCCTGTCACCTTTTATGAGTACTTGGTAACGGGAGCATCATGTACTAAACTGGAAAGCTGGGTATTTGGTTTTCCATTTCCCATTCTGCTGTATGGTCGCCTTTCAGATGTAATTTGTCGCGCCTTGATATTGTAGACAGGCAGAGAGCTTTCTTTGACACTCAGTGTAATGATCGAAACAGTAATAGGCACATTGCCAGGATTAATGCTTTTCCAGAATTTGGAGAAACTCTTGGAGAAGCACTTTTGTCCGATCTCCCTGTGGTTTTTCAGAGTTAAAAAAAAGTGTTATGGTATCATTGAGTATTATATTAATAGGTAGGTTCAGAACTGCTGGTTGGGCTGATGAACTTATAGTGGCTAAAGGTTGTCCATAGGGCAGAGAGAAAAATAATTAGCAATTATATATATAGCATTTGGATTTGCATCTGATAAAATCCACAGTAGAATTACAAAGCATTTCACAGTGCTGCTTTGGGATATAGGAAATGGTTAGGTCTGTAAGGGTTAATACTAGAGAAAAGGGGTGGTAGAACTGAGCTCTTGGTTACCAGACCAGTTTGTGGAAGAATATTCTCTATCAGTTAATGTCCATTGTCCGTATACCTCCATAGTCCCAAATGTAACCGGTGCTGTCTTTTTTCTCCTTCACTATTTCTTTCTCTAAGTTTTTGATTGGGTGTTTGTATGTTGGGATGGGTGGGAAGTGGCTGTAGGGCCTGGGAAAAGCTTGCTATGTGAGATTCCGATTTCACTGTTTGAATAAGTTGTCTGCCGCACAGCAGATGGGCTCTGGGCCAGCTATTAGCCATGAGGACGTGGGCAGGTATATTCCCTGCAGCACTTCCCTCCTCTGTGAAAGGGGTAAACACCACCCAGCCAGTCGAGTTGTCACAAGATGTGTGTGAAGATCAGGGAGGTAAAGGAACTATTTGTGAAGGGTCTGACTAGTGCCTGGCACATAGCAGGTGCCCAGCCAACGTTTAGTTTATTCCTTTCTTTTTCATGAGGCTTTCCCCATCAGAACATGCAGAAAAGAACTCAGTGCATTAAACAATAGGTATTGCTTTGTTACTGTTCTTGTGCTTATTCCTGGGGATGACAGCATTTTTCCTTCTCCCGTAGCATTCCTAGACATCAAGTCTCTTTCATCCCTTTCTCTGTTTCCCTCTCTCTGTAAGTCAGTCCATTAAAAAAAAAAGGTCAAGACTATTGGGTTTTCCCTATTGAAACATTGTATTTACTAATCAGATCCTCTTTGCACTTGGCTCATGTTTGAAAGTTGCTGATTATGTTTGATGGACTCTTTTTTTTTTCCACATTAAACATGTGGCACAATGGTCAGACCTGTCTGAAAACGTCATCTTCTCAATCCAGTAATTATTATATTATAGTTGCATTGTTGCACAGCACCCAACCCGAAGATGATGGATTGTGGAGAGGAAACACATCCGGCTGCCATTAGCGCGTGTGCTGTGGTTTGCAGCTGCCCACACTGGCTCCTGAGTGCTGTCAGATTGTGGTTAGTGCAGCATTGTCATGGCGGTGGTTAGGGGAAGTGGGGGGCATTTTCTGTACTTTAGAATCTTTGAAGCTAATTAGTCTTTGGAATTAAAAGGTATAAAGTATGTGAATCAGATTCATACTCTGAATTTACATGATTCTGTCCCTCGCCATTATCAGGGCACCGTGCCACGAGGCTGTCGTGTCCAGGTGCCTGGCAGTGCCTCGCCCAGAGCCCACTGCTCGTCCACTGGCTCCTGCGGGGCCGCGCTCACTCTTGCACATCCAGACCTCGGAGTGCTGGGGTCCAGTCGGGACCTGCTCAGTCTCGTCCCTGGCCAGGGTTGTGAGGACTCTGTTTCTGGGCCAGTACAGGACATTTTAGATATATTACAGAGCACAAATGTACAATTCCAGTCTGTTTGGATGTAGGATGACTTTTAATGTCCAGTATTTTGGAAGACAGTCGCGGATTGTGACTAAGAATGAGGCCTCTAGAATCAGATGGCTTAGGTTTAAGTCTGTCTTGTCACTCCTACTTGCTGGCTCTGTGCCTGGGGAAAGTAATTTAACCCTTCAGTACCTCAGTTTCCTCAGTGAGGTGAAATGTGGAATACTGTAAAAATTCTACCTTAAAGGACTGTTGTGAAGATAGGCTAACATACATAAAGCATTCATTACACGGTAGGTGGTAACATTCAATTAATGTCAGCTGCTATTATTTTTATTATTATTATTTTTACAATTTGTATTTGTCAAGCCCTGAGCTAACTGCTGGGGAGGTGACGATGAATAAGAAAGAAGGAGGTACAGCCTACTAGAATATGCACAGTGTGATAAAAGCTGTGCACAGAAATACCCTCCCCCATCCCAGATATCTTCCTCACTCAGTTCACTTCTCTTCAGAGCCCTCCTTTACCTTCTGGCAACTGATATATTTACGATCTGTCTCTCCCTCCTAGAGTGTAAACTTGTAAACAGCATGTTGCCTACTTGTGGCTGTATCCTTAGCGCCTGTAATGGTGACTGACACGTAGTAGGTATTCAGTAAAAAATATGGGATGAATGAATGCAAGAAGTGCCCTGGGAGCCCTGATGAGAAAACAGTGCATTAGTATGGATGGGACAAGGAAAACTACAGAGATGATACTTTTCACGTTGGGCGTTGAAGGGCGAGCAAGAGTTTGCCAGCTGTCTACAGGTATTGCAGAGAAGGGCATTGCAGCCCGAAGAGCAGAGGTTTCAAGATAGGAGAGTCTCTGGTGTGTTAATGAGAGGAATGACTCACACCTGTGGTCACATCGGATGCTCTGATGGGTAGTTTGCATGGAGATGATAGGAATTCATTTTCTGTTTGGTTACTTAGTTTTCAGTACTAAACTCTTCTTTGCTTATTGTAGGAAATTGTTTTTGTAAGATTTCATATGGTGGCTTCATCTTTTTGGGTGAAGGTAATTTCTAGAATATTAGCTATTCCTTAGTGATATAATCGAGCACAAATAGGACTAAGTAATGGTGGTAAAGGTAATGGAGATGATGATGATGATGGCATTTGCAGGTCAATTTACAGTGCTTTTACCAAAGATTTTTACATGTTACTTCACTAAGCCTCTTGATAGCATGATGAGGTGTGCAAGATTGAGTAGCATCCTTGATCTGTATATTTTTTTTATTTGCCTAGGCCTTTGAAATACATCCTTTTATTATTACCAGAGGCCTTAGCTCCTGAGTGCTACGTGTTGTCTTTGCTTCACCTTTGCAGTCCTGGACCTGGGCCCCCAGGGGGTAAAGAGCAACGTGTCCAAGAAGCCTGGTCCACGTGCTCCATTTTGTGTTCCCCCTAAGCTTTCCAAGGGTGGGGATGCTCATGGTCCCGAGGGGCTCCAGGGCGCATTACCAGCATGTGGACCTTGAGTGTGAGAAGCAAGGCAAAAGAAGAGGTCAGTGAGACTGTGGTGGATGAGCGCAAGTCCCTCTCCAGGACCATTTATAATCCTTAATTTTTCTCTCCAAAGGCATCATCCCTTCCACAGAATGTGAGCTTTATGAGGGCAGGGTCTTTGTTATTCACTCCTGGTGCCGAACAGTTAAAGCAGTGCTCGGTACATAGAAAATGCTCAGTAAACATTTTGGATGGATGAATAGTAAATGGGCGGTGGCCTCATATTGTCTACCGGAAGTCCGTTTTGTTCTTGGCCCTTGTCTGAGCTCCTGTTCGTGGGTCAAGAGGAGATTGGGGAAGTCTAGACTCCTCCCAGAAATTAGAGGTTTGTTAGTAGTCAGGGCGGATGTTATCTCCATTTTCTGAGTGACAAGATGGAGGCTTAGAGAGGTTAAATAACTAGCCTTGGGTTATATGGTAGGCAGGTGGCAGAAACTACTCAAACATAGGTCCCTCCAAAGCAACTGAATGGCATTCTCAGCTCCATTAGAAAGGAATAGTAATAATTTATTACATAATATGTGCATATTTAGATATGTATGTCTTGTGTTTTGTCTCCTAGATGTTCCCAGTATATGAGCATATACTCATAATGACAATTATGTTTACCTGTGTAGCAAAACCCATTCTTATACGCTGTATATTCATTTATAAGTTGGCATGCTTAATTGTGACAGAAATTGATTCGTGGAAATACTGTTATCAGACCTGATCAAACATGAATAATACTGTACAAAAATATTCATTTGCACAAGCATCTCTGATGAAAGACAGCAGTTTAATTCTTCTCTTTTATGTTCTCTCTTTTTCTAGAAGAGGGTAATTCGAGCTCATCTGTTTGGACAAAATGATTTTTCTCTTCTCTCTGGCATTTTGACCTTGAACCTTTAGACCTATGTAAAACAAATTTTCTTTCAATGTTCTTTATGTTTCTCTTTAATTTTTCTTAACATTTTAAATTATTTAAATGTTTTTATATAATGTCTGAGTATATTTATCATTTGACATCATTTGTCAGTGGTGGTTAATATATTTAACATTAACATTTAAGGTCCAACAGGGCATGTGATATGTCTCTTTCTGCTCACTGTTGATTTCCTAGCACACAGTGGGCTTCAAACGTTTGTGGAATAAATGACATTTGTGTTATAGATACAGAAACACTTGAGCATCTCCTCGTTGCAGGGCACTTACCATAGTCCTGAACCCTCCAAATGCATCAGAAGGGCCCCTTGTGTCTGGGAAAGATTGGGGCTCTTACTTGGAAAAGAGAAGCCATGCATCTGTATCTATACGTGGAGGGAAAGTGCCTTACAATCCAAGGCCAGTGACTGTTTTGATGACCCCTCCAGCTCTGAAAAAGGACACGTCTACCCAGTGTCACTTCCTTTTGACCTATGTTGTCTACAGTTTGGGTTTGTAGCTTTTTACCATAGAACATTGACTACTCTTTGTTAAGTGCCGTGTTCTGGTTCAAGAGGTGTTAGGCCTGCCCGTCCTCGCTCCACACCTACACGGATGTCTCATGGTGTAGTGCCCTTCTTGGAGCCCTGTGACTGCAGACAAATGACTTCCCTGCCCTGCTCTGCTTCCTCATCTTTAAAGTGGAGATAGGGGCTTCCCTGGTGGCGCAGTGGTTGAGAGTCCGCCTGCCGATGCAGGGGACACGGGTTCATGCCCCGGTCCGGGAAGATCCCACATGCCGCGGAGCAACTGGGCCTGTGAGCCATGGCCGCTGAGCCTGCGCGTCCGGAGCCTGTGCTCCGCAACAGGAGAGGCCATGGCAGTGAGAGGCCCGCGTACCGCAAAAAAAAAAAAAAAAGTAAAGTGGAGATAGTGGTGTCTAGCTTTCTCACCCCATAGAGCTGTAGGTTGAGCTAAACTGGAAAAATCTGAAAGGCTTTTTAGTTTGTAAGCTGCAACACAAAGCCAGAGTATTATCATTACTGCCATCATTGTTATTATTAGAGTTATTAAAACACAGGTGTGGGAGTCAACATCTTTTATATAATTATGTTTGAAAAGATTAATAATCTGAAAGTGAGTGACTAATACAGTGCACTGTGTAGTCAGGTGTTAAGAGGAAAGCCAAGGAGCAGACCGAGGGTATGTTGTTTCGAAAAGGCAGTGTCACCGGAGCTTGAAATTCTGGACTTCACTGTCTGCCAGCGTTAGTACTAGTGAATGATGGAGAATTGTTCTTTATTTTTTTAAATTGGATTTTTTAAAAAACCACTTATTTGTTTAGTACCTTTAGGTTTAAATACAGATTGTTAAAACAGGCAATGACAATAATAGCATTGAAAACAAATGGCGATTAGCATTTGACTCTATGTATCTGATATTTATTTAGTATGTTATATGCCACTTGGTACACATACTTATTTTGAACGACATTTTAGAACCAAATAATTATTTTTTAATTAATGTTTTTAAATTTCTCAGTTTTAATTTAGAATATGGTAAATACTGATAGATTGTAACACATAAACAAAAAGTTCTCTGGGCTTCTTAAAATTTTGTATGAGTTTTAAGTCAAAAGGGCTCCTGAGACTGAAACACTGGAAAACTCTTGGGTTTGTGAGATCATGGTTCACATCTACAATAATGCTTTGTACTTTTGCAGGGAAATGTAGGAAACTTTGTTCCATGAGTAAATTGTTTCTTGACCAGTAGCTATTAACACGTTGTTTGATGTTGTTATGGTTGTCTATTTAGTAACTGCTTATTCTATAAACTGCTATTCTAATGTAATAAAGTAGACTGTTCTTAAAATTCTTTTGCACATTTGAGAATTTTGATAACAGGAAAAGACACGAAATTTTTAAGGATATGTTTTAGTACCTACTGTATACTTTGCCTACTCACAATCACCAATTTATGATTATTTGACAAGCATATAGATTGGTAACCAGATAAATAAGCCTCAAGACGGGAAGTAGCAAATGAAATGCTGATAACCATTTGCCAAAAGTCAGGGATTTCTATGTTGCAGTCATACGATGTAATGGATACAGGAGCACTCTGAGTAGTAGATTAGGCTGAACAAATATATGGGATTATTAGCACTACACTTGTGGGTTGTAGTACTTTGCTCCATTTTATATTTTTTCACCTGAACTTTTTGTATCTTAAAGCAAAATGCATTTTTCATTTACTTTTTTTTTTTTTTTTTTTTTTTTTTTTTTTTGTGGTATGCGGGCCTCTCACTGTTGTGGCCTCTCCCGTTGCGGAGCACAGGCTCCGGATGCGCAGGCTCAGCAGCCATGGCTCACGGGCCCAGCCGCTCCGCGGCATATGGGATCCTCCCAGACCGGGGCACGAACCCGTATCCCCTGCATCGGCAGGCGGACTCTCAACCACTGCGCCACCAGGGAGGCCCTCATTTACTTTTTTGACAGCAGTTAAAATACTTGTGTATCTGTTGAACTAATCCAGTTAGAGAAAGCTCTATGTATGGAGAAAGAGTTAAGCATCAAAGAAAACAGGAAGCAAAAAGGGAATATTCAGGTCTGTGTTCCATTTCAAGTTATTTCTTGTATATGGTAGAGCTTGAGATTAATTTGTTTGCCTATGTATATCTAATTGTTCTAGCACAACTTGTTGAAATGACTATCCTTTCTCTACTGAATTATCTTTGAATCTTTTTCAAAAATCAATTAACCATATGTGTGGCTTACCTAGTGTATATGTAGGACGCTGTTCTTTTGTTCTGTATGTCTTTCCTTGAGCCAACACCACACTGTATTACTTACTGGAGCTTCATACTAAGTTGCTGAAATCAAATGAGTCCTTCAACTTGTTCTTTTTCAGAATTTTCTTCCCTATACTTATAAGGACCTTATATTCAAGGTGCTTTGAACATGCATATACACTTTAAAATCAGCTTTTATCAATTTCTACAAGAAAGTTTACTGGTCTTTGACAGGGAATTACATTAAATTTATAAATCAATATTGGGAGAATTGAGATCTTAACAATATTGAGTCTTCTGATCCATGGACATGATTCTGTCTTAATTTACTCAGATCTTTAAAAATTTCTACCAGCAATGTTCTGTAGTTTTTAATGTATAGGTTTTACTCATATTTTGTTCACCTTAGCCCTCAGTATTTCATATTTTTTGATGCTATTGAAATGTTGTTTTTGAAGTTTCTTTTTTCTTTTAACGCATGTGCTCTTAGAAATACAGTTGATTGTTGTGTAGTACTTACATCCAGCAATTTTGCTAAATTCACTTGTTACTTCTGGTGGCTTTGTTGTAGATTCCTTGGGATTTTCTAGATTATTCTTTCTTTAAATAAAGGTACTTTTCCTTTTCCAATCTGAATTATTTTAATTTTCTTCTCTTATTGTGCTGGCTCTGTCCATCCATGTCAGTGAGTAGATGTTCCTGGTTATGGGGGGGAAATGATACAGTCTTTCACCATTAATTGTGATGTTATCTGTAGATTTTTCATAGATGTTCTTTATCTGATTGAGAAAGTTTCATTTTATTCTTATTTGCTGAGAGGTTTTATCATAATGAAGGTTTAATATTTTAAAATGCCTTTTCAACATTTATTCAGATGATCGATCACAAGGTTTTTCTTTTGTAGTCTGTTAATGTAGTGAATAACATTGCATTACTTTCAGATGTTAAGCCAGCTTACCTCTTGGGATGATCCATACTTGGTGATCTTGTCTACTCTTGTTTAGATATTGCTATATTCAATTTGTTACTATTTTGTTAAGGACTCTTTCATCCTTGTTCAGGAGGGATATTGAGATACAGTTTTCTTCTAAAATCTTTGTCTCATTTTTATTTTAGGCTAATGGAATGATTTTGGAAGTGTTCAGCTCTTCTCTCTATTCTGGAAGAGTTTTTTAAGAATTGGTGGTATTATTTATGCCTTATGTGTTGGGTCGAATTCACCAGTGAAGCCATTTAGGCCTGGGGTTTTCTTTGAGAAAAGTTTGTAAGCTGTGAATTCAGTTTCTTTAATAGATAGAGGCTTATTCGTGTTGTCTTTTTCTTCTTGAGTGATCTTTGGTAGTTTGTGTCTTTTAAGGAAATTGTCCATTTCATCTGAAATATCAAATTTATTAATATAAAACTGTTGGGTAATAATTGTAGGATCTGTAGTGATGTCACTCTTATTCCTGATGTTAGTAGTTATGTCTTCACTCTTTTTCTTGGTCAGTTTGGCTAGGGGCTTATCAATTTTATTGAGCTTTTCAGAGAACTAGCTTTTGGTTTTACTGATTTTTTTTCTCTGTAGTTTTATGTTTGTAATTTCACTGATACCAGCTCTTTAGGATTAGTACATGGTATCAGTCAGAAAGGCGGTATTGTCTCCTTGCTGAATTTGTGCCGATAAACAGCAGTTACACTCCCTTTTCTTTATGGTGCTGGTGGGTCCTTTGTGATTCCGTATTTTCCCTTATATTATAACATGACTTTGCCTTTACAAGTCTTGTTTGTTTTACCAGGGTTGAATTCCTTAAGGTGAGGGGCCGTTTCATTAAGCTCTGTTTCCCTGGCTGGAGCACAGTCCTGGCACCTGGGCAGTCACTGTAGCAGGATGAATGGGCAACTGAACATGTGAGTGATGGGGAGGAGGGCCGTGTGCGAAAAGCCTATTTTTGCCTCTAGGGAGGTGATTAGAGAATTTGGGGAATGAGTCACTGTGATATAGAAGTAGTCACTTGTGTTTTAAGTGCAGATGTGTGGTATTTTTAATATTTTAGAATGTATAGTTTAAGCAAGTAAATACTCCTTTTGAAATGTAAATATGTGCTGTGGAGAATTGTGCTCCTTCCTAGGGAAATAAAAGTAGACTCTGCAGATAAGCTAAGGGCCAGGCTGGGGACAGAGCTGGCAACCTCCAGCTGAGGGGCGCGTTTAACCACTGATCTCTATTAGCAGGAATTGGAGGAAAACTGCAGGGAAATGGAAAGGTCAAGCTGAAAAAGAAAAAAAAGCTCATCAAGAAGATGGATCAAGGAATTGAAGGAAACTCTTCAGAAGCATTTTTTAAAACAAGTACCAGGGTTTTAAAAAAAGTAAATGTCTGCCATGTTGAACTTGGCGGAGGCTAGTTCATACTGCAGCCAGGGACTGCTGGGGGAATAGTCCCCAACTTCACACCCGCACACCCTGATAGATATATGTGTTATCTCGGGCCGTGTCGTAAGCCACCCCAAACTTAAAGTGGTTTAGAACAGTGTGTTGTGGACTCGCACGGTTGTGTGAGTGACGGGATTCGGCTGAACAGCTCTCCCATGGAGCGTCTCGTGTCGTGGCAGGTAGAGTGGCTGGGCTGCGGTCATCTGAAGGCTGGACGTCCAGGTGCTTCCCTCCCGCAGTTGGCAGGCGACGCCAGCTGTTGGTGGCTGGGACCTCAGCTGAGAGCTTAGCCCGAGTTGTCGGCCATCTAGCCTACTTACAGCCTCGCCATGCATGGCTTGGGCTTCTTAGAGCTCCGGACGGGGTTGCCAGAGGGAGTGTGAGCCCTTCAAGAGGCTGGGCAGGACCTGCAGCGCTCCTTATGACTAGACTTGGAGGTCCTGGGGTGCCACTTCTGCTGCATTCTGTTGGTTGACTAAGTCACTGAAGTGAGCCCAGATTGAAGAGGAACGAATTAGCCCCCCATGTCTCCATGGGGGGAGTAGCAGAGATATCGCGGTCATCTGCATTATTTGAACTGGGATGAGGACAAACAAGGTTTCAGCATTTTACAGGACATGCTGCTCTCTAGAGCACACGGCACGGTCCAGTTAGGGTTTTCCTGCTTTACTCCCATACTTAGCTCTGAGTGCCCTTTGGGGGCTTCAGAAAATCAGTTGTGCTGTCACCAGTGGATATGGCAGAAGTGTTCCATATGTCCTAATGGTAGATTTATAAGGGTGTTTCTGAGAGGATAGTATTTCTTAAGACCTTAGCAGCAACCCTTCTGCATGCCTTTTCCTCGTCTTTATTGCTACATTTTAATGGCTGTTTTGAAGGCTTTCAAGGTTTGTAAATGTTTGCTTTCTGCATGAATTCAACCTTATTATCTTCAGTATAAGCTTCTTGTGCTCTGTTACTAATAGGAAGCAGCATATGTGAGAGCTCCTTTCTTGGGCTGGGAGAGGGAATGAAAGGCACACATCCTGTAAGTTTATTAGGCCAAGTCTATACAGATGAAGTGACCCATCGGAAGAAACTGATGATGTTTTAATGGAAATGCATATGAAAGCAACAGTCATTTATTAACATCTGCTGTGTGTCAGATACTGTGCTTAGTAGTTGTTTTTTCCCCCAAATAGTAGGTATTCCTTTATACACTGAACTTATTTTTTTCAATAATCATGAAAAGTAGGTAGTATTTTCTCTACTTTTAAAAGTGAGTAAAGTTGTAACCAAGTGAATAACTAACTTACTTGAGGTCATGAGGGTAGAAATTGGCCATTCATTTTGTACTATCCTATCCAACTTCTCAAAAATACATTATTATTCTGTTAGTAATCAGGTCATTGTCAGATGATTTACATGTGATGGTAAATCCACTGAATCACCATGGCACTGTGAAACTGTGTACCTTTTCTTTATGTTGCGCTGTGGTTTGTGGTTTGATTCTTAGGCTAATGTGTTCATTTAAGGATATTTCACATCTCTATGAAGGGAATGAATGGGCTTCAAGATGTTCACAAACTCAAAGATGAAAAAAACCTGGTTGTGTTCTATCCATATTGTATTGCTCTGTGGCATTGAAGCCGTAGTACATAAAACACACTTTCTTTGGGAGTTTTGGGGGGATGATAAAGAGAGCTTTTGGTCATTAAGAAATGTCTCAGCAGCCATCTCCTAAGTGGTTCATCCGCCCTACTGAGTTGTTCCTCCCCGGCAGACCCTCCTCTCTAGGGCGGCCAGAGTGATCTCCCAACATCCAGACCTGAGCATATAATTCTTGTGCTGAAAACCTCTCAGCAAGTCTTAACTTGCCTGTCCATCGCTGACCCTGCAGTGGTCTCGATTGAGCTTTTGGGCTTGTCTTTCACAGCCTGTGGACCCCCAGCCAGAACACTCATCGCCTTTGCTGTAATTGTCTCCCTGATGCCTGCCTTCCCTGCTCCGCCTTAAGTTTCGGGATCACCGAATCTCTGTCTTGTTTCTGGAAGAACTCCGCAGCCAGCAGAGCCCCTGGCATGCAACAGGCTTTCCATACATAGGTGAACGGAAATGATTTTGAGGGAGTAGGTAAAGATTATACTTGTTTTCTTCCACTGTTGTTTGTTTTGAATATAAGTACACATGTGTTCATCATTTCTTCATTTAGTCGTCTAAAATACATTGAGCATTTACTCTGAGGTGTAGAGGGTATGGAAGAGGTAAGAAAGGCATTATTAACCTGACCCCAGGTGCAGGGTCTGGGGCTGGGAGAAGACACGTTACTGGGAGTGCCGTCACAGTGGGGGGCTCCGGTGCACCTGTTTCCCTCTGTGCTGGATGGGCCAGGGTATTTGAAAGAATCCTCATTATCATAAACTTGGGGTAGTTCTGTTTCAGAGTGGTTCTGTTCATTGTGCTTTACTCTTAGAATTGACTTGCTTTTCCTATTTCTCTTACCCTACAGCCCACAGGTCAGTTTTGGTGCCTGTTCTAGCAGGCGGGCACCTGACTGTGCTGGAAGAGAGTTGGAAAATGGCAAAGAGCTTTGTGTTTGGGAAGGGTAGATATTTACAGTGTTTTTTTTTGGGGGGAGGGGTATCACCTGAGATGTGCCTAAATGAAATATAATAGCAACATAAATAGGTAACGTAAGTATCTACTGCCTGTCGGGCATTGTTTACATTTGTTTTCTGTTTTAGTTGCGTACCACAGTGTGCATATTAGACATCATTATCTACATTTTGCCAATTAAAAGATAGAGTGTCAGAGATTAAGTAATTTGACCACAGTCATGCAGCTTTCTGTGTTGGAGATATAATTCAAGTCCACTTAACGCTTATTGTTAAGTTGATTTTTCTACTGATCCACTTTCTTGCTATTAAAATTCCTGAATTCTTGTCTATTTGTGTATGTGTTTATCTATACAAAAAGGAAATTGCAGTTCTTATCTCTAACTTTGTCTTTCATTATAATTTCCTGTTTTTGAAGATACAAAATTTTAGATACAGGATATGGCCAGCAGGTCATCTTTTTGTTATGGCATAGTGTTTACACATCTTAGTTTTTAAAAAGTATTAATTTTTACTCCAGAGACACATCAGAGTGCCTTAAACTCATTTATCTTACTTACTTTCTCTTCCTGAGTTTTTAACCTTGCCTGGAGGGAGGAGATTTACTCTGGATTTTATTTGATCAAAGAGACTTTTTATATTAGGTGGCAAGGAAAAATATTTTTTAAATAGTTTCCTTTTATCTTGTTCTCCTCCCATGCTAGAGTTCTTTTCCTTTTTCTTTTTTTTTAACATCTTTATTGGAGTATAATTGCTTTACAATGGTGTGTTAGTTTCTGCTATGTAGCAAAGTGAATCAGCTATACATATACATATATCCCCATATCTCCTCCCTCTTGTGTCTCCCTCCCACCCTAACCGTATCCCACCCCAACCCTATCCCACCCCTCTAGGTGGTCACAAAGCACCGAGCTGATCTCCCTGTGCTATGTGGCTGCTTCCCACTAGCTAGCTATTTTACATTTGGTAGTGTATATATGTCCATGCCACTCTTTCACTTCGTCCCAGCTTACCCTTCCCCCTCCCCGTGTCCTCAAGTCCATTCCCTACGTCTGCGTCTTTATTCCTGTCCTGCCCCTAGGTTCATCAGAACATTTTTATTTTAGATTCCTCCAGCTCACTACAAAAAACTCAATTTCGTTTCTTTTTATGGCTGAATTGCTTTACAATGGTGTGTTAGTTTCTGCTTTATAACAAAGTGAATCAGTTATACATATACATATGTTCCCATATCCCCTCCCTCTTGCGTCTCCCTCCCACCCTCCCTATCCCACCCCTCTAGGTGGTCACAAAGCACCGAGCTGATCTCCCTGTGCTCTGCGGCTGCTTCCCACTAGCTATCTGTTTTACATTTGGTAGTGTATATACGTCCATGCCACTCTTTCACTTCGTCCCAGCTTACCTTTCCCTCTCCCTGTGTCCTCAAGTCCATTCTCTATGTCTGCATCTTTATTCCTGTCCTGCTCCTAGGTTCTTCAGAACCTTTTTTTTTTTTTTTTTTTTGATTCCATATATATGTGTTAGCATATGGTATTTGTTTTTCTCTTTCTGACTTACTGCACTCTGTATGACAGACTCTAGGTCCATCCACCTCACTACACATAACTCAATTTCATTTCTTTTTATGGCTGAGTAATATTCCATTGTATATGTGTGCCACATCTTCTTTATCCATTCATCTGTCGATGGACACTTAGGTTGCTTCCATGTCCTGGCTATTGTAAATAGAGCTCATGCTAGAGTTCTTATCCCCTTTATGCTGCCACAAAATTAAAATAAAAAAGAATTGTTACACTTAAAGTTTACCTTTGTTAGTTCTGTGATAGAATTAAGACTATTATTTAATGGCTACAATGACTTTCAGGATTTTTTAATAGAAAATCATGTTCTCATACTTAATGATACTATATCTCTTTTATTACTCTATCACTGATCCTAAAAAATCACTGCAGCTAAGGAAGGTGAGACTTAGCCTCAGAAACATGAACAAAGGGATTTCAAGAAGAGATGAAAGTTAAGTCAGAAGTAGGACAGTGGCAGTCGGGAAGAAATGCAGTTGATTGTGAGGTATTACAAGGCAGGACCTGGTAGTAGTTTGGCTACAGTCTTTTTTTTTTTTTTTAATGGGTTAGTTGAAAAGGAGTAATATTGGAGCACTTACAGTGTGGAGGAGACTGTGTTTCCCCACTGTGTCACTCAGGGTCCTTTGTTTTCAAAGAACGGAAACTGACCCTGGCTGACCAACAAAAAGTTGAATTTGTCAGAGGATTTGAGGAGTTCATAGGGTTGATGGAAGATTAGAGGTAGGATTAGAGGCAGGGAGAAAGGCCACTCAGAAGAGGAATTGTCTGTAAAGGAAGCAGAAGTCCACCCCATCCTCTTCTCAGAAGGCAGTTAGTTTCCCATCGTAGGCCTGGGCTGGGCTGGCGTGGGAATAGAGAGAGAGCTCGGAAAATATTTACTAGAATAAATGGAATGAAAGTCAGAGAACTTGTCATTTGGTCAGGGTCACTTAATCATGGCAAAAACCAACAGGGAACTCATATCTTACAGTTAAGACTCTTGTATATTCATTTATTCATTTAATACTTGCCATGTGCAAGACACTATCCCGAGTACTGAAATTTGGCCATGATTGAGACAGATGTAAACAATTATGGTAAGTGTTGCAAGGTAGCATGGGGTGAATGCTTTGGAAGGATGCATAAAATGATTATCCAGGAATTAGTGGAAGCTTATATTAAGTGTATCACGCTTTTGTCACATGTGGGTGCAGTACCTATTACTTTCACTTACTAGCTCCATAGACAAGAAGGTACCCTCCTTTGTTTTTCTACCTCCCTCAAAGATTAAGACAGTATATTTAAAAGTGCCAAAAATATGTTTGTCTGCTTTTCAGGAGGCTGTTAATAAGTGCAGACATTTAATTTATGAAACAAACAAAAACAAAAACAGCACTGGCTGAATTCTGAGCCCTTTTTTTCTTTTTTTGTAATGTTTTCTTTCTTAGAATTTAGGGTCTTTGAACACATTCGGTTGGTGACTCATGAGCATACGTAAAGGTGTGATTCCTTGGCATTCAGACTTTTGAAAGCCCACGTAAAATATCAGTCATGATTCTTGTCATTGTTGGTTCTTGTTTCATGCAAAGTTTTTTTCTTTTAACATGTTATTTCTATGACTTGTAAAAATCATTTCTGGAAGAATCAGGTGTAGCAATTGAGCAAGAAACTTAAAAGGTATCAAAGAATGTTTAGGAGATCTGAATGCGTTTGAAGGAAATAGGCATGAATTCAACAGATTTAAGCTAGAAGTAGATTAGAGGAAAAGAAAAATGAAGTCACACATTTTTACCCATCCTTCAGTAAGATTTATATCTGTTTTACCAGTTAGTTATAGCTTATCATGTTTACCAAACATGTAGCTTATCACTCCTTTTCTTCCTGTCTTGTAGAAAAGTTGTAGTGTGGGGATTTTTTGGTTGTTCTTTCAGAGATGTTATATAACAGAATTTTCTTTAATATCTTATTTTTCAGTCTCAGAGTAAAATGACCTTGTATTTACAAGAAGGCATTGCGGGTGCTATTGTGTAGTAATTCTCACTTTTTTCGGTGTTCAGCCCATGGCCTCAGATTTAACGTATAATGTGTGAGTTTTTTCATTGAAATTCATACCAGCACATCTTGCACTTTTTGCATGAATTATTGAATTTTGAAAATTTGCTTCACTCTTCTGATGTAGGTAGTTACAGGGGCCTGTAAAGGGTCTCAAGACCCACCTTTTCTTTATCATATTTTTTCATTCCTGTGCAGCTTTTATGTGACATCTTTGTTTGTGAAAGTAGCTTAACCTTAGCGCAAACAGCTGTGGACACTGAAGCACCAGTCCCGACACAGTCGCCGTGGGGCGCTGCCGTATGAGGCCGCTTCTCCTCTTCTGGACCGTGAAGGCCTTCCTGCTCCTGCCCCGTGTCAGTGCCTCCTGAGGCTCCAGTCCTGACAGCAGAGCTGCTCACCCAGCAGAGTGCTGGGGGTCTGTCTGCAGTCTCCCCGCCTTCTCAGCCACGTCACCAGGTGCTCCCGCCTTTGCACCGCGTGGGTTTGTCGCACTCTGCTGCTCGGTGGCTTTGCAGAGATCACCACGGCCCTGTGTGCACGGGGCGGCTCGTGCGCCCCCCTGCGTAGGCTCCCCTGCAGGGAGCCAGGCCTGTTCGTTCAGGCCCAGCTGAGGGACCGCCTGTCCGGAAGTTCCCCTTGATCTGCTGACCTGGAAGTGTTTACTGTGTCCTTTAAATTCTGTAATACTTCATTTGTACTTAAAATGTAAACTTCACACTGTGAGTAGCCACGTGTAGGCTTTCCTAGAGTATGTATTTCCTGAGAGTAGGGTCGGTATCATTGTGTCACACAGTAGCGTGCCCAGCGCTTGTTGAGCCCGGCGGCCTGGCTCCAGAGTCCATGTGCACTTGTCCAGCTGCTGCCCACGGACCGTAGGTGTTTGCTAGGGAGCGCGGCTGGCATGTTGTCCGCACTCAGGAACTGGTTGTTGAATGACCAAGAAGTGTCCGAACTTCGTGGCACCTCTTTCTGCTGTCACAGGCCTTTTCACGTCCTGTCTGGTGTTTAGCTGTATTCTAGATCTGTGCTGGGGAGGCTTCTAGCCACTTGGGGCTATTTACATTTAAATTTTAATTCCCTGCGCACATGTAGAATGACTGTGTGCCGTGCTTCTAGCCCAGGAGTCACGTGGCAGACCTGCATCCTGTGTCAGAGTCATCCCAGAAGCACAGTTTTCTGCACACCTTGTGCAAATAAATGCACAGTTCTGTGAGCTGTTGCAGAGAAAGTGTCCTTTACCCAGCACACCACTCTCTCTGCTCTGCGGAGGGAGCAGATCTGCTTTTCCTACGGAGCCCTGAGTTCAGAGAGCCGGCCGAGCCCGGAAGGGCAAAGGGAAGGTCTAACCTGCCAGCCCTCTGTTAAGTGCAGTTGGAAAGCTTCCCTGTAAGGACCGATGGCCCTGCATCTTGCTTACTTATCCCACTTAGAGGGACCCTCCCTCCCACACAGGAATCCCCTTGGGGCCCTTGCTGTGGCCCCACGGATATTTGCGTAGCTCTTTCCGGTTGTGAATGGTTTTTCCCGTGGTCTCAGTTTCCACCTCAACTGTGTGAGGTAATAAGGAGTCCTCATTTGACAGGCAATGAAATGAGTTTCAGAGAGAGGATAAGCAACTCACCCAAGTGAACCCTAAGCAAGGAGTGAGTTAGGACGGAGGACTTAAGGCCCTCCGACCTCGTGTTCAGAGAGCCCCTGATTTGACTGTTGGTGCCCAAACCCTGCCCAGGGGCGGCACGACCATGAGTGACCAGATTTCTCACTACAAGAGGATCTAGATGACTGTGACTATGATTTCTTCTGATGATCTTTGCTTTAATTATATTAATATTTAAATTTGTATTAGCCTTCTCTTCATATATGCCTCTGCTTGAATTAATATACAGAAATCTGGAGTGTGCAGGAGGCGAGAATTTGTTGTGTGCGGCGTCGAGGCAGAGCACTTGAGGTGTATCATTAATCCCCGCAACTCCAGACGTAGGTCTCAGTATCCCTAATTGATAGTCCAGGGGACTGAGAGCCCACTGACTCTCTTAGTTTTTCCCAGTGTCATAGTGTAAGTAAGTGCTGGTCTGTGATTTGAACCCATGTTTTTATTACTTCAAGTCTCACTAAATTAAGTTCTTCTTTCCGTATTATCATTAATTTATACACTCTCAATGCAGGTGTCAAAAAGCTAGACAGTCGTGCTTGTCTGCAGGCTGTGGGTTAATGGGCTGCTCTGGGAGTGCCATGAGCAAAAACAGGCGATAGAATAACTTGATTAAGCCTTCACTTAGGGCTATTTTTGAACTTTCCTCTAAGCAACTTAATTTTACATTCATTTTATGCTCATGTTTTGGCTTCATTTGTTCCCAAGCTTGAGATCATGGAATTTAAAGGACTTGGCTGGTTGTAGCATTTGTATGTAATACCTGTAATACAGTTTCTTTGTCAGAGGCATAATTAACAATATGATTTGAACATTTCCTGCCTTGTGGTATTCACAATACCGGACTTAATTAGTTTGTAAACTTAATTAGTTCTTGGAATAGCAAATGTTTTGAAGATGATAAACACTTTTCCTCTGAATAATGTGTTGAATGGTTATATATTCATGGAAATTTACTCTATGCGTCTCAAATTAGGATGCTGATAGGTCTGCTTCTCAAGGTAAACATCACCTGCAGTTGCATAGTCCCAGATTACATTGTCTTCCTGTGCTTTTCACAAGGGAAATCAGAGATGTAGCTCAGATAATTCAGCCTCCAGGATATTCATTATGGTTACCCTGAATAGAAACCGTCTATGCTAATGTCATTACGTAGGTGCCGTTTTCCCAGACTCTGATGATCATCATGCTATATGCTGCAGGCGGAGTGGGGAATAACAAGCACACCACTCCCACAGTACCTGAGTACCCACTGTTCTCAGCCCTCCAAGATGTGGTTGAGACCCAGGAAGCAAGCGAGAAAGCGCTCTCTCAGCAGGGGAAAGAGATGCTGCCCAGGAAGGCCTTCTTACCATTCATAAATCACTGGTCTGAAAATGTTTATTTGGTCTGAAAATGTTTATTTGTTATTACAATATCCAAGTAATATTGAACTAGAAGCATCAAATAAGAAGGTGCTGATGCCATTAGATTAGTGACTTCCAACCCCCAGAGTTGGGGATAGGTCACACAAACCTGGGTTTCCCCCCATTTTTACACACGAAGAAAGGAGGGCTCAGCGAAGCTAGTGACTTGCCAGAGACTCTCCTGTGGTCAAGCTGGGGCTGCCCCCCGACCCCTGTGTCCTCCTCACCACTTCACTGCCTGCCTGGTTTGTGGCTGATGGGGGCCCAGCGTAGCGCCTGGCACATAGTACTGAGACGTCCAGCCTGTGGATTCCAGGGACTTGCCACTGTACTTCCAGGAACTTACCAAGGTGGTATGTCCGTCAGTGTCTAGTCAGGTAAACAGGAATCACAGCAGGCATTTTAACAAAGGAGATTTAATATAAAGGATTGGTTAGGGAGATGCTAGATGACTGAAAAAGCAAATGAGGAATACTGAAGTAACAGAAATAGTAACACAGGCTCTGCTGCGAGCCAGCACCATCAGGGCTGGAGACACAAAGAGAAGACACACAGGAGGAAGTGTTCTGTGGAGCTGGGACCAAGGCCCCTTGAGTCTGGTTACTCAGGAGCTTGTAAAGGGAGCTCAGAGGGCTGGGACTCGGGCCTCTGAGGAGAGGGTCCTGGCTTACTGAGGAGGTGCAGAGAATGGGGGGGAAATGTGGAAATCAGTCATTGCCAGAATTTGGAAGCCCTGTTCTGTATGCTGTCAGGAACTGGAGCAAAATGGAAGGGATGGTACCCCTGCCCACCTCCTCTGGCACCCCAGATGCAGAAGCTATAGGGAAGCCCTGGCAGCGGAGAAACGGGGCTTGCAGATTCCCTGCCCAGCCTTCCCGATGGTGTGTATGGAGCTGAGAGATGATAGTTTAGTAACTGGCATAGATGGTTTGCTTATGGAAATGAAAGATAGATGACTTCCGTTTTGCTTAATTCGAACCTTGGGTGTTCTTAAAAGTTCATCAAGTCTTACTGGGCTTTTCTGTGAAGAATATCATTGTTCATTGTCACTCACTCAACAAATATTTTTTGAATGCATGTTATATTAATGATGCAGAACCAGGTACTGGGCATGTGATGATTAATAACACAGTGTTATGTGTATAAGAGCTAGTCAGTGAGACAGATGACAGGGACGTGTGTAAATCTCAGGGTCGAGAGGAACCTTCAAGTTCAGCTTGCCATCAGGCGTTTGAATCCTCTCTAGAACATTCCTGCCAAGTGGGTCCAGCCTGTGCTGGTCAGGCTTCTATAGACGAACTTAAAATCTCTTCAGGATAGCTAGTTCCCTCTTCAGAAAATGCCGTTTTTAGAATCTTCATCTCTGTTTCTGCCTTTTAGTTTTAATTCTATGCCACTGGCCTTCTTACCGACCAAATCTAATCTCTCTTGTGTATGACATGCAGAAATAATTGTATATAAGTTGATGATTCTCTCTTGAATCATTTATCCTTTTAGGGTAAGCATTTCAGTTATTTCAGTTGGTTTTTTTAGATAGCACTTTTCAATTTTTTTTCCATTATTTCCTCCCTTATAGAGCCTTTTAGACTTCTCTTTTTTTCTCTAACCCTCCTCCTCCTCTCCTCCCCGTTCCCCGATGAAATAGTGATACTTCACATGTACTGTCTATCTGATTATGTATGGGGACCATTTGGTGAGCCAGTAACCATTGTTGCTGTGAAAATTGGTAGATTCTTGAAAGTCTAGGGGAACACTTCTCCGGATTCCTGTCCACGTTATTAGTCTCTGTGTTCTCATCTTAGTTTGTTACTCGTTCATAGAATTTATCAATAAATTATCCCACCTCTATGTTTAAGAAAAGAGAATAGAGGACAGTCAGACATCAACCTAACATGCTAGTTGTTAGTTTTAGTCAAAGTAATGCTCTGTATTTATCCTTTGGTTGTGTCTTATTTACCTGGATAGGCCATGCGGTGCAGTTCTGTGAAGTTAAAAGTTATCTGTATTTTCAGCCTTAAAATAGATGGCCCAGTTGTCAGTAGATTTGACAAGTGGAACCCACTTGTTAAGCATGTTAAGCATGATTGCTTAACCAGGTACTTCATGGTTGAAGGACAAAATGAAAACAGAAGAATGGTGTTTACTGGCCTCAGTGTAGTTATTTTTCTGTAAGACCCTAGATGATTTTAATGTACAGCTTGGTCTAGAATGTGAAGATCTGTACGTAACTTGACAAATTCCATTAAGAAAGCCCCCAGTGGGAATGCCCACCGTGGAGAGATAGCATCTGACTCATGAGGAGAAGGAAAACATGAAATGTGACTGGAGAATGACCTAGTACGGATAACACATCCTGGCTTTAAATTGATGTGGGAAGGTGTCCTCATCTTCAATACTTGTATGTACCTGTGTAGAGATATATCCTGTCCTCAGAGGCTGTGACTATTAAATAGTGTGTACAGCTGGATTGTTTATCAGTGTTTTAACTTTCTATGATGATTAAATCTAAGTGACAAAATATGTTTCTGCTGTAATTGTATTTTGTTTTTAAAAAGTGTTTTATGCTTGTTTGGCAGTTTTTAGGTAGCTTAGAAGAGCATTGAGTTGTGAGGGAAATATAGTATTCTAGGCATTTGTATGTTTTGTACTAATATTAAGCTGCATTTTTTTTAGTGATGTTTATTATTCTAGCATATCTCTCATGATTTCATCAATATGCCTTTTAAACAGCATCAGAGTCAGTGTTCTTGGGGATCTGGTTGCAATCCTTGATCATGCTGTTTATTTTTAGAATTATTTTTATAAAGGTGAACCTGTAAGTAATCATTATGTGAAAAAATATGATTTAATGTCTTAAAGATTATTTTCCCCCAATTATTCTAACTCTTTGCTGCATAAATAGGGACTGGCTATGATTCTGAAACTGACCTAAAAATGTCGAGCCAAAGCATGATCGTATCCTAATTTGAATTTATTTTGAACAGTCTGTCACACCCATAGAGTTTGTATTATTGTATATCTAACCAATAGAAAATATTCATTGGTAATCTTATTAGATATGAAAGTAACGAGAGCAAAATGCTTGTATTGTATGGTTGTTATAGAATATCATTAGTACAGTCATATTTCTATCTCAGAGTGTGATAATGCCAGCGGGATAAATGAGAAAGACATTGAATCTTCACACAAAGGAAATGGGTTTTATAATGAGTGCAGTCTGAACAGAACTAATCTCTTTCTTGGATCATTACTTCACCTAATCATAAAACCTTTTTTTAATTCAAATCCTTGCAGGGTTCTAATTGGTGACCTCTGGAGCCTGATAATTGTTTAAGATAGCTGGTCTTTTGCAGTATACTTAATGATGTTTGCAATTAAAAGTGAGAAATGTGGTTTAACCCTTAGGCAGGTAAAACTAAACAGTAGGTTTTCCTTTTTTGTCTTTAGTAGTTAATCCCATTCCTCCTCCCAGTAGTTACTGACTTAAGTCATTATTGACTTAAATTAACCTGATGTATTGTTGTCTTCATTTAGTCTGTGGGTTTACGGAATCTTCATTTGACAAATGCATTGGGATACATTAAGAATAATCCTGGGCTTCCCTGGTGGCGCAGTAGTTAAGAATCCGCCTGCCAATTCAGGGGACACGGGTTCGAGCCCTGGCCCGGGAAGATCCCACATGCCGTGGAGCAGCCAAGCCCGTGCGCCGTAACTACTGACCCTGCGCTCTAGAGCCCACGTGCCACAACTGCTGAGCCCATGTGCCTAGAGCCTGTGCTCCGCAAAGCCACCGCAGTGAGAGACCCGCGAACCACAACGAACAGTAGCCCCCGCTCGCCGCAACTAGAGAAAACCCGTGCGCAGCAACGAAGACACAATGCAGCCAAAAATAAATAAATCAAATCAAATAAAAAAAGAATAATCCTGAATCTTTTGGAATAGCCAAGGGATTGGTCAGTTTGTGTTGGCAAGAGCTCCTAGTCCCTTCTTTCTCTGTTGTCTAGGTTCATCTTTCTGCCTTTTTTGGGTGATTTAAGTAGAAGCTGAGACATTTCTTTGCAACCAGTTTCAATAAATACTTATTTCAGAACTTTCCTTACTACCAGATGAAAATGAGTCAAGAGAGAAATTTGCCAGTGTTAACCATTAGGACTGGTAAAACTGGGGGACCCTGAGCCCTGATCTTTTGTTGTGCTTAGAAGCATCCTGGAAATTAGTTTGCACTGTTGTACTTTTATTATGCTTTTGTCTTCCTCTGTTGCTCCTGTTACGTTTCTCAGTAAATAGCGGTCATTCAGTGAATGCAGTTGACTGACTATTCCTATAAAATTCTGTTCATATATTGGAGGTGGAATCTAATCTGTTATGTTACCTGTTGGCTCAGAAGGTTTTGTTTTGTTTTGAAGTGTCGACAAAAATTAATCAGTCAATCTGAAATTTTATTTGAGCCAAATTGAGGGTTATAACCCAGGAACAACCTCTCAGAAAGTTCTGGGAACTGTTCTTCCGGTTCAAGCTCCAGAGGTCACGTATGTAAACCAAAGCACAGTTATATACGTTTTTGAGACAGAGGGCTGTATTCTAAATGATGTATTATTGACAGTTTACACAATCCAGATCTAAGCTTACAAAGCAGGTAGTGGGCCATGGGTCAGCGTGACCCCTTACTAGATTAAGAAGGAAGGTTATCTTTTAAGGAGCTGTCCTGTTGATTCTAGAATGTTGCTCCTTATGGCTGAGCAGGTATTTCTGCCGGGGGGAGGTTTGGTTGATGCCTAATGCAGTTACACAACACACAGTAGAGGGGAGAGAGGAGGCCAAAGGGCAGAGAAACATTTTATGTTTCAAGTTTTCTTTTCTTGCCATAAAATATGGATTTTATTTCACAGAAGCCAGTTGTGAGTATTTTCTGAAGGAGAAGCAAACCTTTTGAGAGTCAGACAATCCTGCAGCCAAACTTTAGCTCTGCCACTTATTAGGTATATAGGAGAAAAGGGGATGATAATTCCTGTCCCAACACTCTGAGAGGTTGTGTGGACCTCGTGTATGCAAAGTCTCCAGGGTAGTGTCTAGAATATTGTAATTGTTCAACTTGTTAGATTCCTTCTACCAATTTTAAGGAACATCTCACCTCTGATTTACATTCCTTGGTGTTTATGGTTTTAAAATTATAAAAACCCTTTGCAATCAGAAGTTTATTTTGAAAATTGTTAGACTTTAGTACCAAAATCCAGTGACCTCCTCATTTCTGAAGGTCTTTGAATCTTTCTCCTTGTTTAGATGATAAATTTACATTTCACTGGGGCATTGAATGATCAACGTGTCTTATCTTTATATTTTTCTTTTTTCTGCCATGATGCCTTTTGTTTGGTGAATGACTGCATATATTTAAGGGGATGAAAAGGGGCCAGTACACTGGAAGCATTTTTTTTCCTCTTAAAAATAATTTGATAAAATTTGTTATAATAATTCTGAGTAGTGCTCAGAACTTTTTAGTTACCTGGATTTGAATTTGTAGAATCATATTGCTTTCACAAATTCTTCTTGAAATCCGTTCTACAGTGAGATATGTGTAAATCACTAGAATAACCTGTATTTGCATTATGTGTTATAGTTTTCAAAGCACTTTGATAAACATCATTTCTTTTGATACTTGTAATAACTTGGTTAGTTTCCCCCCAAACTAAGTAATAATCCAAAGAATTTTTTCTCACTCAAAATCAAGATCCCTTTACTACAGTGACACTAAGAAACTGGAGGGGAGCATGGCTTTAGGAATCAGATACACTGGGGTTGGAATCCTAGATCCGGGTCTGCTTTGGGATCTTAGCTAAATCACTGGATTCTGTAAGCAGCTGTTTCCTTTCTGTAAAATGAAGATTACATCTCCTCTGCTGCATGGTTACAAGGATTAAATACCTGGACAATAGTCAGTAAATAAATTCCAGCTGCCAGTATTATTGTGTTTTTAATATATATATATATATATATATATATATATATTTTTTTTTTTTTCTGTACGCGGGCCTCTCACCGTCGCGGGCTCTCCCGTTGCGGAGCACAGGCTCCGGACGCGCAGGCTCAGCGGCCACAGCTCACGGGCCCAGCCGCTCCGCGGCATGTGGGATCTTCCCGGACCAGGGCACGAACCCGTGTCCCCTGCATCGGCAGGTGGACTCTCAACCACTGTGCCACCAGGGAAGCCCTATTGTTATTTTTTTGTTAATTATCCATGATGGGTAGAATTACACTTGACTATTGAACAACATGGGTTTGGACTGTGCAGGTCCACTTTACACAGATTTTTAAAAAATAGAAAATAATGGTTTTCTCCGCAGGTGCAGAACCGTGGATACAGAGGAACTGTGGATACGGAGGGCCAACTCTAAGTTGTATACAGAGTTTGAACTGTGGGGAGGATCAGCGTCCTTGACCCCCTCCTTGTTCGAGGGTCAGCTGTAATTCCTCCCTCCCTCCCTCCTTATCAATCTTTCTTCCTCCCTGGAGGAATTTGACTGTCATTTCCTTGTGTGTATGTTTTAATTTTATGCGTTGTGTATCTATTTAAGGATACTTTGCATACAACTATTAGCACTGTCTTGTCTTCATAAAGAGAGGTTTACTTCCAAGCATTTTAATATTTAAAGTATTGACTGTTTTTTTGCTCTCTGGATGATATATTTTGGTGTATTTATGATGAGCTATTCTTACTAGATAGTGGTATGCATCTCTATTCTGCTGTGCCATTTATTTCTGTTTATGGAAGATGATTTGCAAGATCATGAGCTGTATGAATCAGTCTAGTCTGGGCAGGTTTTAGTGTACTCAACTCTGGTTTGAATCTAATAGGTGTTCTGTTAGGTTTGGATTGCTTAAATAAAATAATTCCTTTGTGAAAACATTTGTCATGTTGGAGGTTAAGGAATATTTTCTCTGACCAGAAGGCACAATAACATTTTAGTAATCTGTCAAACAGAATTTACAATGGCTGTGAACACTATATATATTTTAAGATCATTTTAAATTCTCCAACTAGGCTCTTGTGTTATTTTTTATTTTTATTTTTTGTGGTACGCGGGCCACTCACTGCTGTGGCCTCTCCCGTTGCGGAGCACAGGCTCCGGATGCGCAGGCTCAGCGGCCATGGCTCATGGGCCCAGCCGCTCTGCGGCATGTGGGATCTTCCCGGACCGGGGCACGAACCCGTGTCCCCTGCATCGGCAGGCGGACTCTCAACCACTGTGTCACCAGGGAAGCCCTCTTGTATTATTTTGAAATAGCTCTCTGAATGCGGAGCATGTAGGTATTATCATTCTGCTTATGTGGACTTCTTGTTTCATTATAGATCCAGGCTAACCCCTGTCCTTTAGTAAGTTCACACATAGTTAAGGTCCTTGGGAAAGGGCGGGGGCCGGCTTTTGACCATATTACTGTCTACCCTAGTACTTAATTGTGCAGGCTGATTTGTATTATTTATACTTACCTGAACCTTTTGTGAATTTTTATTACATAGCTTTTAAACAGCTAATGAAACAGCCTTTAACGTTAGCTGAATCTTAGCATGAATCCTGCCTTGGCCCTTACGAACTGTCCAACCTTTGGCAAGCTTCGAACCCATTTGAATCCTCGGGGTCTTATTCTGTAAAATGAAGGTGATAGATCATAAGTTCATTAGAATAAAGAGAGACCTTAAGTCAAACATTCAGCCTTTAACCTGGTGAATCATTGTCAACAAAGCCATAATAATTATTATTTACTTAGTACTGTTGTAATAAGTGATCTCTAAAATAATTTTTGTTACTTTTCAGTATTTTGCTGTATAGTATTATATGTGGTGTAAGCCCAAAAGGAAACTTTTGTATGTATCGGAGGCATCAGACACTCTGTTTAAAGCTTCCTTCAGTTACCAAAGATGTGGGGCTGGATTGCTGCTTTTTGCCTCACCAGGTCCTCTTTCTTCACCCTCCTCCACTCTGTGCCCGGGGCTGATGTGGGTGCCTGAGGGACTGCATCAGCAGACACTGTCACCCTCTGGCTTCTGCTTGGGTTGCCTCTCCCCTGTGGAGCCACCAGCAGCAGGTCTGCAGGAGGAAGTGAGATCCCAGTGTGTGTTCTCTTTGGCTTCCTCCCTGTTAGGTTAGCACAGGCTGGCTGCTTCCTCTGGGGAAGTTACAACCCCTGCCAGGCTGCCCTCTCCATGCAGTCTTTTCCTTCCCTTGCCCCTTCCTGCTTCCCAGCTTTGTTAGGACCACGAAAGGAGTTAAGTGTGGGGAGGGCACTGGCAGTCTGTTGGAGAAGACGGACATTTAGTAGGAAGTTAACACCTGTGGTGAGTATCATGCTGAATGCTGCGTTGTTTTGGGTAGCTGGTCTGGGAATTCAAAGACAGTCTTTCTAGGAAGTGGAATTGAGGCAGAGGCACCAAAGAGAAGGCTGTTATTCCGGGGAAAGCCCCCAGAAGTGTTTCAGTCTTGGGGAACAAGCGCAGAAGCCTGAACCTCGGTGAGCTGGTGCTTTAGAAGCCGTGAAAAGCTGGGCATTAGGGGTAGAGGGCAAGGGAGGGGAGAGGTGTGCAGGGCACGCCTGTGTGTTTGCTCTAGCCGGGTGTCCTGTGGGCTTGATGCCTCCTCTGAATACGAAGGGTTTGCCTCTCTGATGGCTTTCCGTCCAAATAGAAATAAGCCCCCTAGTTCCATCCCTCATGGGTTGTTCATGGGACAGATTGTCTTATCATGCAGCTGCGATGTCATCTGCACTCTCTCCCCACGTTCCATCCATTCCATGTCTGCTCAGGCCCCCCTTTCCTTGAGGACGGTGCTCATCACGTCACTCCTTAGCTGACAGCTTTCAGTATCTCCCTGTTGTTACTGGACCCTTAGTATATCAGTGTTGGCATTAAGAACCTGGCCTGCCTTTTCATGCTTTTGTCCTCATTTCTCCTCTGTGTTGGCCGCAGAGAACTACCCACTCTTCTCGCCCTGGTTCTTTCTGCAGGAACCCAGGATGTGGGGTGAGGAAATGGAGCCCGTGTCTCAGCTTGTTCGCTGACTGGCTCTGCAGTGGCAGGAGCGCGTCATGGTTACTTGTGTGGTTTATTCTATTCTGTACTGTTAAAGGAGAAAAGAGGGAAAAAAAGTAAAACTCCGTGTATCAACTCTACAGTCTAACTGGTCAGATGAGGGAATGTGAACTGGTGTTACCCAGGGTTACTTACTTCGGCTCTTTGCCTGGCAAACTCTGTTCCTCATCCTTGAAGAACTTAGCACGCATTTGCTAGCTTTTTGAATAATTTTCCAAGTTCCAAAGCTGTTAGTCCCTTTTCTGCAACACTGTGTACATTATATTAAATTCGTCTGTTTACATGCCACAGATTCTGTGTATTTTCTTCCCAGCACCCAGTACAGTTTTTCCAGTGTATCAGACCTCAGTCAGTGTTTTTTGGATAGATACCTGTTCCTCTCTCCGTGAACCCCATTGCATTGGGAGTATTATTGGATTCTCAAAATAAAATATTGTGCATGTAGTCTCCAGAAACACATCTGTTGCTTCAAGTGGGATAGGCAGTCCAGGTAAATTCCTCATCACAGTTTCAGTGAAAGAATATTTTAATGAAGAACTTAAATGAATGATCAAGAGAGAGTCAAGCTCTGGATTTTCAGCCAAGACGCAAAATATAAACATGGCAATCTCTGTATACATTCTTATTTTATTCTGTTTCAATATTAAGAAAAAATTCTGCCGGAGTGTTTAAAGATTTAAAATTTGAAGGGTAAAATACTCACATAATTCAAAATTTTAAAACAATGTAAAAGAGAGACACCGCGAAAGTCTCCTATTCCTGTTTCTTTTTTTTTTTTTGCGGCACGCGGGCCTCACACTGTTGTGGCCTCTCCCGTTGCGGAGCACAGGCTCCAGACGCGCAGGCTCAGTGGCCATGGCTCATGGACCCAGCCACCCCGCGCCATGTGGGATCTTTTTTTTTTTTTTTTTTTTTTTTTTTTTTTTTTGCGGTACGCGGGCCTCTCACTGCCGTGGCCTCTCCCGCTGCAGAGCACAGGCTCCGGACGCGCAGGCCCAGCGGCCATGGCTCACGGGCCCAGCCGCTCCGCGGCATGTGGGATCCTCCCAGACCGGGGCACGAACCCGTATCCCCTGCACCGGCAGGCAGACTCTCAACCACTGCGCCACCAGGGAAGCCCGCCATGTGGGATCTTCCCAGACCGGGGCACGAACCCGCATCCTCTGCATTGGCAGGCAGACTCTCAACCACTGCGCCACCAGGGAAGCCCTCCCATTCCTGTTTCTTATCCACTGCATTTCCCCCTTGACAATTAATCGCTGTTACTCGTTTCTTATATAGAAAAAGTGAGCTATTTTCTGTGCATATACAAGTGAATATGAACGTATATTCTTACACTGTTTTACACTGTATATGTGTGTCCATGTACTAAACAGTTATTTGGTGGAGACCTTTTCCTATAAGAACATAAAGAGTTTCCTGATGTTGTAAAGTAGCTGTATGTGATTTCGTTGTATGGCTCTGCCCTAGCTTAGTAACCAGGTTCTTAATTATAGACATTTAGATGATTTCCATTGTTTTGCTATTAAAGACAGTGCTTTAAATGGATAACTTTGTATATAATATTTTATAATCTATCCAAGTATATTTGTAGGGTAAATTTGTAGAAATGGAGTTGCTGGGACAAAGGAAAATGTCAATTTAGATGTGCTTGATTCTGTGAGAGAATTTCAGCAGTTTTAATGAAAATTTACTAATTTTTTTATATTGGAAATTTAACTTATTTAAATTCAAAGATTATTTTGCTGTGTTTTAGAGGATTAGTGGATTTTAGTATATTTGGTAGGCTAAAATGTAAGTGGCCATTGCTTAGGGAGGCTCCGTACGGGACCAAGAGAAAAACAAAAAGAAATGGAAAAACAAAAGCCAAAAAAGACATAACTGACACTAGATTTCCAGGTTGACGGAAATTTGGTGTCCATGGTTTGAAAACATGGCATTTTAATCCCCTCCATCATCTAAAACCTAATCACACTTTGCTTATTATTTCTGCGCTGGGAGATGGCACTGGTACATTAAACTGTATGTAACAAATGTAATCTAGGGATTAGTGAAAGTCAAATCCCCTATGTGTTCCACCTTGAACATCTGGCTGGATTTTCTATGGTTGGCCTTCATATGCTCCAATTTACTAAAAGGTTAAATCCACCTTGGTAGGTGTCCAGTGCCTTCGCTTCCCTAAGGAAGACCAGAGGGGTAGTAGCCTGAGTTTTAGAATAGGAAACTCCCAGTTAGGGACAGTTTCAAGATGTCATTAAATCACCTTGTGCACTTCCTGTTACTTTGCATTTTACTTTATTGGACTTCATAAAAACATCAACCTACTTATAATCTTCAGTCAAGTAGAAAATGCAACATTGTTGATTGAACAACGCCTAAAAAAACAGAAGTTTTGAATGTTACCATAGGAGGTCACAGGGTCCTGAGCTGTGCTGAAAACCAGATCTGTTTGATGCCAGTGACAGGGATGGGGCTCTTTCCATTGCTGTGTGGTGTGTTAGGTCCAGTACATGCAAACCTACATGCTTTAACATGCCATCAGGCTTTAAACTTTTTTCTTAAATAAATCTTAAACAGCGAAATATTATATTTCAACATATTTCAAAGGTTACTTAATGTAACAGCTAGGTATTTTAGCAATATAAGATTTGCAAAGTTGACTGGAGAGGAAATGAGGTATTTTATATATTTTTTCTTTTAAATTTTACTTTCCTCTTTAAAATCATAGGCATATGTCAAACTTTAATGTAATATATGGTAAAATATATAATTTTTTCTAATTTTTTAATCTTACCTTTATGACTTTCCATGTTACTTCAAATGTTAAACGTCACTGATGCAAGGAATAACATTTTGAGTGCCGATTAGGGAATTAAATATTAAATTATGCATCTAAGTTCTCAAAATTATAAAAATGCTTTGTTATTTAAAAAGAAAATAGGTAGTTAAATCTATTTTGACAAATGTATTCATAACATTAAAAATTCTTTTTTTCTAGGAAGTTTCAGTATACCTAATTTTGTTGTCTTCTAACTCGCTAAAGGTATTCCCAATTATAGCATAAATGGATAAATAAAAATAAAATGTGGAATTTATTTTCTTCTACTGATTAAAGCTGAAGTCAGTGGAGCAGGTGACATGTGACTTATTGCTTTTTACTGAGGAAAACAAAGCCAATTTAGCTCATATCCACCATTAGTTCTACAATTTTCAAACACATTGTATATGTGCATGCCTGTGTGCTGATTTATTCATGGAAAATTTCTGAAAGAGTATATAACATTCTGTATTATTACCTCTGGAGTATGGGTATAGGAGAAACTTTCTTTTACTTTTATATTCTATGATACTATTTTAACTTTTCACCATATGTATATTTTACTTTTATAGAAAAATGTCAAAATTAAAAGTACCCTTGAAGAATTTTTTCCAGCAACAATAACAAGAATTATCTATGTAAATGTTTACATTTCACATACTTCTGTTTCAGTGTATATTGTTCCCATGCAGATTCTATATAGAATGATCAGTTTTACAGGATCCAAACTTAGGATAATACAAGAAAGCAAACAAAATGATCAGCTTATTTGGAGACTTAGTAATTATCTTTATTTTTAGAAGCTTTGGTCGGAAGCTGCAGAGCTGAGCTAGAAATGATAGTAGAATTGTGCATGAAGTGCTTTGTGAGTATCGTGGTGGGAGGGACTGATTTTCCCACTGCTGCTGCTGCCCAGTCGAGGAAAGGGACCGTAACACATAAAAAGTAGTGTTTAATGTGGTTGAATCTCGAAGGAGATGTGTGAAATTGAAATCATCAGAATAACATCACAAGAAGAGAAAAGAGCATTAACAAAGCCACGAGCTTGTAATTGGGCTTGTCACTTGTGAGGAGGGAGGATTTGGTTGGGGAGGTCGACTGACAGAAGGTTGTCCAGGGCTTTTAATGCCATCTTAGAGAACCCATTCTTGATGGGAAACGCCTTGGAGAGCCAGGCGGGGTCTGATAAATAGGGATGTCAGGGCTTGGTAACGGTGAACTGAAAATAGTTTCTGGCTTTTCTTTGCCATTTGATCAGCCTTTTCCTAGGATTCCAAAAGACCCCAAAGAATCTATTTTTATGTTTGTGTTTGTTCCCTTCCATTAGCTTGGGCAATTGAGATTTCACATTGTAGCGCCCTGGTATGTGCGTTTTCCTGCTGTGCTGGTGGAGAATCATCGATACAATGGGACATATGTCACGGCTTGAAAAAACTGTAGCCGTCTGAAGTCCATATTCTGTATTTGGCTTCTTGCCAGCATAGAGCTACAGCCTCTGGAGTTCTAAGTCAGACACTTCACACTTACCTGTTTTTCTTCCACAGAAATAGAAAAGTTTCACAAAGGAGAAGGCAAGGATGAAGAAAAGTACATTGATGTGGTGATTAACAAGAACATGAAGCTGGGGCAGAAAGTGTTGATTCCTGTGAAACAGTTCCCTAAGGTAAGACCGTGAGCCTGCGCTGCACGCGTGTCAGGCCTTATCACAAGGGAGCGCACGCTCAGTTTACGTTCTGTTTGGTGTGTTCTTGAGGTGTTCTCCCTTAGCACGATGCCCCGACACACACGCTTTTACAATCAGGTGAAACCTTATTTGGTGACCCTGTCCTTTCTCTGTGACTTCGGCGTGCGTTGCGGAGCCCTGAAATGTATTCTTCTGAGTTATGTTTTGGACTTTGGACAGCCTGTTCAACTTCTTCCTGCTGTAGTTTCTTCATTTGTAAGATAAGGTTGGATTGATAAGAAATAAGCTTATCCATGTTAAATGCTTGGCATAGGGTTTGGTACATAAATGCTTAAAATAGTCCCTAATTATTCTAGAAAAAAGTTTGATTTTTATTCACTGCAAGTGTTATTTTATGACATTTGGCACAGTTACAATAGGTGCTTTAAAGTCTAATTCTAAAATCTGATCATCTCAAATTTGGCCTAAATTGATCTTCTTTTTACTCCGCTTTTCTTTTTTCTTTCCTCTGAGTGTCCATGTACATGATTTATGCATACTGTTGTATATATTAGTAGTTAATGTCTTTTGATTGCAGAACAATAATCCAATACCTGAAAATACCACAACGTATTTATCCATTTGCCTGGGCAGTTTTCAGTTTGGGGTTATTATAATTAAATTGCTGGGAACCTTTTCGTACATTTTGTGACCATACGTTTTCATTTATTTTTAGTAAATACTTAGGGTTTAAATTGCTGTGTATTTAGTTTTATAATAAATTGCCATAATTTTTACCCAAAGTGGTTGTATTTGTGACATTTCTAGAACAGTGCATGCTAAGTTGTGGTTGCTCCATATATCTAAATCCATATTGGATGTTGTCAGCCTCTTTAATTGCAGCCATTCTGATAGGGTATTGGTATTTTCCTGTGGTGTTAATTTGCATTTCCCTGTTGATTAATGATTTTATGTACTGACCATTTACATATCTTCAATTTTGAAGTCTCTTTTTAGACCTTTTGCCACTCCCTGAGTGGGCAGTCTGTCTTCTTATCATTGAGTTGTAGGAGCTTTTTTTTTTAATATATCCTGGCTACAGATCTTTTGTTGGTTACACGTTTTGTGACTATTTGACTCAGTCTGTGGCTTGCCTGTTAGTTTCTTAACAGAGTTTTGTGATAAGCAGAAGTTTTAAATTTTGATGACGTCTAATGTATCAAGTTTTTCTTTTATGATTTTACCTTCTGTCAACTAAGAAATCTTTGCCAACCTCAAGGAAATGTTAGAGTCCTTTATAAGTTATAGTCTCCTGTGTTTCCCCTAAAAGCTTTACCATTATAGCTTTTAATTTTACGTCTGTGATACATCTCAAATTAGTTTTTGTGTATGGTGTGAGAAAGACAGTCAAAATTTATTTTTTCTTCATATGGATATCCAGTTTTTTCAGTACCATTTGTTGAAAGATATTTTCCTCCCACGGATTGTGTTGGCATCTTTGTTGGAAATTGGATGACTATGTTAAGTGAGGGTCTATTTCTGTACTTTCTATTTTGCTTCATTGATCTATTTATGGATCATTATGCCAGTACCATACCATCTTCATTACTGTTGCTTTTTATAGTAAGACATGAAGTTAGGTAATGTATTCCCTTCAACTTTGTCCTTTTTCAGGATTGCTTGCATATAGATCCTTTGCAATTCTATATAAATTTATTGTTTTATTTTCACAAAACATTCTGCTGGAATTATGATTGCAGTTGCATTGAATCTGTTGATCAGTTTAGGGAGTTCTCACATGCTAACAATATTAAGTCTTCCCTTCCTTGAGCATGATATATCTTTCCATTTAGATTTTTAATTTCTATCAGTAGTGTTTTGTACTTTTTAGGGTAAAGGTCTTGTCTTTTGTTGAACTTATTCCTAAGTGTTTCATGTTTTTTGAACACTCTTGTAAAGTATTTCGAAATCTTATTTTCCAATTTTTTTGCCTCTAGTATAAACTTTTGCCTCTAGTATAAACCTTGTATTCTGCTACCTTGCTAATAAATTCACTTGTTCTAGTAAGTTTTATAGATTCCTTAGAATATGCTATGTACATAATCATGTCATCTTCATAAACAGTTTACTTCTTTCTTCCCAATTTTTATGCTTTTTATTATCTTATTTTTGTATTGGCCAGGATCTCTAGTATAATGCTTGAATACAAGTGGCGACGTTAGGCAGTTTTCTCTTGTTCTCAGGCAATGTGGAAAACATTCAGTAATTTACCGTTAAGCATGGTAACAGCTGTGAGGTTTTTTTTGTAGATGACCTGTATCTGGTAGAGGAAGTTTTCTTCTATTTTAGTTTTGCTGAGAGATTTGATCCTGACTGGGTGATGAATTTTGTTGAATACCTTTTCTGAATCTATTGAAATGAACACAGAATGTTTCTCCTTTATACTGTTAATATAGTGAATATTATTGATTGATTTGGCTAAATTAAACCAGTTTTGCATTCTTGGGTTAAACCCTACTTAATGATGTATTATCCTTTTTATACATTGTTGGATTCAAATGCATCTGTATTCATGAGTGATAGTGGCCTATAATTTATACACACACACACACACACACACACACACACACACACACACATATAGAAGTGTTCTCCCCCCCCCCAAAAGAATGTATGTCAGTTTGGTGCTATTGTTTTGTTTATTATTAGGTAGAATTCACTAGCGAAGCTGTCTGGGGCCTGGAGTTTGGTGGTGAAAAACTCTTTTCAAATACATATATTTATATATGAATCAAATATAAGTTCTTCAGTGTCTTTAATTGACAAGGCACTAATCAGATTTTCTATTTCATCTTTTGTGAAAATTGTTTTGTGTTTTTCAAAGGATTTGTCCATTTCATCATAATATTTCAGGTATTGCTTCTTTAAATACTTTTTCTGATCCTTTCACTCCCTGCCCTTTGAGACTCTAATTACAGGTACTTTCAACCTGTTGATATTCTCGAAAAGATTCCTGTGACTCCGTTCACTTTTGTTATTAGTTTTTCCCCCTCTTCTTCAGTTTGGATCATTTCTGCTGCTGTATCTTAAACTCATTGACTCTTTCCTATGTTATCTTTATTTTTTGGGAAGCCTATCAGATAAAATTTTTATATCAGGTATTGTACTTATCTGTTTCAGAATTTATATGTGATTCATATATAAATATATGTATTTGGAAACATGTTTTTTTCTTTGTCGGGATTTTCCATTTATTGCAGGTGTTATATTATCTTGTGTAATTGAGCACAGTTAAAATAGGTGCTTTAAAGTCTCTAATTCTAAAATCTTAGTCATCTCAGATTTGATGTGAATTTTATCTTGATAATGTCATATTTTTCCTATTTTTTATATGTTGAGTAATTTTGGATTGTAACAAACTGGACATTGTGTTATATTGTGGAAATTGGATTCTGTTGTTTCTTTGAGGGGTGTTGATATTTTTGGATTCAGATGCAGAGTCTGTCGGATAGGAGTGCAGAACTCAGTTTACTTCTCAGTTTGACTTTTGCGTTTATTTTTGGCATACATGATTGACAGATTTTATACACAAAATTTGGGGCTCCTCAAGTCTAACTCTCATTTCTAGTATTCCTCCCACACATTTCAGCACTATGGTTGCCTCAAACTCTGCTACGCAGCTAAAAGCTCTACAATCAGTGAATTCACCCAGCCATTCCCTTCTTCTAAGTCTTGACTCCCTTGTAGAACCTCCTTGTTTGTGAGCATTCTGTGGAGGCTTTAGATGGTTCCTTTTTGTATTTTGTTCAGTGTTTGAGAGTTTACAGTTGTTTACCTAGAGACAGTCAGCCTGTTAGGAACTTACTCAGCCATACTTTCAAAACTGAAGATATATATTTTAGTAAACAGAAAACTGTTACGAGCATTTTATAGACATACTAATAACTAAACACAGCATGGATTATGGAAACTTTTATAAATTGATTCACCAGGCTTGATATGCCCTATATGCTCAATATGCACTAGGTAGAAAGATGCGCAGACACCATCCCCAACTTTAAAGGGTTCATAGTCTGGTAGATGATTAATCTGAAGTTAATACTCTGTTGTGTATGAGTTAAGTATATGAAATAAAACCTCAAATGTTGTTTTTCAGTGTCAGCTTTGATGCGAGTAGGGGAAGACGAATTACAGTTTCTGTGTCTCACAGAGAGCAGAGTCCATGTCAAGTCCTCATAATGTCTGAAGTAGGCTGCTTAGAAATCTGCTTTCAGAATGCTGAAAAGGATATTTCTGCTTAGCAAATCGAGCATTTGAGTTTCAAGCCAGCCTTGTGTAAAGGCTAATATAGGACTCACATCAGTTCTAAGAAAAAGCTTTCATGCTGGTATCCGTTAATAGGCTGAGATGGAGGAAGCTGGCAGTACTTGCGCCTCTGGAATAGCAATGGGCAGAGGCAGCTTGGTGTGGAATTGAGGCTATTGTACACTTGCAGCTTCTGGGGCAAGAGAGGAGCGCTGTTTGTGAAACTCCAACTAATAAAATGATTTCCATTAATTGAGTAGTAATTTCTCTTAATGAACCATTGCAGCACTCTTTCAATGGTAAAACACTGAACATGAGTCTTTAAGTATTCAAACCCAAAATATATTTGCTCTCTTGAGCATATGCGCAAGCTTGTAAAGTGTGAAATGCAAATAAACACTGTTTCATGATTTTTTTTTTTTAAAGACTTTAAGCTATAGAAATTGTCCTCCAAAGTTTTCCCGTGGGTAAACCCTAACCCTTGGTTCTGGGCAGTGACTCGATGTAACAGAGTTAACCTAAGTGCCAAATCAACATTGGAACAAGGCACCCTGTCTGTGAGGACCTTAAATGCCTTGTGGTTTAGATTTTACATTGATTTTTTTCTTTTTTAATTCACTGTTTCCTTCATCATTGATCCCATCTATCCATTCATATACTAACATTTATTGAGGGTCTTCTCTGAGCCAGAAATTGTGCCTGGAAAACAAAACTGATTAAGACATGTTCTTTTGTCACAAGAAGCTCTCCGTTTTGTGGGGAATACAGATGAATAACTTAATTTTGTATAATACAGTGTGAGAAGTTCAATGTTGGGGTGATCTAGAAAGACAGAGGATCACGCTGACAGTGTCAGAGAAATCTTCCCTAAGGCTCTGAAGGAGCTGGCTGGTTAGGGGTCAGAAGTAAGACAGGGTGAGCTGGAGGGGTGGCCATGACAGGGGTATACAGGGCAGAGGGCATTTGAGAAACTACCAGCCATTGTACTTGGCTAAGCAGGTTAATTTCAATAAGATGTGCAGGTTTTTATTGAGGATTTATAAATAAAGTGATAAGGGAGCAGTGAATGGGGGCTGATCCCTCATCACTTTACTTATATAAGGTAGGGTTGGCCAAGGGGGGGCTGTGAAGTTAGAACAGGAAGTGACCTTTGAGCTGCTTTGGAGTATGAGGTAGGTTTCTCCAGGTGTTTAATTATTGGAAACTATTTCAGGAAATGGAATGCTGTATGTAAAGTCATGCTAGGGTAAAAGAAGGCTTATGCACCATTTTAAAAAGTCAGTTGTCATATGAAATTGAATTACATCTCTATATGTCACTATGCATACATGCTCTACTGCTGTGGTAAGATTGTCTTTATTATTCTGTTAAATAAAAGAAGGAAAAGCAATATGTAGGACAGATAAAACCCTAGTTGAACATTTATTTTAAGAAAAACTAACTTGAATCTTCCTGGCAGTTATTTTCTGGAGGGTAAGGATCATGTGCTCTTTTCTACTTTACATGTTTCTGTACTTTAATGTTTTAATAATAACTTGCTGTCACTTTTATAATTAGGATAAAAAAAAAAGATTCTCATTTTTGGGGAAAAAAAGTGCTCGAGATTGTTAACTTAGGAGATACCTGTGTACTATGATTATGGTTTTTAAGATTTAGTGTACTGAGTTAGATTCTACAGGTTTAAATTAGATTCATTAATTTTCATAATTTGGTAATTGTTGTCTAATCTCTCAGCATTCTGATGCTTACATATTATTTTCAGTAACTTTATATTAGGCAATATGGGTTCTTACATTAAATATGTTCCTATTTTGTGCATATTTTAAATTTGATATATTTGCTGTCTCACAGAAGTTCTTTGGTTAAGAGTCTTTGAGAGAGAAGAGTGAAGTATTTATAAAACAGGTTTCCTCTGGCGTTTGAATTAAAGCTTGAGAAGCTTTCTTTTTAAAGTTGGCTTGCATTTTTCCCCTGTAGTGAATTGCAGACAATTAAAAACCCACGAATTTATTACTGGGTGGAAGGAAGCCTATTCCATAGAAATCATCATGGCTATCACAATTTTCCTAGAATGGTAGATATTTGACAGTCATATCGGTATGTTAAAAGTTGCCTTTTCTGTGACTCCTAATTAATTTTTGGAGGCAAATAATGTTTTTTCAAGAGGATTCATGTGAAAATCCTTTTTATTTTTGGTGTCCAGTTGATAGTTTACCTATAGAAATAAAGTGATAATGCACTTGTTTGTTAGTCCTTACGTGCCATTACCGAAATCCACAATGCTGTCTAGGGGGGATTTTGAAACTTGTTGGTGTCAAGGAAGTCTGATAATAAAAATCATCACTTAAAGACACATGTGTTTATGACAAGTCATGATCAGTGTCCCTCCTAGTATTCATTACATCTTGGACCCTCTGGGGAAGCAGAAAGGCCAGTCTGGAACATAGAGCCTTAGGAAAATATCTTGGCCCGCAGTCCATTGCTTCACTGAGCACCAGTCCCCTTCCAGGCCAGGCCAGGCCTCTCCCACCTTGACAACCCGTGTCTTACAGTGGGAGTGGGAGGAAAGTGCAGCTGTAAGTAGAGATGAGCCTCTTCGAGGCTCCTTTTGTTCTTTTCTCAGCGATCTTCTCTGGGCCCTTGAGATCTTGTGATACACGCCCCTATGTCATGAGAATTAGAAAGTTAAGCTGGTATTTGTGAATATGATAGCTTTCAAAAAACATTGTGAAGGAATTTCAAATCTTATGCTGTGACTTTTCCCTTCTTCTCTTCTAAAATGCTTGATTATTGACCCAGAAAGCAGCCCTTGAACTTAAAGTTGTTAAGTGGACTTCAGAAACAACAATGCATATATTAAGGGGCTTGTTAAAGAATTTACTCACGTTTTTTTTGGGGGGGGTTATTGTTATTACTATTACTATTTTATTGAGTCAAATGAGTAATTACAAAATTTGGTTATATATAGGTCCCCCCACATCTCATTACATTTAAAAGAGTAAAAATGCTACCATTATATGTACTTTGGTCACAATGCAGTACATTAAGAAATTAAAGTCTGTGATGAATATTGTTCTGTGTAAATCTTTTATTACATCACTGCTTATTTTTGATAGGTGATGGAGGATCGATCTCTTAAGTGTATTGCTGAGCGAAAAGGTAAAACAGCTTTAGTGCTTAACACTGCAAGATTTTAAAAGAGTGAGGGAGAGTTATTTCTGGAGAAAGAATTACAGGTGGAATTAAATGTAGTCTGTAAGTGTAAATTCAGGATGTTAACAGGCAGAGATCAGGGGGAAAGACAGAGTAACTCTTGGGCCAGGATGATTTAATTATGGGGAATGGTAGTTTGTAGCATTCGTTGGAATGGTGAGGACTAGCGTGGGAAGCCTTCAGTGCTGTACTCGCGCATTAGATTTTTATATGGCCTAGGGAGCCCTGAAAGATTTATGATAGATACAAATAAACAAGTAGAATATATAGTAGGAAATGTTCTGCATTATAAAAGATCTTACCTTGTTTTTTTGAGTCCTCAACACTTAGGAATGATTGATTTAAACACAAGTTGGAATGACTTTTATTCCCTAGAAATTCAAGTTCCCATGTAAAAGTGATGGTTTTTGTTAGAGGTGATTATCAGAATTGTGAAAATTATTGTCAGTGATCCAAAGCTTGGCTCAATTACTAACGATCCTAAGAGACCAGTGTTCTGTTACCGGAGAGGCTGCTCCGTTTCATATGAACGCCACGGTCCCAAGTCTGTTGTTAGGTTTACTACTGTTTGGAGTTTTGCATTTATGACATTGGCTTAATTCAAATGAGATCAGTATTCTGAATACCAACTAAAAGGTGGATTTATTTAATTAATCATTGTGTTAGTGGTTAAATTATTGGAACCTCACATGGCTCGTAAAGCTAGTGAAAGTAGTGATCTGGTCTTTTCCTTTCGAGAGAAGAAGACAGGTAAACAAACCTCGTTTATTTTCGTTTCATTCTTGCCGTTGGGCAGGAATTAGGTGCATGTGGAGGTGAGGAACCAAATGTGTTTCCTGACAGTTTAATTCTTTCTCTCCAGTAAGGTCTAGAAAGGGAGTATGGGGTGATGTTTTCCAAAGAGGGATGTTATGTCCAACCTTACATTTGGGTGCTAGAAGAACATGCTAGAACTTCTATTTTAATGTATGTATGTAGCGTATGGTTTCTGCATCTCAGGCACTGTTTTAAGGGCCTTACATGTATTAACTTTTCACGTGTTAATCTTTACAGTTTTAGGAGGAAGGAATGATTATATCCTGTTCACTTATGAAAAACTAAAAAACAGAGACGTTAAGTAACTTGCTAAATGTTATTACACAGTAACAGGCATTTGAACCCCAGAAATCTGGCTCCAGAGCCCATGCTCCTGTTCAGGAGATTAAGCTTTATTAATATTTATTACACAGGTTAGCGCTAGTACTGTTACCTGGCACGTGTGAGTGCGAGACAGTTGTGTGCACAGTGAGACAGGATGCTGGAGTGCAAGAGGGGATTCTCCGAGGCAGAAGCTCCCACCGAGTTTTACTCCCTCACTTGCTTTCAGTAATGGGGGCAGATAGCTGTGTATGTGCCTGGGTGTGGGTTCTTGGATTGCATCTACTAGTTTTAGTTAACTTACCTTTTTCAGTGGACAAAGAGTGTTGCCAAAGAGACTGCGACTTCAGGGCCACTGTAGATGCAGTCGAAATGAGCAGGAAAACGGCAGAGCCACTCCGTCCCCGTGCCCAGCGCAGGCTCAGTACCAGGACAGGGGAAGAGCAGCTCCCGTCCAGATGGGCGTAAGAAGAACAGTCTTTTCAAATTGGGACTGTTTTTCTACATCCAGTATCGTTAATGATGAATCTCTTGACCTAAGTAAGGATCGAAATATTATTACCCAATGGTAGATCAGGTGTAGAATTTTAAAATAAATAAATGTATACATACATATATATGCACACACACTCACATCCATTTTATGTGCATATAAACTGTAGTGCAGGGGCCAGGGATCCTTCTTGGCTGCCTAACTTAAGATCTGGAACATTGGGCATGATAGCCTGTGGGGAACACTTAGTCGCCATGGACTGCACCGGTGGACCTGCTTCCTGTCACCTCCTTCCTTTCTCACAAGTTATTAGCTCTTCATTAAACTTGAGACAGATACTGTATCCAAACAAAGTTTTTTTATTTCTTTATATCCTCTCATTTCTTACATCCTACTTCAGATGTACCTCTATAGAAATGAATTACATTGTTTATCTATTACAGTACCTCCTTAATTTAGTCTTTGTCAGATGCCTTTTTAATCATTTTTAATAAACATGTAGATTTTATACGACGCTCAGTTACAAGATGTTGGACAGTTAAGACCATGTACCCAAAATATGCCTCCTTCCATCTGTGCCTGTGTGGTATATTTCAGGGTTCGTTTTAATTAAATCTTGGGTAGTGATTGGTACATTCTGGACGTTAACTTTCATCATTCACGTTCAGCGCACGAAATGCTGCTTTTGCCTGTTGGGAGCTAGTGCTGCTCTCGTCTGTGGCTGAGGTACACAGGGGGGTAAGTCAGGGTCTCTGCCCTCAGAGAGTGCCACCTCCATCCCCTCTTAAGGAAGGGAAGGCAGGCAGGTGATTGCTAGGCCTAGAAAAGACCGTGATGTGTGAGGCTCTTAAAACTTTTTGATAAATGACTGCTTCGTCGTTTTTTGTCTGTGGCAGTGCGCCCCCCAGTGGCCACTCCCTGCGTTCATGCCCTGTATCCTGCGTGCCCTTCCCTTGAGTCTGTCCTGACCCTGCAGCTCCATTTAACTGACAAGATGTGAACTTCCAGGCTGGAGCTTTAAGGAAGCCTGACAGCTTCTGCTTTTCTGACCTTGGAAGACATATACCATGCAAAGGTCCTATCACCCCGAGGCCACCATGGGAGGTGGAAGCTTGGGATACAGGTGGAGGAGAATCAAACCAATAAGAACTGCAGTCCCCATCTGACAGCCACCACCAACTTAAGAGACATGGGAATAAGCCGTCTTGGAAGTGGGTCCTCCAGCTGCAGTTGGTCTGGCTGTTGCCACATAGAACTCCCCCCAGGGCTCAGATTGCTGAATTGTGAGCAAATAAATAAAACGGTGGTTGTTCAAGGCTGTTACATTTTGGGTTAGTTATGCAACAGTAGATGCCCAAGATGTCATTAAAGCATAACCTAGTCCCTCATTTTCTAATTACCAAGGCAGGTGCGGCTGTGTGTATGTCGGCTGGACCGGGGTTTTAGGGTCAGGTGGGAGGATGCTGAGGGGGAGAAGGGACTGTAATGGACCAAAGGAAGCCGCTTTTAGCACATAAGAGATTTATCCCAGCCTGTTCTGTCGATGAAATAGTGAAGTGCATTTAAGAAAAATAACTAATGTACAAGGAGCGTTAAGTAGTTCATGTTATAGTCAGGAAAGATACCGGAGCACTTTTGAGCATTTTTGCCATAGTGAACAGGAGGAACTCTACCATTGAGAGGACTTGATGTTTTGAAATTCCTTTCCTTTTGTGCCAGAGGGTGTTTTGACGTTATGTTATGGCTGATACAGCAGTGGCCTTTTTAAAATAAAGCAACGATAGGCAGAAGACCAGGTTCCTGGACCCAGAATTTATTAACCTGTTCTTTTGCTTCTGTTGATCCAGTACAAGTTTTGTTTTTTTGAGTATACTGTGTGTGTCAAGGCTGACAACCGGGGTTAAGATGTGAGGATTCCACAGTTGAGGAAAACACATTTCCTCTTCCAAGGAGTACAACCTGAAAGGAAATGTTTCAAACCGTAGTTTGGTAAGTGGGAGAAGAGAAGGCAGGAGGAGAGGGAGTGCGGGGGGCTAAGAGTGTCGGGAGGTGCCTGGAGGGGCCGCCCGGGCCTGCCAGACTCTGCTGCGCCCGGGAAGGGCTGGCTGTGCTGCGCTTGCTCTTTACGAAGAAACACTGAAACCCTCGTAGACTCCAGATGAAGTCCACGCTCTTAGCCTGGGTGCATGCCTCTGCCTCTTACTTCCCCAGCCTAGTTGCTCGGCTCCAGCAGGCCGGCCACCTTCGTATTTCACAGAAGGTCCTTAGTGCCTGAGGGCTTTTGCATTTGCTGTTCACAGTGCAGGAAAGTCTCTGTTTGCAGATCCTTGCGTAGGACGCAGCTGAGCTGACCATCACGGACCAGCCTGGTCTGCCGTTGCCCAGCCCTCCACGATCACCCACGCTCTCTGTAGTTGCCTTCTGCCCACCTCAACAGACGCTTAGCAGTAATTAACAGGCATTGTGTCTGCGCTTCTGTTTCTCTTGTTTGTCATCCGGCTCTTCTGTGAGCAGATGGGGCTCGGTACGGATGCAGCCATTGCTTGTTTCTGTTCTTCACCCAGCACCTAGAACCAGGTCACCAGTGTTGTAGCGAGAATAACACTTCCTGAGGGCTGGATACTAATCTCAGTACATGTTTTGTTGATGTTGTCAATATTTTAAGAAACAAAGCAAAGTGGGTTTTGTTGCCCTTCCTCCTGCAGATTAAGGCTTTCGTTTAGGAGGGGAGGTAGGGGATATGTCTCTGAGTAGATTTCAGTACAGGCTGTTTTCCTCTCCCCCACTAGCCAGGGCAAGTGGTCTCAGGATTCTTTCCTGATCTTCCCTGTGAGCACTTGGGGGTTGGGGGGTGGTGGTGACGGTGGTGAGTTCCTGCAGGAAAAACCTTTGAGAAGGTATCGACTCTCTTAATTCTGGGCTTTTGGTCTTTTCTGCTCTCATGCTCGTCCCCCGTCCAGAGAAGCAGATGCTTGAGTCTTATCTCTCCCCGCAGGTGTCTGTACTCTCTCCAGTTGTGTGGTTAGTGTTCGCCTTGGCACTTCAGCATTAGTTTGTATTCTGTTCTGTTTTCTTCCTGTTTTAAGGGTGAGAATGATGTTCTTTACAAGCTCTACGTCTGAGCTGAAATGGGTAGGTCTTGGAACACGGTAATTTTGAGAAGCTGAAATGAGTCCAGAATGGCTAAAGTCAAAAGCAGGAGAGTGGTGAGGCTGGAGGTGAGCAAGAGCTGTGCTGGAGAGGGCCTTGCACAGCAGTTCCAGGGCATGAGGACTTACTCGAAGGGGAGTGGGACAGTCCTGTTTGAAACAGAGATATAACAAGGTCACCTTTGGGTTAAGACCTCTCTGCTGATCCAGGGAGATAGAAGTGGATACGGAGATGGCATTCTGCAGTGGGCAAGGTGGGGGATGGTGATGGCGGGACTAGTGGTTGTGGTGAGGCTACAGGAAAATAGGCAGGTTTAAGAGAGATTTAGGAGGTAACATTGTTACGATGTAATTCACTGACTCGCTGGACATTGACTGAATGCCCTTGCCCCACAGGTGTTGGATCAGTGACTGCAAAAGGCCTCGTCACTGCCCTCGTGGAATGAATGTCAGGTTTCTGGCTTGAGTTGCCGCATGGACGGTAGTGCCATGTGCTGGGAAGAATAACGTATTTGCTGCTGCTACGTTGGCAGAGATTACAAGTTCAGTTTTAGTGTTGAGTTAGAGGTCGATAAAGCATCCCTTTGTTAGACTAATCAACTTTTTGGTGAGCACCCAATTAAGGGAAACGTTTTAATGGAGACAGTGACATGTCCTTGATTGAGGCTTAGTTGTTTATGAAATGACAGCTTAACTGTAATTGTCCCCATGGAACAGTGTCATGTCACAAATGTAGTGTAGATCAATTAAAGCTAGTTCTTCCTTGATCTTTACTGGGGAAGAACATAATTATTGGATCTTATCCGTTATGTGGTAAAACTCAAATATACTGTATGTTGGTTTACCATCTTCATCATCATTTGAAAAGTTTCCTATTTACAGTTGTAACATTTGTAATACGGTAGTATATTTGTCATGTAATAATTGGCATCTGGAGAAAAATCATTGGTCTTGGAAATAACACTTTTACCTTCTATTCAAATCTGCGCACATGGGCTTCCCTGGTGGTGCATTGGTTGAGAGTCCACCTGCCGATGCAGGGGACACGGGTTTGTGCCCTGGTCCGGGAGGATCCCACATGCCATGGAGCGGCTGGGCCCGTGAGCCATGGCCACTGAGCCTGCGCGTCCAGAGCCTGTGCTCCGCAATGGGAGAGGCCACAGCAGTGGGAGGCCTGCGTACCGCAAAAAAAAAAAAAATCTGCGCACAAATGAAATCATTAGTAAAAATGAAGGCTGGAATGTATTAGGTTCTTACTGTCTGTCTTGCCAATATACTCATCAAATAGAGAACAAATCCTGACTTGAGGAAGGACAGACTTTGTATTTGGAAGGGTTTCTGGAAGATCAGGGAAAGGGCTGCTGTTGTCACAGGGAGAACTCTGAGCCTGAGGCCTGTCAGCGTCTCAGAGGTCAGACCACGGCGAGAGTGGACAAGGCCGGTAAGGTGCAGGACAGGACGGGGGGCAGAGAGTGTCTCGCCCAAGGCTGGTCCCTGCGAGCAGAGGGCCTGTCGCAGAGGCCTGTGCCGGCCCAGGTTGCCTGTGTGAGGAGAGGACAGAAGCGTAACTGAAGTCTGACCGCGTCGGGTTAGGGGACGTTCTCTGATCAGTGGAGACAGAAAGAGCAGCTGATCTTTTATGGCGCAAAGAAAGGAGGGTCTGTGCCCGGCCTAGAGAAGCAAGGGGCCGCCCGCGTCTGGGGAAGAGTAGTTCTCCGCAGTGAGCCGCTCCCAGGAGTGCAGAGTGTGCGCGGGCCCAGGTGACGTTGAGCGGGTCCCAGCCCTCAGCGCTGGACGCGCTACCTCTTGATCTTCACGGTGCCCCTTCAGCGTAACGACCCCTGTGAACCGCAGCCGTGGTAGACTCGGTGGGGCTGAGGACACTGCTGGGGTCACACCGCGGGCGAGAGGGAGCCCTCGACGCGCCTCAGAGGTCGGGAGCGGGTGGACCGGACCCTCGGTGGGTCGTAGAACTCGGCAGATCGGACGGCTGTGCTGCTCAGCTGCTCATTTATTATTATTATTTTTTTTTAAATTAATTAATTTATTTATTTATGGCTGTGTTGGGTCTTCGTTTCTGCGTGAGGGCTTTCTCTAGTTGTGGCAAGCGGGGGCCACTCTTCATCACAGTGCGCGCACGGGCCTCTCACTATCACGGCCTCTCTTGTTGCGGACCACAGGCTCCAGATGCGCAGGCTCAGTAATTGTGGCTCACGGGCCCAGTTGCTCCGCGGCATGTGGGATCTTCCCAGACCAGGGCTCGAACCCGTGTCCCCTGCATTGGCAGGCAGACTCTCAACCACTGCGCCACCAGGGAAGCCCTCAGCTGCTCATTTAAAGTCTGAACCGTGCTCAGCCCGTAGGCCCTGTCGCAGGTACAGGCCGTGGTGGGCTTCAGGGGTGCGTGTGTGGGGGGGTATCTTCTAGAACCCCTGGAGGAATTGAACTTGTGATCTGAGGGAGACAGCAGCAAGGGCTTCGAGCCGAAGAAGCAGAGTAAACAGCAGGGCTGTGGCTGCTCCTTTCAGCCAGCGGGGCTTCTGAACAGGCACGACTGACGTTGTACCCAGGCCCCTTCCTCGCTGTGAAGGGCGGCCCCATCCCTGCTGATGTGTGACCTCTGGGCCTTTGGCCACTAATGCAGTGGTGGCCCACAGTCACTGTCACCAGGTACTCTGGCCATCTCCAGACGCCTGAGGCGACGCAGCCTGCGTGGAGACCCCCGTCAGGCAACCAAGCCCATCGCCGTTGTGTGGCTCAGCTGTGCAGACGGTCAGCGTCCACATGCCTGGTTCTGCCTCACACCCCGACTCCCAGACAGAGCTCAACCCCTCGACCCACCTGGGTGGCCTGGGTGCGGCCGTGTTGTTCCAGGTGGTGGCTTCTCGGCAGCCTTGTACATGTACAAGGTGGGCATTGTTCACCCCAATTTATGTATGTTCACGATAGTTAAATTCATCCATTCATTACTTACTGATTTGTCAGCACAAAGAGTGCACAGTCTGCCAGCTGCTCTGCTAGGTGATTTTTGTGCATTTTCGTATTAATTCATACATCAGGCGCCCGCAGTAAGCGGTTGACCCCTGTGTCGTGGATGAGGCGTCTGCGACTCACGAGGGTAACTTGACCCGGGCGATGGAACTAATATGCAGTGTGTGGTGACAAAGAAGAGAGCAGAAGTGCTTCCGAGGGTCAAGATGTGCGTTTGTATACTTTTTGTGAGCAAAAGACTAATAGAAGTTAAATAGAGAAAGAAAACTGCAGATAAAATACTCTTCCTTCTTATATGGAATCTCGTGGTTTTATGTTTTATCAAGTGACTTTGAGTAAATCATATCATTCTGTGGACTTCAGTTTCCTCAGTATGAAATTAGATGTTCGGATTGGATGTTTTCTAAGGTCTCTTAATTTTTATTAATTGGGAGATATTTAACTGTTACAGGCGTGATATAAATATGGTTGTTTGAATACAAATTAACTTTTATGCTATCCTTGAAACCTGCTAAAATGAATATAAGTGAATTAAAAAGGCAATGATCTTGTGAAGATAAGAATGGGAGTGTGAGACAACAATGGACAAATGATGTTAGTAAAATCTGGTGCTGCACTGTATTTACAATAGCCAGGACATGGAAGCAACCTAAGTGTCCATCGACAGAGGAATGGATAAAGAAGATGTGGCACATATATACAATGGAATCTTACTCAGCCATAAAAAGAAACGAAATTGAGTTATTTGTAGTAAGGTGGATGGACCTAGAGTCTGTCATACAGAGTGAAGTAAGTCAGAAAGAGAAAGACAAATACCGTATGCTAACACATATATATGGAATCTAAAAAACAAACAGGGCTTCCCTGGTGGCGCAGTGGTTGAGAGTCCGCCTGCCGATGCAGGAGACACGGGTTCGTGCCCCGGTCCGGGAAGATCCCACATGCCGCGGAGCAGCTGGGCCCGTGAGCCATGGCCGCTGAGCCTGCGCGTCCAGAGCCTGTGCTCTGCAATGGGAGAGGCCACAACAGTGAGAGGCCCGCGTACCGCAAAAAAACAAACAAACAAAAAACAAAAACAAAATAAAAAACAAACAAAAAGGGTTCTGAAGAACCTAGGGGCCGGACAGGAATAAAGACGCAGACGTAGAAAATGGACTTGAGGACACGGTGGCGGGGGAAGGGTAAGCTGGGATGAAGTGAGAAAGTGGCATGGACATATATACACTACCAAACGTAAAATAGATAGCTAGTGGGAAGCAGCCACATAGCACAGGGAGATCAGCTCGGTGCCTTGTGACCACCTAGAGGGGTGGGATAGGGAGGGTGGGAGGGAGGGAGACGCAAGAGGGAAGAGATATGGGAACATATGTATATGTATAGCTGATTCACTTTGTGATACAGCAGACACTAACACACCATTGTAAAGCAATTAAACTCCAATAAAGATGTTTGAAAAAAAGAAAAAAAATTTTGGTGGCTGCAAAATACATGGATAAATGGTAATGACTTTCTCTGGTAAAGACCAGAGAAAGCAGAATCCTGAGCTTGCAGGGCAAGAGAAAGCCAACCAGAAACGTGCCTGTCAGTGTGGGAAAACCTCGAGAAGACTTGGGAATTGTAGATACCAGTTAGCTGCATGTGAATTTATGGGGTAGAACTGACAAGAGGGAACTTGGTGTAAAGTGTGCATGGAAGTAGTTAGACCCCTGGATCCTCTCCCCAGCTGAGAAACCCAGGCGTCTGCCCTTCTGAACCTAGCAACAGATGAGAGATTTCCTGAAGAGTTTGAATAAGAGAAACTTTAGGTTCTGAGACCCAGATGGATACAGCTGAGGGCTGCAGTGAGATGCCACACTGAAAATGTGGGAATTATTTCCTTTAAATAGAGGTGTGTGTGCTTCATAATGGGATTCTTCGTATTCTGGCAGCCAGGCTTATATACCTCCTCCTAGGAAGTTGAGGAATTCCTATTCAGGGAAATGCCTAGCCCAGGGAAAAAGAAATACAGATATTGATATTTGAGTAGCTTTGGGTGAAAAAACTGGGCTGCTGTGTTGCAGTGAATTGTTATGTCCAGTTGTCAGATTGCATGTATGAAAGCAGAGCATCCAGTTAGCCTGTTTGAGCCTCAATTTAACATTTTTAGAAACAAATAGCAGAGGATTACCAGTCATGTGAGGAAAGGCCATAGTGTAGCAAGAAACAGATTCTCAGCACGTGGAGGGTAGGGGGAATCTGTGGGAAGAAGCAGGCTCTGTGAGCTCTGCGGCGTCCGGGAGGGGACAGCTACCGCCACTGACGCCTCAGGAGGATAAGAATTTGCATCACTTCCATGAAATGTCTCCAGAGTGCCATAAGGAAGGGACAGATATAAGAAAATGCTGTTAGTAGTGAAACATGTGGTGGCAGAAATGAGAGAATCAGTAGATACGTATGAAACGTAATTAAATCCCCCAGAAAGTAAGACAGAGAGAGGTGAAGGAGAGAGGAAAAATCAGAGAAACTTAGAGATCCAACTCAGGAGGCCCAATATCCGATAGTAGGATTTCCAGAAAGATAAAGCAGAGAAAACAGGGAACAAGAATGAGGGAGGGTGGGTTGAGACATTGATTCCCCCCCGCACCTTGTAGTGTTATTTGATATTTTAAACTCTGTAGACCTCACTTCTATATTTTTTAAGTAATTTACTTAAAATTAAATTTAAAAAAGCAAAAAAAAATGACATGTAAAGGTTAAAAATAGATCATTTAGTTTTTGTTGAAGACCAATAAAATTGAAAGTGGGCAAGGAAAGAATACCATTTTGATTTTTTAAAAGTACATATTTCAGGAAAATTACTTTAATTACCATAGTTAGAGACATGAGGAACGATTTTCTCTTAAAAATAGCAACAGCACAGCAGTGGCATGGCTCATGGAAGGTGGCTGATATCACAGCAGTACCTACATGAGTTTGTGATCAAGAATCCTGTCAAAGAGAAGAGTTTCTCTCATGGTAACTAGGGCTGACTTTCTATTTGGAAGCAAGAAGAATTCATAATTATTGGAAGGCTTTTAGAAGTTGTGTGAAATTCCTGTCAATAATTATTTCATTCAGTTGTATGTATTTATTCTCTATTAATGTGCTAAGCATTGTTCTAAATGATTTGATTATGTTGATCCATTTAATCCTCAAAATACCCTGCAAGGGGAGGTCCTGTTGCTGTTCATCATTCCCACTTTACAGATGAGGAAACCAATGTCTAGTGACCCCGAGCCCAGGGTCACTCAGCAGGAAAATGGAAAAGCCAGGTTTTACAACCATGGCAGTCTATCCTCAGAGTCCGTAGTACCCTTAATTAATTCACTGCTACTCTGCATGCTGAATAAAGAACCCTCCGCATCCAGGCTAAATAGATAGGTGGATTTTGTCATAAAGCTTTGGTCAGCCACTGGAAGCGTAGCACTCATCTAGGCCAGTGCACTCAGTGGTTGATTAACCGAGGCTTAAGTGCTGACCAGGTAGAAGAACCCAGACACTCCATGGTGACCAGTTTAGTGCACATTATAGGACACTTGGTGTTGTTTTTCCTTACCAACAGTCTAGTTCCAGCACTGTTCGTGGTTGATATTGAATGTGTGCTGAAATTGTCAGGATGGCAACTAAGGAATTCTGGGAATTAACTTCATTTATTGATACAATTTGTAAAATACAGGCATCACTGAAGTTATTTGGTAGAAAGAAATACATCTTTGTTTGTTTGTTTGTTTTAGCCCTGTTTTATGTGGTTTGTGGGAAACATAGGGTGACGCATGTAGCAGGAACTTAAATACTTGTCACTAGTCAATGATGTGTAGCATACTGACTGCAGTGTTTCCTAAAATTCAAGAAATAAATTATTTTCCTCAGATATGAATGTTACAAATTCGTTGTTTTGTTTCTCCTAGTTCAACTTTGTGGGAAAACTTTTGGGGCCACGTGGCAATTCTCTGAAGCGCTTACAAGAAGAAACCTTGACAAAAATGTCCATCCTTGGAAAAGGCTCCATGAGAGACAAGGCAAAGGTAATACTTATTATAAACAATGGCTACTTTTTTAGTCAAGTTATATAATGTACTTTTAGATCATCCATGGTATTAGTATATATGATATAAAAGCTAACTAGGACCTCAAATGAAATTATGTGAAAATGCTATATATAGTGATACATTTGTGATACTATTTAGAAAATTCAGTCACTGTGGCCAGTTTCAGAATATACAGTATCTTAAACCAAAATCTGTAACTATTATTTTTATTTATAGAGTGAAATTGTAGCACCTGTGCTTTTGATTCTAGAAGCAATACCTTCTAGAAAGTACAGTGGTATTGAAATTATCATGAAGAAAAATAAAAGTTATCTATAGTCTCACCATCACTATTTGCATTTTAGATTAGTACTTTCAGGTCTTTTTTCCTACGCCTGTGTTTCATATTGTTGACTTTATAAAGTATATGCTTTTATTTGCTCTTTTTGCCTTTCTTTTGATATCCTATGCATTTTACCAAGTTAAAATTGATTGTAAATGTTTTAATAATTACTTCCTATTCTAACACATAGTTGTTCCTCATACATGTATTCACATAACTTCCTCCTCTTCTAAATAAGCTAAAATTACTGAGTTATTTTTATTGATCACTTTCTTAAATATACCAATTCTGAAAGGAATTTTCACATTTCATAGTGTGCTGTCGCTTATGTTGTTCTATTATTACTTCGTTGTTCTCTCATTATTAAAAGATTTATATTTCAGAGAACAAAATCCACATTGAGTGATCACTTTCCATGAAATGATTGTGTCAGACAAAAAAGTTATTTAGACAAAATCCAGCCTCGTCACAAAAAAGTCCATTTAACAATAGCTTTTATAATTTAAAAAAAAAAAAGGTCACCATTCGTTTATTGAACAGCCACTGTGAGTCAGGCACTCTGTGAGACATTTTACATGCATTACTCCATGTTATCCTTGGAAAAATGATGACAGATACATAATATTTTCCTTAGTTTATGTAAGAAAAGTGAGATTCAGAGAAACTAAATATATTATTGGGTTAATCAGGGAAGTTCATTATATTATTTGACTAAAACATGGCTATATGTCAGACTCATATGGGATGCTGTTTAAAAATATGGAGTCCCGGACTTCCCTGGCGGTCCAGTGGTTAAGATTCTGCGCTTCCACTGCAGGGGGCATGGGTTCGATCCCTGGTCGGGGAACTAAGATCCCGCATGCTGCGCAGTGTGGCCCCCCCAAAAAAAAAATATATATATGTATGTGTGTGTGTGTATGTGTGTGTGTGTATATATAGAGAGTGAGTGAGTGAGTCCCATGCACCAACCTGTTTAGGGTGAAACCTCAAAATGAATTTCCAGTAGGTGTTTAAAAGATTCTAATGCATGGCCAGGTTATGTTGACTGCTCACTAAACATCACTGTCTCAGATGATGTTACTCTGATTCCCTGACTCATCTATTCTGGCAGTAGGAGCAAGTGGAACTGTGTATTGGTCAGTTGGTCAGAAATCATCTGTATCTTGTTGGAAAGTATCCCATCCTTGCTGCTATCTTAATGAAGTTTTCAGGAAGGCCATCTGGTAATGAGGTCCATGATATGACCAGTGAAGCCCATAGACTCTGTGCTGCTCTTGTTTGTTACTAAGGGAGTTCCTTGGTGAGAAGCAACATTTTGTGCTATGGCGGCAGTGATCAGGGCCCCCAAAGATCCTTTTACAGGTAGAAAGGAAGCAGGGAAGGCAAGTCTTTAGCCAGATTATATGTCCAAAAATAGCAAGTGCCTGGCTGTGCGTTTAATGAAAGGGATCCTAAATAGCATCAGCTCGCTAGCAGGGCTCTGTGGTCCTCCCAGATCATGTTGCCATTTTAAGGGCTGGTGGGCCTCTGCTGCTGGCGTATTAGACAGTCAGCAGTGGCAGTAGCCTGGAATCCTTTTTGAGGGGAATCCGTGTGGTGGAGTAACGCATAACCGCTCTCCCTGTGAGGGTGGGATGAACTGGGAGATTGGGATTGACGTATACATGCTACTACATATAAAATAGGTAACTAATGAGAACCTACTGTATAGCACAGGGAACTCTACTCAGTGCTCTGTGGTGACCTAATTAATGGGAAGGAAACCTAAAAAAGAGTGGATATATGTATACGTATAACTGATTCACTTTGCTGTACAGCAGAAACTAACACAACATTGTGAAGCAACTGTACCCCAATAAAAATTAAAACAAACAAAAACAAGACCTCTTTCCCTGTCACCATAGGTACTTTGTTCCTGAGTCCTTTGAGCAGCAGTGAGGCGGCTGGGGAATGCGGTGCTTTGGCCTCTGCTGCAGTGGGTCCCCTTGGCCGCCTGGTCACTGAGTGCGTGCACTGCCTCACACGGGGCTCCCTGTTCTTACGCACTTGGGCCTCTTCCCAGACCACTTACCACCCCTTCACTAATCCTCTCATTTCTGTGTCCTTGACCACATGGGTCAGCAAGTCAATAGGGGGATTCTGCAAGTGGCTGATCATTTACATTCCATCAGGACACCTAGAAACCGAGGAGGTAGCATAGTCCATTGGGCCCGCTGTCAAGGGCCTAGGAGCAGAAGTCCTTCTCCTCTTGACCCCTTAAATCCCACTTCCATCAGTGGCCTTCAGTGGGGCAGCATTTGCTTAGAGCCAAGCCTGTGAATCTCAAACTGCATGAGTATTTCTTCATCTCAGTGTGCAGTCATTCTAGTAAGAGGTCCCCGATCCTTATTGGGAAGACTGGGAGGAAGTGTCCAGCGCATACACACCAGGAGACATTACAGTTTCTGTACTCACTCAGCCTTCTCCTCTAGATTTAGCCTAGCTCTTTTGTTCTCTGCATCCCTGGGGCAAGCAGGGATCTGATCTTAGGCCAGGAGGTGATAAAGGGTAGCAGTAGTAAAGCATGAGAATTGTCATCTCCTTTCAAGGAACTACCTTGGCTGTTCGAGGCAGGCTTCTGCCAGTGTGGAAGGCTCAGTGGGACTTCAGCGTTCGTATACTCAGGAGTTATTTGAATCTTTCCAAATGTTGCCAGTCCAGCTCTCAGATTTTCACTGTCCTCCGGACACCGTCCTAAGTCTCCCATAGCGATGACCAGGCAACGTGCTGGTCGTTAGCACACGCCTGAGCTCTGCCTGGTCTGTTGACTCCATTGGCCTGTGGCCATAAGCAGTAAAACCTTCCGGGATACTTCTGGCTCTTTGGGCCTTGAACTGATAATGCCAAGTGCTGAGTCTGTCAGTTCCTTCTTCAAGTTCTTCAATACAGTAGAGACAGCCTCTTTCACCCCACCCGGCCCACCATGTCTCCTTCTCGCCCGTCATACTGTGCCAGGTGGTCCATCAGTTACACCTTCAAAAGCATTTCACTGACAGTAACCACAGGTGATAATTTAAGTAGACAGGTGTCCCATCTGCTGTATCGTAATCAGATGCTCACTGCCTGAACTCTTGAATACTGATTTCAGTTGATCCTTTTTACTAATTTTTAGTCTACAGAAAATTCTCAGTCAACAGTGTTTATTTCTAAAGAGATTTCCATTCCATAGTATTAAAATCTCATCCTTTTAGATATTCAAGGTGTTCACCATTTAAATTCTAATGTGAACGTAATTCATTTTCTTTTTGTATTTGCTGCACTGATGATATTATAGGGGTCATTACTGACATGTATCAGGTGGTTGTGTAGCATAATAATCACCATAATGCTACGGTCTGTGGAGCCTTCAGTTTGTGCAAACATGCTAGACGTTTTGCCCACCTCATCTATGTTATAGAATAATAGAATAATTAATACTGTTGTTAGGTAATAATAGTTATCATTACTGTATTTATCATTGAGTGATTATTACGTGGTAGGCATAATTCTAAAAGACTTCTTGTGCCTTCCGAATTACTACAATTCCTTTATTACTAATAACTCCTTTATTACTAATAATGACTGTTATAATCACTCCTTTATTACTACAACAACCCTTTGAGCAGTAGGTACTACACTATTATTATCCATTTTAAAATCACCTCTTCAAGATGAGGATAAAGTAATGTGACCAGTTGTTGGATTTGGAGTTTGAAAGCAGCACTTCAAACACAGTCTGTGTTCTTCCCCAAACACTGCATTGCCTCTCATCATTAACCCAAGAAGTAACCCGGTCATAACTGCTCAGTCTATGGAGCTGCGTGACAGCTGTGGTTATGGTAAGAAGGCCTTCCTTTTCCAGCTTAGGTTTGTAATAGCAAGGAGAATGTTTGCCTATGAATCAACAATTATAATCTCTCATTAAAAGCATTAGTTTGGTGCATATTAGAAAAAGATAAGAAATGTTCATTTCAGTAGTTCATGCTTTCTAAGATGAACTACTGTGCATAGAATCCAGTTTCTAAAACTTCAGCTGTGAAAGGCAGAGTCAGATCAAATGATTGAAAATGTTCTGATGAGAACAAGAACTAGTCCACCGTTGGCATGAAAGGATAGTCATTTTCTTTTTTTTAAAAATTTATTTATTTTTGGCTGCATTGGGTCTTCGTTGCTGCGCGTGGGCTTTCTCTAGTTGTGGCGAGCGGGGGCTACTCTTCGTTGCGGTGTGCAGGCTTCTCATTGTGGTGGCTTCTCTTACTGCAGAGCACGGGCTCTAGGCATGCGGGCTTCAGTAGTTGTGGCGCACGGGCTTCAGTAGTTGTGGCTCGCAGGCTCTAGAGCGCAGGCTCAGTAGTTGTGGCACACAGGCTTAGTTGCCCCGTGGCATGTGGGATCTTCCCGGACCAGGGCTCAAACCCGTGTCCCCTGCATCGGCAGGCGGATTCTTAACCACTGCGCCACCAGGGAAGCCCCAATAGTCCTTTTCATACTTGACAAATTTTGAAGGAAATGCGTAGGATATTATGGTAGCTTATGTTTGCTCTCCCTTCAAATATATTTTTCTTCTTTTCTTTCAGTTTCTGGCCCACTTTCCATAAATGTGAAGGAGACTAGCATTTACTGAGTGCCTGCCACGTAGAAGGCAGTATCCTGGGCACTATGTATACTGTCTCCTGGGCCAGGCCTTTACACAAGCTGCCTTTTTAGTCTTCTCAGTGGACCTACATTAATATACATATGTTAACATCAAATTGATTTTGCAAACTAAGTGTTGGATTACATAAAATCTGTTCAAACTCACACACACAGCTGGTGACCACCATGGCTAAAAGTCAGGTTTATCTAACTCTAAATCCCCTGCTCTTTTCATGCTCTATATTTTGATCCGTCTTTTCTTTGTAAAAATTCAGATTAATTAAGTAACAAAAGTTGAAGCCTTGAGGGGTGAAGTCAAGGGTGTGTGTGCCTCCTTGTCCTCTTGGCTAATTTTGGAATCAACAGGTGCTGTTGCCAGGAATCCCTGGGTTCTCTCTCCTACGGGGTGGGTTTCTTGGAGAGGCTGGAAGGTTTCCTGCCTTTTAGAAGTCACTCTAGGTGTAGGTTCCTACTCATCTTAATCTCTCTGTCTGATTTTAATGTTGAGAACAAAGACTATTTGAGAAAGACAAAGAACCAGATTCTGTAATTGCTACTCTAACAAAGGCTTGTTAGAAAAAGATAATGGAGCAAAGTTAGTGGTCCCTTAATGATCTGTGGTTTTTTGCCCCCTGAATTTCATTATATCCACCAAAATTTTTTTAAACGTTTCTCATAACCATATAAAATCCTATAACAAAAATTTTCATTTATTTTATTCATTGTTTTATTCTCTATCGATAGAGTATAGTACCTGGCATGTAGAAATGTTTTTTGTATGAATGAGCAAATGAACACAGAAATGAATAAATAGTATTTACCTATTCATTCAAAAATATTTGTTGAGCATCTACTATCTACCAAGCACTTTTCTAGACAAGGAGCATGCAGCACCAAACAAGACAATCAGGGGTTCTGCTCCATGGTGATCACCTTAAGTGAGAAAAATTAGAAAATGGACGAGCAAAAAGTAAGGCATTTTAAATAGTGGTAAATGCTTTGTGACAGCTCAGGGGCACACAGGGTAGCCAGTGCAGAAGTGAGCTTGGTTGCTTGGCCAGTCTGAGGAACACAAAGCGGTTCTCTGGAGCGCCTGGAGGGGTTGGGCCGGGGAGTCTGCGGAGCCCATGGCCTTGGGGAGATGGCCGGAGGACTCCTGGGCCAGAGGCAGGACTTGAGACACCTCCCACAGCAGCAGGAAGCCTTTGGGGTTTCCATAAAGGCCTGGGGACGGCAAGATCAGATTTATGTTTTAAACTTTTTCCTTAGGTGATGTTTGCTGTTGGGTGAACCTTTTGTGATAACCACGTGCCAGATAAGCTTGGGTAGTTTTTATTTTCTTTTTCTTTTCTTACAGTGACACCCTTTTAAACATGGTTTTTCTTTTTTCAGGAAGAAGAGTTGAGGAAAAGTGGAGAAGCAAAGTACTTCCACCTCAATGATGATCTCCATGTTCTGATTGAAGTGTTTGCCCCGCCAGCAGAAGCCTATGCCCGGATGGGACATGCTCTGGAGGAAATCAAAAAGTTCCTCATTCCTGTTAGTACAGTTTTTCTTGATAGTTAATTTGTACTTTAAAGTCCTCCCTTTGTTTTAATCCTTGACAGTTCTTATCAGTGATTGTTATTTGCATAGCGCTTTGTCTGTTACAGTGTCCCTGTGAATTACTTGGCATCATTTCTTCTTTACCTGTGAGGCCAGGGATTTCTAAAGAGATTAGGTAATACTGCAAGAAAGTTGAAGAGCACAGTCACTGGTGTGCCTTTGGGGTCTCAGGCCCTGAGCCTTGCTGTGACACTCAGTCACCTCACAAATTCGTTGCTCTCGAGCGCGAGCTCGTTGGTGCGGTCCACGTGCCGAGCGCTGTGCTCGGTGTTGGTATGTCGCCTGAGTAAGCGCAGCCCCGCAGGAGGCTTGTGTGGTTTAGGGGAGCGGAAGCACGTGGTTTCTGTGCAGCGTGAGGAATGCGTGAAGGTGACGGAGCAGCGGGCACAGAGAGGAAGGCACTGTGCGGGGGTTTATGTTTTGTTAACAGTTGATGGTCTTTTTTAATCCTTTTCAGACACCCTGACATTGCTGAGAATGTGATAATTTAAAGAGAATATGTCCCTATTTCCATTACAAAAGTTAATTTCGGTCTTTTGTATAATTTGCATGTTCTAGATTTAAAAAACAGAAACTTGAACATGTTGGCTCTTCAGACAGTTTGTTTCAGAGAAACTGTCGCATCTGCCAAACAGCTGTCTGGGATAAGACTGTTCAGCGATTCCCAGTAGTGTAGTAGATTGACTTACCTGCTGTAGCATGTGTCATGATGATGTTACCTGTGAGGAAGACTGTCATATGTATAGGGAAAGGACATCTTAAATCATGATTGTCTTGGAAGAGCCAGGGCGTAAGACTATATTAAGTGTTTTAATTTGGGAGCTTAACAGAGTTTTCATTAGTTCCCTCAAGCCAGTGTGATGATCCTATTATTCATTTAGTTTAAAAACAGAGTTTTTGAGTGCCCTCTATTTGATAGACACATGTGCACTAATAAAAGACATGGCCCCTGCCCTTATGGAGTTTATATAATGGGAGAGACAGGGAAGAATCAGATATTTATAAAAATGACTTTAAAATTGTAACTCGGACAAGACCAAAGAGAGGTTTAATGTCCTTGTGGTCATTCAGCGTGGACGAGGGAGTGCCGGCTTAGCCAAGTAGGGCAGACTCTGTTCTCCAAAGGTAGCAACAGCTGCCCTCCCACCCCATCACTTCACACTCTTCCACCAAGAGGTAGGCTCCAACTTCTTTCACCTTGAGTCTGAGCTGGCCAGAAAACTCTCTGCCTAACCCAAGGTCGCAAAGAATTTCTGCTGTGTTTTCTTCTTAATGTTTTATGGTATTAGCTCTTGCACTGAACTCTATGATCCACTTGAAGTTACTTTTTGTGTATGGTGTTAGATTAGGATCTAAATATATCTTTTTCTATGTAGATATCCAGTTGTCCCAGCACCATATGTTAAAAAGACAATTCTGTCCCTATTGAATTGCCTTGGCACTATTGTTGAAGATTAACTGAATATAAACGTATGAATTTATTTCAGAATTCTCAGTTCTGTTCCATTGATTGATATACCTGTCCTTACGCCAGTACCATACTCTTAATTACTTTAGCCTTATAGCAAATTTTGAAATCCAGGTTACGTAAGTTCTGCAACTTTGTTCTTCTTTTTCAAAATTGTTTTGGTCTCCTTTCTTCAAAATTACGTGAACATCCTTCACTGGTTTTCACGGCTTTCCCCATCCTAGTGGAACTTATGCATCATCTGGGCTGGGGAGGAGGGGTGGGAGCACTCCCAGACAAGATTGCCACAGACTCCCACTCTTCTTTCCAGAGTCCTGAAGTGGTTGTTTTTAACTGTTTGGTCAGCTTTTATTGTTGCTTTTTATGGAAAGGCTTTGTTGAGCTCCTTGCTTAGTTATCCTGAAAGTCTTGTGCTCTCTCATAGCCTTTCATTTTTTTTTTTTTTTAATTGACTTAGGTTGTTTTGGATCTCTGTCCGTATGAGCATATGTAAAGTTTCATTTCATTCTTTTTAATGTCTGCATAATATTTCATTATATGCGTGTTCCAGAATTTAATTAGTCTTCAAATAATGGACACTTACTTCTTACAGATGATAATTCAAACAGTGATCCCAGGATTAACCTTGGACATAAATATTAGCATATTTGGGCAAATATGTCTGAAGAGTACATCTCTGGCTAGATAGAGAACCCACTGAGTTTTTAATAAATTACTTTTAATGATTTTATTTTAAGACTTTTTTCCTATTCTCCAGACTAACACATTTAGATAGATCCTAAACTTACTGGCTAGAGAAATCCCATTTACACATATTTAATTAGAATTCTAATCAATTTTCTACTCTTCATAATTGGTGACAATGTTGGTGTTAATGTTATAATAGTTTCACTTTTCAGATGGGGAGTTGAACTGATAATTTACTAATGACTAGTTTAAAATGTAAAATTGTAAAAATAATTTAGTCTGTAAGCTACCATATGTGATTTGGTTTCCCTACTGATCTAAAAACATTATTTCAAAGACCAATAAAATTGTAACTACAGTGTGTATGTCAATAGTGTCTATCTGACATCAGAAGAAACAGTTACCTCACATTTAAAGAAGTTGTCTAAAATCACATAGCTGGTCAGCCTGATTGGGTAAATTCAGGCTTAACCTCAGAGGTGATTGACTCAGATTCAGTTTTTTTGTTTTTTGGGGTTTTTTTTTCCCTCCTAACTACACTATCTGCTGTAATGTACTTTTACACAGATGATGTTTAAAATAGGCTTTAATTGTAGTTTTCGTGGCACCATTGTAAATCACCTAACTTTACTTAGAGCAATGCTTTTCTTTTTTTTATTTTTCTTTTTAAATTTTTAACTGTATTTTTGAATAGGGTCTCAGTTTTCTTCTTTTCCCACGAATCAATTTTAACCACATAAAATTTTGTGTCGTGCCTCCTAACACTTTTCAACAGGGCCAATATTTAGCATTTAGGTAGCACATTTTATTTAGAATGTGCTTTACAAATAATTTATTAATCACACATTTTTAGTAAAATGGTGAGGAGCACACTCTTAGTAGGCAGAAGCCACCACGGATTCAGGGTTCTCTGCCGGGAGCCTGCCCAGGGCCAGCCGCGATGACACACCCTTCTCTGTAATGTGTGGGGTCCCCCTTCCCACTTCTGTATCCATATCTTTAACTTCTGAATTTCCAGTTCCTATGTCTGATCGCTCTAGAAAAGCTCAGTTTTTGTGTGCTATAGACCATTGCAGACTCGACCTGTACAAAATTGTTAAATCATGATGTCACTTTGTTACTCTCCTTATCTTCCAGAAACCAGTCAGACTTCTTGACTTTGCTCATATACCCCCATATCCAATATTTTACCATTTCTAATAAAATTAGACATTATAAGTAGCTCCATATCTACCTTTCACCATCCTTCCCGCCACTTCCCTACTCCAGGCCATCTTTACCACATACTGGGATTACTTAAGTGCTTCCATCTGGTGTTTCTGCCTCCAGTGTGTTGTTTTTTCCTTTTAATACCTTTATTGAGATATAAATCACACGGCATAAAATTCACTCATGTAAAGTATACAGTTCAGTGCCTTTTAGTATATTCACAGAGTTCTGCAACTGTCCCCCTAATCTAAGCTGGGCCATTTGTATTACCTCCCAAAATGAACCTTGTAACCAACAGCCGTCACTCCCCATTCTTCTCCCACTTTCGGCAACCACTAATTAGTTTTTGCTCTTTTTACGCAGCTTTTATGGAGATGGAATCCAAATACCATACAGTTTACCCATAAGGTATACAGTTCATTGGATTATTGTATATTCACAGTTTTGTAACCGTGACTACAAACTGGTTTAGATTTTTATCATCCCCCAAAGGAGCTCCATACCCATTAGCAGTCCCTCCCATCTGGCTCCCCTACCTTCTCACACTCCTCTGTCTTCCATAGCCACTAATTTCTCTCTCTAGATTTCCCTGGGTTTTTTTGACATTTTGTATAAAACACATACAGTATGTGTAGTCTTTTGCCCTGACTTCTTTCACTTAACATACTGTTATCAAGGTTCATTCAAGTCGCTTTTTATTGCTGAATAATATTCCATTTTACGATATACCACATTTTATATGTCCACTCATCAGTTGAGGACTTTGGGGATGTTTCTACTTTGGGGCTATTATGAATAATGCTGCTGTGAACATTCATGCACACATTTTTGCATGAATATATGTTTTCCTGTTCTCGGGTATTACCTAGGACTGGATCTGCCAGGTCATATGGTAACTCTTTGTTCAGCATTTTTGAGGAGCTACTACGTGGTTTTCCGAAGTGGCTGGACCATTTTACATTGCCACCAGAAAGTTGTAAGGGTTTCAATATCTCTGCAATCTTACCAACATTTGATATTGCTTATCTCTTTGATTACTGCTATCCTAGGGGGTATGTTTGTGGTATTTCATTGTGGTTTTTGTTTGCATTTCCATAATAACTAATAATGTTGAGCTTCTTTTCTTGGGCTTACTTTCTATTCTTCTTAAAGAGAAATGCCTATTCAAATCCTTTATCCTTTCAAAATTAGGTTATGTGTCCTTTTATTATTGAGTTGTAAGAGTTCTTCATGTATTATGAATACAAGTTGCTTATCAGGTAATAGGATTTCAAAATATTTTCTTCTATTTTGTGGGCTGTATTTTCACTTTTTTGATGGTATTTTTGTAGCACAATAGTTGTAAACTTTGACTTGGTCCAATTTGACTGTTTTTTCATTTGTGCTTTTGGTGTCTTAGCTAAGAAATCATTATGTAATATAGGATCATGAAGATTTACTTTCATGTTTTCTTTCAAGAGTTTTACAGTTTTAGCTCTTACATTTAGGTCTCTGATCCATTTTGATATAATTTTTGTGTATGGCAAAAAGTAAAGGGCCCATCTTATTTTTTTGATGTGGATATTCATTTGTTACAGCGCCATTTGTTAGAGACTATTTGAAAATCAATTGACTATAATTGATAACTGGGCTCTCAATTCTATTTCATTGATCTTTACGTCTATCTTTTAAGGCAGTGCCATACATTCTCCATTACTATAGCTTTATAGTAAGTTTTGAAATGAGAACGTACCAGTCTTCCAACTTTGTTCTTCTTTCTTTAGATAGTTCTGGCTAAACTAGGCTCTCCGTAACTACTAGTTGATTGAGTTGTAAATAGTAATGCCCATATATCAGTTACGTGCCATTTTAATTTTATTATAAATATTTCACTTGGAAAGTATGCACAGCAGAAGGAGATATGGCTGACTGTAGAAAATTCTAGTTTAGGGGAAAAATACTGTTTGTTATTTTTCTTTCTATAACAATTTATTGATAATTTTTCATTTCAACAAACTCAGGTCTTGTTTTATGAATTTAACTATTTTCCTTACCTTTTTTTTTTCCTATCAAAAATTATTTGCTTCTTGTCCTAAATTCTTTGTTATCTTCTGTCTTTTGTGTAGGACTATAACGATGAAATCAGGCAAGCACAGCTCCAGGAATTAACATATTTGAATGGTGGTTCAGAAAATGCAGATGTACCAGTTGTTCGAGGGAAACCTACCTTGCGTACAAGAGGTGTACCAACCCCAGCAATAACCAGGTAGGTGTGATTAATTGACTTACCTTTTGGTGTTAGAATAGGGTACCATGGCAACAATTTTAATGTTTCCTTTATTAACAGGCAAGCGCCTTTACCAGTGTATTGGTACAAAGCCTATAGGAATGCATTCAGGCAATATGGTGTCATATTAAGAGGATTCACTGTGGACTGAGGTATTCCTGGGCTTAAATATAACCTGTACTGCTTACTAGCTAATGACTGTAGATAAGTTTATTTAATCACCCTCACGTTATTAATCCCCTAGTTCTTTGAATGTAAGTCATAGCTTTGATGCACAAATGGAGATAGTGGAAGCTTGTGCTTCCCCAGTGAGCGCAGATAGTACCAGGCTAGTTCATTGCCGCATCTCCAGTGTTGAGCAGTGTCAGGTACCAGGTGAGTGTCCCAATGCTTGTTGTCCTTTTATGCCGTGTAAATGCTCTGTGGTATCTGAAACTCCTAAGCTTGTCCAGGCACACCGAATTTTTATTTCTGTCTCGGAATCATGACTGCTTTTATCATGAAAAATATGTTAATGAATTCGTAAGTCAATTGAAGCAAACTGTAAATTGAGACGTGACTCTCAAACTTATTTGAAAATTATTTTTAATTTTTGCATTTTTGCCCCCAGAAGAACTCAGTGGAAATTAGTAACACAGACTTTTTTTCACTGGTGACTATATATATTTTTTCAGGTAGAGTTTTGCATGAAGTAATTTAAAATAGGTTTCTTCCATTTATCCAAGTTCATTTGGAGGAATAAAAAGTGAGTCCCCCTGCTGAGTGCTGATTGACACGCTGTCAGAGCAGTTACAGACGGGTGTTATTGCAATGGAGAAGGAACACAGATCTGGGCATGGTGTCAGGGGGGTTTTCTCTGTAAAAACAGGCTAATAATAATAGGATTGCTGCTGATGATTTAATGAAATAATTTATGTAGCTGTTCAGTAAATGGTAAATCTCTATCATTTCCATTTCTCCTGTTAAATAATTTACTTGCAATCGTAGGAAATTACGTATTTGCTATATTCGTTTCCAGTGGCTGTTAAATGAATTACCACAAGTTTGGTGGCTTTAAGCAATAGAAATTGGTCATAGTTCTGGAGGCTAGATGTCAGAAATCAGCTTTACTGGGCTAAAATCAAGGTACTGACCGCTCTCCCCCTGGAGGCTGTAGGGGGAATCGTCTTGTTGACCCTCCCAGCTTCTGGTGCCTGTAGGCCGTCCTTGACTTGAGGCCATCGCACTCTGCTCTCTCTCCTTCTTAGCGCTGCCTTCTCGAATCTCCAGTTGCCTCCCTCACATAGGGATACATGTGGTTGTATTTAGAGTCCACCTGGATGATCCAGGATAGTGTTTCCATCTCAGGATTCTTGACCTAATGTCACATCTGCAAAGGCCCTTTTCTCTAAATCAGGCAACATTCACAGAATGAATATCCCTTGGATAGAGAATATAGATGATAGAGCATGTGCAGTGCCATCATTTAGGGGATGCCCTGTTCCTTAGACCAGGTCTTCCATTTTTACTGAAGATAATTTCTAATCTTGTTGTCTCATTTTCAATTAAGTTGAAAGTGTTATGTTATGAATAGACAAAGAAGGCAGAAACTTTCTGTTTTGAGGGAGTGTAGTATCTGGAGAGATACCTCCATTTGCCCAGATGAAAAATTATTCCTCTTGATGACAGCCTATACCCTGCTTGCCATTTTAAGCTTTTCCATTGCCTTGGTAGTGGGTATTTTGGGATGGAATTTCCGTTCAGGTCACACTTCAGACCCAGTGGTTCTCTTGTGGAGCAATGGCTGGTTCGTGCTGATCCAACACCTTACGCGGGGCACTTCCGCCTACCACGTGCCAAGGAGCCAGGCACCGCCTTCTTCCCTCCATGTGATTGTGGGCTTGCATGGCACCAGATCGTTCAAATACTCTGTTTTCTACAGTGTGAAATTCATGTTCCTCTAAGAGGCCTTCAGTTGCCCTTCTGTATTTTTTCTTAAGACCTCTCTCCCAGTTGGTCTTTGTTCATTACTTTGCCATGTTTCCTGCTAGCGCCTGCCTCCCCCTGACACCGCCACTGGGTTAGAGGGTGTGCTCTGCCCTTCCAAACCTTTGTTCACACTGCTCCTGTGTCTGCAAGTCTGTGGTTCCGGTCTCTAACCCTCTCACCTGTTTAAGTCCTACTTGTCTTTACATCCCGAACTGAAACTCACTTTAACAGACACTCGCATTGTGCCTACTGCTGACTGAGTGCTTTCCGGGCACATCACGGATATTAACTAGGTTAAGCCTCGTAACAGCCCTGTGAGGCGGGCACTGTTTTGCTAAAGTCACCATTTCACAAATGAGGAAACCGAGGCCAGAGGAGTCAGTTACTTGCTCCAGTCACTCAGCTGGTGATGTTTAGAGCCTGGCTGGAATGCAGGCAGTCTGGTTCCAGAAACCATGCCTCTCCCTCTCTTTGATCCTTCCCTTCTGTTTTTATCCAGAATCTTTTTTTTTTTTTGTCCACCCATTCTCCCCTTGCAGTTTTTCCATAGAACTTTCATTCTGTCACTTTTCTTATATTTTAATTACAGCACAGTTAATACAAACTACAATGAAAAGACTTATATTTTTACTACTTTTTCTCATCAGATCACATATAGTAACTTGCTAAGTTCATGTCCATCTACCAGAAGAAAAATCAATTAATATGGAAAATAATTAGGATAGAAAATTACAAAAATCCTAAGGGTAAGATTAATACACAAAAAGGTACATGTTATTTTGTAGGGTTGGCAAAATTGGTCTTCAGATTATGCTTTGAGCTTTCTAGTGGCCAAAGCGGAGGAAAATATGGTTTTAGAATTCACAGCATCTGAATGGCTAAAAACAGTCATAAAACAAGACAAATGTGCTTATTGCAGCCTAGCGCTTTCTAGTCCTGGGACCACTGGACGGTCATAGATAGATCCTCGCTACACCCAGTCCCTCAGTAAGTCATTTTGATTTTAGCTCTAAAATAAGCCTTAAATCTATTTTTCTTTGATCACCTTTTCCACCCTGCACTCCAGCCAGACTGGTCTCCTTTCTGCTCCTTGAACAGGCCAAGCTCGTTCCTTTCCCTGTCCTCTGCCTTCACTCCTCCTCCTCGGAAGGCCTGTCTGCAGTTGCCTGCCTGCCCCTCAGCATCCTGTTCTCAACACACACAGGCACCATGTCAGAGAAGCCTTTGCTGGTTGCCTTGTTTGAAGTGGCCGCCCCATAACCCAGAAGCTGGCCCACAGCACCCTTCTTGGTTACATGGTAGCATTTATCAAACTGATTTTACCTTTCTGACTTGTTCACTTTTTCATTGGTTACTCCTCAGTATTATGTAAAACCTTAAAGGCACTTGTGTCCCTAATGTTTGGCATATAGGAATCACTCAGTAAATGCATGTTGAGTGAATACAGTACAATCGTAAATTCTTTAGACTCTTCTGATCAAGTGTTGACCATTTACAACATTTTTTGTTAGTGTAGTTCTTGTCTGTCACGTGACTAGATTGCCAGGGGATTAGCTCTTTGGCAGTGGTCACATGGACAGCAGCACTTCGGAATTTCATAGCAGAACAAGTCATTACTGGAACCTTCATGAATGTTCCCCACTGTTATCACTTCAGGGTAGCTTTCTGCTGAAAGATGTAAAGGATCTAAAATTAAATCCTGCAGAAGGGAGAAATAAGTATTTTAATAAAACCTTTTCATTCAGTTTCAAATGAGAGGACTAAACTTACTCCTTTTTTACTTAGGAGATAAGGAAGTTTCTTTACTTCCGTTCTGCCCTGTGTAGCCCTGTGGTACGTCACCTCCCTAACTCCCCGCACGGACCCCAGCGGAGAACACATCAGGGAAGACTAGGACTGACGCCGCTCCAGGCAAACTCTCTGTTTAGCCCTGTGGTTTTCTCCGTAGGGTCTCCACCGCATGTATTGCCTGCCGCCCTGGTGGTCTGGGCGGGACAGTTCTGAGCCCTCAAGGATGCTCCCTTCCTTTCCCCTCTTCAGAACAGCTGGCTGGTTCTGTGTTGCTTCTCCACTGACCTTGTCTGGCCCATCTGGCCCTTTCCCCAAGTAGCAGGCAGTGTTCTCTCCCTGCATTTGTTACCAGAAAGAGCAGGAAGAAAAAGTGAACAAAGCAGATGAAGCCTGTCTTTCTAAGTAGTAAGTACGCATTCACCAGCATTGGGTGCTGAATGTGGTGGTTTTGTTTCAACTTAGGACATGAGGCTGACCCATTCACCCAGCTTTTATCAGCTTTCATCAGATGGGGAAAATTTTCAGCTACAGTTTCTTTAAAGAGTTTGCCTTCCCCTTATCTCTTCTTTTCTTGGACTGCAACCCCACGTTAGATCTTACGACTGCACTTCCCAGACTGTATGCCAGGGTGCTGGGATGCTGCCTCGCACTCACAGGGCTGCCGTGGAGAGTTTAAAATTTCACGGGACCACTGCAGTAACCGGCAGCTTTCAGACACTGCATGAACTATCAGCTTAAGTTAATCATTTATTGTTTTAACACTAGGTCATGCCCCACTGATTTCAGTGACATCATATCTTTGTAAAACCGGCATCTCAGCAGCTGCTGTGATAAATATTAGGTAGCCACAGTTGCTCTGCCTGTTGGGCAGAGCACGTGACTTCCCAAAACCAGGGGATCAGATGGGACTCGGTCACTCTCATTTTCTCATCCACACTGATTTTCACATGGTACCTATTCTCTTTTTAAAATGGATTATGAATAATATCATAGATGCTAAGATTGTTGACAGAAAATGATACATTCTTCTCCACAGTATGTGGGAAATGTTATCGGGAAAGCTGAATAGTTAATATATGGGCCATAAATATTTCACCAGCATATGATATGATTTATATTATTCTACCAATCTATTAAAAAGTCCTTCTTTATCATTAAGGAAAGGCTGGATATAGGAAACTGATAATATATTTCTTTTTCTACTAGCCAAAATTATAGGAATTTCCAATTTTAAAAACCCATTAATTTGGGATGTTATGTAAACTATATGATTACCTCCTGGATTTACCTTCTGAGGACCTTGTACCACCTGACCTGTCAGAACAGTCACTCTCCTCTCCTTCCTTCCAACTCTCTGTCTACTGTCCATGCCTCTCTTAAAACCCTGACAGTGGTTGACCACACACGTGCCCCGGGCAGACACTAGAGGACTTTCCTTGGACACGAGCTTCTCTGCTTCTCTTGCCGTAAGACCTGGACTGCCCCTCAGTCCTCAGCATTCACTCCCTTGGGTCCACATGCTCTCTGAGTGTGTGTTAGTGCAGCGACGCTGGAGTTGATTAAGGGGAGGCAAAAGGAGAAAAACGTGTGCTTTCTTTTAAAATCACCTTAATAGGCTTTGGGAAGGCAATAACTGAGGCAAATGATGTGGCAAACAGCGAGAGAGAAAACTTCTGATAAGAACTTGTAACTTAAGTGCAGCCTGGAACAGACACGTGAGAAAAGCTACTGAGCACAGTTCTCTTGCTTACTGTGCATCAGCGCAGCCTGAAGCCGGGTGTGGGTTCCCGGTCCTCCTGTCAGCTCCAGTGCCGGCTGAAGGAAGGCTTGGATACCCATCAGGCCAACTGACTTTTCCTAGAATAATGTCAGGCAAGTGCCGCTGACAGGCTGCAGTCCTGTAGGGTGGAAGGAGCCCGTGAGTGTTTCCTGTGCAGTGGGCGTCTCCTCCCCTCCCTTCCCCTCCCCACCCTGGCTCTTCAGAAGTTTTAATCAATTTTTTTTTTTTTTTGCGGTATGTGGGCCTCTCACTGTTGTGGCCTCTCCCGTTGCGGAGCACAGGCTCCGGACGCGCAGGCTCAGCGGCCATGGCTCACGGGCCCAGCCGCTGCGCGGCATGTGGGATCTTCCCAGACCGGGGCATGAACCCGTGTCCCCTGCATCAGCAGGCGGACTCTCAACCACTGCGCCACCAGGGAAGCCCTTAATCAATTTTTTTCCTCTCTGGCCATCAGTCAGTTTCTCGTGTTAGGTCATTTAATGTCACACATTTTCCTGAGCTCTTTCTCTGACAAATTGAAGTTGCAGAGCTGATGACCAAGTCATTGTCCTGCCATTCTGGGATTTTTAAGGGGAAAGTCAGAGAAACAAGTAGTTATGGCAGAATGGTTGAAATAGAGCACGAGGGATATGAGGAAAAGTGAAGCGGAAGCAGAAACGATAGCACAGATCATCCTGAATGGGGAGCGTGGGTACAAACACACTTAGGATGAAGGTAAAGTCATAAGGCAGGGTAGTGCCAGAGGGAAGTCATCCCACGCAGAGGGGCAAAGGCTTGAAAGCAGGAAAAATGGGGCCATCTGCCTGGAGTTAGGGTGTGGCTATGGGAAAATCAGAGTCACCCCCAGCCCCTCCTAGCTGCGTGGTCTCAGGGAACTTCCCTCGTTAAGCCTAGTTTCTTCGTCTGTAAAATGGAGATAGGATGTTGACCACACATTAATCCATATCCTACTTAATTTTTTAAATCTCTCATTGAAGCCCAGACTGTGGCATGATTCCTTTTCTGATTACTCAAAATGATCCCTCACTAAAAATAGAATTCCTGTAGCACAGATATTTGATCAGTCCTTGGGCAAATTGCACATCTCTTCTTAACTCCTTTATTATCAATTTCACCGTCATCACAGAGGAAGAAGACTTGTGCTGCATAGTTCCAGAAGGCAGAAGTAAGGCTGATACTTAGAAATGATAAAGATTTTGCTATTTTTGTTTATAAGGAAAAAAAGTAAAAACATGCTAACAATCAGAATTGGAAGACAGTGACAGGCTTCAGAGTACGGAGCGAGCTCTCTGTCTTCAGGGGGATACGTCCCTGGATGAAACGATAAGTTTCTTATACTTTTAAGAGGGTGGACTCTCTCACACTGTCTTACGTTGTCAGCAGTTTTACTAGTAACCAGTTTGTAACTTGTTGGAGAAGAAACAGATTACATTGGATTTCTTACAGACTGTGTACAATGTAGGATAACGTAACACTTACTCAGTCTTTCTTTTTTTTTTTTTTAAATTGCATTGAAGTTTGGATGGTTCGCAGAATAAAGAAAAGAGATAACCGACAGGTTTCATAACAGGTCTCTAACCTCTGGATCCAAGCTACCCACAGCAGCACTTGAAATGCAGAGTCTCAGTCCCCAGCCTAGATGTACTGATGCAGACTCTGCCCTGAAACCAGGCCCCAGGTGATGTGTGTGCACAATAAAGTGTGAGAGGAGGAGCGCGGCCCTAGCCCCGCGTTTCAGATGATCTGGAAAGGTGGTCAGAGAGAGCGCTGCCTGAGCCCTCTATTCAGGACTTCTGGGCTCCATCCACCCCGATGGCTTCTTGTGTTTGTTCTGAGGGATTATGACCATGGGCTGCGTTTCCCTTTCCCTTCTGTCCAGCTTCTCGTTCCCTTGTCAGCCTCTGGCAAGAAAAAAAAAGTATCTCAGTGATTAAGCTTTCAGAGAGGTGAAGGAACGTTGCCACATGTCTTAGGGATCCTATAGAAAAATAAATTAGCCCTCAGGTCATTGCTGCATCAAGTGTGGATCCTTGATGGATCTCTGGGAAAGCTTATTCTTACTGTGAGACCGGCTAGACCTTGACACTAGGTCCGGCAGGCACCCCCTCTGTGATCAGCTGTAGGCCTCTCTCTTCCTGAGGCCCAAGCGTCCCCTGTATTTCCCAAGGTCACCCAGCTGATAATGCTGGAGCTAGCTTGAGCTAATTCCGCGAAATTCATTGTTTTATCATATACTTTTGCTTCTCATAAAATATACAGACAAAAGCCAAACAATGTGGTATATATACTCTTACTCTATACCACACCGCATCACTGTTGCTAAATGTATGAAATGTACATAAATGTGCTGCTGCTGAATGGATGAAATGAGCACAAATGAGAGTTGTACCTTCTGTCTTCTCTCTCTCCTCACCCTTCAGTTAGCAGCCAAAAGGACAGTATTCAGGACAGAGTCCAAGTGGAAGTCCACATGATAATGACCACTTACTGAGTGCCTGTTTCAGCTTAGGCACTTGATGTAGTTGTAAACCTCACAGCTGTTCTGCCAGAGCTAGATGTTATTAACTGGACTTGTAGATGGGAAACCCAAGGCTCAGCAGCCCAGTGGTGACAGGACTAGATTTGAGTACTGAGTGTGGGGGTGCTGGAACCCATGTCACGTGCTTTTCCATCATAGCCTAAAACCTCCTATTGATATATAAACTGAATAATTAGTTCCTAATTGACAATACAAGAAGTTATTGATCATCCAAAGCACTCTTCCCATGGAAAAAACTTTTCTCAGTTATTTTCACATCTGAGTTTCAAAACCAGAAACCAAGGTCACCCTGCTGAAAAATGCAAACAGAAAGAACCATTACAGTCACACCCCTTTGCTTATGAAACTTTCTACTCAGATGTGTTATGTTTCTGCTTTTCCCTTATCCCCGTTCTGAGCAGTGTGGCCCCCAATCCTATCAATTTGAATCAACTGTTCAAGTAAAAAATAAGTAAGTTCCCATTGATTGTCGTTATAAATGTCATTGACCAGACACTTTTCTGTTCTCATCCCATGTTATCAGCCCTGCTGTTCAGCTCTACCCTGAACTTCTTTTGTAGCGTTGAGTGAGCACTAGGCAGTGCAGCAGGACCTGCACGTTGGCCTGTCACTCCATTGTCCCTTCCTCTCACCAGAGACCACTTACAGCGGTACTAGGACTGTGCTGCTTGACACCATTCCCATGGGATTTCAAACTCTTAAAAACGAATCTTCAAAGTGTCTTGTAGACAAGTATCCCAAGCTACGTATATCAAATGACTTGTCTAAAATTCTATAACGGATTCTTTAGTATGAGTCCATATACCCAGTGGGCACATAACCTAACAGTGTCGATGATGATAAGAAAGAATGGTGAGCTTCTTAAATATAAAGTAATGTCTTTCAGTGTGGTAAAAGACATGAATTTATTGAAATACTGAATATTTTGTGATCGATATAGTACCTTGGACGGCAGGGATGGGGTATTAGATAAAGAACCAGGAGCCTTATTTAGTTTGAATACACACCGATTGACTGAAATATCACAGATGAGTTAGATGTACCATAAGTAGAAACTACTCTTTTCTCTAATCACATTGAAGATTTTTCTAGATGTATACCAGAGATAAAAAGGTGAGTAAGACTATAGATATTACAGTGTCTATCAGTACAGTTCAGAGAGATTGAAATTTATCTAAGTTGCTGATATTCATTGAGTAGGCAATGGGCTAAATACCGTGTTATGTCCTGCCATTTTTCCTTCACCATAACACTAAGAAATGGGTTCTGTATCCCATTTCACAATTGAGGAAACTGTCTTGGAAAGTTCAGACTCTTGATTAGTTTGAATGTTAATTGGAAGGCAGAGGTAAGTAAGTACAGTCAGGGAATCAATCTGAATCCAGTGTCCTTGCTCTAGGCCACCAATTTTATTGCACCGATTTTTATGACCTAGTATGAAAACAAGAAAAAGAAGATCTAACTTACAGTGCTCAAAAAAGGGATAACACAAGTTGCCTAAAGGTGAAAGTCATGGATTTTTGACAGTTTTGAGAAGTGCCAGTCAGGTTTTTTGTAAGATGTCCCTCCTTTGGGATTTGTCTAATATTTTTCTCATGATTAGCCCAGGGTTATAGGTTTGGGGAACAAAAACCACAGAGGTAAAATGCTATTTTTATTACATCATATCATGGGAACATACTATTCACACGACTTACCACTATTAGCTCATTGCTTTTTGTTGCTGAATCATATTCGATTATATGAATGTACCCCAGCTTGCTTATCTATTCACCTATTGAACAAAGGGCATCTTGGTGGTTTTAGTGGCTAATTTCAAAATTTCAAATTTCAGGTATTCATTGCAGCTATGTAGGAAAGCAGTTGACTTATTAACTTTGTATTCCAGGACCTGTTTCATGTGCTTATTATTAGTTCTAGTTTATTGTTTGTTCGTATGGTTGCTTTGTTTTGTTTTGATCTGGTTGATTCTTTGGGAATTCTTACATGGAAATGTCACCTGCAGACAAAGTTTTGTTTCTTCCTCCACATCTTAAAAGCTTTATTTCCTTTTCTTGTCCTATTGAATTAGGTAGGACTTCTAGTACAGTTTTAATTGGAGTGGTAAGGCTGGACATCCTTGCCTTGTTCCCAGTCTTAAGGGGAAAGCATTCAGTCTCTCACCGTTCAATATGATGTTAGTTGTAGGTTTTTGTAGATGTTCTTTTTTAACTTGAGTAAATTTACCTCCGTTCCTAGTTTGCCGAGTTTTTATCGTGAATGATGTTGCATTTCATTAAACGCCTTTTCTGCTTTATGTGACCTTACGATTCTTCTTCATAAGCCTTCTTGGCGGGCTGGTCACATGGATTTTCACTAACGCTGAAGCAGCCTGTCATACCTGGCACAAATCCCATTTGGTCGTGACGTGTTTATTAATACATTATTAAATTCAGTTTGCTGCTGTTTTTGAAGAGTTTTGCATCTTTGTTCATGGGAGATACTGATTTATGGTCTGCTTGCTTGTTTGTTTCATTGTATAATGTCTTTAATGCCTTTTGTCTCCCCTTGGACCACATGTCTCTTCCTCAGGACGTCAGACACCACCTTGCTCAGCCCCCTGCCACCCTTCCTCGGCCTGCCTGTCTCCCAGCCCCTTGACCCGTTGTGGCTTCCACAGGTGGACTTAGGAAAAATATCTTGGGAGGCACCTCCTGGACTGACAGGTCCCCATAAGGGCTCAAGACCAAGTGGAGGCCGGTCACTTCTGTCTTCCCCAGTGGCCCAGGCCAGTCCCAGCCTCTGACTAGTAATGTAGAAATAATTTTCAGGAGGCACGTCCGGTGACCACCCTCAGAGAATGAGTTAGGAAATGTTTCCTCTGATTTTATTTTCTGGAAGAGAGTGGAAAACTGGTATCATTCCTTCCTTTAATATTTGATAGAATTCACCAGTGAAACCTCTGGGTCTGGTGCTTTCTTTTTTGGAAGATTATTAATTATTGATTAAATTTCTTTAATAAACATAGGTTTATTCAGATTATTTAATTCTCTTTGTAGGAGATTTGGTCATTTGTATATTTCAAGGAATTAGTCCAGTTCATCAGAGTTAACAAATCTGTGGGCCTAGAGTTGTTCATCATCTTCCTTTTTTATCGTTTAATGTCCTTGAGGTCAGGAGTGATGACCCCTCTTTCATTTATGATATTGTTTTTTTCTTGTTTAGCCTGTCTAGAGGGTTATTGATCTTGTTGATCCTTTCACAGAACCAGCTTTTGGTTCTGTTAACTTTCTCTGTTGTTTGTGGAATTGGAGCTTTCAGCTGTGTATTTGCTATCCCAATCAAACAAGAGAAGAGAGAACCGGTCTGTAGGCAGCCTCATTATCTGCTTGGTTCTCCTTGTCTGGAGGACTTTGTCCATAGGAGGTGGGTCAGGCTATGCCTTTATTTTCTGGTGGAGCCGAACTTCTATCCTCGTTTCTTCATGGGGCTTGCACACTTCCTCAAGTTTTAGCTTATGTCGGGCTCTTCTGCCTCCTGCCTTCCTCTCTGACTTGGAAGTCTCATATTTTATGTTAGAAATACATGAATATGTTGAATTCTACTTCAGAAAATATATGTGTTTATTTAACCTAAGAATGATGTTTTCAGTCCCTAGGTAGTAGGTACACTATTTGGGAGAGTTCATTTTATTCTGTGTCTCATGGAATCTGATGTATGTTTTGGTCCCGGGTTTGCCAGCTGTGTGTTCTCAGATAGTCTTAAGATCTGTTTAGGCCCCTGTCTGTAGACAAGCCAGGTAAGGCCCGAGTCACAGTGTTGGAGTGAGAGTTGGCTGTGACCCTGGCAGGATGTGATGGAGGAGTGCTCGGTAGATGCAGCCTCCCCAGATGTCAGTTTCCTATTCTGTGTCCCAGACAGACACTGACTCCTGGGGTTTCTTTGATATTACCATATTTATTGTTGCTGGACTAACTGCCTAAATGACTTAATTTCCTTCCTTTAGGTAGGTACCTGTTTCTCATTTGCTTTTAGTTTTCACTTTGCATATGGTTTCCTTATTTCCTTTTACAGAATTATGGAACACTGATTTTTGTGAGGTATAAATGCATGCGCACAGTGGAATGCTAGAGAATACCATGAGTATTGCTAATTTGACCCTCTTGCTTGCAGGGGAAGAGGAGGAGTCGCGGCCCGGCCAGTTGGAGTCGGGGTCCCGCGAGGGACGCCGCCTTCCAGGGGAGTCCTTTCCACCCGAGGGCCAGTGAGTCGAGGAAGAGGACTTCTCACTCCCAGAGCAAGAGGCGTCCCCCCAACTGGGTACAGACCTCCACCGCCGCCCCCAACGCAGGAGACCTATGGAGATTATGTAAGTGGAGGTGTTCTGATGATCTGTGACCCAGACGTAGCGTCGGCTGTTGTGACGAGTATCCCTCACCTTGCTTTAGCTCTTTAGCAAACGTTTATTGAGTGCTAAATAAGTACTTGGTACCAGAGGCACAGAAAATGTGAGAGAAATAACCACTTTTGTCAAGTAACTTAAACCTCAGATATGGAAGATGAGTTTGGGTGGTGGCGAGGTTCAAGACCAGGATCAAGGAGGCATGCGGGCAGGCCCCCCAGGCATGTAGCGTAGCATTCGTCCACGGCCCTCTCCAGGTTGCCTCTGAGTGAGTCAGTCATTTAAAAAGCAGTTGCCTGTGTATACCACGCTGTGTTTACCCTTAAGTGTTTCCTCTTAAACTGTGCTGCTGAATACCGATTCTTAGTGGAAATTCTTTTCAGTGAAGAAAATAAAAGTTCCCAGTTTTTTTAATTAATGCATTATCAGTTTTTCCATTTATCATTCCATAATTCTTTGATATGGTTCATAGACTTATTTACCATAAGAGAAAGAAAATACATCCATGGAAAATGGGCGGCAGGGGGTGGGGAGGGCGGAATCTTTAACAAGAATACAGAACCCCTGGGATTCTTACTGTAACTTTCTGGTTAACATAAATGAGGAAGATAAGTACTGGATAGATGTTTCATATTAGTAATTGAAAGTATTAAAGAAAGAGTATATGAACTGTTGTCAAAGAAGGGGGAAGCAGTGACAGGCCTAAAATGCCAGAACCAGTAGGTTTTCACGTCTCCCTTTACTGGAGGTCTCTTGCTAGGAGCTCAGCACCTCTTTGCACAGTTTCTGGAACTTGCAGTAATCCCTGGGCCACAGACAACTTCGTCAGTGTCATCTGCAGCCACCGAAGGAGCTGAGTCTTTGTCCTGGTCATACTGCACTTCTTATAATTCCCTAAATGTGCTGCGTCCTCTTAGGCTTCCAGAACTTTCCTCGTGTAGCAGCCTCGGCCTCGAGTGCTCCTCCCCTCATCTGGCTGTTTCCTGTCTGTCCTTGCAGACTTGGGTCAGCTGTTACTAGGGGAACTCATGGGAGGCAAGAGCTGGCCTGTGGAGCATCACCGCAGTCTCCCACCTGACTGTGGCCGCTGGCGGGGCAGGGACGGAGAGCTGCACCCCTTTGCACTGGCAGAGCGCACGCTGGGAGCTCAGCGAATTATATTCTGAAAATAAGTGCCATGTGGACAGCTTCACCATTTGGCTGTTCACTTGGGGAAGGCTGTGTCTGTGTCTCAGCTCTGTGTTCTTTACAGTTGGACGTGGTCCTGTTTACTAGTATTCTTACCAAGCTGGCAGTAGTGCCTCAAATTCATCCACAAAGGCTGAGTCTCATGAGAGTAGCAGAGACTGAGGGAAAGGAAACGTTGTGAAATGCTTTTGAGGTGGCCCGCTGTCTGCTTTTCTCCGCTTCGGCCTGCCTTGAGTTCTCTCAGGTTTGGGTGCTGTACATGTGGCTGGATGGTGTCACCATAGTCGCCAAGGCAGGGGGTGTGGGAAACCTGGATCCTAGGCCCCCCTGTGCTATAAACATGGTACGAGTCAGGCAAGGTACTTAGCTTTTTTTGGCTAAATCCACCAATCCACCTGTCTCAGAAAGAGCTAGTGCCTTCTTTCCATACATTAATTCATCTTTCCACTCAGCAAAGATCGATTGAATTCCTACAGTGTGAACCAGACACACACATCTCTGTCTCAGTGTGTATACCCTGGTGAGTCTCGAATGAAATTAGATGAATAGAAATAAAAAATTTCTTCAAAGGTTAAAGTCGAGGGGAGCAAAAGGAAGAGAAATTCAAGGCACTTGGTTTTTCTGTGTTTAGCTCTGAGTTTTATTGATAAGTGATGGCAAAGGCATGAAAACAGTCGATTTGCAACGTATTCTGTTGAGCTAATAACACCCCTTCCCATCCACTACCACGGCTAATGGGCTGGTGGCCGTGCCGAAGAATATGTGTCCTGTCACGAGCAGACGAGGGCTGGAGGGCTCTGAGCAGAGAGGCAGCCTGCATCGCGTGAGCCCACACTCACGCCTGGCGCTCTCCTGGCACGCGTTGGCCCTGAGGCTGCGTTTCCAGCACAGCTCGCTGTCATTCTGCCACGCCACAGCGTTGCCTTCACATGACAGACGGCCACGTCGGCTGTCTTGCTTATAATTTGCCATTGGTCTTAACCGTTGGAGATGCTAAAGATTACTCTCACTGTACGCTTAGCTTTGCAGCATGGGAAGGGGAGAGAAAACCTTTAAAAAATTATTTTGTTTCTTTGCTTATTTCTAGGATTTTAGATCATGTGGGTATACTACAAAATATCCAACGTAGCCTGGGTCCTGGACCGCCCCAGAATGGTTACTCATTCACATGGCAGGTGGGAAAGTTGAAGCGGGTCTTCTTAGAGTATACTAAAACACCTATTCCATTGGACTGGAATAATCATAAATTAGACTCTAAACTCCATGGGAGTAGGGACCCCCGACCCCACCCCCGCACCCACCTTTATATTCTCAGCACCTAGTATAACGTCTAGCACATAGTCGGACCTTAGTACATGTTTGCTGAATGGATGAATATTCTCAAGACCGAGTTTTTAAAAATTGCCACCTGTGGGGAACCCACCCCAAATGCCTCCTGTGTGCTTTGTCGTTTTTAGTCACTTAGCGGTTTATATCTAACTTATTAGCATGTCGCTGTGTAGTGCAATCTTCACTACACGTCTGTTTCTCAGAAGATTGCAGACTTGTCAGGAAAGGCGCTGTGTCTTGTAATTAGTCTCTAGCCACTAGCATAGTTTCTGGCACATTGTAAGCACTTAGTAAATGTTTACTGGACTAGACAACCCTGCGCAGAGACCAGGTGAGTTTTCCTAACGAAGGTTGCCATTGGTCTTTTCTAAGTCAGTTACTGTAACCATCCCGTGGGAAGAATATGATAGTTGGCATTTCTGTGTAGCTCCTGAAAACAACAGAGTCACGTATTATAAGTCTGATCTCAGTATGAGAATGAACTTTCAAGAAGGACGTAACATTTAATGAGAAACTGCTCTCTGTGAGGCACTTTCTTATATGTCATGTCGTGTTGTTCTCACAGCCACTCAGAGAGGTATTGTGATCCTATTGTACAGGTGAGAATTTCAGGTGTGGGAAGTTAGTGTCTTGCCTCACGTCACAAGGGTGATACAGGAGCAGATGCAGGATTCACGATGCAAGGCCTGTATTCTATCTTGAACAGCCCGTGCTTGATTGAAACCAGCGCTCTGTGAGCTGAGGTGATAAGGCCTCCTCACCTTTGGGGAAAGTGCAGCAGATCCTGTACCCTGCTGTCATCAGGAGTGCAGCAAAGGATGGCAGGAGATTATGTAACCTCTGTGGTCCCTTGCAGTTTAATAATTCTCTGGTTAAAAGCTGCCTTAAGTAGGGAAATGGAAACTGAAAACCATTAGGAAGAATGGGATGGGTTAGGATTTAAAAAATAATAATAAACAAAGCATTATTACATTGATTGGCAAAAAAAAAAAAAAAAGAAAGAAATAGCACTTTCACTGTTTAAGAATTTCTGAGCATCTATATCTCTTAAAAAGGCTTGTCATTCCTTTGGAACTCAAAAATGTAATTTTTAATGATTTCCTTGAAATACATTTGTAGTAATAAATGTTCTGTTTCTGTAGAACTTGTTGGTTATATCTAACCAATTCAGTTTACTTATTTTAACTCTGATTTAACATTTAGTATCTGAGGCCATTATTTCCAGAATAAAAGATGCAAAGAAATCATATCAGTTGCTTATTTAAACGAAAAAGGGGATGAAACGTGTTCTTTCAAATCCTGCCACAACTGGTGCTTTTTTGAGAAAGTATACATTTCAGTCCTTAACATACTCAGTGTTCTTCAGATTATGTATACTAAAATGAAGGTATTTCAGTACAGTTTTAGGCCCGAGAAAAACCTCAATGTATGGTATATGTTAATATTATTTTTACTAAATAGTTATAATGTGCCCATTATAAAAATGTTCCCTATTAGCCCAAGCAAGAAAGCCTGATAACTTAAAGGTATTTTCTTGTCAGAATGTGCCTATTGAAATTGGACTGATTTTTCTCAAGGTGAGTTGGTGAAGATAACTTGATCATTTACAATGTCATCTGAGCCAACTGTTCTTCATCGGAGTCACTGTCACAGAATATCCCCTGAGTATGTGTCATTGAGAAGAACATCTGTTAGCAAATCTGTTCCACTGTGAGAACATTATTATCACAAGAGGACATGTAACACGCAGTAGCCATTTGAATAGTATAGGCTCCCCGCCTCTCCATGAGCACTGGTCTTCTGAGGATAACTCTAAGAATACAAGGCAATTCAGCACGATTAGCTTTTTTCCAAAAAGGAAGAAAACATAATGGATGTGTTTTCAACCATTTGAGTACAAACTGGGACCTTCTCCACTTTTAACTTAGTAAAATTAGATATAATTACAGTAACTTCTCATCTCTTCTTCGAGAATAAGAAGCACCTCTTTCCCAGAATGGCATTGATTCATTACTTATGTCCAAATAATTAAATAGCTGACAAATAATTAGTGTAACCCAGAATATATTCAATGAGATCACTTCAACATTCAAAATGTCGTTGTAATTACACAGAAGGACATGTTTGATGCTTGCTGGCCGAGCCCAACTTACACAGGAATTTCTAAAGTGAAGTCATTTTTTATAAATTGCTTTAGGCTCCACATACAAAGAAAACACGAGCGAAGCACAGTCGGCCCTCCATTATCTGCAAGTTGGGCATCCGCGGATTCAACCAACCACAAACGGGAAATATTTTTTTTAAAGTTCCGTAAAGTTCCAAAATTGAAGCAAAACTTGAATTTGCCCCATGCAGGCAACTGTCTACATAGTATTTACATTGTATTTACAACTATTTAAATAGTATTTACATTGTATTAGTTATTATAAATAATCTGGAGATGATTCAGAGTACAGGGGAGAATGCATAGGTTATATGCAGATATATCCAGTTTATATAGGAACTTGAGCGTCTGTGGATTTTGGTTCCGAGGGGGTCCTGGAACCAATCGCTCGTGTATACCGAGGGACGACTGTAGCTGCATGTTCCCCAAACACTCAGTCTGGTCGTCTTATTTTACTGTCTCTGAAAAATCTTGTCCATTGCCGTCATTTCACGTGACATTTGTGTGTTAGTGACTACTAGATCTGCCGCTCCTCCGAGCTCTCTCTAGGGCCCCTTCCTGAGTCCCCCCCTACAGGCCCGCAGCTCCGTGCAGGCTGTGGTGTGGCCCGCAGGGGCCTTGTTCCTCCCAGGGCCCTTGTTGAGGGAACAGCACCACCATGAATCCAGGCGCCCAGGATCTCGTTCATTCATCGTCATTCCCTGCATTCACACGGTAAACACGGCTCACTTCTTCATGAATAACTGTTTGATCTCCAGTTAATCTATGTCACAGCTGCTTTAGGGAAGACGCTTGTCCTCCTGCGTCTTAGGAAACATTCTTGCCAACCTCCCCGCACCCAACTCCTGTGCTCTGATGATGGCCTCTCACAGTGCCTGCACTTTCCACAGTTGGTAGTTACTTGTTTGTATATTGTTTTCGCGCCTGACTTCTCGCAAACTCTAAGTCTTTGTTTACTCTTTTATTCCTACCACCTAACATACAGTAGTCCCTCAGTAAACACTGGTTATTTCTTTTTATTTTAATTTTTAATTTTATTTATTTTTTTATACAGCATGTTCTTATTATTCATCCGTTTTATACACATCAGTGTCTCCATGTAAGTCCCAATCTCCCAATTCAGCACACCACCACCACCACCAACCCCCGCCGCTTTCCCCCCTTGGTGTCCATACGTTTGTTCTCTGCATCTGTGTCTCAATTTCTGCCCTGCAAACCGGTTCATCTGTACCATTTTTCTAGGTTCCACATATATGTGTTAATATACGATACTTGTTTTTCTCTTTCTGACTTACTTCACTCTGTATGACAGTCTCTAGATCCATCCATGTCTCTACAAATGACCCAATTTCGTTCCTTTTTATGGCTAAGTAATATTCCATTGTGTATATGTACCACATCTTCTTTATCCATTCGTCTGTCGATGGGCATTTAGGTTGCTTCCATGACCTGGCTATTGTAAATAGTGCTACAGTGAACATTGGGGTTCATCTGTCTTTTTGAATTATGGTTTTCTCTGGCTTTATGCCCAGTAGTGGGATTGCTGGATCATATGGTAATTCTATTTTTAGTTTTTTAAGGAACCTCCATACTGTTCTGCATAGTGGCCGTATCAATTTACATTCCCACCAACAGTGCAAGAGGGTTCCCTTTTCTCCACACCCTCTTCAGCATTTGTTGTTTGTAGATTTTCTGATGATGCCCATTCTGACTGGTGTGAGGTGATACCTCATTGTAGTTTTGATTTGCATTTCTCTAATAATTAGTGATGTTGAGCAGCTTTTCATGTGCTTCTTGGCCATCTGTATGTCTTCTTTGGAGAGATACCTACTTAGGTCTTCTGCCCATTTTTGGATTGGGTTGTTTGTTTTTTTCATATTGAGCTGCATGAGCGGTTTATATACCTTGGAGATTAATCCTTTGTCTGTTGATTTGTTTGCAAATATTTTCTCCCATTCTGAGGGTTGTCTTTTTGTCTTCTTTATGGTTTCCTTTGCTGTGCAAAAGCTTTGAAGTTTCATTAGGTCCCATTTGTTTATTTTTGTTTTTATTTCCATTACTCTAGGAGGTGGATCAAAAAAGATCTTACTATGATTTATGTCAAAGAGTGTTCTTCCTATGTTTTCCTCTAAGAGTTTTATAGTGTCCAGTCTTAGATTTAGGTCTCTAATCCATTTTGAGTTTATTTTTGTGTATGGTGTTAGGGAGTGTTCTAATTTCATTCTTTTACATGTGGCTGTCCAGTTTTCCCAGCACCACTTATTGAAGAGACTGTCTTTTCTCCATTATATATCCTTGCCTCCTTTGTCATAGATTAGTTGACCATAGGTGCATGGGTTTATCTCTGGGCTTTCTATCTTGTTCCATTGATCTATGTTTCTGTTTTTGTGCCAGTACCATATTATCTTGATTACTGTACCTTTATAGTATAGCCTGAAGTTAGGGAGTCTGATTCCTCCAGCTCCGTTTTTTTTCCCTCAAGACTGCTTCGGCGTCTTTTGTGTCTACATACAAATTTTAAGATTTTTTGTTCTAGTTGCGTAAAAAATGCCATTGGTAATTTGATAGGGATTGCATTGAATCTGTAGATTGCTTTGGGTGGTATAGTCATTTTCACAATATTGATTCTTCCAGTCCAAGAACATGGTATATCTCTCCATCTGTTGGTATCATCTTTAGTTTCTTTCATCAGTGTCTTATAGTTTTCTACATACAGGTCTTTTGTCTCCATAGGTAGGTTTATTCCTAGATATTTTATTCTTTTTGTTGCAGTGGTAAATGGGAGTGTTTCCTTAATTTCTCTTTCAAATTTTTCATCAGTAGTGTATAGGAATGCAAGAGATTTCTGTGCATTAATTTTGTATCCTGCAACTTTACCAGATTCATTGATTAGCTCTAGTAGTTTTCTGGTGGCATCTTTAGGATTCTCTATGTATAGTATCATCTGCAAACAGTGATAGTTTTACTTCTTCTTTTCCAATTTGTATTTCTTTTTCTTCTCTGATTGCCGTGGCTAGGACTTCCAAAACTATGTTGAATAATAGTGGTGAGAGTGGACATCCTTGTCTTGTTCCTGATCTTAGAGGAAATGCTTTCAGTTTCTCACCATTGAGAATGATGTTTGCTGTGGGTTTGTCATATATGGCCTTTATTATGTTGAGCTAGGTTTCCTCTATGCCCACTTTCTGGAGAGTTTTTATCATAAATGGGTGTTGAATTTTGTCAACAGCTTTTTCTGCATCTATTGAGATGGTCATATGGTTTTTATTCTTCAGTTTGTTAATATGGTGTATCACATCGATTGATTTGTGTATATTGAAGAATCCTTGCATCCCTGGGATACCCCACTTGATCATGGTGTATGATCCGTTTAATGTGTTGTTGGATTCTGTTTGCTAGTATTCTGTTGAGGATTTTTGCATCTGTGTTCATCAGTGATCCTGGTCTTTAATTTTCTTTTTTTCTGGTACCTTTGTCTGGTTTTGGTATCAGGGTGATAGTGGCCTCATAGAGTGAGTTTGGGAGTGTTCCTTCCTCTGCAGTTTTTTGGAACAGTTTGAGAAAGATGGGTGTTAGCTCTTCTCTAAATGTTAGATAGAATTCACCTGTGAAGACATCTGGTCCTGGACTTCTGTTGGAAGGTTTTTAATCACAGTTGCAATTTCATTACTTGTGATTGGTCTGTTCATATTTTCTATTTCTTCCTGGTTCAGTCTTGGAAGGTTATACCTTTCTAAGAATTTGTCCATCTCTTCCAGGTTGTCCATTTTATTGGCATAGAGTTGCTTGTAGTAGTCTCTTAGGATGCTTTGTATTTCTGCGGTGTCTGTTGTAACTTCTCCTTTTTCATTTCTAATTTTATTGATTTGAGTCCTCTCCCTCTTTTTCTTCATGAGTCTGGCTAATGGTTTATCAATTTTGTTTATCTTCTCAAAGAACCAGCTTTTAATTTTATTGATCTTTGCTATTGTTTTCTTTGTTTGTATGTCATTTATTTCTGCTCTGATCTTTATGATTTCTTTCCTTTTTCTAACTTTGGGTTTTGTTTATTCTTCTTTCTCTGGTTCCTTTAGGTGTAAGGTTAGATGGTTTATTTGAGATTCTTCTTGTTTCTTGAGGTAGGCTTGTATAGCTATAAACTTCCCTCTTAGAACTGCTCTTGCTGCATTCCATAGCTTTTGGATTGTCGTGTTTTCATTGTCATTTGTCTCTAGGTATTTTTTGATTTCCTCTGTGATTTCTTCAGTGACCTCTTGGTTATTTAGTAACGTATTGTTTAGCTTCCATGTGTTTGTCTTTCTTACGTTTTTTTCCCTCTAATTCATTTCTCATCTCATAGCCTTGTGGTCAGAAAAGATGCTTGATATGATTTCAATTTTCTTAAATTTACTGAGGCTTGATTTGTGACCCAAGATGTGATCTGTCCTAGAGAATGTTCATGCGCACTTGAGAAGAAAGTGTAATCTGCTGTTTTTGGATGGAATGTCCTATAAATATCAATTAAATCTATCTGGTCTATTGTGTCATTTAAAGCTTCTGTTTCCTTATTTTCATTTTTGATGATATTTCCATTGGTGTAAGTGAGGTGTTAAAGTCCCCCACTATTATTGTGTTACTGTCAATTTCCTCTTTTATAGCTGTTAGCAGTTGCGTTATGTATTGAGGTACTCCTATGTTGGGTGCATATATATTTATAATTTTTATATCTTCTTCTTGGATTGATCCCTTGATCATTATGTAGTGTCCTTCCTTGTCTCTTGTAACATTCTTTATTTTAAAGTCTATTTTATCTGATATGAGTATTGTTACTCCAGCTTTTTTTTGATTTCCATTTGCATGGAATATCTTTTTCCATCTCCTCACTTTCAGTCTGAATGTGTCCCTAGGTCTGAAGTGGGTCTCTTGTAGACAGCCTATAGATGGGTCTTGTTTTTGTATCCATTCAGCAAGCCTGTGTCTTTTGGTTGGAGCATTTAGTCCATTCACGTTTAAGGTAATTATCGCTATGTATGTTCCTATGACCATTTTCTTAATTGTTTTGGGTTTGTTTTTGTAGGTCCTTTTCTTCTCTTGTGTTTCCCACTTAGAGAAGCTCCTTTAGCATTTGCTGTAGACCTGGTTTTGTGGTGCTGAATTCTTTTAGCTTTTGCTTGTCTGTAAAGCTTTTGATTTCTCCATCGAATCTGAATGAGACCCTTGCCGGGTAGAGTAGTCTTGGTTGTAGGTTCTTCCCTTTCATCACTTTAAGTATATCATGCCACTCTCTTCTGGCTTGTAGAGTTTCTGCTGAGAAATCAGCTGTTAACCTTATGGGAGTTCCCTTGTATGTTATTTGTCATTTTTCCCTTGCTGCTTTCAATAATTTTTCTTTGTCTTTAATTTTTGCCAGTTTGATTACTCTTTGTCTTGGCGTGTTTCTCCTTGGGTTTATCCTCTATGGGACTCTCTGCGCTTCCTGGACTTGGGTGGTCATTTCCTTTCCCACGTTAGGGAAGTTTTCTACTATCATCTCTTGAAATATTTTCTCTGGTCCTTTCTCTCTCTCTTCTCCTTCTGGGACCCCTATAATGCGAATGTTATTGCATTTAATGTTGTTCTATTGGTGTCTTAGGCTGTCTTCATTTCTTTTCATTCTTTTTTCTTTATTCTGTTCCGCAGCAGTGAATTCCACCATTCTGTCTTCCAGGTCACTTATCCGTTCTTCTGCCTCAGTTATTCTGCTGTTGATTCCTTCTGGTGTAGTTTTCATTTCAGTTATTGTATTGTTCATCTCTGTTTGTTTGTTCTGTAATTCTTCTAGGTCTTTGTTAAACATTTCTTGCATCTTCTTGATCTTTGCCTCCATTCTTTTTCCGAGGTCCTGGATCATCTTCACTATCATTATTCTGAATTCTTTTTCTGGAAGGTTGCCTATCTCCACTTCATTTAGTTGTTTTTCTGGGGTTTTATCTTGTTCCTTCATCTGCTACATAGCCCTCTGCCTTTTCATCTTGTCTATCTTTCTGTGAATGTGGTTTTTTTCCCACAGGCTGCAGGATTGTAGTAGTTCTTGCTTCTGCTGTCTTCCCTCTAATGCTGGTTGTTTAGATGGATGGACAGACATGGATGGATGGATGGATGGACAGACACACAGACAGATGATTGCCTTAGCCTCCTTAGTCCCACTTTTGCTTGTTGTCCTGCCCTAACCCTGGGTCCTTCCCTTAAACGGTGTATTACTCATATTACTTCTGGTGTACTTTCTGGTATCTAAAGTCTGATGATGCTACTGCCCCGCCAGCCCCAGAACGTAAGAACTAGTTCAGAAGTTTAGGAGGATAAAGTTGAGATTCTTCTGAGTGATGTCTGAAGGCTTTCTTGACTGCCCTCTTCAGCCTCGTAACCCCCTGCTGTCCCCACATCATCATTTTATTTCAGTCAGTACCTGTACTGCAGTTCCTTACACATACCAGGACTGTGTGGCCATCTGTGTATGTGCTGTTGCTTCTCTTCTAATGCCTTTTTTTGTTCTATCCCTACCAATTCTTTTTACTATTTATTCTTCAGCTGTGAAGCCTTCCTGGTCCTACTCAGGCACCCCTGGGTGCACGTGGTGCCTGCCTCAGTGTCTGCTTACTTGTCTTTTTCCCCTGGGAACTATGTCTTTTTTTTTTTTTTTTTTAAATCTTAGTTTGCCCAGAGCCTATCACAGGGCCTGACATTTTGGAGATACTAAATAAACATATGGAGGACGGCTTTTATTAATGCCAACTAATTCTGTCATTCCGTGTGTCACGTGCCTTGTTAAACATACTTAGTGAAATAAAATTAAAGCCAATTTTAGCAAACATTTAGTGGCCTAATAAATAGGAAAGAGTGCAATTTAATAAAGAGGATAGTATTCTGAGATGTCAAATACTTGGTTTCTAGTCCTCCTTATTGTCTGTATCACGTCTGCTTTTTTCTTGTGTAAACTATTTAACCTTTTTAGTTTCTTCATGTGCAAAATGTAGGTGATGGTACTTTACCTATAAACCGGCAGGTTAGAGCAGATGCTGTTCTAACCTCTTTTCCAACTTTAAAATTCTATAATTGGTTGTTTTCTGAAACTTACTTAGATTCCACTCACCCTAAACATGTTCTTTTAATAAGAAATTGTATTTTCATCAAATAGAAATCTTGATATTGAAAGAAAAGTCACAAAATAAACAAAGCAAACATTCTAATGGGAAAAACAAGCTAAAGGTGAGTGGCTCTGAATCTTTTGAATTCTGAAACAAGTTTTGAAAAATAATTTTAAAAGTGAGATCTTCTTTTAAATGCAAACTCACCTTTCAAGATGTATAAACTAGAATTGTCTTAGAAATTTTAATCATATTATTTTTTAACTCATTTAATTATGGTTGCATCAGCCTTCTATTCATGGGAGGTATTTACCATTCACTAATATCCCTTGATATCTTAATATTGTGTAATCATTCTAAGCTTTTGAGCCTGAACTGATGGGTTAATCACCTTTAAACATACGTACAGTGAGGCGTTCTAGATGAAGTCGTACGAGTTCATCAGAATACGAAAGCTCTCTCAGGTACTTAAAATGCTCTGATTATCCAGCTGTATGATGTTTACTGAAGAGAATGGGGAATTGTCCTCAAACCACCCCATCTGGTGTGGCAGTGCCTACTTGAGCGAGGCAGGGGATGGCTGGGCACACGAAGGACTTTTACATGTTTTCGAGAAGGTTGTGCAGGCTCCTTGGGCCTGCTGGGCCATAGGAAGTAGCAGAGCCACGTACATCTGGCTGGAGCACCAGGTGCTTTTCTCCAGATCCTCCGATCAGGGCCTCCGCATGGGGGATGTGGTGTGCAGTGGAGCACGTGGTCCCCCCGTGCTTCCCCGTACGCTGCTGCCCCAGCCCTCACAGTGCTGCCGGGTGGTGTCTTCTCCCAGACAGGAGGAAGGAAGGAAGGTCACTAAGCCACAGACACAGGGGATAACCCAGCCTGCACTGTGCAAGGGTGGACATCCCGTCCAGTGGCCTGCAGGATGAGAAGTGGGTGAACTGAGATTGGATCCCGGGTTCCCTTACCTGGGGTCTGAAGCTTTTATTCACAATGTTCTAACTTGTGTAGTGTTTATGACCTAGAAGAAGTGAGAGAATAAGTGAGGAAAGAGTATAAGAACCAGAGCTGGAGACACAATCGTAACTGTATAGCAGAGGCATCCCTAGCCGTGGACCTTTCTTCCAGATTGATGGCCTTATCTGGTCTGTCTGACTGACTGAAGAGGATCCTGAGCTTTCTAGGTGCTTCTCTGTAAAATCATCAACTTCAGTCTTAAGGTCAGAAGTTGCTGCTTTAATTTATTATATGTTTGGAAGGACAGTATCTGAAGGAGATGGCTTCATTTGGAAACAATCGCAAAAGCGTAGAACAGTATTCTCCTAACTGTTTTAGTCTTCTAATAGTTTTCTGATTCCGTAACCACAGAGAAACAGTGTACTCTTCAGCTTTTAGAAGTTGATGGAAGAAAAGGCAGCTGCCATTTGTTGGGTATTTACTTTATAGAACATATTAGTGTGCCGGGCACTTCTGTGTCATCTTATTCAATCCTCACTTCAGCCCTGGGAGGTAAACGTGATCACCAGACCGTTTAGAGAGGATAACTAATTTTTCCCAAATCACACTTCTAGTAACTAATGAAACCCACATGCCCTTATTTTTCTTCACCAGCACTTTTCTCAGCGCTTTACGTGGATCTGTCATATCCTTAAAACACCACGTGAGATAAATCTCAGTACTTTCTAGAAGTCATACAGCTGATGGGGGCAGAGCTAGAATTTACAGCCCAGCGGTCTGGCTCCAGAGCCCATGCCCTTAACCAAGATCTGGTGCTTCCTGGACAAGTCAGTTTCATCTAATTTAAAACTCTGTTTGTGGACAGAGAAACTGACAAATGAATGGGGAAAATTACTTAATCACTTCAGACATGAGGGTTCCTATGCGAAACTTAGAGCACGAGGCCCATGATTGGTTAGTAGTTGGTTTTACTAGTCCTTCTGCAGCTACTGGAGGGTGTGTCCTCATAGGACTTCTGCCATTGGCTAACCTAACCCAAGTGTGAAGGGTCAAAGAGACAGTTTAAATGGGAGCAGAAATCTATACCTTGTGTTTGTACACAAAGACATGCCTTTCCTGCCTGTTCTCTAGCATCAGACTCATTAACTCATTAAAGCTGTAGGAAAAGAAACTTGTCTCAAGAAAAACGCAGCTACCACCATCAACAGTGTCCTTGTCTATCAAATGGCTCTGCGGGGACCACCATTTCTCCGTTGGCCCTAAGAATAAACTCTTCTGAAATTTTGTCAACTAGGAACATCAGTGAAAGCCTGTAGGGAAAAACCAAATATATCTTTAAAATGTACACATAATTCTGTAATGTAGACTTTGCTTAAAGACTCAGGGACGTCACATTCCTTGTCATTCTTCTGAGAGCTCACCTGAAGTTTTAATTGTATGACTAGTCTGGGAGTTTCGGTCCAGATGAGAGTTGTACTAACGGCAAATTTTCCCATTGCAGTGACTACTGGCGTAATTTTTTTGACAACTAAGTAATCTCTAAACTGCTTCAATTATCTTGTTTTCCACAGTGAGAAATTTAATTAAAACAGAGTTACAGATTGTGAAAAGGTTATTTATGAAAATGCATTTTAAATGTGGATTGAAAAGCCTAGGGACACCTTCCTATTTTAGATAAAAAGATGAAGGTTCTGTAATTTTTTATATCCATTTTACCAGAAGCAAGAATAAGAGCAGTGTGCAGTTTACTTGAAATGTCTATCAGGAGCTTCACGAGTCTGTCTCTTTCCTGAATTGCTTGAAAAGTTGACCTCTTTTAGAAATGTAAAACTTTAGGAAATAGTTTCAGATTTTAAAGTTGTGAATATGAAGGGATTTTGTTTTTGTTTTTCCTCCTTTAAGCAAAAACAACCCCCCAACATGTGCTTTATTAAGGCAGTAGAGGACTCTGAAGTGGCAACGTCTCTAAGGCATGGAGAACAGATTCTGTCCCCCTAACTAGGCTTGCCCATCCACGTAAGGTGAGCGAGCAATTGCAAATGAGCTCATGTGAGGGCCGTGTCCCGTCCCGTGGGTGAATCAGGGCAGCGGCCGGGAGGGGAACTTGAGAACCACTAGACTAGTCCTCTGTTACAGTGGATTTCCCACAAGAACCTGCCATCTTCGTTTTATTGTTTTCCTTGAGCTTTTCACCAGCATGCGTAGAACTCAGTCCTCACCTGCAAGTAGACCAGAGTCTACGAAGGAACAGTTATCACCCTCACTTTGAAGCCTTTCACAATCCCCTGGAAACGTCAGGTGGTCGTTATTTGGATCCACATGTGTACATCCTATTTAGGGTACTTACCTTAGAGTGACGTGATCACACCTTTATTTGTCTTACTGTTTCCCATTATATTTTAAGCTGATGATAGGGGCCATCCCTTTTTATCCACAGAGCCCAGAATTGAGTAAGTAATCAATGTTTTATGTCTTGATTCACAAACAAAGCCCAGAGATTATTCAGGCGAGGAACACCTGCAGTTGACTTACATGCAGAGTGTTTGGGGAGGACGTTTGGGGAGGACGGAGGAAGGGAGGCTAATAACTGCTTGGTGGAGCTGGGAAGACTCTCCAGAGGAGACTGTGTAAACCAGACAGGAAAGGGGCTGGCAGCACTCAGACAGGAAGAGCTGGGGGGCGCGGGGGGGCACTTCCCGTGAAGACTCACGTGACATTCAACGGCACAGGCACATGCAGGTGCAGGCGTGTGCAGGGACAGCCAGAGCGCTCTGCTGGTACAGTACTGATGAGGTTTACTAGTGTCTTTTTTATTTATACCTTTATTTTTATTCTATTCAGTTTGTTTATAGGTAGAATAGAGCTGAGGTACATAACAGTACATGGAATCTTGAAAGATACTTTAGGGCTAAAGCAGTGCTTCCAGTCCCGTGACGAAGGGGACTTGGAGAGTTCATTAAGGTACAGGGTCTGACCCTCAGTTTTATAGGGTCAGGCAGAATATCAGTGGTTAAAAGCAGAGTCAGGAGCCGAACTCACTAGTTTGAAATCCTTACTGTGCCTTTAATTGCTGTGTGACCTTAGGCAAGTTGCTTAACTGCTCTGTGCCTCGATTCCTAATCTGTAAATGGAAATATTAATGCTTATCACATGGGGTTGTTAGGAAGATTAGGTAAATTAACATATGGAAAGTATTTAGAATAGTGCCTGGCACATTAGAAGTAATATTTAGTTCTTCAGTTTACCAGTATCGCTCCATCTTTCAGGGCCAACTCTTGCTAACGGTGCCCCAAACGTTAATACATGAAAAACAAAATATCCTGTACTATTCACACCCACCAGGAAGATTAAAGTTAAAAAGATAGTTTCAAGTGTTAGCTGGAATGGGGTGCTATAGGAATTCTCATCCACTGTTGTGGGAATGTAAGTCAATACAACTGCTTTGGAAGAATGTTTGGTACCACATGTTAAAGCCGAAAACATGCCTCCCCAAGAGCCAGTGATTCTGCTCTGGGAACCACTCAACAGAGACTCATACTTGGATGCACCACAAGACGTGCCGAAGAGGCATGTAGGCAAAACTAGAAAGAAGCAAAGTATTCATATCTGGGGTGGGTAAAGAAGTGGTAGTACAACCATACAGACCAAGTTTTCAAGCAGCGAGGAGGAACCAGGGGTTGCTGCCTGCAGCACCGTGGACAGATCTCACGGGCACGCAGTTGACTGAAAGAAACCTGGCGCAAAGGGGTAGCCATGCTGGTTCCATCTCTGTGAAGCTCGAAAGCAAGTCAACCTCCCTGGTGGTATTGAAACTCAGGATGGCGTTCCTTTGTGGGGGAGATAATAACTGAGGATGCGCACAGGGGGAGCTTCTGGGGGCCGTTGATGCTGCCTTTCTTGATCTGGGTGCTGGTTACACAGCTGTGCTCACTTGGTGAAAATTCACTAAGCTGTGCACTTAGGATTTGTACCTTTCTATGAATTATTTTATGCTTGAATAAAAATGGGATCAATCTGTGTATTAAAAACATTGTATTAGACCAGATACTCTTGTTTATAACAGAACAGCACGTCTTCCTTCAAGCAGATTTGTTCAAGCCGAACAAACCTTCAGCACATCTGGTCCCTCTGCTGTTAAACCAGATGAGAATCTGAAGGTTTCTGGGTGAGTCGAAAAGCTGAGCAAGGAGCAATCTTAATACTAACATTATGCAACTCTGCTGGTTGATGTTTTCATCGTGGAGAAGCCTCTGCACCATGAATCAGGTGTGCATCTAGGTGGGCCAGGAGCCCCTTCCCCTTCGTCACGGGACTGGAAGCACTTGCTGCCTCTCTCCTGGCCAGTCATGTAAGAACGCTTGGAAGGATGAGTGAACCCATATAAATCCGTCACTGCCAGCCAGGCATCCACTCAGGAAGTACTTATTGAATGCTTTCTTGTGCCAGGCACTGGGGACACAGTAGTAAACAAGGTAGGCAAAGCCCCTGTTCTCAGGGAGACTCCATTTCCAGTGGAGGATATAGGTAATAATCAAATATATTGGGTATTGATAGGAATCAGCTGTCAGACCCTTTTAGCATTTCTGGCTGATTTTCCCTTGGGGCAGCCTTTCTCAACTGGGGTTCCAGAACCCACAGAACATGGAAAATGATGTGCATAATTATTTCCTTAGCTTCCCAGGGATGGTACAAACGACTGCTGTTCTAGATGCACAGGAGAGAAGTGAACTCACTTTATACACAGTGGACACCTTAGGGCACCCGGGCTTCACTCTCTGGTGGAACCCTGGTTGAGAAAGGCTGTGAATGCTTCTACCAATTCCTGAAGAGGTAGCTGAGAAGCTGAATTGAGCCTTAAAAGAAATCCAGAATTTGGGAAGGATAAAACAAAATAATTGGAGTTTAAGGCTCCCCAAGTTTGGGTTTAAGGATCTGATTAATCCCCTAGGCTTTGGATCAGAACCCAGAAAAGCTATACTCCCAGAGGAGGGCTTATCATCTCAGTCCTGGGTGGGGTGCAGGTTGCCAATTCTTCTGTCCTCCACCAAGAGCGATACAGATTCTCTCTAGAGAAATAGAACAGTGTAGGCCTTAAATTATTTCTCTTAATTTTTCATATGTAATTGCAGTTAATCAAAAATTACAGGCATACAAGATGAGGAAACTAAAAAACAGACCACGATAGATTCGTATAGCAGACGCAAACTTTAAAATAACTCTGCTCTTTGTAATCATGGAATTAGAAGATAAACTTGATGATTTAAGCAGACAACTGGAAAATATAGAAAACAGCTATTTTAGAACTGAAAAAAACAACAAAAACGGAATGGTTTTAGTTGCAGATTAGACACAGATAAGGGAAGAAAGAGTGTACTGGAGGTTAAACCAATGAAACAGAAGGACAGAAACGTGGACGACACAGAAGATCGCATGAGGCCCAAAAGCCTCCAGCGGCACCTCATTCCCTTCAGGCCCCAGAGGCGTGATGTGGCACCTGCACTTCTCCCCTGGCTCCCCCACTTTGACCTCCCCGGCTCAGGCCTCTGTGTCTGCTGTTCCTTCTGCCTGAGATGCCAGCACAGCTCGCTGCTCCGTTGGCTCACATTTGTCTGCGGTCCTTTCTGTGAGGACTCCTCTGGCACCTGTCCGAGATCTCCAGCTCCTCCTGGCTCTCCCTGTGTCACGCACTGTGTATGTGAGGATTGATGTTTGTCTGCTTCATCACTGGAATGTAAGCCCCATGAGGACAAAGGTGTTTTGTTTTGTTTTGTTTGTTCAACACGATATCCCCAGGGGCTTGGAAAAGTAGGCATTCAACAAATGCCTGCTTCCTGGGGAAGATGGTAAAACCGATACAAAAATCCTTAGCATGAGTTACATAATGTGGGCGGCCTTAATAAAATTTAGTTATCCCCCTTTTGCTCATCTTTGTGGAATTTCTGGTTTAATTTTATTTTCTTTAATTTTCTACTTACAAGTTTTCCCTTCCCTTTGTGGGATTTCTGGGTTAACCTCTTTGTTATTTTATTTTCTGTATTGTATTATATTGTATTTCTTGTCAAATCTAAATAAATCTAGTTCTATCTCAGATACAAACTGAGAGAAGAGAAGACTTTCTGTGAATAATTGATGTAGATGTGTTTTTAAAAGCTGTGTTCAGATGTGGATAGGATTACAACTACTGTTGGTCAGCCATTCCTTTATCTAAAAACCACAGTAGTCATTAATACTAGTATTTGCAGAATGAAAATGGAGATATCACAGTTTAGATAACATTTTAAGAATTTATCACATTCAACAAAAGAAAAATACCTGCATAGCTCTGATGTTTCTCTGGCCTAATAGCTTGAGAGTGTTAAAGGGAACAGGTCTTCAACAAAATGGAACTAGCTTTATTGGGCAAGAACTGTGCCAAACAGCTTTCATAGATATTTTTTTCGGTTAATCCTCCCACAACCATTGGAAACAGCCAGGATGTGGATTATGATTATAAAACTGAGGTGGAAGGAGGGCAGGTGATTTCCCCGAAGCCACGTCGCCAGTTCAGAGGCAGAGCTGGAATGTGAACGTGGGCATCAGACGCCAAAGACTGAGATGGAGAAGTTGTGTGAGTCTCGAAGCTGCATAATACACTCCTCACAGCCGTAGATCAGCACGTGGGGATGCGTTTGATTGTTGAATTAATGATGTCTTATTTAAGTGATTATGGGGGGACAGATTCTTATTTAGCATTGTTATTAGTGTTGTGATTTTGTCCTTAATTGTAAAATAACTTGGCTATGTGATATGGTCACGGTCATTGCTGATACTCAGTGAGGATATTAGTACTTTTCAGAACCCCAGCAAGGATGAATTTCTCAAAAGACTATTTTTAGCTAATGTGTGTGTTTTATAAACTCAAAATAATCATGGTAAGAATAAACTTAAATAATCTTTTAACACTATATTTTATGTGAAAACTTTTTACATTTTGAAATGACCAGGTGTCACCCTGGTGAGGTGGTGTGTAGTCAGCATAACTGTCTCCTTTTAAAAGGACTCAAAACCTAAACATTATTTTCAAATCACTTTTGTAAATTCTCTGTTTAAAATGGTTTTTCCCAGCTTAAATCTTATGCTTGGTTTTACTTGTGACAGAAATAGAATTAAATGCTGTTTCCTTTATCCTAGAAAATCTTTTCTCTTCAGAGCAAGATTTCTTTGGTATTGGGCCATATGTCGGTGGAGTTTTCAGGTCGGGAATGGCAGATGAAGGGTCTCTACCTGTGTTAGGGCGTGTTTCGCCATAATGTGACCCCCCTGACACCTATCAAGTGTCCAGGTCACCCTGTCGGTTCCATTTAGACATCTTCCTTATCAAAGACAAAAACTCAGAAGGGGATCTTGATGAATAAGTCTCTTATAATGATTCAAGAATGTTTATTAATATACATTTATTTCTTGTCCATCTTTACTCTTTTTAATAATGTTCTGACTTTCAGGAATAGAATACAGAGGGTTTTTTAAAATATTTATTTATTTGGATGTGCCAGGTCTTAGTTGAGACACGCATGTGGACTCTAGTTCCTGGACCAGGGATCGAACCTAGGTCCCCTGCATTGGGAGCGCGGGTCTTAGCCACTGCACCACCAGGGAAGTCCCGAATACAGAGTTTTACTGGGAAATTTTTTTCCTGAGGGCAGGGAATGTAAGATGGATAGGTAATGTTTGAAAAAAGAATTCAGGTGAGGTCTCCTTATCAAAATTTACACTATTTGAGTAAATATTGCATTTTATTCTAGCACATCTCCTCAATTCGCATTCATCTTAGAGAAGCTATTGCTATGTTTCCTGCCACTTGGTCTTTAATTAGTTCCTTCCTTTATTTATTACTGTGTTCCCGACATTGAGAATACAAGAGAACAAGGTCTGTTCCTTCCTCTTAAGGACCTTGTAGACCAGGGAGAGAGAAAGGAGGCAGAGAAATAATTGTGGGCACTGTGTACGTGCAAGTTATCAGTTATCAGGGAAGCACAGAGAAGGGACTGATAATTCAGCCTGGAGTCTCCCAGCGAAAGACCTAAAGAGGGAACAGCATGTGCGGAGAAATTACAGCAGGAAGCAGACAGGCTTCCTCAGGGCCCCTAACGTGTTAATGAAGCTTACAGTGCACTGTCTCGTAGGAACCAGGAGAGAGGAGTGGAGATTTGTAAGCAAGGAAGCAACAAGCTTAGGTTTGCATTTTAGCAGATAATTCTGGAGAAAGGATTAGATAAGGGAGTACTAGGCAGCTTCTGAGTGATTCTAATGCAGTCACGTTGGGAATGTAGAGGAAAGATATGAGAGAGAAACAGGAGATAAAGAAAGATTGACTGGCAGGTGGAATGGTGGTGAGATGGGCAAGTGGAGGCATGGATTCTGTCCAGGACAGGAGTCCTTCAGAGGTTCGTGCAGACAGATGGTTTCCTAGCACTTGGTTAGAGAGGCGCGCCTGCAGGGCTGCCTCACTCACAGGTACAGGACCCTGTTTTTAAAGTGCAAAGAAGCGGGATCTTTGCAGTGCATTTTAACAACATAAAGGAGCTCTGTTAAGCTTCTTCCAGAGGAAATTCAGTTACATTGCTTAGAATAAAGGAGTTTATCATGCCCATGGGTCGTCTGAGGAGTGGCTCCAGAGATGTGTAGACAGGCGGAGGCAAACTCGGGCCACTGAGAGGACCCGGTGCAGGAGGGGTTTGGTGTGCTTTCCTCGGGAGTGTTCAGTCCAGCAGTCTAACGAGCATCTACTGAGTGGTCCTCGTTACGCTCCAGTCCTGCCATTACTCTGTGCAAAAGAATCAGTGCCCCACAGTCCGTGCTCATAAAAAAACAGTAGGTGAGGGCAGAGCCAGTCAGTCGTTCCTGTACAGTAACAGCGGCACATGTTGGTCCATTGTTGGCATAACAGGTGTGGTGGACTCTGCGTTTGTGGGAGAAACAGAGGGGGAGGTTCATTGGAGCTTCATCGTGAAAAATTGACTAGGCAGAGAAGGCAGGTGCAGAGACTGACAGGGAACAGCATGTGAGCTGGAAGGAACTTGCACGTGAAGGGCCGGACTCACTGCAGAACAGGGGGCTGACACAGAGACTTTGTGACATGTGAAGGGGAATGTTTTCTAGGAGAAGATGGAAATGCGAGAAGTTCCGCAAAGATGTCAAGTGTAAAAAGAAATCGTTCAGCACATCTGAGCTCTGCCGACAGTGGAGTCCTGAGTCCCCATCCCAGGTCCTGGCACTTTTTAAGAGTGGATTCTAAGCTTCTCTGTGATGGAACTGTTGATAGGTCAGCAGCATCCCCGCTACACTAGATGGATGATTGCACTCGATTATTTGTGAACTTGTGACAAAGAATGCATTCACTCTTCTTTAAAATTTCTAACTAGCCTCAGAAAAATCTGAAGAGGAATTTCATAATGTCAGGTTATTTAAAGGAAAGCAGCCAGTTGTTGGGAACACTGGAAGATAAGAGCATTAGGAGAAGAGAGACGGAGAGAGAGAGAGAGAGAGCGAGAGCTGCTGTACCTCATCCCCCAGCCCTCAGACGGAAGCCCTCAGGCAGCCCGCCACCCTCCTCCTTCCTCTTCTAACCATTCGCTGATCCTTTGCTGGCTGACCTCCCCACTGCTCTTAGCCAATGGCCTCATCTCCTTGCAATAAAATAGCAGGTAATCAACAAGAATCCCCTCCACTCCCTCTCAGAAACGTACACATTCACCTGCAGTCACACTCCTTTTTCTTCATTTGTCTGTCACACTCTGCTTTATGCTTTCCTATATTTTTCACGTCCTGTCCATTGAACAAACAATACTTGTGATGGAAGAGGCTGTACCCCCAAGGCCAAATCCAACTGTGAAATCATCGTCATGAAAGAAATATTGTGAAAATTGCATTTTTAATCCTTAAAATCTTCTCTGTAAAATACGAAAGTCAATAATTCAGTGACCTAAACAATTTGAAAATTCAAATAAACTAGCCTTGTAATATCTGACAGAATAATTGAACAAGGAATGAATGCCCTAAGTGTAGGTTTTAAATAGTCTACATTTCAGTTACTTTAGGAAAATTCCAGTCATTTACTGGAGTTTAAATTCTTTTAAATAAGCATAGAAAGAGAATTCGGCATGGGGGAAGCCATATTCTTTTTAAGCTACTAACAAATTACTGAAGCAGCCCTGGGCTCTGCATTTTGCCAAGCCACACGCTCAAGGCAATGACCTAGTTGCAAGTCCCACCCTCCAGACTGACCTTCCCGGCTCCACGCCCACACAGTTTCCAGAGAGAGTCCTGAAGTGCGGAATCTAAATCCACACTGTAACTTGGCCACGTGTGGTCTGGTGCACGGGTGTCTCCGGCTCATTGCTCTCTCCTTTCATGTGCATTCCACAGTGTGCTCACCTGAACCCTGGGTGAGAAGGGTTCTTGTGTCTGTACCTCCATTGTTTTTGACCTGCTGTTCATTCCGCCGAATTTTTAATAAATTTTCCAGCTGCTTCTGCTTTTCTCTGCTTTCAACACTTCTGGGAAATTTTCTTGCCCTTTCCCTTTCCCAGTGCCACCCCGGGTGCTTTCCTTCGCCACAGCATGTGACACGTTGCCTGATAGTTCTCTTCAGTCGCCTGTCATCTCCATCCCACCAGCGTACTCACTAGACAGGACACCCCTTTCCCGCCACGGTGTCTAGCAGGAGTGCCAGCCACAGGGTAGGGGCTAAGTAAAGGATTTTTTTTGGTTTTTGATTTTGGTTTTTTTTTTTTTTTAATGCGGTAAGATTACTTTCTTTTTGTTGAGACGCTAGCTGCTTTTGTTAATTCACCGGAATTGTAATATCTGCAGTTTGCTGCTTATAACTAAAATCATCTCAAATATTTTGTTTGTTTGAATCTTATCTGAGAGCTTTCTCCTCCTTGCGTTGGTCACTGGAAGATCATAGCTGTATTAGCAACCTGCCTTCAGCTACTACAAGGGACACCATGGCTTACCAATATGTTCTAAGGATATTCTTGACTTTTATTCTTCTTCTGCCCCTATTTAGTGACTATTCCTTTTAGATTCTATCCACGTTCAAAGTTCTGAACACATAGCTCTTCAGCAAATATTCAGTTCCTCCTTTATGAGAAAACATTTTAAAAATTTTAAGGTGGTCACGTACAAATTGTATAAGCCTTACCCCTGCAAAGATAGTATCATCCCTTCAGCTTGATAGTCGTCTTACAAAATGGAGCACATTACAATATACCTTGCTATTCAGATACTTTTGCTTTTCTAAATCAAATAAATTGAGGTATACTATTTAGTAGATGCTTCTTAAAAGAGAGTAACTAAGGTCATCACTTTAAAATCAGTCATTTGGCTCCTACCCTCGTGTGTAGTGGCTGCTCATGGTCATCACCTGTGAGTCTTACCATTTTAGAAATCCAGGAGAGAGGTCGGCAAGGGTAATGCTTTACTGTGATAGTTAATAATATAAGCTATTCTTTATAAAGTTCTTAATACATGTCTGGCATTTTGCTGGAATACATACATATGTATATGTAATTACTCATCCTTTCAGGATACTTATTAAGGATTCACATTTTACAGGTAAAGAAACAGATTCTGAGGAAGTGGATGAACTTGACTGAGATCAGTGACAGTAAAACACAGAAGCCCATCTGACTCCACATCTTTTCTCTTACCCCTTGACCACATTTCTCCACTTCAAAAGCTCTGGGGATGATCGTTAAATTGATTACCATTAATAATACTGATGTTCCAAAATACTTAGATTATTTCCTGGCTCTTTTAAATATTAAGTAAATACCAGTAAGTCCAAAGTCACTATGTAATTGATTATCCCCAGAAACTTAGAAATCAGTTGTAGGGTAGGCTTCACACTTCCATAGATATAAATGTCATTGAACAACATCTCTAATTTGATCTTACAGAATGATCATTTCTCTGGACCTTTTTCAGTTCCAAAATACCTTTAAAATAACCATAGTTGTACTTGTTATCACATCTGCAAAATGTCCTCATAGAACTAGGAGAATGGCTTTACCTCTTTTTGGGTTGTTTTTTATTGTTGAGTTATGAGAGTTCTTCATATATTCTGGACACTAGACCATTATCCGATATGTGATTTGCAAATATTTTCTCCCATACTGTAGATAGTCTTTTCACTTTCTTGCTGATGTCCTTTGACACAGAAGTTTTTAATTTTGCTGGAGTCCGTTTTATTTATATATTTTTTGGTTGTTTGTGCTTTTGTTAGCATATCTAAGAAACGAATACTAAGGTCACAAAGAGTTACACCTGTGTTTCTGCTGTTCACCCTGGCTAGTGAATTTTTCATTTGAGTTGTTACACTTTGCACCTCAAGAATTTCTTTGGATTCTTTTCTGTATTTCTTATATCTGTATTAATATTCTCTATTTTGGTGAGGCATTGTTCTAATACCCTTCTTTAGCTTTTTAGATACAGGCTATCATTTAGTTCCTTGAATATATTTCAAATAACTGATTTAAAGTCTTTTTCTGGTGGGATGAATTGGGAGATTGAGATCGATCTATGTACACTAATATGTATAAAATAGATAACTAATAAGAACCTGCCGTATTAGTACAGGGAACGCCACTGTACAGTAGAAACTAACATAACATTGTAAAACAACTATACCCCAATAAAAAATAAAAATAAATAAAGTCTTTGTCCAGTAAGTTCAGTGTCTCAGCTTCATCAGGGATATTTTTCTATTGACTACTTTTTTTTTTCTCATGTATAGACTATACTTTTGTTTTTTCTTTGCATGTTGCATAATGGTTTTTGTTTGTTTAAAACTGGACATTTAATATAGTGTGTCCCTGTGAAAATCAAATTCTCCTTCCTCCCTAGGATTTTTTTTTTCTTGGTTTAATTACTTTTCCAAACTAATATTGTAAAGTCGATATTTATCATGCGTTGCCACAGAAGTGTCTTTTCTCTCTTACCTTAGTGGTCAGCTAATGATTGGACAGAGATTTTGTCAAATGCTTGGAAATTAAGTCTGTAGTCTTTACCAAGAGGCTGTGGGGTACCTGCTGGAGCTTGCCTTCCAACACTGAGCCAATCAGTTTACAACTAACTGGCTTAGCCTTGACTTTCCTTCTTATACTGAACCTCAAGGTCAGCCAGAAGAGAGAGCTCAGGGCCTTCTCAGGTCTGTCCTGGGCAAGTACATGGCACAGTAGCCTTTGAGGTTCCAGAACTATGTCAGCACTTTGCAGCGCTCGTATGGACATCTCATTCCCCCACTTTTCCTTGTAAGCTTTTGGTTAGCCTGTTATTTGCGCCAGTTTTTCTCCACCACTTCAAGCAGCTAAACTCATAAACAATTGCTAATTATTTTCTTCAGATACCCAGAGGGAAAAGACTTTGTGCACTGGATGAGCTCCCAGTCAGGTCAAATAAAGGCAATCCTCTGGGAATGGGGTTTTGAAAGCCTCCACCCTGCCCTGCCCCATCCAGTGACCTCCAGCCTGCTGGTTTCCTCCTTGCTGGATTTCGGCTCCTGCAGAGCTGGGGTTGAGGGGTGGGAATAGGACCGAGCTCACCCTTCATTCCAAGGTGCAACCAATTTTTTAAAAATAAATGCTCCCTAGATCTCCGCAAGCCTTTGGTTAACTTCCAGGGATCTAAAAATGTTGATTCTAACAATTTTTGCCAGTTTCTCTCTGCTTTTTCAGGAGAATTTTTGGACGTTCTTACTCTATCATTTTCACTGATGTCACTTTTATATTTTTCCTTACATTATAATTAGATATATAGTTAAATGGTAGCTGAATTAATTCACTAAAAGCAGAATGCGTCTTCCTTTCCAGAAATTTCTCTGAACTTTTTTGTACTTCTCCTGTTATATTTTAGGACTATGATGATGGATATGGCACTGCTTATGATGAACAGAGTTATGATTCCTATGATAACAGCTATAGCGCCCCAGCCCAAAGGTAAGAGTCAATCTTTATGACCAGACCCCATAGCAGACACTTGTGCCCTTCCACATTTGCTATGCTCTGGGAACAGGATGATGATTGGCCAGTGACGGTGATTTGACTCGGCCTGCTTTGTTGTTGTTTGTTTTAATTGGAGAAGCACTATCTGTCCTACAGAATAGCATGTATTGCTCTCAACTTTACTGTAGTGCTAAAGCAATGAGTCTTGGAAAATAAAATTTGAAATTTTATTTGCTCTAAAAATTTAACTTAAGCATTCAGTGTATTCTAAGGAAGAACAGTGTCTCCCTAGTCTGTGGCTCTTCAAGTCCTAAGGCCCAAAGTCATCTCAGAAATGTGTAAATATCCCGCGTGGGCAGTGCCTGGGGATGGAAGTGACAAAAGTTTTTTTCAGTGTTCATAGATCATTTCTGTTTCTTAGCAGCAGTGCTCCTGTTTTCTAACAACTTCAAATTCCTATTTGTGAAAAATGAGTGAGTTCTAATTCGTTTTCTAAAGAAGTGTTGACTTAGAAATGAGTGTCATTAGAGGGAAACACAGCTTCATAGTTATGTCTTCTGATAGGAGACCTTGATGTCCATTGATATATGAAATCCGTGTTCTGTTTAGAATGTTTTCCTAAATGCCTAGAAACCTCTTTATGTTGAAAATTCTAAGTGGTAGACAAAGACAAACATACGCAAACCAAAATACTGGCTTTATGAAGCATAAATAAATATGGACTACATGGTTATTTCGATGAAGCATAAATTCACTTTTGAACTCATTCGGGGCCAGGCAAGCTTTGAACAGACAGGCACCCTGGTACTGAGGTTGACAGGGATATAATTTTTTCTCTTTTTGTTCATGCCAGATTTTTTACTTACATAATTTATAACAATTAAGTAGCCTTTAAACTTTGACTCCCAACTGGTCTTCTTTACGGGAAGCCTTGTGCATGGCGTTTGCATCCTTGCGGGTTTTGGCACGCCCGGGGGTGACTGGCACACAGTGGACGCTAGACAGGACTTTACGTGTCTCACTCTGTATAGGTGTCCCAGCAATGTCACAAAGTATGTGGGGCTGTTCCCGTTATACAGATGAAGGGAAGGAGCACAGAGCATAAGATTAAGTAATTAGCCGGAAATCACACATGGAGTGCAATCCTTTAAAGACTCACACGTCTCATTTAATCTGAACGGCAACAGCAGGAGTTAATGTGCCTGTTTTACTAAGATGATGAAACTGAGGCTCAGAGAAGTAAATAACTAACCCAGAATGTGAACCAGACTTGGAAAGCTTGTAGTCTTTCCACTTTAAGCTGTGATAGCGTATTGATGTGATTGATCACAAGCATTCGTTCCTTTGGTCATTTATTCATTCAGCCAACATTTATTAAATGTCCACTACATGTATTAAATGTAGGCACTGTGCTTGATGTTGGATTACAAAGATTATTGAGACAGAGACCCTCTCCTTGAGAAGTTCACAGGCTAGAATGAAATACAAATATCTAAAAGCAATGTAATATGGTAATCACATGAGAGTCTGAGGGAAAACACAGTATTTCCATAAGAAGACAGTGCTCAAGTCTGGTTGGGAACACTGGGGACATTTCACTGGGAAAGTGAAGGGGAAGTAGGGGTCACCAGGGTACAAACAGGGAAGGACATTTCCCAAAGCCAGAGCAAGGCACAGAGCCTGACACCAGAAGTGCTTCCTGAGCTGGAGGGCGTGCCGCACGGGACAGATGAGGCAGGAGAGGGGGTGACTGCATCCTCCCCAGTCTCAGGGGGCAGGCTCCGGGCCGTGGGCGGCAGCAGGGAGCCAGGGGAGTGGCGTGTTCACACCTGGATTCGGAGAAATGCATTAGAAGGCAGTAGAGAGGCCAGATTGGCAGATGGCGAGCCTGGAGGCAGAGACCCAGTAGGAGGCTGGCACGTTCCGAATTATAAGCCCTTTAAATGTCCGGAAGACTCACGTGAAAGAAACACCCTTCATGACAGCCAGCCCACCTGCCCAGAAGTGGTCTTTTCAGTGCTACCTGAAGGAGTTACAGAGAATTGTATGAGAATGCCACACGTTGGCAAGTGTGGAAGTCACTGTTGGTCGGTTATTCTTAATATTCATTTAATCCTCATAACCTGTGAACTAAGCGTCAGTCCTTTTAAAGAAGAAAAACTGGTTTACAAAAATTAGGTAACTTGCCTAAGATCATGCAACTTACAAGCGAAGGGGCCCGACTGAGCACCTCGGTCTGTCTGTCTGTCTGTCTGTCTTCCTCTGCACCATCTACTGTAGATCACAGTGAAGCAGCTATGTTATGGAACAGCGTGAAGAAAGGGTTCCAGGTGCTGTAGTAGTTTGCTAGAGTTACCGTAACAAAATACCACAGACTGTATTTAAAGCAACAGAAATTTGTTTTCTCAAGGTTCCAGAGGCTGGAGGTCCAAGATCCAGGCGTTGGCAGGTCTGGTTTCTTCTGAGGCCTCTCTCCTCGACCCTCAGCTGGTGGCCGCCTTCTCACTGTGTCCTCTTGCGCGTGCATCCCTGCTTTCTCCTTGTGTCCAAATTTCCTTCCTTGTAATGACAGCAGTCAGATTGGACTAGGGCCCACAGAAGACCCCATTTTAACTTAATCACCTCTTTAAAGATGATTGATTGTCTCCAAATACACATTATAAGGTACTGGGGGTCAGGGCTTCAACATATGATTTGGGGGGAAACACAGTTCAGCCCATAACATGCACATATGAGAACATCGGTTTAAGTGCAACACTATGTATCTCATAATTAGAAATCTAGTATAAACCAGTTAGGAGAGCAGATTTTGAAATCACCCCCAGGATTGAGTAGTGGGTGTTGACCAGGAAATCACCATCACTGTCATCTTCAGTAGTGAATGTTGGCTGGCTGTGTGCTTGGTGTACTATACCATGGGCTTCACGTAGATTCTCTTTCCCCTCTCAGCATGCCCTGAACTATTGCAAAATTCAAGTCTAAACATGTCATTCCCTTGCATACAGGTTCAGAGAGGTTAAATCGCTTATCCAGACTCAGAAGGCTGAGCAGTGGTAGATCCGCATTGGCCCCAAGCATCCTCGTTTGTACTTCATAGCCTTTCAACTCTCCTTTTGTCACGGCTTTGATTTCAGTTACTGAAACTGCTTCCTATTAATATTTTCCGTATACAGTATTCAAAAATCTGATACTTTGTGATGCTTTTAAGTCCCTTAGGAATCATGCTTTCATCTGAACTGGAACTGTTGCCTTATCAGACTGTGGAATGCCTTAATCAAACCTAAGAATTTCACTTATCCTGCATATTAATGTTGTGGGCTAAGACGAATGAAATTAAGAACTTTGTTTTTCCAATTTTACGTGAGATCCTTTCAGCAAAGAACATTCACGGCCACTGCTTTCAAGGAGCAAACAACCTAGTATCCACTAAGAGATAATACCATGTAACACTTGATATTCTGGGGTCTAAAATTTCTTGGTTTTTACACTCCAGGTTCTTCTATAAAATTTATGTCAAACTTCAGTAATTCCCTCAATTCAGAATTTGAAAGTACAGTCTGTGCTGTAGTTACATAGTTCAGCGTTACTGCAGAATTCTTTACTTGGTCTCCTTTTAGATTACAAGCTGTTCTGAAAATGTTCTTTGACACGTCAAGACGTAGTGGAAAGAGCACAGAGCAGAAGGTATTAGGACCGCGCTGTCCACCTGGCAGCCTCCAGCAAACGCGCCTGTTGAACGCTTGAAAGGTGTCTAGTCCAAAGGGGGACGTGTTGGGGGTGTCAGGCACATACCCGATTCCAAAGGCGGTGTGGAGTGAATAAAGGATGCAAAATAAATACACGATTAAGATCAACATCACCTGTTTCTTTTTACTTTTTGTTTAAATGTGGCTACTAGAAAACCCTAAATTACAAATTTCCCTTGGACAGCGCAGAGTTAAAAGACGGCGATGTCTCTGGCACCAGCACAGGGGAGCTGTGTCTCAGGGTCAGGGCACCGCACCCTCGGGGCAAGCAAGTCAGCTCACCAGGAGCAGAAAGAGAAGTAGAGAGTGTCTAGTTACACTGATCCTTTTGAAACTTCTATTTTGAAGTTTTTACTATGTTACTACCACTGTAGCACACGTTACCCATAAATAGGTTCAGTTACAAGCTCAAAAACCATTTCTTTCTGATGCAGATGTGTTATCATAAACGTCTGCAGACCCAGGCCGCAGTGTAAGAGTCTGACAGAGCTGCGTTTGGGTCCCACTTTAACGCTTACTGGTTATGTGACCGTGGGCAAGTTATTTCACCTCTCTAAGCCTCCATTGGTAAAATGTGTAACTTGGTTTTTTCTTTGGAGGATCGACCTGAAGGTTGAACAAGACAGGAAAGCCCACAGCCCTAGTGAACCGCGTGGAGGTAGGCCGGCTGCCCAGCGTCTTCTCTGTGAGGGACTAAATGAGACCTTCCCCGGTGTAGTTCCACATTCCACCAGGTGGTTAGCGTAGCGCTGAGGGAGCCCCAGTGCCCGCCCTCGCCTGCAGCTCTGAATTTCTTCTGCATTCCATTTTGCACCGGGATGGCCGCGAGAAGCCGGTGCTGGTAAATCTGGAAGGACCAGGGAGAATGAGAAGGGAGAGAGGGCAGCCGGTGGATGCTCCGTATGATGTCAGCCATACACTGGCGAGAGCGGGTGAGCAGCCGTAGCCTTTCCAAGGGTGGGCACTTGGAAACAGGAGAGACCGAGACGGGGGGCACGGCTGCCACCAGTGTCGTCACCTGTGTGTGAAAGGCCTCTTTCAGCTATGACTTCTACGCTTCAGGCACTGTAATCATTTTACAACACTGTTTTGTTGCAGAAAAAAGTTTCTCTCCGGAGGTTTTACAAATTAGGAATTTTTTCTTCCAACTTTCAAATACCCAAAAGGAAAATTAGAGTACAAGTGAGAGTCCCTACATAGAAAATAGAAAATTCAGCATAGTTCAGCTACGTTTCCCCATCGATGTTTGTGATGGCCTCCATAGCGTAAAACAAAATGTAAAACAAAGCATTGTTTATCTAACTTCACACATTTAATGAACAACAAGCTGTCATCTATTACTGAAGAGAAATATGAACTATTCTTTACAATACTGGAGTTATTCTAATATACATTGGCTCAGAAATAGTTATTGATTAATTCCTATGGACACACCGCTCTGGAGTAGCTGTGGTGAATTAAAGAAGAGCAGGTGATAAATGGCCTCAGACCTCAGGGACCTGCACCTGCCCTGACATGACTAGAGCCTTTACAGAACTCATAGTCTGACTCCTGGAAACCCTTTGTAAATGTATCTATTTCATTCTAAACTAAGTGGAATTAGTTTTCATTTGATGTCTTATTTATAATCCTAATAACAGTCGCAATTGTATAGCATGATGACTATACTTAATAATACAGTATTGAGTTCTGGAAATTTGCTAAGAGTAAATTTCAGGTGCTCTCATCACACGAGAAAATGGTAACTGAGAAAATCTGTTAATTATCTTGACTGTAATAATCATTTCACTATGTTTTTGTACCTTATGTACAACTTTTATTTCAAATTTCACAATTTTTTTTTTTTTTTGTGGTACATGGGCCTCTCACTCTTGTGGCGTCTCCCGTTGCGGAGCAACAGGCTCTGGACGCACAGGCTCAGCGGCCATGGCTCACGGGCCCAGCCGCTCTGCGGCATGTGGGATCTTCCCAGACCGGGGCACGAACCCGTGTCCCCTGCATCGGCGGGCGGACTCTCAACCACTGCACCACCAGGGAAGCCCCAAAATTTCACAATATTTTAATCTGTGTTTCCAAATAGTTGTAAATTCTCCAAGGAGATATTTGATTCCTCTGATGATCAGTCGTAAAGAAGGTAGAACAAAAAGGGTTTCCAAAAAGTGCTAATAACCCCCTGAGCATAAGTGGGTGACTCTGTAATAAAAAGTTTATTTTCTGGCGGGTTTAATGTTGACATGCTCATTTCCCATAGCACTTTGTGGCCTGACGGTACTTTCGAGTACCTATTTCCTTTCATCCTCCAGAATCTCTATGATTTTCCTGAAAACACTTAGAAATACTGAAAAAGGGGATGAGAAATAATAGCTGCTAGTTTTGGAAAGCCTGTGAAGTCTAGCACTCAGCCATCTGCATCCTTTCTATACGTTATCTCCAGTTTTCACAGTGGCCCTACGTGCTCAGCTTTTCCATGTACAGAAGTTGAAGATGTGATGTTTAGCAACTTTCCCAAGAGTATGCTGCTGAAGAGTACTGAAGCTTAGGTTTTTGTCTGACTCTAAAAACCATTATCCAGCTAAAAAAATTTTAAATGTAAAATCATTGACTTGTTTTTGTGACAGAACACCACCTCAGCCCTTTCGTCCAAATAGGCAGAGTAATGGAAGCTGTCAGAAGCTACGAGTACTCTTGGTGTGTTTTCAGATGCCAATTCCAAGGAGGGCAATGAGACAAAAATTAGTGTTGCCGTATGCCCAGCTGTCTAGTTTGCTGTTGCTTCTGTTGGCAGCTTTAGCATTGTATGTGCAGTAATGTCTTCTCAAAAGCAGACTTGTAGAGGTCTGAATATAGTTTGGAATTTTCACTTTGGAAATGATGACCTGGTGTTTAGTTTAGGATGTAACATTTAAACATCAGTAAAACTGTCTTTTGGAAGATATTGCTGTTTGTATCAGGGTTGGCTGTTTTGGATTTTTAAAAGCAGCAACGGTTTGGCCTGGATTAACCATGCCTTGCAAAATTTTTGTGAAATATACTTTTACCTAGCCTGGGTTTTTGGCTACTTGCAGCACAAGTACTGAAGGAGTCTCTTAGCACAAACTAAGCCGTATAGCTATTGACAGACAGATCCTTCGAACAGTATTATATAGACATTCACCAAATAACAGAGACACCAACCCAGATTATACTGTAAAACTGTAAATATCTAAATTCTCAGTCAAGGACCATATGCTAAGAAAAAACAAGGAGATGGCTATAGTGAAAATGAAGCTACAACCTAAAAGGGAAAAGCCCAAGGGCCAAAGTTTTAACATGTATAAGTATTGCTGTTAATCATAATTACTATGCATTGACCACATCTACCACAGCATTGGTTGTATCTAGATAAGTGTGTGTGTGTGTGCGCACGTTTCTGTGTGTATGTGTGAGCGCATGTGCACACGAGCATGTATTATCCCCTCTGGTCTTAATTTTAACTTTAAAAGGTGGATATTCTCATCCCCATTTTTTTCTTGAGAAAACTGAGACACAGAGAGAGGTTTAGTAAGTGGTCTGAGTTACACACTTAGTGACATTACTCATCTCAGTCCATTTTCTTTCTACTGTTGTTGTGCTTCTCAAAGAGTCGTACACCTATCACTGATGTTTCCCAACATGATTTCAGGTGGTACATGGCCGACTTTTTTTTTTTTTTTTACAGTTTTAACAATTGATTTTAAAGTTACTGGAAAAGTATAATTACCATATCAAGCACATGATTTTATGAATAGTATTGCTATAAATAAATTACAGTAAGTTTAAGTTAAAATAAAATCAATATAGGGAGTAATACAAAGTCACTAACAGGATGAGTGGTGGACATGGATGGGAAAAGTCCCGAAAGTGGTCCATGAAGGGCCGAAGTTGGGCAAACGCTGCCCTCAGCACTTTTTTGTTTTCAAGATTCATTAACAAATTTTGAAGAAATGAGATATCTATTGAGTGCTTATCAAGTGTTAGTTACTATACTAAATGCTCTCATGCCTATCATTTTATTTAATTCTGTAAGATTATCAGGTTTTAGTTTTACAAATAAGGAAACTAATGCTCAGAGATTTTGAGCTTGACCAAAGTCACATAGCTAATAAGTAGCAGTCAGGCCTCATATCCAGTTGTCTTTAAGATCAAGTTCTTTTGCTTAACCTGAAGGCAACTAAGATGGGGGGGTGGGGGGGAAGTCCCTACAAATACAGAGAATACCAGAACGCCTGAATTGGCCACGTGGTATCTTCAGACATGATCTCCACAAGTGGATGAAACGGCAGCAGGGCAGAGGCGTGCTAATGGCAGTAAATCAATTGCCACTGTCAGCTCACTCTTTCATGTTCTTGAGAATACATGAGATTGATCACTGAGGATTGTGGAATAATGGTAGTATGTGAAAACAGAGTCCACCGGGGAGATGTACTACATCGTTTGGGTTTAGCACTGCCATCTGCTTAATAGCATCAAGGAGACGACAGTGGTGCTTATGATCACCCACTCGTGGCGGTGACAGATGCTGCGGAGAGTAGAGGCAGCATTCCCGGAAACGAGGCTCCTCCCCGAACTGTAGATTGTGTGGCCGGCTTTCGAAAAAGTGGGTTGGTTGGTTATCACACCACCAGCTTAAAGTCTTCACTGTAGAATTTTAAGTTCTGTTAGATAAGGATCTACTTGGTGAATCTCCCGTGTTTTCTTTCCCCATGTTTCATACATTCTTGAAACGCATTTTTATTAGTTTTAGAATAATTTTTCTGACGAATTCTGCCCTCTTTCTAGTGAAAGAAAGTGATAGAACTTTTGTATAATTCTTGACTCTTACAGTTAGTCACATGATTTAGTTAAAAAGACTTGTGGGCTATGAAACCACACAAACCTGGATTTGAATCCCAGCTGCGTCGCTTCCTTACCTGTATTATTTTGGCCAGGTTACTTCTTCGAGTCTTCATTTCTCATCTGTAAAATGACGGCAAGAATATTTGACTTGTGAGGCTGTGATTAAATGAGATAGCAGATGTAATGTACATAGTAGAAGTTCAGTAAACTTGCAAAGATAACGTACTGGGTGCCGCACGCTGTTCTAAGCATTTTACAGCCTTATAAGCAGGTTACTATTATTATCATCCCATTTTATAGATGAGGAAATTGAGGCACAAAGATTATGGAATTTCCCTAAGGTTACTGGAGAGCAAATGCTGGGGCTGGCATTGAACGTGGGCAGTCTAAGCCCTCTGCTGTACTGCCTCTCTATGTAACCTGTTCTTATCAGTTTAGTTATCCTATCTAGCAACTTGTACAGTCTTTTCCTGAGGAAGACTCCAGTCAATAAAATCTCAACAAAGAAACAACCGGCATAAAGTTATACATGCCGTTTTGATTCCCCATTTGTGAAATAAAAACTTATTAAAGGCTTCATTTAATTTAGATTGTTTAGAGTTCTAAGATGTTTGGAAGCACAGACTTGAGGTCAAAGCTTGAAGTAACTTGTGAAGAATGATTTATAGTAGAGAATGTCAGTGTGCTTGAATTTCTCAGAATCTAGTCAAACCTCATTTACTGGACTCACAACTCCAGAAGCAGAAATAATTCGCACATGATGTGGATGGTGTTTTTCCCATTTCTTTGACATCGTGAAGGGATGTGTTCTTTTGGAAAGTAATTTACAAGTGTCCATCAAGACCCTTGAAAGTGTTTGTAACCTTTGACCCAATATTTGCACCATAAGTGCCTGAACTTAGTATATAACGAGTGTTTGACAGTGTAAATATATTTAAGACCTCTTTAAAAAGAACAAGCAGTTTCTGGCAAAGTTCAGGGAAAGTAATATGGCACTTTAGATATGGGGAAAAAAAAACAACCTATGCATATCATCTTGGCCAAAGTAATGTAGATAAAACAGCACCTCAATTAAGGCTGAATCCAGATTTGGTTAAATGAGAGTGAAGGGCGGGAAGGCCTGGGTTTGCATCACAAACTCTGCCACTTGCTAACAGTGCAGCTGCGGTCAGGTTACTCTACCTGTGCTTCAGGTTGCTCATCTGTAAAATGGGGATGATGATAATAGTAACCACCTCTTAGGTTGTTGTCATGTTAAATGAGTTAATACTCAATATGTAGAAAGCACCTGGCACTTTGTATATGCTATCATTAGCTATCATTAAAATTCTGTAATATTTTATCTAAAAGCCTTGGGGCTGTAAATGTCTTAGACGTAGAATTTTTGAATTTTGGAAAGATAGTGTGTTACATTCCACGTGTTATACAACTCTGGGTGGGGGGTGGGTGTCTATTTGTGGTTCTCCAGGACAGTGATTGCCCCTTGGATTATTTAACATTTATGATCAAGGAAAATGTGATTACAGGGGGAGGGAAAGCATATATGGCAAATTGAAAAACAAGGGGATTTCTGAAGGGGAGGGTGGTTGGTGTTCAGCCTTTGCAGTTTGTAATCCTACCAAGTATAACAAATGGTTAGTGCTAGCAGTTAATTTTTAAACAGTACAGATTTAAGGATTAATAACAGGACTCTCCCTTCTATTAGAAGCCATTACATTAGCAGGGCCTCTGTTGATCTGGCCCTGATCTTTCTCTAACCTCATGTCAAGTCACGCACTCATACAATCTAACCTTATATTGAATTGTTCAGTCATGACTCATTTATAATTTGCTCAGTTACACACAAAGTAGATCTCAAGGCGTAACTATGAGAGTAAATTTAATTTCGTCAGATTCTTCCTGGCTCCTTCAATCATTTTCTTTGCTTACACCTTTTAAAGACATTGCAGTTATTCGGCACATTTCTATGAAAATTATACGCAGTGTTTTTTAGACTTTTCCACAATGGTGCAAACAGGATAATTTGCTTTTCTTTACATTTTAGTGCTTGCTAGATTGCTTGCAGCAGAGCAGAGGTTCCTTGACTCGGTAGTTAACCTCATCCCACAAGCTTCCTTGATGCTCTCCCTGCCCCTCACATCCCCTCCCATGTTGACTAAGTACTCAGCCAGTCTTCTGTGTTTCCACAATACAGTATGCTTGCCTCTGTTGGCCACTAGTACCTGCTGGACTTGAGAATCTCTCTCCTTTTTATACAGAGAGGCCCTCGGTGGCAGAAACCCTCTTGTATGTATCCTTTTATCCCCAGTACCTAGTGTAGTGCCAATCAGAGAAGTGACCTGTCTGTGTTTTTCACTTAAATTGATAACATTCAAGAATCCTGCATCTGTTCTAAATAGAAGTCTGATACCATTGAACGTGTAATGTGAAAATGCAGGTAACCCTCCTTCAACTTGGGCTGTATGGATGAGTCACTTATACAGCCTAAAAAAAAAAAAAAAAAGTAGGTGCCCAAGCCAATCTCCTGTTTACTGTTTTTAATCTGACTCTTTGGATAGCGCAGCGATCTGAAAAATTTTAAACTCTACAGTCAATTTTTATGAGCAACCAAGGTTGAGAACTACTCTTCTTGACTAGTAAGTACTATGCAAATGAGATATTATATATAAAGCACTTTTCAGAGTGCCTAGCAGATAATTGCTAAGTAAATATTTGTTTCCCCAATAAATAAATCATTGGCATGTCTTCCATTCATTCATTAAGCAAACTATTGAGTACCTACTGTGTGCCAGCAACCATCCTAGGTGCTTGATAAGTACCAGTGAACAAAAAGGGATAAAGAATGTGCCCCTGTAGAGCTTAAGTTCTAGTGGTGGTCATGTTTAAATATGGCAGTTGTGTTCAGCCTTCTGAGAAGATGATTTAAGACTTGAAGGAGGTAAAAGAGTTTGCCTAAGGGTATATCTGTGGAAGCAGTGGTCTGTGCAAAAGCCCTCAGATGGGAGTGTGTCTCGTGTATTCTGAAATCCTTGAAGTTATAATTTTCTTCCATTTGAATTTGTAATTTCAACTTCTCCTAACAGAAACCTTGAGATTTCCCTTTGGAGTAAGGTATTTTTGAACAATTTGGAAGAAAATGTTTTAGCATTTCAGGAATGTGTTATAATAACTTTTTCCTATCTAAAATTACTCCCAGTATGATTAAAGGAGCTTGCAAACTTAAAACTGTGAAGTTACAGGAGAAGACTGTGGCCTGTACATGCTGATATCTTGGCCTGTAGCAACTTTGGTAGGCAGAATAATGGCTCTCAAAAATATCCATAGACTAATCTTCCAAACCTGTGGATATGTTCTCTTGCATGGCAGAAGGGACTTGCAGGTATGATTAAGTTAAGAACCTTCAGGTTCTTTTTTGAGCGGGCCCATTGTAATCACGAGGGTCTTTAAAAATGAAGGTGGGAGGAAGGCAGAAGTGTCAGAGGAAGAGGTGGCTATGGAAGAAAGGTACAGAAAGATGCAGTGTTGCTGACTTTGAAGATGAAGGATGAGGGCCATAAGCCAAAGAATGGGCCTCCTTCAGAAGCCAAGATGGGTAAGAAAACAGATTCTCCCCTAGAGCCTCCAGAAGGGAATGTGGGCCCACCAATACCTTGATTTAACCCAGGAAGACCTGTGTGCAACTTCCGTCCTATAGAACTATAGCATTATAAAGTATGTGCTGCTTAAGTTGCTACGTTTGTGGTCATCTGTGACAGCAGAAATAGAAAATTAATAGGCAACCAACAGCCTGACAGAAGAAGAGAGATGTCCTTTACAGATGTAAATCTTATTTATCTAACTCTCTCTCTCTCTCTTCTTTTTCATAAACATCCAGCATTCAATTATGAATAAAAATTATGTAGTAAGAAAATATGACCCAGAGTCAAGAGAAAAAAATAGTTAGTCAAGAGAAACAACCCAGATATTAGAGTTGTCAGACAGGGTCTTAAAATTGGTATGTTCAGTATGCTAAAGGATATTGTGCGAAAGGTGGATAGCATGAGTGAACAAATAAGAATCTAGCCAAGAGAACTCTTAAAAAAGAGCCAAGTGGAAATGTTAGAATTGAAAAATTACAATGTCAGAGATGAATAATTATTTCAGTGGGCTTATTAATAGATTGTTCACCATAGAGGGAAAAGTAAGAGAACTCGAAGACAAATTAATAAAAAGTATCCAAACATGCAAAGAGAAAAAAAAATGAAGAGTAAAAGGAAAATTGCATGTGAGATCTGCAAGATGAGGTAAAACAGTTTATCATGTTATTGGAATTGCAGAATGAGAAGAAAGTGTAGGGTAGAAGAAATAACGACAAACCTTTCTAAAATTAACAAAAAACACCACCACACAGATCCACGAAGTGCAGAGAACCCTAAGCAGGATAAATGTGAATAAAAACACACCAAGGTGTAACATATACCAATTGCTATAAAACAAAGAGAAAAGATTGAGAGCAACCAAAGGAAAAAGAAATATAAATGTAATCAAAATATAAGATCTTTTACATCAGGTATTTTCACTTAGCATTATGTTTTTGAGGTTCATCCACATTATAGCTTTTATCAGTATTTCATTCCTCTTTATTACCAAATGGTTTTCCATTTATGGGTCTACCACGTTCTGTTTATACATTAACTAGGTGATGGATACTGGGTTTTTTTTTCACTGCTTGGCTATTGTGAATAGTGCTGCTTTGAACATTTATGTGCAGATCTTCATGTGGACTTGTGTTTTAGCTTCCCTTAGATAGATATTTAGGAGTGGAATGGCTCAGTCAAATATTAATTGTATGTTTAACTTTTTAAGAAACTGCCAAAACTGTTTTTCGAAGTAGTTGTACCATTTTAAATTCCCACCAGTGGTACATGAGGATTCTTAAGGATAATTTTAACCAAAATGTTCAAGACCTCTATACTGACAACTATTAATAAAACGTTGTGGGCTTCCCTGGTGACACAGTGGTTAAGAATCCGCCTGCCAGCGCAGGGGACACGGGTTCGAGCCCTGGTCCGGGAAGATCCCACATGCCGCGGAGCAGCTAAGCCCGTGCTCCACAACTACTGAGCCTCCACTCTACAGCCCACAAGCCACAACTACTGAACCTGCACTCTACAGCCTGCAAGCCACAACTACCGAAGCCCACGTGCCTAGAGCCGGTGCTCCACAACAAGAGAAGCCACCGCAATGAGAAGCCCGCGCACCGCAACGAAGAGTAGCCCCCGCTCGCCACAACTAGGGAAAGCCCACGCGCAGCAACGAAGACCCAACACAGCCAAAAAGAAATAAATTTTTAAAAAAAGAAAGTTGCTTATAGAAAGTAGTGAAGACCAAACTAAATGGAGAATACCCCATGTTTTTGAATTGGAAGACTCAATATTCATAAAGATATCAGTGCTCCCTGAAATTATCTGTAGATTCAGTACAATTCTAATAAAGACCCATGCAGGCTTCTCTCTCTCTCTCTCTCTCACTCGCTCTCTCGCTCTCTCTCCCCCCTCCCCCGCCCGCTCTCTCTCTCTCGCTTTTTTTTTGGTGCAAAATGACAAGATGGTTCTAAAATATGTGGAACTTCAGAGGACCTGGAATAGCCAAAACAACCTTGATAATGAAGAACAAATTTGGAATACTATACTGACTTCCAGATTTATAAAACCACAGTAATCAACACACTGCGATACTATGAAAGGATAGATCACAGGTCAATGAATATCCACAAATGGACTCACACTTAATTGCTTTCAAGGGCTCCAGAGCAATTCAGTGGGTGAAGAATTGTCTCTTCAATAAGTAATACTGTAACAATTAGATATATGTGTAGGTGAGGTTAGCTTTGATTGCCCCCCGCCAAACACACGCACCACCCTCACACAATTTAGATGGTTCATGACTTCAGGTTAAAAGTTAAATTTATAAAGCTCCAAGAAGAACATATTGAAAAAGACACAAATCACAGAAGAAAAAAATTTACAAATTTAACTTCATCAAAAGTTAAAACATCTCAAAAAAAAAAAAGTTGAAACATCATGTAATCAGAGGACATCATGAAAAAATACATAGATAGGGCTTCCCTGGTGGCGCAGTGGTTGAGAGTCCGCCTGCCGATGCAGGGGACACGGGTTCGTGTCCCGGTCCGGGAAGATCCCACATGCCGCGGAGCGGCTGGGCCCGTGAGCCATGGCCGCTGAGCCTGTGCGTCTGGAGCCTGTGCTCCGCAACGGGAGAGGCCACAACAGTGAGAGGCCCACGTACCGCAAAAAAAAAAAAAAAAAAAAAAAAAAAAACCAAAAACAAAGTAGGTATTCCTATCTGAATTTCCTAGTGTTGAATTTGAATTTAAGTACAGTTGCTATAGGTAGTATAAATTGTTTTAATTCTACTTATTTGAAGAATGAGACTGAATAATTTGATATGCAAATTGATGCAAGTTAGTGTGCTACCAGGGTCTCCAGAAACACTGAAACAAGGGTTCTGACTGTCCCCTACAAAGTCACATGGGTTGCTTCCACACTCATATATGTATTTCACATACATAAATAGTGTAGATCACAGTCGAATATCCTTAAAGAGTAATGGACAATGGCTTTGAAATCTAACTATTCGAAATCTAACTAACCGATCAATCAGAAATCTCCCAGAAAGGATACCTCAATATAGCAGGTGGAGGAGTTGACTGAAAAAACAAATTCAAGATGCCACGAATGAATCTCATTAACAAATGATCCCATGAAATACTGTAAACTGCTTATAAAGTGTTGATGGGCTGTTTTCGAATGCTATTGAAAGAGCCCAAGAATCCAGTATTGAAAGCTGACATGCCTTGGCACTCAGTGTAGTTGGACTTGGGTACTGACAGAGAGAAGTACTAATAAATAGGCCGGTGAACCCAGTGTCCATTTTGTTCCCTGTCCAAAAATCTTTTTATGTGTTTTAAACTTGTAGGTACATATTTCATTGTTTAGAGATTAATTGTCAGCAGCCTTCCCAGCCTCCTTCTGAATGGTGACTCACCCCTGACCCCCTTCCCACTCTCAAGACTTGCCCTGCAGTCTGTGGTGACAGTCGTGTTCTGTCACGTTGCAATTTGCAGTTTTGATACTTCATGCAAAGAATTCTCAATAAAATTTCTTGGGATGTCTAGTGATGATATATGTTACTGGTAAATTTTTAAATTATCTTTTGCCAGAAAAGTGTTATAAAAAATAAGTCTGTTCCTTTCTGGTTTTCTCATAAGAAATTTTAGTTCTAAATGTTGGTGTTTCAGAGAAATTAAATCATTGTTGAAAGTAACAGCTATAGTAGAAGTACTGAAGCTTGAGTCAAAGACAGGTCTAACCTTGAATCGCAGCTCGGTCATTTAGTGTGTGACCTGGAGCCAGCCACCAGTGAACCCAGTGGATCCTTGTGTTTAATTAATAAAGTGAATGGATGAAATAGCACTTACTTTCCTGAAAGTTAAAATTATGAAATTGCAGAGAACTGTGCAAATAGAAGGAAATTATTAGTTACTGTTGATATTTTTGTTAGACTTGTATCACTGAAGGTGCATTCCTCACTCTAGCAAATAAGCAGAAATAGATTGTATAACATCCAAATAAGACTCTGGGGGAAATATTACTCATTTAGAAAGAACCTCTACTTCAATAATATTGGTAACAGCTGTCCGTGAATAAGAGCTTAATATATGTATGTAACACATTATCTTATTTAAACCTCACAACAATCTCATGAAAGATTTATTTTTAAATGTATTTTACAGATGAGAAAATTGAGTTAACGTTGCCCAAGCTTAACACACAGAGTACATGCTGGAGCCTAGATTCTGACGATACGTGTTTCCTTGACTCCATAGCCTGATTCTTAACTATTAATTCTATATTGTCTTCCAAAATGATTATAATAAGACGAGAAACCTGCTGAAAAGTGAAAATGAGTATACAGAGTAAATTTAGCATTGCATACACATCACATCACAGCCTCGGTACGTGTTGGTGTGAAATGCACACCCTGAGTATCACTGAAGCCTCTTTGCGTGCGTGCCTGCCTCAGGTGTGCGGGAAGAAGAAAAAGGCACAGAGTGAACTGAAGAGACTCTTGTAGACAAAACTCTTTTCCTTTTACTCTTTCATTTTTCTTGGAATATAATCAAAATTCATAGTTTTTTTAAATTGTATAGAACCATCTGCAATCTTCTAAGCAACTTTTGATAGAAAGAAATAGCACAACAGAGTGCTACAGCTAGAGAAGAGTAGCTTACAGAGTGCTGTTAAAATAAGCATAACTGGCTATCCCTGCAGCAAAAAAATACAGATACTCAGCATCCCTCATTTCAGAATTCTTGTACCACCTTTTAGGACTGGGATAAGCTCTGAATTAACCATAAATTCAAATGAATTAGAGGTTTCGTCTCTCGTGCAAGAACGTTAGCAGCTGCAGGCTAATGGAGAACTCTTTGTAGTTAACTAAGGACCCAGGCCTCTCCCTCTGTTTTCACTATCCTCACCCTTGCCTTGTGTCCTTAGGCTCACCTCGGTCTCAGGGTGGCTGTCACGGCCCCAGCCACCAGGCTGGGGTTCAGGCAGGAAGAAAGAGGAAGAGGAAGGCATACCTCCTGGGCGGGTCAGCCTTCTGTTACGGAGTTTCCTGGAAGCTTCACTTCCTAAAGCTCACTCCTATCTCGTTGGTGGCCTTGTCTGCAGAAATGGATGAGAAACGGGTTTTTGTGGATTGATACGTTATCACTAGCACTTCACCCTCAGTCTTACAAGGAGTCTTTTGGTAAGAAAGAAAGGGAAAGTGCACACTAAATAGGCAACAACTGCACATTGATCCTTCCCTTTTAACATACATGTTAGCTTTCTTCTTTTAGATTTGTTTTCCTTTTTCTGAAATATAATGTACATACAGCAAAGAGCATAAATTCACACTTATCTGAAGCATGTATATAGCTGAGTGAATGTTTCCAGAGTATACACCCACGTCACCAATGGAGCGATTCCAGCACCCAGACAGTTCTCTGGCTTTTTCTTTTGACTGTGGGATATCTCACTTCATCATCTCCTTTTGTCTCCCTGAATTGCATGGCTTTTCGAAAAAGCACCCGAACATATTTCTTACTATTCGGCGAGTGTAGTGATTTGGTAGTTAAGTTAGACAGTGGTGAAAGTCACCTGGGGGAGTGGGAGAAACTAGCCTTGCATCCTGACTCCCCGGCACTGGGGCCAGTCACTGCTTTCCCGTCACCGAGGCAGACCGAGTGTTGTTCTTCTGCTTGGGATGCTTTTCTCTTCCTTATTGTCTGGCTCTTCTCTTAGGTGGCAGTTTAGACCCCAAAACTGGTGCGGGCACCCCACCCCCGAGTTCCTTCAGAACTCTGGGCTTCTCGGGATCACAGTACTCCACTGGCCTATTTACGGTTGTCTGACTTGCACACTAGACCAAATGTGTTTTATCACAAAGACCGGATCCTGTTCACTGCTGCAGCCCCAGTGCCCAGCACGTGGTAGGTGTTCCAGAAATATCTGCTGAACGGGTGTTGAAACAAGGTGATATCTGAACTTCATAAATTCCTACCAAGAGCATCCTTCTCAAGAGAGTGTAAGAAGTGAGAGTTTTCTCTCTTAAATGGTGGGAAAATGTTGTTTTTAACCTAAATTTATAAAATAGAGATGATACCAGATTGCGAGTTTGTTTTAAATATGAGAGAATTTGTGTGGAGTACCTCACACAATACAAGGCTCCGACTAGGCATTTGACAATATCTAATAGATACTATTGGGTAGTACCTATTGTTAGTGTTAGGTTAGCTCTTGTTTGCATGCCTCTGCCCACCACCCGATGCTAGTAGTTGCCGTAGGTCCTTTAAGTTAGGTCTGCCAGTCACTGCCGAGGCATGTGCTTCAACCTGCTGCATGATCGGTCTTCCTGAGCGGTCTCTCACAGGAGGTGGTACCCTCGAGCTCTGAGGAGAACAGAGTAAGAGAAAAGGATTCTGAGTGTCTCATGGGAGATTAAGGTTAAACATGGAACTTTCTGGCAGGCCGGTCCACGTGTGTTACTGTGACAGGTTATTCAGACTATTTCTGAAGTCTTTGAAAGCACGAGGGAATCATTCTCTCAGATGGTTGAGACAGTTTGGCCTGAAGCCCGGAGGATGGATCACATGACTTCTCAAGGCCGATTTCTCCCCTTTGATCAGGCAAATACCAGTAAGTTCCTGCACTTTATAGTGAGGTCAGATTGAGAAGTTTTTCACGGTAGAGGTGGAAGATCCACCGTAAATGGCAAACCGCGTGTCTCTGATTCTCTGGCAGACCTACGTGAACATTTAAAATCTCTTTATTTGACAAAGTAATTGTTCCATCTGAAATGAGGCTTTGCAAACTGAATTACAACACCAGGGTTAAGAACAGTCTCCGCCGTTTATTCTGTGCAGAGGAAGTGGCCGGCGGCGAGGGGCGCCGTGTGCGAGCCCACTGAGTCACAGCTCACTCCCTGTCGCCCTGTCACGGGAGGCGCCGCTGCACTCCTCACCTCCTGGGCAGCACACACTTCATTCCCTCGTTCCTGTCACTATTTTTCTTGAGCACCTTTTACGTCTCAGACACTTGTAGCAGCTGCACTTCAAAAAGACTAAGCTGCCTGTCCAAGATCACGCGACTTCCAGATGGAAGAACAGATTCAAAACTAAGTGAACCTTTAACCCGGGATCCGAGCTCTCTGACCCTTTGCACGTATTCCCTAAGGGATCGCATCCTACCTCATGCTTTGGAGTGCCTTCTCTATGGTGATGGCTGCAGATTCATGCTTCCAGTTCAGACCTCTCGATTTCTCTTCCCAGCTGCCTCCCGGTGGACTCCTCTGGGAGGTCTGGGAGGCCCGTCAAACCTGGCCTCTCCCAGGCCAAACCCCTGATGGCTTCCCGCCCGGAGCTCTTTCTGCCTCAGTCTCCCCATCTCAGGAAGTGGCAACATCGTTTCTCCCTGGAGCCGTGGAAACGTCCAGTGACTTCCCATCTTACTCAGGATAAAGAAACCAAAAGCCTTATAAGAAACCAAAGCCTTTCAGAGGCCCGCGTGACCCTGCATGACTCACGCCTGCCTCCCCCTCGTCCCCTCTGCGCCAGCTGCGCTGCTCCTTCCTGGTCCCAGATGGACCAAGGATGTGCCTCCGTAGGACCCTGGCGCTTGGTAGTCCCCAGCCCAGGATGCAGTCCCTCAGGTGGCGTCTGCTGTGTGTGATCAGCTATATCACATCTACTGACCAGTCATGTGACAGGCCTGAGAATTGACCATTGAATTTAGCAACTTGGAGTTCATTGGTTACCTTGACAAGGGATGAAAATTTGAAGACCAGTAGTGGGGATGATGGCAGTGTACTGGAAAGGATGGTCAGCATAAACCTTTTGAGGGAGGGAGGGAGACTAAAGAGAGGAAACTGTAGTCCGAGTGGAATATACGAAATTGGAGCGAGGTGGGGGAAGACTGAAGTTATCAATGTGACAAGATCTAGGATGTGACCTGGGAGTTGGTGGCTAAAGGAGACTAGAGACAGGATCAGTGGACAAGAGTGGTCCAGGGACTCGAGAGACCAGCTTGTTTGAAGGATTGTCTGCCTGCATATGGAAGCACCAGGACTTAGGACGGCGATGCTACTGGGAGGTTCAGAGCTGGGTGTTTGTACGGAGGCGTGGAACATCCTGGTCTAGAAGTGGCAGTGGTTTGTCTGTGGGGGGGGCGGCGGTCGCGAAGAGAATGCTCACCCCTCCTGCGCTCCCAGTGGTATGTGGGCTGTGGGGCGTGGAGAAGAGGGCAGGGCTGCCAGGCGAGAGCTGTCGTTAGAGGAGAAGCAAGTTTCCATTGAGGAAGAAGGTGAGAGAGTGTCCACAGGGGAGGCTGAGAGTGTGTGAGGGGTTTGGCCCACGATGAGCCGTGAAGGGGTTCCAGGGGGCACGGTTGGGGTGGAGGTGAGGACAGACGGGGGCGGGCAGAAATTTCTAAGAGGAAGAGCACCTCGTGGTCTGGAGTTCCCTGAGCTGCACAGATACAAGCAACGGGCCTAATGAGATCAGTGCCGGTGACTTTAAACTAGAAGTTCGTGGAGAGGCTTAAAGAGGTTGAAGGGATATGGGATGGATTCGTGTCAGGAGTTCCTTAATCCTGTTCGTGGAGCCAGGGTGACCTGGGAGCTCGGCGTCCTTGTCCTCCTCTTGAACGCCTGTCGGTGGCCTGGGGAGGTGTGGGCTTGGTCCCAGCGCTGCCGTTTGCTCCTTGACCCCCGGTGTTTCCGTCCAGTGCCGGGCCTATTTCTTGACTCTGGTTGATGGGATCGAGAACCTCCAGGAAAGCCAGGAATCATGCTGAACGTTTGGACTTCCTTCAACCCCTGATATGGAGTAGAACGCAGAGGACAGATAGAAGGCCTGGGGAGACGTGGCCCTGGTGCCAGTGAGGGGAGCCCATTCTTGATCTGTTGAGGGAGGGGGCTTCCCTCGACCCCTCGTGATGGAGTTGAGGCATGGTCAGCCTAACGCGTTTTCTTGCATGTTATTAATGTTGTAAGTGTTGTACACATAAAGGAAGACATTTTTAGAATTTTTCCCCTTTGCCATATGTTGGGTTTTTAGTTTATCCTTGGGAAATAGGACACGTCTTTGGTTAATAGACATCTGAGGTGCGCGAAATGAAATGCTGCAAAAGCAATTCAGATGGAACTGACAGGTACGAGAGTGGGGTTCAGCTGCTCCCAGCTTCTTGGTTTGATGACAGTCTTGAAATAAATAATCAGAAACTGGGTGAAATGTTAGCAGATGTCAGTTTAAAGTTTTCACTTGTCACAACTAAGATTGTCTTATCACCAAACCGTTGCAGGACCAAATTATGCTACCTTTTATTCTCCTGTTCATTGGGAAACATTCCTCACCCCTGATTTTTTTATGGTGAACCATGTTAGAGCACTTCACAGATGGATTTCCAGTCGACACTGATGTTCATTCCTGCTCACTTCATTTAATAGAGAGGACTTAGTTTGGTCAGAAAGCACTTGTTTGACTCCTGTTTATAGGTCTCAGTACCTGTCACTGACAGTTCCAAGCTAAACAGTGGGGACCTGTCTCAGTAAAGAGAATTCTTCTCCGTTTTATGAAGGGGTCACTCTCATTGTTCCCGTGCAACAAAGATAAAATTTTAAAGAGCATCGCAGCTCTATTTGTCTAAGGAACCATTATGATGTAACTTCTGACCTTTGGAAAGAAGACTGAGGTTCACTTAATTTAGTGCTGAGTTTTTCAGAAGCAATAGCCAATTTATTTTCAACAAAACGAGAATTTATGTTGACTGCTTGTGTCCAGATGCTGTACATGAGCCACGGAGAACATTAGGGCTGTGCAGCGTCTGGGCAGTCCAGCGCAGTGGGCTTCGGCAGGGGGAGGGGCACTCAGACTCGGTGGGGCGGGCAGCTGCCCCAGGTCTGCCCAGCCCTGGGAGGCCCAGGTTTCAGACTCAGATGTCTTGACCCATATTTGGCAAAATGACATTTTATCAAAAGCTTCGCTTCTAAATTTCTATCCGCAAGACGAGAAAAACCTTCTACTTTAATAGCGGTTCTCATATGGAAAGCTACTAAATCTTAAGAGGTAGGGATGCCATATTTTTTTGCTGTTGCTTGTTTTTGCTGGATTTTTTTCCTTCTTGAATATGAAGGTCTCTCTCTGTTCCTTTTTCAGCTAGTCCCTCTTTTCTTCTCGCCATAAATGTGTATCATACCTGGATGGAAAATTAGGACTACAGAAAGGGAGAGGAGGAATTTGAGACCAGAGAGAGAACTAGGCAGTTAAACAGTTTGCCGTGATCGTATGGCATTGGGTTTCGCGCGGACCCTGACTTCTGTCTCCGAGCATGAAGAGGGATCCTGTAAGCCCCAGGGGAGCGAATAGGAACATTCTGGAAGAGTGGCAGAGCAGGTGGGAGTCAAGCAGGAACCACCGGATTAAGGGGGCCGGGCACGGCGAGCGCCGCCCGCCTCTAGCGTGGGTAGGTGCTCAGCACAGGGCAGAGGCTCGTCCTGAGCCTTGAGCACAGCTGCTGCCCCGATGAGCTGTGTGACTCTGGGAGGGGGGCACCCTCACTGAGCCTCATCTGTCGAAGCACCGAGATTCCACGTAGACCCGTGAGCTCGTGCCTGTGGAGGAGCTGTCAGGACGGCAGGGGTCCAGCTCAGGACAGTCCACTCCTCTCAGGCTCCCTCCCTTTTCCCGAGGCTCTCTAGGAGTGAGTGCCAGCTCTCAGCTGTCCTCGGAAAAATTGCAGATCGCCGCCTGGTCTAATAGGTCAGCCGTGGGAGGGACTGCTCTGTTCCTGGGCTCCAGTTAAAGCAGCCAGTGGAGCCCCCAGCACACTCCAGGCCAGAAAGCTCACACCGTCACCGGCATGGTGCAGTGTGTTGATTAGCTTCTGAGGACGTGATGAAACCAGGATAACAAGAATCTGGCCTGTGTTCGCACGTGGAGGAGGCATTCTGTGCTGAGGAACATCCCAGCGCAGGCCTTTTATCAATGCTTATTCACCCCGCTTAACACGAGTCCTTACAGACGCTCGGCTTGCAGCCTGCTTCCGCCTCTGTGCCCGGCACGCCACGCCCACCGCTCACCCCGTCTTCAGCTTCACCCGGGCTCTCAGAACATGCTCAGGCATCGCCGTCTTGTCCGGACACAGCAGAGGGCGGAGGCGCCCCTTCCTCTGCACCCAGGCACTCAGTTCCTGGAGAGTGAGGGCCTGTGGGGGCCAGGAGAGGGGTGAGACGCGGAGGGAGGGCTGTGATGGGGACACAGCCAACCCTGGGAGGTGGCAGTGCGCTCTGAGGAAGCGGCAGTTAGGCTAAAGAGTGGGTGGGAGGCTCTTGGAAGGAGAGGGAAGGAGAACATTTCTGGCAGAAGGCGGAGCCGTCCCCCCAGGCCTGAGGCAGACAGGCTCGCAGCTCCCCGCCTCGGGCCCTTTCCCTCATAGGACCTGCCTCCTTGGGCTGTAGTCAGTGGAGTTGATGATTAGCCTCTGGTCGTATTTACCCGAGAAACCAAAGGTGGGAGGAGAGGGCCAGGTGTGGGTCTCGCCGGTTGTGTCCCCTGTATGTTCCCCGTGAGATTTTAGGCTGGCGTCCCAGCTGTTGTGATCTGCGGTATCCTTGCCTGTAAGATGGGCACGGCAGCCCTGCTTTCTCACCTCAGGAGCTGAGGTGACGGCTGCTCGCGGGGTCTCGGAGCTGGTGCAAGGCGACACCCACAGCATGGATTTTATTACTCACTCCGTGGCTTCCTAGGGTGTTAAACAGCTGAGCTGGATCATTTTCCATTTTGATTAGAATTTCTTACTTGATTGCATCAAGTTGGAATAATGACAATGTTTATTTCCAGGACGATCCAAGATAACAAATTCAGGATGATTGTTTCCCTACAAAATTAAGAAGAGTGGGAAAGGAGAAAAAAGCAGGAGAGAGTGCGTGAAAGCCCTCCTCAGATACTCAGAATAGCATTAGAAACTAATGCTATTAGTTTCTATTAGTTCTGTTAGTTTATTAGCATGACCCACCGTGGTCGAGTTATCCAGATTTTCCACAAATTCGTTCCTGTAAAAGGTTATGCCTAATTCACATACTTCGTGTGTATGTAGCCTGTTTTGCATCATCTACAGGATGGCCGTGGTGCCAGACCCCCTCCCTCCCGGTGTCTCAGGGATGTTGTGCCTTGGAATACAGCTGTGCCTGTGCTTTGGAAAGATTCCTGGCCTCTGTCCTCACAGACTTGGCCAGGGCTGGTGACTGGACCGCAGGGGCCTTTCCTGCCCCTGTCACACACAGTCCTCCTGCTGGGCAGCCACTCCTGATGGTAATGGGATGGTGCTGGGCAAGTAAAACGTTTCATCCCGTAATGTTGTTACTTTATTGTACAGTGAACTGCCCACGGGTCACACAGCATCGAGTTGTCTGGTCCGTAGGTTTGTGCCTTCCGTGAACTTTGCATCGGTTGGAAAGAAGCCGTGGCTGTCCTTCCCCCTGTCCCTCACACGAGCCCAGCCCAGGTTCCGGGTGCACAGGCTGTGATTGTCCACCTCTCAGGCCACTCATCCTTCCAGGACAGGGACTCTGCATCCCTCAGGCACCGTCGGCGCACTCCCTGTGGGCCGGCCAATTGCTGCGGTTAAGGTGTCAGACAGATTTACTGTGAATTAAAGTCGGGGGCCACAGAGGGGACTGTGATAATTCTAAGGCCTCTGTCTTCTCTGTGGGAATTCCTTTCAGTGTTTATCCCTGCCCTTTATTAGTTATCTTTAAGTTGTAGAATTCTTCCTCGAGTATGGTTTAAACTCACAGGCAAGTCAGTTTGTCCTAACTGTGTTTTCGTCTTTCTCTGCTTGTTTTGTTTTGTTCGATACAGTGGTGCTGATTACTATGATTATGGACACGGACTCAGTGAAGAGACTTATGATTCCTACGGTGAGTAAATGGCCAGAGTGGAGCCATAAATAGAAAGGTCATAGAAACAGCTTAAAGATCTTAACTCGGGAAATTCATACAGACCGAAATTGAGATAGCAGCTCCCTCTCGGTTCATCTGTGCTTATCTAGCTATTTTCAAAAGCTCCTTAAGGTTTAAATTTAATATTTAAAGAGGACTAAAGACTTGCAGAAGATTACAGGAATTCAGATTCTAAACTTAGATTTTCTGTTTGGGATGATTGCCATGTGCTCATTTTCTCACTATTGAACAATTTGCCAAACTGCAGACACTTGATAGAATGGGTCTCTTTGAAGTGTCTTTGCTTCTTGACAGTAAAGAAAATGAAGCAATTGAGACTACAGCCCTACAGTGATTCCACCACCCCCATCTTTATATTTTAATTTATTCGCGATCTCAAATCCTCTAAAAACATTAGGGTGGGTATCATTCAGTAAAGGTTACGGAAGCACTGAGCCAGGAAGGAGATGCACGGCTCTCTCAGGCTTACAGGGAGACATCGAAACCCCACTTATTTCAGTGGGAGCTGGCTGAGATGCCGGGGAACCCATGTCCAGAGTCTCAATATGCAGAAGGATGACAGGTTTAATTAAAAGAATTGGCGGCAGCAACTTAACGATACTAAGAAGCTCCTTTGCCACAGGGCAGAGATCAGAGAATGTGAAGCTTCAGTCAGTTGCAAAGCTCTGATGAATGCTTCGTGCCCAGTGCAAGTGAATCAGGATTCTCGTTAAATGGATGTTATGACATTTCTCTGAACATAACTGAAAAACCATTTTCCAGTGTTCCTTTTGAAGTGCATTTTGTTGTATCACCTGCCCCAAGCCTTGATGATGCACCTTGGTTTTTTCGTTGTTGTTGTTATTCGTTAGAGATGCTTAAGAGAAATACCTTGGCTTGCTGAATGCTGTCTACTTAAATTGATGCAAGTTAGCTTGAGGGAATGACGTTGATGGCATGTTTGTATCAAATAAGAGGTCATTTTCAGCATTTTTTCCTTCACAGCTTTTTTAAATTGGTCTCCGTGGAGGCATGGCTTTTAAATCGCTGTGTGTTGCAGCACAGATGTTAACTGTTTGTTGTCAAAGACCCGCAGATCACTCACTGAGGGCCCAGAGATGGGGGTGATTGAATGTCCCTCTGTTACAAATAACATCGTTCGGTATGGATTTAGTATTAGGATGAAAGCAATTTGACATTATGTCATTGAGATTATTTCACATCCAGGAAGTATTTTTGAGGCATAACTCTCCACCCAGTACAACTTTCATTTACTCTTTCTTTGAAGGACCTGTGAAGAATGAGGCATCATTTCCCCCTCCCAAGCTGCCCGTTTCCATTTTGCGCTCCAGTTTTCTCTCCTTTTGCCTTCACAAATTTTTATCTGTGTTTTCTTTGTTTTTGAAGAAGAAATCCAAGTGACCCTTTTCCCAGTCTCTTTCCCATCCATAGATGTCTTCACGTTTAGCAAGAGGCAGTTCAATTTGCTGCTTGAGTTTGCGAGCATTTGTTAAATGAGTGGCCGAAAGGAATTTCCTGCAAAGTTGGTTGCCATTTAAGATACAAAAATTATTTGTCTTCCCAGGCTGGTAGGATTTGCTAGTGAGAGGACCATTTTCCATTGTGTTCATAATTTTTTTTTTTCAAAGCGAATTCCCTTGGGTTTTTTTAGGACCTCGGGGGATACATACCTTCAGTATGGCATCTACCACTGGTTCAGGGCTAAGTTAGATTCTGAAAAATTAAGCCAGTGGGATCTCTGGCAGTGGTCTAACTGTGATTCATCTGACTGACTTTAGGGCAAGAGGAGTGGACTAACTCAAGACACAAGGCACCCTCGGCGAGGACAGCAAAGGGCGTCTACAGAGACCAGCCATACAGCAGATACTGATTGTACTGTCTGATGTTGTGACATAGCCAGTCTCCACCAGTCCTGTATACTGTTCAAAGTAATTGTTTTCTATGAACAATCCCTTTTTAAATAAATCAAAATGCTTAACATCTGAAGGGATGGAATTTAAAATTACTTTGTTGAAACATCAACCTGGGCAGAAAAAAAAAAAAAGACATGTAAAATTTTGTTATTTCCAGTCTGTATATGAAAAAATAGGTCATCAAAAGGAAAAAAAAAATAACTTTGATTAACTAGTGTTAAACAAAAAAGATAGGTTTACTAAATATGTTAATCCATCCTTTTAACATAAGCCTCACCTTTCATTTTAAAGGTTTCCATAGAAATTTAGTTATTTTATCTTTCAGCCATATGCTAGTTGTTTTTTTTTTTTCTCTTGCCAACGTGCGTAAAAAGGGAAGCCAATTACAAGTGCAAATAATGTGGTATTCTTTTGTAACTCAAGTCTTGAAATGTTCTGTAGTGTTAAGCAAAGTCTCCTCTTGCTTGATACTAAATAAACTTTTGAAAGAAATTTTGTGTGTGTGAGCTAACAATTTCATGTCTCTCTTATTTAAAAAGGCCTTCATAAATAGTCGTAAACAGGGAAAGGATTCATTTAACAACGCTTGTCAAAAAAGGGTCACACTAAACATTGTACAGCTTATTTTAAAACATGGTATAAAATTAAATGTACCATTATATACTCACCGTAGATTTAAATGCTGTTTAAAGAGTCCAAATGGTATCAAGCTGCTTGAGTGGCACGTTAAAAACTACGCAAAACCAAATCTTGTTTAAAAACTGGTTTTAAAATAACTACTGATTTTCTGAAAAAGATGTGATCAGTTTTCATCTTGTTGAGCGTTTTTTCACTAGTGCAACTTTGGATTTTTTATGAGAATTTTGGTACCTTAATGAACACCTCGCTCCATGCTGGAAGCAATAAGCACAAAGCTTTTAAAGACATTCTGACTTGACTAATTGAGGTCGCACTCGCCAAGGCTGAGGATGTGTAACCCTTAAACGGTCTTCATTTTCAAAGGTAAATAAATCAAATAAGATTTTAATCTCACTTAATTTATCTTAATATAACTAATAAAACCAGGGAGGTTACAACTTAGCAAGTTTCAGTATCCATTTTAGAAAGGTTTTAAGATCACCTAAATTCTCATTTTAAAAAGTTTAATTTGTTTTAGTAATCTAAAAAGCCTTAGTTTAGTCAGTTTAATTGGGGCCAATTATTCCCTATTAAACAAATGTAAAACCTCATAACTAGTTGTTTGTAATACATTCTTTGGTTAGTAATTGAGGGCACTTCTTAAAACTGACAAATATTTAATAAAGTTTTTCTTTAATCATTTGGCTAAGTTTTTTTAAATTGTAGATTATGTAAAATGTTTAATTTTTATTTTCTGAGGGGTCTCCTTCTCTTTGAGTAAAAAGGTCTTTTCTTTTGTTAGGAAATGTTGGCCATCTTGGAAAGTGAAAGGAAGGTTGTGTCCGTCCAGCAGACACAGGTGAGTGCCTTTGTTCCAGTCATTTGATGTGCTTCTCTGAAGTCGCGTGGAACATTTCCCACACTGTTCCCACCACCAGCACTAGTGACTGTGGCTAACTAACTTCCTGAATGTAAGCAAGTCAGACCCAGGGAGCTCTGCGTAAGCTGCAGAGGTGGGAGGCTCGGCCATCACACTGTGTAAGTTAACTCCATTACTTCCCTCAGTAAAAACGTAACAGGCTAGTCGGTAGCATGAAAAGGTTTTCAAAAGTATCAAGTGAAAGAGCAGTTTACTGCTAGCGATCCCATCGTCCAGTCCCAATTTTATTTTTTAAAAATAGACTGTATATATTCTCTCTCTATATATTCATAGGCAAAATATTACATGGATGTGCTGGAAATTTTTGACAGTAATCATCTTAAGCTTGTGAAAGTATGATTTGTGTGTGTGTCCTTTTCTACTTTGAGTTTTCCAAAACAAATTATTGCTTTTAATAAGATAAATATGATAAGGTGTAGTTTATACTTATTATTATACTTATTATTACTCTGAAGAAGAAAATAGTTCTCTTCACTCCCATAAATCAAAATAAGTGTTCTGGGTTTTTTTTGTTTGGTTGGTTTTTTTGGCGCTTCTCTACTTGTACAGAAAGGGAATGTGATATATAACATTTTTTCAGTTCGTGACGTTATATTGAAATTTTTTCACTGTTTTCTTTAATAAGTAATTTATTTTTTATTTTTTTTAGGAATTGGCATATTAAATAGTAAGTGTAGGTTTCTTTAATCAGAAATTATGGACAGGTCCCTGGAGGGTAAATCCCCAGATGGTCTTCAGAGCTAATTCATAGGACTTGTTCAATTTTATGTTTATTTTCATTTATTAAAGAATCCACAGCTCCCTTGGACTGCAGAAAGGGGTTGTGAGCCAGAAAGGTCAGGAACCACCAGGAATGCTCTTGGACAGGAGTTCTTCTGCTTGGCTTTCTAGGGCTTCCCTTATTCGGCAAATACTCTACTGAGCCTCATTTCTCCCTGTTTCAATAGGAGGACTTGGAGGCGAGCAGCCTTCTCCTGTCCCTAAGCGCACACTGCATCCTTCCCAGATCTTTCCCCTGGCCTTTGTCTACCCCCTTGGGATTCGTTTATCTTCTCATTTGACAACGTTTACTGAGCGCCAGTTCTTCCCCAGATACAAAGGAGGGAACAGGAACACAAAGATCTATAGGACGTGGACCTTACGCTCAAGTAGTTCAGCATGGATGGAGGTGGTCGATGACACACCAGCACTTGCTGTCCCGGGCCTTTGCCACTAGAAACCATGCCCATCCTTCAGGACTCGGTCCCACGCCCTCCCTTCCGTGTCTTCAGCAGTGAAACCGCGATCCCTCCGTGCTCTCTGAAATAGTGTGCATAGTTTATACTTCTTCATTTTAGTATTGATACCATATGACTTAGATTGGTTATAAGTTGCCATTATGACCAAGCCTGTGCTTAATCACTTTCTATAAATGATTTCATTGAATCCTCACAATGATAAGAAGGTGAGTGTCATCTCCATTTTACGGAGGAAGATGCTTAGGCTTCAAGAGGTGAGATCACTGTGTAGGATCCCAGGCCCTATGACTGGTAGAGCCAGTTTTGGACCGTCCACTCTGATCCAGAGTCTTTGTCCTAACCGTGCTGTTACACTGTCTGCTCTCTGGGCTAGCACTCACTCTCCCATTAGATTAAAGGCTCCTTGAGGGCAGGGGCTAACTTTTATGTCGCCTTGTATTCCTAGAAGTGAGCCTTACCACACTGACTGTTGGCAGACGTTGTGATTGATAGTAGCCCCTCCGTCTCTGTCCCACCCTGCCCCAGATTCCTCCCTGGAGAGACTCTTTGGCTGTAGTTAGGTTCTGAATCTTGCTTTGTTCAAGATATTGCAAGTTGAATAAGTATCAACGTTCATGCAGACACTTTGGCTGAGCATCTGCTATGCTGCAGGCAGTGGAGACGCAGTGGTGACAACAGTCTGCTGGGGAAGTGGGCCAGTCAGGCGCCAGTGACTGGGCGGCGACAGATGTAGCGTGGGAGAGACATGGACGCCAGGCGGCGTGGCAGAGGTGGGACGGGTGCCAGCAGGGCTGTAAGGACCAGTAGAAGGCAACCACGTAGGGAGGGTCTTCCCGGAAGCAGTCGTACCTAGCTCTGTCATTTACCAGCTTTGTTACTTAACCTTACTGAACTTCAGTCTCAACTGCAGTTTCCCCATCCACACAATGGACACAATAGTGAAATCTACCTCAGTATAGCTGTGAGGATTAGAAGCATGCCTGGCACACACCTAGGTGCGTGCTCTTGCTTGTTGCTTTATGCAGATATTTGGATTATAAGAAAACACAGTTATCTAGGAAATTTTGATTATTTAGGTAATTAGAGAAAGCTGTAGGTGATGCTGTCTGTGTGGACAAGGGGCACAGAATGAAGGATCTTGCAGGTCCTGCTAAGAAGCTTAAATACAGTGAGCCCGCGCTGAAATGTAATAAATACCCTCTTCACCACTGAGCTGGCCCTGCTGCATCCCCCTAGGCAGAGATGGTGCCTTTTTCAGCCTGCGTTCCAGCAGGAACTTTGTACAGACCTCTCTTTGCACTGGTTATTGATCTGATAGCCAGGTGGTGAGAGCCTTAAAAAACGGGGGCCTAACCTTTCCATCCTTTTGTTCCAGCTCTTAGCACAGGATTTGGCAGCCGAAAGCGCTGAGCAAGACAGTGAATGTGAAAGAATGACATTGTCAGTGTGAACAGTATGATTCCTAATGGGCAGTGTTAGGGATGGTTAGGAATAGCTCACAGAGACCCAAAAAAGGAAGAAAAAAATCACTCATGTAAATAGGAATAGTCTAACTCAAAATTAGACAGTGACTCTAGTCACTGTGTACAGAGAGACAGGTCCCAGAATTTAAAACAGATGATTTGAAGAAAAAAATTAAAATGTAGTCAAAAATCTAATTAACCAAGTTAAGCCGCTTTACAGGTTATATGTGATAAGTATAAATAATAAAGTTGGTTATTTTATATGCAAACCATATCTACTATTTATAGTGATGTACTATTTATATTGATTTGTGTTGTAGGAATAGAAAAGAAAAAATTCATCATTATGTTTCAGATAACAAAATCTGGGCTTCCCTGGTGGCACAGTGGTTGAGAGTCCGCCTGCCGATGCAGGGGACACGGGTTCGTGCCCCGGTCCGGGAAGATCCCACATGCCGCGGAGCGGCTGGGCCCGTGAGCCATGGCCGCTAGGCCTGCGCGTCCAGAGCCTGTGCTCCGCGACGGGAGAGGCCGCAACAGTGAGAGGCCCGCGTACCGCAAAAAAAAAAAAGATAACAAAATCCACTTTATGCTTGATTCTGTTTCCATCTTTGAGGAAGGTTGTGGAACATTTTAAAATCTGAATTCCATCCTCCCCCTATCTAATGGAAAATCCTTTCCAATTGAAGTTGATTCTGAATGGGATTCTTATTCCAGGAATCTGGCTCTCTTTCAGGGATCAGCACCGACTGCTGTACCTGTTTTTCTTGTGTTAGCGTGAGTCCTTCCCGGTCCGGCCTGCCCCTCCAGCCACTCCCCCAACAGCCGTACCGCCCTCAGCCTCGCTCTGCCCCAGCCTTGCTCTCGAGTACCCTTCGTGGTGCTTTGGTATCTGTGCCATTGTCTGCCTGAAATCACATTTCCCTACTCTTCTCCCCAGCTCTCGATATAGCTGGTCAGTACTGGTCTGTCCAACTTTGGAGTGAGACTTGAAGCATCACCTCGCTCAGGAAGTCTTCCTTGGCCCAGTGTCTCCACATCTCCCTGGGTGCAGAATCCCTGCCGGAGGGCCCTCACCTGCAGAGTGGGGTCCTGCAATTGACCGTTTCCTCTCCTCTCCATCCCTCCCCCCGACCCCGAATGTGAGCATCTTCAGTGCAGGTACCGTGGCTTAGCACAGCCGTCATGTATGTGGTGAGTGAAATGAACAAGGTGGCATTGTGTCTCCTGGTACGGGACAGTGGATTAGGACTTCACCGGCCTCATCGGGTCAAGTTAGAGTCATTCTTCCACTGGAAGAGAATTTACCAGGTTGTTAAATGTTGCCGTTCGCGTATGCACGTATGTAAGAGCTCACCCGACCACCACGGCAAAATCCACGCCTTTCCTCACCTCCCCACGTCTGCTCCCTGCCGCACTTCCTAGCACCTACCAGGCTCTCAGACACCACCGTGACGGGCGCAGGGCTGGAGGTGCCCTCCTGAAGCCGGGTCTCTGCTCACTTGTTGACGCGTTTGTCTTTCTCACCAGTGGCATCACTTCAGGTTCTTTAAAGACGGAACCACGTCTCATTTGACTTTCCGTCCAGATTCCAGTGAGTTGCCTGGCGCAAAGCGGGGACTGACAGTGCTCATTGAGGGGCGAATGACTGAATGAATTAATGAGCAAACGACGACGCTGTAATTCTTAAAATACTGACACTGAGCCCTTCTCACTGTTAGTTTGGTTTATCAGTGGAAATGAGGTAATTGACTTCTGTAGAAAAGGAGAAGTTGGAAAACAAAAACATGCCCTTAATTTAGTAGGTGATAGCATGTGCTCGGTACAAAATCCAAAACTTTGGAAAAAGGGTACAATGAAAAGTTGGTCTTAATTCCCACCCCTGCCCTCAAATGCCCAGAGGCAGCTGTTGGTCTTGGTTGGTTTTTTTTTTTTTCAGAGATAGAAAAACATGTGCTTTGCTTCTGCACAGACTAATGGTTACTGTTTTTAACATACAGAACAGTACACTGTTTTTTATACCTGCCTTGTTTCACTTTAGAGTATATCTTTGAGTTCGTTTTCTATCATTTTAAATTCTAAAGGTGTGTTTTTCTTTTTATTGGCTGAATAATCTTTATATGAACGCACCATAATTTAAACAACTGTTGACAAGTAGTTTTGCTTCCAGTACTTTGCATTCATTAAAGACAGTGCTAGAAAGTGCAGCCCTTCATCTCTGTTCTTGTGCACATTCACATACGTCTGTAGAATAAGATTCTAAGGTAGATCTATTGAGTCATTACATTTTCTTAGAGTTATTACTGTATTGCTCCCCGTAGAGGTAATGGTGTATCTTAATATGCTTTTCTGAAGGAAACTTGAACCCTCAGTGCTATACTCTCCATCACCGCGTACAACTGTTAGCACCTGCGGGGGGGCGGCCACACAGAAAACTCACCCGCGCAGAGTGGGTTCACAGTGGTCTTTCTTTCCCACGGAGGTGGGCACGTGGTGGGCTGGGTCCCCGTGTGAGCGAGTGAGTGAGGACAGCTCTGGGCGCTTGGCTGTGTCCTACAGGGGTGGTGGTGAAAGACCAGCCTTCCTCGGGCTCCCGCTGGTCTCCTCTCACTCCTGGAGCCTCCTTTCGCGAGCCGATGGATTCTAAGGCCGACCTGCAGCGGCAGGCTCTGTGCTCAGCACTGTGGACGCACCCGGGGAAGGAAGGCCTCTGCTCTTAAGGGACCCACGGTTTCTCTGAGGAAGCCGGACCCCAGCTGGCCCTTCCGTCCGCTGTATCTTTGCCCACCTTCTCCTCTCCTCTGGGTATCCAGAGCCTGCCAGTTCCTCAAGATCTTCTCTCCTTCTGCCCAAAGAACCCTTGTCTCTCTTCACTCTGAGAGTACTGGCCAGTGACACCCAAGTGGCGAACCCCTAATTCTGATCTGCTGATTGACGTGTGGGTTGTCCTGCAGCCCCGGGGAGTCCTCGGGGGTCAGGAGCAAGTCCATCATGTGTAATTTAAGAGCACGCAGTGGTCAAGCCATTCAAGAAATAGGCACTGATGAATTTAACAGCGCCCTAATGAATAGATGCACTGTATTCGCTGTTTCCTTTTTTTAAGTATTAGCCTTTACAATAACTGTCTGTGTCTGGTTCGTCCTGGCACACCGGTGCTGTGTGCGGGGGCCGAGGCTCACTGTCCCTGGCTCCACGAGTGGTCATGACAGGCAAGGTGAAGGCAGAGGGCGCAGAGACACAGGTCACGAGCTCTGGCCGGGGAAGGGCGAGGAGGGCAAGGCTTCACAGAGGAGGAGAAACCTGAAGCGGGCTTTACAGTGAAGTCGAAATCGTGAAGCAGACACGGGAGGAGGAGATGTCAGAGTTGCCAGGCTGGTGCAGGTCGGAGGGAGGAAGGCAGGGGCCTCGTGTGTCTGGGGACGAGTAAGCAGTTGCTGGGAGCTAAGGGGCGGGTGCCGGAGGGGGGTGGGGGGAGGCGGGAGGGGTGGGGGGGCTGGGTCACATCGCAGGGAGCCTCCTCGGGGACGGTCCTCCCTCCCCCTCCCCCGCGCATCTGGGACCAGAGCAGTGAGGAGCAAGCGTGGCGAAGGCCACGTCTTCTCTTGTGATTAGGTTCTGTTTTGCGTTTTGTTTCCTTCTGGTTGCCGCTTGGGTTTTGAAACAACCGTTTTGTTGTCATTAGGACGTCAGAATATATTGTTTGGTGTTAGTTAGTAAATAAAATTTTGTCTAAATATACCTGAAAGCTGAGTCTCTTCTCAGGTGGCAGGAAGGCAAGGACAGCGCCAGTGTGTATCCATAGGAAGTCACTGCACATTTTAGTACGGGAAGTTCCGTGTGAAAAGAGGCGTGGCCATCCTGAAAGCCTCCTACCCGTACGTGTCATGACGGGGAGGAGTCTGATCATCACCATATACTGTTTAATCATTCATCTGCCTAACTGAACACAAATATTGTATGCCCTTAATCTCTACCATTCTCTTTTGCATTGTTTTCCATAAGTATTCTCATTTCTATCAAATTTCAGTTGGCCTGCTTCCTCTGCCTAAATCCTGCCATTCCCACCAGAGTGTAAATAATTTGTTACTTGAAGTATACAAATATATATCACTTTCCTCTCTTTCAGGAACTTTCCTTCCAATTATGGACTGCTTAAGAATAATCAACTCACCAATGTGCCTAGTCAGTAAATGAATTCACGTGAGAACTTGAAAATCATCTCTCTTTTTTTTTCTTTTTTGTACAACTTTGCGTTTCATGAAATGTTTTATAAAATGCTATGCTTTTTAATTTGGAAAGTCTGTTTGAAAAAGGGCAAGAAAGTCAGTCTCTTTGTCTCCTCATAACAGAAAACAAATGATTTGTATATTGCTTAACAAAGGCTGCCTATTTCAATCTCTTCTACTTTAATATAAACTAGAAAAACAAAGGCTTGTTATTTCAGCCCAGCTCTAAATTCTGCACACTTGAGAACCATATATGGCTGCAACTCACAGCTCACAAGAAGTCAAGCCTCAGCACAAATTCCAGCTTTGAAAATGATTTATCCAACTCAATTATGGACCAATAAATATGAACATGTTATGCCAAAAGTACGCCGCCACATAAAAGGTTAATTATAAAGGCCTCTGCGGGAAGCAGGGGCACTGTCAGAATAGAAACCCGATTTTCATGCCTCTGTAATTTGTTGTGGAACATAAAGGTCATCATCCCCTCGGACAGTATTATTCAGTTCCTTCTCTTTTCATCACTTGCTGGCGCTTTGTGATTTTAATTCAGTACGCCTCCGGAGGATGCATTTTATTCCTTCTGCTAGAAGCTCACACAACACGCTTCCTAGCCTTGGAATTTCGGAAACAGTTTTGTGCATCGTTAAATTGTCACTTTCTTACCTCAAACACGCATTCCCTCAAGGCGTTCACTTTTTACAGGGTACCGTGGCGGGAGCATTGTGTTAAAAGCACAGAACAACATCTGATAGGTTTGCTTTTCCTTATCCTCCCGTGATGCCCCCTAAAGACATGGTCTTCGACTCCTGCAGTGGGCACTTCTGCGTTTGTCAGATACGTGTGTCTCCATCTCAGAAGTGCAAGGAATGAAGGCCCGCGTCCCAGAGGGCCTTGGCAGTGCCGCAGTGAGCGGGTGTGGGTGCTCACAGAGCACGGTCAGCAGCGCCCCTGTGTGGACCTAATCCTAAACAAGCAGGAACTTTAGGACGGGAGCCAGCCTGTCCTAAGTGGGGAAGAATTTGAGCTCCCTTTCTGCCTGCAGCCTTTTCCCCTCCTGAGCTGGGGACCCAGTCATAAAGCTGCAAGTGAAATCCCAGGGATCCGGACTGTCCGACGCACCTCCTGTCTGTCCCCCATCTCCTAGCCTCACTTGCTGCCTCAGCCTTGGCCTGACGCTGTGCCGCCTGTATCACCTAAATTCACTGAGCACACATTTACTGAGAGCCTCCTACATGCTGGGCACCGCCCTGCGTGTGAGAGCACAGGACAGAGCAGAGGGGCTCCTGCCTCGAGGAGCGTACATCCCAGTGGGGGGAGCCAGACCACCACCCGCGAACCAGAGGACGCCAGGCAGTGACAGAGCTGGGGGCGACAGAGCACAGTCACGGGAAGAGGGCTTAGACTTGACTTTGGGCCATAAGAGAATAAAAGGGTGACATTTCAGCCGGGACCTAGAAAAGTAAAGAAATGAGCTACGTCAAGACGCTAACAGGTGCCAGGATCCTGAGGTGGGAGCATGAGGGCTGGAGGAGCCCCAAGGATGCAGGAAGGAAGTCAGGGTGGGGGCGGGGCCCGGGTGTGGAGGGCCGTCTCTGAGCTTTACTTCAGAGGGAGCTATTGGGCACACTGAACTGAAGAGGAATGCTATCCATCCGACGCATATCTCGACAGAATCACTTCGGCAACCACGTGGAGAAGAGGCGGTAGCGGGGCAAGGTAGGGGGACCTGTTAGAAGCCCCTGCGGTGAAGGTCAGAGGGAATACTGGCATGGCCCGGGGTGGCAGCCCTGCAAGTCCTGAGGACTGGCAGACTTGAGACGCACTTAGAAAGCAGAGTCGATAACAGTCTACAGGTTGGATGTGAGGTACAGAAAAGAAGGGGTTGGATGATGCAAAGATTTTGATCTAGAGCCATTGGGAAGAGAGAAACTTCTTTCTGAGACGGGAAGATTGTAGAAGGGACTGTTGAAGATACAGATCTGAAGTTTGAGGGGAGATCTCGGCTGGAGACGGGAATTTGAGAGCCGTTAGAATGTAGATGTCTTGTAAAGGTATAGCCTGAGTGTGGACATCAGAGAACAGGCCCAGGGAACATACAACACGTACAAGTCAGGGAGATGGCGAAGAACCAGAGCCCAGGAAGGAGCTGCCGGGAGGTGGGAAGAGAACCAAGAGTCCTGCCCTCAACGGCATGTGTAGAGAGGGTTTCCCGGAGGAGGGCTGTGACCCTCTGCTGCAGGGGGCAGGTGACACGAGGAAGACCGGACACGGTAGCCGCGTAGAGGCCGTGCTGGCCGTGCTTTGCTTCAGAGTGCGCCCTGGGCAGATTCAGGAGAGAATGGAGCAGGCAGACCTCAGAGATACTGGGGGTTCGCTTCCAGACCACGCAGTAAAGGCAACAAACACTACAGCAGTAAAGTGAGTCACAAAGGTTTTGGTCTCCCAGTGCGTATAAAAGACTACGGTGCAGCGGAAACATGTTAAGTGGGCAACAGCATCATGTCTAAGAAAACAAGATACATACTTTAATTAAAAAAGACTTTATTGCTGAAAAATGCTAACCATCACCTGACAACGCAGGGTTACCACAAACCTTCAATCTGTAAGAAGCGCAGTATCTGCGAAGCGTAGTAAAGCGAGGTCCGCCTGCGTAGTCAACTCTTCCAAGGAGTTTGCTTTAAAGTATCGCTGGAGAGGGCTGTGGCCTCGAGATGAGAAATTTGAGAGCGTGGGAGAGAGTGAGGGTGCTGGGGAGACGCCCCGACGGGAGCACAGGAGCGGGCCTGGCCGACAGCAGCGCAGATGGCGGGGATGGGGCCGGGCGGGGAGGTGGGGACGGCTCGGCACGTACGCGCACCGGGGCGCCTGCTGCCAGGGCTGTGTGACATCGCCCTTCAGAGGCGCGGCCAGCACCCTTGGGGCGCCCGCGGCTTCTCCGATTGTTGCCCAGGCCCTCCGCCTTTTGGCCCGTACCGACCCCTCCAGCCTGAAATTCCCCCTGCGACGACCATCCTCAGGTGGCTCTAATTCTGTATGCCAGGTGGGGGCAGGGCCTGGCTCCCCACTCGGCCGCCCTGACGCTGCGCACCGTGTGCCCCCGTGCGTCCCCCTCATGGGCTGCTCGAGGCCCTTCGCCCCGACCGTCGGTACCCGTTCATTGCGTTTCACCTCAGCACACGCGTCCTGTCGGCCTGGTCACCTCTCTGCTTGCTCCGTGCTCCCTGCCGTTTCAGGACGTGGCAGGGAAAGGAAATGATGACATACACACAGCTCAGAGCCCCGAGGCCTCACTGCGTGGCCCCCGGGGAGGGAGATCTGGGACCAGTTTGCACCACAGGGGTCGAGAAGCGCTGAGATTCTGCCAACCCGCGTGCCTCCTTTAAGACTTGGTGCCAGAAGCTTTGCCCCAGAGACTCCTGCCTGGTTGTCACACTGCGTTAGAGTCACTGGCCTCCTCGTGGGTCCTGCGCTGGCTTCAGGGCCCTGCAGGCCCCACTTCATCCCAGGTGACAGTGTCCCCAGCTCAGCCCCGGGCCCGACCCCTAACGGGCTGGGGAGGAAGTGTGAGAGGGTGGGGTTAGCCCTGAACAACTGGACAAAAGTCTTTCGATTGGAAATTCCACTTTACTTTTCTCCAGCTAAGCTGTTTTGGTCCGTCTCAGCGGGGGTTCCTCCTTGGCCTGTCTGTCAACAGCAGCTTTCAAGCAAGGCAGGCTGAGATAGCCATTCTAGTGTTTGATTTTTAAAGGATCTGAGCGACTTCCCATGGTTTTAAAAATAACAGCTGATGGCTTTTTCAGTGTGTATTTAACTGTCTTCAACCCTTAGAGCTAGCTTTTTAAAGGGGTGCCTTGGTGGAGTTGTGAAAATCACGACCACGACGCCGAAGGAGCTCTGCTTTCTGCTAGTCCGACGGCCCTGCCTTCGGTGCGACTTAAATCTTGCTAAGTGGCCCAGGCCT